>NC_046233.1:10893133-12160250 GCF_009819885.2 Catharus ustulatus
CTGAGGCAAAATTTCCATTTCCTGACTTTCACTCTTGCAGTTAAACTACAAGGTGTGATTTTTATTGTCACTGTTAGGTAATTGGATGATGTATAAGTAGGTCATAACGTTGGCAAAGAAATAATTGGAGACCTCAAGGCCCTGATAGATGACTACAGTAGATGCTAACAAAATTAGTTAATCAGCAGTGAGGAAATTATATCATCACAGAGCAAGTGAAGCACACAAACAGCACGACTGGAGCCTGTTTAACGCCTGCTGTTTACCTTGATTCATGCCAATTTATAAAATGGGTTCAGCTATTTCTATTCCAGCATCCTGTTCTCCACGTGGGAGAAATCTTGTCTAATGAAATGCATTCAACTGAAAAATTATTTTTGAGGCTCTTTAATCTCTTTCCTCTGTGATAAGGAGGTGCAGTTATATGTCCATGCTGAATTCTGACCCTTCTGCAGCAGAGAAGGTGGCAAAGCATACAATATGGAAATTATTTTCTTATGTTTCTATGTGCTTCGTGGTAGAACTGGTTCTGCTCTGGGATGGATGGATGCATACATTAATGCATAGATTTTGGGCCTGGGAAAGGCCAGGCAGCTCTATTTCACCAGGTGCCCTGCATTTTTCTCTTCCTAAGTGTAGTAAGATGCTATGAATCTAATTTACAGCAGAATTTATTAGGTTAATCCTGCATGGCTCCCTCTGTGGGAACAGATGTGGCTTTTTGCAATATATAGACAGATGTTCCACTTACAGCATTATTTTATTTATAAATGTATTTTAAAATCCCCACAAACAAACAAATCCACTTCTGATAATGGGAAGCAGTAGGCTGGTACCTGAATCCAAAGCAAGCATCTTGATTGTGAGCATGGGGCTGATAATATGAGGAAAACTAAATCATGATCCAGGGGTTTAAATTGCCTTATTCAGGAGGAGATGACAAAGTCCAGCATCTCACAGGATTTAACCCAAGAAGGGATATCTGGCATTTCTCAGCATATCTACTGTGCTTCTATAAATCCTCAACATAAGATTTTTTTAATAAAACTTTTTTTTATTGCTTTTTTGAGAACAAATCTCAGGTACAGACATACTGATGCACACAGAGACAATATTACCTGAGGAGATCTGGGATTTCATGGTTTCATGGCCTTTTATTTTTTTTTCCTTTTTCTTTTTTCTTTTTCTTTTTCTTTTTCTTTTCTTTTCTTTTTCTTTTTCTTTTTCTTTTTCTTTTTCTTTTTCTTTTTCTTTTTCTTTTTCTTTTTCTTTTTCTTTTTCTTTTTCTTTTTCCTTTATTCTAGCCAGGGATCTGAGGAACAGGGCTGTTTGTCAGGCAGTTTTTTGTCTAAAGTGGAATGTGCCTGGCCTTCCCAATGAAAGGCTTTCAAATGGGCTGCCTGAGGGATCTCACAGCCAGCTCAGCCTCAGTGCAAGAGTGAGAGTGGCTGTGCTGTGGCTGGCCTGGCAGGATGGATACACAGGAGTGCAGGCTTCTGAGGGAGTGCAGCCAGCTGGAGTGTCCTCTTGACTGAGCAAATCCTAAAGGGAGTCCTTATTCTGCTGGGAAGAAACTGTGGGATTGGCTTTACTCCCAGCCTCTGGCAAGAAGGACATGCTGGTGGCAGGGAGGGTTTTGTCCCCAGGCATTGTGATGTGGCTTTGCTGTGTCTGGGACTGAGCTGTCCTGCCCAGGAAGGAGGCTAGAGCAGACACTCTGGAAGTGAGAGTGATCCTAAAATTGCACTGCTCCAACTGAATCACATCTGTCACTGCAGGAGGATGCAGCCACCATTTAATGGGACTGCTGCCAACACCCTGCCTGACGGGTGTCAGGTTGTACTCTGACTTTGTCAGGGTTTGGAGTTTGTTTCTTTGTAGTACTGTATTTCTATTTTAATTTCCCTAGTAAAGAACTGTTATTCCTAATTCCCATATCTTTGCCTGAAAACCCCTTGATTTCAAAATTATAATAATTTGGAGGGAGGGGGTTTACATTCTCCATTTCAAAGAGAAGTTCCTGCCTTTCTCAGCACACACCTGTCCTCCAAACTAAAACAGCAACTTTTTGTTCTTTGTCCATATATAAGCCGCACCTGATTATAAGCCGCACTTTGGGTTAGGACCAAAATTTCAGTCAAAATGGTGCGGCTTATAATGGTGAAATTACTGTACATGCAGTTTATAAAATCTCTTTGCTTGAAGAATAGTTTAGCTTTGGTGGTTTCCTGTTCATATGACAATTAATACATTTTTCATGGTAATGGCCGTTTTCTTAAAGCTGAAAAAAATAGTCATCATACTTCTGTTAATAAGGAATACCACAGACTGTCTAGTGTATGTAAACTTGCTGATCTCTCCGAGACTTTAGCAAAGGACTGCTTTCTGAAGTGAGAATTATCACTAGCATTAAAGAATACTTGAGATGAAATTCTGCTCTCAGTAAATTCAAGTCTTGAATATAGAGAATGACAGACAACATTTGACTTACTAATTTCTATCTAAATAATAATATAGCTGGGCAAAATTCACAGGCACAAAACGATTTCCACAGGCCTGCAGTTAGAGTGAGGTATCCCCGGGTGTGCAAATTGCCCCAAGGCAAGAACACAGATCAAGGCAGGGCAAATGCAGGGGAAGCCAGGAGCTACACCTTCATTCAGCTTTCTGTTCCTATACCTCAGTCTTTTAATTTGTGATCTGGGAACAAGTAACTTAAAACTGTTGTGAAACTTCGTGGATGAGAATTTATGGAATGATTTGAGGTCCTCTCCAGTGGGATGGCATATTATTAGGATCAGAGCTGTGCCAGATATTGAGTTCATGCATGGGCCCTGAGGACCATCGCTTGACTCAGATGCTGTAGGTAAATTTAAATCTATGCCACAGTTGCTACGTCTGCAGAGAATGGCTGTTTTCCTTTTAATCTGCTGTTCTTCAATGGGTTTCCAGCCTTTGCTTGCCTGTCTTTGTGGAATGAATTTTCACCATTCAAAAGCAGCAGTGTTTTATTTTTGTTTTAGCTGTGCTTGGGAATGCAGAGCAATTCAATCAAGAGGAAAATACACCATGAAAAGCTCTGAAAGCCCTGAGGTCAAGGATCTGAAGTTACCCACAATATTAATGACAAACCAGTGGCTGCACCATGGCAACGGACAGAAGAATACGTGGCGTGGAAACCATAAGTAGTTTGGGGCTTTGAAAGAGCACAAACGGGAGAAAAATGGAAATTACATCATGTTCTCTCTGTTCTGTGCTAGGACAACCATGTACAGTCTAATTCCCAGTGCTGGTGAGTCCAAGACTTTCACAAGGGCCCCATAAGAGAAAGAGAAAGAGAAAGGCTTTGGAGCTAGAATTGGACCAATGAAAAGTTTTGTTGAAAGGGGGAAAGCTTTGGATGGAAGAAAGTTAGATGAAGTTACTTGAAAAAAAGGATGCTGATGCTATGGGATCTCCATTCTTAGGTTCTCCTCTGGGATTCCCTGCTGGGTCCAAGTGAGTCACTGAAAAATAAAACATTGGTGGTGAAGTTGATTAGAAATATATGAACCTCAGCTCCTTTCCCTCAGCTGGGAATAAGTGGCAATAGGTTGTGCTGTTGATTTCAGAGGGTGTTGTTTCCTGATTAAGAAGTGAAGGGATTGTTTCCAAAACAACAGATAGCATAGCTTGTTATTTATTTTTACTAAAAGACTATGTTTCTGTGACCATCCCTGCTGACTGATAATACATGAGATAATAAAGAGATGAAGATATGGAGGGCTGAACTGTCCAGCTCTGGCATCTCATGGCAGTGCTGTTGAGCAGGAATGGGGGAGTGGGAGGGAGAGAGAATTAGAAGAGTAAAAGTGAGAAAACTCATAAACTGAGATAGAGATGATTTAGTAAGTAGCCCAAAAGCTGTGCACACAAACAAAACAAAACAAGGCATTCATTTAACCCTTCCTGTGGGCAGGCAGATGTTCAGCCATCCCCAGGAAAGCAGGGCTCCATCGTGTGTGCAATGGGAAGACAAGCACCATCACTCCCAATGTCCCCCATTCCACAAAACTCCTCCTTGAGTTTTGTGAGTTGAGCATGATGCCACATGGTGTGGGATGTCCCTTGGGGTAGCAGGGCCAGCTGTCCCAGCTGTCCCCTCCCACATTCCTGTGTACCCCCAGCTGACTTGCTGGTGGGGTGAGGTGAGAGGCAAAAAAGGACCTGACTCATGCAAACACTGCTCAGCATTAATGAAAACATCACTGTATTACCCACACAGTTTTCAGCACAAATGCAGAACACGGCCCCATACCAGCTACGGTGAGGAAAATTAACCCTATCCCAGCCAAAACCAGCACACAGTGCTGGAACTGAGCTCTACAAACCAGTGATGATCCCCGGTGCCATACTTAGCTACCCCTGTATTAAGTGTGGACTTTTGCTGTTGTGCAGGATGTGCTGAAGCTCTGCCCAACCCTCATGTGGCAAACATTAACATCATGGCTTGGACAATGCTGGCAGCTGCAGCTCTGCATCTTATTTTGCACAAATGCCTTTTTTTCTCTTCAACTGTACGAGCACTTCAGCCATAGAACCATCCACAGAGCTTTCTATGGAATGAATGTGAATTTTTCTTTTTTTAAATCAAGCTCCTACATTTTGGAACACCAGTGGCATAGATGATGACTCAAAACTGGGTCATGGTGAACTGCGTCACTGAACAGCCCACAGTTCTAGAACATCTGTTGCTGCAGCATTTGTTGTGTACACTTGCAAGCAGATGACCTAATTCTCTTTGTGTGAGCAGGGAGTGCACTTGGGCAGGGAGAGGGCTGAGAACATCTTGAGCAGAGCCCTGTGCAGGAATCTGTCCATTCAGACGAGCTGGCTAGATGGCAACAACTCAATTGCAACAACTGAATGAGAAGAGAGGCATACAAGGCAGCACGACTTCGTGGAAGAACACAAAACATTGTTGAGGGTGTGGGCAAGGGAAGAAAAGCACTTAAAATCAGACCAGGAAGATTTTTAAAAAACCCCAAATTTCCCCTGATAAAGGCAAGAAAGGAAGCAGTGAGCTTGTTGCAGTAAATGCTGCAAACGATCACTTAGTGCCTAAAATATACCCATAAGGCCTTTTTAATGGCATGAAAGGCAGTAGCTCAAGAGGTGTTAAATTTGAGACAGGAGGGCTGTTCAGGGCACTCTGGTGAAGTTTCCTTTGAAGCACTCTGATGACTTGGGAAAAGCTGGGATTAAATGACAGAAGGGGACGGAAAGTTCAGCTGCTGGGACATGAGGCTGAGAAATATGACTGTGTCTCTTCTTTCTGGTTGGCTGGCATTTCTTGAATACCTAACTTCTCATGCAGTGCATTGTTCAGTGTCTATCCAGATGATCTTGAGTGTTCTGCTTCTGAACATGAGTTCCTTCTTTCCATATTTTCTAACGCTTGTGCTGCTGTAGCCCCACAACAAAGAGAAATGAGATGAAACTGCATAGTCATGAGTACTCTTGTTTCCTGAGGGCATTCTGCATTCCAAAATAATCCTAATTATAGCAATTTACCTCTTTCAAGGATCCTTTTGTCTTCATACTTGCTGAAGTGCCTAACATGGTTGTGAATAGATAGGAATGAGATAAAGAGCAAGTGGAGGAGTGATGGTGAAATGTTCATGTGAGCAGTCAGGGTGATCCAAACTTCAGTTTCTGTGGGATTGTTTTGCTGACCAATGTCTCCAGGGCAGGGCCATGCTCTGGATTCCTGCTCCCTTTCTATGACTGCCAGAACTGGCTGGCAGCAGAGTTTGGTTCCATGGAAGATCTGCAGCAATTTGGCATCTGCCATAGAGGGAATGAGCAGGACAACACTGATAGCCAGATTTGAGGCAGAAAAGAAATATTGTCTGTGCTGTCTATTGGGGAAGAAACCCATGTAAGTTTCGGACTTCTGTTGCTCCAAAAATTTTTAACAAAGGGATCTTCTAGGAGGAAGAAAGGTAAAAATAGTGGGTGCTCCATCTTTAGAAAGCTGTAACAGGGAAAGCTGGGAGGAGTTTTTGTAACATCCTTGTTCTCTTTTGCTCTTGCATTCTCTGAGGACTGTTTTGCTGGTCAAACCAGATATTGAAAACTCCAAGCTACTCTGCCTTCAAAAATAGCTCACTTGGACTAAGAACTACAAATCTCCCTCTCTCTGGCTGTTTATTTGACTCCCCTTATTAATGCCTTGGTCTTTCTCAAGATGTTTGTGTGGCTCAGGAGCCTCATCAGTACAACTCCTCACGCACTCCCTGTCACATAACCACCAGTGGGGATCTGCAGGGCTCTGGGGGCTTCTCTGTGACTTCAGACCTCTCTGCAGGTCAGCCAGGAGGGGGCTAAGCCTGCTATTCACAGCATGTTCAACCTGCTGTCAGCACACACGAGAGCAGTGAGACCCCAGAGGAGCTGCTGTCCTTGCCTCTCTCAGATACTCCCAGCCTTGCAGAATGTGTCTTGCAGGTGTTGGCTGTGCAATACTTTCAGTATGCAAAGGAGAGTTGGCCACTGCTCCTCCAGCTGTTCCTAAAGTGTTCTGTGTCAGTGGTAACCCTTTGTATGATATCAGAAACAGCAGCTACAGATGGAAAATCACCAAAGTGCAAGTCGTGCTGACATGCCCAGCGCCTGACATCAGATTCCTCAGAAAGGATCCTGAGGAATCTGGGAACTGTGGCACATGATGGATTATTTCTGGTTTGGCCTGTCTCCTCTATGCAGCTTATTTCTGTCAGTCTCTGCTGCTCTTGACAGCTGGAGGGTTGTGGAAATGCAGCTTGTCTCTCGCTGCCTTTACTATTCCAGCTCTGCTAACAGGCTGGCGTAAGTCTGAGTGTGACACACACGAATGGTGATCATATGTCCTGAGGTGACAAAGTCCTGGAGTACAGTCTGCTCTGTTCTTTCCAGCAAGGATGCAAAAAATAATCGTGCCTGTTTGCTGGAAGCAGAAGACATGATAAAACTCCAGCCCTTGTGTCCCTTCACAGTTTGTCAGCAATTAGGCACCAGGAAAAAGAGCTTACATGGGTTTCAGAGAACAGGCAGATTTAAGGTCTGTTGCTACCTCCTGATAGCAATGATTCCTGCCAATAAAACCTTCAAGCTGCTCCCAGACCTTTCTAGCTCACTGTGGGGCATGTTTGAGCTCTCCCACCCCAGTTCTTTCCCTGACTTTGTTAAATGTTAGCACTGCCCGGGCAGCACTGGGCACAGCTTGCAGATTGTGGAGCATGATGTGCCCTGCCTGCCAAGCCCTCTGCAAGGCTGTGAGCACTGTGCAGGTGTGGGGTGAGACACAGGGATGTTGTTCTGTGTTGTTCAGGGCCCAGCCTGCCAAAGGCTAAACGCTCCAGCTCCTCAGTGCTGCCACTGGGGTTCAGGGTATTTGGTACCTGGTGCACAGAGTGCTCAGAGATAACAACAATGGTTTTTATTCCAGGCTTGAGTGATCCTACTTTAGTGTGGGAGACATGGCTTAGGCAGCTTCCTTTGTTCCAGCCTGTTTCTAAAAGACTCAAAGAACAATATTACAACTGTGAAGTTCTTGTTAGTTCAGCTTTCACTCTCTGTCTAACAGCAGGAAATAATCTGTCCAAATTTTACCCTGAAGCACAGATTAAAAAAAAAAATTAGAGAACAAGCAAAGTTGCTGGATGATCCCACATTTGTAGTGGGTCTAAACCCAGGGCTGAAGTCAAGTGTACCATGGCAGCTTCACTCCAGATCCAAGTTTTGTTTTAGAGTCATATTTTTATATAACCTGAGTATGGTGTGGATGGACTCACAAAAGGTTACCAAGTAGCTATTTTGTGTAGTTAATGCTGGTGTCAATATTAAATGGCCAGTTCCTTTTAATAACATTGAATTTTCATTTCACTCAGCCCAGAAATTTATCCCACAGCCTAGGGCTCAGTGAAGGAGTCAACCTATCTTTGAGCTCATTCTCTACAGGGTGGTGCTTTTCTAGCAGAGTCACAGGAAAATAATGGCACTTGTGGGAAGGGTGATCTCACCCCCAGGATTGTTTGAATCCCTTTCACACAGGTAGGAGGGGAGCTCACTGCAGAGATCAGTCTTTTCTGGGGCCAAATTTGATCTGTCAGCAAATACACTGGTAGCACATGACACCTCCTGGGTATGCAGAGGGGGCAAGATGAGCCAGAAGCTCCTGCAAGAGTTCCAAAAAAAGAGTGAAACCCCTGCACTGCTTGTTCACGGCCTCCCTGGAGCCAGCACAGGGGAAATTTAGTGCCATTCCTCTGCCACCTTGCTTCCCATGAGTACCTGGCAAAGAAGGCCTGATGCAAAAAATAAACCATGGCAAATGCTGTCTGTTTCCATTACTGTATGAGGAATGACTGGCTTATGTAATGTGCAGTGTGAAACCACTGCAGGGATCAAATATAAATATTGCCCTATTGTGGAATGTACTGGTGGCATAGCTGGTATTTTTGTGGCTGATGAAAAATCAAAGCTCATTATCACTCCTGAGGTTCACCCTCTCTGTGTGTGTTGGTGTGTGGGTCTGTCTATTTCTGTGTATTAAAGACTCTGGGTCAAATCCTGATAATTCTGAGTCTATTTTTACTTTGTCACTACTCAGGCAAAACTTTCATTGACATTAATTGGAAAGCTGCCTAAGAAAGGGTGCTGAGGGAATTGAGAAGCTGGCTGTAACTTGGCTTGATTTTGTTTTCTGAAAATCCCTTTCTTGAGATTTATTTTATATAACATGCACTTCTTAATGCAAGTTTAAAATGGGTGCAAATTTACACTGCACCACTGGAGCCATACATTGATTTATTTCAGCTGGGATCTCTTTTGCTCTGCATTTAGGATAAAGGTGTCCTGTGTGTCTGTGGATCTGCACTTTGTAGGACTTTGCCCATGGAAGGGGTGAGGGAGGGTCTGTGCTGGGTTTGAAGTCATGGCAGTGCTGACTATCACTGGCTGTAGTTCTGGCATGCAGAGTATTTATTGGTTTTGGTTTTTATTTCCCCCCTCATCACTGAAGGCATTTGGAGTTTGATGGAAGGGATTCAAACAAGTGCCTTTCTATCTCAAAACTTTTCCTGCACTTTTCCTCCCAACCTGCTGCTTCCAAGCTTGCTCTCTCTGAACAGCTGCCACTACCTCACACAAAGGTTGCAGTTTGTCACTTGGCATGGAACACCTCACGTGAAAGACACCTGGGGAAGAACTGGCTTGTGGAGTGAAAGGCATATCCAGCAAAGAAAGATGAAGTGCATATCCAGCAGATGAAACAATCCTCTGGCAATGAGTTGAAAATGCTTGCCAGGTGGGAACTCTGAACAAGGAGCAGTCAGAAAGATGTGTTTTCTTTTATCATTACCTTGCTTTTGATTTTGGACTCGCTTAAATTGTGTACTTGCTTCTCAGGAAGAACTTGGTTTGAGGAAAAACAGACAAATCCATTCAGGACAGATGGTGCTGCAAAAAAGGGTGGCAGAGAGGTGGCAGGAAGGCAAAGGAAGGAGTGGGTGTGAAAGGAGGATGGAGAGAGGGAGTTTGTCTGATACAGGCTCAGGCAAGTCTGTGAGGAATGATGTGAGCCAGCCCCTGGAGAGAGCCAGGGAGCTCGTGGTACATGAAAATCGTGTCAACAAGAAGAAACTTGTGTGAGTGCACAGGGGCTTTCTTTCCCTTCAGTGGCACTAATGGCAGTTGTCAGGTTCCAACTGCTTACTGAGCTCAGTCACAGGCTTTGTTCTTGTCTTTCTCTCCACATCCTGAGCTTCCCTTTTTTGGTGCTACCACTCAAACTAGTTCCCAAATCCCCTGGAGTCTGGGCACTTGGGAACAATCCATCCAATTCCTTTCTTACCACCCTATGATCCAGCCTGTGTTTTAAGCAATTGAGTTATTGTCTAACTATTCCTAGAGAGTGTGGATGAGATCATGCTTTGGGCCGCAGTGGTGTCATGGAAAATAAGCATGGGAAATATTCTGATTAATTTTATGTTTTGCTATTAGGGAACCAGTGGTGGAAGAGCAGCCAAGAGTTCATTGCTGTCCTTGCAGAGAAGAGGCTCCCAAACTGCACAGTGACATTTAGTGGCACCAAAGTCCTCTTTGCTCTGAATCTCTCCAGAAAAGGGGGATCTGCAGCCTGTGCTCCCACATGTACAGAAAAGTGCCATCCTGCCAGAACAGCCTTTGAGAAGAGGTGGTGAATAGATCAGAAAATAAACAGATTGGTTATTCTCCCTGCCACATGAAACTGTCTGGAGAGAGCAGGAGGATCTCTCTTCTGAGAGGTGCTTTTACTCTGGTGATACCCATAGAACAAGAAAATTCTTTGTCAATCAACTTTACCATCAGACTTCAGGTTTATTACTGTTTGATATGACATGTTGTCCCAGCTATTGGCCCAGACTGCTGATTCAGCTGCAAGAAGGTAAATTAGGCTTCAGATGCAGCCCTGGACTTCTGGGGAAACCATGCTGCTTTTCCTGGGAACCTGTAGAAACAATGAAATGCAGAAATCTCTTTTATTACCAGCCTTTTTTGTGAGATTGCTGACTGACTATTTGGAAAACAGAAAGGACTGTATAATTTGGATAGTTTTGCATATGAAGGCTCTCATGTTTTTCATCTTCATTCATTAATATACTTAATTTGTAATTACAGTCAGCTATTAGCCATTAGCAGCTAATTCCCTGTTACTGATGAAGATGGAATTGAGTTGCCACTTCCAAGTGTCTTATTTCATGCTTCTTAGTGTCTGAGCCTCCAGAAAAACATCTCTGAAATATCTCTGTAGAGCAGGCAAAGCATGACTTTCCTAGAGCTGGGGTGGAGTTGTGTTGCAGCCTAAACAATAAGTATTTAGGATTTTCATTCAGTTTTTCATTTCACAACATTTGAAAAAGTTTTGGAGCCCTCCAGGAGGCTTCCAGGATTAAATGAGCTCTCCAGGCAGGTGGTTTTCCTGGTGTAGGGATGGTCAGAGTGACTTTCTGTGTTTAGAAATGTCTGTCTTCAAATCTAGATTTTCATGCCCATGAGAAAATATAAGGGAAGACGTAGTTTCCATGTGGAACAGTGAGTGGAAGAATCACTCCCAAGGAATGACTTGGCTTTCTTAAACTACCCTGCCAAAGAAGGGTACTTCAGGAGATTATTTCAATTTATCCAGACTGGGCTCTGATATAAGTAGAAGAGCCCGTTGGTCTTGAGCTGAAGAAAGTACAAAGAGCATTGTGAGGTTTTTCCAGCCCACAGTGTGTTTGTGTTCCACAGGAGTGCACTGGAGAATAAACACATAGCACAGCTCTCTGCACTGAGAAAAATCCTAAGGGTGATGTGCCCTTTTTGAAATAGATATGTGACATGTTTAAGAGCAAAGAAAGGACTGGACACCAAACACTTTGGAGCCTGAGCCTGCCACAGAATATGTTCCTGCAAAACACTGTGTGACCTCCAGCCACTGATGAGTGTGAAAGCCAAAGCTGTTGAGCACATAGCAAGATCAGCTCCTTAATAAAAGCAGTGTGATGTGGGTTGAGCAAAACTCCCCTTTCTGAGCCAAGAAGGAAAGGAAGCATCTTCTTAAGGATCTCTTGCACTCTGAGACATTCTGTATTTCTTTATGCACCTACTTTGATCCTCTGGACAAGAAGTTTCCGTCTTAAAAAACCTGAGCCTCTGTTCCCAGTCTGGTTGCTTTGCAAAATGCTCCTTCCTCTCAGGCTGCTCAGTAGAGTGGCTTTTCTGATCACTCATTCACTGGGATTGTGCCAGCCCTTTAAAGGCTTCACGTTCAATTACTCCTCTGTGCCACTTTCTGGTCACCAAGGAAATGCCTCCAACAATCAAGGAGGCAGTGCGGCTGATGAGGATGTTTCCAGCCAAATCCCTCAGCAGGAGGGTAAAAAGACACACAGGAACTGCTCAGAAAGCCACACAGTAAGTAAAAAGTGATCACTGCAGGACTATCCATTCACACCTCCCCTCCAACTTGCCTCTAGATCATAACAGTGCTCTTAAAAAATATATATGTAGCTGCTATTTGGTTTGGGAAATCTAGAAATAGGGGAAGCTCTAGAGAAAAATAAATCTAAATATACCTATCAACTCCACAGGATATTTTCATATGTAGCTTGCAAAGCTAGGCACTGACTGAATCATCCACCCCACCCTTTGAGGATGAAGTGCTGAATATTTTTGTTGTCATTATCATAATTCTGGCTTTCAGTTCCATGGATAAGGGCCAGAACTGAAACTCTAGCTCCAGCCTCCCCAAACATGGGTGGTGTTAGGAAGCTGACCCACAACTGAGGTCCAAGTTTAGCAAATCTTTATCATGGCAGAAAACCCAAGGTGTGACCAACCTGGGGTCAGTCTCTGGTCTCACTTGAATCAGTGGGGGTTTGTGGGTAGATTTGGAGACAGGAGTGCTGGCATGTGAGTTCCAAGCTAGGATTGTATTTACAACTTGATCGTACCTTAAACTGGACAGTTCAGTGTTCCTCAGCTTGTACCCTCTCCTAAGGACCTAGGTAGAAGACAGCTAATTAAAAATGTCTTAAATGTCCTGTTCTCAGCCATTGGGAAAAATGTTATGGTCTTGTGCCCCATCTTCCACCCCTGTGGGATACACAACCCCATTATTAGATGTTCTCACTGCACATGGTTTAGCAGGTTAGCCCATCATTTCTGGAAGCATGTAATGAATTTTATGCTCTGAAGGACATTTATCCCTTTAGCCATTAATGTCCCTCTGACAGCAGGCTTTCACTTGTTTGGAAATGAATGAGGTGAGGGTGGAAGTCCTTAATGAGAATGTGCTATGAGGACCTCTGCCAGAACCAGTGTTGTCTATAGCTGGTTGTAGTCAATCTAATCTGGCAACCTTGTCCTGCCTGGGGTCAGGTCAGGGTTCTCTGTCTGAAGAACCCTTGCATTAAGGTGATGATTTTATCCTTTGTGTCATTTCACAGAGGTTGGAGGTGGAGAGAAAAAAGGTTGCTTCTAGCAACCACCTCTATTCATTTTGCACTTGCACTGTGGCCAAACTTGAGTGACTGTCAGCTGCACACCGTGCCAAAACACACTGAGTGGCTGTGCTTGGGGCACAGAGAGCCAGAGCCAGGCTGCACCAGCTGTGCAGCAGCTGCTGCCCTGGGCATGCTGTGTGTCAGTGGTGTGACAATGCTGGGGGTGTGTGCTGTGTGACAATGCTCTGTGTGTGTGACAATGCTGTGTGTGTGACAATGCTGTGTGTGTGTGACAATGCTGTGTGTGTGTGACAATGCTCAGTGTGTGTGTGACAATGCTCAGGGTGTGTGTGACAATGCTCAGGCTGTGTGTGACAATGCTGTGTGTGTGTGACAATGCTCAGTGTGTGTGTGACAATGCTCTGTGTGTGTGACAATGCTCAGGGTGTGTGTGACAATGCTCAGTGTGTGTGTGTGACAATGCTGTGTGTGTGTGACAATGCTCAGTGTGTGTGTGTGACAATGCTGTGTGTGTGTGTGTGTGTGACAATGCTCAGTGTGTGTGACAATGCTGTGTGTGTGTGACAATGCTGTGTGTGTGTGACAATGCTCAGTGTGTGTGTGTGACAATGCTGTGTGTGTGTGACAATGCTCAGTGTGTGTGTGTGACAATGCTGTGTGTGTGTGTGTGTGTGACAATGCTCAGTGTGTGTGACAATGCTGTGTGTGTGTGACAATGCTCAGTGTGTGTGTGACAATGCTCTGTGTGTGTGACAATGCTCAGGGTGTGTGTGACAATGCTCCTTGTGTGTTTGTGTTTGTTTGTGTGTGTGTGTGACAATGCTCAGTGTGTGTGGGTGTGACAATGCTCAGTGTGTGTGTGTGTGTGTGTGTGTGACAATGTTCTCTCTGTGTGTGTGTGTGTTTTTATGTGTGTGACAATGCTGACTTCCAGCCTGCTCTCTGCTACACTGCTACTCTGCCCCTGTCTAACTTTGCCCTCCATTTCCAAAGGCTTTAATCTTCTGATGAGTTTTCAGCTAGAGGGTTAATTTCTTTGGGCCCAGGTAAAGCAGTAACATACTGAACAATGATCATGTTATGGCAGTGTCTGTAGTGCTTGTGGAGAGGATGGAGTGTCGGTAGACAGAGGCAGTCAGTGAACCTTCTGCTGCCTGGGACAGGGCAGGATGTTGGGCAGATACTAGCAAGCAAAACTGCTGTGTGACAAGGAAGACCCAGTGATCTATATTTTACTCTGGGAAACTCTACCAAACCATATCAGTGTATCTCATCACAGGCTTTACTTTTTCCTTGCTCTAAAAGGATCACATTGTCAACGTCAGAAAAGGAATGCTAAACACTCATATTTCAGTGCCTCCTTGCACAGAATCCATTGCCACGTGCAAAAGAGCAGTGAGCTGAGGCACTTGGTGTGAACTTTGAGGATTAAGGCTGTAATGTGGGAAAATGCTGGGCAGCTTTCCCTTGAGGGGCTCTCACAGTGTTCCTGTGAATGCAAACCTCCCTGCATAGCTGCAGGGCTGAGATAAGCAGTTCTGCCAAAAGAGTAGTTAACCAGATGAGAAGAAATCCACCTCAGTCACAGGCTTGAACCCTGAAGCCACCTGGATGCTGTGTTCACTGCAGTCTGAGAAGAAAGCTTTCCTCCTTGTCTTTTCCTCCTTGTTTATCCAAAAGCAGCACATCCATGTACAAGCAGAGAGGTGGGCAGTGTTACTAGGTTTTGTTTAGTGCTGAACATTTCTTCCAAGACTCATGTTGTCTGTTTACTTTAAAAATCAATGTTTAAGGCAGATTCCTTTGTAGCCAGCAGAGAACAACGAGCATTTTTACTGGGTCCCATCTGAAGAGACGTGTTTAAGATGGATTTGATGATTTGCTCCCTGGCTCTCTAGTCTTCCTAATGTTTAATGGGTATGATTCAGCCTGTTTCAATTTTGACATGTGCAGTCAGGGGCTTTAGGCATTACTCATCTGGGCTAACAGTTCTCACAGCTTACATTTCCCCCCTTATCTATGAAAAGCAAAGATTTATGTAGCTCAGCTGATGTGCAGTAGCTCAGTAAACCAGAGCAACTCAGTTGAGTGTCTGAGAATAAGACACATTTAACTGCAATTTATAAAATACCAAAGGATGTACCTCTAGTTACTTATACTTCATTACTGTCAGAGAGTGGATAGTTGATGTTTATCACAGCTAATTAACAAACTGGAGTGGGAAGGCAACTCTAAAAGCCTTCTCATCCATCCTCTGCTGCAGCTATCTGTGTATAGATGTTTATGCCTGTAAAGATCTCAATTATTGGAGGCATGCTGGCCTGATGCTTCATTTTCTCTGTAATCTGAAAGCTCTTCCTAAGCTGAAACAAATTTACCATGTCTTTCTGGGTGCTTGTTAGCATTTCAACATAGGTAATTAAACTAATGTATTAATGAACAACAAAATAAAGCAAAAAAATTCCAGAGGATGTTGAAGTGCACAAGGGAAGAGAAGGGAGGATGCAGTAAATCTGCAGACATAACTAAACTCTGACAGTGACAAGATACTGACTGTGTTAAAAGGATGTTGTAGGAAGTGCTCTGTTTGTGGAAGGTTGGAACATTCACCTTTTTTTACATCACTTTGCTTGAAAAAACTGCAAATGGCTTTGAGGGCTCTTCCAGTTCAAGCTAATGAGGTATATTTGATTATATAGTAATTTGAAAAGTAAGGAGACCTTCAGCAAGGTCTTTTTTGCACCTGTACACAAGACTCTCTCTGGTACTTGTGACATGGTATTTGTTCAGTTAGAGTGATAGTCCCTTGGTGTTATAGATGGGAAGGAAGTTGTTTTAAAGCTCATTCCCAGAGTTTTCTGGAAGGCTGCAAATTTTTCAAAAGTTCATTAAATTATTACCTTCACTGCAAAACATTTGCCTGTGGCCTTAATGTCACCGTTCATTCAGTGTTATTATCACAGGCAGGTCACAGGGTGTAATGTACTACTGACAGTGCTGCCACAGGCTCCACACACCCCACAAATATGGAAAGCTCAGGGCTCACATGCTCATTATGGCTCCCATTACTCCAAACCACTTTGCTGCCAGGTCAGAGCTTCCAGGCAAGGCAAGGCAGTGTCCATTCACCAGCGTCTGTCTCCTGAGGCACAGGAGAACATTAAACACATGGTGCTCAGCAGATTGGTTCTCCTTAGCAGCTTGGCTCTCCACACAGAGAAACCTGTTTGTCTGTCATTTCAAGGACTCTGTTTTTTTGCTTAGCACACAGATACATAAATAGATCTCATCTTAAGATATCAGATGGTTTGGGTCCTATTTGTGGCAGAAGCTAACTGCTAATGGAATGAAAATCCATAAATGTTGTCAGCAGCTTTTATCACCCAAATGTTTAAGAAAGCTTTACCACAGACTGTGCTCAGTTCTTAGCTGTAATTATCCTGCTAGCATACATGAGAAGGCTGAGACACAGGAGACTAAAATGCTGCTCAAACCAGCAGCACATACAAATGTAAGTTTTGCTTTGCCTCCTCCAAAGCTGCTTTTTCAACAGCTGGGCTCTGCTGCCTCTGAAGTGCCCAGCACTGCCAATATCCTTCAGAATCATATGAAAGCTTTTGGTAAACAGATTGAAGAGCTACTTAGCATATATCATGTGCTATGGCTGCTCATAGTTTCTGAACCAATAGGGCCCTGCATTTTATATAAACCTCTCTCTGCTGATACAGGCAAGCAATGGCTCTCCCTGTGGCCAGGGGTGTGGAGGGGATTGAGTAATGTAGGCACAGGTTTTTGAAAAGCCAAGGCATGTGATGGCTACTCTCAGCATGCTGGTTTGAGACTTGGAGGCAGCATGTGGGTTGTACACCCATGGGCAGGCCCCTCTCACCATGCATTTCTTGCATTCAGGAACTGAGAATTTCCCTGCACCAAATGAGTGTTGGCACACAAGCAAGAGCATGCAGCCTTTTCCCTTTGTCCAGGCTGCAAATGAAAGGAAAAAACCAAGATTTCCTAGAATTATGCATATCTCTGATGTTGTAATGTTCCATGTATACACACTTGCATGTAATCAGAATTCTAAACTACTTTGACAGAGTATCTGGGTTTGCCATTACAGGATGAGTTCTCTTTGCATGGTGGGATATATGAACACTCCAGATTAGAGTCTGAGTCTGGAAAGATGTTCCTCATTATTAGGGAGAGGGTCTGGAGAGCAAGAGGTTAGGAATAATGAAAAGTGATGCAATCCAGGGGTTACAGAGTGTTTTTCTACTTGTAGTCTTCTACAGATATGTCTATAGCTTTGTGTGAGTTTAATTAGAGCTCCTTGTGTCTCAGTTTCCTTCATGCAGCCTAAGTTGTAAAGGGAGATCTATGTGTGTGTTTCAGCCAAGTACCTCCAGAAGTCTCTCACAAATAGAAAGCCAGTTTCAAAATAAGCTCAGCTGGACAGGGTGGAAGCAAACACACAGAAATAGTGTCTCCTGCTCCTGGAATGTACCCACGTCTGGGACTGAATGTTACAGCAGGGCTTTTTTCACAGCCTGGCACAGCAGCTCACAGCAGGGTAGAGGGATCATGCACTGCATACCTTTGAAGAAGAAATGGTGATGCAAATGTGAAGAATGTAATCTCCCCAGGCTGGAACTCAGAGATTATCTGTGTAAGGAACTTATTTCCCTCAGTTTGCACCCACTTTGACAGCCTTTCTCTCACAGTGTCTTTTGCCTTTGTGCTATGGTGGCAGGAGACTGATTGCAGGGACGCTGTGAGGTGCTGGCAGGGCAGCTCCAGAAGCATCATGAGTGCACTGCCTGTCTGCATCCAGCTGTTTTCTGCACGTGGGCACCGCAGCTGCTGCATCGCCTCCCTGCGTGCAGCTACTGAGGAACACGTGCTCAAACTTGCTTTGGACTGGACATCCCCCAGAAGATCTTATGCAGTGTTTGTAAACTTGCTGTTTAGGCGGGAGCCTGCCCTTGAATTCGGGCTCAAAAGGCAGAAGTGATCTTACTACAGGATCACAGGACAGGGGCTCGTGTGGTACCGATGGCTGCAGCACAAACATCGAGTGTATTCAAACACCAGTTCTCTTTCTCAAATATCAAATAAAAACTCAGAAAAACCTTGAAAATTACTGTCTTCCTTTCCACTTGGCTGTACAATTCTAAGTCTGGATCTTCTGACAGGTTGAGAATAAACTATCTTCTCTCTAAGCAGCAAACAGTTATTCTATGGGACTTCACGCTGTGGAGGATTGGACCTGGAAATATGGTAAGTATAGTAGTTAATGCTCAAATAGAACTAAACAAGCCCCCAAACCTAATACTACCAGGGTTAATCTGCTGGGAACACTTTCTATTAAATATAGAAACCACTTTTCCATCTCATAAGCCAGTTATAAATAAATACCTTTTCCCTTATTTTTTTTTTTTCAGGAGAGCCTGGCAAAGCCCCAGTGAGCTGGATCAGCCTGTGTTGTGGATGTGAGTAACAGGCAGCTGCAAACCTACTCAATACAGGATCAGGCTGACATGCTACAGCCCAGCTGCAGAACAGGCACACAAGTTTTCCCCTTATTTCTCTCTGCCTGTGGGTGACATGCTCTGAACAGAGCTGGAGGATGAACAACATCCCTTCCTCCTGCCTGTGGAGAATTCATTGACGGGGAAAAGAAACTGGGTGCTTTGCTTGATGTATGGGAGAAAAAGGAGAAAAGTCACGACTGAAACAGAAATGAAAAAGTTGTTGCTGTTGGTTTTCAGTGAGGACAGTTTGTAAGATCAGGACTTGCACAAATAAATGATGCAGTGAGAAGAGTTTGCAGGAGTGCAGGCCTACAGCCAGGGGAGCACCATGTGAGTGCTTGGTAACTGATGGGGAGAAAAAACCCTCAGAATGTGCACTTGGAAGGGGACTGACTCTGGTTCCACAATCTGCCTTTTTGGGCCTAACAGCAGCAGCATCATGACACATATGTAACATTTATCAACTTTTCAGAATACTACTTAACAAATAAATCTTCTTGAGGAAGCTCATAAATCGCTCAAGGATCCTTGGAGGAAATATGACTCTGTTTTTTTTTCATGCTGCTAAAATATCTCCCCTGCCACCCAAGCCACAGCAGGTTCTGCTGAGAAGGTGATCTGTGACATCTGTGTGTCTGTTCCAGTGCAGGGGTAGGACACTGTGCCCCAGGTGACCACGGGCTGGCTGAGCAAAGAGCGCAATCTCAGGGTGCTGTCAGAGGTGTGTGCCCAGACCTTGGTGCCTCCCATGGTTTCCAAAAGGTCTCAATGCTGCCTTATGGGAGTTTTGAATTTGTCTGGGGATTAAAATGCATTTGCATAATAACTACGTGCAGTTTACATATTAATTGGGCAAGTCTTGAAATAGGGTACATGAAATGCACCTGCCTTGTTAGAGAATTCCTTTGAAAAGGTGCCCCTGAAGGCCTGTGGCTATAACTGCTTTCCAAAATCCTGTTTTTGGTAATGAATGTGCCCATACTCACACTTCAGTCCTCTTTACACAGTCCTTTTAGAGTTTTCTGCTAAGACTGCCAAGCTTGAGGCCATTTCTTATGGTGATCTTTGGGACACTTTCGCTGCATATTTTGTTTTGTTAAACAATATTGTTTGGACTTCCCAGATCCTTTCTCAAGAAAGCTTCAGCTTTTTGCAGCAGCAAACAGCTGAGAAATCAAAGGCAATAATTCATAATACAGATCAGCAAAAGGTAAGAATGAAACTGTTTCCTGAGGAAATATCCTAACAAAACAGAATGACATTTCAAAATGACCACTTTTAAGTCACTTAGTAAAATTCAATTCAGTACAGCTGTGCCCTAAGGAATAAGTGGCTATATTTAAATCCTCTTAAGCAAGAGGCATTTATCTGTAGGGAAAGGTTGCTTTGTTCCTTTTCCTTGGGGGCAGTGACACAGCTCCAAACATATTCAATAGTATCCAAGTTTCTGCAAAACTGAGTGGTTTTGAAAGATGGTTTATTTTAAGAACTATAAAAAAATTGAGTAGAAGGATCACTGCCTTACTTTAAGGTATCAGTTCCAGGAAGAACTGAATGGAAGAAATTATGCTCTTGTTACCTACATTTGGAGCTGCTACATCCCAGTAGAAAGATTTCCTACTGCCACCTCCATCATACTCAAGCACCTAAAAAACCTACTGTGAGCTGTGTTCCACACCAGTATTCTTGAATGGTTCTGCAGGGTATCTTGAAGTGATCACTGCAAACTGGGAAACTGAGGATTAGTGAGTACAGCTTTTACCTCACACTGCTGTGAACTACAGGGAACCAATTGTAGTGCTTAGCATAAATAGAGCCATCTTGCTCCTTAGCAAAGGTGCAGTTATGCTAAATTAAACATGCTGAGATGACTAAGAATAATTATTCATCATGATATCCTATTGAATTTTCAGGGGTCAGGAAGATGACTCCCTTTTAATACTAAAAATAGCTTTAACTGAACAGAGCATATTTGGTGCTGCTATGAGTAAACTTGGAAGATGAGGCAGACTGACTAACTACCTATTGGTAACTAGAAAAAATCTGCCCATGGCAAGGGGGGTGGAAATAGATGATCTTAATGATTCCTTCCAACTCAAACCATTCTGTGAAAACACTGATTTTATTTTTTTTTTCTCTCCCTCTTACTCAGTAGCCTGAGCTGTCGGTGGTGGTGAGAAATGTACCCTGCAGGGGCAGCAAAGCACAGGTATACTCCAGGAGAACGGAAAAAAGGCTGTGCTGTGTGTCACTGCTTGTGACAGTGCTATTAGTCAAAATAATGGAAGAGCTCAGAGGTGACTCATGAATGAAAATAACTGGGTAATTAACACCCGTGAACATTTATTTAGGAAAAATGGGTCCCTTCAAATGAATCCAGTTAGGCTGACGGGTTACAGGCAGAGATCTATTATTGCTGGACTGAAGTGACACTGTAACACACTGGCATCTCCTGCTGCACAGGCAAACAACCAGCACTTTAGGTATGAAAATCCATGGGCCAATGCACCAGTCTGTACAGGTCTAGCAGGGCTAAAATGGTCACTGGTTTGACAAAGTCAGATAGTTTGGTTCTCTCTGGATTCAGCACTACTGGCCAGTACTGGGCCCTGTTGTTTTGCACATGATTTGGAAAGTTAGTTAAGTGGGAGAAGTTTTGGGGAGACCCACACGGGTGAGTGGAAGCTGATCTGCTTGTCCTAATGTGAGGGACTCAAGGAGAATGGCAGGAAGTGAAAGGGCAGCTTGGAAATGAGCTTATACAGTCATAAAGATGTAACTGCATTCAGGGCTGAAAGCTGAATGGGTCAAATTCAGCCTCATAAAGACATTCTAACAGAATTTCTGACAGAAATGCTCCAGTTCGACCAGGAGCTAATCTAAAGACATGTTGTGTACTTTGAGCCACACAGGACACTGGTCCTCTCTTGCCTTGCAGGATATCAACCACAGATAGGGACCTGAGCCTTGTAATCAGATCAGTGAGGTTTGGGTTAAATAAAATACAAAATGAATACATTATAATCTGTTTGTTCCTCTCATTTTGCTTCAGGGCACTAACTGTGGGAAAATCACCAAGTGCTTGAATTCTTCCCAAGCTCGGGCAGTAGCCCACATCTCAGAGGCAAAATGGCACATGAAACATTTCCTCTTTCCAAGCATTTCCTCTGGGGCTACCGGGTGCCTCTTCCCTGCAGTCCTGTGAGCTGTGCTGCTAATTCAGCACGGGCAGCACCTCAGAGCTTGGTGAGGAAGGACAGATTCCCTAATGCACTTCTGTATTTTCCTTACCGTGTTGCTCAGCGAGCCCAGTGATGTAAGCACACCCAGATGTGTGAAACGTGCCCTTGGGCTCATCTGCCATCCTGCATTTCCATTCTGGGTTCCCAGTTTCCGTGGGAAGGAGCTGTTTGGAGAATAATCCCCACGTGTGCAGCGGGCCTGGGTACATGTCCTTGGAATGAGGCAGCTGGATCCCATCCCTGGCTCACTCTGGCATTTTCTGTTGTGTGGCAGCACTGGCACCATGAAATGTCAGGTCTCAAAATGGAAATGGCTGCCATTGTTCAGGACTGATTCCAGCAAATGCCTTTTGGATAGAAGCACTCTTTTGCTGCCCCTTCTCCGTGACCTCGTTAGGAGAAGTTCTAAAATAGGTCATTGTTATGCAGGGAGAGAACCCTGCTCCCTAAGCTCCCTTGGTTTCCAAGTAAACGAGCTTTGGAGGTAAGTTAGCAAAAGAGGCTGATTCATTAGCAGCAAGGGAAATCTGCGTGCTGGAGGGGAGCCCAGCTGCCCAGAGGGATTTACGTAGTGACATGCTTCTCAAATCTTTATAGAACAAGCTGAGTGATACACACATGGGCTTGAACTGCATCACAATCACATGCTTGCTAGGCTCAGCTCTTATCTCACGGGTTTCTCTGGAGAGTATCAGTTGCTCCAGTCCTTCATGGGGCTTTAAATTTGTAAGGGAAGGAGTCACAGTGAGGTGTCCTCTAATGTGAGAAAATTCTGCATCTCTTTTCTTTTCCAAATTAGGTCACCTTGTGAGGCAGTTCTGGATGGAGTTTGTCCCCACAGTTATAGAGGCTGTAAATAACATGGGTATTACAACATGTTTGACAGGATTTCATTGCGCCATCACTACTCTATCCGAATATCATATCTCAAATTAATAAAAAATTAATTTTATCTGCTGAAAGACCCCAACTGTCACCATCCTATCCGGGATGAGATAATTTTGGGCAGTTACTCGCTTAGAGGAGGAATGGGGCCAGCACATTCTTCTGGCATCATTACCGAGGGCAGGCTTGTGCACAGGGATGAGTGCTCCCCTTTGTCCAATCACACGGAGTTCAGGGAGGAGAATTCAGCCTCTTTGGAGCATCTTCTGCCTTTGTTGGCGTGTCAAGCACTGGTGCCAGTTAGTGCCAGTGATGAGAAGGGCACTCGTGCACCAGATCAGAAGCAGAAATGCACAAACTGTCTCCAGAGCAGCTGTCAGATTATGAAGATCTCTGGCCCCTCCTGACCTGGGCCAGATTTGAACCATTGACCTAGAAGAGAAAAGCTTGAAATCCCTGCACAAGCCACAGGATAAACAGCGCTTGCAGAGCCTCATTCACATTCAGTTGCTGCCATCTAATGGCAGATGGAGAGTGGAAAGGCTGAAGCAAGAGAAAGCAATATAAATATCACTCCTAGGACTCTCATAGGTGGTAGAACCTGCACAGATAGCTCTCATCAGAGTGCTGGGGAAGCGTGGGGATTTAGGCTGGTTTTATTCCTCTAAAGAATAGTTTGATAAAGGACTCAACACAGAAGTGTCCCACTACAAACACCAGGTCCTCACACTGCTTTTGCTCTTCTCTGCTGGGTTGTTTTCACACAGGAAACCTGAGGGAAAGTCTGTGATTGTAGCCTGGCTTAACAACTGCCCCAAGGGCAATGGCAACTGAGTGGTGAGTGCCTGTAACAAGGCGGGGTGATGAGAAAAAGAAGGTAGGAGATGGCACTTTTAATTTTTCTTAGTACCACTGCTGCACACTAAATATTTGGACTTCCCAGAACTTTGTATCAGAAGGAGATTAGAACAAAATTAACACAACTATCTAGAAATAATTTGGCCTGGCCTAACAGACAATAAAGCTCATTTTCCTTCAAATATTACATAAAGGAAAACCAAAGAGAAGAGATGTCTCCATCTCTCCCTTTACAGCTCCAGGAAGTTCCTGCTGTTTTCTGCCTCTAAACTCTCAGATTTATCATGTAAAAAGTATTGATCATGTACTAGTTCTTCACTGCCTGTTTCTGTCCATGCACATATCTCCAAATAATTATTTTAAGCCATGCTAGCTAACACTGTCTCAGAGAGGAGAAAGGCTAGAGAATGCATATTCCTTTATGCATCCCTGGGCTGCAGCAGGTGGGTATCCATGTCCCATGGTGGGAATGAGCCAGGAGCAGTCTCCAGCAGCCTGAACACAGCCCCAGTGGTGACATGGGAGCTTGCATGGCCCAGCAGTCCAACCAAATCTGTGTCATAAATCAAGATTTATATTTGAGAAATGTCTCCTAGTCCCTAGTCACCCAAAAAATGCCATTTTATAGGAGAAAACCAGGAAGGAAAAAAAAAAATCACATCTTCAAATAGAATACTGAAGAAAGCTGCAAAATTCTACTCTTCTTGGCTGAGGGAATAAGTGCTGGAAAGAAAGTCCATGAAGGTGACAAAGGGAGTACCAATCTTATTATTTTTTCCCTGAAGGAAACCAGTCTTCAAAAGCAGAAAACTGTGAGGAGGAACAGAAATGAGTGTATTGAGTTCTACCTGGAAAGCAGCACACGTGAATTGTAACTCAGACAGGAGATAAAACATTTTAGCATGAGATTGTTCAGCACAGTGCCACAGGCACCTCCCAGGCTTCAAGCTATCCTATCTAAAGGGTCACTGGAGCTCTGTTTGCAATCAAGGTCCAGCCACTGCTCCCTTACGTCAAAGCCAGGATCTATGCAAACAGTGCTGCTGCACTTCTGAGAAAGGGCAGCTTTGTGCTGGGCTGAAAGGCAGCCCACTCTAACACAACCCACTGGGGATGCTGCAGGGACTGCAGCCTCTGCATCAGGTCATGGCACATGAACCAGGCAGGCCTGCACCCCGAGTGAGCTCTGGCAGGCTGCTGGGAGCTCTTGGGTGGCTGCTGCTCACAGCCAGGTGTGAGACCCCTTCAGGAACAGGTCCTTCCTGAGCTGGAAGCATTACCAAAATGCCCTTGTCAATCAAGTTCCCCGGCAGACTTTTTGCTTGCTCTGTAGATATTTTTCTTTGAAGCTCAGTGGTAAAATGATAGGAGAATACACTTAACAGGTCTAAAACTGTCCTGGCAGCGTTGTTACGTTTTAAAACCGCGTTCCTTCCCCTCTTATTTCTCACACCAAGACACTGTATTCTGACCACTCGCAGGGAAGCATCAGTTGCAAAGTAAAGACGTAAAATTACACCAAGTGAGTTGAAATTTAAAGCCTTGCCCTTATAGAGTGACGTTCTACAGTCACCATGCACTCTGGACACGCAGCAGCTGCAGGGTTTCGTTACTGCCACTTGCAAAAACCTTCATCTCCTTTTGGTGTGCCCTTTTGAGCCAGAGGTACCATTTTATCTGTAAGAGCCCTTTAGCGTAGCATGACATCTGAGAGACTTCAGCAGGATATAAGTTTGCTCTGGTACTGAGGTATGATTTAATATCCTCAATTGTTCTGGAAATTTGAGCTGCATGATTCAGGAGACTTGCATGGGTATGGTGACTCCAGTGCTTAATGAGATTTATGTGCTTAAATGTGATGGATGCTGTAATCACATATCTAACACGCTGATTCAGAACGGGAGGGGGAGAAAAACCAAACCAGCAGGACTTTTGCCCTGCCGGCGGTGGAGGCAGGCTTTCGCACAGGAAGCTTGCAACACGAGCTCTCGCAAACGCCAAAATGAGGAGGAAAAAAAACCTCGCCAACCAACCCGACAAAAAAAAAAAACATCCCGACGAACCCAAACAGAGGAAACGTCTTTCCGCAGCTCTTAATTGCAGCCTCCTGTTTACGCTGCCCACGCTGGAAGCTGTCACCCTTTCCCTGCCACCCTGCCGGGGACAGAGGAGGGGACAGCGGGGGCACAGAGGGGGGACAGAAGGGACAGAAGGGACAGAGGAGGGACAGCGGGGGTACAGCAGGGCACAGAGGAGGGTACAGCCGTCCTTGCTGTTGTGTCCCCGGGGGCCGGGGCTCCGGGCGGGGCCGGGGCTGTGCCGGGGCTCCGGCGGTGCGGGCAGGAACCGGCGGCTGCCACTCACGGCAGCGCCTCCGCCTCCGCCTGCGCGGCGGGGCCGGGCCCGGGGCCGGCCCAGATGTGGCGGGAGCTCGGCGGGCTGGCAGCGGGGACAGCCCCGGCACGGGCAGCGCCCGGGCACCCACCGAGCCGGTAAGCGGGGCCGGGGCCGCGGTTCCTCCTCCCTCACGGAGGGATTTTGTCCTGCCCATCCTTCCTGCCCTCCCTGCCCAGTCCTGGCCGAGGCCTCCCAGCTGTTTTCCCCACTATCCAGATGTTGCGGCAAGAAGAGGGCTGGTCCATCCTGGGATAGATAGGGGTGTTAGGGGTCCGTCCTGGAAATGAGAGCATCAGAGAACAGCTGGCAGAGGTTGATCCAGATGAGGGCTGGCAGGAGGTGATGGGTGAAAGACTTGGGCCAGCAGTGGGACGGGCAGCCTGAATGAGGGTTCTGTCAATAAATGAGATCTGATGGCAGCAAAAGGGCTGCTGGTTAGAATTTTTCATGCTTATTTTTTCGTGTTAGATGGTGTGGGGTCGTGGCAACTTCCCTGTAGATGGATGAGTCATGTAGTGCATGCGTGTCAACTAAGGCACAAAAAGAAGGAAAAGTATCCAGATTAGCATGAAAATCAAAGAATTGTCCTGTTATTGAGGAGTGGTGCAAGCTGTGCCAGGCAGTAAGCACAGTGCACACCTGAATGCTAGTCCTTTGCTGGACTGTGGGATGCTAGGATCGAGGAAGGCACAGTCTGCTCCTATTTCTTGACTAGGGATCAGGTCCTGAAAAGGGCTGGATTCTGCTGGGCTCAGAAGTTCTTGCAACTCCCAGGGTGAGAGCTGGTGGGTCAAGGGTTCAGGCCATGTGCAGCACCTTCTGCATTCTTCCAGGTGTTCTCAGGGGAAGAGCCAGGATGCTCAGCAAGCACTGCAGCATGAACACAGGCCTAGGAAGAGATGCAGCTGCAGAAAGGGAGGTTGGTTTGACACTATACAAAGTTGAAGGTAAACTAAGTACTAGTATTTGGGCCAGCAGAATATCTTGGGTTTGGGGAGTAAGTGGTAGTTTGCCTTCAGGTTACTGGAGTGCACACAATGCCAAAGAATTTCCTGTCTCTCACCTACCTGATAGTTCTTTTTGTGATCTCACTGTTTCTGACTTTGTTTTTCAGAAAAACTGTGATTCAAGAAAGCCGCCATGAAAGGTGAGGAAGTTCGGCAGAGGAGAAAAGAGGGCAGGTCTAGGAATGGAGAGCGATCCAGGCACAAAGGAAGGAGCAAGGGCAAACACAGAGAGAGCCGGCTCGGCAGCCAGGAGCCAGAGGATGTCTCTGTGCATGCCCAGCAGAAGCTGCTGGCTGAGGAGAAAGCGGCCATGGCAAAGTCACAGGAAGAGTCAGCAATCTCAATTTGCCTGCAAGTGCTCCTACCATACCTCCTAGCTGGGCTTGGCATGGTCCTGGCAGGAATGGTTTTGGATTATGTTCAGGTAAGGGAAGGAAACTCATCTGACACATCTGATATGGGATAAGTGGGAGAAACTCCTCTGACATACCTGATATGGGATAATGGGAGAAGCTCCTCTGACATACCTGATATGGGATAAGTGGGGACTTTTCTTCACAGGCAGGGGATTTGCTCTGGGAATGGCACAGTTGGGAGGATTGGCAGCAGTTCCCTATGCTGACATGTCCCTCAAAGTCAGCTATTATGTACTGAGCAGCTCTCAAGAGATGCGTGGTGCTTTTCTGGCCTCTTTCCTCCTCTGGATAAAAAAGAGAACGCAGTACTGAAGAGTACATGTAGGATGATTAGGAATGTGCAGTCCTGTGCAGAGATGTCCCCTGGGTCCTGGGAAGAGGGTGGGTGAGTGCAGCTCAGCCCAGGGCGGGGATGGCACAGGCTTTCCTGCAGCAGGTACACTGGTGACATCACTCATGGGTGCAGCTCTGGACAGTCCTGCACCCGCTGCTTCCTTGCCCAAGGCCACAGCCAGCCCAGCACTCTTCATACAACAGCTCAGACCTGCTCTGCACCACATCTTTTCCTAAGGAAAGGATGAGATGTGCATCTCACAGCAGATTACTTGAATTATTTAAGTCCCATTTCTGACTTTGTGGTGGTCAGGATGAGACCTTTCCTCCTATGGTGCAGCAATACAAACCTTTAAGGCAATGATCAGCACCTAATTTTGGACAGCTTAAAGCTGCAGGAGATTTCCAGATTATAAATTTCCATGCCTTTGCACTCTGGGCTACTCTAACAATGTGCCTTTTTGGTTAACCTTGTTATTTGACTAACTAGCTGTGAGGTCAAACAACCCTGACCTATCTGATACAGTGACACAGAAACTACTGTGCTTACACTGACAACTTCCACAAATGTGGAGCTGTGCTCCTTTGTCATTAACCCAGGGCTGATTCCCTGAGCTAGAAGAGCTATAAAGGAGTGACACAGTATCCTTAACTGACCTTAGCATGTACTTGTTACCCAGCAGAATGTCTAGTCAGGTCACAGAACAGCAGGCAAATCCAGAACCCAGTGTCAAACTACTTTTTGTCTCCTTAGACATTATTCTCAAGAGTCTTGAATACTGAGCAGTCACTTCCATTTTCATTTTTTAGACTTTTTAGAGCTGCCTGTTCCTATGGATCTCTGACATTAAATGTATGTTTCTTCCTACTGTGAGTTATTAAAGTATTAAATGGATTGCAGATGGGTTTATGATGTTGGAGGAGGACTTTTTCTTCAATATTTCTTCCCAGGGAGATTTTTTTTCCTAGGAGGAACTGAGCCACTAATATGAACAGAATGTGAGACAAACCTCATTCTCCTCTGAAACTGCAAAAGTCTGTTTTCTGTTTTTGCAAATAAAGACCCCACTAAAAGCCATCATATTAGTTCTTGAAGCATGGGAAATCAACCCATGCAACGCCTCATAGGAAAGGTGGCTTTTGGCAGTTAGCACAGTGGCTAATGGCCATGGGCTGCTTGAGCACATCTCATCGAGGACTTGCTGCTGCCCTTCCTTCCTGAGCCAGTCCTACCTTTGCCTGGCTGCTGCTGCTGTTTCTGTGGGACAGCAGTGGATCCCAGAGAGTCCCTGGGCTCCAGGCACTCTCCATCTCCCTGCTTTCCATCTCTCCACAAAAGTTCTCTTCTCTGCCCTTTCCTAAAGCAGCGAGGAGAAGAGCAAGGTTAGAAACAAAAGTACACTGCTTGATGTAAAAGAGAGATCCCAGAGCCAGCAGTGGTAGTGCTCAAGCAACTGAGACATTAATCCCTGAAAAGCATCGTTCTCCTGTGAGCCCATGGTGTTGGAATAGTGCTGCCTGTGTCCAGCACTGCCACATTGTGAGAGCATTCATGGGCATTTCTGTCTCTTCTTTGCAGGGATGACAAGGTAGGTATAAAACTGTGCTCTCAGACACTTGCCATCTTTCTGTTCTGCTCTGACTCCTCCAGGACAGTGCTACTTGTTGACTAGTTGGCCACATCAGGACAGGGTGTATCTGTGGGCAGAGGAGGGCAGCAGTGCCCCTCCCCAGCTTTTGCCACCTTGACTGGTACAGCCATGAGCTATTGGTGTTTTTTTCTTCTTTTCACTAGCTAGTTACAATCTTTTTCCCACTGTTGAGCAATGCTCTCTTTCTTCTCAAACCTGATCTATCTTTTCTGGACAAATAAGGTATATTTCTTTGCCAGGAAAAAGTGATGCATCCCTCTGCTGATAAATATGGTGTAGCTCTATATCAGAGGCTCCTTAAATGCATAATAAAATGACCCAGTGTACACACATGGGTCATCTGAACCAATTACCTCTCTGCATACTGATTTATCGGTTGAGGGCTTTTTATGGTGCTTGCTTAGAAGGAGAGAGATGGAGCGTGATAAACTCATAAACCCTGTCAGGCTGACGCTTTTGTACAGGATGTGTTGCTGCTGTGTTTTTTTAATGTCATTTGAGTCATTTAGGCTCATTGATATTTCCTTTACATTACTGTTTCTGCCTGTCATCAATCCAGTTGGCTGATACAGTGGCATATGGGACTAGATAAGCACATTATTAGAACTTGAAAACCTATGTTTTTGTCCAGAAATTGTCTTTTATTTCCTTGAAGCCTCTGTGAATGACTAACCAGAACTGGGCTTTCAGATTGTCATTTCCCTCTTCCCAGCTGGTATAAAGAGGTTGGGTCATGTGTGGCTATTACAGGATTTTTATTAACCTGACTATTCCAGATATTGTGGGACCTTTTTCTCCAGTTAAATTAGCTAAAATGTACTCTCCTGTTAGCTTTCAGCTAACTGGACCATTATTAGGTGGTGGAGACACGTGTACACAAGGCAGCTGGGAGTGGACAAGGTTTTAGGGGCTGTACCAAAATAACAGCCTAGAAAGCAACGAAGGACAGAGCCTCTGTAGCTTGTGTTTGTTTTCCACTCTGCCTTGCTGCCAGGGAGATGTGCTCTGTCACCTCAGTTTGTGTGAATTCAGACCAGAGGAACACTGTCTAAATGGCTGAGAGCTTCCTCAGCTCCCAGTTTAGCTGCCAGCATGTCATGTTCTCTCCAGCTCCCCCGCAATGCTGGGGACCCTGCCACAAGGACAGAGTCCACAAGCCATTAGCCTTTTTCTCTCTGCAGAGAATGTGAGGAAAGGGGTTGATCCATCCTAAAAGGTGTTTTTTAAAGCTTTTTGACCCTCTGATTCAACTAATTTGCCCAAATTAATTATTAGAAAGGAGCCCAAGCACAATGCTATGACTATTTTCCCTACATACTTGACTTTGAGCTGAAGTCTTTATGCAGCAGGATACAAACTTTTGGCTGTATGCAGCCATGGTGCAGCTCTGAATTTTGAGCTTGTATAAGCTGCTTAACCATGAATCCTCTGGGGTGAGACCCCTCTCTCGAAGACAGTACCTTCCAGGGAGCGTGCAGGAGCAGTGCTCCATTCCAGAACAGGAAGGGTGCCCTGCTCACAGCCTGCCCTTTCTCTTCCTTGTCTGTGGTGCAGAGAGATTATGGAGCTACCTTAAATAAGCTCGGCTAGGACTCTTATCTTGGCCTTTGCAAACTAGCAGAAAGTTGAAGTGATGACAGCAGATAAGGCTGTTCGCTTTTGAAGCTTATTGGCTGGTTCTGTGAACTTTTTTCCCCCAGAGAGCCAGTCATTCAGAGGTACAGCTGGCACAGGGGATTGTTCTGTCCGGAGCCATGGAGCGGACATGGCTCCAGGAGGGCAGATCTGGTGTCACCAGCCGGCCCAGCCGTGTCACCTGCCCGCCGATGGGAGCTGCGTAATTCCGTCAGCTGAGACCAACGCGGGCTCCCGCTTTCCTTGACCTTTCCTCACCTTGCACAAGTGCAGAATGGACCCTGGCTGGTAGCTGCCCTCCTGCTCGGCCTCGGGACAGCGAGGAAAGTTCAGCAGTGCTTTGGTGGGAGCGAGGGAGCTGGGCTGGTTTGCAGCAGGCTTACACATTAAACCGTCGTATCAAACGCGCCGCGCTCCGACAAGAGATGTAACCCGAGGAGAAAGGACAGCAGTGTGCTGAGCACGCTGAGCGATTCTTGTGTGACCTGTCACTCTTTCAGTGCTGGAGCCTGAGCAGGTCTTACTGGTTTTTACCGAAGTGGTGGGAGCTGAATGGGGTGTGGGCTCGTTTCTATTCGTCCACAGGCATCTCTACAATCTTCTCTTCTCTTTTTTAATCCCCCACTGGATATAAATCAGAGAAATTGTGTCCATCGAGTTTGCTGCCACCTGGGCTCAACCCAGCTGAACCAATTTTGGAGGATACCCTTGCTGCAATCATCTGGACGTGCTCCTAGGAGGAGAAGAAACTAAAGGAATTTGGCATCGTTGCTGTAGTTTGAGGAAAAACATTCCTTCTGACTTTGGAGAGAGCTACGAGGAGGATCTGTGGGATGTCCTGATCTCCCTCCGTTTTCCTGCTGAGCATGGGGTAACAGTGTGTGACCATGGTGGTCACCCAGTTACAGCTGGAACTGTGCTTCCACGGCAAGAAGCTGAGAGGTTTCACCTGCAAGTTGACCAGGTCAGCCAATGGATTTCTCCCAGAGACTTCCTTCTCCATTGCCTCCCAGATTTTTGTGCCGTTCCTTCTGGCTGGCTTGGGAATGGTGGCTGCTGGCCTCTTGATGGATGTTGTTCAAGTAGGTACCTGTGATTAGGCAACTTGCAGTGAGAGGGTGGGCTAAGGCTCTGACCTTGAGTGTTTGTGCTTGCTTGTTTTTAAGGAGTGTGGTCCTAGCAGCCAGTCAGCAGTATGGCTGTGGGCTTTTTCTCTGCTGGAGGGACACTATCTCCTTTAGATCCTTCAGAGCAGTAGCTAGGTTCCTTGTAATGTGGGATACTGGATTTCAGATAGCTGCCTAACGTTAGACTGGGCACTCCCTTTTCTCTATCGAGCTGAACACTTTGGTAAAGACTCCTGTGAAGCTACTGAATCAGGCTGCAGCATATTCCCCTGTTGCATGATATCATTTCTTTCCTTCAAAAATTGCTGATAAGGAGATATAGGTCAGGGTTATTATTAACTACTTGCTTTATGAAGAAGCAAGTTCATGCTTTCAGTACTTTGCAAGCAACCTAAAGTAATCTTTGGTCTAGAAAGCACCTAGATACTGTGATGAGAGGCATGCCGCCATAAAATGATGGTATTTTGAGGTATTGCCTACAAACTGAGATCTTCTTGGGCTCTTTCTGAGGTGGGTATAAATTTAGAACAACTTCCACTGACTGCCAGAGAGTGCTGCTGCCTTTACACCATTGTGCCCACAACCAGGATCTATCCCATCTGTCATTCCTTTCTACCAGTGGCACAAATAGAAATGCAAAATTTGATCTAGTTTGGGCATCTCGTGGCCGTGGATTTACAAATCAAAAGGCTGGCAGAGTTTCCCAAGGATATATCCTGTACTCTGAGCTCACTGGAGTACATTGGATTCTCTGGCACTAATACTGCAGGAGGAGCTAAATATGGATACTTGAATGTTTGGAAAGACAATACCTTGCTTGTTTTTTTCTTGCACTGGAAGAAACAAAGAAGGCAGAGAAGTTGAACTAAAGGGAACAGAAGGAATATCAAAGAAGGGTTAACTGGAGTGGCACAGGCTGCTGCTGTGCTGTGTTTGTCATCTCCACCTTGTGCTGTGCTTAGGCACAGACCTGTCCTGCAGCATTACAGAAGTTCTCAAACTACCCAAGATGTTATGTTAATAGTTAGCATTTGTCTCAAAGAAGGAGAAAGACATAGCATATACCCACTGTGTACCTTGGAGTGAATAGGTCTTTGTCTAGAAGAAATCGATTCACTTGCTAAGAACTGAGCTGTGTTACAAACTGTAACTCTATCCAAACTGATAGGAAACACAAGCCATGTGTGTGTGTACACTGCACCTGTCCTTTAAATAACAATGTGCAATCTAGTTTGTGTATTTGCTCACTTGACTCCCAGAAACGGGGTCAGGTGTAAACCACAACCACAGGAAGTGTGTCTTCTGGTGAACTGTGTTGAAATAGAAGCCATCAGTCCATGGGTTCAGCTCCCAGAGGAGGAAGCCCAGAGCACTGTCAGTCACATCTGGCACAGGAGAGATGTTAGTGGGGTGAGCTGCCGTGGTAGCAGCAACCTCATAGCTAAAACCAAAACCACTAGCTGGGAAAATGCAGAGATCTTAGCCTTTAAAGGTTTGGGATATTCTCCTGTGCTTCTTTGTCTTTGAGCTGTTTATTTTCAACTTCCTGCAAGTGTGAGAGCCAGAAACTCACAGTTGTGTCCAACTAAAACCTGACACTGTTTGTTTGCTTGAGGCCAGGTACCGTAAGACTCGCACTGTCACTCATGAGGGCTCACATACTCAAACTACAGGTTTTTCAAGTCCAGGAGTCTGTGATTTGCCCATTTTCTAGTGGTTCTTCTGGCTAAGGAATGTTTTGCCCTATTTGTAGTGACTGCACAACTTTCTTAGGAAACTCTGTGTCTGCTTTGGACAGGGAGATATATGGGCAAGCTTAAGGATGGTATCTAGAGCATAGATAATACTGAGTTTAATCCTGCTTTTTATTACATATCAAATATCTTGAAATAACTTGGTTCTGTGTTGTAAGTCCAGCTGATGCTGTCTTTTGCAGGGCTCATACTGCTGTAAAGACAACAAAATGTAAATTGCTCATTTGTATCCTATCAAACTTCTCAGGATTTTAGCAGTTTCTGATCTGCTCTGGGATGAAACCAAGAACTTTTTAAAAGAAAAATCATCAGAAGAGATTTGTCTAGCTCAGTTGACTGACTCTAAGGCTCAGACTGACTCTAAGGCTCAGACTCTAGCTCAGTCCCATGTAGGAAAAGGATGCCCAAAGAAGTAGATATTTGCCATTTTCTCTTCCAGTGTGTGCAGGTGATGCAGTCTCTGCAGGGCTGATAGCATGGCACAGGTTTTGTCCTTCTGGACATTTCTGCCTCTGCTCCAGTGATCCTTGGCCCACTGGTCCATCTGGATTCTGGGCTGGCTGGCATTGCTGGAGACCAGCAAGGGTCAGTGTTTGGCTCACTTTACAGCAAGGTGAAAAATCATATTGAAGCTGGATGGTCAGATTTCAAACCAGAGAATTCAGGGGGAAAGCTTCCCTTTCATTTTCCCTTTCCATGCCACAGGAGTGGGACACAATCCAAATGAAAATCACAGATGTAAGATATCTCTGTCCTTCATTGACAAAAGCCCATGAGGTGATTAGCTTTGAAAAGAATTTTGAATTAGCATCCATTTTGTACTCTAGGATATTTTGATCTTTCTGTTGACTTGTTCAGAGCAATGGAAAATCTCTGAGGCTTCTGAGCTGCTGGAAGATGATGGGAGATGATGTCCTGGGGAGGTAACAGGATGTGGTTGGGTCAGTGAGGACAGTGTGAGGAGCTCCAGCAGGGCTGCCCTGAGGGTGGGGGCTGGCTCAGTACATCCATGATAACCTCTTTTCCCCATGAGCAGACCCAGCGGCTCTGGGTAGAACATGGGGTAAACCAAGCTTCTTCAGAGCTGAGTTTTAGGGCTGAAACTCCATTATGAAAATGTGAAGTGGGAAAGAGTCTCTTTCTGGCACTGTGTCCCCCTGTGTGGGGATGCAATGCTGCATGGAATCTCTTTGTTCTTTCTAGGCCAGGTTTCATCTCAAAGGACAGAGACATTCCCCAGGCTTTGGCCAGGTGTCCTCATTCAGGTAGTTCCTTCTCTGCATGGCTCCAAACTGCCCCCTCAGCCACTCCTCCAGCTGACATCCTGCAAGTTGATGGCACAGGCATCATCTGTTTATTCTGTATTTCTGCAGCCACTGCCACAGTGGAGTCCTGGCTGTTGTGGTATAAATAATTATGACTCTGTCCTTAGGCTCTCGCTGAGTCACTAATGAGACTGAAATAGAGGCAATTAAGTCAGCTTTTTTTATTAGTACAGTTGTGTGATTATTAATTGTTCAGAGCTTTCAGGTGTAATTATATGTAAGGCAGAGTCCCAAAAAGTCATGCCTCATATGCTGAAACTTCTGTTCTGATGGCTTGAGACCTGCAAAATATATTATGCCACAAGTGTTGGAGCTTACCAAGATACACCAAAGTCATATTTCCCAAAGGTGGCGTGCACAGAAAATGCAAAAGTTGCTTTTCTGTGGATTTCTATTTATGTCTTTTTATGTGCAGAATATACAAGGTCTTAAGTATGAATTTCTGCATGCCTCTATGCTTTAAATGATTATGGGGGTTTAGATTGTGACTATGAAGTCTGTTTTTTCTCCAATTTCTTTTGAAGGTGTCAAAGATGTGTTTGGATCTTTATTCTTAATTAAAGAGAGAGGAGAGAGGGGGATATGAATCTTTAAAAGAGATGTCCACCCTTAGCTTTTCTCATGTATTTAAGTTTCATGTTAACAAATTGAAACAAAACTGTAGTGTGTCAAATAAGGGAACAATTTTTGTGTTGCTGGTTGTTTATGCAACAGTAACATACCTTGTACATTTTGAAACGTGCCTGTTTCCAGGTCCCCACTGCCAGGAAAAGTGCCTTTTATATATTGATAACATTATATATTGATAACAACGTTTTGTCTGTTACCTGCACTTCTGAGGTGCCTTGCACCACATGCTCAGGACTGGCTCAGCCCCAATTTCTTTCATCCTGACTGAGAAGAAGCTGTGAGGTTTTCCCAGCAGACAGACACTGCCTTCCCCCAGCTTCCTGCAGCTTCCCATGGCACAGCCAGAAAAAAACCAGCGAGCTCTTACACCCTGTATACAATTCCTAACTGGCTGAATGTGCCACCATTTGTGGAGTGTCCACCTGCCTGGATATTCAGGTTTGGAGAATCCCAGTAGATGTAAAAGAGGTGGGTAGGGATGTGCTGTTTGGTTTGTCCTCTAGTGCCAGAATTCAGGACCACCATGGGTACGAGCCAGTGACAAATAAAATAGTGAACAAATTGATGTGCAGCTAAACTGTGGAAATTTTTGCTACAGGGATGGCACATGGGTCAGAGGGGGCAGTTTGGATGAGGACCTCACCCTCAGTACCCTGTGGCAGATATCATAGTCTGGAAAATATACAGGAGAATTATCCCATTTATTTGTCATTTTGTAGATTCTTGTTTTATACACCCAAACTGGATTATTGGCAGAGCTAAGGATGGGTTGGATGGACCTTTGATCTGACTCATTGCAGCCACCCTTTTTTCATTGTATTCTGCTCTTGGATGCTGGGCTCGTTACTTTTCCTTCATGCTGAGTGGCTCCATTCTGTGATTTCAACCTCATTTAAACCTCTCTGGCTACAGCAGGCTTTGCCAACACCCCTGAATGCACAGAAGAGGAACAAATTCTATTCCAAGGCACCGTATGGTACAAAAACTAGAGAAGACATGTCAGTCAACAAAGTTTCTTACGTTTTCAGATTGGTGTTGCAGCTGATTCAACAGCTTTGTACAGTTCAGCTTCAGAGGAGCAACAACAGTAAAGATATTGGCCTGGCAGTTTGGCTTATGAGAGATCTTAATTCAAGACCTTTTTCCAGCTTTTTCCAGAATGTACTTGGTAATAGGAAGATTTAGGAATTGCCTGTGGAGAAGAGATGCAAAAATCTTCTTCCCTCCCTCAACCAGTCTTAGATGCTTGACTAGAAGTTTGGTAAGAAAAGACAGACACAGCCTCTTGTTGTGAGATCATTTTCCAGATCTTTGTTTTTGTTCTTATGAGTTTGGTTAGCAACAGAGATTGCTGTATCTAGTGTCAATGCAAAGAATGGAGAACATGCTCTATTTCATTTGGCTTGTGAACCTTAATTACTTTTAATGTTGATCTTGGCTGACACTGTAGATAGATTTTGATTTGTGGGTTTCTAAAATCTTCTGTTTCCCCTAGAAAGATCCTTCCCCGTTAGGGCAGTGCTGTGCTGTGCATGAAATGAGAAAGATCACTGCAAGCTGACAATTCCTTCCTTCACTCTAGAAATGCAAAATATTAAATTCTTCATGGCAGCCTCTGTGTGCACAGGATGGCTGGAGGTGGGACAAGGACCTGCTGCCCTGGGGTGCAACAGCACTGGACTGCTCAGCATCACAAAGTGAGGTCACTGCTTTGCTCTCTTGCAGCACTGGGATGTGTTCCGGACAATCACAGAAGTGTTTATCCTGGTTCCTGCCTTGGTTGGCCTGAAGGGCAATCTGGAGATGACACTGGCATCCAGGCTCTCCACTGCTGTGAGTGCTGGGGGGTGTTGGAGGGGGGTGATTAGCTGGAGACATCAGGAGATTCTTCATTTATGTAATCACACTGTGTATGAGAGATGCCCTTTCCTGCTAAGTAGAAACTAGTGGGGTGTGAGTATTAAAATAATGTGTTTGCCCTCATTTTGTAACTGGAACAGAGAATTTCCATCTGCACTTTGAAGGTGAATTAATCCCTGGGTGGCCACTTGCTGATATTTGGGGCCCTGTGACACATGAAGGAGACAAAGCCAGGGCTCCACAGCTGTCAGCTTCAGTACAGGATTGCTTTACTGTGGGTATTGATCCTGGAGGGCTTCCCAGCAGTCCCACCCTGGGGGAGCAGATCCAGGCTTCCCAGAACCTGCAGCTGCTTTTGCTACTCCCTATTTGATCTCTTCTACCTCCCTAAGCAATTTTGTTTGCTTTGGCCTTTTGTTATTATGCCTCAGGAGAAACTGTAGCTTACTAGAGCAATTTAAGAGGAACAAAGGAGGAAAAATGGATTAATTTGTTCAGCTTTTTGTCTGTGTGGGCTGTGTTGGATACACCCACCCCACCTTTAGCTGGGTGCCCTGCAACACCTCTGCACCTCCAGTGTGAGCCTCTGATGCCCGTGGGACACTGGGCTGGTGGAAAAGTGTCAGGAAGTGCAGGGAAGGCTGGGGGGTGGTCACCTGCATTTGCCTCTCTCTGACAGCCCCTTTCCCCCAGTGACCAGCTGGAACTGCCTTCAGCAGCCACAGAAACAGCTTTTCAGGGTATCTCTCTTGACTCCTAGGCTAACACTGGACAGATGGATGATGCCCAGAAGCAATGGAAAATGGCCACCTGCAATTTAGCCCTTATCCAGGTGAGTCACTTCAGCTGGGAGATTAAAAAGTCCCTTTTCTCTTGCTGTGCTGCAGAGCAGCAGCATCTGTTCCAGCAGTGCTGAGTGCAGGGCTGGTGATTTGGGGCAGGTATCCTCAACACAACCAAGCAGAGCCAGGACTTGACCTCCAATAAAGCTCAGTGTGGCCCCAGAGCTTGTAGTTTAGCTGTAAAACACACCTAGACATTCATTGCCTTTGTGGACAAACTGAACTGATAAAACTCCTTTTGCAGCAGGAGCTGTGGCACAATCCCTGTTTCACAGCAGCCCCTGGATAAAGCCTGTCATTTACTGGCAGTGTTTGGGAATCAGCCTTGGGCAGGAGGGGAGAGATGGGAAAAATTGCCTCCTGTAGCTCCTTCTGCTTGTTAAAAGCCAGGAGCCAGCCTAGAGTTTGCAGATGGCAAGACCACAGGGCTGGTGACAAGTGTCTGTGTGCCTTCCCTTATCTCCCTGCACAGCTCCAAGCTCCCCAGGAGTGCAGTGCTGCTGGGGAGCCCCTTTTTGTGCTGACCAGGGCTATTTCTTTGCTGATGGACTCGGTGTCCTTTGCTGAAGTGTTATCTGCCCTTTGCAGACCCCTAGAATTGTTCCCCAAACTGTCAGGATTTCTTTTTTGATCTAGTGGAGCCTTGCAGGGATGCTGTTTAAATACTCCCACAATCAGCATCTGTGCCAGGCTTTGCCCTCCAAGCTGTGTGGCAGTGCTGCTCCCATGTGGAGCCAGGGCTGCCTGGGGGCAGATGTGGGTGAGTGCTCACCAGCTGTCCTTTGTCCCCAGGTCCAGGCCACTGTGGTGGGACTCCTGGCTGCTGTGGCTGCTGTGATCCTGGGAGCCATCTCCAAGGGCTCTGTGGAGCTGAGCCAGGCTGCTGTGCTGTGTGCCAGCAGTGTGACCACGGCCTTCATAGCTGCTCTGTCCCTTGGTGAGTGGTGCTGCTTCCTCAGATCAACCAGGTGGGGAATGAACTGTCCCTTCCAGGTGGCATCCCTCTGGTCTGGCAGAGGAGGGGTGCAGGGAGCTGTGCCTGCTGCTTTCATCCTCTCTGCATCCTGCCTGTTCAGCATCCACAGGCAGCAGTGGAAATGTCCTTCACCTGCCACATGAGAAATGCCCCATGCTGTCCATGGTGCACAAACAGCCCCTCTCCGTGTCTCTGGGCTGTCACATGAGCCATCACACCGGCCCTTTCCCAGGGGAGGGTGCAATAATGTCACCAGGGAACGGAGGGGCTGCTAGCGCACAAATCCAGACCATCCTCCAGATGGTCACCCCACACCCTGAGCAGGGCTGTAGTTTGCCTGCTGGGAGCTGGGAGCCAGCCAATCCTCTGCCCTGGCTCTTCCCCTTCCAGGGGAAGGGCTGGACAGTAGGAGCTGCTCTGTGGCCTGAAGATCTCCAGTTTGTAGGTCTGCCATAGGAGGGCAGCATGATACCCTGAATAGAGGCAGCTGGCACAGAGACACCGCAAGTTTTCTAAATGAGAGGGACAAGTTAGAACAAGTGCATACCCCGGAGTGGGAGTGGAAGGGTGGCTGTAGATGCCTTTGATGAAAAACGTGGGATGAGGCAGTTGTTAAAAAACAGCAGCCCAGTTTTCATTACTCTTCCCTACAATCTCCCTGCTCAGAGAGGCTTTGCTGCTGCATTGTCTCAGGTTTGCTGATGACATTGGTTTTTTCCCTGGACACAGTCACAGGCAGCCTGTGTGTGGGTGTCCCCGATGGGAAGCTGCTGTTTTTATGGCCAGGGAGGGAAGCAGCACGAACTGTGCCATGGGGAGGGGAGTGTGGGTGTCTGGGGTGGCTGCTGTGGAAATGTCATCTTGTGTTTTTGTGTAAGGGATGTTGTATCAGGGAAGATGCACGTGTGGCATTTGTTGGGGTAGAGCTGATGCTCCTGTGCATGCTCAGCTTTGGTGGGGCTGTGTAGACAGGCACAGAGAGGCTGTGAGCTGGAGGGAATCACCATTTCTCAGGATTCCTTTGGTGCAGCCTGTCAGCCACAGAACAACTTTGAAGGGATGTCTTGTGTCTTGTCTCAAGGCTGCCTTTGCTACTTAGCAGTAGAGCCTAGCCAGGCAGGGCTTATTCCAGAGGCTTCTTCCAGGCCTGTGAGAGATCTGATAGCTGAGGATTCCTAAGTGTTCATCAGGGTTTGGGGTTTGTGTTCCTAAACTTACTTGGGCGAGCAAAACTTCCCTTCTCCCCAACAATGCTGAAAAGCAGCTCAATATTGCAGGTGAACCTCAGAGGACAAGGGAAGAGATGTGGGCCACCACCATGACCCCTTGGCTCTGGAGCTGCTCACAGCATCCACCCAATGCAAATTAAAGCAGGCTCAGAGATTCTGGGACATGAGGGCTCTGTGGCTGGGCTGAAAGGCTAATGCAGGCTACTGTAAGGAAGATCATTGCTCCTTGTTGATTCAAACTTTGAGAAATTTCAGTCTAATATGGAAAATAACTTTGTGCTGTGGAATCCAGAGGAGGGGAAGGCACCAGGAGGCTGCTGCATGCCTGCTGTGTGCTTATCTATGAGTGTGCTTCATGCCTGGTCCTGCTTCAAGGCAGCAAAGATTAAGCTGCTCAGGAGGGGAGCTTCTACATTTGGGCTGCCTGCTGGTATCTCCTTTGATCCCTGGAATTTTCCTGTGTGCCTCTGGGCCCTTGTTGCAGTTTGTAAGGACAGAGTCATGCACTTCAGGTTGGTGAAAACAAGAGGACGAATTCTGGAGGTGTCCAATCTCCAGCTGCATGGTGCTGTGCTGGGCAATGTGCTTCTTGCTTCTCTCAGACCCTCACATCCCTCTGGGAACCAGAAGAGCAGCTCTGGGGTACAACTCAGCAGAATTCTTTCTCTGATGCCTGCTCTGTGTCTTCTCTAGGTCTGGTGATGATTGGTGTGATCATCGGAGCAAGGAAGGTTGGGATCAATCCAGACAATGTCGCCACACCCATAGCAGCGAGCCTTGGAGATCTGATAACCCTTTCCCTCCTCGCTGGAATCAGCAGCACACTCTTCAAATACATAGGTACAGTGTTCAGCAGGGAGCTGCAGCTCAGCAAGGGGGCTCACAAATCCTTGTGAAATTATTGCAGGCTGCCTCAGCATTCCTGGCGCGTTTCAGAATGGAGGCTGTTGTGCCACTGGGGTAGAAAAATGACTAGAGAGGCTTTTTCCAGACTCTGTTTTAGTTACAAACTGGAAGGCAGAGCCTAATAAACACAACTGGGATTTGTCAAAGAAATGACCAACATGTATTGTGCAGCTTTGGAACAGAAGGCTGACATATGTGACACTGCCTCTGTTCCTCAATCTGTCACTAGCCAAGCAAAACTACTTCCTGTGCATGGGTAATAGCAGGTCCTTCTTCACAAGGCAATTTCAAGGTTTTGGCACAAGTAAAATATCCTTGTGTCCTCTCACATGGAGAATCATGGATGAACAAGATACTCAGCTGGAGGGAAGCAGCCTGCAGTGTTTTGTGCCTGCAGGACTCTGAACAGGAGCTGTGGTCTGGGGTTAGCTGTGCTGCTGGTTGCCAAAGGCTTGGGCACCTGATGGCCCTCAGAAGCTCAAAACATCACTGACATGTATCTGTTGTTTTTACAGTGTTAGGCTACTTACTGTGAGCCTAAGCTTAGAAGAGAAATGGGAAAATAAACAGATCCAGCAAACTCAATAGCATTTGAAACCCAAACTGTTGCTTCAGACCGAGCAGAAGCAATGAGGCAGCTGTTCTCAGTTTGCATAACTCATTGCATGTGCAAGCACAAGTGAGGGAGTAAAGGAGCACACACTACAGGGAGAAGCCTGTGTATTGCTTCCATCCAGTCCTCCTTGAGCTTCAGAGGTGCTTTTCTTTTTAATAGGATTTTTCCATGATGCCATCACACCTGCCTCTGTAAAGCTAATCTGTCTTTCAGCTGTATGCCTCAGATAATATCTCCCAGGGAGCACAGGGCAGAACAACATGATAACCTCTATGGCTGTGACCAGAGAGCATTGCTGGGGTTGCCAGAGTAGTTTGAAGAGCCTCTTGAGATGGAAAATAGTCAGCACACAGACACCAAGTCATTGGGAGCATGAAGTGAAGCAGGTAGGAGGATGGCACTTCTGATGGTGCTTGAACAAATCCATTTCCCTGCCCAGTGTGTAATAAGGTACAGGTCACACTCTAAAAACTTCTGGGTTCTACCAAAATGTATATGTATCCTTCAGAAATACTGATGAGTCTGTAAAGTTTGAAGTGCTGTGCACCACCTGGTGCAGCACCTTTTCCTTCTGCAGAATATCCTCTTGCCAGAGAAGATATTTTTTTTAAATTTTTAAATTGCCTCTGGTCCTTCTCAGTCCTGCATAAGGGAGATACAAACTGAACTGTGCCAAAGGGTTTCAGCTTGCTTGTGGGCTGCCTGTGAGAGAATGTGGCAGAACTGGAATGTGGAGCCTGAAGACCATTCATCCTACCAGGAGTCTTTCTGTGGGCTCTGATGAGGTTTGATCAACTCCAGTGCTGTGTGTCTGCATTATTTAAGAAGGAATTAATTGCACAAAACGACATGTGGTGGGGGTAAGAGACCCAGTACAGCAGTTAAATCTGTCCTACAGCCCAGCTGTCCTGGATGACTCCAGGGGGTGAAGTGCACTGACAAAACTCTTGGCTCCCCAGAAGGAGCTGCAGTTCAGTGCCCACTGAAGCCACTCATGAAGAGCTGCAGCTCTTTGTGTAAGAGCTTTCATTCACAGAAGATGCCATCACGTCAGTGCTGTCGCATCCAGGTAGCCCAAGGCCCTGGCAATGGTGTTTTCAAAAATGCACACTTTGAGCTGCTTCATCTCCCAGATTACCTGCAAGCTTGGCATTACATCCCACTGCATTTGGCCCCAGCTCAGAGACCAGATGGAGAGCTTTGTTGAAGAAGCATTTTTGTATCAAAAGGGTTGGCACCAGCCCCATTGCTCGGAGGTGTTTCTCATGCTTCTCAGTCATGTTTATTTTCTTTTAGTGCCGCACATCTACTTATTCTTTAATTTCTTTGCTTCTAAAGATCACTCCAAGGCTATGCCTCTGCTAAATGGAAAAAGCACCTAGTGGAAGCACATGCAAGCTAGCACAAAAGAAACCCCAGATCTTAACTGGCTTATACGTGCCAGAGAACATTTGTTCCTATAGAGCAGACCAGCTGCTCAGCAATTCTGCTAGCTTGCCTCTTAAAATACTTCTTACCTCTTGTTTTAGGTGGAGGTATGAGGTGTCTGCCCTGAGTGGGATACAGCTTCCACACAGGAGTTTCCTCCTTGCCCTGCTGTTTGATTTGTACCCCGATGCCAGAAATTTTGTAACTTTTTGCCTTTCTTAGTTGGAGATGGAATTGGAGAGTTGTTTGTCTTCAAATATAACTTGCTTTGATTCCTGCTGATTTACAAACAGCATCCTCTAGCCGTGAATTTCAGGGATTAATTATGGATTTCTGTGGTGGAATGAGGTGGTTTTGTGGGGACTATCACATTTCATGTGATTTTTCCTCTAACATAACTCGGTTGGAGCAGGAGTCCTGCTGCATTTCTTCCAATCTTTGTGCAATACGATTTTGGCAACCAGTGAAGCTATGGCCATTTAATTCAAGGTTTCTTTTCCTTGCCAGATATGAAGTACCTTTCTCCTCTGATCTGTGCTGTGTTCATTGTCATGATCCCTCTCTGGATTGCTATTGCCAAGCAAAGTCCTTCCCTGGCTGAAGTCCTGAAGTCTGGGTGGCAGCCGGTGATTGTAGCCATGAGCATCAGCAGGTAAAGGAGGCACTGCTCCCAGCCCTGTGTGCACATTGCAGAGACACCCTGGGCTCACTTACAAGGCCATCAAAGGTGGCACTGGGAGGGACAGCAGAAGGGCATTTGCCCTTGGTGACTCTCCAGCAAGACAGCAAATAAGGAGCCCCCACAGGACTGGGAAAAGCAAATCATTCTAAGTGTCACTGGCACATCCAGGCACCACATGGGTGAAAGCCAGGAAACTGAAAGCACAGATGATGATCACCACAAATTGTCAGGCTTCAATTGTCACAAATTGTCAGGATTCAACCTCATTCTTATCCAGCTGTAAAGAGAAAATACTGGTAAATGTAGAGCCAGGTAATTCAATCTTCCTGTGCTACATCTTTCATCTGAGATCTGGAAAAGAATTAAAAAACATGCTAAGGCCAGTACAGTATAGAAATATAACAAAACCTTGTGGGAGGATGATAATGCTTTCCTGACTACTGCCAGTTTTGCTTGGGGGTGGGCAAGGAGGTCCTCCTGAACTCATTATGCCAACAAAAAAATCTGTAATGCTTTCTGTTGGTGGAAACTGAGCTGTAAAAGGAGGACATGGTGAACAGTCTAGCCCTGGCAATGGAAAAGATGCATAACCCATATCAGTGTGCTATTTTCACAGTGTAGGAACTGCCCTGTGAAAAGATTGATCCAACCTCATTTCCTGTCCTTTTTTAACAGCATTGGTGGGCTCATCCTGGACAAAACTGTAACTGACCCAAACTTTGAAGGCATGGCAGTTTTCACACCTGTGATTAATGGTAGGTTGGGCATGGGGGCTCTGTGCATGCTTTTATTTACACCTCCCCTTCCTCCCAAGGGTTCTGGCTTCCATCATTGCCCCTACACTGAGATCAGTGCTCAAGTCCCTGCTCCCATCATGAGTGGAAGTGAAACTACTGGTCCCCATCACATTCCTGCTTAGGTTTTGAAGTGTCTCTGGAGCAAAAGAGCAGCAAGGACAGAACTGTACAAAAAGGTTAACAGCATCTCTGAGAGCTGCATTGACACTTTTCATAAAATCAAACCTACTGGGATGTCACAATAAATCCATTTCCCCTTGTTTCCTTCCCTCCACTCAGTAATTTGTGCAGTGCAGTCATCCCCTATACAGGTTGTTGATAAATATGAATAGAATAAGATTACATATGTATCTAAAAGATTGTATGTATGGGTTGGATTTAATTAGATTTATAGATATATATGAACATATTTTGTGTGTATATTTGTATTTATAGTGACAGCACTTTTATACACACACCTATCAGCTGCTGGGGATGCTGGTATCAGTGAAGAACCATTAGATGATTTTTCTGCTGTTATAACATTCTTGTAGGACATGCCCATTCCAGGTTCCTAGGGCCTCATGCCAACCTAAAGCATGGTGTCCTGTTTGCTGGGTGTCACCCAGCTGCCACCATCCTGGGTCTGCACAAAGACAGCCACAAACCCTTCCAGCACAGTTAGTCAAGGAGCCTGCTTGGGAAAGTCCACAGCCCTTTATTTGAGCAATGAGAGCCCCAGACATGGCTCTGTGGGGGCAGGTGACCCCTTTGGCAGAGCTGCTGGCGCAGCTGTGCAGTGCTCTGTGTCTTTGCACGGCAGCTCTTCACTCTGTGTGTGCAAAGCGTGGCGTGCGTGGCTCAGACAGCTCCCATCTCCAGCTACAGAGACACAGCCTGAGTATTTTCACTTTGATTCCCATCTGGAAAATCTCACATTTAATGATGATTTCTTCTCCATGGAAGAGAAAACATGAGAAGCCTGTGGCATCTGGCTTACCATTATCTTTTCTGTGGCATTTCCACCCTGAAAATACTTAGGGTGGTGGAAGTTCGCTCCACAGATCATTATCCCTCTATATTCTGCTGGAAAATGTAGCTGTTTTTTCATGTTTGCTACAATTAATCAGTCTGGAAGGAATTAATTTACTTTAATTAACTAACATATTTGGGTTCTAATTCATTCTCATGATTCTTTCTCATTTAACAAGTGTGTTGGTACCTTCAGATACACATACAATCACTCTCTGTGGCGTTTTGTTGTCTTTTAAACAATAATGATTGTCTGAGTGAGTAAATCCAAGAAGTGGCCATGAGCAGCATCTGCACTGCCTTCCCCAGGTGTTGCTCACAGACTGTGTCAAACCAGGGGCAATTACATCATCTTCAGAGGCCACGTGGCATTCACACCCAGTGCTGGGGAGAAAGGGAAAATGTTCTCAGTCAGCAGTGAGAAGAATACAATTACTGGAGCCTTCCTGATTTTTAGAAGCTGTTCCTGCAAAGTGAATAGTGCAGCACCACTTGGGATCAGAGATCAGGTTTTCTCTTTCTCCCACTGCTGCTCTCAGTGAGTGCAGGTGGGCTCACCATAGATGTTTCCTGCTGTGGTGAAGGTGGTTTTTAGTTTTCTGTGTTTTGTCCTCTCAGGTGTTGGAGGGAATCTGGTGGCCATCCAAGCCAGCCGAATTTCTACATTCCTGCACTTCTGGAGCATGCCTGGAGTGTTGCCATACAAGATGAGGCAAAATTGGCCCAACCCATGCACCACCTTCTTCTCATCAGGTACACCCTGAACCCTTGGTGTCCACGTCTCAAGGCTGTCATACAGGCAGCTCCTTTCCCTGGCTGGTGAAGGACTAGGTGCGTCTCAAAGGCAGAACTTTCCCCTTCCACAGAGAATACTCAGATCAGAGAGGAAGCATCTTTGCAGTGGGCAGTGAGAAAAAAAGGCTTATGGCATGTTTGCTCACCAGCATGCAAAGAAAGTGGTCTTCAGGGAGCACTCAAGAAAGTAATTGAAAAAGAATCTTAGATTTGATCTAACAGAAAGCCATTTTAATGGCCAGCCTAGAGCCATCACCTGTGGACAGAGCAGTGAATAGACCATAATCTTGCTAAAAATCAGCAATTCCTCCATCTTCAGCACTGGAAATACTTAAGCATCAGCAAAACTCAATTTTCAGTTTGTTGTCTTTATAGAGTTCCTCTTGATTTTCCCTGTTAGGTTGGGAGTTAGTGCTAGATCAAACTATAAACTGGGAAAATCTGTTGCAGTGAGGCAGAGCAGAAGCTGTGGGAGGCAGAGAGCAGCTGAGAGGAGTGTCTGCAAGAGTCAGAGTGGATCAGCACGGAGCACAAAGCCTTTGGTGTGTAGCTTCAGTGCTAGACAGAGCTGCTGGGCTGATCCTGCAGATGCTTCCTGTGTCTGTGTGACCTAGAGAAGGCATCAGCAATGAGGTTGGTGGGAAGGGGAAGCCCCAGGTTTATGCATTAAAATATGCACTGTGTGCTGTTCTCCCCTCACCCTGCAGCTGCTGTCACCCCATTTCTGTCTCTGTGCTCTGCAGGGGTGAATTCCAAGTCAGCCCGGGTCCTGTTCCTCCTGGTGATCCCAGGACACCTCGTGTTCCTCTATACCATCCATCTGCTGCAGGGAGGCCACACATCCCTGTCCTTCACCTTTGTGATGTTCTATCTGGCTGCTGCTTTGCTGCAGGTAAGCCCCAAACTCTGATCCAGAAGGAATCTATCAGATAACACAAAACCAGCATTCTCCAGGTTAGAAAGGAGTCACAGTAAAACATTCAGCAGCAGCCTCTGTTTCCTGTCATTTCAGGCATGCTTCTACCAAGAGTCCTGTCCATTCTGTAGGTCCAGGAATCCTTCACCCAAACTGCCAGGCTCTAGTTTCCCACATAGCACAGCTCAGCTTTAGGGTGAGTGAGGGATCAGGTGTGAGAGGAGGAAAAAGTTCTCAGAATCCACTGAGCTGCAGTAAGTGTGCAGAGACACACTTAGCAAGGAAGTACCTTGTTTTGAGATGTTCACTCCTTGAGTCTCTGAGCTCCAGGTGTCTCCAGGCTGCTTCTGTCAGCCCAGCAAGGGGCAAGTGAGGAGCAGAGAGCTCCAGCCAGCACATTTCCCCACCCATTTGGAAACCACTGACACATATGTGTGTAGAAAACAAAAGGAAAGCCCAAACCCTGAGCAGTTCACCTTCAAAAGTAAAAATTCCTGGTAGGCAGTGAGCGGATTATCTGATTTGTCCTGCTTGTTCTCTTTTGCTATTTTTCCTGCCTTGTAAACTTTATTTTTCTCACTCAGAAATGCATGTGGCTGTTGCCTGCACTCACAGAGGCTCTGACTTCACTTGCCCTTTTAAATCAGTGATTCATTGATTTGCATGATGAGGTGGCTGACTCTCACTTTGCCTTACAAGCAGCCTTGTGTCTGAGGGTGAATTCCTTGTGTGTGTAAACAATCAGTTTTTCTCGACCTTTGCACAACCCTAAGCCCAGCAGCACGGCCACAGTTGCAAAGGAAAATATTTATTCTTCTCTTTATGCATCGAGGTAACTCCTTGACCAAAGCCAAGCATGAAAATACAAGGAATAAATGACAGCATACAGAGCAGCATCCCAGCAACACCACTGACCCCGAGAGATTCCCAGGGAGGCCAGTGGAGCAGAATCCGCTCAGCCTGGCCCTTTTTTCCTCTCTGTTAGATTTATAAAAAAAGACAGAAAGAAAGAGGGTTGGGGGAAAGTTTTGGTCAGTTGGAGGAAGCCCAAGGTCAGAGGCTCAGACAACATGACCTCAGAGGAGTGATTGAATGGACTGGGGTTAACAGTCCAAAGTAAAGAGGCTTGGGAAAAATCTGGTTAACAGCCTTTAAACTACCGAATTTCTGTAGGGAGGGACAGAATAACATTTGCTATGTGGTCACTAGGGGAGGAAACATGAAATCATGGATTTCAAATGGAAGAAGGCAGATTTGTGTTAGCTAGGCCTTGGGAAAAACAAAAACGGAGAAAAAAACCATGGGGCTGATTGCTTAGTGTGGCATCCCCATCTCTGAGGGTTGTTTAGCACAAGTCAAACAAATTTTCCACCAGGAAAAATGTGGATGTATTTGATCCTGAACTGAGGAAGAATGATCTATGTAAAACTCTCAAGTTCCCAGCCAGCTTTAGTTTCTGTGATTCTGTTATTTAATTTACTTCTCCCATCTCTCCTCCTCCCTTTCTCCCAACCCAGCTTGCAGTTTTCACCTTTAGAAATGCTGCCTCAGGCTTTGGTTCCTGATGTGCTGTGGTCTCCCATGGAGGGACCACAGATGTTGGGTGCAAATTCTTAATTCAATTAACTTGACAGTCTTTAATCTTTAACCGAAGTATTTTTTTCCTCCATCTGTTTATCAGAATTGGGAATGAAATAAGAATTAAAAGAAATCACAACAAAGATTTTTAAACTGTTGAGATGAAAAAAAGATTTATTTTTTTTTAACATGTCAGTTCTGCTTGGGATAGCTTTGATGTAAAAACTGCCTCAAACTCCAGTTGTCCACTGAGACTTTTAGGAAAAACAAAGTAGACAAGATCTGAATTTCTAATGGAAAAAAAGAAGAATGAGGAGAAAAAAGTTTGGCTAGGAACTTGTCCTTTGGGGTTGCCTGCATATTCATAGGAACCCTTCATCTGGTGGAGTGAGTGGGAGCACTCCCATTCACAGCGCAGGAACAGGAACTGCACCTTTGGGAGATGTTTTTGGTGTGGGCAGGCTCTGCTTTGGGCAGGCAGAGGTGGTGAGCAGTTCCAGCAGGGTCTCCACACTTGAGGCTGGCAGCAGAGGGCTGGGGCACTGTGGGTTATGTGATGCCAAAGAGTAGGAGTCAGCTACACCCATCCCATCCCATGCCATCCCATCCCATGCCATCCCATCCCATCCCATCCCATCCCATCCCATCCCATCCCATCCCATCCCATCCCATCCCATCCCATCCCATCCCATCCCATCCCACTGAGACCCTTGGCTCTCTGGGGCAGGGGTGAGTGCTCAGTGCTCCCTGTAGCCCTGGTGCCCTGGCATGGCCACATCACTTTGGCTTTGAGCCCAGGCTGTGTTTCCTTCCTGCTGCCTCACAGCCTGTCTGTCCCTCTCAGGTGGGGATCCTGCTCTACGTGGCCGACCTGATCGTGCGCCTGATGTGGAGGAAGGCTCTGGACCCAGACAATTTCTCCATCCCCTACCTCACTGCCCTGGGTGATCTCCTGGGCACTGGATTCCTGGCCATCTGTTTCCGCCTCGTTTGGCTCATCCACGGCACAGAAATGAACCTGGGGAACTGAGAGCCCGTGTGCTGCTGTCATCCCTCGTGCCACACGGTGCTTTCCTGCTGGCCACCGGGGGACCTGGCCATCAGTGCTGGGTCACCAGCTGGGCTGGGCCTCTCCTGCCACCCCAACACCCTCCTGCCCTCCCCGTCGTGCCTTACAGCCGGGCTCGCCGGCCCCGAGGAATCAGCACCACAAACTCGCACCCTTGCAAGGGGCAAGGCTGCTTTAAGGAGCACCCTGCTGCTCACACCTGCACCTGGCAAACAAGGCAACAAGGAGCATTTGGGCCACTGGGAAGGGAGGAGCATTTGGGTTGTGGTCTCAGTCCCACCGAGGCTGCTCCTGCCGAGGTCACTGTGTCTGATCCTGCAAGTGGATGTTGCAGCCCCTCCATCGGACTCCGACTTTCCATCAAGGGAAATTCTTTATTCACCCAAGTTCTGTCGTGCTGAACCCTTGGAGTAGCAGAGCAGGTCTTTAAACTTGTCTCTCTCCATCGCTCAGAGGCACAGGAGCTGAGGCAGGGAGCTGCTGGCTCGTGCCCAGCAGGAGGTTATCTAGGGATACCACCTACCTGCCCTGGCAGCATTGCTGGTGTCTGACCAAAAAGCTGGTTAGATTGCATTTTGGGGGCAGGAAGATTTGTTTTTACGGTTTATGAAATGTCCAGTAGTTAAAATGTTTATAGAAACACACACATAAATAAAGTGGGTTAAAAAAAATGCTGTCGATTTGTGGGTTGCTTTTTTCTTGCCATGACTCTGCTTGTTTCTAGTTCTAACTTGTCAGGTAGAGCTTCTTGCTTTTTTCTCATCCATTCAGGGTTGGACAACACAATTTTAATAGGGCTTCAGGAAAATCAGTGTTTCCTAACCAAGAACTTTTTGCCACCCACATGTTTCAGGTGAGAATTAAAGCCTCTCCCACAGTCACCATTAACAGTTGCTCTGGAATGAGTCCAGAAGCTTCCTGTGTTGCTCTGGGTGACAATCAGCACAGGGCTGTGGCCAGTGACTCCTCAGGTCCCTGCTCCAGGGTGGCAATCTGATGCTACCAGGGACATGTCAGGGAGGCTTTTGGGGCTGAAAGCAGCCAATTCTCACTGAAATTGTAGAAGCAGGAGAGTCCTCCTGATAATAAGATGCTGAAAAGCCAGGAGGTGAGGAGATGGATCAAACCTTTGAAAAATGTCACTAGGCTTCACCTTTATTAATTATCTGCCTTCTTGTTGGAGAAAGGAAAAGGGGAGGTCAAGTTTCCCAGTCTGCTGGCTGACAGATGCCTTATTCAAGGACCTGCCAGCTCTAAAACACTTGAATCTCAGCAGTGTTGAGTGTCTGCTGGCCTTGGGTGTTTCATTGCTCCCAGTTCTGCTCTGGTGTCCCAGAGCCACCGCAAAGCTGGGCCCCTGCATGGTTTGGACACATGGCTGGAGGTCAATAACAGCAAAAGCTGAGCAGCTCTGGGCTGCCAGCCATGGGGAAAAGCACTCCCTGAAATAAAAAAGAGCTGTTGCCACCCATTGCTCCAGGCTTCCTCTTCCTTTTTTCAGGAAGGACAAATTGCCTGGTGCTGCTGAGCAGGAGAGGCTGTGCACGGCAGCTCCTGGCAGGGAGGTTTCGGCAGGCAAGGCACACACTGCCCTGGCTCGGTGTCACTGTCACTGTCACTGTCACTGTCACTGCAGCCTCTGTACTGCCAGCTCTGCTCAGCCAGGGCACCCATGGGTGAGAATTTGAGCAGCAGCAGCTGAGGGGGCCTGTGGGGAAAGCAAAGCATCTGACAGCCAGTCCCAGTTTGAGGGGTCCCCTTAGAGCATATGTACATACACATTTTGGTAACTTGAGCTTAGTGCTTTACTTTTTATGGGTTTAATAGCTCAAATTTGGCACTGGCTTGAGCAGGCCTGGCAAATAACCCCTCCTGCCTCAGCCTCATTTGCTCCTCCTTGCTACCTGGTCCCCACCATCTCAGAGGTGTCCTCTCTGGAGCTTGGTGCTTTGCTGGTTTTGGGAATCAGGTAAGGCTGGCACTAAAGCCAATCTGCTGGGGAGACCCCAGCCCTCTACAAGATCCTGAACATGTGAAACTCCTGCTTTTCTCTTAATAACACAGATTTTCCCTTGCTTCCTCCAATCCTGCAGAAGACCTAGACAGGAGCCAGTGGCTGGGGACCCCTTGCACACTCCTCCAGCATCAAATCTCAGTGCCCAACACACGGGTGCTTCTCTGCTGTGTGCTTGCAGCAAAGCCCTGGCACTGGCCTGTGCCTTCATTGGGGGATTTCTGGGAAGAACCCAGCTTAATCTGGTTGTCACTGTTGGCAGAGGACAAGGATGGGAACATGTAATGGATGCCATCTGTGTCCTACTTGTGGGACTCAGCTGCGCCAAGGTGACCTACACTGCACCTTGCCTGTGCTGGGCTTGGGGGTTCCCCCTTGCAGGAGGCACTGGGGCTCAGAGGTGATGTGGGGAAATGACAGAGGGCACAGCAAGATGTGCTGCTCTCCAGGGCACCCCTTGGTGGGCAGCCAAGCATCAGCCTCGTGCCTGTGCACTTACTGCAGGGAGTGCACTTAAGAATTAAAATTGCTTCCAGCTTTGAGAGAAATGATATAACCAAAGGAAATGGTTTCAATAAAAGGGGATTTTTTTTTTTTCTAAGGGCAGTAAGAGGCTAGTTATTTGGCTGCTCAGCCTGTTTACTCTTTCTCTTTCCTCTTTTTTTTTTTCTCTGTGCAAATGAGAAAGGGCCTTTGCTAACAAAGCTTATATGTAACCCTGGAGCACAGCTTGGGTCAGCATTCCTGTAACTCCATCTGAACTTGCCCCTCTAAGAAAGCACCCCCAGCCCTTCCAGTGAGTGGGCAGCACTGCTCTACCCCCCATCCCAGCAGGCCCAGAAGCCCCTGAGCTGCCCAGGCATCCTCCCCCTTCCCTCCACTTAAAAGCAGAAATGTGATGCTTAAATACCTGCGGGCTCCTCAGCTTCTAAGAATTTTCAGTACATCACAGCAGGCCCTACCTGGTTTTATGCTCCCTGTGGTGATGTGTTGGAGTGAGCTGCTCAGGGAGGAGATTTGGAGAGGGGGTTGTTTGCCTCCCTTTTGCTCCACAAATCTCAGTTTCAGAACAGACTTGTGTGGATAGCAGAGCCCAGACAGGGTGGGGATATTTCACAGTGATTTCTGTCTTCAATCTAGCCCAGCACAGAAATCACTGCCAGCAGTGGGTCTGGCTTCTCTGCTGCTGCGTCTGTGTCATTACTGTGCCCAGCTTTTCACTGGGCTGGACCCACCCTGCCAGAGCAGCACCAGCACCTCAGTTTCAGCTGGCAGTGCCTTTTATTTGTATTTAGTCCTCACAGCTCCCAAATAACCAATAGCCTTAAAAAAGGAGGAGGTGGAAGAAGAGAGCTTCTTTCTTGCTGCTCTTCCTTGCTGCTCTTCTCCTTGGCTGCTGACCTGCCCCTTTGGGCTCAGTGCTGGTTTTGGACTGAGAAATCCATCCAGTGCTGTGAGATGCTTGTGGAAGGCTTACCTTGTTGTAATCTTCAGAGGGAATAAAGGAAAATGTGGAGTGTTGGCAGAGAATGAGATTGGCTATTTTGGAACCCTGTGCAGCCATCAGCCAGCTGATCTAGATTCCAGTAGTGGGCAGTGAAACAATATATGTTTTTTCATGTCCCATGGTTTTATTTCCCTCTGTATTAGCAGTGCAGGTAGACTCACTCCTGATATCAGCCCCTAGCTGTCCCCCAATAAACTAAATCTCAGGTTCATGACAGTGTTGTGGGATGGGGACTGAGGAAGAGCCTGGAGTTTGGGATGGGGTGGGTGCCTGTCCTGGACCACCACATGTGTTGGGGTGCTGGGACCTTGAGGAGATCCCAGCTGAGCTAGGGAGGAAGGGCAGTCAGAGGTTCCCCCATTCCTGGGTTTTTCTTTGCAGGCAAAGGGGATGCCACCATCTGTAGATGCAGATGGGAACAGGGGCTTGTTTCAGGGGTAATTTATATTTATTTTTCTCCCCCCCACTGCTTCCACTCACTGCCTCAATCCTAACACAGTAATTTTCCAGAAATCTGAAAAGCCTTCTTCAAGGGAGACACTGCTTCCAAGACATACTTGAAGACACTTTTTTTTTTCCTCTTCAATGAAAGTCTATTTAATCCTCCTGCTGGTAAACAACCCAATCTGTGTTGCACAGGAAAGTCTGGAAGGAAACCTCCTGATCACTGAAGCTCCATTTTGTTCCACTGGAAGGAGAAACTCAACAGCTTCACATGGGCCATGAAGGATGGGGCCAGCAGCCCCTTAGCACAGAAAACCCACAGAGTGCCCACCACACTGGAAGGCTGGAGCTGCTGGAGGCACTTGGAGGAAGGGTCTGGCTCTTCATTAACTCCTAAGCCTGCTGGACTTTGGCAAAGCTCAACAGTGCAGCAAGGGAAGGTACTCTCTCTTTCATGCTGGGGGTATATGAGTATTTCTATAATAAATGGCATGGTGTACAGACACACATATGTAGACACACATAAGCCAAATGCCTGTTAAGTGTTATAACCATATACAAATGCTCAATATAGAATACGTAGACTGACCCAGCAGTAATTCTCTTATAATATAATCATTATTTTCATTGTATATTTGTGCACACATGAACATAGCAAAGTGAGGCTGTTCTTGTTTTTTGTGTCCCTGGTGCTCTGAGAGCTCCCCAGCAGCCTTGGGCCAGACTCCAGGACCAACCTGACTCATTCAGTCTCTTGTCCCCAGGCTCTGCAGCCTGAGGCCGGGATGGGAACCTTGCAGGGGGCTGGGGGGACATCACCAACACGATCCTCTCTTCAGTGAGGCCAGGACTGGCACCTTCTGCTGGCCACAGTCCCTGCTCAGAGAGGAGTGCTCGGCAGGGCAGAGGGGATGAGACCCCAGGCATCCCCTTGTAGTTCCTGCCCTTGCTGCACATCAGCCACTGCCACATTCCCACTTCCAAGCGAGGGGAAAACCAAATCCAGTTACACTTTAGAGATGGCCCAGGCTTCCTTGATATTTTCTCCTCTAAAAAGGAAAAGGGACACAGTGAAACAGTTTTAAAAGCTCAACCAACCAGGAGCCCTCAGAGAAATTGTTCCCAGCACCCGTACAGGGAATTTCACCGCCTGTAGTTGGGATCGCCGGTCACACGGGGTCCTCCTAGCTCCGTCCTGCTCCCGAACTCCAGCGCTTTCCCTCGGACCGGCAGGAGTCGGACCGTGCCTGAGGCGAGGGCGGCGACTGCCCAGAGCAGCCCCGACCCGCAGCATCCCTTCGCCACAGCATCCCGACCTCACAGCATCCCGACCGCAGAGCATCCCGACCCGCAGCATCCCAGCCACATAGTATCCCGATCCCACAGCATCCCGACCTCACAGCATCCCGACCCGCAGCATCCCAGCCACATAGTATCCCGATCCTACAGCATCCCCACCTCACAGCATCCCAACAACATAGTATCCCGACCCGCAACATCCCGGCCCCGCAGCATCCCGACCTCACAGCATCCCTTTCCTGCAGCATCCCGACCCTACAGCGTCTTGACCACACAGCATCCCAACCCTGCAGCATCCCTTCCCCGCAGCATCCCAACCACATAGTGTCCCGATCCCGCAGCATCCCGACCCGCAGATTCCCTTCCCCGCAGGATCCCTTCCCCACAGCATCCCAACCCTGCACCATCCCAACCCTGCAGCATCCCTGCCCCGCAGCATCCCTGCCCCGCAGCATCCCGACCTCATCCCGCAGCATCCCGACTCCAGAGCTGGCCCCGGAACATCTCAATCCCAGCAATTCGGCTTTGGCACAGGCTGAGCGATTCCTGTCCCAGAAAGCTCCAGCCCAGGCTGAAGGTGTTCACTTCAGAAATACTAAGCACCTCTTTTCTGTTTGCAGAAAAGAGGTTAGATTTTCCTATGGTTAGATTTTCCTTTGGAAAGCTGTGGATTTAGGCAGAGAGGAAGCCAAGGGTGTGAACTAAGTGGATTGTGGCTGTTGGGATTTTATAGAAAGAGCACAAATGTGGGTATTTCCAAAGGTCCTACATGACCCAAAACACACCTTTACAGGGTCCTGCCTTCAGAAGCTCACGGCCAAGGCTGCAGGGCTGCAATTTGGTCCATTTGTGTGTGGCTGGGCTGTTGACTGGGTCAGTGGGTCAGGTCTGATGGGGATGCCAGGACAGGCTGCCAGTCAAACAGCCATTCACAGCTGGGACCACCGCCCCACTGCCAATGTTGCAGGAAAGATTAGAAACCACCTGGCTGAAGAACAAAGCCCAGAGGTTTATATTCCCTCCCTTGCACACCAAAGAAAGCCCAAAGTGGCTCCCAGCCAGCCAGGTATTGTCTAAGCACCCACAGACAGCACAGCTGAGTGCATCCGTCCTTGCCACTCACTGTGCCATCAGCTCTTCAGAGGTACTGGCAGGGAACAGTATCTAGGAAAAATAAAAACAACCATCCATCCAAAAACCCATCCCTTTATGACCCTGCATCTGACCCCAAATTATGATTCATGACCAAAAGCGATGAAAAGATCTTGCAGTGATTTGAACAATGATTTCTCCAAGCAAAGGCAGCTCTAAGAAGGGAACATGAGATTCCTGAGAAAGCAGGAGGAATGCACTCCAAGCCTGAACACTGCAGATTAAATTTGTTGCATCATATAATGTGTTTTTGTGCTTTGTGTTTCAGCTAGACAGGGAGATACCAAGATGGCATGAGAAAGGCCATTTCTTCAAGATCTCCAGTGCAGATTGGGAGACTCATTCACACTGCCAGGATCACCAGCAGCTTCATTTACTTTTCTTTTTCATTGCTTTGCAGAAGCCAATCTCCAATGGAGCAAGCAAGGAGGGAGTGTCAGCATATAGATGCCAGTCAGAGGCAGAGAAGTAAAAGGTTAAGATATAACAGCTGAAAGTTGTTAGATGGAAACACCATTCTTTTACAGATACTGAGAGCACTGTGGTTTTATAAAACCTCCCATTGTATTGCACTAATAAGTCAAGTGTTTGCAGCCAAGCCAGCAGACACACTCTACAGCATCTATTACCAGTGTGTTTATTTACAAAGGCAGCCAGCAAGCCAAAGCCAAACAGAAAAGAGGAAAGACTGAAATATGGGCTGGTTTTAATTTAAAATCCTAGGGCTCAGTTTGTCATTTTCTTTTGTGTTTCACCCTCTCCTCCCTGTTTTTTTCTTCAAGGAATGATGATCCAAAAGCAACCAGGCAAAGGACTGTTTCCCTCTAGGTGTCTCTCTCCCTGTTTTTATCCTCAATTTTTTTTCTCTCACACACACAGGGACACACACACACACAAATCCACACACAGATTTTTCTGGCCTCCCAGTCCAACGCTACCTCTCCATGACCACAGCAATCTCCCACATCCCAGCCCAGTGCTCCCCCAAACACGTTACAATTTTATAAAGGGCTGCACACAGGAGCAGCCCATGCTGTCATGGGAAGGGAAGCCAGGACTGCCAGCAGGGCCATGGGCAGGACACTGGGGATGATGTGATTTCATCAGAGCAGACACTGCACCCATGCTGTCTGTATGGCTTTGCAACTGTTATCACCTGCTTTCAAAAAATGGGAGGTGTGGGGCCTGGATTTAATGGATTTGACCAGAAATCCAGAGACATGCACACACAGGCACTGAGGACCTGCCGTGGTAGTTCATGGGAAAGCACTGAGCACCTGCTGCAGGCCTTTCCTCTCTGTCTTTGGTGTATTTTGCACCTCAACTGAGAACATGTGGAAAGAGAGGAACAAAACATGCCTCCAGGGATAAAAATGTAGTCAGAGCAACACACCTCACCTCTGTTCCTTTCCACCTCTGTTGGGGATGACATGGGAAGTGGGATGAGAACAGAGAACAACAAGACAAAAAGAAAAGGTGGGAGCAATTTTAAATAAAAGGAAAAAGTTACATTAAATTATTGCTTTATTTCTGGTTCTGTGCAAGTCTCTGATACACTTCACTCTGACCCCTGAGACTCCACGCCTGCCCCCAAACAGCCCAGTAAGGAGGAGAAAGACCTGAAGGGATCCTGCCCGAAAAAGGAGCCTTCTCAAGATTTGGATCTACAGAGAAATTTCTTAGTTAAAAGAAAGTCCCCAACCAAGGCAAGAAGTGTCAAGTCCCGCCACCATTCCCTGTAGATATTGAAGGCTGAGAAGGAACAGAAGGAAAAGCCCCAGTGTTTTGAGAAGTGTTCTTCCTCCAGATCATGCATGAACAAGGCATCGGGAGGTGGAGCAGACCCTGATAAAAGGGAAGAAGTCAACCAGAGATGAGCACAAGGTAGGAGGAGAGGAATTGTGGCAAGATGAGAGTTATCCAGCTCTCCCCCACCTCTTCCCCCACAGCCCCTGCCTCATCGGATGCGGAGGTACGAGGGGATGGAGTAATTGAATAGCAAGTAGTCCATTTTGTATAAATTAAAGAGTCTTCTTTGGTAGAAGGGGCTAATGTCCTGGAAGAACTTGGCCGTCATGTCGTCTGTCGTCCTGGTGGTCTTGGACGAAGCCGGGAACTTGACGCTCGTATCGGCCCCTATCAGCTGCAGGATGTAGTTGGCATCTTCAGCCAGGGTCTCGTACTTGCCCACCACGTCGTAGTGGATGATGCAGGGGTGGCAGAGCGAGTGCACGCGCTCCCAGTGCTCGTTGAAAGGCCCCTCCTGCTGCGTGCGCGGGTCCAGCAGGTAGTACACGAACTCCTCGAAGCGCACGTCGTCGCCGCGCTCCAGGGCCCGTTCGCTGGGCTCCCGCCGGTGCCGCCGGATGATCTTGGTGCCGTAGTACTTGTGGAAGGCCGTGTTGTAGCTGAGCGTGAACTTGTTGCGGTAGGCCGAGACCAGGCGCTCCAGGGGCTCCCGCACAAAGACGAACTTGAGGTAGCTGCGCAGGCGGGAGTTGATCTCGGGAACGCTGTACTCGGCCAGGGTGCGCAGGTTGGAGGGGACGTGGGCCTCGTGGGCGGGGATCTCCAGCGGGTCCTGGTACTTGCCTTGCCCCGTCAGGACCATCATCACCCGCTTCCAGTTCGTGCAGGCCACTTTGGGCACGTAGCAGTAGAGCAGCCCGTGCGTGTCGTCCACCACCAAGTGCCGCAAGTCCTCCGGCTGCAGGAGCCGCCGCTTGCGGGTGTAACGGCTGCAGACACTGCTCAACATCTCCCGTCTCTGCTGGTGAACTGCCTGCAGGGACGACTGCTCAAACTGCGGAGAGAAACCCAACAGAGATGTCACCAGCTGGCCCGAGCTGACTGCGGCCTGCACACAACACTTGGCCCACATTTGTCCCCATGGCCTCCCCTCTGCTGGGTTGGGCAGTCACCAATGTGGGATTTTGGACAGAACTCACTTTGAACACAACTTGATTTGGTGCACTTAATCCTTGGACAGGCTGGCATCAAAAGAAAGGACAAGTGTGATGAGGAGATGGACAAGAAGTCGAAGGGGGTGAGGGAAGAGCAGGCGGTGCAGAGAGGGTCAATAACAAAGCATTTTTAAAAGCAGACCCACACACTGGGCTAATGTGCTGTCCCTCACACCAGTCTGGGGGGATGCATGGCCCCAGGGACAGAAAGCACAGCCTGTTTGCTGGCACAGGGCCCTGCACACCTCCTGGGCTATGGGCATTGCTGCCTCACACTGACACCCACACACTTGTGCTCGCTGTGAACCTGCCAAGGGCAGAAACGTGGCACACACATTTGGGCATGCTGGCTGGAAACAGCCTGGGTATCCTGCCAAAGGCAAATGGAAATGGTCTCTAATGCTGATGATCAAACCCTGGCAACCAGGAGGGAGCTGGAGATAAGGTGGGGGGGCAGGTATGATGGAGAGGAGCAAGGGGTTGAGTAGGTGGTGCTGGGGCCCTTCCTGAGGGCTTTGGGTTCCTTCTCCTGAGGAACTTCTTCCACACAGGCCAGTCCAACGCCTCAGCTCTGGTCACAGCTTCCTTTGGCCGCAGGGATGAGGAGCTAACACATGGTCCTTTAACCCTTCTGACCCTTGCCTCAAGAACTGGCAGCTGCTGCACTGGCTTACCAGAAGCCCAGAGTCCCTTAACCCCTGACCCAGCTGAAAACCCCTTGCAGATCTGGGGACGTGGCCTTTTCTGTCATGGTTTTTGTCAGAAATCCCAAAATGTCACTAGAACATCTGGGGAAGGAAACCATTTCCAGGAAGTCAGAAGGGGAAGGTCCCCTCCTCCTCCTGCCCACTACATCCCTGTTTTGCTCACAGGGGTTGGGAAATTCCATGTTCCTCATTGCTGGGAACATCCACAGCCTTGTCTGGCAGCAGCAAGCACCTGCTAACCAGGGTGGCCCTGACCCCACAGGGCTGTGCTTTAGTGCCATGCAGTGACCACCACGTCCCAGCATCACGGTGGCTCCCACTCTGGGGCTGTAAAGACACTCCTCCAGTGTCACAGGTGCCACAGCAAACTGCTCTGCAGTTGAACAGATGTGGCATCCTCCAGATGAATGGCAAGGGCAGGTTTGGTGCTGCTGAGAGCTGTCAGTGCCCAGGCATGCTAAAGGACACCCTTTGCCAGCCTTCAGGTGTTCCCTCACTGCTCCCTGGGGGCTAATGAGGTGTTTTGAGGGGCATTTGAAAAGGTTTGTAAAGCTCCTGCCAGGAAAGGGGGTACTAAGACAAACTGTCCATCCTGTGGATGATCCAGCAGACCTGTAAGATTCAGAGAGACACGAACATCTGGGCAAAGAGCTCCTTCTGCAAGGGATGAACCACGCTCAGACCCTTTTGGATCTTATTTCTATGAAAGAAATAACCTTGTCCAGGTCATCTTAGCAACCACTTTCTCCAGGAACCTTCATGGGCAGTAATCTGAGACAGGGACAGGAGAAAGCACCCCATCCTTACATCCTTATATCCTTACAGGGACATGATAAAGGAAAATGGCAAAACAAAGGAAATTCAGGTGAGCAGATGCTAACTGCCAGCAAGGTATGACTCTGACATTGTTGGCTACTAAGTTAAAAAGAAAATGCAGCACCTAGGGAGGTGATAACCCCAGCTGAAGAAGCATTCTCATGATGCCTTATAACAAAACAAAACCTTTCAGTAGAAATTTCTTTAGTTTGGAACATCCTCATTAGCTTTTAGAACTGGAAAACCTTTTTGCAAGGGCTTAGAAAAAGAGGGATTCTAATAATGTGATTTTTTTTTCAGGTGTCTTTCCCTGCACTTGCATAATTCAAATCTATTGGACCAGAGAGACAGACAGACAGACACTGTCTGGAGGCATGGCAACAAATAAATGTGACTACTTTTCAGCAGCCACCCACTGGAATAAATGCATGTCTTGCAGTTATTTCAGAGCAAAATTGCTCCCTTCATTTCCTTCTCTTTAAAAGCCAGGGAAATTAAGTATCACTTTTAAGGAAATAACACCATGACATTCCAGCAGCATCAGGGTTTGCTGGCATCATGAACAAGGGAGTCCATATTTGCCATTTTTCAGGGACCAAATGTACTTTGGCTGCTTACAGACATAAAAGCATCAACCTAGACAGTAACACAAAGCACACATATGGAAAGATCTGGCTGCATTGGGCACTGCAAGCACTGCACTGAGGGGCCACCAGCACTTCCTTTTGCTCTGGGGGTGCAGCAGAGGACAGCCCCATGCACATGGGGAGATGATGCAGGGCACATGTGGTGGTTGGCCATGTGGCATGGCACTCGTTGGAGGGTGGTTTCCCACAGAACTTGCTGCAGGGAAGTTGTGGCTGAAGATTCCTCTGCAAAGGCAAGTGTGGCTGATTGAGGGACAAACTGCCTGCACAGGGGGAAATGCAACAGAAAGAAACCAACACTTCTTACAGCTCTAACCACAAGTCCTGCTGTGAAGGGCAAGCAGGATTCCTGCACAGGGAGGGACCCACCAAGCCCACCTGTAGGGGAGTGATTCCTTGCCCAGGCTGTGCCTGGCTGCCCATTTCTCAGCAGGTATAGCTGGCACAGCTCAGAGAGATGGAGAGGCCTGAGATGTTATAAATCCTCCTTGGCTGAGTCCAGCCATATCTATGTAAACATATATATGTGCACATACCTATGTGTGGGCATCTATATATCTAGCAGCTAACACAGAAATATCCATCAGTTATTAGCTCAGGAAGACCAGCAATGAAGGTCTTGCTGCGATGGCCCAGAGTTGGATTTTAAATGTTCAGATGGCAAAGTCTCCCAGGTTTGCACAGCTATGGCTCAGCCCACTGGTAATTAAAACATTTGCCCAAGTGCCAGCAAGGGCCATAAGCAGCTTTTATCAAGGTACTCCCCCAGGCAGTGTGGTCTTGTCTTTTAGAATACAGCCAAAGGTTCAGCTGCAAGAACCCTGGGGATGGCTGGACCTGGCACAGTGCCCCACACAACAGAGGAGTGGAAGAAAGGGTCAGCACTCAGTGCTCCACTCAGTCTTCACCCCACCACTTCTCTGTCCCTGTCCCCTTACCTGGTCACTCTCATACAGGGCCTGGAGTGGGCTGCGACCAGCCTTGCCTTGCCAGGTGGGTCTCATATCTTCAGAGGCTGAAAAAGGAGAGAGGAAAATCAGAGGGGTTGGAAGGATCTGCTTCCCTCACCTTCTCTTGAGGTACCCACGCTGGGATAAGACAGCCTCTCCCAGCAAGAGACAAACTCATTTTGCTCTGGAAGCGATGCTCAAGCAATGTTCTTCCCTCCCCCTTACTTCGTAACAAAATCTGCAGTTAGGATTCAAAAGGTACAGACCTATTTTTTAACAAATAAAACACCATAAATAAATGTAGCAATTACAATTTCAAGAGCTAAGACAAGTTTAGGACTAAGAGACTAGGAAAAGTTTGATCCATATACTTTTGGGAAATGCCACTTTGTCCAGGCTGTACGTTTGAGGGAATGACCCAGAGAAGACAGGACCCTGACCAGCATTGCCACAGCTCTGTGAGGGGTGAGACAGCCTCTGTGCTTGGCAGAGATAAAGGGCAGATCCAACACTGGCAGCTCTGTGCTGAACCTCCACAGGCTCAGAGACATGGACAGGAGCACACAACTTGGTCAGGTGCTTTGACTGGTAAATCAGTTGAAGTTCTTATTTGCTATTTATACTTTTTAATTTCCCTTCTAAACCAGCAGCATCTCCTCTGGTGTTTGAAGCTGAAGACAGCACCCAGGCAGTCCTTGCCCCCTCCCTGCCCTGCAGATCAGCTGTTTCATTTTTGGAGGTCCATGTGCAGCAGCACCAAACCCAAGGCTGGATGTGGCCAGCCATAAGTGTGGCACCAGAAACAATCAGTGACAGCTGCTCAAGTTCTCATACTCATAAATTATTTAGGGTGCAACCACCTTCCAGGCTAGGAAGCATGTGCTTCAGCTGCCCCTCCTCAGCCCCTGAGGTGCCCTCAGGGATCTGTTTCCAGCACAGTGAGGGCAGGACCATGTGGCCTGGATATCCCAAACCCAAAGCATGGAGCCAGCATGGCAGGGTCACAGGCTCCCACTTTCAACACTTTCAAGCAGCTCCCACCACTCACCCACCCTCTGCTTTTGGCTCTGACTCTCTCCATTGGCAGAGGATGCCAAGACAGTTTCCACATGACAAGGTTTGAACCATGGGGGAGCCCTGGTGTTGGCTCCCACAGAAGGAATCACACCATGAGTTTTAAAATAGAGAACTATAGCTTTCTCTGAAGGGGAAGATAGGACACATTGTACTGGAGACTGTGCTCTTCCAGTCCTCCAAGTTCCTGGAAAAAGCATCTGCTACAAGACATTTCTGGCAACGTAAAGGTTTCTAACAGAAGCTTTTTGCATGACAGTTTGGTGCTCTGGATCTTTTCATTCACTGACCGTCACCAAACAACCCCAAATTTGTTATACAAGTCCCAGATGGCATCTGTACAACCAAAATAACCAGAAGGAAAAATCCAGATCCTGTGTTCATTTTGACCTGCTTGTATTCTGCTTAAATGAAAACTGCTCCAAAGCACAAAGTCACAAGGGTCTCAGCTAAACGTTATTCATTCCTGGAGCTGTAATTAGGAGGAAATGACTGCCTGACCTCACAAGATTTCATCAGCAGTGCCTGTACGCTTGCGTGTCGTGGGAAATGACACTTCCTGCAGCACTGGATTGATCAAGATGTGACTCAACAAGAAGGTATAGTTTCTTCCTCAATCCTCTGTATCAGTTACCCCACAGGAGGGTGAAATAGCACCTGTGCCAGTGGGAGATAAGCAGAAAATCCAATGTACAGTGCTGGGCTGAGATGCTCATCCCAGAGGAGCCCTGTTTCACATCTCCCTCTGCAAACGACAGGGAATGAGATTGACCTTGAAAACTCGACTCACTGCAGCTCACACCTGCAACAGAGAGCACTAAACCTGAGCCCCTTTCCCCTTTGGCTGGGGCTGATAAACTCCTGTTGGTTGCAGGACTGTGACCCTGCTGAGAGCTGCTGGCAGTGCCTTGCAGCAGACATTGCTCCTATATTTAGTAAAAACAATGTGGAGGCGTTTGTTTCTGTGATTAACACGTGCATCAGCCAGAACCTTTCTCACTGGGACAGAAACAAACCCCGGGTGGTTCAGGCTGACTTAAGGCTGTTAGAAATGCAAAGAGCTCATGCTGGTGCTGCACAGGGCAGTGTGGAAATGTCCCAGGGCAAGGCTTCAGTGCCTGTTGCAGCGTCAGGTCATGGCCCCGGAGGAGTGCTGCCTCTTTGGACTCAACAGAAGGCAAATCTGCAGTAAAGAGGGGAGGGGGCAGAGGTCAGGCAGGTCACAGCCATGCTCTGACCTCTTCAGTCCTCTTTGTTTCAGAGGGACCAGCCTGGCCAGTGGCTGCTGCACTTTGCAGGGCTCTTGCCAACGGCTCCAGCAGAAACGTTGCGAAATGGATTTCCTCCAGCCCTTGCAGAGCAAGATCTGGCAGAGAACAAGGTGTCTTCTCTGGATAGCAACAAACCCCCTGGGATCCCTGCTATGCTCTTACTGTACAGACTTCCAGAAAAAAAAAAGGGGAAGTGATATAAAAAAATGGAAAGAAAGCTCCCTGCCAGGCTGCTCCTGTGCAGCTGGAGGAGGCTGGGAGTGCTGAGCTGGCAGGGGAAGACACCAGCACTCAGCACTGGCTGCATCCTGATGGCCTGTGAGCTCCAAGCCATGTCACCATCCCTGCCACAAACTGCCAAACCCTTAGAGCAAGGCCTGGGTTTCTGGTTTTCACATGGCTCCACTGCAGGAAGTCTCCCCACTCAGAAACTGTCTGCTCGCACTACACACAGCATCCTGAGGAGAAAAGCAGCTGAGATCCCAGCTGGGCAGTGATGGTGACCCTTGGAGCCAGGGTCAGGCCCCTGGCAGATGCACTGTGGCCCTGCACAGCTCCACAAGGCACCAGTGCACGAGGAGGCAGCAGCAGCATCGGCCGTGTCCCAAGGGATGGAGGGTCCATTCTCCATAAAGCTGGGTCAGAGCAGCTGCAGCTGTGTGAGCAGAGACAAGAGCAGGCTGTCTGTGCCCAAAGCATCCCCAGAACACCTGGGATGACCTGGCTGTCACTGTGGCAGGCAGGCTAGGGCTGCTGCAACCCGCTTGAGCCAGCAGCAGGCTGGACAGAGATTTTGTGGGGCTCACCCCACCAAGATCAGCCTTTGGCACCCAACACTGCCCTGCCTCGTGACCCCAAGTGTGGCCACCCCCTGTTCATCAGCCCCAGTACCTGCAGCATCACTGCTCACACATTCCCATCCCAGCCCTCCCTACTGCCAGATGCTGGCTGGAATGTACACATCCCTCCTATTCCACTCTTTCATGCTGATAGTGAGTTAAACATCTCATTCCCTTTGGGATTGGTTTACCAATCCCTGGAATGCCCCTGGGACTCCCAAAAAGTTTGGGAAGGCCAAGGGGTAGTGAAATAAATGACAGTATTGAGGAGGGAGTATCATGTGAGTGAATTAATGGTTTGTGTTGTATTTTGGCACCATGGCCCTGAGTACAGCAGGATATTCCATCATGGAGGAGCTGCCAAGATCTTTGCATGTTGTTTTTTCTTCTGACTTTATAGCTTGTTACTGAGATTCTACCACATGCACTGGTAATCCCTGGAAATTTACCACTGCCACAATTGCATCTGAAAGCAGGGACATCACTTAGCCAAGGCCTATCAACTTTCTAAACCCTTGGCAACTGCAGGATCACTGTTTGGGTGAGAAGCATCGACACACTGCATGTCTGTGATCCAAATCTGAAGTGTTGTTTCTCACTGACACAGGCAGAAGGAAGTATCACATTTGTCCTTTGAGTCTTCAAACGATGAGGCAAGGGAATAGGAGTGATGTGGAGCAGGAGACCAAATCCACTGTGCTAGGGCAGAGCCACTGACCAGAAATCACTGAGTAAGATGAGCCTGAAAAGAAACTCAGGCACACTTTTGAGTCTCCTGTGCTACAAGGGCTCCCAGACCTTCTTTTGCAGCTTAAAAAGATATCACATTTCCTCCTTTCTTTCCTCCTGCACCCCAGATTTCAGTGCTGTCCCACCGCAGCTGAAGCTACTCTCTTGCAGTGTGACATCAACACCACAGCAGGATCTGGGGCTTCAATGTCTTGCCAGCTGTCCTTGGAAAAGGGAATAGATTCTAAAGCTGTGAATATTTAGGTGTACTAGCTGATTGCAAAGACAGCCAGACGTGTGAGGTGAGGGAAAGACTGGATCATGCCTATTCCAGACTTCTGGAAGCAGCAGTGAAAAAATATGCTGTTTTGGCTGCAGAAACCCTTATAAAGGGAGGGAGGTTCTCTGCAACCACAACAGCAAATCCAGTGCATGAATTGAAGAGTTTGGCTTGGAGACAGGATTCAGGCAGCAACAAGCCTGCTAGGCTGCCATCAGCATTACCCAGGCTTTAGAAAACACTCTGAAGAAAAGAAAGTAATTAAAAAGATGTGGGTGCAACTGGATAATAAACAACTTAGAATGAAAATCAACATGGCACTTAGCAGACACAGCTCATACCCATGCAAACCTGTCTGTAAATAAAACAAGCTATTTCTGTGTGGTAGATCCTCACCCAGATACACACAGAGCATGAGAGACAATACTGTAGAGGAAACAAGACTTCAGTCAGAGAGGATGAAGTTTAGAAAGTGAACTGAAAAGGTCACGAGCAACAAGAAAGCAGGTGGCACTTAAATGAGAAATACTGCACAGAGGGCAGATTTCTAGAAAAATACCTCCCAGATTAGCTTTGGGATTAATATCTTGAGCAGGAGTTGACATAAAAACAGAAAGATACTGATGGTGGACAAAGATTTGAGAGAGGCTGCCATGGCAGGGAAAGACAAATACCAACAGGAAAACTGAAGTTCATCCTGGATGAGGGGAGTGGAAATTTAATAGGATTTAATTTCACAGTGTTGGAATTCAGCAGTTTCTGCTACTTTGCTGCTGGAAGTGGCAGGAGGTCCCATGTGCATTAGTTCTGGGCTATCAGCTGCCAGTGTGACAGTCATAAAAAAAAGCAAATGAAGCTCTGAAACAAATCAGGTGAGATATCTGCCATCACAGCAAAAAAAAAAAGGCATTACCCATATATCCATATATATATATATCCATATATCCATTATCCATAGCATTGGTGACCCTCACCTGCAGCACTGACAGCCCTGCTCTCCTGGGACCAAGGCAGATGCAGAGCTGTGAGAAGGGCTCCAGGTGAGCAGGAGATCCCAGGACTTGCTGTGCCATGGGAGGCTGCACAGGCTGGATGTCTGTGTTTGTGTCACTGGGAACAGCCAGCAGAGAGGGGTGGGAAGTTTTTAAACCCCATGTGCCACATGGGAAGAAGTTAGGAAACCCCAGAAGAGTGGGATGACTGGCTGGAATGCAACAGGAGAAATCCCAGCTCATTTTGGGCTTGAGGATGAAGCTTTCAGATATTTTCCAGGCTGGACACTAGGGCCACAAGAAGCCAAAAACTCCACATGTGGTGTCCAACATGAAACACTAGAGAGAGTTAACACCTGGAGGAGTGGTCTCCTGGGAAGCCAAAGGAAGTGAAAGACAGCACATGTACTTGCACATGAGCACCCCAGAGGCCCTGAGGAGCTAATCCTGACCCCACCACTGCCTCCTCACTGCCGTCTCACAGCCCCAGCTTTGCTTCCTGTTGTGTCTGTGCAAAACCTAAAAAAAGAGAAAAAAATAACTGCGGTGCCTGAAATGATCAGTGTAAATTACAGCCTGCAAATGCCAGCAGGGCAGTGGGAGAGGTGATGCTTTGTTCTGTAGGAAGAGTCAGTTCTCAGGGCAGACCCTCTTGGAAGGGAATGCTCTCTCTCACACCAAAGAAAAAGTTCTGAAATTGAAGGTGATATTTTCAATGGATTCTGACTTGAACAAAGGAAAAAGGACTGGTGACAGGAGCTGTCTGCTTGGCACACACGGCATGTGTGCAGCTGAACTGCATTCATGGGAGAAAGAAGAGTGTACACTGGGAAACAAATAACTGTATTACCAGAAGGGTAAACAACACCCAGAGCTCTACAGTGTACAGGGATCAGCACTTGGTTTAAGCCAGTCACTGGAAGAGCCAGAAATTAGGACCTGGATCTCTGTGTGGGCACAGGAATGAGCTTCTTGCTGATTCCTCTCCAGGACCTGCCAGGGCAATGAGTGAGTGCTTCAGCCTCAGCAGTGATGGCTCACTCACCCCTGACCACAAGGATGCTGCTCCACAAAGTCAGGCTCCTCACTACTGAAATAATGCACCCAAGAGACACAGAGAAGAATCCTGCCATAGAATTTCTGAGAGGATATTGTGACTGTGCTAGTCCAAGCCAAACCCTAGCTGCAGCCACTGCCCACTAAATCTGTCCAATTTTTGATTTTAACGTCCAAGCAGGGAAAGAAAAAAAAAAGAAGGAAAAAAAAAAAAGAGAGAAAGAAAATAAGAAAATAGAGCTTGGCAGCAGCAGCAATGGATCCAGACAGTTCTTGCAGTCTGAGCTCAGTTTTCCCTCCTGGTTTGATAGCAAAGACTGAGACATGCAGCTGTACGCACAGAGTGCATGAGGAGGGTCCAGGACATGGAGGCCAAGAGATCCCACCTGGAAGCAGCAGCTGAACCCCTGGGCAGTGTTCATGGGAAGAGCCCTGCCTGGAAGGATCAGAGCTATAGGGTCAAACAGTGTTGTCTCCAGAAAGCAGTTTAATTCTATGAAGCTCTGGCTTTTATGCTTGGGCTCCTACTGGTGGAGAACACATTTCCTTAATTTCTGCCTAAGCACAAAGGCTGATTATTGTTTGTTGTTTTGTTTTAAAGACAGATATTTTTCAAAACTACAGTGATGTGAGAATCCAACACCAGAATCCCACAGAGAACTCCAGACTCACATACTGCCTTAATATTGTGGAAGGCAGTGACCTCTCTTTGATGGACAAGATGACCAAATAAGTGAGCATTTGCTTTCTCACATCATACTCTTGGTTGTGAAGAACTGTGTGGCAATTCTGGTGTTCACAGAGCAAGGGAGGACCTTTGGGAATTATTTTAATTCTTACTGAAAGGTTTTGATTTGGGAATGGGAATTTTTTGGTTCCAAAAGCAAATCAAATTTTTGGCTTCAAACAGGCAATCAAATCTCCTTAGATTCTTGTGACTGCTCATTTGTACTGCTTCTAGAAAGCCAAGGATATAGACAACAGAGGCTTAATTAAAAAGCTTAGGAAAAGAAATCTAATAAAGCCACGATTGATTTGCTTAAATGCATCCTTCATCTTTGTGAATTCAGACATAACCACCTCTGCTGGGGAGCTGCAAGTGTAAGCTGTAAGTGGCTGGGCTCATCCAGTGTCTGCACCCAGAACACTCAGAGGGAGTGGGCAGCATCCCTGCCCCATTCTGGCAGGTACAGAGCAGAGCACACACAAAAGAAAGAATTTTGGGGAGAGAGAACATGTCACAGCAATATTCAGACAAGCACAAGCAATGGCAAAAAGCAACCAGCCCTATGTAGAACCAGCCAAAAGATGATTTCTGGTCCTTTCCCTGGGTCTCTCCTAGGCACAGCACCGCTCCCCAAGAAAAGGAGAGCTCAGGTATCAACCCACAACAGCCAGCACCTCACACAGCTTCCACGTGGCAGAAAACAGATCCCTGCAGAGCAAAGGTTGTGCTTGACCTCTTTTGTTCATCCTGGGGCTGTGCCAGAGGATGTGAGCAGGAGTGATGGAGGGGTGCTGGCATCAACTCGCAAACTCTGCAACTCTAATATTTACAATACAAACATGCATTTCTTGTTCCAGACCAACATCCTCTGTAGCTCAGGAAATGCCCCTGTGGCCCTTCCCACCATTGCTCCTCTTTTTATGGTGCTTTTCTCCCCAGTTTTGGCTGCTCTGCCTCATGACAATGTCCTCCTGCAGAGGCTCAGCACTGACACAGGTAACAGGTGCCACCTAGCACAGCCCCATGCAGTGTGATCACAGGCAGACCCACCACTGGCCTCCTCTAGTGTTTTCCTTGCTGATGAATAAGGTAATAATGTATAAGTCAAGTTATTCCTGCCAGCCTGCCCTTGGCTCTGTGGGCCAAGCCTTGGGAAAGGCTGGCTGCTCTGCTGAAGTACAGGTGGCAGAGAGTCTGTTGGACACATCTGTCTCAGCTCACTTGCTAGGGAATAATTCTCCATCAGACCTTCCCCTGCTCCCTACAGCAGACTGACAGCCTGGAGCATCCTGGAGAGCAGCAGAACCTTCCCCAAGCTTGCTCCAGAGCATTTTCAGACATTAGAGCAGAGCCAAGGGCCAGGGTGGTTGTACCCCTGCAAGGGTCCTGGAACAGGTTCTTCCCAAATAACCCAGCCAGGGCAATGCAGTGCATCAGAAGGGCAGGACCTTTGTGATTCTGCCTCCCTGAGCAGACCAGCAGGCAGGCACATCCCTGTGCCCTGCAAAGCCAGCAGAGCAGAGATTCAGTGACATTCCTCCATGTCACCAGTTGAGCCACAATCCTCAGGCACTGGCATGGCACAGGGAAGCTCAACTGTTCCTCTGAAACCACTGGGTAAGTGTCTTTCACCAGTGCTGCACCCTAACTCTCAGGCCCAGAAATTGCTTTAAGTAGCTTGGGTTTGGGCCATACAATTCTATTTTGAGGCACAGACAGTGCCTGGATGTTGTCAGCCTGGTTGTCCCCATGGAAAAGGGGCTCCATTTGGTGGCTCCCGACTTAATGATATTTCATTTAGCAAAAATTAAACCAAGTGACTTGAACTTGGCTGGGTCAGAGAGAGCTGAGTCCCAGCGACACAGGGATGCTTGAAAGCTTAGCTCAGGCGTTTTTTCCCAGAGCTGCACGTTTTCTCCCATCCCCCCTAGTCCTCTTGAAACAGCCAAACCAAGTAATTAAACCCCTACACCTCCCCTCTTGGAAACAGAGATACACTGGGAGGAGGTTACCCACAACACTAAGGGAAAAACCACAAGGAAAGCTCAAGGCAAACCTGAGCAGGGCAAGACAGGACGTGTGCCTGAGTAGGTTGACACAGAGAGCAGCCCACTACAGGGAGCTGCAGCAGGGTATGACAAAGCTGCTCTCCCATCAGCCCAGATGGGTGAACCAGCACATGTTTGCATATGGGACAGGAAGGTTTTGCATCTCACAGGCACTGGGGTCACACAGAAGTGATGTTTTGGCCATAGTGATGAAGTACCATTTCAGAGCAAGATGAGGCCTTGGGTGCAGAAGAGGGATGAAGGTTGCACAGTGGTGCATCATCTTCTCTTCTCCAGCACCTGCCTGTAATACATCACATTCCTGCAGAGCCAATGGAGGGGTCCTACCAGACCTGCCACACAGACCTTCCTCCCCAGAAATCTCCCCTTTTTGCACAAATGACTCTTGTTTTCCTGAGAAGCTACTTAAGGCCAACTCCAAGCAGTCAGAGATGGCTCCTGAAGGGTGATGGGGCACCCCATCCCCAGGACCCATTTTCATCTCATGTCTCTGCTGCTGAAGCACCCAGTACTCCCTTCCCAGCCACAACCCTCAGAGGAGGCTCCACAGGCACTGAACTGAGGTGACACAGCTTCTGAGGAGGCACAGCAGTACAAACCTCTTAGCCAAGAGGGAAAGGAGCATTTTCCAGACTCCTTCCACCAAATGCATATGCTCCATTGCTATCATCCCCTGGGGCAAGCCCTTCTACAGCATTTTCTCTCCCAAACCACACAATTCCTACACACACACACACACACACACAGATGTGAGGGTATTCGGGATCCCTGGACCTCACCACAACCAGGTGTACATAGGTAAGATGTCCAAGATTGCTTCCTTTGGGAAAGAGATGAAAGGAGTGTCACTCCCTAAAAATAATACCCTTGTTTTCAGCAATCACCCCCTTGCAACTTCTCCAGAGTGCCAGGGCTGAGTGCCACAACTGGGTGGCAATGGCAGCCAGGCTCCCTGGCACTGACAGCAGCCTTGCTCCAGCCAAGAAACACACTCCAAAGAGGGGATAATGAGTCACTGTTTTACATGGGATAACTCGACGGACTGCACTGCCTTTAACAGGAAAAGTCATTCCCTCCTCCAGGGATGTGGCCTGCCGGCTGGAAGGCAACAGTCCACGAGCAGGAGAGGAACCAGGGGTGTGCTGCCTTCAGGAAATGTTAATGGGGTGTGGAAGAAGGTTCTGAGCTATTCTCTCTGGCAAGTGATGGATGGGAAGAGCCACGCAGAGGGCTGAGCACATGTCCTGCTCTCATTCCAGCCAGACAGGGAACTGCCAGGCTGCCAGAAGCAGCAGTGGTTGTGATGAATGTCTGGGGTGGAAACACACAGCCCCAGGCAACTGAAGTGGGACCAAAAATCCAAGCACACCTGCCTCCACATGTGCCCAAGATCCCTGATATCTGTGCACAGCCATCTGCAGGCAGCATTGCTGTAAATGGGGCTCATGGCAATGGAGTGCCTCTGGCATGCTGCACTGGGGGATGGAGAGCACCTCTCTGTCTGGTATTGGGGCACTTGTGCCACCCACACAGTGCAGATTACCCACAGCACAGACTCCCACAGAAATGTGAGGGCTGACAGGCATAGGGACGGCACAGAAGCCCCAGGCACACGAAATGCACTCACATGGTTTCCAGCCTGCAAGAGGCACATGGATGCTCTCTGCTTCCTCAGTCTGGGGCTGCAGTGACCCATGCTCACGATTGTCACCTCCCCACACCCATTTCCACGCTCAGTGACTCATGCCAGATGCAATGACACACAGACAGCAAGGACAGGGCAGGGGCCAGCAGGACAAGGTGCCACTGGCACCAAGTGCCACCAGACTTCAGGCTTCTCCATCTGGATCCAGTTCAAGACAGACACAGTGACTTTCATTGGAAAATGCCTCAGCCCAGCCTCTCAAGTGCTGTGGCAACCTTTGTGGGGCAGCAATGCCCAGAGCCAAGGGTAGCACAGACACCTCCTGAGCCAAGCTGTGGCAGGCAGCAGCTGGTCTGACCCCTTCCAGCCATGGGCTCCTCAGGGCTGTGGCCCTCACCATCAACTTCCAATATCTTCTCTTTTAGCTTGAACATGTCCCAGCCATGTTCCTTGCCAGGAGTCACACCTGAAGAGAGCCTTCTGACAGGTCACACACGGGCTGGCGCTGCCATCACTACAAAAATGTGACAGTTAGCCCTTATTTCACATCACCACTGCTTCCTCCACTGAAAGGATCCAGAAACTGGCTCTCCAGGGGGCCATTTCTCCATTCCCACTCCCCAGGATCTCTGTGCCTTTGGCTGGAAGCAGGAGGCTGGGTGAGATCAGCCCCTGCCACACCAGAGCCTGCGTGTCCCGTTCAGCACCCCGTGGGATGTGGGATGGGAGGGAGGCAGTGCTCCAACCTTCAGAGCTATTTGGGTTTTTCTCCAAACCACTAAAAGAGAGGGATCTCTGCTGAAAGTGCTCCAAAGAAACACAGCAAGCACTGCTGACAGTATAATCTCCACTGTCCAGTTCTATTAATGCTCTTACAGTTTTAGCAGAAATTGGGAAGCTTGGAGCTGGCTTTCCACTGTCCAAGGCATGCAAGAACTCCCAGGTGAGCAAAGCCAGCCTGACCCTGTGTGCAGCCCCCATCAGCCCCCTTTGGAGGGGCACTTCAGCAGGCTGCTGGAGCTCTTGCCTGGCAGAAGAGACAATGGACTTGTGCATGTTTTGCTCCTCGTGCTGGCTGACAAACCCAGCCCACAGAGGTTCACATTTGCAGTGCACACTCAGCACTCTGCAGCTAAGCCAGGCTGAGGGAGGATCCAGCACTGAGGGGTTTGCAGCCAGCTCTGCCTCTCTGCTTTCTATCTGCTGTACACAAAGCTCAGGCAGCAGCCACAGAGGTGGCTGCGAGCTTTGAGCGGTGTTTTCAGATGGATGGGGTTTTTTTAAGCTGTATAAAAAGAACATTAAACTCCTGATGTGAGATGGGGTCAGAACATCCTGCACTAGTTTAGATTTCTACTGCATGTCACACACATTGGGCAGGAAAATAATTATCTTTCTAACTTTTACTCTTCTTTTTTTTTTCTTCTTTCTTGTTTTTTTTTCCCCTAACAGAAGGTGGCTCAGCTTTTAACTGGCTGGAAAAGACCTCTGAAATCAAATCCCTGGTCTGTCCAGGCTTCAGCCAGATTCTTGCTGTTTAAGGAATGCTGGCTGTACCCAAGCCAGTGCATGGACTGGCTGTCACTGGTTCCAGAAGTGACTGTGATTCAGAGATCTGGCTTCTGGACATGCCAAACCACTTGTGCATTACTCTTGATGTTCAAGATCCTGGAAGGTTTACTTAGGAAGAAGTTATTGCCATTGCCATTAGGCAGATATTAAAATTACATTAAGAACCTCCTTGTTTTCTATAAAGCTTCGTGAAAGCTCTTTCCTCTTTTGGATTCCGCTTTCTTGCACATCTTACTTTGCCTTTGTTTCTAAAGATAATTTTTCTTCATTTCTCACTGATGACACCTCTTGGACTATCACAGTGCCACCAGCCACAGATAGGCTCAGGGCTGGCACAGCTGGGCCCTGGCTGTGCAGTTCCTCCTCCCCAGAGGTGGGGATGGCTCAGGCTCTGTTTGTCAAGGAAGACCTTCTTATTCCCATTTAGTCAAGTTGAGTCAAGGATCAGCCAGGGAAACTCTAATCAAGTGATGGAAAATGGTGACAGTTATAGGATTAGCTCACAATAAATCATGCAGAAAGGGAAAGAAGGAATCCAGCTGCTTCAAGGAGCTTGCCAAATGCCCCAGCATCGTCTGTGGGGATCATATCAGGAGCAGAGCCAATGGCAGCTGGTCTGGACACTCTGCCCCATTTAGTGCATGGGTTCTTCCTAAACCTTCGTGTCTCCTCAGCAGCAGGAGGCTCTGCTCACCTGGTACCAGCCTGAGGCAGATGCCAGGGAGGTTTAATAGAAAGATCACAGGCATTTTAGCTGGAGGGATGTATATTGCTGGGGCAGTGTCCCTAGGTCTCTACTGTCACAAGGACTGCAATTAAGATCTTTATAGGAAGCCGAAAATTAACAATATCCAGCAGGAACACGGCCTCTGTGAGCAAATAAAGTATTTGTGTGTAAGTACCATGCAATCTTCTGTTTCCAAATGGTTAATTCCTCCTATAAGCCAAGCTAGAAGCTTTCCAAGAGCAATTTCTCTTCCCCATTACGCCTGTCATTCTCCTGGCCCCAGTTGGCTGCTTGCATTTATAATACAAGCCTGAACTGCCAGCATTTCCATTCCTTGTCAATAAACTCCTCCTTTGCAGCCTGCTGCCCGAAGGAACTGCAGAGGAGCTTGCACCAGCAGTGCCAAGGCAGGGATCCCTGCTGGGATGGACAGGGGCTGATCTTCCCTGGGCAAGGCTGCACCAGAGATCCACCTCTCCCTAAAATCCTGCCTGTGTGGTGCCCACAGCCCTGCAGGCCCCCATCTCTGGGCAGGCTCAGGCAGCCCACAGCTGCTCACACAGCACCACAGAGCTCCAAGCCAAGAGACCATCTGCACCAGCCTGCTGCCTCCTGCTCAGCTGCTGAGGCCACGGCAGCCCAGCGTGCAGGGGACCAGGCTGGGCTTGCTCCAAACCTGCCCGCGCTCAGGACTGCTTTGGGCAGGTGCTGTTTGTACCCTCTGCACACAGGCCACCTGCACAGGTACAAGAGAGGAGCCTCTCTAGTGTCAGATGGCCCTGGCCATATTGCCAGCTGAATGTGTTTCAAGCCATCTTCTCAGCTCTGTGCATCTGGGATTGATGAAAGCCTCAACAAGCTGATCTGAGAAAAAATGCACACGCAGCAAACTCTTCCCAGAGCAGCACCTTGCACACAGCCATCCCTCCCTGGCTTTGCTTCATGGCTCCCATCCTTCTGCTCCCAGCAGAGGAGCTGAGGAAATCTGTCCTGCTTTTCTAATGACACAGTCATTAGCTGGTGAGACTCTCTGACACAAGATACACAGCAAGAGGCTTTACAAAGAGTTGAAGAGATGCATGAGCTCACAGAGGAGGAGAGGAGTGAGTTCCAGCCTGCTGGAGACTAGGGAGAACCATCTCTGGGAATCATCTCCAGCACATACAGTCCCACCACACGGCCCCTCATGCCTACTTCTGCTGCATTTAGCAATGAGCACTGCCTGAGGCCACCAAAGAGCCCCATCTCCCCAGCCAGCATGTTCACAGAGGACACAAACACCTCCGGTGCCATCGCAGTGCTAGCTGCTTGTCTGGTGGCTTTGGATTTAACCCTTCCTGACAGTGGCTCTTGGCTCTGGGGACATCCCTTCCCTTTTCACAGGGAGAGAGCAAGCTCTGATGGGACCTCATGAAGAGGGGAACTGGGAGGCTTGTGTCTACAGCACCCAGCAGCAGCTGGGGGCTACTGCTGCAAAACTCCACCAGCATCAATTCAGCCTTGTTTGGGTCTCACAGTGCCTGTGTCTGCTGATCCTATTAAGCTAAAGGGAAATCAATCTCCCTGATACTGCCAGGAGTAAACTTGGAAGAGACCCAGCTGTGAATATGCTGCTCCTGCACCCTTGCCAAAAGGAAGGGCCTGGCTCTGTAGATATGTGCAGGACTGAACTCGCTGCCTTCTGCCACGGGGAAATCTGCCTGTGCAGAGACACTCCTGTGGCAGGCACAGCCACACTCTCACAGGGCAGCACAGCACAAATGGGGCTGGGGAGCTGCTGAGGAGCTTCTGACCTCCAGTTAGTTTGTGCTGATTTCTCAGGTCCCTGCTTTGAAGAAAGCCCTCTAGAAGAGGCAAGGCAGCCCCAGAGACACCCACAGTCAGCAGCTCCAAACAAACACCACCTTTGAACCTCATGTTGATATTGCCCATCCTCCTGCGAGGTCAGTGAGGCAACATCTGGCCAGAGAGCAGGCTTGGAGTGAGTTCCATGTCAGCAGTGAGGCTGCAAACTCGTAGGGAGAGAGACACTGCAAGGGATGGCTCAAAGCTGCTGCTGCTTCCTCCCTGGAAGAGTGGGAAAGCAGCCAGGAGATGGAGGGCTATAAATCAAGTGACATTTACACAGAGAAGGAAAATCTGGGAGCACCTTGTGACTGGAGGCCAGGACTCATGGCCTCAGCATCCCTCCATATCACAGGTGACAGGCTGATGGGAAGGGACCTACTGTGCACTGCTGTGAAGATCCAAAACATTGAATGGCACAAGTACTGTGGGCAGAGATGGCAGCACCTGCCCACCTGCCATGCCCAGGCTAGAGGCTTCCTCATCTGTCACTCGAGCCACTGCAGAGGCAGCAACACCTTCAGAGACACTCTTTGGGGAGAAAACAGCTTCAAATCCAGTTGGATGCTGCTCTGAGGGAGTCTATGAAAACCAAGTCCAATTGTGACAAAGCTGTGTCTCACCAGAACCAGGTACTCCTTCAGCCCAGCAGGTCTCAGCGTGGTTTGTGTACACAGCCCTGTAACACTCACCTGAGCACAGCACCACACACAAACCCAGGGCACTGTGGTTTGCAGCATCTCACAGCTGCCAAAGCAGCTCCACAGTGTGACAGCACTGAGGGCTCAGTGACAGGGATGCTGCACTGCTGGGAGCACTGAACACCTTTGCCATTCACTGCTCCAGGGTGTCAGGGATCACTGGCAAGGTGAGGGCAGGTGGGACATGCCAACAGACAGGGAGACAACCAGGACTCCAAAGACTCCAAACTCCAAAGAGCCAGGCCAGGGCTGTCCACAGGGCTGGGGAAGGTGGTGCATGGAGAGCCCTGCTGTAGGTCAGGAAGCTCTCAGCACAGCACAGGGAAGGACCTGAGGTGGCACGGGAGAGCACGTTCAACTGGGACAGAAAACTCAGCAGACACTGAATCCACACACACTCACACCCTCAAACCAGGTTCTCAACCATTTTCAACACCGAGGTGATTCTCCTCTCAGCACAGAGCTGCCACAGGATGTGGGTTATGTGGCCAGGCTTTCCTGCACTGCTAGACAGTGACGAGCCACCTCAGCTGAGGATGGAGCTGCTGAACCCAAGGCTGCTGGAGCTGCTACAGCCCTAACCAGAGAGGAGAAACCCTTGCTTTCTTCTCCGTGGAAAGACCAACTCCAAGCCCTTCCCAGCCAGATTCCCATCAGTCTGCCTGCCCATAAATTTACAACTATTTATTTAGTCAAAGTTCATCCAGATATTAAGAGCTCAGGGGCACTATGGGGAAAACAGGAGCAGGCAGAGCATCCAGCCTGTTCCTCCAACAGGCTGCAGGAATTCCCCACTGGCTGATTCAAGGCTGGACACCTCCATGCCCTGAAGCTAAACCTGTTCAGTGCCATGCCAGCAAGCTAAAGGGAGTGGACTCGTGCAAGGATCTCTGAGGCAAGGATCACCAAGTCTAGCAACAAAACTGAGGCAGATCTTTGCTCTCTGAGAATTCTAAAGGTCTTTGCTCTCTGAGAATTCTAAAGGTGGGAGGCGGAAAAGGTTACAAGGCAGGGACCTTCAAAAAGTCTGAAGACCCCAGACACCCCAGTAAGGGCTGCTGCAAAGGGCCTGGTAAAAAATGAAACTTGCTCAATAGCATCCAAAAGAAATGCTGGAAGGGAGCTCAGCTTCCCTCTCCCTGTCCCAGGGACATCACGCTTTCCTTCCAACACAATGAATGAAGCATCATCTCTGCTCCCCATAAACTGTAAGAGAAACAAAACAAGCCCCATGGCCCCTGCTATCTCCTACACTGGGTGATCTCCTGTGAAGGACATGCAGGAAGGCTTCACCCAAGCAGTAGCCACTCAGCTCCTGGGGATACACAGAAACTCTTCCTTCTCACCTTTGCCCATGCAGGCCTTTGACCTCAACTGAAATTTCGGCTTCCCAGACAATTGGGAAATGGAGAACAGAGCAAGAAGAGACATTTGGGGGTTGAACCCTATTTATCAGAGTTCTACAACTGGCTTTAATGGGTAATTTACTAGAACGACACAGGGTACAAACTTGCAACAGCAAAAACTGGCAGAGCCAGGATAAATCACAACAGCCAGTCATGAAGCAAGGATCCCAGAATCTGGAAATGAGCATCAGGGATGGGGGACAACCTCATAGGGCAGCAGCATATACAGGGGGCATTTAGCAATATCTGCCACCATCCAGCCTTCCTGGGTGGATTCTATGCTGAGGGGGGAGTTCCATTGGAAGAAGGGAAAAATGAAAAGATCGATGTGAATGAGTGGGGAATTGCAGAGAGGCTGTGGTTGAATGCAGACCTGTCCCACAGCTGCAGATCCAGACAGAGACAGGGTGTCCCAGTTTATAGCACTGCAAGCTCTGCAGGTACAGGTGCATGTACGGGAGAGAGCAGACTGGTCTGAACTGGGCAGCAGAGCCTGGGAATGTGGGGTTCAACTCCCCATTGACATCAGTCACTCCCCTCCATTTGTGACAAATTTTACTGTACCTCCAGCTCCTAGGAGGAGGTACTCCTCCATTCCTCCCTGCTTTCACTCACAGTGCAAACTGTGCCATGCAGGCAGGACCAAGGCACAATGGTGTCAAACCCAGGCCTTTTAGGCCACCAGAGCTACTCAGGGAGATATTTCCCCCTTGTCAGACTGCTGGAGGTCCTTAACTGCCTTTGGACAAGGAAAGTTTTGGACTTTTGAAACATCCCCCCTTGGCCCCTCAGAAGTATTTGGGGAGTTAAGCTCTTCTCTGGATACTCAGCTCCAGGAGGCAGTACTGGGAGTTAAGTGCCTAATGCCTTTGTAGTTTCTTGGCTTCTGATACAGAGTCCTGGGAAAGACAGCTGTGTTTGCACTGGAATTAAGGTGGAGGGATTGTCCTGCTCTCCATTCTGATGCTTGCAGGAACCAAGGACCAAGAAATGAACCCAGCCCATAACAAATCCCAACACCCTCAGGAGAGCCCTGGGCACTGCACAAACACTCATCTCCCAGCCTTGCACCAACACAGGCAAAAGTCCTACTGGTGCTGTTTTTGTGGAGTTCTTACTGCAGGATATTGGAGCTTTGTGTGTGGGGACAAAATGCAGGTGCATCGTGCTGCCAGAGAGGAACAGCCAGGCTGAGATGCCAGAGGAATGTGGGGCCATGAGAGGATCCAGCAGAGCTACCAGGACACGAATTTCTCCTGCAGGGACAGAGTTAACTCCGGATGCGCTAAGCCCACCCCTTTCCCCTCTGAAACCTCTTGCGTGGATGAGATTCTCAGGAAACTGCATAAAGCCAAGAAGGACTAGAGAAAGCATTCCTCATGAAAAGCCTGGCCCTCAGGAGCAGATGGGCTTCATTATTGCCCTGCTCTCAGCACAGGAGCGTGTGGATTTATCCGCCCCGATGGGTCATGGACGGAGGCTTCACGTCCTTTCAAACACGGCAGAACTGAGAGATTCCAGCCTCTGTGTGCCAAGGGAAGGGAAGGGAAGGGAAGGGAAGGGAAGGGAAGGGAAGGGAAGGGAAGGGAAGGGAAGGGAAGGGAAGGGAAGGGAAGGGAAGGGAAGGGAAGGGAAGGGAAGGGAAGGGAAGGGAAGGGAAGGGAAGGGAAGGGAAGGGAAGGGAAGGGAAGGGAAGGGAAGGGAAGGGAAGGGAAGGGAAGGGAAGGGAAGGGAAGGGAAGGGAAGGGAAGGGAAGGGAAGGGAAGGGAAGGGAAGGGAAGGGAAGGGAAGGGAAGGGAAGGGAAGGGAAGGGAAGGGAAGGGAAGGGAAGGGAAGGGAAGGGAAGGGAAGGGAAGGGAAGGATCAACACCATCTGAGGGTGGCTTAGATTTTTCATCCCTGCCTGTGCTTGCAGCCTTAGCCAGGGTAAAAGCAGCATCTCCCTCCCTATCTGGAAGGCTGAGGACATGTGTCAGCCAGCTGCAGGCATGACCCAGGCTCAGAGCATTCTCTGGCCAAACCGTGCGCACGTCCCAAGGCAGAGGCTGAATTTCAGCCTCCAAATACCTTTAAACAATGGGGAGGAACTGAGATCTAAAATAGGCTCTTTCCTGTTCTGGAGGGGAAAAAAGTCCCTGGTTTTCAAAAGTCTGTTGATATTTAAGTGTGTATTTTTCTCCATCCACGCCAGGTCTAGGTGCAGTTATAGGTTCAGGGACTAGAGCTCTGCGGGTCAAGTCACTTATCAACTCGGTAATCTCTACAATTTGTGTCTCCTTGAAGGGACCAACCTTTAGGCACTGAGATAGAGCTGAGATTAATACATCTGGAACAATGAGAAGAAAGTGTTTATCTAAGATCTGCTAGCTCTGAGGGGTGTAAAACCACCTGAGGACTGCAGAGTGGTGGCAGTGGTGTCTCCCATATCCACCTTGGCACACCAGAGGGCCAAGGAACACACAGAGATAGTGAGGCAGTTTCCTACCTGTGATATCTGCTACATGTTGATATGGCTTCTGGCATTGCTGCTCATCCTCCTGCAACACCCCAACCCTTCTCTCTCAGCAGGAGAAGGGGTTGGAGAAGGCTTTGCTCTATCAGAGCCCAGAGGAGATCCAGCTGGTTGATATAGGAGCAGACAAGGATGGAGAGAGGGCTCTTGCTGTTTTCGCACTTGGAAAGCTTTCTGGAATAGTATCCCAGCCCTGGCACTTGTGGTGTCTCTCGTTGTGAAAGAGTCAGACCAAAGGCTGAGCACATCTCACCTGCAAAGCCCCGTGAGGTCCAACAGCTCGTGCTGACAGCAGGTTGGGAAACAACATGGGGAGTGCAGAAGCCAGCATTGAGCAAGTGCTGCTAAAAAGACTCATGAAACAACAGCTGGATGCTGCAAATGGACAGAACCAGAGCAGAAATAAAGGAGCACTTTGACATTGAAAGCTTTTCCTTCCGTCTTGTTGGAGAAAATCTGCCAGCTGTCCAGATGTCAATAGTTTGCCTACTCACAGTTGCCCTAAAGACACACCATTGGGGTGGCCCCACAGCACTGTCCTGCAGAAACCTCAGACCAGATGAACCTGCCACTCACCTCCCTCTACCTCCTTCACATGCTCCCCCTTCCCTCTATCCCACATCCAGAGTCTTCCCACCTCCCCCATTGCTGTTAAATCAGTGTGGTCCCTCTGAGAACAGCAGTGACCAAAGGTGTGATGCAGACAAGGAATGGCAGCCTCCAGTGTCTCCTGCTGTGCCAGCCTGGATGTGCTGCCAGCAGAGTGAGATGAAACACCAGCCTGGAGCCCTGCAGCGTGTTCTCCCCTCAGTGCAGAAAGTGTACAGTGTGTACAGGTCAGCAGAGCTAACAGCACAGCACTCCTGCAGGGAACAGCAGAGAACACCGGCTCAGAAGATGGATGGCAACCATGCTGAGGGCAGATAGGATCTCCTGGATGGCTCTGGGGCGCCACCAGTACAGCCAAGGACTGACTCCTGGTGGCCCCCATCACTCCCTGAGCCCAGCTGAGGTGACATGAGGTTTGCCTGCGAGCTGAGCACACCTGCCCACACCACCAGCCCAGGTAAAGCCCAGAACTACCCACTGTGGCATGGTGTAGAAGGTCCAGTGGTCAGTGTGCTCAGCACACTTCAGCACCTTCTTGCCCTTGGCCATGGTCTGTGAGCCTGGAGCAGGAGAGCTGGTGGCCAACAGGGCACACAGGTCACCACTGACTTAAAGTGAGCAGGGGACAGTCCATGGCACAGTTCCAGCCCAGAGCCAGGGGAAAGCTGGGCCTACAGCTCCTGTGTCTGCTCACTGCTACAGCCAGTAGGAAGGAAAGGCAGCAAAAAGCCACCAGGGCCACCAGGTCAGGGCACACTCAAGCACACAAGCCCACGGCCCTGAGGAGCACCATGAGCAGTCTCACCCCTCTGGCAAACACACCCAGCCTGTTCCTGCCTCCAGGAGGTACAACAGGGAATTCTGCCACTGACTTCAGCACAAACTAATTCAGCCCACCACCAAAATAACCAACTCAGCGGCATTTAGGAGCAGAGTTATTTCAGCACAGGCTGGTGTGTGGGTGTTCCTGAGGCAGAACAAGAAAGCCTTATTCCAGCACAGCCATGGAGCTCAGCACAAACCACTCCAGTGCACAACTGCCTGGATGGAGCTGTGAGTGGGCAATGCAAACAGAGCAGTTCATTCCTGCTCCCTGAGCTGAGCCAGCCCTTAGCACTCTCAGCTTAAAGGTTTCTGGTTGTATCATCTTTCTTCCCATTCCTTGTCCTGGTCACAGGAAGGTTTGGTCTCTATGTGCCATTAGCAAGGATTAATTCAGCATGTTCCATGTAATGGACTGTGGGTGGCCCAGGGAAGGCAACCTGCTCAATCCTGCTAACGATGGAGAAAGGATCTGACTGCTCCTGGGGGAAACTCAAAGCTTTGCTTCTTTTTTTTTCCTAGCATTTTTCTTCGTTATTAGAGAAAAACCAAATGACACCTGACAACTAGAACTCTAAATAACCCCCAGGCAGCCATCATTTTAAAGATGATGTTTTCATTTGCAAATTGTTTACCTATTATTGTAACTTGTAACTTCTAAAATTCAAGTAATTGGCCTCAGTTTGTTTTCCTTTGGGATAAAAAATGAAGCAATCTTTAGCTTGTTTCTTTTCTGTATGTAGTAATGACCTTTCCTCTGCTAGTGTGAGTTTCTCACTGATCTGAAGAGGAAAGGAAAAACTGTAAACAGAAAAATACTAAGAGAAAGAAATGGCACAAAAATGAAGGCTGGACCCAGGGAGAAAACAGTGTGGCTAGAAAATAAGCTGAAGTTAGAGAACATGAATATTGCTTTAACTCACCTCTTTTTTGGACCTAAAGGAGAAAATCTGTAGAGGGCATCTGCACCCTCACAAATGTGTTCCCACTGAGTGACCAACATTACTTGGTTACAGCAGCTGGAGATCCCTATCTCAAACCTATCACCATCTGTGGGAACTTTCAAAAATCACACTTGCCCCACGTGAAAGAATAGATTTGCAGGGCACTGCATTTCCAAAGCATGTCTCAAGGTAGCATTCCAGACCCAAATTGCCTCCAGTACCTCGTGAGACACCACCACCAGCACCATCACCTGGTTTGCTCTGACCTCGCAGGAACTCTGTGTGAATCTGGGTGAGATCAGGTAAGCAATTAAAGTCAAATAAGCACAGAAAGTTCTGCTGACTCAGAGCAGAATCTCTTTTGAAAACCTGAGCCCTGTAAAGAGACATGTTTTCCAGTCAGATGCTAGAAAGTGTATCCAGTGTAAAACACAATCATCTCTTCATTAGCACCCTAGAGATTAAAGCTGATTCGGTGCTGCACTTTTTACCGAGCAGTCCTAACACTAAAATAAGACGCATAAATAATTTCCTTAAGAAAAGAAAAAGTTACTGAGGAATATAATACCGATTATGGTCTTCTGGGATTTCTGAATTCATCTGACAAGCTTCACATGCTTGTCTAGAACAAATGCTCGCTGAAGCCCAACTCCTTTTCAATTTGACTCAGCCAACAAGCTATGCCTTTCTTATTTTTAGGAAAAAAACACTTTAAAGACATTAAAGTGATGGAGCAGCCCCTATAAAAGGAAAATAACATTTCATTTAGTTTACACTGATAAAGTTCCATTAAGGTTTCAGTCAAGTCAGTCTTCTGAATTTTAAGATGTAACTCTAAAGGCCCCATTGATGGATTGCTGCTGTACTTAGAAAATATTAGTACATTGTTCAAACGGCAGGAATTACCAAATAACGTTTCTTAGGAAAGAGGAACTAATTTCCCCAAAGGAACAGAAAAAGGCAGGGAGATAAATTATCCCCCCAGCACAAAACGGTTCAGATTTTAGTTCAGAATTGTTTCCCAACTTCAAAGAAATTTCTAAGAGCACACACTACAGAAGTGCCTTGAGCCATTCAAGCAGACTCCCAGGAATTTTAGTGACCGCGGGTGTAAATCGGCACTTGCGGGGCAGAGCAGCTCCCCTTCCCCGTCCCGATCCCGGCACAGCTGGGCACAGCTCCGGGAGCCACAGAGCTGGCCACGGCTCCGAGCCCCGCGGGGACACCGGACAGCACAGCGACTGAGAGAAGGTGTCTATGGAAAAGGGACACGGGGACACCGAACAGGACAGTGACAGAGATAAGGTGTCTAGAGAAAAGGGACATCGGACAGGACAGCGACAGAGAGAACCGTCTGTGGAAAGGAGAAATGGAGACACCCAACAGGACAGCGACAGAGAGAAGGTGTCTATAGAAAGAAGACACCGAACAGGACAGTGACAGAGAAGTATCTGTAGAAAGCAGACTCCGGGACACCGAACAGGATAGGTTCAGTGAAATATCAGCAGAAAGCAGCCTCGGGGACAACCAAACAGGACAGGTTCAGAGAAATATCTGAAGAAAGCAGACTCGGGGACAGTGAACAGGACAGGTTCAGAGCAGGGTCTGCAGAAAGGCGCCTCGGTGTCACAGCGGAACGCCGCCGGGACGGCAGCGCCGCTCGCAGCGCGGGGGAGCGCAGAGCGATCTCGGATGGGCTCAGCCGAGCGATGCGCGAGGGGCGAGCGCACCGGCGGAACAGCCCCGGCACCCGAGGGGCTCCCGGAGCCAGGCAGGGCTGCCCGCCGTGCCCCGCTCCCCTCTCCGCCCGGGGCACCCTCCGGAGCGCGGACCCACCTGGGCTGAGGCTGCTCTGGAAGTAGAAGAGGACGAGCAGGAGCGAGCCGAGGCCGGCGGCCAGCGCCAGGCGCGGTGCCCGGCTCCGCCGCATCCTCGGCCGCGGCTGGCGGCGCAGCGCAGCGCCCGCGGCCCCGGCCCGGCCCCAGCCCGGCCCCGGCCCGGCCCCGGCCCGCCGAGCCCCGCCGAGCCCCGCCGAGCCCCGCCGGGCGCCGCCGCCCCGCCCGCAGGAAGTGACAGGGGCGGCCGAGCCGCCGCCACGGGAACTTGGCCCCCCGAGAGCCCCGCGGGCCGGGCCGCTCCCCGCCCGCCCTGCCCGGCTTCAGCGCTCCCCCCGGGGAAAAGGGAGTCGCCTGTGTGGTGGCAGCATCGGGAGTTTCCTGGTGACTTTCCTCTGCATGGTCTGTACTTTAGGAAGCATCACGAAGTTTCGTGTCTTAAATACACGTGGCCTTAAAACACACCTCTTCTTCTTCTTCTTTTTTTTTGTTTTTTTTTTTTTTTTTTGTTTGGTTTTTTTTTTTTTTTTTTAGTATTCTTTTGGCTATCTCCGGCCCTGCAGTCTTTTACTGAAAGCGGTAATGCTTCTGACTAATTCCACCTCAAGCAATAAATTTCTGTAGAAGGAGGACATAGTTTTCTATTACTCTCGGCATGCATTTGGAAAGTGAGACCGCAAAGTTCTCTTACTGCATCCTCTATCCCCCAGGCTCCATAATCACAGCAGAAGCAGCCCAGAGCTTCTGTTGCCCCAGTTTTGAAATAGCAGCGATGCTTTTCACCCAGCTCTGTAAAACACTCGAGATGTACTCAAAGGCCACCTGCCAAATTAGCCAGGCCAAGAGCTGGATTCCTGGATTCATTCACTGCTTCTCTTCAGCCCCAACACACTCAGTTTGAAGAAAAAGAGGACAGCTCAAGGAGGAGCCACTGGGAATGACAAAGAATCCTTGAGTACGTGCACATGCTGGGCTTCTTTCTGCCCTCATTTAGGGCAGAGGAAACCAGGAGGAGAATCTCGTTGTAGCGAAGAAAGCTGGAATGAAATAGCACACGCAGCACCTTGCAGGCTGTGTTGGGCTATGAGCACGAATAAAACAGCTCTGTGATGTCCCTGTTGGAGGGTCTAGAGAGGGGCCATAGAAACGAGACCACAGGTGAGACCCTGATATCTCTCCTTGCCAGGGCACAGCAGTGTGTGCAGTGACAGCACAGCCCTGAGCCTGTTTGATACGTGCAGGGAGGGACTGTGACCCAGCCTCTGGGGAGCAGGAGATAGAGCTGGGGGAGTGCTGCTGCCTGGCAAATGGCCCTGCAGAGACAGCCTGCTCTCTGCTGCAAATGGTGCAGTAATTTTGGCCCCTTGATGAGTGTGGAAAGACTTGGGGTCTGCCTCACGTGTAAAGACGGGCAAAAGGGATGTCTGGTACTGCTGTCCTTGGGGCCAGAGAGTTCCATGACTGAAGGCACACCAGCCTATGCAGTGGGAACCCCATTGGAGTAGCTTTTCAGGAACTGCAGGGTGTACTCAAGACTGTTGGTGAATTTTTCATTATTTGTATCTCCCAGTACTGAAGCACCAGAAGATCTAGCTCAAGGCTCCCAGAGAACCTAGGGAAAATAATAATGCCTTGAGCCTTCCCTGGGTCCAGCAGGATGAGTAAGAACAGTAGAAATAACCAAACTTCACCCATAGTTGGAAATTCCCTTTAAAGAAAATACAGTAAAACTTCCCAGCAGAAACGCAGGCGCTGAGCAGGACCTGTTGAGTCCTGCTGCCTGCTGTCTGTAATTCATCCCCGGGGGCAGGGCCAGGGCCATCTGTGAGCACATCACATATGCAGGGCTGGTTTCAGCAGCCCGAGGTGAACGTGCTCTTCAGATCCACGGGGCTAAAAACGGAAGTGCACCATAAGGATTTCATAGGATTCCTATGTGGACTCAGCTGCAAATGCGGCCTTTTTCAAAGGACAAATCCCTTTTAGAAGGAGAAAACCCCTTTCAGAAGGACAAACCCGTTTTCCAGGGGGAAGAGGTACATGACGATAACAGCTGACTGCTGGCAGTGGCACCAGCTGCTGGGAGGTCAGCCTTTGCTATTGCCTGTTCCTGAGTGTGTGACAGACCTCGTGGTCACACATGCTGCTCCCCTGTACCATCCCCCTTCCCCTGCAGCCCCACCATGCAGAGAAGAGCAGCCCCAGCCTGTTCAGGCAGACAACAGTGACCAGTGCTTGCTTGAGAAGATGACCGCAGATATATAGAAGGGCACAAGATGAAGCTGTCAGATTATGATCCCAAGCCCATTTCTAATGGAATCATCAGATTCATTCTGCTTTGGAGCAGCCCCTCTCTCCCTCCCCAGGCACCACTGGTGGCTGGAGAACAGCAGATGCACAAAGCACAAATGAAAATACAACTGCTCAGCAGCACGCGTGAAATGAGTGTGGCAAGCACTGCTCCCTGGTGTCTTAATCTGTTACTTTTCCAGGTTAATTGGAAGAACTGAGAAATGAGTATTTGCTGTAGAAAGGCAATGGCTCCTTCCCTGACAGGCTGTGAACTCCTCGTGGAAGGGCCACCCTGTTCCCTGTCTGCACAGTGCCTCCCACTGTGCAGTTCAGACCATGGCTGGAGCTATTTGTGACTGCTAATACGGGCAACCAAAAATAATGATCAAAAGGTGCTAAAATCATGTAGCAGAGGGAAATAATTTGTTACTGCCAAGGTCTGAACTGCAGCTGACTTGTAGGTGAAGAGGAAGTGCTGTTTGCCTGCAGAATGATGCTGAGCCTTTGATGCAGTGCATGCTTGATTCCCTCCCTGCTCATTAGTAGTGCTCGTTACTGTCTTCTCAGCAGGTTTCTGCCACATGCTTTGCTTTTTCCCAGGACCTTGGTGCCACTGAGTGAGATTAACCCCGAGCTTTGGTCTGGTGACCATGTTGAATAGAAATTAAACAGCGTCTAGTTTCTGCTGGAAACGGAGGAATCTGTTTTCCTCCCGGAGGCCTGGTTGCCCAGCCCCTGTGAAAAAGAGCCTTTCTAGAGGATGTTTTGACTTTGCCCCCAGTTGTTTAATTCTGGAGGTGCAGCAGTTTTCCCTGGCTTCCTGCCGGTGAGGCTCCCATCTGCTGGTGGCCCGGGTGCACTGACAGTGCCACCTCGGGTGTCCCCTGCTTGGGCGGGGATGTGGGGAGTGACACCGCTGCAGCACAGGCTTTCCTCAGAGACCTGCAGCTGGGAGGTGCTCCAGGGATGACCATGGGTCATGTCCTCTGTTTCCTACCAACTGCATTAGACATCCCCCTGCCTCTGGGATTTCCGTGGTCCCCTGGGTATCCTGATACTCAATGCTGTGTTTTAAGTTTTATGGCATCACTGTAATGTGGTGGCTGAGAGGGACGTTGCCAAGCCTCAGCTATCCCTTGCTTGAGCTTGTTCTTCAAGATTTTCCAAGATGGACACCTAAGATCTTGTCAAGCAATCCTTCCCAGATTTACAAACCCTCATTTTTTTTCCCTAACACCTTATCTGAATCATCCTTGTCAAAACAGGAACCCCATGACATTTTCCCCTGAAAGATAAGCAGAGTGCTAGGTTCTGCTGAGAGCACTGAGCTGGAATACTTGCTTTCTCAAGCAGTGCATTGATTTTTTACCATCCCTTTGCACCTGCAGAATGTGACTTTTCAAACATTATTTTATAAATGCACTAGTGTTTATGCTCACTTTGCACTGATATACAAGAACCTTACTTCACAGCAGCAGAGAACCATGCTGGGGTGGACTATTCACCATGGTGTGCTGGACTAAATATCGGCAAGGTCAGTATATAAAAGATACAGGGTGGATAAAAGGTAAAAAGAACACAAAATACCTCTGGAGAGATAACTGGAGGATTACTATTTACATAGAATGTAACAAGATGCTTCATGTATCTTTTTAAAATCTGTGGCCAGATTTTGCCACTTGTTCAAACAAAGTAGCACTGATGCCTTGAGAAATCTCCTTGGTCTTGGAAGGACGGGCAGGGAAACAACAGCAGCCAACCCCAAAGACATTCCACAGCCTGAGGAATCCCACTGATTTTGTGGGTATGACAGTGTACATTGCCTGAACCTAATCAGGTTCTCATGCCTCATCAGAAAAAAAGTGCTAAGGGTTAGAACAGTGCACCCAGCATCTGGTTCTGAGTAGTCAATATTGTAACCTGGCTAATTCCACGGCTTGTCAACCTTGCTGTTACCTCCTCACTGCATAAAAAAGAAAAAGCTGATGGCTTCCCAGGACCCTTTTACAATTATCTCCTGATCTCTTCAGAAATCTTCCTAAAGACCAAGGAACTAAAAACTGGGCTGTCTCTTCTCATTTTGGCATGCTGGCCTGTGTCAAAATACTTTTCAAGGAAACATTCCTTTAACTTTCTTTCTGCCACATATTTAAAAATAAAACAAAACGAAAAGCAGCAGCTTTTTTCTTTTAAAAGCACCAGCGGTGATGGAAGCAAACCAAATTGCAGGCTCTAAGGACAACCCTCTGCCTGCATCTACTGGAAATGCTGTCAGTAGGATGGAAACTCCCGTCAAACTTTTTATTCAGTGGTGACAGCTAGGGACTGTATTGTGTTTTGTACCAGGCATTTGTATTTCATTAGTATATATACTGTTCCCAGATGGGAGCTTGCTTTCTGCTGATGTCTGATTGAAGAGCTCACCTGAGGAAGGGGTGTGATTTACAAATACACACAACTGGAAAGCAAATCGACCTTGGCACAACGATGGGAGTTGTGCAGTTCATTCAACAGCAAGAGCACAAACCTGTCAAGCCTCCCAACGAGGAGCATGGTCAGGGTTTGCCTCCTGCTCTGCTGTTTCTTGCACAGCCAGGGAAGAAAGCCACAGCTTTTGTCCCTGCTGCCCAAAGCAGCTGGCTGGCTCTGCCCTGCACCTCTGTACCAGGGCTGGGCAAAGAGAAGGTGATGGCTGAGATGGGAACCAACCAAGGACCTTGTATCTCAAGGAAACCCAGTAAATCTCTGCAGCACAGCCCCACCAGGGTCATGTCCATTCTATGGCAGAGCACAGCAGCTCAGTGCACAGCTGCTCTGGCTGGCCAGGGAACACAGCTCAGGGGGAGGAGATGGAGGGAAGGATTTTGTCTGCTGTGTCACACAGATCTCCTGTGAGTGAGGCTTTGGATAGTGCAGGGACTCATTCAGTGCTTGTTCTTGCAGCCTGATTATGATGGCTGGGAATGAAGAATTAGAGCATTTCAAGAACAAAAAAAACCCCCATGCATTTCAAGTGTCCTCTGGAGGTGGGAATTTTCCCCTCTCATTCCTTAAGCTGTTGCTCCCTCCAAGGAAGAGCTGTATCTGCAATATCACAAGGGCTCTATAGAAGTCCACTCAACCACAGAATGAATGCGCTGAGAAATTTCTTTTTCTCCTTAACACCCTGTGTTATGGGCAGGGACAGAGGTCCCATTTGTTCCTGTCCCTCTCACATCAGGGAAGGTTGAGCAGATCTGTCCTTTCTCCCCTCAGCACCCCATGTCCAGACAGCATAACCAGACCATCCTGAAATACTGACATTGCTGGCTCTTTCTATAATGCAGCAGCCTGGCCCTGGGGAAAGAGAAAAATGAACAAAGATAACAGTATGGAATGACATTTTCAAAGAAACCTGTGTGACTTAGGCACTGTCCTCACTGACCATGTCAGATGAGGTTGTAGGTTCCTAAATACCTTTAGTACTGCTGATACATTCCTTCATGACTAAAAACAGAGCTTCTTGTTTACTGAAGGAGGTGCAGTTAAAATAATCATCATCAGCTAAATACCATTAGTGAGGCTGTACCCTGTACATACTGCCACAAAGTCAAACTCAGCTTTGTTGCTGCAATTTTAGGCATAGGGAAGTAATTGCATATGTCTGAACATGACAGAGCTGGTCAAATCCAATTCAAACAGCTTCTATTTCATGGAAACCCTGGCTGAAAAGGCATATAAATATTCCTAGTCCAGCTCTTGTTCGTGATACTCTGTGTTTTCACTATTCTGGGAAGCCTGAGATACTATTTTTATTTTGACTAAAATAATAAAGGCTTTTCTCCAATCCTCTGGGTGCCCTAATTGAATTACGTCTGCATTAGAAAATTCCAGCACTGCTAAAATCAGACAGCCACTGACCCATAATGTCTAGGAGGTCTATCAAGGAAGCCTGGTGTCTGCCTCCAGCAGAAACTATATCCAGAGGTGTCTTTTGCAAGAAGTTTAGTCCTGGAGAGGTACCAAATCAGCTTAGTGTGGTGTGGAGAAAACCCATTCCAACCCTCTGAGCCACTGCAAAGAAAGCCAAGCCAGCTGGTCTCTCTCTTTCCTAAAGAAATCTTTCAAACAAGCACCTCATCCCAGTGTCCACAGACAGAAGAGAGCAGGGCCTTGAATTTGCAGCTGGAGCTTTTATTACTACCACAATCAATTCAGGAGAAGCAGCCCAAGGAGCCCTGCAATTGCCAAACTCCTCAGATCCAAGGTTTCCAGGTGGTGCCTTGGCCTCTTCTTGCAGAGACTGGCCATGGAAGGATGGTTCATGCTCTTCTGCACCATGCTCCCAGAAACTGCAGCCTGTGAGTCCCACTGTGTTTCCAAATGCCCTCAGCTGCAGCCTGTCCCCCTCTGTGAGCCCAGCAGAGATGCTGTGGCTGCCTGAGCCTCTGGTGCTCTGCACTGCCCAGGGCATGGCCAGAGCTCCTCTCAGAGCCCTTGGCTTAGTGCTGCTCACAGTCTTGAAGAACAGTCTGGCTGCTACCAAATCTATATATTGATGGCAGCTAAATCATGTACTTTTTAAAGAGGCTGATGTATTTCCAGCTGGTCACAGTGAGACAGGCTCCTCCCTTTTCAGTGTCATGAAAATAATCCACACAAACACCCATGAGCCTGACCTTCTCTAAAGTTTGCCATCAGTGAGAGGGGAAGAGAAAAAGCTACTTCATTTCTACTGATGCTCTCAGCATTGGAGTGATTTCAGCAAAGCCAAAGAGAATTCCAATTCCTCTCAGTTGAGGAAGACAGCACAGTCATAAGCCTTGCCCAAACCCTCTTTCCAATGAACAGTGCAGCCAGTGTCACTGGAAAAAAAAAAAAAGGAAAAAAATGAAGCAAGTAAAGTGTTGGTGGCTTGTTTTCTTTTTTTTTTTTTTTTTTTTTTTGGCTGCTATTTCTGTGGTTACAGCTAGAGCTAAAAGCAGCAGTAGCAGGTTACAGCAGAAACTGAATATGCTACTGTGCAGAGGTTCAATTCACTGAACTGGGCAGATATAAATGGGCTTTTAAACTTCAGAAATGAACTTAAACAAAACATGATTATCTCTTTCAATGGGGGCATGTCCAGAGAGCACCAGCTGGACACAGTACAAGGTAGCTCAGCCGTATGTTGCAACGTTTAAAACCTGGAGCAATGAGAACTGCACTGAAGCTAGCTCTGTTTTATTTGCATTTGGTGTCCTGGAGCTAATGGAGTGAAGGAGCTTGAACAAAGTGCCTCAGTCAGCCTCTCTGTGGCTTGTGCCCTGAGATGCCCCTGGCCAGCAGTTCTGTCCTGCAGTCCTCCAGAGGCTCTCCCAAACACAGCATGGGGAACTACAGCCACCCCCAACCTCCTGGTTTGAACAAAGACAAGGAATACCTAAAAATTAGTGAGGGATTAAAAACTTGTGGCTCCAATTGCAGGCGTGGCAGAGAGGGACATGCCCTGAATGAGCTGTGAATCTGTGCTGTACTGCAACATGGATCTCATCCAAGCTTGCATGGAGTGTGCAGGCTGAGGCTCCCCGTGCAGGGCTCCTCCAGGCTGGGGAGAGCCAGGGGCTGCTGCTGCTGCTGTGCCTCAGCCTCCTGCTGAAAGGGGGTCAAAGCCCTCTGGGCTGAAAGCACCAGGCTCATGTCACGTTTTAATGATGTCCCCAGACCATGTGGAAAAGCTTCATGCTGCCCAGCAAAGCAGCTGAAACTGAGCTGTAAGATAATCAGTGAGAGAGAATCATGGTTAAACATTATCTAGACATAGGGCTGACCCAGACTCCAAACTCTGGCTCCATGCTAGGAAAAGATTAGGAATTAGGGGAAAAAATGTAGTAAAGGTCTGCTACTCTGACAGTTATCATTCACACTGCAGTGCAGAATATATGATTTTACTGTTGTCCTGCACTTTTTGTTCCCAGTTCTCTCCCCAGTTGTGTGTGTGTGTGTGTCTGAGAGCCTGTCAAGCAGCTGTGTGGTGTTTTACTGCCTGCTGGGTTAAACCATGACTACTGCCTTCTCCTATTCTGCTCCCATAGCTGTACTTTCTCTGGGCATTGGTTTGTAGCCAGCCAAACTATTCCTGCAGAGCCCAGCAGAGACTCGTGGTGTTAAACCAGCCAAGTATGCAGTCCAGGCAAATGCTAACTTTCCATCTCCTCTCAGGATGTCCAGAGCTTGACAAAAGTGGGCATGACTCCATGGATCTCGTGAGCCACTGTCTGCTGCACAGGAATTTATAGCTGTGTGGTTGCTTCAGCTGAAGAAGAGATATACTTAACCAGTTTTCCAATGAAATCTTCATTGGAAAATGCAGAAGCCAAGAAAAGAAAAGCATTCTCAGCTGAAGTCTCTCAAATGCATTCTTCAATAAGTCAGGACTGCAGAGAGAAACTTGATCCTGAATCCCACTCTTTGTGACCAGGGTTAGGAGTAGCAGTGAATGACACAAAGCAAAATCTCCTCCTTTTGATTTCAGTGCCTCAAACACCTGCCCTGGCTTCAAACAAGTCTGATCTGTGACTGCATGTTGATGTTTGTGAGCGTGACCATGAAACTTAAAAAATTGCTATGAGAAGGCCATAAAGGAAAAGGTATCAATCAACAGCAGCGTGGAACCTCTGCATGTCCTTCCTTAATGTGCTGAATAATGACTGAATAAAGTAATACTAAGTAACAGCTGAATGAAATATTAGACTGCACAGAAACACATGCCACAAAGTGAGGAGTGGGGTTTCAAACCAATGCTCTCTGCTCTCAGCTGTCCTCTTCCCTGAAGGAAAAGGAGTTTTTATACAGCCTGGCTGGATCTGTGCTCACAAGCTGATCTGACCAGTGAGGAGGATAAAATCAACACTCTTTGGTGTGTTAGCCAGAGCATCCAAGTCACCACACAGCTCTGCAGCCACCTCATCTCCTGCTCCCACTCCCACAGCCTCTGTGCTGGTGCCCTGAAACACTGCCACCAGCATTAGACATAACAGCAGGCTTAATGAGAGCGTGGCAGCCTGCCAGCATCCAAGAGGCAGAGCTGAGCTGGCTGCACTGCTTTCAAAGGGGTGTTAAAAACCCAAAAACGATACACTGGGAAATAGCAGGGCAAGCTTTGTCGCCCTGATGTTGCTGTGGGTCAAGCACCTGTTTTGCCTCAGGTTCATCCCCTGGGAAGAAGAGTAGAGCAGGGGCTCTGTGGTTCTTGGTAAGAAATGTTGGGCTCTTCCCCCTGGCTGGAGCAACTCCCAACGGGATGCAGTAATTTTATCAGTCCCACAGTGGGACTCAATGGCCATGGGCAGAAAATGACTGGCTGGAGGAAGGATGGGTTGTGAAAAGATAAAGAACAATGCCCTGCCTGGTTTCAGTGGATGGCCCATTAGCAGAATATCTGCCGTTGAGATAAGGATCACTGCCCCCACCCTCAACAGATGGTGATAGAACAGATACCTTTTATCACACTGTATTGTAATGTGTGGTTTATAATCAGGTGTGGCTTATGTATGGACAAAGAATGAAAAGTTGCTGGCACCCGGAAGTGCGGTTTATACTCAGTGCGGCTTATAATCGTGACATTACTGTAATCTCATGGAAGCCAGAGTAGGAAATCCTGCTGGGAAACCAAATGCTTTTGGTGAAAGATCCAACAGCAATGAAAACAAATGCACCTGACTTTCTGGTCTGTGCTTGGAGAAAGTCCCTGTTAGTTACAGTGACAGATGTGAATATTTCTGTTTTTGTGCAGCAAGTCTTCCTTGTCAACTTTAAATCATAATAAGTAAATTTCATATTAGCTAAGTGAGGTGGGGGGGAAATATTTCCTTAACCAGCTTCAGATACCTGGTTTTCTCCTTGGCCAAAAAACCTCTTCCACCCACCTGCCCATAAGAATATTGGCTGTAAATCAATCAACAGTCTGAAAAAAACAGAGGAACAGAATGTAACACAAGCATTTCCCAGGTGTTCAGTGCCCATACCCTCTCCAGATGCAGAAAGTGCAGAGAGGTTTTATCAAGAAGGAAATGTTCACCATGTTCATGGACTCCTACAACCAACTAAAATCAGCCTATTTGCTGCCTTCAGGGAAGGCAGAAATGTCCATCTGAGCACCTGGGACAGATTTGTAAGGACCAGCTCTGCCACACTGAGGGGAAGGAGTATTGGCTTGAAAGAGGGGACAGCAGAAAGCTACTCAGCTTGGATGGTGGGGTTGAGATCAGGAGCAGGAAAAGCAAGATTTCCAGGAGACAGACTGTAACAGGAGGCAATGAAATGGACTGTGATTTTGCCATTTGTTTCATAGAGGTTCTCAGGACAACCCTGCCTGACACCAGAAATGACATCCAAGGAATGACAAACTTAGAGTACATGTGGGTGGTAGAATTTATTTTATGAAAGGGATAAAAACCTCCACCATAACCAAAGTAGTAAGAACAATGTCCAATATTGCATCTCTTCAGCCTTGGCCAAAGAACAGCTGAAACATTTTTGCTGATATTTAAAGCAAATTAATCAGCACGAGGCAGACATTTTCTGCTTAGGAAGTTTCAACCCAAATAGTTGCAATTTGGCAAAACTATGAGCAGCTGAAGTGAATTATTGTTGCTGGAAGTGCTGGTCAATTTTAGCAATAGGTGGTGTACCTGCATCACTTGCCATATGCACAAAATTCAGTACTGCAAAGACAGAAATGGAGGCTTACACTGTTAATCACTGACACCTAAAACATTTTAAGGAAATCAGGGTAAGCAGCTTTTTCCTTGGAGTTAAGAGGTGGTAATTTCACCATCTCTTGCAGAGAAAACATTGGTTGCTGAATTTAAATTTTCACAGGTCAAAAAAATTTTAAAAAGCCCTTCAGGTGGTTTCTAGTCCATGCGGTTAACTGAGCCTGCGAATTTTGAGACTCCCTCTTGTTTTCCAAAGCTTCTTGGAAAGCCTGTTAAAGATTAAATGAGAAACATTTTATTATCCATTCAACAAAAGAGGCCAGGAATGGGAACAAGAGGGGACACTGCTGGACGCAGGGACAGAGGTGCTGTGTCTTCTCTATAATGGAAGCTAGAGGGTGAAAATGTGGGCATGGTTTGTGTAACATATGGACTGAGCAGTGGAGGAGAGTGAGGATGAGGAAGGGGGTGATGGTAAGAGGTGCAGAAGGAGCACACAGTGGGTGGATTGACACTTGCATAAGAAGAAATCAGTGTAATGACAATATCCTGGGTCTTGAATATAAATTCTTCAACCAGATTCCAGGGGAATGTTTTTGCTATTACTTAAGCAGGACAGGTGAATTGTAAAAGTAAGTTGAAACACAAAGAACCACAGACTCATTCGGATGAGTGTTTGCTGGACAATACCCTGTAGGCTCAGAATTGTACTAAAGCACATCAAAACCACGTCCTTTAGTAGCACAAGTGTCTCATTAAATAGTCCTCAAAAGCCACACCCAAAGGCAAGCTCTGTTCCCAGTTTGCCACCCTGCATGTGTCCTGTGTAAAAGCAATGGGAAGCAGCTGGGAATGCAGAGCTCTGCAGAGCTGCCCAAAGCTGGCACAGGCAGAAGGCAAGTCCACAGGCCCAGGGGTGTCAGCAGTTTGCCCCTCACATTTCTGCTCTAGGAAGGGGATGCTCAATGATTATAGCAAGTTGCAACGCTGTTTGTGTGATGCCACTATAGAAATGTTTTGTTCAGAAGAGGCTGTGCTGCCAGACAAGTTCATGCCATGGGGAACATGACACATTTCTAGCTCTTTATGGCAAAAAAAAGTGGGCAGCCAAGTGCACAATGAATCTTAAAATCTTTGTAGGAGCCCCATAATCATTTCTGTGGGCTGGTGGGGTGAGAATATGGGGCTCTATGTTCTACCAACCATAGATTCCTTTCCATTTAACTTATTCTTTAACCAATGACACCTTCACTACAATTTTTAACCATCTGTTGCCTGTTTGCCTCTTTAACAAGGAATTCTAATCCATACTACCCTCTTCTAAACTCTAAAGGCGTATCTCCAGATCAACTGAACATGAACAAAATAGGAAGTGAGCAAAGCCATTACCAGAAAAGCATGGAATAGACTTCCCCTGGATACACGTTCCTACATTCCTTATATCAAGGTGAAGTAACTTGCTTGTGGTGGAAGAACAAGTCAATGGCAGAGTAAAACAGAACTGAGGTAATTTGATTCACAGCAGCTCCCTCTTAATGTACATCCAAAGGAGTTTCTCTGTGGGACATCCAGGTTTGTTACACACCATCCCTTTTCTCTGGGAAGGCTGGAGGTGCAGCAAGGCATGTGCTCAGTGCTGAAGGTTTCTGAGGAAGGGCAGGCATCACCTGAGAGGATTCAGTGTTGTCAGGTGATCCCTGCATGTCCTGCACCTTTAGGCCACCAGTGGCCAGCTGCTGCAGGCAGGCAGAAGACTTCAAACACATGGTACAAAAGCAGCCTGTGCTGTAACAGAGGATTCCCCCAAAATGGAACCCATGGGGAAATCCTCCTGCCACAAGCTGAATGCTGCCATCAGAAGCAAAAGGCTCTTGGCTTGTACAGAGCACCCACATCATGTGAGTATCAGGGACCTGGAGGCCTTTTCTGGCTGTTTTGCTGACCTTTCAGTATTAATCCAAAGTTGTTTTTGTTCCTTTCAAATTCTCTTACTTTTACATTCAGGGTATAAGTTCACTTTCAGTTCACTTCCCCAGTAAAGGGTAAACCTGTAACTTTGCTCCAACTTGCCCCAGGAATTGTAATATTATCAGCACAGCCAAACACTGGCACAGGGACATAGCCCAGGTTTTTATCATTTCAGTGCACATGCACATTGCAGTCCAAACAAGCTCTCACAGGGGTTCAGTTCCCCACTGCAGCACAAGGGCCAGCCTCTCTGGATAGGATTTGGGAATCCCAAATGCAATGTGGCTGAGAAACTGGCTGAGTTTCAGCAAATGGGGCGTTTCTCCCTGGGGACCACACCTTCACCAGGAGAGCTGGAGCATTTTGAGGGGGTGCACTGAGCTTTCTGCCCATCCTGGGAAGAGCCAAAGGCCCAGACTTTCTCTGGGGTGCCAGTGCAGCAGGGCCCAGCTGAGTGCAGAGCAAGGGCAGGCTGCTCAGCCTGGCTGTTTGTACCCAGAGCTGCTCAGGATGCTGCAGAAGGACAGAGGGAGTGGTGCCATTGCCAGTGCACAGACAGGCTCTCCCTGCAGAGGGGTGCTGCTGCTCTCCCAGGAGCAGGGTGTGCTCTGCAGTGCCCCAGGAGCAGCAGGAGCCTGTCCCAGCAGTGTCCCTGTCCCCTGTGCCTGCAGAGGGCTGAGCCCAGCAGCTGTGCTGATGCCCCAGGAGCTGCCAAGCCTGCTCACAGCCACAAAGGGCCCACGTGCTCCTGGGAGCAGCCCCTGCACGTGGCTCTAATTCTGCCTAAATTCACCCCTGAACCCTCTGGGCTCTGCAGGCTCCCCCTGCCACTTCTGCAGGGTGCTGTGCAGACAAACCCCTCTTCATTGCATTCAAGGCAGGGACTCCACAAATAAAAGTTGCAATACAGAGGAGCACACAGCCCTGGCTGTGTTGGGGAGCATCTGCTGGAGAAGAGCCAAGTGGCTACTGAGCCCTTGAAGTAAAATACAACAACCAGTTTTCATGAAGAATTACAAATCAAGACTGAAAAGGATTTGAATTAAATGAGACTCCAAAGAGAAGCAGCACAGCCCCCAGTTTCTCCCCAGCAGTGCTGCTCTGCCAGGAGCCTCTCCCAGCCTCATGAGCCACCATCAGCATCACAGTGCCTTGTGCTGGCCATCAATCCAGCCAGCTCAGAGGAGCTGCAAGCAAGGATGTGCAGCTGAAAGCAGCCAGCAGTAAATCATCCATGGGGGATGCTCCTCTGGAGCTCATGAATCCCTGGGTCACTGATCCTGTGACTGTCAGCCACGCTGGGCAGGCCAGCCTGGCCCATGCAGAGTGCTTCCCCTTGGCTTTGACCTGGCTGAGCATCCACACAGCGTGGGGATGCTTTGGTATCTATTTCCCAATGCTCTCCTGGGTATTTGAAGGTGTGCACTGTGCTTGTTTGGGTCATTCCTTGCTGCTGCTGCAGAGGGAAGGCTGCTCTCCTGGCAGTGCCCACCAGGGCATCCAGATACTCTTCCAGTCCTGAGAGCAGCCCATGGATTTCCCAGGTAGATTGTTGTTCACCAGGTCCTACCCAAACACAGTGGCTCTTGGCTGATACTGAACACCCATCCCCTGTGGATATCATGGGCAGAAAGAGTTTTCTTGCTCTTCTGCTGACCTCCAAAAGAGCCTGAAGAGGCAGAGGAGTCCTCCTGCAGCAAAATGCAAGGATGGGAATGGCTGCAAGACTGCCTGGAGCAGCCAAGCAGGCTGCACTTCTTGTCCCTGGTTGTTTTCAGAAGACAGCAGTTTTAGTTCTGAAGGAAAAGAAGAGAAAAATGCGCACAGAAGTCGAGTGTCTGATTGAAATTACACAGGTACACAGACATCTCCACGTCTCCGAGGGAAAGGAAAACATTCAGCCTTCTCCTAAATTCTCTCAATTTGCAGATTTGTTTTATTTATTGAGGGTCTCTCACAGTTCAGGAGTATAAAGAAGAGTTTATTCAATTTACTGTCAAGTGCCACACTATGGTATGAAGTATTTCATGTGCAGGCAGGATTAAAAGGTTTCACTGAACTGAAAAGCCAAGTTGCATTTGATCACGTTCAAAGGGGCCAAAAACAAGAGAATGGGAGGAAAATAATTTTCCATGGGTTGAAAGGAGATGGAAGCTAATGATCCCTCAAGGTTAACTTACTGCTTCTTATTAGTTCTGGTGTTAATGTTAAGTCAGCTTTGCTCCTGCCAATTTATCTACTGCAAGACACCTTTAACGACTAATCCAATGTTTTCTTTGTTCCTTTCAAGTTCTTTTGCTTTCACATTCAGAGTATAAGTTCACTTTCAGTTCACTTCCCTAGTAAAGGGTAAACCTGTCACTTTGCTCCAACTTGCCCCAGGAATTGTAATATTATCAGCACAGCCAAACACTGGCACAGGGACATAGCCCAGGTTTTTATCATTTCAGTGCACATGCACAATTCAATCCAAACAAGCTCTCACAGGGGTTCAGTTCCCCACTGCAGCACAAGGGCCAGCCTCTCTGGATAGGATTTGGGAATCCCAAATGCAATGTGGCTGAGAAACTGGATGAGTTTCAGTGAATGGGGCCTTTCTCCCTGGGGACCACACCCTGACCAGGAGCGCTGGAGCATTTTGAGGGGGTGCACTGAGCTTTCTGCCCATCCTGGGAAGAGCCAAAGGCCCAGACTTTCTCTGGGGTGCCAGTGCAGCAGGGCCCAGCTGAGTGCAGAGCAAGGGCAGGCTGCTCAGCCTGGCTGTTTGTACCCAGAGCTGCTCAGGATGCTGCAGAAGGACAGAGGGAGTGGTGCCATTGCCAGTGCACAGACAGGCTCTCCCTGCAGAGGGGTGCTGCTGCTCTCCCAGGAGCAGGGTGTGCTCTGCAGTGCCCCAGGAGCAGCAGGAGCCTGTCCCAGCAGTGTCCCTGTCCCCTGTGCCTGCAGAGGGCTGAGCCCAGCAGCTGTGCTGATGCCCCAGGAGCTGCCAAGCCTGCTCACAGCCACAAAGGGCCCATGTGCTCCTGGGAGCAGCCCCTGCACGTGGCTCTAATTCTGCCTAAATTCACCCCTGAACCCTCTGGGCTCTGCAGGCTCCCCCTGCCACTCCTGCAGGGGGCTGTGCAGACAAACCCCTCTTCATTGCAGTCAAGGGAGGGAATCCACAAATAAAAGCTGCAATACAGAGGAGCACACAGCCCTGGCTGTGCGTGGGGAGCATCTGCTGGAGAGGAGCCAAGTGGCTACTGAGCCCTTGAAGTAAAATACAACAACCAGTTTTCATGAAGAATTACAAATCAAGACTGAAAGGGATTTGAATTAAATGAGAATCCAAAGAGAAGCAGCACAGCCCCCGGTCCCTGGGAGGAAGAAGGTTTCTCCCCAGCATGCTGCTCTGCCAGGAGCCTCTCTCATCTTCCCCTTGGCTTTTTGACCTGTCTGAGCACTCACACAACCTAAATATTTATAGTTTTTATTTCCCAGTGCTCTCTTGGGTCTTCGGAAATGTGCTGTGTCTCTTGTTTAGGTCATCTCACTGCTGCTGCTGCAGAGTAAGGGCTGGCTCTCCCTGCAAAGATCAGTATGGTATCCACATCCTCCATTCCAGCTTGAGCAATCCTGATGGGCAGCCTATGGATTTCTCAAGTCTATCCATTAGACTTTCTGAGAGCTTTTTTATTTTCAGCTTTTTCCCCATCTCTGGACATGTAGGAAGGAGTCACTGGCAGAGCAGGCTATTGCTCAGCCTTTGGGCTCTCACTGTCCCTGTAAGACCACCAGACCCTTCAATTCTGACCCCTGGAAGTGGGGCAATAATGGCACAGCTTTGATGCTTGTTCTTTTTGTTTTGGGCTTTTTTTCCCATCTTGAGAACATCAAATCATCTGGCTCAGACAGGCCTTGCTCAGGGCAGTGTTCCTAGAAGCAAGATTGGTTTAGCTGTAACCTCCAACTGCACCCTGAGCAGGAGCAGGCCGTGGGTGCAGATGGACACAAATCCCTCTGGCTCAGTTTGGAGCTGCAGGGGGCTCCTGGCCAGGAGCCGTGGGGCAGCATGAGCTGAGCCTGCCGTGGGTGCAGAGCCCCTGCACTCAAACCCAGGCTGGGAGCTGAGTCCCCCTCTCCATCTGAGCCTCCCTGGGCAGGGCAGGGTGCCAACATCTGTTTGGGGTCTGTCTGCTTGGCACGGCTGCCTCTGACACAGCAGGAGCGTCACGCCCGCCTGCGGACACACAGCTATGCATTTTTATATTTCTTCTTTTCACTTGAGTCTCTTGGAATTTTACTTGCAAACACTTGGCAGCCAAGTGAATTGTGATTTACAGCGAATTACTTGCAACGCCATCCAATCAGGGGAAACCCCACCACAGAAAGAAATCAGCAGAATTTGTGGGGTCTCTTGCAGCATCTGCTGCATAACCCCAGCTGGGGAGGAGGTGGCTCACTCCTTTATCACCCTGCCTGGGTGCCAGGGATGAGCAAGGCAGCTGAGAAACTCCAAATGCTGTGTGAAGCAGAGTTTCATTAAAATAAAATACACCAAACACATTGCATTGTATCGATTTGTAATTCTCACCAGTGGTTGCTTTCATAAAGTAATTGCAGATGCTCACTCTTGTTGCTTGCAAAGAGAGCAGTCAAAAATCTTTGTCTTGCTTAACAGCCTTTGCATCAAAGACCTCGTGAGAGGCTTGGACACTTTAAAAGGATCAGCAATTATTTGTGGTGCTGGCTTTGCATTTAGTTTCCTTGCATATTCATGCCAGTGATATTTTAACATGCACATAAGAGGAGGAAGCAAAGACTGACAGTAGGGGATCCAGCTGAAGTGAAGCAGATGTCTTTTAAATTCAGAGCACATACAGCACAGAAACACTGAGTGATCGAACACAAACTAGAAGCGAAACCAGAAAAAACAGATTTTATACTTAAAACTGAGCACTGCAGAAAGAACAAAGAGCCTGAGTGGTGAAAAACAAACTTTTATTAAAAAACTCCTCACTCTGAACACCCTACTGCATTGCCAAGGAGCACAGGTTAGGAATTTCAATAAACTTAGTTTTATGTTGACTGTGTCCCTTTAATTATTACTTTTTGGCACAGCATGTAGGACACCTCCAGGCCAAAACACAAGTGATGTTGAAAGTGCAACTGTTCCTTCCCTTTGGGAATGAAAGTTTTCTGATTATTATATAAAAATATTTGGATGTATTTTTTAGAGATTCCTCCCATTAGCAGCTATATTATTAGCAGTGAGTCACAGAACGTTTTGCTGATGTTTTAAAAGATGTAACTTAAGGTCAGAACTTAACTGCACCAAGCAAGCAGGCCTGGTGTGGAACAGCCTTATTCTCTCCAGTGGGATTGCTCTAATGAGCAAGGGCTGGCAGCATGTGATCTTAGATTGCGAACTGCACAGAGCAGCTTCGTTTTAATTGCAAGGCACTGGGCACATCCAGGCAGGAGCCAAACGTGAGGATAAAAGAGCAAGTGTAGAGAAACAGCAGATAATTATAAAATGAAAAAAAAGAACCAAGGGTGCAGGGTTTCTCTTTTTGCCGGTTAATCTGGGAAATTTATTCAGCTGTGGCAACAACCAGTGGTCATTAGAGGAGTGCTGTGACACCAGGCAGTAAAAAAAGCTCAGATCTGGGCTTTTGCAGCAATCATGGGCCTGAGGACCAGCACTCAGCTTCCCTCTGCTAAAAGCAGCCCTGCAATGTAACCCACATGCCCGAGGCTATCTTTGGTGCAGAAGCCCTTCTGGATGAACCAATGTGATGAGTCCTTGGCAGAGGAGCAGAGTTACTTATAGCTCAGCTCTGGCTTTTGCACAGCTCGGATGAGGCTGTGGGGAGATGCTGGGGCTGGGGAGGCTCAGCTGCTTTGCTTTGCTGCTACTCACTTAAGATTTTATGAAATTTTGATCCATACAGATTAGACAACTGCCTCCCCTCCCACACTTTAATTTCACTTGGGTTTCAGAGAAAGTTAAAAAAAAAAAAAAAAGAAAGAAAACTCAACTTAAAACACAGCTTCTGTTTTGGACATGTGCCCACTGGCTTAAGCCACACCACAGGGTTGGTTCCCACAGCATGGAGAACATTCCAAAATACAGCTCACACTTTTCCCAAAAACCTTGTGCTTCCCTGGGCCCTTGCACGGCCATGGGCTGCCTGTGAGGCAGAACCACACCACATTCACACTGTTTTGCTTTTTGCCTGGGAATGTTTGCACTAAATCTGCTCCCCTACCAGAACCACACAGGATGAGGCGAAGAGGAGAAAACGCCGAGGCTGGCAGTGAAACCCTTCCCCAAAAAGGTGACATAAGCCCTGCACACTGAAGATTAAGCATAATCTCTGAAAGGGGACAGCAGAAAGGCTGGTAGACTTCAAAATGAGCTGCAACAGCTGTGTTTTGGTTGGCCAACAACAGCTCTGCCTTGGCTGAGGCTGGCTGGCTCATGTGAACAAGTCAGATTATTAAATACAGCGTTCAGCAATCCCAGCCTTGGAGCACTTGACAGCTCTGCCTTCTCCTTTGTGTGTCACTGCTTTGACTGAATGTGGTAACAAAGCAAAGTGCAGTAATAATGTGAGGTGCCCATGACAACAGAGTCAGTGATAATCCTATGGTGCTGTCCTTAGTTCAAAGCACAAGATACCATTTACTGGCTTAAAGCACTGTCTTTTTGTTTCAAAAGTACCTTTTGGGTAGGGAAATGCATGTCTTTCTCTTTGTCTGGCTTAACTGCTGGGCTTAATTGGCCTTATTTTAGAGCATAATAGATAAATCAGCAAGACATGGCAGAATTCAGAATAAATCAAGCTAAAAAGCTTTTCATAACTTGCAAGTCACCACAGAAGGAGAGAAACTGCCCATTTTCTAAAGTAATAAGCTATGCTACCAACCTGAACAGCAGTTTAAAATAATTAACAGTACCAAAAAAGAAAGGGTGTGTATATGAGTGGTTCTGCAGAGCCACTCCACCCAGTACAATGGGAAAAAATTAACTGGGTGGACCTGCATTCCCATGCCAGTTCAGAATGAGTGCACTTTATGTTTCTGTGCCTGGAGATATACATTTCTTGCACGTGATCTCAAGCATTGAGGCAAAAGAAGAGCTTGGAAGGCAAAGCAGGACAAAAAAAAGAAAACCACACTCAAGAAAAGAAATGGAAACAATTTCTACAACAAGATAAAGAGCAACTCACAGTGGATTTTCAGGAGTGCTGGTTTCCTTCTTCACAGTAATTATATCATTTATTAGGCAATGTATCCTGTGTGGTATTTAGAATTATTTGGGAGGATGTCATAGCATCTATGTTTATTAGATAACTTTGGGAACCTTGCTGTGGGAGACTACAAGAGAAAAGAATGAGAGAGATAAATTGTCTAAGAAAGATTGGGTGATCTGTTTGAATGTGAACCACACACTTAATGGAGATAGGAAATAACTGTGCAGTGCCCTTTCTCCTGCAGATGTAAAATGTCTGGTATCCAGCTTTAAGCTGGTATTTAGGGCATCTCTCATGCTGATAATAATCAGGAAAAAAAGGATGCTAGCCCTGTAAACTCTGGCTGGGAAGGAAGGAGATCAAAGGAGAAGTGAATGTGCAGAAAGGGGGAGATCTGGAGCAGGAGACAGCTGAGGGAAGGATCCTTGGGGTGACCAAAAAGTTTTTGTTGTTAAGTTTCTTTCTTTGGGACAGTCCAAGAATGAAAGCCAGCACCACTCACTCCACCTTTGTGACAACTATTTTGAACTAATACTTACTGAAAAAAAAAAAGTGTCGTTTTTTTTTTGAAAAATAAAAGTCATTGTATCAGTTTTACAGAGACAAATATTCAAAGTATTTCCGGTTTTGTTTCTGGAGTCAAATCAACTTGATTTCCTCTCCTTCAATAGGATGTCCCTTTGGTATTTGACGTATTTTCTGGTTTTGAAATTCCAATTTTATTGTTGTTGTTGTTAGTGAAATAGATTTTAAGGATCTTCCCTGCATTCACTCACGAATAAATGTTGATTTATTAATTTCCTAAAATCGTCATCTTGGCTGTGTAATCTTACTTGGGGGGACACTACTGCAGGTTTGTGTGGGGCTCTCTCCAGGTCTCCTCTCAAGCAGCACCTCTGTGGAGAGCTGAGGATGCTGCTGCTGTCAGCTCTGCCAGCAGGTCTCAAACATCAGCATCACTGATCACTTGGCAGAAGCAGAATTTCCTTGGCAAACCTCGAGGAGGAGGAGGGAAATTAAATCTAAACCACAAGGAACAGAGGTACCAATCTCATCTGATGCCAAGAGCTTGGGCATTTTCACCTCTTGCTTCACTCTGCCCTTTCTTGTCCCTGTTGAGTGCACGAGTTGCCAGACTGAAGCAGAGGGAGGCTGGTGAGAAGAACACAGGCTGCAGGCACTCCTGTCCTTGGGAGCTGAGCACGTAGGTCAGACAGGGGGAGCAGGGGCCAGGATACATCAGAGCACTTGGGGTGCTTGGGGGCATAAAAGCTGCACACAACTGTGTCTTTTATGTGCAATTGCTCTTCACAGCCATGCCCAGTTTATGGAGCTGGGAAGCTTTTTCCATGTTTAAAAAGTAAGCTTTATGGATCAGCAACAAAATGGTGAGTCTTCATTGTAAAGTTTTTATTTACAGCAATGATGGAGCACAGAAAGAAAAACTTGGGGTTTAGCTCTTCAGAGTTTGGAGTGACTGCAGTTAGAAATATCACCCTTTGACTTGTAGAAAGAGCACATTTGATCTGGGAATCACTCAGACAAGAAAAATCAATAAGGACTGGTATAATTTGTTTTTGACAAAAAGTTGTTCTACTCTTGACTGCTAAAGGCTTTACACCATTTAGTAAAAGACATTTTTCAAATAGATTGCATTGAAGACTCTAAAACCCACACAGAGCTCTTCTCTTGGCTGCTGGTTGGAGTTTTAGGTTCATGTAGCATGGAAAACAGCCGAGAGGATGAGGCAGAACTCTGCAAAGGAAGGGTTGAATATGGACACTGGTGACATTAGCTCCTAGCTGGGAAAAGCTTTAGGCTGCACATGAAGGTCTGTGAATATCTGCCAGACTCTTGTGTCCAGGTGGTTTCTCCATGGCAGCACCATGTCCTGTCCCAGAGCACACAGGCAGAGCAAACCAGAACAGTGTCAGGCTCAGCTCTGCAGCAGCATTTTAAAGCTGAAAGCAACCAGCATAACCATCCAGCTTTGTTCTTTCAGGGACAAGAAATTGCTCTTTTCAAATTCTGACTTTATTCTGCACTGCTGCTGAGCTGGGAGTTCTGCCTTTTTTAAAAAATTTCATCATTTGAGGAAATCTATATCTAGAGGAAAATAGCAAATTCATCTCACAAGATGAGTGCAAATGTAAACAGATATCTAAGCAAGCTTTATCTTAATGCACAGTTTGATTATTTCCTTTTCTTCCATCTCCATCTGCTGTCTGCATATAGCTACTCTGGCATTTCCATTGTCCCAGATTCACACTTTCTGCTGGAGTAATGCCTTCTGTCTTGTCAACATGTTGTCCCCATCATCTGAGCTGCAGAGCAAGGGTGCCATCCCAGTAGTGCAGCCATGCAGGGGCTGGCTCTTTCCCTGGGGCTCTCTGGAACTGCAGGTGTAATTTTCTGCGTGGTGTTTCAATTTTCAGATGGAGAATTGCACATGTGGATCTGGAGTCTTCTGGAACAACACTTCTGTAATAAAAACGAGACTAGTGGTGGCAGTTTTCATTATGGTAAAGCAGAAGAGTTCTTACAAGTTCTTTTGTCAAAATTAAACTCTTCCCCTTGGCCCCCAAAAATACAATTTCTCTGTTTGAAGTGTACATCTGATATTTTGCTTTTTGATTAAATATCTTTGCCTTCTTAGAGAGACTGTTGCTGTTACTCAGTTTCATAAATGTGGCACACTGAGGGAGGGAGGGACTTGTTCACTGCTCTGTTCCCTGAGGCTCTATTTAGGGCCAGTAAAAATTAACATGTGAGCGAGTCTTACAGTGCAGCTGCTTTATATGTGCTGTGCAACCTCTTCTGTAATAAATCTTTTTCATTAAAACAAGTCTATTAATATCCATCAGTTCAGTCACTTCCATGGCCTTGGCAAGTCAATGTCCTCCTTGATAACAACTTTCCTGTTTGTTTTCAGCTGCTTCCTCACATGCTCCTCTAAGTGACCCCGAACAGCAGAACATGGGAACACACATGATCACTCAAAAAAAGCCTGAGCAGCATCCTTATGAACAGAAACCTTCCCTGGGTGGATGGGTGGGATGAGCTGTACTTGCACCAGAAGTGTCTTTCTGTTCACTTCCTTTGCACCCACTCCAGGGCACGTTTCCCTGGGAGGTTCCCACAGCCAGGAACTGATTCCATGTGCAGCACACAGGGCACCCTCTGACCTTCCCCTGCACAATATTCAAGCAGTGTTGATCAACCTGCTATGCCAGGGGTGCCAAAGCTGGGAGCTGTGCAGAGCTACACGGGAGCCATCTCAAACTGGAGATACAGCAGGGATGAGGGATTAGTTACAAAATTAAGATGGAAAGGAGTGATTTGGAAACTTTACCCCTTCCCATAAGTACTGATTCAGTGAAGCATTTTTATTCTGCACTGCAGTCATAGCCAGCAGCATATACAGAATAAGGATTGAAATATTTTGAAGTGCTGTCACAGTGTGAATGATTTTCTTTAGAGCATAAAATCTGACTGCAAAGTTATTTTCTCTCTGCAGCGACACAAGAAGAATATGAATGTCATCATCTCTGGCCCTGGGCATACAGGAACGCAGAACTGGCCTTAAACAGATTCTCTTTTTCATCCTGGGTCCTTCTAAGAAATGTAAAATCCAAAACAAAATTTTGAATCTGGCTAGATGTCTCGTAAGAGGAACAGGATTTCTGCATAGCTGAAACAGCATGACTTTGATTATTTGAAAACGCATGATTTAATCATTTCATTATGCATACCTTTTCTCAGCAGGCACCACAGCCTAAAACAGACAGGGACAAGCATTAGATAAAACAACATGCTTTGTAGCTGAAGAGACTGGAATCAAAGAGCTTAATCTTGCAAGGCACTGTACCCTCAGTGCCTCTGGACCTGGCTGCAGACAGCAGGAGTCTGCACACAGCTGGGCTGAGCCCTGGTGTCCCTGCTCAGAGAAACATCCTGTGGGTGACTTTGATGTCTCCTTTCCCCAGCCTGCCCGTGTCCCACGCATCCCAACACCCACCAGCAGTGCAGGCTGCTCTGGCTGCCCCCACCTCCCTGCCTGCATCCATCCTGCACTGTCCTGGCTGCAAACCAGCCTGGAAGAGCCCTGCTCCCAGATCTGTCTGTGAAGGACCCTTTTTGCAGCAGGGAGTGAGCACAGTGTCCTTGTCACAAGACACAGCGAGCACACACCACACCCAGTTTAGCTGCAAGTCCATCATGTGCACACACCCTGCTGTCCCTCTCAGAGCTCCTGTGTCCCTCTCTGCACTGCCAGGTCCTTTTCTCTAGGAAAGAGTGGAAACAATAGGGCCAATGCTCTGCCAGGTCCCAGACAAAAGGCATCCCCACTGCCCTTCCCTGCCTCCCCCAACACCAGGGGAAGGAGATGGATTGCACAAAAGAGTTTCTGCACAAAAGCAGGTTTTAACTTTTTAGAGCATCCCAGCCAGAGAGCCACAGCCAAGCACAAGTCCCTGGAACCCCCTAAATGGTGTGGGATGGGACCAGAGGCTGTGGCCCACAGCTGGGGCTGGCTGAGGGTCCCTGAGGGGCAGAACAAGTTGATTGTGTTTGGGGAAACAAACACTCATCCATATCACTGTCTGGGTCAGTGGGGGCTCTGGGGCTGGGCCAAGGGGTCATGGTGGGCAGAGGGGACAGTGCTGGGTCCTGGGGCTCTGACAGGCTTTGGGGGTCCCCATCAGGGGATGGGACCATGCAGGAGCGAGTGATCCTGAGCAGGGTGAGCAGAGGAGCCAGCACCACGCACTGCTGCCCTGCCACACTCATGTCTGACCCTGGCCCTGCTGCCCCTGTCCCTCCTAAGCTCCTCCTGTCCCCAGGACATGGGGTTTGGGGGGGTTTGGCACACGAGGGATGTCCCCACCCAGCAGTCTGTGCTAATGAGCTTCAGCCAAACCCCACAAGGGAGAGCAGGGGCTGCAAACTGCAGGGACAGAACCAGAGCACACAGCTCTCCTGCACTAGAAAGGAGGCTGAGAACACCAGCCAGTTTCCTGCAGACCTAAACTGGACTCATCCAGTGACCCAGGCAGGCAAAGCTCAGTCCCAGCTCCTAAAATGTGGTCTCATGGCCAATTAAATGCTGTTCAAAGGGCAGCAGAGCATCAGGGAGTGCTTTGATCTCAGAGATGGCAGCCAGATGTGTAATATCTGCTCAGGTGTCTGCCAAGTATCAGTTTACAGTCCATGCACATCAGACAGACAGGTTTCTTCCTGGGTTTGCTAACAGAAGCAGCAGTTCTCAGAAATCACAGAGAACAGAAATAATCCCTACCTTTTTGAACATCAAAAACTGCAAAGATTCACAGCTGCACAGTTCTGAAATTGAATTGAATGACTTGACTTGCCAAAACCAGAGATCAGAGTTCTAGGTCTTTCATGCCCCAGCTGAAAACATCAATAGCACTCAAAGGAGGGCACAGAGCTGCCTTTTAAATACCAATTGTGACTTTAGAAGACCTTTATTTGTCTCACCCTTCAAACACAGTAACCTCAGTTCAAAATGGATGTTGAATGAAAAAACGTGATTTTTAACATGAGAATTTTATTATTTGAAGAACTGGTTTTCTTTTATTTTTTTTTTCCTGAAGTTAAATCTAAAATTAGTAAAGGAATCTAAATTTTGAATGAACAGGTTTTGAATTTAAAGTAAAAACATTTGAATTGAGGGCAGCAATGTGTTTTCTCTCCAAGATGTGCAACAATTCAAAAGCAATACTGATGCAAGCACAGGCTTGATCCCACAGGGATCCAGAGGAAAAGACTTCTAGGGTGAAGCACTCAATTCCCAGAAATTACTTTTCCCACTGATCCATAAGAATTCCAGGTCTGTTGACTTCTTCTCATGCTGTAGGACCTCATTGCTCAACCTGAATATCTTTCTGCTTAGCTACAAATCCTCACCTTCATTTATTGTCCCAGCACCTGAAATACCTGAACAGCTCCATGTAAATCATGTGTTTATCCTCCTAATGCCCCTTTGATTTTGGCACTGCTGCTGCCTACCTTTTACAGCAGGGGAAACCAAGGCAGAGGGAATCGAAATACCTGGTCAACAGCAGTGGATTTTATTTATTGGTCACTGCATTATTCACTCAGGTTATTATAGAGAAACAAAATGTTACTAACAGCTGAACAACTGATTCCAGCATTGGAACCAGAACTGTTTTCCTTGCAAACACAGAGAAGGGGGTCAGCCATTGTTTTACTCACCACAATAATTCTTTTGATGCTCTGAGGGAGGCATGAGGAGAAAACACCATCATCAACATCTGGGGAAACACCTGTGGGGACTCTGACAGCAAACACGAGATTCCTACATATACATATGTACATATATCTATATCTATATCTATATCTATATCTATATCTATATCTATATAAGCCATTCCTATATTTTTAAAGTTTTATATTTACAAACCTTCTATGCATATATAAACATAAATTTAGATATGTATTTGGCAGAAAGATTTAAAAAATGTAACATCCATAACTGCTGTAAAATTAACTATCTTCAAAGCAAAACATCCTGAAACCCCTGAGAACCTATTCTCTCTGACAAATACTTTCTCTTTTCACCTGTCTAGCACATCCCTGAGCTGCAAAACCCAGAACCACTTTGTGTCATGGCAGAGAAAAGAAAACAAGTTGGTAAAAGATTTAAAGTTGAAGACAATGAGAAGTTTCAATGCTACCTTTGCTAATGCTACCAGCACTTTGTTGGTGAACACTGGTGTGTGTGTTCCACCTAAACCTCACCTAAACAGCAGTGCTGATAATGCAAAACTCAGGGGCTGCTTAAAATGCTGAGTGGGGCATGTACAGAAGGGCATGAGCTGGTTGTGCTGACACTGAGAAGAACCATCCCAACCCCCTGAGCTGTGAGCTTCCTGAACCAAAGCCTTGCAGCAGTTCTGCTGATGCCTGGTCCTTGTGCTCACAATGCCCCAGGTGTGAAGCTGCATCCCAGCTTCCCTGCACCTTTGCAGTGTTTGAAGAGCATGACCCAAATTTGGCATCTTGGGACCCCATAGACAGTGAATTGTTTAAAAATAAACAAAAAGAAACTCCCTAAACCTGCTGCATATTTTACATTCTCAAGCTTCTTTGAATCCATACAAATGTTAGGAACCAGTCAGACAACAGATGCATCAGGAAATTAGCTCATCTCTTCCAAGAGCACACACTGAAATGAAGAAAGAGATGAAGATCAGGGGACCTGATGCCTTTCAGAAGCTACTGCTGGGAGCTTTGCCTCCAGGTGATAAAGGGGGAGATGGTTAATCCAAGGCAGACCAAGGAAGATAACATTTCTGTACTTGTACAATTCTGTACAACATTAGTCCAGACAGGAGTCTATTAACAGTGTCTGATGGAAGCAATTGTATTATTTATTAAACTGACAAGATCAATTGGCTGCTTTGTACCCATATAAAGAGAACTATTGTACTTTCATGTCCTTTTAAACACAGAGAATAAAGCACTCCCCAGGGTGCTTTCATGGGCTGCCTTCGATTAAGAGTTCTGAGAACATCTGATATTGTCAGAGATGGCTCTCCAGATCCCCAACTGGATTCACAGTCCTCACAAAGAAGGGAGATGGTAGCAATTAGAATTATCAGTGTACTGAGAAGGAAGGACCTTACCTGACTTAGAGGAGTGCTTTTACTCAGCCTTCCCAAAGATTAGGCTCTCAAAGCTGAGGAGACTGACCTGACCTGCTTTGATAGCATCAGCAGCAATGTCAGGACTGGTGGCATGGCACAGGTGACTGCACATGGGATGTTCATTCTCTTCTTCACCAAGAAATGGGAGGACTGAAGGAAGATGATGGTTTCTAGGGCATGAGTAATTTTTAATAGGATCTAATTATGGAAGCAAAAGTGTTGTGTGTATTATCAGCAGTTGTGCAATATATTTATATATTAACCCCATGCAGCACTACAGGCTTGGGAAAGAGTGGCTGGAAAGCTGCCCATTGGAAAGGGATCTGGGCATGTTGGCTGACAGCAGCTGAACATGAGCCAGCGTGTGCCCAGGTGGCCAAGAAGGCCAGTGGCATCCTGGCTGTGTCAGCAGCAGTGTGGCCAGCAGGACCAGGGCAGTGATTGTCCCTGTGTCCTGGGCACTGCTGAGGCCACAGCTCAAATCCTGGGTTCAGTTTTGGGCCCCTCACTGCACAAAAGACACTGAGGGGCTGCAGTGTGTCCAGAGAAGGGAACAGAGCTGGGGAAGGGCTGGAGCACAAGGGTGATGAGGAGCAGCTGAGGGAACTAGGGTTGTCCAGAAAAGGGGGTTCAAGGGGGATGTTATGGCTCCTACAAATCCCTGAGAGAAGGTTGTAGCAGCTGGGGGTCAAGTTCTTCCTCTGGGGAGGAGCCCAAGCCCATTGTCATTTAGGACACTAACAGCATGTGTTACACACACCTTTACCTGCAGAGTATTTTGAGGAGTACATCCAGAGGATGCAACCCTATAACTACAAAATAAGCACTTTCAATCCATCAGAGTGGATAAATATACTTGATAAATTAATAGCAGTGCTGTCTCAGAGCAGCTGTTTCTGGGCAGTTACGGAATTTTCCAAACATCTGAATGCACCTTTTACTGTGTGCTCCTGAACAGGGATGTGCACTGACTGCACCAAAGTTGGAACCAGCTTAGGGAAGGAAGAAACTCTTTGTGGGTATCAATGCAGTGTTGTTCAGAATTTAATTGAATCACAATTATGTGCTTATCAACCTAGAACTGAAGGCTCCTGCAAGCTGCCAAGGACTGCTGTGACTCCTGTGTGTGATGAAGCTCAGGCTGAGCTTCTCACAGCTTGTCCAGAGGCTGGAGATGTCTCTGCTCACAATTACAGCAGAATAAATTCCAACAACTCTGCTAGAGGACTTCTGGGGGTTTGATCTAAATTTACCTCAATGTAAATGAACAAGTTTTGCCTTATATTCGAACACAGCTTTTATATTGGATTTTGCCTGGTCCTTGCTGTGAACATGGAAAATACATCTATTTTAAGCTGAAATCTGTACAGTCAGTGCTCTCAGTTAATTTCTGCCCCAACAGTTTCAGAAACAGTGGTAAATAGATTTACATTATATTTCCTTAGTTCAATTCCCTACTCTCCTATTTTTTCCCTGTTCCCTACCTCTGCCACCTGGATTTGCCAAGAGACCTCATGGCCAACCAGCTTCAGTGTTGAGAGTGGCATTAAAAATTCTCACTTTCTACTATTTCATTTATGCAATTTTAATCTGCAATCTGTCGCTACTTTATCTCTTCTGAACCCTGCAAACCTCGAGGTTGGTGTTGAGCATCGGTGCTGGCACCATCGGCAGCAGGAGCAGCAAAGCCCGTGCCCCACCTCCCGGCTGCTGGGCAGCACTGCGGGGATCCAGCTGCCACCGCCGCTGGAAAAAGCCGGGATAGCAGCCACGGAGCCTCAGCTGCTACGAATTTATAAAATACCGACCTTTCTTGGGTGGGGAAATAAAGAGATGCCAAAGAGAATGCATAGTTATGAATATAAATGGAAAAAATATATAATGTATTTATTTATATAATTTTTATGTACAAATAAAATACTATATATATAAAAATGTTAAATATATAAAATATATGAATACATAATATGTAAAATATAAAAATATATAATATATAAATATGAGATATATAATATATACATATATATACATATATATGCAATATATGGAATATATAAAATATATATACACACACATATATATGTATATATATTTACATATATATACACATATGCATATATATACATAAATATTCTATATATTCTATATAGAATATATAAAATATATATACATATGCACACACATATATATGTGTGTATATATAAATTTACATACATATACATATATATAAAATATATAGAATATATTAAAAAATATACATATGCACACACATATACGTGTGTGTATATATATATATATACACATATACCTATACATATCTACATATATATAAAATATATAGAATATATAAAATATATATATACATATACACACACATATATATGTGTGTATATATATATTTACATATATACATATATATATATGCACACACAGCATCCTCTGCAAAAATCAGCATTGTAGGCAAATTTTTGTTGTTCCAAACTTGAACAAATCTGAAGCACTATTTATTTCTTCATTTTATTTGTAAGTTGGTTTTCAGGGTATCTCAGTGTGATGCTGTCATCAGAAAGTGTCACAGGTGAACAGGAAGCTCAAATTCTCCTGATGTGGGGTACCTGATCCTCGCAGCATGAGGTGACATTGGGAAAAAGCTCTGTAGAAATGACAGGTGGGGGAAGGAGATGGAAGGAGTTACCCATGGACATGAAGGGAAGGAAGAATAAGGTAAATATTTGTGGCAGGGAAAGAGGACAAACAACATAAGCAAATATCTAGACTTGACCATGGCACAGCACCAGCCTGTGCCCATCTTCCCAGGTCTACAACTTTCCTAGATTTTAGGGCCTTCAGTGTAGACAGGCTCCACAGTGAGTTAGTTAATTACAATTTCCTCTTTCACCTACCAAGAGATGATTCATTAATTTTCTCACAAATTGCAATGAGAAAATGAATTCTTAACTCTACTAATTTGTGTGTAAATTTGACAAAGACAGCTGACCTTGCCTGCAGGAATAGCTAAATGTGCTCACAAGACAGTCTTGATGCCTCTAACCATCCTGAGATCCCAGCCTGCACTCACAGAAAAATAAACATATTTCAAGGAAACAATTGTGTGAGCACACAGCATAATTTATCCTGCTATGGGTCATTAGAGTCCCAGCACAGTGACTAATGTGTCATTCCCTGTAAGTTATACTGAGTGAGTAACAATTGTGGAAAGTACCTATTCTGGGATAGAATAGTCCATATGGATCACAGGAACTTTCTCCTTATCACAAGCATTTCTCAGGAGTTTCCTATATTTTGTAATCTCTCAGTATGGACAATTTCAGGAAATCTGTAGGACTTGCTTTTAACATTAAAAAAACAAGCTTAAAACATACAAAAAACTCCCAAAACATACACAAACACTATTTTTTTCAAGAGCTATAAACCCAGAGCTTTCCAAGTCCTTTCCAGTGTGACTTCATTCCAAGAGACACAGCCTAGGAAAGGAGCAGTGTGAGTTTCTCTGTTTCATCATCATTCAGGAGTTTTGTTCAGCAGTAGCATTATTTCATTTTTCAGCTGTAGTCTGAGGGCATCAGGGGCTTTTCCACATCCTGCACAGGAGCAAAGAGAACTCTGCTGTGGAAAGCACCTCCAGGTACAGCAGGGAGTGTCTGCTGTCTGCCTCACTGTTCTGGCATTTGTCTTTCTGGGACCTGCTTTAGTAAACTTCCCCAAAATAATCTTCTTAGCCCTAATTAAAAGGCAAGTTTAAGCATTTATTGTATAATGAAGTGACATTGTGAGCACAGCAACATCCGGCTTAACAGCCAGGAATGCAGCTCTAGAGTACACACGTGCAGAATCCTATCTGACTTACTGGTATAAAAGAGACCAAGCAGAATCTGAGAGGTCTTTACATCCCTCGGGTTCTCAACGATCCAAATCTGTGCTGAGTTTTATGTCTGCTCATTGCAAAGTCTTCAATCAAGTGCTGTGATGTCAGCACAAAAATGCTTTCCCTTCCTCAAAGATCTCAAGAACCCTGGCTGGGCCACACAGTGCCTTGAGGAAGTTTGGGTGGGAAAGATGAGAAATGGAAATGCAGAACACTTAACCCTGGTAAAGCCAAATCAATTCCAGGAAAGTGAAGAAAATTCAACCCCCCAAAGCTAAACCATTGCAGTTACAGTACATTTTGCTTCTGAATTCATAGACCCAAGCAGACATATTTACACTAATAATGTGGACAGGGATAAATTCCAATTTATATATAATTTTTGTGAATCCTGTGCCTTTTCCAAATAGAATTTTCTGTATGCCAAAAGGGCTTTAAAAAAAAAAATTAAAAATCTGTTTTGGCACCTTCTTCACTTCTGACTTCTTGTTCTTTGCTGGATGTATTCTGAAGGTGTCTAATAGGGGATTAATTTTCAGTGTCAGTAATCTAAAAAAAGCATATAAGACAAGCCACTATCAGAAAGAAAAGCCTGCTTTACACTTGTTTCCTAAGCCAACAGCCTGTGACGTGCCAGGGCCAGAAAGCATTGATTATAAACAAAAAGGTGCCATCTCAGATTCCCACAGTGAACCTGGCTTTCAGCATCCTCTGACAGTGTGACACTTCCTACCAACAGCTCCTTTGTGTAGGGAGAGCAGAACAAGCAAACCAAACAAAACCACAGAAAAGCCTTGGAGGCAGCGACAGCATAATCCCACTTATTCATAGCTCAGCTGAAGTGCTGCCTATAAAACCCTCTGCAGTGATTTATTTTGCTCTCATTTCAATATTGCCAAGAACCCTGCTTTCCTGCCACAAATCTGCCTCCCTTTGCCCACAGAATAACCCAAACAAATACAGAATCGTTGAGGCTAATAAATTCTGTGCTGGATTTAGGTGCACATATTAAACTTGATGTATATTTTCCAGCTCCCTCCTGCACTCACAGAGCTCGTTCCACCAGCAGATGTCACCCGGAGCAGGGAAATGCCTTTGGAGCCCTGGAGAATCCTGGTTATTCCCTCTGTGTGTCCCAGCCCCCCAAAAGCCAAGATGTGGGGAGGACCAGAGGAGCAGGATGCTGAAACACTCGTGGTTCCTCAGGGCTCCTGCAGGTGACACACTGAGCCCTGCACATCCATCACCACTGCAAACCTGTTCCCCAGGTGCTGCTCCCTGCAGACCTCACAAAGGAGATTCCAAACCTAGGAGTTTCCAAATCCCTGCCACCTGCAGCCCTGGCCCCGGGGAATATTCAAATTGTCTGTCACAATCATTCCTGAGGATAAGCAGAAGGGAATCCCGAGTGGATTTTGCACCTGGCTGCTGTGAGCTGAGTCCAGGATCACCATGGTGGCTCCTGACAAAGCACTCATCAGGCTGTGCTGGTTTCTGGATGACTAAAAATCAACATCCCTACAAGAATGGTGGCTATAAACTAACTCTAAATGCCTTTGAAATCCATCCCCACCTGCACCCAGAAACATGAGAATCCAGCCCACACCTTCACCTCTTTGGTGCATGTACCAAAAACCAGTTCACAGTAGCAGAAATCTCACTGAAAAAATATTTTCTCCACCAGTGAGTAAAATTCAGATATGAAGTTTAGGTGAGACAAATACTACACAAGAAGGACCATCAGCTGTACCAAATGATGAATATGTTGTGTTATGGCTCTTTACATCAGAACATGAAAAAAAAAGTCAGACTAAAAATGCAAAGGTGAAGCTCCAGGCTTTCAAGCTCCCTACCAACAAGAAGAGATGCATATTTCATCTTGAGTACTGCTTTCACCCACAGCATCCTTCTGCAAAAGTATTCTGAATCTTTTATTTTGCTAGATCTTGGTTATTTTTATCTGGTACTATGTAAGTAGCTGATAATTCTTGGGAAAAAAACCCAGAGGCTGTGACAAGTAAATGGAACCTCAAAGATATAATTGATCAAAAGATATTTGCTTCCACAAAAATGTCTCTTTAATATCTTCATCAAAATTTAAGCTTCAATGAACAGCTTCAAATATGGATTCTTTTTTAAAAATGGAAGAGCTATGAAAAATACAGAAACAAGCAGAGAACTTTCACAAAAAACTCAGCAAATTTAGTTTTGTGTGTTTAGTGAGCAGAATGTAGAAGGAGCAGAGTACCAGGGAAATAGCTGGAAGGAGAATGGGGGAGAAATAAATAAGCACTACTGTGTCTAGTCTTTGTAATAAAATTCTTTTCAGGAACCCAACCTGCATCACATAAAGAAACCTCCTATTCAAAAGCCAGTTTGTTTGCACAGTCTAATTTGATAGAAGCATTTTGTGTGCATTTTATTATGAAAGGTTTGCTTTTATTCAATGGGCAGCAATCTTTGCTTTGGAAGCAGCTCTTGACTAAAGCAGGATGGGAAATCCTCCAGGTTTTGGCCAGAATAATAGCAGTTCTTCCAGGACTTGTGCCCTGGCTCTGGATTTCACAAAAGGTTCTTTTCTTCCTTCCTTTCACTCCCAACAAAGCACCTCCAGAGATCTGCCACAAAGGATTGTTCTGAAGTATATTTAGCACATGGTGGCAGGCTTAGCTGCTGGGATCAGTTCTTCTTCACTCTGAACTGATTCTTACATTTCTGAATGCAGCCGCTCATTCACAATTCAATTCCTTGTTTTTCACAGCACTGCAAGTTCAACTAAATTTTTTACAGGTTCAAAAATCAATCAGGCAAACCCAAGACAGAAAAATCCATGAGCTGTCCCAGTTAAAGCTCAAGTAGCAGCAATACTACAGTGCACTGGATGCTGTGAAGGTGGACTGGAGAGCTGCCATGGAGTGTTTTCCTGTTCTTTTCCTTTCTGTTGGGCCCTACACTGGGCTCTGTAGCCCTCTGGTCTGGCTCTTTATGGCTGCTCATACATTGCACTCTCATCAAGAAACCTTCCAGGTGGGAATCGATGGCAGTGACCCCAGGAACAGCAGCAGTGACCCCAGGAACAGCAGCTTTTCCTCCCTTTTGGTGCTTAAAGATGGATTTTCAAAGATGGATGAATGTGGTAAGGATATAAAAACAGTAATATTTTATGAACATAATAAAACTGGACACCATTAAGTTTAAAACCTCATTTGTCTACATATGAATATCCTTGCAGAGTTCCAAATCAAGGTTCCCCCCTAGGAACCCTGCCCTGTTCATGCTTTATTTTTCCTCCAAATAATGCTGTTATTTTCTTTTTTCAGCAGCTCATTCAGTGCAGAAGTCAAAGGAGTGTGATTTGTTCTGGGTTCTCCACACTAAATAGTCCAGTGCTATTGTGTATGGACAGCAAGCTCTTCAGAGAAGTAAAAACAATTTTTTTTTCTAAATAGAAGTAACTCAATAAAACATTTAAATATATATAAGAATTAGAAGGATTTTTTTCCAGCTTAGGTTTGGATCTAAATTATGAGCCCTGCTTTTTTGCCTTTTTTTTGGGGGGTGGGGGTTGAACACCTATTCTGGTTCACAGGACCCTGTGAAATGCCCAAAACTAAGGGATTCAAAAATCCAGTCTTGAATCTCATAGAAATTTGGGTTATCCAAATTTCCTTCAAGCAATACATTTTGTTCCAGTCCTGCTTTCTGAGGGAACTCTGCAGTTTATTTTGTGGGTGTTGGAAACAGACAAAAAAAAAAAAAATAAAACAGCTGAAGAAAAGGGAAGATCCATGAGGTTAAGCATTTTTTTTACACATTCCCACTTTCTAGGAGTTACCAATATCCAAGAAACATCTGTACATACCAGTGAGAAACAGAGCATTAACTGCACAGTAAGATATAAAGATCATTTTTAAAAGCTTCCAAGATACCTTCAAAAGCAATGAGGAAACAACACTGGAGTGTTATCAAGAAGGCTCTCAAACATAAAATCCTGCTAAATGTCCTGGAGCTTTATTGAACAGCTTGCACTGAAGATAAAGGAATCAAGACCATCTATGAGACTATCTTAAAGCTGATTTAGTAATTGCCTGTGAATACAACTCAGCCCAGGCTGGATGAGGCTCAGGAGAGCTGAGACCCATCAGCTCCCCAGCACAGGTCATGAGCAGAGCTTTAAGGGATGCCCACACTGCCTGTGGATTCCTCCCTGGGGAATAATTTTTTGCCACGTTGCCACGGGAAGAATCCATCACCTGGTAATTTTATCCCATTTGTGAGGCACTGAGCAACTTCAGCAGGCAGCAACCAAATTAACCTTAGAAAAGCAAAGCCCATCCCAGCTGAGATGAGGCAGCATTTACCAAGGGGACAAAGGCACAACCAGCTGAGCCTACTGACCAGCACCACTGTGGGGATCCTGAGCCAGCACAAGCTTCTCTAAAACATCACAGGCTGGGCTCTGACTCTGCAAACGCTCAGCTTGAGCTGATCTCTTACCATTTCCAGCAGAAGGTGTGGACATTTAACACTTAGTGTGCTGTGTATCAACACCTGCCAGACTGCTGCATTCTGGTCCACACCAGAAGGACACAAATGGACTTTTTACCTCCTTACTCAGTGGCCTCGTCCCAGAAATGCCCCAGCCTCCCCATTTGCTACTGCAGATATTTCTGAGCTCTTCTGTTTCTTTTGATCTGCTCCTCTTGGTTTCTATTGCCAAGTATTTTCTCTTCATCTCTACGTTCAAAGCACAGAGCTGAAAATGCAGGAATTAATCACTTTGAGGTTTCTCTGTGTGGATGAGCACAGCCTGTGAGCACCAGCAGTCTGTGGTTTGTTTCAGCACCATGGGCAGGCTGATGTGCTGAGCTGTGACCACAGGAGCTGGAGCCTGCCCTCCTAAAGGTGCCCTGAGCACCTGCCAGAGGCACAGAGTGTTCCCTGGTGCCATGGTGCATCTCCAGCTGCAGCACAATGATCTCAAACCTGCCACTGAGGGGCAGGAATAGAGAATGTACCCCCCAAATTCAGCCAGCCTTACTCCCAGCCTCCTGCCAGACACTGTTAGAGCTGTGCTTAATGAGAAATGCCAATAGTCCAAAACCACCTGCCACCTGCATGGGCTCAACACCTGGGGAGGGCATGAAGAAGAGGTTTGAAGATCAAAGGAGAAACTGGCCCAGTCTAACACAGAACCCCAAAGTACTAAATCTGCAGCAATGAAAAGCAGAAAACAAAACTTTTCTTGATTCCGTGAATCCCTTCTAATGCAATTTTATCAAATATCAATTTTTTTTAAAAAAAGTAGATTTTAACACCCTTAAAGTCGAGATCCACACCTTTTCATCTACCCAGGTGCTCTGCTGTGAATCTGCCAACACAGCCAGGCCAGGGAGGCAAGGGACACACATCATCCATACAGAACAGGCAGGACCTTGTTTTGGGAGCATTCCCTAATTCCCACAAATCTGACGTAGCATTACTCCTCCAAAAACCCGCAATTTACTTGAGATTGGATCAAGATTGAACAAACCAACATGTTAGAACATATTTTGGAGGTAAGAGAGGGAGGGAAGTGAGCATTGTTTAAGGAGTTGCCTTCCATCCCCTTTCCAGATAAAGCTGGAACGCTGACTGGCCCAGCCCACGTAATTGTGTCTGAACCACGACACACACACTCCCTTCACACATTTCTCAGGAAAACAAAAAACAAACAGAAACCCCAACCTTCCAAAACAGGAAGGGAAACTTGGGGTTTTACCAAACAGTAAACACCAGGCCATTACTATGATTGCAGCTGAATTATTCATAAGGATATTCATTCACTTTTAAATGCAGGAGAACCAACCAAGAAGACCTCAGCAAAGGTCAAATATTTGCTGATACACCTTGCACGTAACACAGCCCTGACCATGGAAAATGAATCTAATCAGACATATTGGTTAAACTACATGTGGGTGGAATTTAGGTGGGATGTGAGCAACTACAGTGCAGAAATCAGATTAAGCCTGGGAGAAACTGCAGCGTGTGATTATCATGTAATAATTACTCAACATTTTGACAGAGCTCAAGACTGGGCTCAGCCCAGCCCTTGACAATGAGAAGGCAGCACAAACATCAGGGTATGAAACTCCATCACTCCTGCTCATCTGCCAGCATTTCCTCTGTGAGAAATCCATGAGCTTCTGATGAAGGCCTGGGGCTGCAAATTCAAGAATCCCTGGGGTTCAGAGATGAGGTCTGGACCCCTGGAGGAGGCAGGGCCAAGTCAGCTGCAGTACAAATCTGTGTGGATAACCCTTGGAATGGGGTCACAACCATCTGCCCATGGATGGGGAGCTCTTAGGGAAACCCATCTGGTCCTGGCCTCCGTCTGATCTGCTCTTCATGCTGTTACCACAGCAACTGACACTGAAATGAAAAATCTTTGAGCAAGCTGGATCTATAGACAGCCCCACCAAATCACAAGGCAGCAAAAGTGGATGCTTGAGGCGGGTCTGGGAGGCATTTAGCTGTGTATTTACCAATAAGGGTTTCAGCCTTGTTTTCTTTTTGTGCTTTATCGTTTGACAGAATAAGCATCAGCACACCAATTTTTCTTTATCAACAAGTCCTCTGTAGGTCAGTCACAGCAATGATATCTTTCCATTTGGCCTGCTTTGCAGTCTAAATAGATCTTAAATATTTTGATTTCTTCATTGTTTCCATATCACACACAAATTGAACATTTTTTTTTTTTGCTGTAAACACAACTGCTGAGAGAAGTAATAGTAGCCATGTGCTTTCTCAGGATTAAAAGATGCTTTACAAAAGCATAAAATCCAACTAGATCTTCCCACTGGCATTTAGATTTATTATGCTGGATTTGACCCAAATTTCTTTACTACTTTAGGGACAGAGTTAACATTCAAGTTCTTTGCAGGATATTTTAATGTTTGGCAACACAGACATCAAGACTCATTTTCTTTTGAGGGAGGGAAGTCTGTGTTTGTAGCAGAGGACATTCCATGGGTTGAAGAACCAATCTTTACATTCTCCCAGCTGCCTCTGAAATGTTTTATTTCTGTCTCTGGCTTAAGCTCTGTCTCCATAGCAGACAAACGAGGGAGGGTTTGCCCCGGTGCCTGAGCCAGATTTAGGCTCCAGAAGCGACGCCCACACGGGTGACACAGACACGGAACGGGAAGGGAAGCGGGAGCTGGCTGGGGACAGGGGAGGTGACACCGGGCTGGCTCTGCCTTGCACAACCCACACCCTGAGCCTTGCCAACCAGTGCTGAGCATTGCCAGTGGCAGGTGGACAGAGGAGAGGAACACAATTCAGATTCTTGTCCTTTGAGTGCATCTTTGAAATTTCTTCTGGTATTACTCAGAGTTTAGAATTGAGAGGGACTGTTTTACATGTAAAATGTCCTGGTTTAGAGGCACTATGTCTTTCAGAGAAAGAGGCAGCTGAAGGATGCCACTGAGAGAAGTGGGGATCCTCTAAGATCCCTGAGCCTGAAATGGAGAAACACATTTCCATTAAGCAAGTTCTTTCAATTAAAAGAACTGGAAAAACAACTTCCTTGCACAAAACCCCTCCCAAATACTATTTTTCCAACACAACATTTTTCTAAAAAAAAATCCCGAATTACTTGCATATTAATAACTCAAATTTCTTCCACCTGGCTATTTAAAATTGTCAACAAAATTTATATTATGTGGAGTGCTGGTTGGGGAAAAGTCACAGGGGCTTTGTCTTAATGTTTCCAGCTGTAGGTGTTGGACTGACAACATTTCCCTCACCCAGCCCTTTCCTGCTCTGGGATTGCTTACCAAATTTAAAAAGAGGAAGAGAGTTAGAGCACCATGATTTATTCAATCAGGAGCAGAACTGCGACCCATAAAAATTTCTGGCACAAACCTTCCTGTGAACACATTTGCATGTTTATTAGTTAAACTTTGCAGTCTGTGAGCACTCTTGTGAAAAAACAACAAACCATTAGTACAAGAAATGGTAGAAAACACATTTTTAAAGGCCAAAAAATCAAAAGTAAACTGAAAATCTTTATTGCTGGAAATGTTTGAGAATTGGCCTGTCCTTCAGAAAGTCTGAAGAGTCCCAAGGTACAAATTCTGTCAAAATACAAGTCTGAGTCTTGTCTTCTGAAGTTGGACTAAATTTTGAAAATTCCAGTTTGCAAATATAGTATAGGTTTTCTCTGTCAAATGGAAATACTCCAAGTAGGGAAAACAACCCAGCAGGAAGATACAATGTACTGACTAGTGAAATAAGCCCAAATTCTTCAATAAAGTTGAGACATTTCATGAATTTGGATGAAGCTACCCTATAAACACAGTTAAATTTTTTACTGTCCTCAGTAAGGTAAAAGCCATTGATGTAATTAAGTAATTAAGGAAGAAAACTCCAAACCTTAACTTGACCCTTTACCTTCAGTGATTAATTTAATAATACTTACACAATAATATTGAAAATCTGATTTGGAAAGCAATATTCCATGTCATGCTCTTCCTCAGCAGTAAATCTCCTCCCACCCTCATTTTGTGAGGGCAGAGGACAATTATTCACATTCAATACCCTGTTAACAAGTGTTTGTTCTTGTCCTTCTCTGGTGACTTCACAGAGCTTTAATTGACAGCACAGATGTCACAGCTCCTGTCTCCAGCCCAAGCAATTGTTTGAAAATCTTCTGAGTTATTTAACTGCTAGTGTTGACAGGAAGCTGGACATTTCTGCTCTGATGAGGGCTTTGTTTTAGGGTCTCTCAGTCCATCTTACCTTCTGTCTCATCTTACATGCCTGAAAATACTGCTGATGGCTGTGCACAAAAGCCTTCCCATTTCAACATCACATTTGCATTTTGCAGGAAGACTCAGGAATTTTTAAGATTGTCCCAGATTAGAGAGAGACCAAACCCACCACATGACAATCAATTTTAATAGAAGCAAGATCACAGTCTCAGCTTCTCCCTGTGTGTTCCCACTAAGATCACAGTGCCTTCTGTTCTCCCAAAGTCAGCTATCAATACAAATTAGATGCACATTAAAAAAAAAGGATCCCACCAGCAGTGTGCTGGACATTTGTATTCCCAACAAGATCCTGTTAAAGATCCTGTTAACAAGCCTGGTGGATGCCAGTCCTCCTTCACATATTGATCTGGTGGAGCAAGTACAAGGCACGTAGACTTCTGGTCTGTATTAATTTGTACTATAACTCCTGGCACAGGATCAGCTGGCAATGGTCTCCCCCATGTTTTAAATCAATTACCCGAGGTAGTAATTGTTTGTTATCAGGAAGGGGGATTTAATAAAGAAATATACTTGGTAAATCAATGTGCAGACAAATCCAGACATCCACATATAAATTAGTTTACTTTAACTTACTAAAATGAGGCTGATGGAATGATAATGTTTCAAGACAACAAAATAACATTACCAGTTTGTATAAGCAGGCATGTTAAATACATCTCTGCCCATTCTTTGATCTTTGGAGCTGATCCAGTATCCTAAGGAGGGGCTAGACTGGAAAACCCAGATTATTGTCTTTTTCTCATATTGTCTTAATAGAATCAGAGAAATGAAATGATGAATTATGTTGTTATATCAACTGAACAGCTTATATAATGTACCTCTGTTCCCATAAAATTGAAATTTAGTGTTTTAACAATGGACTTTACTCTTCCACTCACCTGTGAATGAGCACTACTGAAGCAACACTGAGCCTGGTTCTGCCCTTCTCACCAGCTAAATGTTTCCTCTTCTGTGAAATCACTGCTGCTTTACATCGTTATGAATTAGGTCAGAAACAAGCCCAGTGACTGCTCATTCCAGCTAGTGAAACACATGAAGAGTGGCTGCAATGACAGATCTGTAATAATGCTTCTCATCTGCAGTCAATTAAATTTAGACCACGCAGAACTATAAGAAGTACACAGTGGAAAATTTTGGCAGGGTGACTGGCAAGCTGTAGCACATCTAACAAACTTGAAGACTTTTAAATTCATCTTCCCTCTGAACTTTAATCAAAGGCTATAAAAAAAAAATCCAGCTGAATACAATAAAAATTTAAACAGCAGAAATCATTAAAGCAGACACTTCTCGTTACCTCACGGTGACTTGCAGAAAAACCTTGTCAACGTCAGATGCTCATCCCCAGTGTTATAATCATAATTCACCTGCTGGAACAAACAGCACAGGAATGTCTGCATCTGCCAGGCTTGTGTACCAAAGGCAGATATGAGAGGAGGCCAAGCATGTTTTTATAAGTTACAAAAGAGAACAATTACTTCCACCGGAGGGGTAAGAGCTTTGAAATGTGCTTTTGGACATAGGAGTGTCTTTTGAGAACTACTGTATATATCTTCAAATGAAAACTATAAATTAAGTGTAATTATTTCTGACAGCTTGCATGAGAAAAATAAAGCATTTATCCTGTCATTGAGGTTCCCTGTCTCAGAGCACTCTCAGGACTTTGGAATCCTCCTTGTGGTGTATCCACACTGCCCTTAGCACAGATTCCATTGGGTTTTTCCTCCACCACAATTTGGGATTGTTTTAAAGTACGCGATCTTCCTTCAAAAACTTGTGGCTAAAACATTTGTCCATCCTTTGGTTGTTTTGATTTTTGACAACCTGTCCAGCAAGCCTCACCCCACAGCTGCAATTTCCCCCCTCAATCTGCACCCAGCAGCAATCACACCCACATCATTCCCCCTCCTCACAAACCCCAGGCCTTTATGCCTCTGCCATGTCTGTGTACTTTTATTTCATTTATCCTCACCCTCTCAGAATTCAGAATTTCTCAAAATTCATCTGTTCCCCTCTTTGCACTGCCAGTCCAGCCTTAGCTCTGGTGTTGCCTTTATGAAGTGCATCCCCCATCCCTTTGCCTTTTATTCCATCAGCCCTACAGGACAGATCCTTCTGTAAATGATTCCTCTGCAAGATCTGCCTCACTAATTATAGACTTTACACACATTTATCTGTTCCTACAGCAGGTTCCAGAGAGCAGGGGCTTTTCTTCTGTGCCTTGTCATTTAAAACACAGCCACTATCAGCCACTCCACGATGACATGGCAGCAACACTTTGCTGCAATTAGGAGGGAAACCTGCCAGCAGAGGATGGGGTTTAAACTCTTCTTGACAAAGAAAACAACACTGAAACAATTGGCTGAGTCCCTGTTTACAGAGCCCTAAGGGGTGTCTGGGAGCCCCAGGTGAACGTGGATTGTCTGGAATGGATGGTTCAGGCTGGCAAACAACCAGAGACAAGGAAAAGTGCTCGTGTTTGCTGGCAATTGTGCTCCGTGTGAAACAAAGTGCACGGCCTCAATTTGGAGGCAGGTTGTTTTTACAGAGATGACACTTTTTGTATTTATTTTCTTGAAAGTATTCTTAAATATTACATCTGAGACATAGTGACATATATTGCCCTATTTTGCTCCAAAAATTGTAAGTATGATATTAAAAGCTGACAACACAAAGTCTTTAACCCACATTCCCGCAGTGTTGTTGCCATGAGATCAGTCTGTCAGATTGCACAAAATCTAAGATAACGTGTTTATAATCCAGTAAATATATTTTTCAGGATGAGGTTTTCACAAAACAGCCAATCTCCAAAACAGAATGGACTCACCAGCAGACACCCAGCAGGAAAGAACCAAGGAGACACAGTTGGTCAAGGAGTTGTTGGAGTTTTTCACTGTAAAGAAATTTCTGTAATGTCCCTGGCTAGTGGAATAACTCTGAAACAAATAGAAAGTAGAGCCCAAAACCTGAGTCTAGAAGGGGCCAGAAACACTTATTTCCAGAGCAGTATTTCTGTCTTGGAAGGGAGATCAGCTACCCTGCAGAACAAAACTGTGTAAGAATATTCTGATTAGAGAAATTAGAGAAAAGATACATTTAAGATTTTTAGATTGGACTGCTGATATTTTGCATTGTTTCTGACAGAATTTCGGAGGTTTTGATCAGCATTTGCCCCCCAGGGTTTCTACAAACAGGTTCCATGCAGTATTTCTGGTGGAGTAGGATGCACAAGGGGCTCTGGAAATTTTCAGCAGGCATCAGCAAATGCATGTTAAGTTTGCACTTGAGAAACTAAATACAAAAATCCTGTTTTTCAGATCACCAGCAGATTTGGTTGATAAGAAGATAATTTACTCTGTGTGTGGCTTTAGGTTTAGAGAGTTCAATACAGCCAATTATGGAACTCTGGTTAGCATCTCTCCTTTGTGTAAACCTCCTCACACTTATTGCACTGAGTTTCCAAGCATTTCCTACAAGGAGGAGAACAGGTGGAGAAGAGACTCCAGTGGGGCTAATGACAGAATAAAACTCAATACTGTTATCTGAGCTCTTTGTCAATGCTTTGAGAGGAGACAGCTCATTAAGAGATCAAAACCTACATCTTTAGGACAGGGTGATCTGACCTGAATTAGGACAGCCAAATTCAAACTTTTTAATCAAGAAGTTTGCCTATATTAAATTTCAGAGTGGGTTCTGTGTAGGGTTTGTATAACCTTTTCTCCAGCAGAAAGCTGATGAAATAGTTTATGCAATACATGGAAATGACAACAACTGTAATTGTTTCAGGAGTACATCAAATCCATCAATTTTTATCCAGGTGTCTTTCAGATGAACAAACTCAGAATGTATCCAGCTCCCCTTACCTTCAGGAGCACCATTTGCAGAGGTGAACTTTCACCTAATGTGTTGATTACTTCCTCAGCACAAGCTGAAGCTATCTGGCTTTACATAAAGATCACTTATGTGCTTAATTAAAAAAAATTAAAATCCCCTCTAATATTTTAAAGTGTAATTCTGGTGTTTTAAAGAAAGTTTCACCATCTCATTGATCGCTTTCAGATCAATTTTATGAGCAAGCACACGAGGACAGTTGCCATTATCTCCACGTGGCTTGACATTCATCAACACTGCAGAACATTTTGTAAAATAAATTATCAATGATAATACTGGGGATTGAAATCATAAATTGACCTAATTCAGCAAAAAAAAGATGAAATACCTGAAAAATCCTTAAAGCTGGAAGCCATGCTCCAAGGAGACTCTTGGCAGTTTATTTCACATAAGTTGTATCTGGCTGGATGGAAAAGATGCATTAGTGTACAAGGAATTACCACTGCCAGTACTGGTGAGGAAATAATGAGAATGTGGTTGGCATTAATCATTCAGAAATCTTATTACACAATACTGATCCATGTATTAGATTGCCTGGCATTCCAGAGCTGAGGAGTACTAAGGTCAGACTTACTCTGGAGTACTGTATTTCTTTACACATTTTATTGTAAATAGAAAGTAGAATTCTTATCCCACAGGAAACTCTAACATTTTGACATTTATTTTCAGTGCAAATAACAAACACACAGGGTTTGAATCATTGAAATCCTTATATGCAATAGTATAGGAATATCAAAATAATGTAAATATCATAGAAGTTGAAATTAAATGAATAAAATGCCAATATAAAATATTTCAACATTGCCAAAAAGCAATAAGGTAAAATTATTCATTTTGATATTTTCCCATCAAATTTAATCTAAATCAATGTATTCACTTAAGATGATTCATTTCTGATGAAATTGCATTAGTTGAGTAGAAAATTGGTTTTGTTGGGTTTTTTTCCTCAGCTCAGTCTCATTATTAAAGATTGATCAGATTGTAAAATGTTGGGGAAAAAAACATTAGGAATTCAGCTTTTGCAAACTGACTATATTGAGGTAATTTTGATTAAAATTTCACAATCCCCAAGAAGCAAAAGCAAATAGTCAAAGTAATTGTCAATCATATTCAAAGGACTTAGAGGTGGCTCTAAAGTGACTTCATCAGAGATAAGTAACTGAATTGCTAACATGAATATGACCATTTGAACACGATTTGTGTCTTTTCCTCTGCAGATCCTGTGGTTCTCCCCCTCAGCAGCAGCAGCCCCTGCTTTGGTCACTGCTCCAGTGTAATCCTGCCTGTGGGGATTTGGAGCTGCTCTGTTGTACCAGCATGACAGAGTGCAATTTACTGTCCTGCAAGAAGGCAAATTTGTGTGTCTGACTTCCTGTTTACCAGTTCAGATTTAGCTCCTGCACCTTGTTTCTGTGGCTTCATGTATCACCTTGCTCCCCCTTCTCTTCCAATTGTGATTCCTACATTCACACCTCTCTTTAATCATCCCTCACGTCCTTCTGTAGTTTTTCTGCTTTCTTACAAAATACTCTACAGAATTTGTGTTGTCACAGCCTAGAAAAGTTCTTCCCTCTTCCCAGGAATAGTCCCCTAACTTATTGACCCGTCTCTCATCCTGCATTAAGCTTAAACACTTCAAGACTCTTCGGGGAAAGAAACTCCACATTTATATAAATGGTAAGACTTCAGCAGTACTCAGAAAACAAAGAATAAATGAGCAGAAACTTCCATTCCACAGGGAAGGCAGTTTAACTCTGCACCAAGCTAATTAAGGGAGCTCATGAAGATAAGGGATGCCTTCTGTTCAGATGCTGCTGTACTTTATCTGCAGCCTGTGCAGTTTCTGTGCAGACACGGTACATCCACTCCCCAGGTGCAAATGGAGATCAGACCTCAAGTGCTTCAGTGTCCTTAGCTGATTGTTACAATGGTTCGTTCACTAATCCTGCAAAATGAGAGTAAAATTAGTCTGAAACAACAGATTATCCTGGAATTGCTAATAAAACAATAAGGAGAACAAATAAAAGAACTTAGTGCAACATTCTGGCTGTTGCCCAAATTTTGGTGCTGTTGTGCATGGAAAAAATCTGGCTTGGAAGCACAGTTGGACCTATTCATACATATTGAACCTTTCCTCATCTCATGCACCACTAACTTCTTGCAGATGCTTAAGTGACTTAAGCAAAGTACTCCAGAGAGTGAAAACAGCAGTGAGAAGTGGCTTTATTTGCAGTCAGAAGCAGCACATTTGGCCCTCAGATGCAGTGGCTCTGTGAATGATCCAGCACACTCTCCAAGCTGGAATTGCTAAGTTTACCCTCCTCATATGAAAGTATTTCTTGCTGCACAGTCAGCATTTATCCAGGCAAATGTGTGTGTTTCAAAACTCCTCTCTCAAGGAAGTTTCTCCTCTCCTTGAGTCCATGTAATTAGTCCAGGGTGGCCCTGCCCTGCCTCGTTCCACCCTAAATTCCTGATGGTATTTCTATACCATAATTGTGAGCATTGATCACCAGCAGTTCTCTAGGCAGTCTTGTGACTTGGACAGCAGAGTGTAACTGGTGTTTAACATTTACTTTGTCCCAAGTGCTAAACAACCTTTCATTACCTGCACTTGGCAGCTGCCCAGGAAACTTGGGTTTTTCAAGCCCATGTGAGTAAGGGATCATTGCTAAAATAGTCTTCTCAGATTCTTAGATTTTCATTTACTTCTGCTGCAGCAAAAGCATTTCTTTATTTTTTCAGACAGCTAAAACCCCAGAAAGCTGTGACACAATTCTGGTGAGCAGGATGTGTGCAGCAAAACTTTCCAGAGTCCTTTAGGTCAATTCTAGAGGATGAGCTTGCCTAACAGTTTATAGTTTTCCATTTTGCATGGAATCTAAGTGTATTTTTGTGGTTGTTTTTGAGTGAATGTCATCTCAGGAAAAGAGATTCTCGTGATTTACTCACCAGGGAAGGCCACAGTCTGTACATACCCAGAGATACAAGATAAGTCACAAATGGAGGGATTCAGTGATCTGTCATTATGCTAGGTACTTTTCCCAACATAAATCACCACCCAGTTGATTGGGTGCTGTATCAGGAATGGGCTCAGCAGACAAACTGCCAGCCCTGGCACACTCAGTGCTCAAAAACCAAAACCAAAACACAGCAGCACACAGGAATACACAGAACAAAAGGCTGGGGAAATACCTGACGTGCTTCTTGGCTTGATGTGTTTTTCTGGTTTCACACTGCTGTCTTCTCATGCTATGTGTGAAGTGTTGGTATTATACATTATTGCTGTTAATAGCAATTTGTAACAGCACTGCCAGGATCAGCACACCAGAGAGAGGAAAGAAAATCTAAAAGACAATTGTCTCTCAATAAAGAGCAAGTCTAATGAATCAGCCATGACTTGTTTATCTTTAATTGCAGATGGCTTTTAACCTTCATTAGTATTTTTCTCCTAGTAAAAGCAGTACATGCAATTCAACTCGTCCATTCATTTACTTATAGGATTTAAAATTTTAAAGTAGGGCTTTTCACCCTTTTAAATTCTAATGACTCCAATGATAGTTCCATGTCCATTCAATAAGGAATGCTGAAACACTGCAAGGCCAAAATTCCCAGCTATTTGGAATGAAACACAGATTGAATGGGAAAAAGCAAAAAAGTGAACTTGCACTCTACACCTCCTAGATTAACTCTTGGTCGCTTGCACAGTTTCTTACTCATGACAAAATAACAAAAAAATTCATCCTGGTCTTCAGGATCTTTTCTAACATTACTTTCAACACAGCTGGTGTGCTTCTAGGAAACACTGAAGTTTTGACAAGTCCACATCTTTTACTGCTAACTAGACTGCTAACTTAGTGCAAAACGTTCATCTTGCTCTAGTGAAAATCTCCCTAGTTCTGCCTCAGAGTTTTAATTTTTTGCTCTGCCATGAGTATACCTTTGGGGCAGTCACTTCATGTCTTGCATCCCCACGGTGTTGCATGATGCTGTGATTTTCCCTCTCCATAAACTTTCACAGGAAATGGAGTTCTGTAGCTGTGACTGTAGCTCCTACCTTCACATCTCAGATTGGAACTGCAATAAAGCTCAGGAGTGCTCAGGACAAGAAAGCTGCTGGAGAGAGCAGCTCTGGTCGCTCTGTTCTTGGACTGAGCACTGTAAATCCTTTTCCACATGCAAAGATGCCACAGGTTGCACAACACAACGTGACTCCCAGTACCTTTAACATCCCAACAGGGACACACCCATTCATCCCGAGCCACGGATAAGTCAGCAGAATAATAACCTTCCCCACATTCAGCTCGTCATGAAGGCGCAGTAAACTTCTGTGAACTTCAGCAGGGCACGTACCCAGGCCTGTGAGAGAGCCTGAGCACCCCTGAATCATAAACTGCTGCCTTTCAACAGCTACACTCTGCTGCAAAATTGCTGCATTATTCATTCAAAGCCATGGTGAGAGTTCCTTTTATTGATTGGGGATTTAAAGGCAGCTCCAGCAAAGGGAAGGGTCAGATAACAATTACTTATGAGCCCCCACAAAGCTGTGTTAGAGAACACGAGGAGTCATTCCCTGTACTTGCCCCTTAACCTCTGCCTGGGGCCACCACTGCTCTCCCACCAGCTCTGGCAGCTAAACAGGGATTATTGCACCTCTGGCTGTATGAGTGCTGTGTATGTGTGTATAAGAAGGAAGGAGGATTGTGTTTTTCCTATTGTCGCATAGGTAGATCTCTCACCATTTTCTGGCAGAAAATTCTTAAATCAATGCTGTGTCTGAAGATTAAATCCACAGGCAGAGGCTTGTGCAGCATTTTGAAATTAACCACTGCTTAGGAGCAATGACAAGCAATCATACAGATCTGCACTTGCAATCCACTTCTACACGTTCGCTTCAGTGGAAACAGATAATTTAATAACATTCTCATATAAACACCATTGCATCTCCTCCAGAATCCAGGTTGTATTTTGTAATTCCTCACATCCCATCAATCCAATCCCTAAGCAGCTTTCAGATGCAGAGCTGATCTCCACTGCCCTCTGATACACCTGCACACACCCTCTGACACTTTAGGTGTTGCCAAATTCTTGCTGAGGGCAGAGTGCAAATTGCAGTGAGAACTGCCCTGGAATTTGTCCAGCCCGATTTTCCCTCAGTGCCCAACTCACCCTAAGCTGTCCTGGTCAGATTGAACAAGCCTCAAATGTGTGGGTGACTTATATTAATAAATCTAACAGGTAGAGTAGTTACTGAGAGGCAAACACACATCTCACTAATGGCACAGCATAACAGAGCCACCTGCTAACAACACTCTGTTAATTAACCAAAGAAGTCTGAGAAATGAAAAAACCTCTAAAATGCTATTCTAAACCAGATTTTACTCACTATATTCCTAGGGCAAAGTTATCAGTTTTCACCTTGGATTTATTCTATTTGAGAAGCTGCATTATTTTTTCTTCCTTAGCTTTCCCTGGAGTCACATTAGATTTTAATATCTTAACCACAGAAGAATAGTAGCTTACTAATATTCATGAAGGACACTCAGGCCACCAGAACTCCATGTGACTCATCCTCTCCTGCCTGTATTTCACTGAAATCATCAGAGAGTCACAGAGTGGTTTTGGTTAGAAGGGAATTAAAGACCATTTAGTTCCAGCACAGGTACCATGGGTAGAGACATCTTCCACTAAACCAGGCTGCCCACAGCTTCTCTGAGAAATGTGTTCCAGACCCTCATCACCCTCACAAGGAAGAATTTATTCATAACATTTAACTTAAACCTAAACTCCTTCAGTTTAAATCCTTTGTATTCCTTAGTCATGAACCCCATATGCAGCAAGCCACTTAAACAGGCTTCAATATGACATTTGCCCAGAGACAGCACACTTGCATTTTGTTAGGGTTTGGGGTTTTTTTCTTTTAATTTATTTTTAAATACAGGTGGAAAGACTAACATTATAAATCTAGCCAAGAATGGAGTCACGCTTCCTAATTCCTAATGTCCATCATAAAAGTAATTTTATAAATTCTAGTATGATAGCTATGTGAGTATTCTGCAATACAGCAGAAAATGAAAGCAACAGAAAAGTAGAAAAGGGAGATAATTCTACCTAGAGACAGAGAATCCATGCCCCACATTACAGAGAAATGCAGTGATGAAGATTTTCTTCTGCAAGTTCTTGGTTCCAATCGGTGCTTTGAATCAATGGAAAAGGGATTTGTCTCTGATTCCAGCACCCACAGACCTGCACCAGAACCACAGAACAGAGCAATCAGAACCAGAGAGAGCAGATCAACCAGCCCTGGTTTGATTTGACAGCTTAGCTCCTGGGGAGGAGGTGGAGGCTTCTTTACCTCTGATGGTTAATTAAAAGAAGTTTCTTTACTTGTGGAATGGCTTTTGTTCCTTGGGAATGAAAGATGCAGCTGAATGTGTCAGATAATCCATAACACATTAGCTTCTTTTCCACCTGCTCCACAACACTCCTGAATAAACCTCCAAAGGACCAGAATAGCAACAGCGCAGTGAAATGAGAATTGGTCTGTGAAAGCCTCACTCTCAGTGCTCCAGCTCTTCATCTATAGGTCTGATACCATAAAAAAAGGGGAGAGCCCAGACCTGGGGGCAGGGACAAGCACCAGAGCAGGTCACTTCACCATCCCCAGCCTCCCTGTCTGGGCAGTCCAGGGCACCTTCACAGAGAGAAACTCAATGGAGGATTAATCCAAGTTAATCCTGGGCATTGTGGATGAATGACACCTATTAACTGGTGTGCTGATGCTTTAACTGAAGTTTTGCAGGCAGCAGAAGCAATCCTCTCCTGGGCTGAAGGAGAGCAGGAATGCAGCATGAGAATGTAGAAAGAGACAGCAGAAACTGGGGACCCATATTGTGAGTTGTGTAACAATTTGGTCTGCATTCTGTATCTCAAACGTGTTCCTTTTTGTATTTTTCCTGTTTGAGATACACAGGACATGATAGAATTTTTGCTCTGGGTCACTTGGTGATTCCCTAGAAACACATTAGAACAGCCTTTGGTAATCAGCTCCACTGCAGAGCCAATGAAAGTTCCCCAGAGTCACTGTTATATTACACAGGAAACAATTCAGTAAGATTGGAATTATTTTATTAGACAGTAAAACAGAGTCTATTTGGAGATGCTACCTATTTTAAAATTCAGTGATTATCTGAATTGGCATTTTCTTTGTTACTTAGGAGAGACAATGTTTGAAGGTGGCTGAAGAGAAATAAATATTGCTTTTTCTTTTTTTTTCTGTTTTATTTTTAACAAAAACTTGAGCTCTCTCTTTCTCTTTCTTATGACTTCATTGTGGGAGAAATTAAAAATATAGTCTGGAGATAAAAAGGAACGAAAATTAATAAGTTTGCTTGATTATTTGCAGCTGATAAGACCACTGGATGGCTGTGACTACAGCTCATGTAAATTCAGCTCCCTGATTAGCAGCATCCTCACAGGTTATTTTTGTTTTCTTAATCTAACTCGCCTTCACACAACCCCAAACAAACTCTCTACAATACAAATGGACTCTAAACATATTGTGATGCTTCTAAATCCCACAGACACCTATGTAAATAAACAATTACACACTCAATCCTCTCTGCACCACACTGGGTGCTTCAGGAAACAACACACATACTCCTTCACTGAAAGTACAACCCATTTGTAATGTGAGCTTTGTAAGTGCTGGATTTAAGCTTGAAGCATATTCAGAACACAACTAAAACCCCATTAAAATGGAAATGAATTTTCTGACTTATTTTGCTATCAATTTTTTTTTCTTGGTTTCCCTCGTTTTCAGTGAGGTTACAATTCAGCATTTTTAGCTTCCTATTCAGTCTAGAAGAATAAGAAGTATTAGCAAGGGGAAAGCTTATATTAAGGCATAAAAGCCTGGGCATTTTTAATAGTATTAGGAAAGGAAATGTCAGGTTACATCAGCACAGCTTTCTTTATGATCATGTCACAGCTTTTGCAGAATAACAGTTTCTGTAATGTGAGGTTCATAAAAAAGGGATGTGAAAGCATTTGGTTGATTTGCTCTGAGCACATCACTTGCCATAAACAGGTTCAGGTAACCAGGACTTACAGGAAAAGCAAAGAGCAGCAGAGAACCAGCAGCTCTCACCTGTTCAAGAACTTATTCACCCCCCCTTTACACTCCCCTGGCCCAGGTAAGGTGAAGTGGTTGTCCTGTGTCCAACCCAGACTTTACAGGCTGCTGTCAAATAGCAAGGGCAGTGCAATCCTGTCTCCAGTCTCACCACATGCTGCTTGTACGGCTTCAAACTTTCCACTCCCTTCTCCTCAGCAATATTTGCTACCCCCTTTCCCACAATACAGGTGTAAACACAAACTACAACAGAAGCAGGGGCTTCTCCAGGCGTATCATAGCTCAAGCAAGATCATTTTCAGGAGATTTGTGTCGACTTTAAGTGAAGCAAATGCATCAAATGAACTTCAGAGTCTCTTCCTGGTTTGTTTTCTGTGGCTTCTCTAATGTTTATTCCTGCAGAAGGAAGAAAGCCAATATTGACATTGCAACCAGAAATACATAAGGCACCAATACAGATATATCTTATCTATATTCATATATACACACCCCCTCACCATCATCTCATCTGATTTCAGCTAAAACACTCTATCTGTAATTTTTCCTCTGCCAAGAAAATAAGAGAGATGGGACAGGACTCCTCAGCAACCAAGGGCAGAAGTTGGGACAAGCAGCATTTTGAGCAAGGGAAAGGGCAAAAGCAAAGCCAGGACCTTGCTGTGCAGGGTGTGGTGTCCCCCAGATGTGAATTGTTCCACTGGGGTGTTTGGACAGCAGCTGGAGCAAGGACACAGACAGAGCTATCCCATCTTGTCTGGTGCAGAGGGAGCACTTTAATCTTAGCCCAGGAAAAGGAAAAAAATAAATAATGAGGGAAAATGATAAATTCAAGCTGAGTTTTCATTAAAGGAAAAAGGATTACCTAAATCAATGCTGAAGAGCTTCCATTCAGCTAGTCCTGGGCTGAGGAACAGACCTTGTTGTTTCCAAGAATATTTCCACAGTTTCACTTTATGCTAAAAGCTGTCCGCCACTGCTACAATGAAATGGGTGGTAGCTTATACTTCATACATTTTTAAACACTATAAAGCATTGGAAACGTTCAAATTCTGTTAGAAGTACTGCAGATGATGAAAGACCAACTCCAGCTGGAGAAGTCCAGCTCCAACCTTGATGGAAGGTGTGCTTCTACCTGTGAGTGCTAAGTTACTTTGTTGGCTGGGAGCTTTCCCCCACATTTCAATTCTTTGACAAATGTGTTACTCATCCAAAAATTCAGAGCTTTACCCAGCTGCTCCTGTGGTCAGTTCCTTGCTGGAGGACAATGTTTCAGTGCTTTGCTATCGCCACTAAATCCACAAACCTGCTGTCAGCCACCAGCAGCACTGCTCTGCTGGATTTCTCACTGCATTTTGAGGGCTGGGATGCTTACAAACTCAGAAATGGGTAAAAGCATTCACATGCTTGGGGGATGCAATGACAACAGCACAGCAGCTTCTCCTTTGTCAGGCATCAGCTTCCTTCCAACAGCAAGGGCCCGAGCACAGGCACAGAGGGAAAAATCAGGAGATAACTGTCAAAGGCAGCCAACATCAATTACAATACACTGCAGGTTAAATTGCACATGACACTTTCTCAAAGCAAATCACCCTCTCCTCTAAAGATCCTCTAAAGAGGTTTTATGTCATTTTTAAATTCTAATGATTTGCTCAGAACTCAATATCAAGAGAAAAAAGAAACAAAATCAATTATTTTCCACAGATGGCCACTGGACTCAGATGCAGCTGTGGCCCAGATAGGGCAATGACAATGACATGGCTTTTCCTTCCTGTTAGCAGAGATTATGCTGCATTAGATGGCATTGAGAGGGTGGAGAGAGCTGAAATGCTTCTCAGACAGTGATGTACTGTAAAGCTGGATGAGCTAATTTTAGACCATTTAAACTCAGATATTGGCAGCAGTTTTTCTGAGAGCTCAGTTAAGGCTAATTTACCACGAATCATCCACTGAATTCATCCTGCAGACCACAAAAATGTAAAACTATCATGCACTTAGAGGATAAAGAAAATACTGTGCTGGTTCCTGCAGGTTACATAAAAATGCTTTTAGAAGCAGTAATGCCAAGAGGACATGACTTGCATTTTTATACTTATGAATGCTCTTCCACAGTAATTAAAAATGACACACCCCATTAAATCACTTAGTACATACCTTAAAGCATATGATGCAGAGGTTTCTTGAAAAAGCCAATTACACAGTGTAGCTCTGTACAAGGCCAATGCTTCAAAGCAATTTTCAGATTTTATGAGTTACATATGCTCAGAAAGGGAGTTGGTTTTTTTTACTGTCAGGAAGATACACTGCAAATAAGACCCTACTTCATTTTTTCATTGCTGCTGTGAATTAAAAGTCCATTGCATGTCTGAGCTTCAGCACAAACAGTAACACATCACTGGAGAGGTCTTTTAATGGGAAAGAATCCTTTTCCTGCTCAACCTTTGTCTAATTAAAGCAGCAGTAATGATTAAATGATAGAGAGGAGTTTTGGCATTGTTGCCTACTCCCACCAAAGAACATTTCTGCCAGAATCCAGGGGTGGGAGAAGCCTTGAGTCTTTGCCATGTACAGGCTACTGCATTAATCTTGCAAGACTGCAGAGTAACTGTGCATGCCTAGGAAACATTCAGATTTCTTTCACTCATCTCTGTTTATCCAATACTGTTTTGCTCTGATGACACTTCAAGAAAACGAGCTCTATTTGTCTACATCAAAACATTTTTCTTACCCAGATTGGGAAGAGGAGAAGTTTTACTGAAAAGTTCAGATTTATTTGGTCAAGGTAGGGTTCTTTCCTTCTGTTTCAGAAATGAGAGAGACTCCCAGACCAGAGCACACCAACAGCACAAGCCCTAAGGTTTCAAAAGCACAAGAGTTGGGAGAAAGGCTCAAGTTCAGTAAAATCCTTCATGAAGGGCAGCACAGCACCCAGCACTGAGGGGGCCAGAGTCTAATAAAAACCCACCTGAAAATTAAAAGCAGAAGAAATGTCCCAATTATTTATATCCCAAATTATTTATCTTGTGAGCTGAGGACACAGTAGGGGCTGTCCCAAGCCTGACTGTAGGAGTTGATCAGGGAATCTTACTTTGACATTTTTTAACCTGTAGTGAGCAGGGAGTAAATGGCACCTCAAAAATCCACCTTTAATGCTGAAATTCACAGGTTTTCTATAAAATGTTCTTCCTTCAGGAATGACCGTCCCTTGAAATTCAATCAAATGTCTCATCACTCACAATACTTGCAAAACCTCTGCTTTGTGTCCACTGATATAATCTCATTGTTCCAACCAAGAATTCAAAGATGGAAAAAAAATGAAATATTTGAGTGGACAAGATTTGTGACAGCCTAGGTATGTCTGTGACATGTGCAAACAGCCCTTTTTACTCCAGCATTCTGCTATTTTAATAAAAAACTACCAGATCACACAAGATCTATTCCCAGTAAGACAAAAAATAATTTCATACAATTGTTTTCCTGAGAATACTACTAGAAAACAGGATAAAGGAAAAATTAATTTTTGTAATGACAAATAAAAAAAAAAAAAGTTGAAGTTGGGTCTTAGCCAGAGGGTTTTTTAAAGCTCTAAAGAGGCTTTAAAAGAGTCTTTTTCCTGATAAACTTCACTGCAAAATTATATAGTCTTGACATTTTCCCAGTGTTTAGCATTGCCTTTGACAGCAGCAACCAGCTGTTCCTGCTTATTAGCAAATGCAAAGTCGGGGCCAGCCTAAGAACAAGTTTATCTTGAGCACTTCCCTCACAAGTTCAAGGGCACAAGTTTAAGGGAGAGATTCTTGGGGGATGACAGGCAATTAAAAACGCTGACACCTCTTTTAGGAGCAGCTGAGAAGATAATTGAACAATACAAACATATCTGAGGTAGAGTTCAGTTCGGTGAGCAGGCACTGCCTGAGCTCTGTGACCTGCTGCTGTCCTGGAAAATGAATCCTGCAAGTCCTTTGGAAACAGCACTGCTGCAAGCTGGCTGCTTGAGCTCACCTCAGAAACAACCACCTAAGGAGCAAAGCAGCCACTGAGGCTGAAAAAGGAGCCACACAATATTTTATCTTTGCTCCAGCTACTGGCATCCTAATTTTAATGTAACACAAATCAGTGATAAAGAGTATTAGGCTACCACTTAGTTTCCTTCTCAGCAGGTAAGTACTCCTCAAACTAAAGGCTAAAATCTTTCACACTGTAATAATTATTGTAAAGTAGCATCATTGTAGTAAAGGATGACTTAGGAAACCACAAACTTAAAAAACTCCAGAAATTTAGTGTAAGATTTACCCTGAAATTTTTATATTTCACTTTGCAAATCATTAAGTTCTTAAATGCATACTACTATTTTTAAGACTACCTGGAAAAATTATTTTGACCTTCCAGGTATTGACCATCTGCTCAGAGCACAGAAACAATGAGAAGCAGCAAGGTGAGCTCTCCATGGTGAAGCCCCCAAGGCACCTGTGCCAGAGGAAGCAGTGATGCCTCCTGTAACACATGGGGAAAGGCCACAGAGTCAGCCAGAGATGAACATATCCCATCTCTACTGCAAGCTCTGTTCCCCCTTCCTGGCACAAATCAAAAGATTTTGGGGGACAGTCACATTTAGATCCATTCTTGTGCTTTCCCCTCCTTGTTTCCATTTCCTTGAGCTATTAAATCTAAAAATCCCAAAACAACCCCAAAACCAAACAACTCACCCCCTAAGAGTCCAAGTGAAAAAGTGTAGCAGATATTTATAAAGGGATACAAAATTGTGAGTAGTAATCTCATTTGTTTATGTTAGGTTTAAGGATGATAAAATGTTTTTTATCTTGTATTTTGTTATGTATAAAAAGAACTAAAAATAAAATATTAGTGATGGCATGTGCTGAAACCAATTTTTTTTCCTTTCTTTAGAACAGAAGAAAATAACCATGTAAGGAAAGTGTGCCCAAACTCTACTCAGGGAATCATCTTATCTTTAGAACTTTCTGAATTTTGAAAAGTATTACTTTCTCAATGTCTGACAAATACATCTGTCTTTTCTATCATGCTGGAAGAAAGTAACTCAAGGCTCAAAACTCTTCTGCAATATTTAGGAGCAATCTATGCTTGCTATCATATACCACGAGGATGAATTGCAAAGATAGTTTAATCCTTGATTACAAGTACAAACTCTTGGAACACTGGAGCAATGCACAGATGGTATGATACTAAACACAACAGCTCTGCCCTATTCATGGCATTTTGTGAACAGCAGAAGGACCACAGGAGAATGCCAAGCCATAAATTCCCATCCCAAAAGCATTAACTACTTATTTGTGCTTGGTAATTCAGAAGGGATTGAAGGCAGCAATGCAAACCTGTGGCTGTGGGGAAGACACATGGGGAGTTTGTGGACTGCTTTCCCCAGGAAGAAGCCCAGACTGGAGCAGAGGCACAGTGTGGGTATGACCTGACCACAGCCCTCCATCCCCCTGTCCCTGTGCTCCTGGGGAGAAGGTGGAAGAGTTGGGAGTGAAGCTGAGCCAGGCAAGAGGGTTGGTTTCATTTTTATTTCTTGCTGTTTTATTCCAGTAAGGATTTGCAGTAAATTAAATCATTTATTCCCAAGTTGAGGCTGTTTTTCCCAAGGCAGTAACTGGTGAGTGGTGTCTGTCCTCATCTCTACCCAAAAGCTTTCTCTTTGTGTTTTCTTCCCTGTCCAGAGAATGCAGAATGAGAGAGCAGCTTGGTGGGCACTGGTGCCATCCAAGGTTAACCCACCTCACCTTGCTTAGGGAATCTGCACAGGGCACTCCAGGAATTCAGCCTCTCAGGGCCCCCAAAAGACCTGACCCAACTGCAGGCCCTCAGCCAGAACAGCTCCGTGTCAAACAGATCCTGTTGGTGACGCTGCCCTGAACACGTCTCACTTCAGAACTCTGAAGTGCTGTGCAAACACCAACTAATCCTCTCACCCATGCAATATAAGCTTATCCTCAGGGATGTTAAGTAACCAACACAGTCACACCACAGACGTGAGACAAAGCAAAGCTTTAACCTCTGCTGTCACAGCCCACATTAGCAAACCTGAGTGCAAGGCACAAACACTTTTAAAAAGTCTGCATTTCCTGCTGATTGAGGTCAGGATCAGCGAGATGAACTTCAGCCCCTGTAGAGTGCAAGATAAATTAAATGTGATCATCTCAACAGCAGAATCTTAGGCTTCCTAATTTAGAAACTCAGCTTCTTTAATAAGAGGGAGAGACAAACCCGAGCCTGAAGGGAAGGGGCTGTTTAATGATGCTTCATCCAACGTGGGAAGCAGCTGGCCTGGTTCCCAAGCTTTTTTCCTCCACTTCCCTGGCCCAGCAGAGACCTTGAATGTTATGGAGATGCCAATCTGGCAATCAAGAGGCACTTTTCATCACCTTCGAGAGGAATAATCCTTTTCAAGCTTGTCCCTCAGCTGGGAGGAGGGCAGGGATTGGCAAAGGTCAATAAAATTAACATTCAAGAGCAATAGAAATGCAATCAGGCTGTAATTGAAAGCCTGGGAAGTGACAGAGGAAGGGGAAGAGAAGTAAAGCAGGGGTGTTTGCCCCAGGGAAAGTGTGGGGCCCTGTTTTTTGGGGAGAACAGGCAGATCTCATATCCCACAGTGATCTTGTCAAGGGGGACAGACGACTAGAGGAACAGAATTAATCAAGCTGAGGGAAGCTCCTCCTGCAATGGAACTGAATGGAATTGTGCACAGTAAAGTCTGTTTTCCAGTCTGCTCACTGGACTCTACCTACACCCAGAAAAGATGGAACATGCAGACAATACCTGGCACCAAACCTGGCTGATACACCCCAGCAAAGCATTTTTGAATCAGGCTGCTACAGCCTCCATTATGATTTTTCATCCTGCTTGAGCGAGGGAGGAAAAGGTGAGTGAAAAATCCCAGATGAAACCAATCCTCCCCATTCCACCAGTTTTTTCTTCTTGTGCCCAGCCTGTGCCAGTGTGGCCCCCTGGCCTCCCAGTGCACAATTCCAGCCCATCACAGCTGCCATAGCCCAGACCCCATCCCTGCCCTGAGCTGCCCTCGCCCACACACCGTGCCAGCCCCAAGTCAGAGCACGTCCAAGGCAAGGTTACATAAGGGAGCCAGTGCCAGGTTTCCAAGAGTCACATTTTTACAAGACAAAGCAGTGATGAACCCTGCCAGCATCTACCCACAGCCATCAGCTCTGTGAAAAGCCAACAAGTACTGCTCAAAGGGAGTTTCTTGTGCATCTCTTGGGCTTGCTGCATCCTCAGCCCGTGCAGTCACAGCTCAGGTGCACCTGCAGTGGCAAACAGACAAATCCATCCCAGCAGGGTGTAGTGGGAAAGGGAGACAAGCCAAATTCCTTACAAGCTATAGTACACACACAACCCCCCAAGTCTGCTATTTCAGAAAAGAGAAGTGCAATAGTAATTTTTAACCAAGTTCACTAAAGAAGTAACACTTCTGTCCTCTCAGTGGTCAAAACCACAAAGCTGCTAAATTGTTGCAAACCCTACAAATAAATCTTCCAAAAAGTCTTTTTAAGACAACTTTTTCTGAGTACAAACTAGAAGCCTTTAGATTTTCACCACTATAACATTTGAACTTTACACATTGTAAGAATGGCAAATTATTTCAAGAAAAGCTAGTAAAAACTACTACAGGTCTCTCTTCTTGAACCTCTAGATAAGAGTCACTTTTTTCTTTTCATATCCATCTGCTGCAGACAATTTTACAACTGATTTTGGTAATTTGAACATTTCTCCCCTTGCAGAGCAAGAACAACAATGCACATGACATTCAATAGATCCATTACTATTTTTAGTTAAAATGCTTGATCCTTCCTTCCTCTGTTGTTCCCAGCTCTTCCAAGGCACATCCAGGAATTTTCCCCTTGCCAATATTCAGGGGAGGCTTGACAAGCACAGGATTTAAACATGTACTTTTAACTTCAGTTTAGAGCTAAAGAAAGAAATCAACCCTATTTTTCAATTTTCTGCCAGTATGAGATGTGCTGAAAAAGGGTAAACACATCAAGTCTTTGTCAAAAGCAGCCCCAAGGGGAATTGTGAGAATCAGAAACTTTAAACAATTCAGTTACCCAGGAAAAGGTTTTTGTGTCCAATTTTGGCATTTCATGGCTTATTACAGAATATTTGGCTCCCCTTTTGTCTCTTACTTGCCCCCACAGCTCTTGCACAGGTCAACTTTAGCTGCTTGTGTTAGTCAAGACAAATTACAGTGCTCAAGATATAATTAAAACTTATGTGATGTAGAAAGCCATTAGTAATTTGATGATCGTCTTTCCATGTTTACAATAACTATAATCATAACCACTTCTGGACCTGAAATGGATAAATTTCACCAATAAGTTGAAAAAACCACACAGCTTTGCTTTTCACCCATTGTTTCAGAAGCTCCAGTTGAGACACAAAGTGCCATAATTATCAGTGATCTAGACAAGTAGCTAAGCACAGATTCAGTCACAACTGAGCATTTTCAACTACAGCTTATAAAAGGTTCCTGGTATTTGAGCATGAATAAATACCAGTGTTTTAAGAACATAGAACAGCTCTTCAGAATTTGTTGAACATTTATGACAACAGAAATTTAAGCACCAATTTGCCACTAATGCCACTGCTGGAGTGTCCTTACTACCCAAATTCAGGATATTTATTTTGTTGTTACAGGTTCCACCTCTCAGATCTTACCTTCTTCTCCAACATCTACTATCCAGCTTAAAATATTGGGTTTGATCTATGTCTTGTTGTCACAGCACATTATTTTTTACATGTGAACCTACTGAAACACAAGTGGCACATTCACTTCCTCCAGCTATAAGCTACTTACTGTGCATTTTAACTGGAGAGTTGAAGGTTTAAAAGACTAATTGTATAAAAGTTCTCAGTGCCACCAGCTCTTTGTATCACCGAGAGCTGGCAGCTGGGGCAAGCATGACCTAAGGAACATCTGCAATTAGGACACTGTTACAGATATGCAAGTGGTAATTATTGATCAATTAACATGAACCTGCAAATCAAATCTTCATCTGAAATAAAACTCAATTAGTGCTTACTAATAGCAAATTCAGGAATTAGCACTCATTGACTCAGCCTCCTCCCTCACTTCCTCTCCAACAGGGCTACACGCGTGGAAAAAACACACATGGAAAAATCTCACGTGGAAAAACACGCGTGGGAAAACCTCGCATGGGAAAATCTCGCGTGGGAAAAACCCACCTTCACATGCTTCCTCTTTCCAGGGTGCTGGCTATGTGAATCCAGTGGGAGCAGGGACACTTGGTATGGGGAAGGATTGGGCTTCAGCGTCGTGGAGGGACAGCAGTATCCATATTATCACTTTTTGGCTCAGGTAGCCTAGGGATTTGTCACTCCAAGGTGGGGCCATCAAAGGGGACCACTTGGCAAAGGGTAATCTTTATTTTCCCAAAAATCCAGCTGTCAAATTCAGATTATTTTTTTACATGAGATGAGATTTTTGGCTTAGGTTCCAGCTAAGCTAATGTGGAAAGCGACACATCTCTGGAGGCTTCTAGAAGCACTTCAAAAGACTGAAGAAAAGTCTTGAGAAAGGCAGCAGGGAACACTATACCCTGCCACAAATTTCTGTATACCCAAACAGAAGCACATTTGGTATCTTGAGCAAGCCCCCAGGGGCAACAGACAACTTGTTTTTCCATTTAAAAGATTACAATATGCATAAATCCATAGAGCTTTTAGTACTGTATGGGATACACAATATAACTGAAGCCAAATGAAATCTCAGGCAACATAAACCACGAGGTCAGACACCACAGAGTGTTGTATGCATCGTTTATTGAACTTCAAATTCCACAGTAGGTCACAGATTAAATAGTTAAAAATTGGTTACTATCATACAATGTTCAGAACAGTCTTTCAAAACATCTCTTTGGACAAACTAAGAGCCAGATTCAAGCACAATTCCCCCAGGACAGAATGCTAGGGGTGGAAGAGAGCTTCAAAGTACTGACAGTACACAACACTACACAAACACAGCAGGTCAGTGCCCTGGGCCACCACAGGATTCAGAGCAGCTCTGTACAACACCTGCCTCCATGGGCAGGCACCTACTGTGTTAGTGGGACACAGTCTGCTTCTCCAGGACTTCAGCATTCCACAGAACAGCACAAACAATTCTGGGTTCTGTAAGGTTTTAAGTTACAGAGATGAATCCAGATTTAAGCAAATTGACATGGTTTTGCCCTTACACTCTTAAGCCCTGGCACACAAGAATGCCTACACCTCAAATTTTAATTTAAAAGACACGCTGTCACCTGAGGTCAAAAATCTGTGAATGTGAGCAACACTGATGTCTTAGGTTACTTACTCTGAGGTTTTAGACTGGTTGGGATGGGAGACTAGTGCTTGAACTGCACTGCTCAACACTGCATCCTATTTATGCCATCTTGCCTCAACTGAACATACAATTAAGTATAACAAAATGCATCAAAAAGATAAGTCAGTCAAGTGTAAACTGTTGGCAAGAATCACTCAATTTTATATTTGTCTTCTATTTCAAGCATTTGTACAAGACACCGGAACTAGAAGCATTAGCTTTAATTTGTGCAATGTAAGAATTTCCTTCAGGAGGAGTTCAGTCTGACTAGACAAGAAGCTCCCAGCCTTGCCTGGCAGCCATCAGTCGCAGCCCATCTCGCACGAAGATTCCGAGCTACAACGTCAAGAAAGCACCGCAGTGCTAATTCCAAGCAAAGTCAGGATTTACAGTCCGAGATTTCCCTGCTGCATTACTGTTCCCATGTGAAATACAACTCATGTTGAGGAAGCCTCTCGAAGGCACCACTCCCAGCTGCAGCACGTACAGTGGAACTGATGCAAACGTTTACTTTGCTGCAAAGCAGTTGGATGTGTGAGAGCTTCCACAGGACCAAGAGTGCACAACATGGAAACATGTAAAGCAGCAGGTTTAACCTCAGCAGCCCTTCTGAGTGATGTCCTGCCCAGAAGCTTTGGTAATATCCATCGTAGTGAACACCTGTAAGAGACCAAAAGAAGAGTTTATTTACTGTTGCCTGCATCATCATCCACATGGCTACTGATTTCCTCTTGGTAAAGCTGTCTTCAAGAGCAGGCTTTAAATCAGGCTGTGCCTTCCCCCTTTCTTACCTCTGCACAAGTAGGATGGATACCAATTGTTTCATCAAGTAACTCCTTGGTGAGGCCACATTTGATTGCAGCAGCAAAACCTTGGGTAACTTCACCAGCATTGGGCCCAAGAATATGCAGTCCTATCACACGATTCTTTAGAACAGATGAGAGAAAAACACGAGTTAGTACCAGGCAAAGTTTGACAAAAGCTTCAGTGTGGAACTCCTACTACACTAAAAATGTTTTGCAAACAGGTCAACAGCAGATTTTTTAAGAAAACATTAACTACTTCAAATAAAGTAGCTCTGCAGTTCTTCCATTTCAAGAACACCCTCAGCATATCCATTCCAGCTTGCTACTTACATTGTCCTGTTTATTGCAGATAATCTTTGCATAACAGGTATTGTTATCTCTGCCTGGCACTGTCCATTCAAGTGGCCAGAACAAAGTGTGATAAACCTGGGAGGAAAACCAGAAAATGAGGGTTGGAATGTCACTGATTCAGTCAAGCACAATTTTTAATATCTTTATAAATAGGTGGTTTGACATTTAACCCACTATATTCTTGTCCATAACAAACTAGACAAGAATAATGTTTTTCTACTGAGCCCACAGAGTCCATCCTCCAAAACTCAGCAGAGGAAGACTTGACTCAAACCATGTAGCTCTGATTTAAATACTTGATAAAAACAGCAACAGTTACAATATACAGTAGTTTGCAAAGCAAACTTTCAGAAAGAGAAGTATAAAATTATCATCCAGTTACTATAGGTTTAAACCCATTACACAAAACAGTTAACAGCAGAAGCTCAATAATGCCATGTGATTTTGAAAGATGGAAGGAATTAAACACAAGGCATAACTCCAGAGATGTGCAGAAGCCAGAAATTACCATAAAATGGGGAAGTTATCCCCAATACTTCAGCAATAAAAGCCTTCAATTCACGACAATAAAACCACTCCTACAGCTCTGCAACCCAAGTCTGGCCTCCTGAAGTCAAAGCTTCTCAGCCACCTGCAAACAGCTGTGCACAATTCTAATGGCATTAAGTCCAGTCCTGGGTTTCTGCGAGTCCAGTACCTTGCTGGCCAGATGAAAACACAGCCACAACAGTTCTACTCATCTAAAATTCTAATCTTGTTAACACTATGCCTTGAGAATAAAGCAGCAGCAAGGCCCAAGAAAAACACCCTCAAGCTACAAGTTAATTGACTCTTGGGTGCTCTTACCTCCAAGTTTTGCTTTCCATATTCCTCTATAGCTTTTTCTTCAGGATACCCACAGCTGCCATACTCTAAAGGGGTAAACACTGTTGTTGGTACATTGATATAGTCACACTAAAAATAAAAATAAAGAATCATATTTAGACTATGCAAGTTCTACACAGTACATAACAGAACTTTTCTTCTTTTTTACGAAACACTTGCAGAGCTCACAGGAAAGTGGATAAATTAACTCATGTTACTGTAGATTGAAGGCAAAAAGCATAGAATTAAGTTGAAGTTGTATTCTTAGAGCTTTACCTTTTTGGAACTACCCCCATACAGCCTTTGGGCCAGCAGCCTCCCTGCCTGAATGGCAACTGGAGTAAGTTCAAGCTTTCCATCCAAGATATCCCCAATTGCATAAACATAAGGCACATTGGTTTGTTCTTCATCATTTACAGGGACTTTCCCATTCCTTTAAAACAAACAGAAGAGCACAGAATTCAGCATCACAACTTTCCTCAGCTCTCTGCAAAAAACAGAGGAGAGGCTCTATTCTATCTACTGAGCTCATTTCATTAAATAGATTCATGCCTTTTTTACTTCAACTGCAAACTTCAGAGCATCAGTCACCTTGAACTCTGACACACAGCTGAAGTCTGTATTCAGTGGGCCAGTTCTGACATGAACAACAGTGCCTGGCTGATGACAAGCAGCCAAGCTGCTCAGACATCTTTGGACTCAATCTTTCACCTGCTTATTTTACAGCTTTATGCTTTCAGCACAACGACCAACCAGTACATATTCACTCAGAATAGTTGTTTTACAAAGTACATGTTAAAGAAATTAAGTTAATGGATAATTGAACTCAAATCCAGGACAAAAAAAGGTTTCAAAGGCTCACATAATTGCTATATATAAGAGTGGGAATTAGAAAACCATCATGTATCATAAGTTATTTTTACAGAGGTAAAAAAAAGATCCTTTCATTCAGTGTTTTCGGGGAATTCAGCAATACTCACTTCTCATTGATTTTGACACCGATTGTCTGTAAACCAATATTCCTGGTACATGCATCACGACCAATGGCTATCAAAACCTAAAAAAACCCCAAAATTAAATGCAGTAACTTTATGCAAGAGAAGTATAAAGTAAGATTTTCTTCAGTCTTTTAGTGGAAAAACCGAAGCACATGAATAAAATGACTTCTAAATAGTTTTTTCCAAAATTTGAAAGAGCCACCGAGAACTCTCTTCCATGTATAATGTTTTAGAGATGCAACAAGCAGAAAAGCCAAAATGGAAACAAAAACAACAACACTGCTTACATGAACTAAATTCCAGGCACATAAAATTTCACCCATTTTGCTGACAGGGTTCAACTAAAGACAAATACTGAATTTTCACTTTTTTGTAGTTTACATGAATGACTTTTTAAGGAGGAGTTCTCTTCAAGTTGTTCAAGAAAAAGTACTTCAATACTTCTCATGTGCATCTATAGCCACTTATTTCAAATCCAGAAATGCTTACAGTGTTATATTCTCCTTCAAGGATTTCTGGTCCCTCAGTGGACTTCGCTGTCACTTTCAGTCTTCCTGGCATTCCTTGTTCCAGCTGCTCAACCTGTGCAAATTATTGTAAGCTTAGAATGACCTGAAGCTGCAGAGCTCACTTCCATTGTCATTCAAGCATTGACCTACTAATCTATCATTAAGAGTAAAAAAAGCTCAGTCTCATAAATCATTTATTTCAGCACAGAGCCAAAGCCTTCCCAGACAACACCTGCATTTTACACATGCTGTTTAAAGTAATGATGTGTTAAGAAAAGAAAGCTGAAGGATGCACTTGCCTGAACAGGTACAAACTTCCTGATGAACTTCACACCGTGTGTTTCCATGTAGGCACCGACTTTTTCTGCCATTTCTTGGTCAAAGCCGCGCAGAAGAATGGAGCGCACCATGACGGTGACATCCAGCCCCAGGCCAGCCAGGAACCCTGCACACTCCAGAGCCACGTAGGAAGCACCCACCACCAGAGTCTTGCCAGGGCAGTAAGGCAGGGAGAAGAGGTCATCACTGAAAAGAGAGGAAGTCTAAGTTACAAGGCTCTTCCAACACAAGCTTGTTTGTCCTGGCAAACGCTAGAGCAGACAAGTTCAGTCTTTTTGTGCCTTTTCATCTCACCTTGTAATGCAGAATTCTTTATCTCCAGGGATACCCAAGTATCTTGGCCTTTCTCCTGTTGCCAGGACAAAAGTCTCTGCTGTGTGATAGGTTACTTGTCCTTTTCTGTTAGTTGCCTGTTGATGAAGACACAGTTTAGACAGACATTTTCATGTGCTTTAAGATAAAAGCTATGCAATCCTTTCCTGAATTATTGTAGGTATGTTTAAAAATCAAGAATAAGCAGTTTGATACAAGAACTAATGCCCTTAGAGATGCCACGCAGATCATTGAAGATAATCAGGTTCAAACCACAGATTATCAGGCTTTTCTTCCATTAGATCACTTAAAATCACTTACACTTTGAATCCTGCCCATTTTAACTACTAATTTAAATTGGATTATTTGTAACAATTTAACTTCTGAGTTATAAGAAGTCACAACAAATTAAGACAACACCCTTATCCCCTCCAATAAAAGGCCAACACAATGCAAGGGAGACAGCGTAACATGAATTAGTTCATAAGCTAATGTAAAAATGTAAAAAAAAAAAAAAATAAAAAGATAACTCGTTACACGATTTCAGTTCAGAGGGCCTAAGACCCAACCTTGCATGAATTCTATAATTTGATCTCTAGACACCCGTGGTCTTTGGCAATTTCATCTTGCCAACGCATCTCTCCCAAAATCTGACCTTCATTTTTGCTCTTTGTTAGTTTTCCATAACAGATGAAGGGAAACTTTCTCCCCATCGAGGTAATTCAGGTTGGAAGGGATCTCAGGAGGTCATCTAGTCCAGCCTCCTGCTGGGAAGTTTCTCTGTTCTACCTCACTTACTGATTAGGGACACTTAAGTGGCCTGGACACTTGAACAGGTGGTACACAAGGTAAATTGAATTTACTATTATCTTTCAGTGCCAGGCTCTTGGTTTAAAACACAAATAATTCAGCCTGGATATTGAAAACAGACAATTACAGCCCACTGAGTGCAACAGTTAACTTCAATATGCACTTCTAGGTTAACCTTGCTTCAGTATGATCACTTACAGCAAGATTGCCAGAACAAGCTTTGTCTTGCAAAACTGACACTTTAATTTGTATGCTGATACAGCACAAGGTTCTAGCAGAGCTCTTATGCAAGCGCTTAATCTAAATTTAATTTCAATCGTTTTTATGCTTTAGCACGAGGACTTTTCAAGTTGCAAAATTGAACAGCTAGAGTTTCCTTTCTTTCCCCATCTCCTCACTCAGGCTGCTGAAATCAGTCATGAAACAGAAACTGAGACCACCTTCCTCTATTCTTACAAGACACAGGTTTACACATATCCACATCACTCTTACATAACTAGGTTTGCAAACACTGTGGCAGGTACTAAAGTACAATAATTGTTTTAATCAGTAACTTCACAAATGAGTTATTAACTTCAGTTGACCTAACTTGGCAATGTTAAGATAAAGCCTTTCTGGTGCTGAATTTTATAAAGCAGTTCTAGAATATGAGTTTTCCCTCCCAGCTAAGTATTTTAAATGCAGAGCATACCTTAATTTTGTGTGGTTCCACGAATTCTCCATAAGAATTGAGGTATGTCACAGACTTCTCTCTCAAGGACACTCGGTAGCCCCAGTTTAAAGAACCAATGTAGTTCTGGACTGCTTCTACCATGACCTCCCAGTTGTGTTTAACTGAAACAAGACACTGATTTCATATTCAAGGAAATAAAAGTACAATGTGCCCCTTAAGAAAAACTTAACTTATTCATTGTACGCCATGCTAAGGAAACACCATTATCAGTAATGAGGGCACATATTAAGGTCTCGTTCTACTATGTTAATATTTATGTGGCTTGTTACTATCTGAACTGAGCCCATTCTAGAAGTTCTGCCATTTATTTCAGCTAATACAGGGAACAAAACACAATTAACTTTCAACCCCACAGGTTTCTATGACTCAAGCCTTCTGATTCACCTTAGAAAAGTACTGAACTCTGCCTCTAATTTATTAAGTCCAAAGTACAAGAACAATCTTGAGTTGAGCATCTCATTTGTACAGTCTTGGTCTGCCCTCTTGCTCTTACCAACCTTGTTCTTCATACTGCCACCCAAATTTCCTTGAATCTTGGAGTGCCTGACCCAGAAGTGCTGCTTGATGCATCAGCTTCTTAGGAATGCAGCCTACATTTACACACGTGCCACCAAGTCCTAAGAAGGAAAGAACCACATTACTGTTTCCATGAACAGGATTGATGCTTTTCCTATCATATACTTTGTATACTCGTATCACTCAGGAAGGTTTGCTGTAGTCACACCAGTTACATGAAATTTCTGTTGCAAGGGACACTTTAAAATACAATGAACACACTAAGCTAGTATTTGGTTTAAGACATTATTAGATTCACTGACCCAAGGCAGGTACAGCATGTCAAACACAGGCCCTGGTTACCTACTCCACAAGGCTTCAGATTTTAGTCAGATTGTCAAGTAAGCAAGGCAAAAAGCCCAGATTTCCTACAATTTAGTATCATCTATTATGTGGAATTTGAAATGTGCCTGTGTTTGAAATACTATCTACAATAGCACATTCATTTCTTGACTCCATAGAAGTTTCACTGAAGTTCTTTATTCATTCTCAGTGCCAGTATCACTAATGAGGTCAGCAGCTGTCCTTAGCTAGGGAAAGGTGAGACACACATAGCCATGGAGTCACTGTTCTAAAGGGAACCTATCAACTGTCTACAAAATAGAACTGGATGAACTGAAAGGCAAAATATCCCCACAAACATTAAAAAGTGAACATGCACACACACATTACCCAGACATGGTTTGAAAGTGACCAAAGTTAGAAAAACTTTTGACAAATAACAGAGCTAGCAATGCCTAAACCAGAAATAACCATCTAGAAAAGCAGCAGGCATGCCAGGAAAAAACCTCTTGTTATCTGTGTACCAGGATTACAGGACTTCAGCCTCAACTCCTAAGAACATAAATCCATAATATGTAACATCTCAGTATGTATCACTGGTACCCAAACATTATCAAATAAAGAAAAGCTCACCCCATGAGGTTCCAAGAGGTGTTGGAACAACATAATCTAATACCATTACTTTCTTCCCCAAGGCAGCAGCTTCCTGCAAAAGATGGAGATGAGCAGTCAGCATTACTGAACCAAGCAAGCCTGTCCACTCATTTGTGGTCATGATACACCTAGCATTAGCAGAAGCCTTCTTTACTACCTTCACTAGTTAGTCATTATCATATATGGCTCTTCTATCTCCTTCCATAGACAAAAATTGAAATCCCTCAAGAACTGACTTTTTTCCAGACTTTGAATGGCTCCTTGCATGTTCAATGCTGCATCCAGACCCTCCTATGCTGTCAAAAGCCATGATCTGAAAAATGTATGAAATGGGCTCAGCAGCCTATGATTCTCTTCTACCTCACCTAAATATTTATGCTTTTAGCTCTCATTTTCTTTCAGAAGGACAGAACTGACTTGGCATGTTCATGGATGGAAAAGCAGGTGACAAACTGGAGACATTTCAGTGGAGCACCACCATGTTCGGGGGCTGAGCTCACCCCATATGAGAAGGCATAGTTAAATTAACATTAATTAACAAGTTGAACAGTAATACTCATCCAAATATAGACTGTTTTATAGCAACATAATTAATAGAGAGATTAACTCTTGAAGCAGTTTTACATACCACCTGCTCTTAAATGCCATTTTCACATCTTACCTTAGAACATGCAAGTCCACCTGAGCCACCACCAATAATAATGAGATCATATTCATAGGGTTCTGTAATTTGGTTGTCCCCAAGGAGTTTCTGCAGTGATCCATCCTGATAAGCCTGAGAGAGAAAAAGAAAAAAAATAATCAAATTAGCACACATTTCTGAGCAAACAACTGATAACATTGCCTCCTCTGGCCTACGTCACCCAGTCTACTGCGTCACACCAAATTTAACCACAGTCAAACAGCAAATTCACTCAGTCTTGCCCATTTCCAATTGATTTTTAAAGCCATGTTACCTGATACGTTGCATCACAGCCACCAATGTGAGTTCCATTCACAAATACATTAGGCACTGTCCTCTGGTTGGTCATCTCTGCCAATACTTGCTGAATACTGGCTCCATCATCTAAGAATAAAAGAAATGTGCATATTATAAACAGGTTTCAGGAAGAGAGCTATTAGAACAACCTAAATTATTAAAGCTTTGGACTGTGATACACTGTAGGCCTGCCCAAGACAATAATTTTAAAAGCATTCCATTTGCAGGTTTCCTGGATATAAGCAAGTCTTCAGAAACTACTTTAAACTGCTATTAAAGGAGTAGGCTTAAATACACAAATTAAACTGGTATTTCAAGCCACAATGCTACAGAATTGAGTAACAGAAGTAGTAAGAGTTTAGTTCTTGTTTTGTTGAACATTTTTATCTGTCTCTGACAGTGTCACATTTGATACTATACAAAAATTCTTTTCCAGCTATCAGAGATGATCACACCTTTTCTTTCATGAGAACTACCTTATTTTGGAGTATGTTCTGTGTACAGGCACATAATTTTGCCCGGCAGTTTTGTATTATGAGATGATGGGTAAGGGAAGTATGAACATGCTTTTCTACTTACCCTAAAGCTACCTTCCTACTTTTTCTACCCACCACACTGTCAAAAACTTTCTAGTTTTTAAATTATCATTGCTTGACCTGACCTGTTATCTGAATCATCAGCACCTACACAAAGGCTCAATTTGGATCTCTCAGCAGCAAATGTGGAACTGGGACTTTACAGTAATCACTTTGACTAAAATCTTTTTATTCCAAGATTGTATCTATTTAGCATCAGTAATCAGAGTGAATGCAAGGGAAATATACTATTAATTAGAAGTAATTCCAGGGGAAAAAAAGCTGTGCATTGTACTTTACTATCTTGGGCTATAATTAATTCACAGTATGACAACCTGAATAAGAAGCAAAAGTAACTAAGAAGAGATTAATAAATAGCTACATTTTTCCCAAACACTGCTTTGGCAAAAAAAAAAAAAAAAAAGCAAAAAAGCAACTTCAAAAAGGCATTAGAACTTTAAGAATAAAGTACAGGAAACTTTAGTTTTGTTTGTACAGAAAAAAAATAATAATAATAAATGCATAATAATAATAAAATGCATTTAAGAGCTTAGTAAGAACCATATAAGAAACTATTTTTCCCTAAAACTACATTAAAAGTTACATGCATTATGTCCATATACAGATAAGGCACTGCACATGTCCTAAAACTAAAATAGCTGGGACTCAAAAAAACCAAACTTGAATCTAGCAGCAGCCAAGTTACTGGAATTTACCCTTCCTTCCAGTGACTCAGCACCTTTCCCAAAGGTCACTCATACACCAAGTCAAACATTAACAATTCATCTCAAGCAACAACAGAACCAGGAGTAGTAAAAAAATCCCAGGCTTTTCCCCCAGAAGTCATAGTTCCTTGGAGAGAAATCAGATCTCACATCTTCTATCACCTGATGATTTTTACAGAGTCAAAGGCTTCAATTATATTAAAAACAAAGCCTAATTGCCTTTATCTGTGCATATTTTAAAATGTATTTTACTTGTTTCACATATGCCCCAATTAGTTCAGGACAGCTGAAGGAATCAAGCAGAGTTACTCAGTTTTAGTTACATTAAGCAGCAGCATGTGATCCAGGTTTTTCTCCTACTCACCAGTCACATCCAGTTCCAGAGCGTAGAACTCCACACGCATGGAGCGGAAGAGTTCCTTCACCTGCAACAGGAGCAGACAGCATGGCAGTGCAAGGGATCCTCAGCTCAGGGTAAAACTTCACTGCTGGACACACACAGGGGACCTGGAAGGCTCAGTTACTGTGCTCTGAGGCACTTCTGTGCTTTGTGTGTTCCTCACATAACCCAGAGCATTTAACCTTCCAATACAAGTCCCGTTACCTTAAGAAAAAGTTTCTAGATACAATTTGCTTAGCTGCTGACTTCTCCACCCATAACATACCAAAAGCCATGGAAGTGACTGCCATAGAAAAAAACAGAGATAAAGCAGCAGCAAGAATCTTTGGTAATACTAAGAAAAATCAAAAAAAAGGAAAAAAGGGAGTGATGATAATACGTAAAACAAAAACCTCAAGGACTTTTTTTTAAAAATGACATTATAAAAAGTTGTAGAAGGAAGTAATGCTTTCCAAATGTACTCAGCACTCAGTTGGGTGTTTTTGTAACCTCAGTTCTGGATGGACAAAGTGTACCATTACCTGAGTCAAATCAGGCAGCCTTTTAGAAACAAAGATTTCTACAGTAACATTTTCTGGTAAACTGGCATGTGCAAACAGCTCTAGCAAGAATCACTGAATGCCTGTGGGATGGACCCACTTGCCAGCATGGAGTCTAAACACTTTTCAACCAGCTTTCTGACAAACCTCAAATTTATTGAAAGAGCTTCACTAAGAATATGTTGAGTCACATTTAGTAAGTTTAAAGATGTCTAACACATGAGGAATAAAATGTTCTTAATATTGCTCTGATTCACACTGTTGCTATTCTGAATACTGAATATTCCAATGTTTTCTGATTAAGTTTCAGCTTTATGCAGACAAACAGGAAAATTTTCTATTCTGTACCAACTACAAATTAAGTTTCTTACCCCATCATACATAAAGCATAACATTAAAAAAAAGCTTTGCCTCTGTAATTTATTATATTGTTTCTGCAGTTTTACAATAGTGGAAGTTCTAAGGGACCTTTTCAGGCCATCTGCATTAACTCCCTGCTCAAAGCAGAGCCAAATGTGAAGGCTGATGACATTGCTCAAGCACTGTCCTCTCACTTGGAACATCCAAAAGGACAGAGAAACCTGAGCTGGCTCCACACTTGACCATCCTCACAGTAAAGAACTTCCACTGGAGTGTCTGTCATTGTAACTTATGTTTGTTGGTTCTTCTCCTTTCAGTTTGCAACTCGAGCAACAGTCTGGTTGTCTTCCCACTTGTCAGTTGAAGGCAGCAACTAAAACCTTGAACTTATCAAGGTACACCAAACTGAGCTTCTCCTTCACACATTCAGTGTGTGTGATACTCCGGTCCTCTAATCATCTAGATGACCCTTGAAATTTTTTGTCCTAAGCTCACCATGATGTTCAGGCTTGCTTCCTAGAATGATTACAGCTACAGTCAGAATGAAAGGGAAACAGCAGTGGAACCACTCCAGACCTGCTCTGCATTTGCTGTTACAAATCCCAAGCTAAACACCACGCAAGATCTAGAAAGCAAAGCTTTAAGTGATTGCTACTAGGAAGTGTTAAGAATACAGAGGCAAATCAGAAAATTAGCTGCTTGGCTGCTGGTTTAGTTTGCAGCAAAGCAGCAGAGTAACAGGCAAGTGTTCATTAATTTTTGTTCTCTTTTTAAAAAAACTCTGCCAAAACATCGCAACAGCAGCTGGTAGGAGGGTGGACAGGACAGAACATTATTAAACCAAGAAAGATCACACTCGAGAAAGGGCAGATTTAAGGCATTTAGACCACCTTTATTCTTTACTGAAGACACTCAGTAGAGATAAAAAAATACCAGACAAATGTCAGCATCCTAATTAGAGGTGACTATTACACTTCACACGTATGAACAAATCATACTTGTGTTGTGCTAATGAAGCTGAAAGAAGGATCGTAGCAAGCACATGAGCAGTTACAAAATCTCCAATGCAGGCAAGAGATAATAGATTACTTTGCTTTGGCGAAGGAAATTATTAGGAGGAGTAGAAAGATAACACACTAATCATGAGTAATATCTAGATAAGCTGAACAGGAAATGATTTCTCAGAAATACTCACTGGAGCACTCAGCAATAACTGCATTTACCAGAAAACAATTTTGAAATGAAAAGGAAGTAACCCTCCATAGGGAACACAACCAGAAAGCTTACTGCTATCTGGCATTGTAAAAGCCAAAATTAAAATGAGATCAAAGGAGTTATTAGATCAATTAATGAAAAAGAAGATCCACTGAAAACTTTGAACGCTAAAAAACTAATAGAGATTCAGGTCAAGAAATTCCTGTGTCAAACACACATCACTGGAAACTTCAGCAGTTTCATTCAGGGAGATTTTCTCCCATGTAGCCCAAAGCCAAAACTATAGTTTATCCAAATGTCTGGGATGGGATACAAAGCTGCAGGGTCACTGGTCATTTACTTCCCTTTTCACCAAAGCAATGGCCTCAGTTACCTACTAAACCCCTTCAGTTTTGACAAAAAGCAGTGGACTAGAAACACTTCCAAATGTTATTAAACAATAGATAATTCCTCTAAAACTAAGAAATTGGTCTAACTTTAGGATATTCTCAGAGATGCTTTCTGTCACTAAGGTAGCTAATCATACCATAAAATAATAATGGTGTGTCCTAGATCTGCTGTTTCAAGTATCAACTAACACCCCATAATAGCTACAGCTGAATTGGCCAGAACCCCTGAGGATAGAGAATCTAATCTGTAACAGCATAAAATATGACTAAAATAACCAGTAACTTCTACACAATCACAGCTGTTGCTCGTAAAATTTCAACATATCACAGTGTTCAGCCTTGCCATTTTTTCACGCTAAAACACTATGTTTTCTTTATGCATTTCAGTCTAACTTATCTTTTCTGGATGCTGAGAAATTGAAGACACATCCAGGTGAAGTTATGACAAGGAAGTAATTATACCACCACCCCCTCTCCACCACTGCCCTGTTAAAGCAGTTGAACAACAAACTGCATTTGCAGAAGGACAACAGCACAATTGCCAAGTCATGCTATTAGCTAACCTGAAAACAATCACCTACTTCATTCACTTAGGGAATTTATTTGCAGTTCTGTTTCTGAATGAAAGTGCAATTTCAATTTTCTTCTAGCATGGCTACCTCCACTTGAAACAGAGAATTCCTTCCACCCCCAAATTAGGTCCTTTTCGAGCATGAGCACTAAACATCTTTAGTTTTTCAACTAATCCTACCAAAAGCACATTGCTAACAACCATCCACAGTAAAAGACAATACAAAGCACACTATTCATATCTGTGTAAGAACTCAGAACTGTGTGATTACAGTTTAAGTAGCCAAGCTGTAACTCCATTTTCAAATTATATCCACTTCATTAATTCTATAGACTTGATCAGCTAACAGGAATCCTGCATTATCCATTGTTTCCCCATTCCTTTCACTAATTTCTAAGTCTTTGATAGGAGGGATTGTTAATATCACTAGTGTTACAGATATTCCTCTCTTTTATCACTTGATGTCTTATGTGAGGCTTCCTTCTTCCATAAACTTTCTTCTAATTCTCTGTCTGCAATCTATACCCCTTCTCCACATCTTCTTTGTTATATTGCCTTCCTGTTCTGTTCCAAGCAGGAAAATAAGCCAAGCAAATCTGCCTACCAGGGCAGTCAGCTCTTCTTCCCCCAGCCCTATTTATGACCTGTTTCTTCACAAAAATCCATGCAGTGTTTTTCAACTCCCCTTCCCAGAAAGGGCCACGACAGAGGGCCCTCTTACTCCCTATATTCATTCTTCCCCTTTGCAAGACAAGGGTAACACTCCTCATCTCTGACTGCTTCCCTGAAGCAAGCCATCTGCCTAATGGAGAAGCTATTAACAAATCCAGGAAAGAACAACCTGGAATTTAATTATTGGACTACAATCAAGTGTTTTCTCCTCTTCTTGTCTTAGTCTAGAGCCTCTGCAACACCATGAACAGATGAAGGAAAAAGGCACAAGGTTTAAAAAGTCACTGCGCCACCATGTGATCTCAAACCCACTGAACTGAGTGCCATGAGCATCAGCATTAACAACCACAAGCACTAAAAGCACACAGGGCAACACTGACAGGCACAGCCAAGTATTTCTCCATGGGCAACTCTGAAGTCTTCAAAAAATGATTTCTCCTCAGCAGAAGAGAACACTTTTGTCAACTGGACTAGACTGGAGCAAGACTCCAACTCTTCATTTACTGAAAGTTCGAGTAAGTTACTAAGAAGGATTTGAGCTATGTACTATGCTCTATCTGCCAAAAGATTAGGTTCTTAGAAGGCATTGGTCTGGTTGATCCTCCCAAACACAGAAGATTCCTTTCTCAAAACCTCAATTAAGTTGCAAGTGAGGTAGGATATATTCAAAGTGAGATAGGATAAATTCAGTTAAGTTTTCTGCAAGACAATCATAGTATCTCTTCCCTCTCCAGAGTTCCCAGAACTAAACCTAACCTAGATGTGTGAGTGAGGCTTCTGAGTATTTTCCTGGTTATCAGTTCTATTGAGGAACACCAGGACTTGATTCAACAGTTCCAATTACGTTCTTCCTACCATGATCATAAGAAATATGGTAGTGTGAGCTTTAAATAAAATTTCATAACATACTTTTTGTAAATATCCAAGAAACTCAAAGCCTACAAGTCCTCAGATCCTGTGTGAACTATGACCAGTGTGCTGGTATCATAAATGGTATCTAATGAAGGCCCTGAGCTTTTTAACGAGTTTGGCTTACTAGTCATAACCAGCCTGTTACACTGATGCGCAGTCAGGGCTGAAAACATATTTTTCTCTAAATATCCCATTATCCAGGAGTGCTTTTCTTTTCACCACACACTGCAGCCAGGATTTAGAACTTACACACTTGCTATACAGTCAACCTTCCTCAAATTTAGAAATGGCAGAAAACTCATCCCTCCCATGGAGAGCAGCTTTGTCCAAGCTCAACAACAACGTGGTACCCAAATTTCCAGCGAAAAAGGAACACAGCCAGCACCCCGCGCTTCGAGCAGCTGTAGAGCTGAGGAACAAGCACGCTGTGCGGAACTCTCCACACATCTGTCTCCCAGCGTGGCAAGGGGAAAGAACTACCACGAACGCCACGAATCCTCGCCTGGTTTCAAGCCTGGCAAGTGGTTTTCCAGGGCTAGCACGTGGCGCTGGGGCGGCATGGATACAGCGTCACTCGTGCCGCTCCAAAGCCCGCAGGTGCCGCCGCCGCGTCCCCGCACCGCCCTCCCTCCGCGCCGCTTCCCCGCGCCCTGCCCGGCCCGAGCGCGGCCCGCGGGCACAGCGCTGCCCGTGTATCCCTCCAGGGGAGGGCCCGCGGGGTCTCGCCGCCGCCGCCGGCTCACCTTGTTGCAGTAGGGGCAGTAGCTCTTGCTGAAGATCATGACGCGGTGCGAGGCGATGAGGGTCCGCACGCGGAGCTTCAGCCCGTCCCAGTCCGGGAGCCGGGTCTGTGTCGGCGGTGGCGCCATGGCGGTACCGGCGCCTTCCCCGCGGCGGCCGCGCTGACCCTCAGCCCCGGCCGCGCCCGCCCCTTCCGCAGCGGGCAGCGTGACGGGCCGGGCCGGCCTATTCGGAGAGCGCGGGGGGGAACAACAGGCCAAGGACGGCTCTGCGCCCTGCAATTCACCCACAAGCACTGTGAATCGTTGTAAAACAATAAAAACCACTTTATGTCATAGGAGAAAGTGTCACTATCTGCCTAAAGGCTACGCAGAGAAGGATAAACTCGCGTTGTTCAAGCCTCTCTCCCCCGTGCGAGGGGGCGCGAAGTGAGCCAACAGGAGGCCGCGGGAGCGCGCATGGGCGGTGGGAGGGCGGTGCCGGGCGGGGCGCGGGGCGGGGCCGGGCGGTGCCGCCTCAGAGCCGGGGCCGGGGCTGGGAGGGCGGACGGTGCTGGGCAGGGCAGCCGGACAGTGCTTGGCGGGGTGGCTGGAGTAGGGGTTGTTCTGCGGGTTGTTCTTTGCCCCCTCTCCGAGTTGGCGGCGATTGCCGCGGCCTGGAGCGATCGACCCGTGTCCCGGGCCGGCCGGGTCTGATCTGCATCGGTGCCCTCTAAGTGAGGGCGAACATGGAGGGGAAGCTGCTTCCCCCGTCTGCCTCCACCTGCCCCTTGTGTCTCCTGCACTGGGAGGAGAACGGGTCCAAGGGCGTGCTGAAGCATCGCTTGTTGCGTACACCTCTGATGGGATGGAATGCTCTGTTCCTACGAATGCCGGGCTGAGGGGCGGCGGGGCCGCGGTGCCGGCACAGGCTCGGGCAGGGGCGGTGTGAGCCGGGAAGGGAGCAGGAGCTGCCCTGCCCTGCCCTGCCCTGCCCTGCCCTGGGGCGGCCCCGGCCCCGCATCGGGCATCTCCCCGCACGGCCACCGCTGTGTGCCCATGGCAGCAGCGCTCCCTGAGCACTCCTCAGTGTTGTCCTGGTTTGACATCTCAGAACTTCCCTAAATCCCGCCCTGCCAGCTTCTGAGTGACAGGAGTTGTTTTCTGTAGGCGAGGAAAGCACAGTGATTTCATAAGATTCAATAAGGAGTTTTTAACAACGTAGGTAATGAAGTCCATTGCTCCCTCCCACACCTGCCACAGACCAGTCCTACTGCTATTTACTAACGCTAAAAATAACCACATATAATAGCTGTAATGCCACCGGTGATGAAAATGGGCCTGGTGGGAGACAACTGAATTAACTTCCTTAATTCCTTTTTGGATCACATGTACCTATGATGTTCACTGCCCAGTGAGCTTGAAAAAATGTATATTTATTTGAATGTTGGCAATGAAGGAGTTCTAGACTAAGATTTTCTATGCTCCCCACAGAGAAAAATAAATCTAAGTTTTGCAGCCTTGTATTTCAATATCAGCAAGTAGGAAAGTGGATACAGTACCTGCAGTTACTGAGGTCTGACATAACCTGCATGGGCCAGAACTACCCCACTGTACTTTGTTCACAGTCCAGACAAAACTGCTTGTTTGGTTCCTAGCTTTGGCTAATTGTTCCCTCTCCTCAGACTCCTTTTGCCTTGTGAGAAACAGTGGTGCCTTTACTATTATTACAGGAATTAATATCCCAAGCTCAAAGGTTTGTGCCACTGTCTGAAGGCTGGTAGGTTTTCATATTAAACTTGGTCTGTTTTCTTCTATGTAAACATCCATCAGCTTTAGAAAGCTCTGAGAAAGCAATAAATATTCAAAAGATCTTTTTCTGTAGACATGCTCAACACTGATGGCAATGTGCCAGGTCCCATGAGGAATAAATGGCCAGGGCAAATTAAGTCACTTGAGGGTTTATTTTCCTCTCAGCACACTCTGCTCTTGGTTATTATTTACCACTGTTGCCTTAGAGCAAGAATGTGGTAATGGTTTTAAACTAAAGGAGAGTGGATTCAGATTAGATATAAGGATGAATGTTTTTACAATGAGGGAGGTGAAACATTGGACCAGGTTGCCCAGAGATGCCCCATCCCTGAAAACGTTCCAGTCCAGGTTGGATGGATCTCTGATCAACCTGACTGAGCTAAAGATGACCCTACTTATTGCAGGGGGTTGGAGTAGATGATCTTTAAAGGTCCCTTCCAACCTAAATTATTCTGTAATTATATGATTATATGGAGAATGGGTGAGGGGGACAATATCAACTTACAGCACAAAGGGGTAGTCTGGAAGCACTGTTATGGCAGTTTCCTGCTTAGCTTTGCTTTCAGTCACTGTAGGTGGTTGACAGAAAAGGAAAGGATTGAACTCTGGAGAAACAGAAAGAAGTTATTGTTCAGTCTTAGAGGTGAATGGACTGCCACATTAGCATCCTGTCTCTGTACCCCAGTAATGGCTCTGATTATTGTTAACAGATGCCCTGAACCTGTCTTTGAGAGGTTTTTTTTCTCCCACAGAATACCAGATCATACTCAGCTCTCAGGATTTTCGGGTGGGCTGCGGAAAGATATAAGAGGTTTTACAGCTTTTTGGGCAACCATTCCACTCAGAGATTATGTCAAAATATTTGAAACAGCAGAAGTGTAACATTTATAAATGAAGTGGTTTGCAAGAAGAGATTTTGAAGAAGGGGCAAGTGACTTGTGGAAAGGATCAGGAAATTGTTTTAAGGATAGGAGTGCTAGAGACTTGTTTAATAAAGGTTTAAACATGCTTGCTTGAACTGTGGCTCCCTGCAGGCAAGTGAGCAGCTGTACAAAGTGCTTACAGGATGATGATAAGCTTCCCCACCTTCCACATGAAAGGCCTTGGTCTGCTTTCTGTAAAATAAACTGTCTCATTATGACAGTTCTCTCCTAGGCATTACTCAGCTTAGTCTGAGGATTAGTAATAAACCAACAACATAAAATAATTCTTAATAATGTAGCATTGTGTGCTATGGGAGGGCATTGAGGTAAAAACTGGTAGGGGAGGTTTATGAATAGAATAGAATAGAATAGAATAGAATAGAATAGAATAGAATAGAATAGAATAGAATAGAATATGCATAATTTGCTCAGCTCTTGCACAGGTCTAGAAGGCTTTTAGCATTATAAAGGTCTGATCTCATATTTGAAAAAGTAAAGCTACATGCCTTTCTGAAAACACGGAGTAAGACAATCTTTGCCATAAAGAAAAAGCTCCAAAAGACAAGTCCATGCAGATAGCAGATTCTGGAAGCATTTCTAAATTAAGTTGTTTGCAAGAAGATATTTGGAGGAAAGAGCAAATGGCTCATAGAAAAGAACCAGGGAAGTGTGTTAAACATAACTGGGAAAATCTTTAGCCATTCTTTCATCTTAAACCAAATTAATTTCTCACTGGTCTTGCTCCCATTCCTCGTGTGCAGTCAGATAGCCATGAGCCTTGATTGCTGAAGGCAGTCAATTTAACAGTGAAGAATAATCAGAGAGTTCCCTCCAGCCATATTCCTTTGTTCCCTGTCACAGCCTCATGTCACAGGACACGAAAAGAAAGAGCCTGAGCTATATCCATCTTTATATTCCATTGATGATCTCTCTATGGAGTGGTGTCCTCTAAGGTTGCTCCCTCCCTCTTGTATTTATCCAGAATGCATAACAGAGATAAGAAAGTGCAGAGAATTACCTTAAAGACCAAGAGGGTGACAAAAGATCTAAACTATGGCCTCAGTGTTTCTCACATTATTCCAGTGCCTTCACTGGTCTTCTGGGACCCTCACCTATCTGCATCAGGAGAGGAATAAGGGTGCTGCATTTTAGAACAGCATTTCCTGGTTTGGAGAAGATGCTCAGATTAACCCAAAGCTGTAAATATTTCATGGGTAGAAGAAAGAACAGAGATTATGGTTATTTATTCAGAAAAAAATAACAAGTCTCATTGGATTACTGTAGAAATTGGTCACAAGCCAGGAGACAACCAAAATCCTTAGCCACGAGCATGGCTACGCCCTTTGTCAACACCAACAATGGAGAGTCAGTGGAGCCTGAGCTGTGCTGGAGGCTGTTGACAACCTGATTTGTTTGCCAGCCTTTTGGGTGACATGTGGATGGCCTGAAGCTCAGACTTTATGGATTAGTGTTCATGGCAAATGATATCAAAAGTCTTCTGGCACATTCAGAAATTCTGGCGCCATTAAATCAGCTCATTGGAGTGCTGATGGTGAACATTACCCAGAGCATGTAATAACCCTGGGCTCCAGGCTGAGATAAGGAGAGTGTCTCTGATCACACAAGACTTTGGCCAGGGAGCAAAGGGGAAGAGCTTAGGGAGAAATCAAAAGAAAGAGGAAAATAAGTTCTTCAGATGAGTAGCAGCACTCTCCAGGAAGGGCCAGGCATAGCAATAACTTCTGTTAGCAGTGGTACAACTGAAATACAGCAAGCATACACAGCAGAGGGCAATCACATCTTCATTGCTGTAAAAATTCAACATCCCACCCAGACAGGCTTGTCTGGACAAGTGGAGTGTTGGAATGAGGCCTGGATGTTAACAGCTAGGGAGAAGTCAATGGGGGGAGCTCAAGACCCACCAGGAATAATTTCTCTTCACAATCTTGAATAAATAGTGAGGAGCTGTTGCACTCCTTTTTAAAAGGCATCAGAAACAAGGCAGTTAAAAGGAAATAATCAAAGTGGTAGAGTTAGGACCTGCATGTGCTAATGATGCACACGTGTAATTTTTCCATGCAAAACTCATGCTTGTGAAGTTGTAAAAAACATTGTGGGTGCTTCAAGTTCACTCTCCTGGTTTTGCAAACCATCTGCTAGTTTGTGCCTGCAAGTGAGATATGACTGTCTATCTGCTTTTCTGCAAACGTGATGTTGGTAGTCCTCTGTTTCAAAATTTCACTCTGGTGATCTGCTGAATGGGTCTCATCTAGTCCTACCTGTCATACTTTCAGTCTAAAATGTATGGTTAATGTTCCTTAAACAGTGTTTTAGTTTTTATGTAGTATCATTATTATGAAGCTCTGAGGTGAGCATGAGATTTTCTGAATGTGCCTTAATTGGATTGCCAACACTGAGGCTCAGAGAATGTGTCCTCCTGTAGGCATAGGGCACAGAGTTTGCTGATGATGTTCCATCATCAACAAGATGTTATTTTACAGTAAATAATACTTGAGAGAGTGCCAGGCCTCAGGGCTGAGGAAGGAGGCTCCAAGGATTTGTGCAGAGCAGGGTCTCCCTTTGCCCAGTTGAAGCATTAATGAAGTGAGAGAGATTCAGGCTGGATCTAAACCTGTGGAATAATGGCCTCCACAATTCAGTTGTGTTAAGTGCTGCAAGGCAGAAGCTTTTCTACAGCTGACAGAAAAAGTGCTGGTGCTCATCTGCTTTACAGGATAAGCCCTTTATTTATCTGCTTTAATGAACATCATGGTGTCCATCTGCCATGCGCTAAAGTCACCTTTCTTTTCTGGGATTCTTATGAAGGCTTTTTAAAGGAGAAAGGAAAACAAAAGAAATGCAGACATAAAGGATAAAAAAAGTCCTTAATCCTTCAGAAATATGGGAACTTGGCTGTATATCTAAGCAAAACCAGTTCCTTTAAGGAGTCATATGCTGCACATTTCCCAGAAGAGTATTTTAATGAAGGTTGTTTTGTGGTCTGGGGTTTTTAATTCTAAGCAGTTTTAGCAAGACAAATCTTGCACTTCCAATGCAGGAGTCTTGGCTGGGGTCTACTCCCTTTTGCAATCCTCTTTTCCAGTGAAATTCCTAGTGTCTTCATCTGTCCACTGTGCTGTTCTCCACCTGAGAGAGATGGTCAAAACTATCACAGGTTAATATTTAAGAAGAGGGAATATTCAAATGTTTCCTACAGTTTCTTTAGCTAGTGCAATTTATTTTATCCTGCAGCTGCATGGGAGTGCTCAGCAGGAAGGTCAGATAATAAATTCAAAAGCACAGATTTCTACACTGCCTTTTGTCATAGATTTATTATCAAGTGTGTCTCTTAAAGTCTATTTACATGCTTTTTCCTTTAGGTAATTAAATATTGTGCTGAACAGAGATTCAGCTTTTCATCCTTGGGGTAGCTATGTCAGAGAGATCTTTCTCTCTATGTAGATTCCCACACAGTTTGTAGTCTCCCCCTCAGTTTTGTCTTCCATTCTGTGGACAAGCAGGCTGGACATCTTTGAATCTTTGGAGTTGAGAACTCTGCCCTTTGTGCATTTTGGTTCACACATGCTCTGCTCCCTGCTGATCAGAACAATGGTGCTGACTCCATGTGTCAAAAGAAGCCTTCCTTTTAGGATTTTTGCTGCTTCACTGAAATTAGCTGATTTTCACAGTACCTGGTGCTGATAAGCTGTTGGCTGAATTTCTGGCTCCATTCAGGGTTTCACGTCTGCACACTAAGGTGGTTCCTTCAGTAAAAACAGGCCCGCCCAAGCAGCTCACAATATTTTTCTGCTGCTGGGTGGTGATCTCAAGGAACAATCTTCCTTGTGGTTGTTTGGTGCTTCCAGGCCTGGCTGGGACCCAGGAAGATGCAGGAAGCACAGGAGAAGGTATTGTGGAGAGGAGAAGACTTAACAGACTGGTGTTTTCCAAAGGTTCAGAGATGGATGAAGTTCACATTTCAGGGAAGGTTCAAATAAACATATATTTATTCTCAAATAGAATTCTTGACCTTGCTGAACAACAGCACATCTCAGGCATAAACCAGACTGCTGTCAAATCTCATGGTTTTAAAAGTCTCAAGTTTTGTATTTTGCTAAAGAGAGTGATGGGGAGAAAATCTTTATCATCTTTTTAATTTCCTTGTGCAAACAATAGTTTGAAAACATGGATCTGACAATATTGAGTACCAGGCCAACTGTGCAACAAACTCAGCGTTTCTTTACAGTACAGTTTTAGAGCCATTGATTTTTGTAAGCTTTGGTGACAAGACTCAACCCTCGGGTATTTAGAGATTGTTATCTTATTGTCTCTTGATGCAGTTTTTAGGTGGACCCTTTTCTTCTACCAGGTTAACCCCGAAACCAGAATGAAATGTTCCCAAACTCTGTTGTTTGGGTCTGTGACAGGGACTGAACAGTTTTATGGAGTATCTGAAATGTTTCTGTTCTTCATCCACAGCACTAGTAAGGTGCTGCTTTAAAATCCTAATGCCTGTGCATTCCCTGAATCCCTGTGTTCAGAGGTGCCTTACATTGCCAAGACAATATTCACAGTATGTCTAGCTAATTTAAAATTATTGACTTTATAATTGGTGAATCTGTGAACGAAAGCCTTAGTGCTGCTCAGTGAAGGCCTAAACTCCAAACCAAGACAAATGCAGTTATTGATTTTAATTAACTGAGCCCGAAGTGATAGTAGCTCAAAGTAAGAATTGCTGAAGTACCTTGTTGGCCTTGAGTTTCCCAAGGCTCTTTTGTGTTTGTCCTTCTTTTCTGTGGTATTCCATGAAGATCCCTGTCCCCTGGAATGTCAACTGCTGTCAGAATAAAAAGTAAGAAGACAGAAATGAATTATTCCCAGCCCATCCTTCTCCCCTGAGAGGGTGAGGGTTACCCAGCATCAGGACTGTGAAGGCAACATGGGTTTGGTCTTGCATTTTCATGTCCTTGGCTTGTTCACACAGCTCTTGAGAGTGTGCAGAGGATGTGGTGGATGGGGTTGAGGGTGATGGGGAGAACAAAGCAATGAGAGTATAGGAACTAACTAGTTATTTCGCTTAAATCAATAGGTTTGGAGTTCTGCTTGGAAAGTGGGGCCAGCCAGGCTAAGGCAGGGAGCTGCTAGCACTGCTGCATTCCCTGCCTGATTTTTCAATTGCTTTCACTGTCCCTTGTATGGGATTCATTTTGTTATTTTGACTTTTCTCTGGCTAAAGTGTTTTATGTAGTACTTTGGATGTTACTGAGTCATTGATAAGTGCTAACAAACCATCTGCTTATCTCAATTTGAGCCAGAGGATAGGCTGCAAAGCATGGCTGGGTTTTTTTTTTTTTTTTAATTCTTGTTTCATTCTTTTTTTTTCCTTCTTTTAATATGTTGGAGAAAACTGCAGCAGAGGGCACTGTGTGGTTAGGTTTCAGGGGAACACTTATTGAATTGCACTGGGTGGCTGAGAGCAACCTCCTCCTGAATGCTTGTACAACTAAATAACAGAATATTAAAAGCAATTCCTCTGAACATGAGGGTTTTAGGGTTTAGAAACCAGGCTTTATTTTTTTTTTTTAATACTGTAAGGACTTGCTGTTTTAATTTTTAGAGTACCTGGGAAGTGCTGGCATCAGAATCTTTTTCTATTCTGTTCAGGATTTGAAAGACAGCCTCATTAAAGGAGCAGCATAGAACACAGATGACATCGAGTAGGCAGGCTACCTATAATAATGTCATGTTTTGTCATTTATAATAGAGAGTTCTTCCAAACCTTTGGGATTCCCACAGCACTTGGCAAATTAAATATTTGAACGTTGTTAAAGGGAAACCTGTTCAAAGAGACCAGGCTGTGAAGTGGGACACCGATGCCACTGCAGGAAGAGGTGGAGCGCTGAAATTCCATTTAAGGGAAGTCCCCATTCACACAAAGCATGCCAAGGGACATTTTTAAGTGTCTCTTCAATAAATATGGCCTTGTTTGAGTCATGATTGGAGAGAACTGGGTACAGTAAATAACATGCAGTGTTTTCAGAGCCCTGCTGCAGGGCTCACCACACAGCAAGCTGTGTGCAGCCCCCCTTACCCTCAGCTGACAGTAGGGAGGTGGATCTAACATGTCTGGAAATGAAATCCATGCTTTAAAGAGTCTGTGTTTGTTCAGACTGGAGTCTGGCAGTGCAAAGCCATCTCCCCATGCCAGCCTTTGCTGTCAAGATTCTGTTGAAGATAATGTTAATTATTTCTGGATCCTCAGGTCAGTGGTGAAGGTTTCTCTGGCAGATACTGCTGGGATAAATTCTGTACATCCCTGAGCTCCCTCTGGAGCAGGGCTTTGGTGCCACAGACTCTACCAATTCACAGTGAAGCATAAACTCACAAAAGAAGCTCATGATTGTTCTGGTGTTTGAAGTTAAGCATGTGCTTAGAAACACAGGAATGGGTTATGTTTATTTAATTTGTAAAGCTGGATTTCTGGAAGAGGGAAGGATATCAAGGAGAAGGATGGACTACTTTGACACCAGTGTGGCAGGACATGCTAAGGGTGAGGAGTAGATGGAGCCCTGGAGAATGCAGCTTGATCCCAAGAGAGCAGGAAGTGCAGTCTGTCTTGTTTTGGGTCAAAATGAGGATGTTTTATTTCAACATAAGTTTTTGACTTTCCTATGGGTTATTAAAGAAAGTGGAAAGTGAAGAAGCATCTATAAAAGTAAACTGCCTTAAAATCTCCAAAAATTAGAAGAGGAATAAAAGGAATGAGCAGAAAGCCTTCCACTTTCTCCATCACATAAATGATGTTCTTGTTCTAGTAATGGTGACAGGAGGTGTTCAGGTGGCATTATTTAGCTGAATGGCCTGCATCTCCATGTGTGCTCAGATAAAGTTCAAAATGACCTTTAAAAAAATCCATTTTTAAAGATTCTTTTTACTTCAGAAAGGTCCAACTTTAGTAGCTTAAATTTAATTTTGTTCTTGAGGGAATCAGCTGTGAGGAGGGAAAGCAGTGCCACAGATACTCACAGTAAACTAATAGCAGCTAAAATGTCATTTTAAAAGAGTGAGTGGAAAGAGGTAATTAATGAATGCTTTTCCCCTAATTTCTTTCCTCAGGTTTGATTTCTGATGTCTTTTCTGACTGCCACTGCCTCTGTTTATGTTAACACGAACTGATTAGCTGGCTCATTGGTTAGACTGAAGCCAGGGTCACAGCACAGGGACTCTGTAGGGGCCAGCTGCACACACAGGCACAAAAGTGGGGACACAAGTGTCTGCAGCTCCAGGAACACACAGCTCACAGGACAACCCCCACTGCTCCTTGGTAAGCACAGACTGTGCTTTTTCCCCCTGTAAATCTCCACAGAAGGATAAATTGAGTGCAAGCACTTTCACAGCTGTACCCTGTAAGGAACAGCAGTGACATGTTGTACATGGCCAGGGACTTCATCACTCCTTAAGAAGCAGTTGCACTCCTTAGTTCCTACACTACAGAAATCTGTCTTCAGGTTAGTAGTGATGCCAGGCCAAGGAGAGATTGCTGGGAAACTCCTGTCAGGACTGGCTGGATGAAGCATTCTGACGCTGGCACGGGAGTGGAGCCACCTGTCTGATCCTGAGGTGGCCTTTGCTTTAATGGAAATTTGATTTTGAGCTCCTTTTAGTGTTTATTGTTCTTATGTGGAAAATAAAAGTTGTGCCAGTTTTCCTCAGTAAATTTTCAAAATGCACCATTGCAGCAAGGAAAGGAGTGACCAAATGGGTTTTACAATCAGCAGAAAAAAAAAAAAGTGCCATCTCAGTCATTGGAGTGGACAGTAAAATCCTTCACACTACCATTGTTGTTCACAGAAAAAAATCTCTTCATCTCATACTTCCTCTTGCTTCCTGGAAGATCCTCTCTGGATGCTGGGGACAGCTCAACACCTTCATCCTGGGAGTCTGAGGTTCCCAACACACGGATTTCCTGTCTGAGAATTCCTGTGTTGAGCAAAGAACTGTTGCAGAGCTGCCCAGGACACTTTCCTTCCACATCCCCTGCTCTGTGCATCCTCTGCTGGACACAGCTTGGTTAAACCTTTCACAAGCTAATTCTCACCACTTCATCTTCTCTGGAGATCCCAGCCCTCTCCTGGGCTTGTTTGGAAGCACAAAAGAGGTTGGGCTGGAGATGGCCAGTCCAGAGTGCCCATGTATGAAACCAGCATGGACTGGCCAATATGGGAGGGGCGTGCAAGGCTGGCTGGGTCTGTTGCTGCCCTGGGATGGGGGGATAAACAGCTCCTTGTGCACTGGGGACTCTGTGGTGCCTTGGCTGAGTTTTTCCATGTAGTCCCTGTGTGCCTGGGTCTCACTGCAGGGTGTTGCCAGGGCTGGGCTGTGTTGGCGAGGCAGCAGCCTGGCCCCCTGCTCCCACCCTGGTGTGTCCCACACATAATATCCAACAGGACATCCAATTAGAAGCTTCACTGGTTAACCAGAAACAGCAGCTGGAAGCTGAAGTTGGTGTGCCTGCTGTGGATAAAATAGAAAACTCTACCTGCAAATCCATCTATTGGAAATTACTGTGTCTCAGTTCTTTATTGCTGAGAAATAGCCTATCTGCTTCCAGGCCTCTGATGCAATGACTCATTCACAGGAGTTCAGTAACTCTTAGTTTTTCTCTTCCTGCCACCAAACACAGTAGATCTCCCTCTAACAGCAGGTTGTGCTGGAGCTAATTCTCTGCTGAGCCATTATTATAGAAAACAAAAAATTCAAATATAATCCCATTGCTCTCTCCCTGCAGAAAGAGCTTGGACCCCAACGTACTGCCTTCCTGGGAACATCTGCAAGCTCAACTTTTTTTTGGTATTAGGTAGCTGAGAGTCTAGGCTGTCTGCATGACCCCAGGCAGATAGTCAAAGATGACTTTAAAGGCTGGATAATGTATTTCACAACAGTATAATCCTGCAGTAGCCTGAGGGTTTAGAGTTGTTTTGTACTGTTTTTGATGTAGGGCTTGTTTTAAGTTTTATTAAGAGATGTTGCTTTCTTAACTAACACTGCAATAGCTTAGGAGCTGTCCTGCTTAGGCCCCACTTGCTTTAGGCTCTCTGCATAAAACCCAGTTCTTTTGGGGGGCTGTGTTCAGACATGAACATGCATTGCTGCTGCCACATGGAAAAAGATCTTTATCTTCCAATGTCAGATTTATGTGTATGTGCAAACACATGCTCGTACATGCAGAGAGAGAACTGTATGTCCTCACAGGCACGAGTCTGTACAGAGATGTGCAGAAACAAACTCATACATGCAGCTCAGCTGAGGCCTCTTTTTAATATTTGTTCATACACTAGTTGTGAATTTATTATTGTCTGCATCCTGACTCTCCTCAGATCCCTCCACAAGTGTTGGTTTCACCTTTGCCCCAGAATACATGAACTAGAAATGAAATCAAGAGAAAAAATACCAGGTCATAATGCAATAGAACATCGTAGGAGTCCATTTTGAGCTGTTTTCCTCACCCTTCCTCCCCAGCCCCTTCTAGACTAGTCATAAAAGGTGCTCCTGTTGTTTTTCTCTTCCAACATCTTTCCTTGCAAACTTTAATAAGTAATCAGGTGTGATCAATTCCAGCTACTACTCTCCTGCTCCTCTGCTTACTCTTGTAGTGCAGAACGATTGTGTAAAAAAGACCTCCTGGGGATCCTGCATTGATTTATTCTCAGCTGATCTGAAACTTCAGCCATTTTCCTTCCAACACTGTCCCTGGCAGAGCCTGTTCTGGAAAAGAAGGATGCTGTGAATGCAGCCTGGTGTGATATCTGGATCTGAAGCCTCAGACAGTCCCTCTGGTGCCAAGAGTGCAGCAGGGCAGATGTGGCTCAGCTTCAGGCAGGGAAATGAGAGGGAGGCTCAAAGGGGGCATTTAAACGTTCTCTGTTTTTGCATCTATTTGGAAGCCTCTAAGAAAAAAGAATAATATGTTTTCCTGACCTGAGGGCTCACAAGGGAAGTGGTATGAAATAAGGAGGAAATTAGGAAAGTGAAGCTCTGTTCACTCATCTTCAGCACTGGAGTTTCACCAGTGCAGTATGAGAGAGCATCAAATAACCATCTAACCCTGATCCCTGGTGTTGACCAGTAATGGTGGTGGGGTCTGGAAAAAGAAAATAAGAAAGAGGCCAAATGGATAGAATGGTCTCTTCTGCAACTCCTCCCCAGCAGCTGGTAAGCTGCAGTGCAAGGGACAGTCTTGGAATCCAGCACATGCTCTGCTGAAGGAATTTTGCAAACGAGCTGGGTGTGCTGCCCCAGGTGAAGATGGAGCTCAACAAAGAGGTCTCAGGGCAGAAGCACACACAGCTCTAGAGGGACCAGAAGAGCAGTTCAGACTTTGGTCCTCCTGGAGCTGCAAGCACAGATACCAATAATCTGCAGTCAAGTCTGCCAGGCACTCAGAGAGAATTAGCCTGGCTGCACCATCCTTGCTCTTTCCACATTTAGAGAAATTAAACTCAGGGGCTGTACATCTATGCTCATGGTGCCAATGCTGACCTTCTCTTCCTTCTCAATGAGAAAAAGAAAAGAAAGGAGGCTTTGGATGCAATCAGAAAGCACCATAACTCTGGCAACTCTGACTACAGTGACAACGCTCCCCCTGCCAAATCAAAGGGGTTTGGGTTAAATCCCTGACATCAGGGCTGTGTAAGAAACACAGGATCACAGGATATGTGAGGTTAACAGAAAGTTAAAGCCTCAAGTATCAGAATGCCTGTGTTTTCAGCACATCTGTGTTTTCAGTTTGGATTAAGTGCTGCAGCACCCTTTGATGCAGGAGTCACCTTGCAGCCTGTGTGCAGCTGGAACCAACAGAGGCTGCTTCTTTCTGCTCCCTCTTCCCTTTTGTGCACAGCCCATTGCATCACTGGAGCAGGATGAGGATAGGGAAACCCTGTGACCCCAGTGTGCACCCTTGGTGCATGTGGGAGAATAAAATCTGCTTCTCCCCTCAAGCAATTATAAGTGATAACTATTTTGCTATTCAAGGACTGTGATTTCAACACTCGAGGGGTTAATGCACCGGGGAGGCAGCTGAGGCTTTCCTGCTGGTGCTGTATCAAACAGCACAGTTTCCAGGAAGATGAATATCCGTAACCAAGTAGCACAGCAGAGCCCAAAGCCTGTTCAAAAGAATTCTTTTTGATGATCTGGCTTTATTACTTTCAATGAACTGGAGTCTCCAAGGTACCAGTGAATAAGGGATGCTGTAAAGCCGCATCTTGTATACATGTTTCAAGCTGTGTCTGCTGGTGCTGAAAAGGATGAAAGAGAAACTGCTTAGCAATGACCCAAGGGCCCAAACCCAGCTCAAGCTTCCATGGGGCATTTGCTGAGATAAAAAGAAGATCTTAACCATTTGCACTGGGACATGACAACTGGGACACAGCCTACATCATTTGCCGGCCCCACTGGGAAAACGAATCCATTTCCAGGACAGAGCATGTGGCATGTGTTATGTGTTTCATAAAAGCTCTTTGCCAGCTGGAAATGAAAAATATGAAATGTCAGATCAGGAGCAGGTAGATGGGAATTATGGGGCTCTGTGCTATCTGGAAAATCTAGGGGATTTTTTGTGAGATACTGCAGTGTTCAGAAGCCCTCTAGGGAAATGCAGCTCTTAACTTCACCGGTCTGGTTTTGTCTGTGCAGAATGTGTGGATTTGAGTATAAAACACAGCTTGGACCATGAGCACATGGACCCAGCTGGGAATGTGGTTCAGCATAAACCCCCTAGACATGCAAAGGGAGGCAAAAATGAGTGAAACCTGATTGGAATCGCAGAAGGAGCACCCAGCCATGATTTCTTCTTTGAGCACCATCTTGCCATTTCTGTAGCAACACCAAGGAGAAGTTTTATAGCTGTAGGCTGGAGCTCAACTTCTAGACTTGAAGCTATGCAGAAATGTGGAGTGTTTGGAAGTAAAGGAGGTCAGCTTATCAGTAAAGGAGGTCAGCTAGTGCCCATTCTTCCTAAGCTCTGCACACACCATTATAACAATATTAGCCCATGCACTGCCTCTCAGTGCTTTTGCTTTGGAATTCAAATCATGTGTGTGTTTTATAAAAGGCTCTCTAGTGTGAGCCTCAGAAATACATATGCACACTCCAATGGTGTGGGTTTTCTCCTTCCTGCCTGGTGCACAAATTACTCATTGTAACATGATAAATGAATGGGGATGTGTAACCCTCTTTGTAGTTTACAGTTTTTATAGTGCTTTGCCACCATATGTTATAAATTCATGAAGCAGTTGTAGTGTGTAACAGTTTTTCCTGTTTGTTTATTTAGTTATTTGCTAATTCTTGTAGCTGTATATAGATGTATGGATGTGTGTAATGTATATGGATATTTGCCTGGTGGGCTGAAGCTTAGGAGAAAAGATCAGCTGCATCTAGAGAGCACTTGGGGAGCAGAAAACAAGAAGGATAAAAGTATTGCCTTGATATCTGGTGAGAAGTGAGGAGATTGAATAGACAGTCACTTCACAGGGAAAATTCACATTTCATGGTCTGCAACATTTTGGGGCAATTTCTGCTAAAGTCAGCTGTATTGTACAGTCAAGGAAATACAGAATATAAAATTGTGTTGTGAAAAGCCTGGGGAATCTTCATGTGATCTGCAGCTTGCAGACAGAGAACAGAAGTGGTGAGCCAAGGAATGAGGAAAAACAGAGCTTTGAATAAACTCCTGGGATTTCTGATAGGCATTGTTATAGGATCCTACAGGAATGGAAGTTGGGGGAAGGAGCTAGAAGTGTCTGATGAGGAGAGCATCTGGATTCCCATGGATGAATGTGAAATCCTTTGCTTCAAGCTGCAGTGCAGTAATCCTCTCTAAAACCCCATAAAACTCAGTGAACTTCTGTGTGGCAATCACAGGAGGAACAAACCCAGCTGGTCCTTCAGGGGGAGGTATGCTGGGAAGATGCTTTTGTGAACTGGGCTTTCTTCTTGCCAATTATTCTGTTCCTCTTCGTGCTGTCGTGTGACTTCCCAGCAGGTACTGCTTGCTTAGGCCTATCTGTTTGATTCATCAGTTGTGAATAGGGAATTATATTCATTGAGTACCCAGACAGGTTGATTAAATTTTCCCATGTTTCCTGGTGGGAAATCAAACTGGTATTTTAGTGGAAATCCCCAGATATTAAGACAACTTGCAGTCAAGGCCAGGCAGAGGGAGCACATAGAACTGCCTGTACATCTGTATCTGTGTGGGGTGCACTGTTTGCACATGCACAAACACATGCATAGGTGTGTGTGTGTGTGTGTGTGTGTGTGATCAAGTGTATTTACTCTGTGCCTGGCCAGCTTCAGTATCTTTCTCAGCAATTCCATGAGCATTCCCATGTGTCTCACTCTTTAATGGAGTTGGACAGGATGTGTTTGCACTTTATTTAAGAAACACTGTAAAAACAAAGGGATCTTAATCATCACTAACCATGGTAGCTGCAAATTAAATATCTGAGCTCTCAGAAGCTCATTCATTGTTAAATATCCTGAATGTCTCTAGGCAGGGACTTAAGGAATCATTGCTAGCTCACCTGAGGGAGACTATTAGGAGGACATATATAGTGTAAGTAAAACAGAATAAAATCTATAATGATAGACCTGGTACTTCTAGGAAAAATAGTTCCTAGTTTTTGGATGTTTTATTTTACTTATATATCTTTCCCATTTAGAAAACAGCTTTAACACCCGACTCATGCCATAACTTCCAAACTTAGGAATGCAGAAGAGAATCAGGGAAACTACACAGGAAAGGGTCAAACAGCATGGGGAATGGAGGTTGTCATAAAATAACAACAAGAATTTTTGATATCCTTTCTCTGGCCTCACCAGATGAACCATGGGGCCCTTTTGTCTGGTAGAAATTACAATGTAGCTGATGATTCAGAGAAAAAACCACTAGCTTAATTACTAGCTCCATTAAGCCAATTTTCTAATAGCTCAGAGTGAAGAAAAATTCTTTGCTCTCCTAGAAGGGTAAATTATGATGAGTATTTTCCCATCAGGCTGTTTTATTTACCTACTGATGTTACATTTGTGCGTGTATTCTAGAATAAAGCTAAACTTGATATGTGGATGCAATACTACTGAATTTTGGCAGATGGAAGATTTATACACTGTCTTGGAGTACAAACTTGGCTTGCCCATTGTGCTGACAGGCTGAAGAGACCTCTCTGAAGGTTTAATACAAACCATGCTTCAGCAGATTGTGTGACTCCCAGCCCTTGATTTTACATCAGACTTGCCAGGTACTCAGCCCCTCCTGGGAGTCCAACCACATCATGAGGCTCCTGAGCAAAGCTTTGAGGGCCTTGCTGCACCTTCTACTTTTGAAATTACAAATGCAGAATTTCTTATTTGTCTGCATAAGGATTTAATTGAGGAGAAAGTTCCCAGTAAGCTGCAGACGTACAAGCTGTGGGTATTAACTTCATCAGGACAATGCATGTGTGTACAAACTGCACCCAACACAGAGCAAAACTTTTATCTTCAGAGGGGCTGAGGTTTACATGCTGTTCTGCAGCATGGTGTTAGGAAATGGACAGCAACAGTTGGGAATTTTTAAAAAGAAACATGCTGCTTTAGCCATCTGGAGAAGCAACCTTGATATTGCAAAAGTGCTTTGCAAGATTTTTTGGTAGGCAGCTGGCAAAGATATGGAGGAACTCAAGCCCCTAAAGTTAACATAGCAGCTCATTTACCCAAAATGAAAGCAAATCACTTGTTTGCTCTGGAAAGGGTCACCATCTCCCAGATATTTTTGTTCAGAGATGTTATCCACCAGCAGTGATACAGCACCCACTCTGCACCAGGGGAAGCTGGTGTTGAGGTCCAGGGTTAGTGTGTGCATGTGAGTGCAGCTGAGTGCTGGAAGAGGGGAGAGAGGAGGGAACTCATTCTTAAAGAAGCTTAGAGAAAAAGGAGATTAAAAAAAAGTTACTGTCTCCATCCTTTCTCTGTGAATCGATTGAGAAAGATTAAACAATTCATTGAATCACTGCCAATCCAATGAAGCTTTTACCAGCACAGCCCCAAAGAGATCCTCAGAATAACAGTGGAGATTCCTCTGCTCAGATAGGACTTGAAAGGTTCAGGGCTATGCTGAAAAGTGGTCATGAAGGCAAGATCTGAATTGTGTTTTTGCCTGAGGAGTGCTGATGTGCACACCTTGTCCTTCATCACTCATTAAATGAGTGTTTGCAGAGCTGCAGGATTTCACAACTGCCTTCTGCTTGGGATGTAATCTGATGGGGAGACCTGGGGGGCCACAGTTGTTCTGTGGTTGGTGAGATAATGGCTGTGATGTTGGTCTGCACTGTGGTGTACAGCAGAGATGCATCTGGAACCAGCCCCACTGGTGGTTGTGTTGGATCTTGGGGCTGTGCTAAGGAATTTAGCAAGACAGAATCTGTTCATGCAGGTATCTCTAGGCTTGTTTACACCCAGGCTTTGTGGGGCCATTTCACCAGCCTGCTTGGCTCTGTCTCCATTTATTCACTGAAGGCAAGCAGAACTTTGCCCTCACCCATCTGCTCCAAAGGAATTCACACTGCCTGTCTCTAGACAGATTTTCTTCTAAAGACATCACGAGGCACTGCTCCTTCTCAGTGTTTTGTTCCCCATTTTGCTTCAGTCGGATCTGGATTTCAGGACAAAATCTTGGGAACAAGAACAAAATAGAAATGGACATTACTTGTGAGCAGATTTTACATCTACAGGCACCAACTGTAATTAATATAGCCTGAGGTCCTCTTTGAGCCATAGAATCTCATTCAGTAATTCCTGAAGAATTCCTCTGATTGCTTTGATGTTATTTGACTTCCCCTTTGGCAAGTCCTGGTCTCCTGTAAGGTTCAATCTCACAATTACCTGCACTCCCACTGTTAAGTACGGAATAGTCCTGACTCCCATTGAGTCTGTTGAAATCAGCTCTGGGCATGATCAAGCCACGACTCTATTGTGCCTCCTCCCCTCCTCCTCCCCTGCACATCCAGTTCTGTTGCTTGTTACCTTGTCAAGTCCTGCCTTTGAGAGGCCCTGGGTTCTGCATTTGTGCTGGTGTCTCCCCACTTCCCACCCCTCCGAGGTGAGCCTGTGTTAAAACGGCAGATCCTGTACCACAAAACGCCTCGTGCCAAGGACACCAAATGCCATTGTCAGATGAGATGAAGCTGATCTTGGAAGTACATGCAAATTCAGCCAGAGACCCATATCCCAACCTGCCATGTAAATCCACATGTTGACATCTGCAGGCACATGCCCTTGGTTCAGGATTGTAACAGTGTCAGAGGAGGTGGCTGCCAGGCATTGACTTCTGAATCTGATTTACAAGGAAAATTTGCACCGCGGTGGCATAACCTTTTCACTGCCTTTGCTCTGAACAGAAAAATGAATTGTTTCAGACAACTCAGGACATGCTTCCAGGACCACAAGTGATAAACTGAGACATGAGTGGCCATCAGCAGAACCACAGTTTCTGCCCGTGCAGCTGCTCTTAAACCCTCCCCAGCGGCAAGAGGAAATGGTGTTGCTTCAGCTCTCGGGTTTGTGTAGTCAACAGAAAGAATCAGGTTGGGCCAGAAGAGTGATGTGGGACTTAGGAAATCCTGATTTCCCATCAGGCTGCTGATTCCATGTGTGGCTATGGGCATTTGCACCTTGATAGCCAAACTGTTGTAAAACACGTGGGCTTTGGTAGGACACAGCCATGGGGAGGTTTGTTGTGCTCTTCTCATCCTCTGCAGACAGACACAGTCAGGGTCTGGCCACATCTACCCTGGGTCCCTGAGTCCATGGAAGGTTTCTCAAGCCTCCTGCCTCCTTCTCTGTGCCATGGTAGAGCAGCTCCTATCCTAATAAAGATTAGGAAGGCAAACAGCCTCATGCTGTACCAGGCAGCAGCAGCGGGCTCAGACCTTCTTCCTGCCCCTGGAGAGATCTGTGCTATTTATCTTGTTTTGAATCTCTGTCTTAATATCTGCAGCTTCTTGTTTCAAATGATTAGTGATCTGATGACTGGCATTAGCAGTGATTAACAGAAACTCTGCAGAGGAAGAAGCCCTGCCTGTGTATACACCATCTGAACTGGGGCTGTCAGTAAGTAGACTCAAGAGAGATTTATTCTGCATCACTCCCAGCCCTAAAAGAATGACGCTAAATTCTATCCCCTGCTTTATGAAGCCTCTTATGGCACCCCACTGCTAGATTCAACAAACCATTTTGCATATATTTACCGTCTTCCTAGCCCATAAAAGCTGGCTTTCCTTTATTAACTACGGTTAACTGCCACTCTCAGCAGAAGCAAATAATGGAAATGAAACTGTACTCATTCTGAAGACCCCAGTACATTTCCAGATGTTGTTCACATTGGCAGTGTCTTGTCAAACTGTAATTGCATGTATTGTGATTATAAAATGGTTAATAAACACGAGTCTAACAGATATTATCACTTCCTCCACCCTATATCAGCACTGCAATGCGTGAATGCTTCGGAGGCTCCTATTGTTTCTATATCCCTGAATTATCTAAAGCCTCGGTGCCAGTAAGTGCTGAGCACCCAACAGTGGTCCTCTCCTCCTGCAGGAGCTAAGAATGCCTGGAGGAAAAACTGGGAACACTTCTTAGGAGTATGGTTAGAGTAGAGGAGAAGGAGTGAGCATCAGAGCAGGCTTGTCATGCCAATGCCATGACCATCACTGTGGCTGTTCACATTACTTGCTTTGCCTTGGGCTGTTGCAGGCTGGGCTGTAATGAATTTCCCTTGAGTTAAAGTGGTCACATTAAAGGTGTTTTCAGGCTTTACCTCTCCACAGATCCAAACATTAATTCAGATCATAATAATGTGCTCAACATCATGGGTAACTGACTATAGGAAGAAGGTCAGGAAGATGATTTGCTTAATCCTTTGGTGGCCACTTGACCTCACACATCCTCATATTATTATTTTGGGGTGGTAGATCAGGGCTGCAAACATTTGTGACTGCACCTTTCCATAGCAGCCAAAATTACTTTGAATGGCTGAGAGTCAGGATGTAATCCTGAAGATTTGCAAGTGGCACCTCTCACCCTGCCAGAGGAGACCTTGTGAAAAATCATGTCTGGAAGGTAGGACAGAGCCAGAACAGAGCCTGCCCAGAGTCTCATTCAAGCTAAAATGGCCTCACTGAGCTCTTCCATCACAGAGCAGAGCGGGGATTCAGTTCAGTCTCCTGTGCTGAATAAAACAGCAATATTCACCTCCACCCAATATTGTTGTGATGGGTCATGGGAGGTGGCTTTCAGTGCTCTCATGACCCCAAGAACTACTAAGGAGTTTTGTTTCCTCAATCAGTCTTCTAAACTTGATGAAGTTTGCTGGTTGCTCTTTTTCCAAACAGCCTTGAGGGCACAAATGTGGGTCATGTCTGTCCCTTTGGTTGGAAGTGTGTTTTGCTCTGCTTGAAAGCACAGCACACAGTTGTTGGCAGCACTCTGAGTAAATCCAGCTGCACTGTTTAGCAGTTTAATTATAATCTCTGTGCCTATGGCACCTTCCATCCAGGAATCACAGAGCTCTTTACAAGCATTAATTCATTTTCAAAGGTAATCTGGTGAAGTAGCTAAGAATCCTGTCCATTTTCTAAATATGTGGAGGGAGAGGGAAAAGGATGTGAAGACTCAGGGGAATAAAAGGTACAAGATTCATCCATTCACATGATCATTTATAACTCCAAATGTAGAGCTGTAATTTTTTTAGCTAGGTTGCACACCCCAGTGCAGGTGTGGGCTTGGTAGGGATCCCCCACCTCACTATGTCCCACCACTGCAATTTTTGGCCAAGGTGAGGATGCAGTTGTGTGTGCATTTTCACACATGAAACTGCACTATTGGAAAAATCCTGACCCAGCCAGCCTGACAGTTATCAAAAGCTGTCAGCAGAGCTGGGACCAGAATCTGTGTATCTCACCTCTTACCAGCCTGTCTTTGCACCTCTCCTTCCTGCTCTGAGTGAAGGCTCCTGAGGGGAGCCCTGCTGTGGTGTTGCGTGACTTGTCTTGGTGCCAGTGGCTCTAATGCATTTTTGAAACTAGTTTGGCACCTCAGAGGAGAAAATCAAAGCAGATCTTTGCACTGCATCTACTGTACCATGTGTGTGGTCACTCTGATGATGAGTTCTGACAGCATAATCTTATTAAAGTTCATTCCTGACAAATGATATAGATATGGGTATAGGGGAAATCACAGAGTGTTAGCAGTGACAAGGTAACCTTTATCAGGGTACAGTCCCTATTAATTGCTGGAAAATTCCCACTTTAGAGAGCTTCATTGGATTCACAGTTGGCTCTGCCTCCGCTTGCTTTTGTTCTGATTTAGCTTCAACATTATAATTAAATTGCTCTCCTTGCCTTCCCTTGAGGCCATTGCCTCTGTCAGTCCACAAAACATTTCTCAGCAATATTTCAGGAGTAGCTCATAGGCTCGATAAACCTATCTAGCACTGGATTCCAAAATCTGGGCCTGTTTCCTCTCCTTCTGTGCTCTTGGCCACAAGAAATAAAATGGGTTTTATGATTTAGTGACTGATTTCTGTGCTGAGGCAAGAATGATGCAATCACTCCCATTTGTTTGTGGTAGCATCGTTTGTACAAACGCATCCCTGATGATTCATAGGCAATTGCGGTTGGTAGGTACCAGGATGTATGCACTGAATGGGTTTTTAGTAATGTATTCACTAGAAATTAAGCTGAAACCTAGCAGCTCATTTTCCAGATGCCACTGATGCAACTGTCAGACAGGAACAACTCCCAGTGCCTGCTTGCCTGAGCCAGAATTGAACTGGAGATTTGCAAGTAAAAAGCTTTGGCTTACAATTTCAATTGCCAGTAGAAATTTTTTTGGCATTCAGCTTTACCAAAAGTGCTGAAAATCTACTGTCCCTAAATCAGGTCACCTTAACTTTTCTCATATTGGACACCTATAAGCAGAGCCACTGGAAACCACCAGCAGGTTGGGGAAGTATTTATTTTTATTTCCAGCTATGAAACACTTGAGGATGCCATGTCTCCTGCTTTTATGGATGCAGTGAAGCTGGCTGGTCCTAATGGACAGCCTGTCCTCTGAAGCACCTTGCAGGCACTCAGTGGGAAAATTCTGTGCCCTGAACAGCACAAGCCCAGAGCACACTTACTGTCTCAGGGCTGGAGGGGAAAGCACAGAGAGATAGAAGGTAGAGACTTCTAAGCCAACCATCTGCATTTAGGAGCCAGTGCCCAAACTGAGGAGTGTGTCCCACTGAAAACCAGAGACCTTCGAGCTGTCCTGATGCTTTGATGAATTTGCTCGAGGTTGCCCAGGGCATATGGAGCAGAGTAGGAGCCATGTCCAGAACTCAGAACTTCTTGGCCAGAACCTGAACTACTCTGTTCCTGCTCCACAACATCCCTATCCCCATAAGCTCAAATGGAGAAGGCTTGGTAAATGTGCTCAGGCAACATAGCTTCTTTTTTCCTTTCTTTTTTTTTTTTTTTTCTGCCTGCAGAGAAGATAATATTAATTATTCTGCATTCTGGAAAGCGATAAATAAATAAATAGATGGAAATCCAGAGGAAAAAAATTCTGTAAATAGGAAACTGATGATTTATGAGGCACCACCTGAGGAAAATTCTCCATCTCTTTTATGCTTCACTATTTCAGTGCTGCATTCTCAGGCTGGGAGAATGAATCCTAATATGCAGATGAGTCTGTGATAATGATTTTGTGCTGCCTGGATTACAGAACCATATTTTTGATGCAGATGTATTTAAGACATCTAAGCAGGGCTCTGAGTTCCCTGCATAATTTGATGAGCAATAAGTAAGACACAGGTATGCCATGCAAGCAGCAAAATGTTAAAAGGTTATAGAAGTGTATTACATCCAGTCATGTGAGAGAGCAAATTAACAGCACTGTTCTTCCAAAGAGACATGGGCTGTAGAGGGAAGATCATCAAGTTGATCTCACAGGGAGAGTTAAAAAAAAAAAAAAAAAAGAAGAACAAAAAAGACACTTGGTTGTTTCATGGACTTGCCAGCTCTGGCTGGTGGGCTGCAGGGACTCAGCTGTTCTTCCAGCTGAGTTAGAGTTTACTTTCAATTTTTAAAATATATTTATTTATTTAAATATCTTGAGAAAAATGTGTTTATTCATGCAGCAGCATTTCCTGTGCTACTTTGAGATATCAGTAAAAGAGTCTTGGCACAAAAATCAGTCACTTTGGAATATTCTCCCATTAGTTTGCTCTCTCAGTAAAACGGGAAGCATGACTCTCCAGCATACAATTCCTACTGACATTCAATCAAAACATCTGACCTAACATTTTAGTACTGACACCCAAATTACAGGGCATTTTCTGAATAGCCAACAATTCCTTCTTTTTTTTTTCTTTTTCTCCCCTTTTCTACCTTTTTCCCTCTCCCCTCCCTGTCCCCTTTTCTCCTTTAATGCGATGTGTGACTGTTCTTTGTCAGGCTGGAGCACATTCCCATCCCGCTAAGTGTCAGTGTGCTGCTATCAGCTTGCAGCAAATTGTGCTTTCCCTGGGCTCTGGCTGATGGCATGAATGGCAGCCCGGAGATAGTCCTGTCCTTCACAAAGCAGAAGGGCCCAGAGCTCTCACAATTGCTTTTCCCTGCAAGCCCATTATGGTAGCAGGTCAAGGGAGCCAGAGCGTTGCAGGGGACAGAGAATTAAAAATAGTGGTCTGGAAAACCTGGCAATATCCTGCTTGTAATCAGATGGAAGCAAAAGAGTAAGGGCATAGCAAAAAAATCACCCAGGAAAAAACTCTTCCTCTCTCTCCAAAGCATTTGTGTCACCTGAACCTAATGTGGTTTTGCAAGGCTGAAGTTCAAGACTTTAAGCTGAGGATGAAGCCACAGCTTCATGTCCTTGTGTGCCATCACGGACAGGAGGGTGATGTTCAGTGGCAGCTCTTGCATCCATATGTGCTTGTCACTGAAGAGAAACCCAAACTGTACTAGAAATGGGACCTGGACCTGGATTTCACACAGCCTGCTGAATTAAAGCACATTAAAGGTGGGCGGTAATTGCATTACATGCTGCATTACACAGAGCTGCTGGTGAAATCTGAACACAGACCCAAGATTTCCTTCCAGGTGTCTGTCTTGGCTGGTGCACTGAGAGAGGGAGGCAAGTGGCATTTTGGATAGGTCTCCTATCACCTGCCCTACTGAATATGAAAAAGCCAAGAGTCTCCACTTCAGGAAGTGCCTGAACACCTGTTTCACCCTCAGTGTCCTGGGTCAGGATGGGGCAGGGCTGCACATCACTGCCCTGTTCCTTACAGGGAGTATGTCAGCACTGTCTGTGTCCAGTGACTGCTCCAGCTGCTCCTTTGCTGCTCCAGGTACATCAGCCCAGCCCTGGGCTCTGCCCCTGCCCCAGCCTTGTGTGGAGGAAATGGGGACACTGCTCCAGCAGCAAAGAGCACTGCCTGAGAGCATCACTGGCCATGGCTCCAGAGAGTGCCTGGCCTCTGTTAAACCCTGCCAAGGAGGCTACAAGGCTTTCCTGAAGAGCTCTGAATCAATAAGCACGTTTTGCCCTCCTGCCACCTCAAACAGCAGCAGCAGCTGTTTCCAAGCCAACAGCAAAGCAAACGAAGCTCTTGTGCTGGGGCTGGGAGGTGCTGCTAATGACATTCACTTGCTGCAGTTCAGAAGTGCTGGCAGGGAGGTCATGGAGCTGTCAGGTGTCCAGGCTTGGAAACACTGGATGTTTATGAGTGTCCCTTGTATATTCCCAAATTCTTTGCCTGCATGCACTGGAGGTTTTATGAGGAGAGGATAATAACAAAGTAAGAAAGAAGAGGTGCTTTCCAGGGCCCATCCAGCTCCATCTCCATTGCCATGCGTGGGAGTTGCACCGGGCTCTGAGCAGACAGACGGTTTCTCCTCACTGCCTGGGCTGGCAGCATATGGCTTTCCAAATGTGTTTGGTTTAAAGGTTTGAGCTGGTATCCAGCTTCTAACTTCCAGCAGGTCCCCATCACAGTGCTTCATCTGCCTGCCAGAGTGATGGGCCAAGTGCAGTTCCTGTGTACTCTGAATAGGTGTTCCTGCAGCACGAGCAATATTGTGAAGCTGGGCTCAGAGTTACCCACATCTCCCAGAGCTCACATGCTGTCACAGAAATGTGGTGGGGTTTCAGCCCTGCTGGGTTCCAGATCTGCTTCACTGAATCAGTCCTTGTTCTGCTGCTCCTCCTGGGAGCCAAGTGCTGCCAAGACACAGGCTGTAACTGTCCACAAAAGGAGGTTATTGTATACCTCTGTTAAGGAGTTTGGTTTTTATACTGATTTTTGGTAACACCTCCACCCTTCTCAATGCAAATGACTGGCACTAAAACAGAGCTAAGAAGATGCTTTTCCAATGGCAGTAATATTCCTTACTTTTCCCTCCTTTGACTGATTTTGTCCTATTAGGCTACAGTGTGTTTGGAGATGTCTCTGCATCCACCCTATAGACTAACATTAATTCTTTCAATTCCTTTCTTATCCCAAGCAGCGATCTCCCACTCTCAAGCATTAAGGTAGCCTTTGTAATGCTATCTTAGCAAATGTTTCTGCAGCAAGTTTCTATCTGCTAAAGGGCTCTTCTCTCCAGGGCAGAAAGGTAGACTAATGGCCTGGAGCTGAAGCCAGATAAATTCAAAGGAGACACAAGGAAATAAGGTTCGCATTTTAAGCAGTGAAGCTGATTAGGCACTAGTCCAAAGAAAGTGTTAGATTCCTTATATCCACCTGGCCTTAAAGCCAGCCTGGAAGCCTCCCTGGAAGATCTGTTTCAGACACAGGTTGTTACACTCACACAGGGACATTGGGTAAAATATAATGGCCTGGAATAAACAGGAGGTTGCCCGAGCTGTGCTAATGGCCTTTTCTGGCCCTGAGCTCCGTGACTCAGTGAATAGCACGCATATAAAATACACTCTCTAAAGCAAGCTACTTAAATACGTGCCTGACTCGAAGTGTGGAAGTATTCCAGCTCTCTTCTGGGGAACTTGCCTACTAAATCAAGACTCATGTCCTGCAGGCTTGATCTGCTACACCTTGAAGTCAGCAGGGATCTTATCCCTGACCACTTCAGGCTGCAGATCAGGCTGTCAGAAAGACACAAATAGGTTAGTACAACTCCTGGAAATGTGTTTCATGCTGAAAGCACTTTGCACTCGTATGCACTCGGTCTGATGAAGGATCTCAAAGCATTTTGCAAACATTAATTCACTACTTAATTAAACTTAAAACACAAAGCAGATGAGCTTTGTGTCTTTCTTCAAGCACCATTTATCAAAGGAACAGGTTGCTCTTGTCATGCTGATAACAGTGCGCAACTTTCCCGCTTGCATTGTGTTTCTAAATCCAGTTTAAGTTGTTTTCCTTCAATATGAATAATTTTTGAACCATTTTTGAAAGGAAAATGCAATCCAAGCACACTTACTTATTTTGTTGGTGATGCTGGAAATTAGAGTACAAATGCTTTATCTGCATTACAAAAACTATTACAAAGTGCTGTGGTGCTTTAATCTATCTTCTAGATTTTTTTTTATTATTATTCATGCTTGAAGTGCTTCATCTTAATGCTCACAGTAGTTACCATAGGTACACACAGCAGCACCAACCCCACTAGAGGGTTTTCTGTGTTTTGTTTTCTCTTTCCTGATGCTCTTATTATTTGGATGACATTAAAGTATAAACAACCCAACAGATGTGCCCACAACCTGGTAGCTCTCTTGGTGGAAGGAAATATTTGATTGCAGGAAGAGGGGTTTTGTGTGTGTGTTAATATTGGGATAATGTCCTGAGTGCTACTTGACGATGGTGTTATCAGAAAGTAGATTGGAAAATGTTGCCTAAAAATCACATGGGAGACAGTACATAGCTGCAGGGAAAGACCTGATGGTGCTGGATTTATATTTGGGTTGGCTTGACTAATGTTCCAGCCCCTATTCTGAAGCACAGTTATGCCTGTCTCCCTCTGGCTGTTAAAAGCTAAAGGATGATGGATCTGAGGCTGCAGCATGAGGGGAATTATTGAAGCTTCAGTTCCTTCAAAATGCACCATCTGTTTAGCAGCCAGGGCGACTCTAAGACAGGAGACCTCTCATATCCAAGGCTGAACCCTTAGATTTGGTCCTTCCTACAAATAGAGGGAAACCTGACAGATGTGGTATGTTTTTATCTAAGGACAGTGATTCTCTGTGAAGAATAAAATCCTTTGTGGATGTCCCATCTCCTCTTGCAAAAACTGAGTGTAGGCTCAACCTGAGACCTGGTGCTCTCAGGGACAGAGCTGCTGGAGGAGTGACCACATCACCCAGGACAAAGCAGAGTGGTTTTCCTGTGTTTCTGTGTTTTGGGGACAAAAGGTCACCTGCTGTAAAGCAGTGGTTTCATTCAAGCAGCAGCAATTACTGCACTTTGCAGCAGGTGAGGGTCCACAGCAACCAATTTTATTCCTTGATTGCTCAGAAGGGGCTCAATTGTTTCCTTGATCATTTGGTAGTTGGGCAATTCATGATTTACAAATATTCCTACCAAAATCCCCCAATCCAGCTTCTTTTATCTGATTTCCCTCTCCTCCTCTTTTTAAAGCAAAATCTCATCAATCAAGCTATTATGAGGAAATGTTAGTATTTTAAGTGCATTTGCTATGTATGGACAGAGTCAGCACACACATCCAAGCACATAAAAATTTGATAATCCACATTTGAAAAAGAGATATCAAAAAGCATAATTTAATATGTTCTCATTGAAAAAATAATGAACTGCACATTTCTTAGCGCTGTGTATTCAACAGTCCTGATTACTGGAGCTATTTACGTTAGCACAACCTGAAGGGTTAGAAGATGGTGATGTGGGTGGCCTGGTGTTTTCGTTGCATTTTGATTTCCAGGGAAGCCAAGTCTTCTGATTCCTGGGAACCTGATGCACCAACCTCCAGGACCACCACTGAACTACAGATTGAACCATGGAAATGGCTCATCACAATCTCTCTCAGGACAGAGAATGATTGAATTGGATTATTGTACTGGAAAATACCTGGCAGAGCCTCTGGGATTTCTTGACTGGTTGTGGTTGCTGGAGCCTACAAGCCTGGCAGCTTTCTGCTCCATGTTTTCACACCTGTGGAAGGAGGAGTAGAGTTGTGGTAGTTTGGTGAACACCCCATAAATTCCATATGGGTTTGTGGACAGACATCCTGTAGAGGCAGAATTGCAAGTGCTTGTGTGGGACAGCCTGCAGCAGGGCTTTGCCTTTGTTTGTATTTTGGGACAGATAAGAGCAAAGATATGAAATTATATCATAAGCTTGCTCTAGGCTGATCTGCCCCATCACTGAGACGCTGAGCTGTGGAAATTGAGTGTATTTGTGACTCTCCCATCTTGCCTCTGTTCATGGATGAGCACTTTCACGTTAGACTTTGGTGGACAATCACTTCCTAGCAGGAGGCCATGTACCTCTGAAGAAATGTGCTGAAATTTATGCAAATGTATGCAAATGTACACAAATTTGCAATCTACTTTCTCCCCACCTTCTTTTGCAGAGGATATTAGCAGGTATGCAAAGATCTAAAATTATCCAATTGAGAGGAATGCTGTAAGAGTCAGGAGGGGCGGGTACCCCAAAGTTTGGAGATTCAGTAGATGTGGATGTTTATTGAACTCTCTCCTCCCATCCATCCCTAATAAAGAGATTAATCATTTCTCCCTCCTACTGCAGGAAAACCTAAAATCATAAACACCTAATTGTGCTGGGGGCAGTAAATTCACATGAAAACTGTTGGTCTGTTGCTGAAATGGAAGGAGTTGCCAAACCAAAAGACAGAGTTCCTTTCACTTGCTTTTTTTTCCCCCTGTAATTTGGAAATTCAGTGACAGAAGGATGATGTTCAAGCTAGCTACTATCTGGATTGCTGAAATACAGACATCCAGAATTTGACATTTTGAACAAAACAATACTTGATCCAGACAAGTATGTGATTGCAATGTTGGGCTCCTCTTCCTGCTGTAATAGATACTTTTCCTCCCTTCTCTCAACAGCAAACCAGAATTTTCTGCATCCTCATAATTACCCAGTGGTGGATTGGGTGATTCCATATATGTGTTGGGTATAAGATATCTTAATTTATTCATGCCATGTGAAAAATTAAAAACCCTAACAATCCAAATATGCAGTTATCCAAGAAAAGAAATATTTGCTGAGGTGGGGCTTGGGCCTGAGCTGAGCAAACCTCTAAACCTTGAATACATCCCGGTCTGGTTATTGGTGAGCCTGGGAGCACTTTGAATTTATGGTTCTGCATCCCCACCATGCTCCTTTCACTGTGTGTGCCTGAACAGCTCTGAGAGTCTGGATCTGGATTAAAGATGAGATGAGTGATTCTCTGCTGCACTTTGCATTTGCTTAGGTGATTCTCCAGCTCTTGCCCAAACTATCAACTCTCCATTTTCTGGGTAATCTCCTGGGCAAAGACATCACAGGATCATTTAGGTTGCAAAGGACCCCTAAGATGATCACGTCCAATTTCCACCCCCGCACAGCCGGAGCCATGGGATGGATGATCCCGGGATCACATTCCTGCTGGGCTCTGCAGTGCCGGGCAAACACACGGGCGGGTTAAAGGGAACCAGCCACAGGGGGACAGAAAACCTCCGGTGCCACTCCAAGCCTCAGATTTGGCTGAAGCCCCGGGAGGCTCGGAAGAGCAATTTGCCTTTTAATTCAAACGTGGGCTCCTCTTCCTCCTCCTGGCTGGAAGAATCGCCGCTTGTAGACCCCGAGAGGAGAGGAATGGCCGGGCAGGGTCTGACACCATCCCAATCCCCCCGGCGGTCCCGAGGAGCCCGGGGACAGGTGACCACAGGGTGTCACTCGTACCCTGCGAGAGGAGCATCCTCGGAGCCGAGCATCCCCGGGACACCGAGAGGAGCATCCTCCGAGCCCAGAGCATCCCTGGGACACCGAGAGGAGCATCCTCCGAGCCCAGAGCATCCCTGGGATACCGAGAGGAGCATCCTCCGAGCCCAGCATCCCCCGGGACACGGGGGAAAGGCGTGCGGAGCTCCGAGTCACACTCACAACAAGGAAATAAAAAGGAAATAAAACCCGTTGGGTTTGCTTGTCGGGAATCACCATCCATTTGCACATGTTTTGTTAGAGATGCAGCCAGAGTTTCCGATCTGCCCCTTCCTTCTCTTCCCAGAGAAAGTCTCCCAGGGAATGAATTATCATGGCCCAGTGCAGATGCAGACAGGTCTAGAGAGGGATGTGTGGGAGTGTGAAGGAGAGTGGGACAAAATAAATAGAGATTTGCAATAACTTGCCCTATTAATATTTGCCCACTTCAAACTGTCTTTAGGGGTTTTTTTCCAAATTTCTTTTAATGGGATTTATTTTTCTTAGACTAACAGGATTCTTCTCTTTTGGACCACATTCTTGGAACATTTGGTTTTAAGAACAATTCTTATTAAGATCTATCTAGCAGTCTATCTGTCACAGACATTTTCTGCATGTACAATCACACTGACAAGTGTCTAAGATTTTCCAGGCTGGCTAGGAAGCCTTCCATTTGGAGTTGGCAGCCTGGGGCATGTGAGCCAGGTGGCCTCAGGAAAGCTGATTCAGCACGTGGCTTCTGCCACTGCCTGCAGGACTTGGCCAGCAGCAGCATTTGTGTCCTGCTGAGGCAACAACGATTTCCAACGAGCTTTGCTTCTTGACCTGGGAAAAGGGATTGGGCAAGGAATGGAGGCACTGAGCTTTCCTCTTCTGGATGCTTTTTCTGCATGAATCGCATCTTGTCTGCCTCAGGCATAATCCCTCCTGCTGGGTCTGTAATTTGCCCATTTGTGTCAATTTACAGGTTAAAAAGAAGGGTCCCAGTCCTGCTGCTGATGGGTCTCCAGACAGCTTGGGTGGAACTTTCCACCTGGATATTCACAGTGTTTGGGGAGATGGGTAAAGGACATTTTCTTCTTGGTATGCAGATCACCAGCGTTCATTGTAAGAGTGCATGGCCTAGTTACCTCTTGCTCCCCCTTTTCTCATGTGAGTTCTCTAAGTGTAAAGAGCCTTCTTTTCGTCTGGAAAGACTCAGCATGATCCATTGAAAAGAAAAAAGGGAGGTGGAGAGGACTCCTCTCCCTCTAATATCTTAGCTGGCTCATCAGCAAATTTGCAGTGAATTTCCTTTCCTGGTCTTATGCAAATCCCTGTTGGGGGAAAAACACATAGATTTGAAGAGAAGGAAAGTATCTGCTCTTTAAAAGTAATAGCTGTCTAGCAATACAAAGCTATTCAAAGATACAACCTTTGAATTAATCTTTTTATAGGTTCCTCTTCACAACCCTTTGTGATTTTACAGACAAGAAGCTTATTCTGTGCAAAACACTGAAGAAGTGACAGAAACAATTCCTTTGTACACTGCACACACCCCACAACAGTAACACTGTGATCTGTGGGCTGCTTTGGCATTTTGGGAATGGAGCAGAGGAAGCCAGCAGATGCACTGACTTGGTATGAGTGTGTCCTGTGCCATGCCTCCTTCAGCTACTCTGGGTCATTTGTCACCAGGGATAGAGGTGCCACTTTGTTTGTTTGCTTGGAGAGAGACCCAGTGTGCATCCAGCACTGAGAAATCTTCAACCTCAGGAGCAAAGAGTCCTGTCCTCAGTGACTCTGTGCCCCCTTCCCTTGCATCCCTACTCCTGACCCATCAGAGTGGGGGATCAGATCTGTTTGGAGCATGTGGAGTCATTCCACATCGCTAAGTTAGCCTGGAAATGAGAGTTGGCAGTGGCTGTTATCTATTACCACTCGACAGAGGGTTGGCTTCCTGTCAGATTTGTCTCTAGAGTCTTCTTCCACAGGCATGTGTGTCCCTATTGCAAAATCCACCATCCCAAATGACATCAACTGTGCCTTCCCCGCGGGAGCTGAATTAGCCCTGGAGACTCACTCATCTGTCAAAAGCCAGAGCCAAGTCATGCTAGGAAAACAGCAGGACGAGGAAATTGTGCTTTCTAAGTCCCACTTGTTTTATGGAGAGGTCAAGACCTCCAATCACCAGGGTCATCAATCCAATTAGAGAGCGTACTTAAGGAAACTGTGAATGCTCATTACCAGTGAGTGCTGCAGTGTGTGCCACGGGAGAAGGGCAACAACACAGACACAGAGGCAGCCCAGTGATGCTGACCTGCTCACAGGACTTTTCCATTGGCATGATTTCTGTGGCTGCCCCTGCAGCTTCCCAGCCATTGTCAGTAAATCAGAGGAAGGTAAAATTTGTGAGTTTAATTGTGCCTGCAGTTAATGCAGAGGAAATGGGAGCTGTGAGCTGCTGCAAGGCTATTTCTTTTTGGTGAGATTCATTTCATTGAACTTCACCTGGTCACTGAAACTCCAGACATTCTTCTAAAATGTCTGAGTCTCACTTCTCCACTGGCCTGAGATCGATTTTCAGCTCTCATTGAAGCTGGTTTCTCCTTCAGCACAGATCACTTGTGGAAATCCTGCTGATCTCCATCCTAGTCTGAGGGGCTCCAACTTCCCATTGACAGACAGCACCAGTCTAGAAGTGTCCACTGAGTTATTCAGAATTCCAGCCCAACCATCCTGGCTGTCCTGAAGCATGGTTTGCCTCAGCTGCACTACAGCTTCCCAAGTGGGCACCTGCTTTTGAAAGACTTCATCTCCCCTTGATATTCCTGAACATGATGCTTTGCCCTGCCAAGCAAACAGCTAGAAACCAAAATGGAAACAAGGGACAATATGACACCCTCTGTTAATAAATGCAAAGCGAAGGAAAACAATTTTGCCAACTAGGCAACTCAAATTAGACTTCTCTCTCAGAGGAATATGGTCGATTTGTAGCTCTTATTACAGTGTAATGCTATTTCCCTAAAAGTTTGTGTGTGCATTTTAATGAATTCATAAAACCCGGACTGTAAAAGCCCCATGGGGGAAACCTGGCAGCTCTTTAATTCAGCATTAAAGCTCAACTGATGTCAATTGAATTGATTTCTGCGCATAGAAATTGCATTCGTTGAATGAAAACTTTAGCCCTTGCCATTCCCCCTTTTAGAGCTCACTGTAACACAATTGGCTCCTTGAGTCAGGTTCAATTACATGTTGAAAGTTTATAATCTGGTGGGCTGAATGGAGGCTGTGAAATCAAGAGAGAAAACCCAGCTAACTTGATTAAACCTTACAGCATGGCCATCCTGGGGCAGTGAATCCTTGCTGGAGCACAGGGGCCCAGCTCTTCTAAAAGCAAGGATTGCAGCTCAGGACTTTGTTCTGTAACAACCACAGCAACCTCAGTGTCTCTAATGGGAGTTCAGGCTTAATTTTAAATTTCTGTTCTTTTAGCCTCTTGAGAGACTTGAATCTAAACAGGAATTGTGAGGGGAAGGGAAAGATTCAGTGGTTTCACTGGGTTTGGATTCTCTTCTTGTGTCAGAGACATCTGTGCTAGAGTATGACCCTCTTTGCAGTTGTGTTTCATATGAGTTTTACATCCCCTGGTTTTTGCTATTAGCCTGGGGAAACTCCAGTAATTCCCCAAATTTTGACCTAAACAGAGCCAAAGCCAGGAAAGTTTTACTTGTTGGAAAGTTTTAGTTGTTTCCACAAACTCCAGTCTGCAGGAGGAGTTGCTGACTCCTGCAGGTATTTCAGCAGATGCAATCTGCAACAGATCCCATTTTTTGGATTTTATTTCTAGAATTGCTCCCAGTTCTCCTATGAACATAGTACAAATCTGATGAAAGCAGCCTTAGTTTGCACTGTTCTGTTGAGGGTCAGATTAATGTTAGCTGTTCTCTTTGCTTTTCCAGTGTTTTGAGTATTTCTAATGCTTTTTCACTGCTCCCAGAGCCAAAAGCATATGAAGAAAAAAATTACAGATCTTCCCACTATTAAAAACTAATCAAATGGGCTTTTTCTGTGTTTCAGCCTTCAGTAGAAGATAGAGTTGTACAAACCCTTTACTTATCCAGAGCCAGCATCACTGTAATTTCTATGGCACAGAGCCACCTTCTAAAATCCCTTTCAGTTTGTTTGGGTCATATGCAAGGAATTATTCCCTAGTAACAACAGTGAGTGTTGGTATGGTGTATTCCAGCCAACAGCCACAAGGTTTACTGCAGCCACAGATCCTCACACACCCATCTGAGACAAGTGTTAAATCCTGTTTTATGGATGGAGAGAGTGAGCAACAGAGATGTGCAGCGACTTGGGACAATCTGGCTGACTTTCTGACTGCCAGCCCTGAGCTCTGGTCTCCACCTCAGCTCCTCCATGGGGTGTGTGGGACATGCCTGAGCCCCAGAGCCCAAAGTTTTGGATAGAACCACTTTCCTTACTCTGACATCTCAACCTGCTGTTTAAACCCATGTCCCTACTGGCAGCCCCTTATCCAGCCCAGGGCTCACTGTAATAATGTCAGACTAGAGAAACTCCAACCCTTCAGTGAAAGAAAACTGCAGGTCTCTCCTTTTGTTTGTCTAAAGGAAAAACTTCATCCCCTTCATGGCTGCTGAAGGTAGGCCAAGGACAGGATGCTCCACTACATCTATATAAAGACCTTTCAAGTGGCATTTGCACTTTGTGGTGCACAAGGAGGGACTTTGGGGTATTGGCCTATGGCCAAATGGCCAGGTAGTCACAGGGCAAGCTCAAAGCACCCAGCACAGTGGGAGTCTCCATTGGTGCTGGGCATGGATGGGATCTTCTTCCATCATTCACAAGCTGGTCTCCTATTTGCAGTCCACAAGGTCTTTTTTGGAAAAAAATCCCCCAAGCCTGTCTTGTTTAGCAATGCCATAAGAACTGAGCTAATTGCAGAGAAACATGCAATTTTATTAGAGCATTTCAGTATACACCATGTCTTTCACAGTGGGACAGAGACTTTCAAACACACAGAAGGTGCCCAAGAAAAGGTCACAGATGATAATTAGCATAAATGATACAGAACCAAAAAAACCCAGATTCCAGGAGTTTTGAAAAGCAACCAGTAATTTTGGGCACAGCATCACACATGGGCATAATATCCCAGAGTCTTGAGCAGCCTCTCTGGAAACACAACAGACTAATACAGCAGAAAACTTTCCTTGAAGTTCCATTTCTGTTTTCCATTTCTTATTTTTAGCTTCCTCAGCCTAGTGTCATGTCCTTCAGACTCACCAAGCATCACTTAGCAGGACTGTCCCTGCCTATCACTGACTCTTTCTGTGCATGCTTTCTTACACCATGAAAACTATAGAGCCTTGTAGATCTCTGCAGGCTTGGAAAAGTCAACAGAGTATTGGGGGTGATGGTTATCCAGGCACACAGAGGGTTCATTTCTCTGTTGGCAGAAGTTTAAGTGGGAGCAAACATTGAAAACCAAAGTCCCTGCATCCCTCTGACTTTGTTTTCCCAAAAGACAGAGCTGCCCTTATAAGTTTTGGGGGGGAAAAAAAGGAGCAGCAAAACAAAAAAAAAAAAAAAAAAACAAAAAAAAAAAAAAAAACAAACTCTAATGTTTGAGTTCAAAATGAATCCCCATTTTCCTAATCAAATGCTGGGGAGAAATCATCCTCAGCATAGCCCATGTGCTTATCATTTTACAGCCACAACATACTTTGCTTTGTTGGCTTTGCCAAGAAGCATGGCTGAGATGCAAATTGTGGGAAAGAAAGGAGCAGCAGAAGGACTTTTTTCCCTTCTCCCTTCATTCAAATCTTTTTTGCTGTATCATCAACTTCAGGCATCCAGCAAAAATAGCCGTGAAATATGGAAATGTCTTGTTCATAGCACAGCGATTTTTAAAGGCTTCTGCTGTGCAAATGCAGCTGAGATAGGCTTCTATAGTCTCTTGTCATCTTCCAGTGTAACAGCGCTTCCTCGCTATTCCACTGAATAAGCAGATACAACGGGAAACTATTCACCAAACTGAAACAACATCAAAAGCCCGTTAAAGTTCTGATTTAAACTCTCCAAAAAGCGTGGAAATTCTCTGCAAAATAGCAGGCACCCAGAATGTGTTTGTAGCTAGCCATCACCCTTAACATTATCCAACTGTGCCTGCATATTGGATGGCTGGCACTTGGCTGCGAGTTTCTTCAGTGCTAGAGGGTTTAAACCATACTCTCCATAGCCTTTTCTGTTGCTCCTTCTCAAACATTGCCCTGTTCTCCCTTTCCTTTCCTGTCTGTTTGGCAGTAGATGGACAGAGGAGGAGGATCAGACCCTCTCTTCCAAGAGCACAGATCTCCTCAGCTGGCAGTGCCAGAAGGGGCTCTGTGCAGGCAGCACCAGCTCCCCTCTCTGTGTTGCCCTGCCCTGTGCAGACCAAGGATGAGACCCTGCTTTGCTGCCCATTTACTGCTTGCTCTATCAAGTTAATGCTAGTTCTAGTGTGTGCTGTGACCAGGCCCTCACTGTGTAATCTCTCCCCCTCATCCCAGCCCCAGCTTTGCTGAGACTCTTGTTTATCACTTCAAAAGCACCTTTTGCCCCTTCAAGCTGAAGGAGAGACTGTGGACAACACATGCATCTGCAGGCAAATTATTACCAGGGAAGAAAGGTGTGGCTATAAATTAATTAAACCTCATTAAGCCCCAAGTAGATGGGGCCATTCACAATTCAAGTGGCAATATCAGGTGATGGTAAAACAGCTGAAGACACTTTTAATGTTTAATGAGGAAAGCCAAATGGATAGTTAGTGCAGCATTGTAATTTTCCTAGAGGAACTTTCTCTGCTGGTAGAGTGCTGTAGTGGTTCTCTACATCCTCCCAGCTTTGATACTGCTCTGCCCCTGGAACCAGCATGACTGGGTGCTCTCAGCCAGTTTGGTGACCTAAACTGGCACAGAAGCATTTCTTTTGATTTTTGTTTCTTGTGACTTGCTCTTCTTATCCAGTTCACTGAGTGTCTGCACAAGGACAGGCTCATGAGCTTGGAAAGGGCAGGAGTGTGACAGGACTTGCTGCCCAGGGGCAGTGCCCTGTTCTCCCCAGGTGGTCAGCTGGGCAGGGACAGGGCAGTTTTAGCTCAGCCTGACTTGAAGAGCTGTTCCCAGGGTTCCAGCAGAGCCTAATGGGCCTCTGGGCACTTTACAGATTCTATCAAGGTACTTAACCAACTCGAACTAAAAATCAAGGAACTGTATTACCAAAGCTAACGTGTTATTGATCATTGTAGACTACCAAATGCAGCTGTCAAATCAAAGTCAAATCCAAAAGTGATTCTCAGTATGAGACTGGAGCTATATTAGGCAAATTATCAACTATGCAGCAGAAATAACCTGTCCTTATAAACCCCTGAAAGGATCTGAGAAGCTGCTTCTATGTGGAGTTTAGAAATGGGAAACTGGACTTTATGCCTGGCTGTGTCTGTTGATATTCCCTTGTCCCTTGCTAGGACTGAAAATACGTGGGCTTTAAATCCAGGCCATTTTGAATCTGAACCAAGGACAGATAACAAAGACCAAATAAGCTTTATTTCCATTTGCTATCCCAAAGCAGAAAGAAAGCTATATTTTTGATTCCAGTAGGAATGCAAGAAAAGCTTGCATGATTTCAGGATCTCCCACTTGGAACAAGAAATAAGAAGCCTGGGAGGTAGTTAGCTGTGTCTCCATTCCTCTTGTGCATCCTCTGTGCTACAGTTTGACATCTCCAAATATCCTTGCTGTCTGCAGAGACAGCAGGCTATTTTGTGCTTCATTCACTGTAGGCTGTCAGAAAGGAGAAATCCCTGCCCTGCAGGCTCTGTCCTGGAGGATTTTATTTTGCAAATCCAGTATCTGTCTCCTCTCTGCAGATCTCCTGCAGGGTTCAGCGCCTCTCTCCTCTTCCTCTGCCTATCGCTGCTCACCTGCTGCCAGGGGATTTCTGCCTGTATCCCCATCTCACAAGGACAGCAGAGCCTCATGTACTCGGCTCTTTTAATGGGCCTGCATCCATCATCGCTCATCCCTGCAGCAAATGCTTGGGAAGGGCATTAGTGTTTTCACAGCCTTCGTTGTACTGACCTGCCTCTGCAAAGCCTGGGAAAGGTGGGATGGGAAAGAGAAGGAAAAACTGCTCTGAGGACATGCCGTCCCTCTGCCAGTGTTTGTTCTGTGAGAAATCCTGTGCTGCATGAGGAGTGCTCTGGTATTGTAAATCCTTATAAACGCCTGATAAAAGAATCAACCTGTCACATAAATGAAAGTCTCCATATGCTAGATACGGAAATGCAATCTGAAATCCTTTTAAAGAAGAGCTGATAAATGGTGGGAATTCAGAGTGTCAGCAGAGATAGGGCTTGGATCACCTTGTTCCCTTTGATCTGATCACCAGGAGAGTCCCAGCAAGGAAGGTCACAGGGCACAGAGACAGGCTGTCCCTGGGGTGAGAGGGCAGTGGTGACACAGGCACCTGTCCTGCTGGCTGCAGCCCTGCCTCTGTGTGGGCATTGGGAAACACCACAGTGCAAACACAGGATGCATTTCATCTGGCTGAAATCAGCTTGCCCAGTGACCTTTGTAGTACAAGGAGACCCTTGTTACACACCTGTAACACTTGGTGCAGTGTTTGATAAACATTACTGAAGTGCTTGAACACACAGAGGAGGGCTGGGACAGGAGAGCTGGAGCTGCCCCTTTTCCACCTCATGCCACATCTCTCAGGAAGCGTTTTGGATCCCTTGCAATCGAGGATAAAGTGGAATGCTTGCTATTAAGAGGTTTGCCAGATGGCGTCACAAAAGATGAAGCCTAATTTGCAGCTTGGTCTTTGTCCAGCTCCCTGAGCTCTGCTGGGTCAGTGTGAAGGTCCCTGAGTCCTGCCTGGGGCAGTTCCCAGCTCAGGGACACAGCCACAGCCTGGTTTTGGTGCTGCCTGGGGCAGTTTTTCCATCTCAGGACACAGCCACAGCCTGGCTTTGGTGCTGCCTGTGAACCCCTGGGCAGCTCTGCTGCTGCAACAGGAGGGGAAGCAAATGAACACAGAAGGGGGGCCAGGTTACAACTGTGCTTAGGATATCAATGGGTAAGAATTGGGATGTTTTAGCTTGGGTAGAAAGCAAAGGACTTGAGAACAAGCTTTCATTGTGAGAAACTCTTAGTAGTTGATTTCTTTTAGAGTTTATTATGTATGCAATGTGCAAGGGCCATTATGGACAAATATTTCAGCAGAATTTAGTTTTGCTTTTAGTTGTGTTTGGAGCCCTCAGGAGTCATGTCCTTCCTCCCTTGGCTGAGATGCCTCATGAGCTCAGCCAGCTCCCCTTCTGCTTCTCTTCCATTTTTGTATGTGTTCTTTTGAAACTCAGTTTCCCCTCTCTCTTCCTGCCTTTCTGCCCACTCTGGTGCCTCTGCCTTCCCAGGAATCTTCTGCTATCAGCACCACATTGGCCAGGCAAGTAATGGCATCAGCCTGAAGGAGACCTTGTGCTGTTCATCTCTGCTAACCCTGTTAATGCAGGGTCAGCTTTACTTATGCTTTTCCTACCAACATCTGACAGAATTTAAAATTTTCCCACAACAGAGGCTCAGCAGGAATTGAAGGTCACCTGCTCCAATGCTTAAACACCTGCAGGTTTACAGAAATGGTGTGGGCACAACTACAAATCACTGGACATCTTCAGACCATGTCTTTTATCTTCCCCCCAGGCCTTGCATCTCTCTGATTTGATATTTTTGCTCTGGCAGAAGAGTTCCTCAGGACAGCAGCCCCATGTGACATTGGGAGCAGTGTCACTGACTTCATGCCCTCATGTGTTCTGAGGAGGACAAAAATCCCATTTCCTGGTGGATTTTGAAATTGTGCCAGATAGAGCAAATCCAGGAGATGTCAGAGTTCTCTGCAGTGGAAATTAAAAAAGTAATACCCTTTCAGGTAGTTCAAAGCAGTTCTCTTTTAACAAACAGAGACATTGTGCCTCAATTTTCCTTGATTTTGTGTCATATTTATAGCACATAATATAATGAAAAAAATAAATGGAAAGTAATTTCAAAATGAAAACCAAAAATGTTTCACTTTCAAAATGCTGAAGCAGGGCATTTCATCCATTTCAAAACTATGCTTTAAATCTCTTTTTTTTTCCCAAGCTAAGAAATGCATTGAAAACAATCCTCATCTGCAGAACTTTTCAGTTTCAACAAATTGACATTTTTCACTGGAATTTTCTTTAAAAAGATCCAAGGATCTTAAACATTAATTTGTTGTTAGGCCTCAGAGCACTTCTGAGAGGTAGTTAAGTGTTATGATCCTCATTTTGCAGAAAGAGAATCTGACTCATAAAGAAACGTAAAATGCAATTGAGTTCCCACTTACTTCAGTGGAAGAATTGATGTGCCCAAGGTCAGAGAGAAAGTCAATAGTAGAGCTGGAGGAAAAAAAACTGGAGTTTTGAAATCAGTGCCTTTTCAGCCCAAAGTCAGTAATGCCTGCTCTGCTAAAGCCTGTCCCTGAGCTGGGAGGCAAAGTGGAAACCACCCCAAGCTAGGGGAGAACCTTCCTTCCCAGAGGTGTTTGGAGCTGCTGTGGGTTGGATCCCTTTTGGTGTCCAGCTTCCACAGGAGGTGGGCTGAGCCCCTGCAACTCCTGTGGTTTAACTTGTGGTTATTGCTTTCTGCACCACACCAGTTTCTCTTCCCTACTCAGCTTCAGGAAGAAAGAAAAGAACAAAGGTGTCACATTTTAGTGCAAATTGAATAACTCCTTCCTGAGCTAACTTTAAAATTTATAGAGCTAAAGTGTAGGAATGTACCTGGAATTGGAAACCAATATATTAGTGTGCACAGCTGCTGCACACAAGCTTTTAAGATATCATCAGTCCCTACAAGCTGCTGTGCCTTACAGACACAGCTGTTAAATCTCCTCCCACCCTGGACTGATGGACCTTGAGTGTGGTGACACAAATCACCTTTCTGTGCCTCCACCCCACCAAACCCCAGTGCTGGTTCCCTGCCAAAGCAGGGAGATGGGCTCACAGACACCAGGGTCCTACAGCAGTGCTGGGTAGGGCTCAGGAGTGAGACACAAGGAGGAAGGGATTTGCTTTGCCCTGCCTGTGTGTGGTTTTGTGCTTCCCTGACAGCCCTGCAGCATCTCCTCTCCACGCAGTGCTGAGCACCAGGTTCAGGTACCTGCTCCTGCTCCCAACCTGCAGCCAAGACACGTTCTGTGCTCTCCCTCCCCCCACCCACATCATTTGGATTCACATAATCAAGCGTCTTGCAGCTGAAATTGCTCACAGAAAAATAATTTTAAATTGGTTCATTAATGCTCATTTGCGCAGAATTCTTAAATATGATAAGAACATGAGAGCAACAGAGAAGGGATCTGAGGGAGAGTAGGAGGATGTTGAAAGCAACTTTCCTGTAATTGTAAAATCTTGTGTCTAAATATGTTTAGACAATGTGAAAAGTCAATTTGAGAAGCTAGGATACATAGAACTACAGCAAGGGGGGAGATATCAGAGAGAGTGCAGACATCCCATACTTCAGATTTTTAGTTTCCCTGAGTGGTACAGGATTCTGATTTTGTGCAAAAGCAGAGGTATCACCACAAGTCAGAGGCTGCAGTTTGCAATTGCAGAAATGGGATGAGAATGATACTTTTCATAAATGAGCTCATCATTCACACCCCCATCTTTGTTTGGCACAGGAGAGGGCAAAACAACAGGTAGTCACCTTTCAAACTGTGCAGAATTACACAAGCTGAGGATCTTTGTATCCTGTAAGGTCAGTGGATCTGTGCTGCTGCATATCAGCAAAGGATGTGGCCCTGGAAATGCATCAGCAGAGAGGTGTTAACCACTGTGGCAGCTGAGAGATGAGCTGCATGGCAAGAGTCCATCCCATCCAGTTCTTGTTCTACATCAAAATTTACCAGCAATTCTGTGAGTGCAGGAGACTATCCCTTATGGAGGCTATATACTCCTTGGAAAGAATAAAACTGCTGAAACACATCTAATTGTCCAGTATCCTAACAAAGAGGTGCTCTGGCAATTACTTCCTGAGTTAGCCACTGATCAACTTACACTGTGAAGCATGAGGATTGATAGCTCCTGTAATTTTATTTAATAAAGATCAATTTAAATAGTCTGCCTTAAAAACAAAAGGAAGGTTAATGAAGGTAGAGTCTTAAATTATATAGATCACAGCTCTGATTTTCATGCTAACAGAAAACAGATCAATGGAAACCGTGCAGTATAATTGGAAATGTAAGAAAACTGAAAACAGCCATACTGTGGAAAAGGCAATAAATACTGCTGGCAGACTGGAACGGGGGCTATCAGAGGAGGCTAATACTGAACACAAAAAGATGAACAAAAGTCTTGCTGGGAAAGAGGCAGGAGAGGTCAGACTGCAATTCAATCAATGGGCAGCGTGGGCTCCTCTGTATTACTTTGCCAAGTCCCATCAGGGCTGTAGTGCACCAGAGTCCAGAGCAGACCTGATCCACCACTCGAGTTCTGAACCTCTGAAAATAAGCACACATTCATCTTACAGAGCATCAGGGGCAGCCTGAGGAAATCTCCTGCATGACACAACTGTGAGGAGAGGAGAGGAGAGGAGAGGAGAGGAGAGGAGAGGAGAGGAGAGGAGAGGAGAGGAGAGGAGAGGAGAGGAGAGGAGAGGAGAGGAGAGGAGAGGAGAGGAGAGGAGAGGAGAGGAGAGGAGAGGAGAGGAGAGGAGAGGAGAGGAGAGGAGAGGAGAGGAGAGGAGAGGAGAGGAGAGGAGAGGAGAGGAGAGGAGAGGAGAGGAGAGGAGAGGAGAGGAGAGGAGAGGAGAGGAGAGGAGAGGAGAGGAGAGGAGAGGAGAGGAGAGGAGAGGAGAGGAGAGGAGAGGAGAGGAGAGGAGAGGAGAGGAGAGGAGAGGAGAGGAGAGGAGAGGAGAGGAGAGGAGAGGAGAGGAGAGGAGAGGAGAGGAGAGGAGAGGAGAGGAGAGGATCTCATCTCCCTGGGGGTGAGGAGCTGCCCAGGGCTGTGCTCCCACCTGCAGTGAAGGGTGAGAGGCTGGCAGTGCAGGAGGCAGCAGTGCAGTGATGCTGTCCCTCCATGGTGACTGTCCAGGCATGCAAACCGCTCTGCATTAAGGGACAGGGAGGTGTCAGGGCAGTGCAGAGCTCACAGACAGCTGCTGGGCTTTGGCACAGCATCAGCACCACAAGGGTGCCTGCCCTTCCCCTGGGGAAATGTTCCTGATGAGCTGCCTCGATAGCAGAGTGCAGAGCATTGGTCTGACCTGCACACTCAGGCACAGGATCCACACCTCTGTTTGGTCCTGTGCTACATTTCTCCCTCTTCAAGGATGTGCCCATAATAGTTTAAACCATCCTGCCCTGAAAAGTAGAGGAACAGTGCTGGCTAATTACTAATCAAATGAGGCTTCTGTCTGTCTGATAAACTGGGCAAAGTGTGTTTTTCTGGCTTGTGGAGAAATCTCATAGTGAATTGGAATGTAATATTCATTGCAATTGGTCATTGGAGAGCTTGGAGAAGTCCTTTAAAGTCTCATCAAAGCAATCCACAATATAGAGGTGATTGTCCCATCTTGGTATTAGCAGACACCTAAATAAATGCCTTCATAAAATGAGAAATTTTCTTTATCAAGGAGATCACTGGAGTGCCAGGTACTAGGGTGTTTCTAGCTATTTTTTTGTGATGGAGAGATAAATCAGCATGGGCAAACTTCAAAAAGGTTAATGGCTTAGAAGAGCATAGCATGTGGTATGGCTATCTCCCTGGCCTCAAGGCAGGAAATAGCATGGGATCAAACTCTCCTCTCAGCATTTCATCACAGACAGCCCACACCTGGCTGTTTGAAAATCAAGCAGACTCTTAATGCTCAATCATGTATTTTCTGATCACAGCAATCAGTCATAGATCAAGTTTAGACACAGTATTTGGGTTTGTTCTAATTTTATCTGGAGTAGATGCTCAAGAGTTCCTCTGTTCCACACACACACACACACCAGCAGCCTCGTTCTCTGCTCTGTACCACTGAACCTCAGGGAGGGGTTCCCACTGCACATGGGCACCTGTGGGAGGAACTTTCTTTTTCTCAGTCTCTTTACTATCTCTGACATGTGTGATATGAAAAACTCAGTTGTCACCACTCCACAAACCCTGAGTATCTTTTGTGTGTTAGCCATCCACAATATCCCCCACTGCCCTTGCATGAGAGGTAGTCAAAACTTGAAATAAAATTCAATGTATGCTAGTTACATCACTCTACTACAGCTGCAGAAATACTGCTTCATCTTTTTACTGGTTATGGATGTTGATAAAGAATGCAGATGTTTCCAAAGTACTGAGACAAGCTCAAAACACAGCTGCCTTTGGAGCTTGTCTCTGCCATCACTTGCTGTTCAAGGACTGTCCAGACTTCAGTTCTGGGATGTAAACTTCCTCAGAACATCCTGCTCTTTTATTTCAAGGAAAAAGAAATTCACATCTGAGGTAAGAAAGATTTTGTCTTTCTCCTCCCTGCTTGTTCTAATTAAATCTCATTAAGTGCTTTTCTGCCTCTTGTTTTAATTTTAAAAGTCATATACCCCAAACTGTATGCAAGCAGCCTAGAAATGCCTCCTCAGCCTGGCTGCCTTTACTGTCAGGGGAGAGAAATGAGCACCTGCAGAGTCAACACCCAGAATTACAGAAAACTAGTGGAAAAGCCAGAAAGTGTGGGAATTCTCTTCTGCTTGCTTTAGTCAGGAGCAAAGGGCTCTGCATTGTATCACCTTCACTTAGAATAGTCCTGTGCTTATCTGCTGCCTGTTTTCCCAGCTGGGTACATTTTTCAGGAAACAAAACATAAGCATACAACCACAAGAGGACTTTGCCTTGTTCTACATGATTCAACTAAAAGTTATCTGTCTGTACCTAATCTTGACACAACCACACTCCTTCAGTCAGTAGAGAACACCTCAAAGTGCTGCTCCTTTTAAGAGAGTACCTGAGAAGGACAATATGGGTGTCATTAAATAAAAAAATAAAATGCACATTGGCAGGTACATACACACATATAGATAGACAGACAGATGATACAGATACAGATATAGAGAGATATAAATAGATATAGATAGATATAGATGATATAGATGATATAGATAGATTAGATAGATAGATAGATAGATAGATAGATAGATAGATAGATAGATAGATAGATGGATGGATAGATAGATAGATAAGAGATATTCCTGTAGCTATGGGAGATTCTACCAGTTTTCCTGGCAGAACCATACAGATCTGACTGAGCTTGGTAGGCTGAGCTCCTCTCAAGCCTGAATAAATCAATGGCAATAAGTACATTAAAGTGAAAAGAGTTATTCCAGTGCTAAGCAGTGCAAAAGCAGTGCAAGCCAACTCGTTCTAATACATCTCTGTCTGCTGTACAGACATTTATCTTCTTATAGGGGTGAATCCTAATGGCTTTAATCCTTTCTGACTTCCAGCACTGCCCTTCAGCACTGGGGGAATGGGGTACAGGGAATTCAGCCAGAAGCAGGTCCCACTCCTCAGCCAGTGTGCACCTCTGTCTCCTCTGGCATGCTGCTGCCACTTGTGCCCTCTCAGAGCATCTGAAAAGGTTCCTATTATAGCTACTCAGTTTTTATTCTTTCCCAATACCAGCAGATGGCCAAGTGTCATTCTCTAGCCCTCTCTTTTCTACTTCTGTATGTTTCTGATTGTTGGCATAACTTCTCCAGAATATGTCTTGGAAACTTTCAGCATTTAACTTTCTCAGCCTGTCACCTGGTTTTGTCCCTTCAGAGCCATAAAAGGAAATGATTGCTTGAGGGGCAGAGCTACATATATCATCCAGAGTGCATCATGGCTAGGTGGATGTAGTGAAAAAAAATGGATTTGTGTGGAGGAGGGCTGTCTTTCAACACATCCATTTGCCAGAAAAAAAAAAAAATGGCAGTTGGGCTTCTGAAAAAAAAAAAAAAGAGGAGGAGGAAAAGAAGCTAATTAGCTGTGTAAGTCAGCTCTGAAAAAGTAAATAGAGAAATAAAGCAGTTAACACTCAGATGCACTTTAAATCCCAGGGCTGCTTCCTTGCTCTTACATATATGTGTTTAATAATGCACAAGTTCCTCACTTGCTGTGCTCTTGCACTACTCTTCAAACTCTGGGGGAGTCAGAGGACACAGCATCTCACCTGAGACCATGCAGTGCCCTGGAAAACTTCACAGGGACAACCCTGAGCCCTGTTAGAAAAGCCCAGCAGAATAGAGAAACACCAGGCTTTCAAATTAGGGCATCTATGTCCCTTCTAATCCACATGCCCCTCTCTGCACTCACAAATATTTGATTACCTAACTAATTTGCAGGGATAGTCCATGCTGAAATACGCTTTTCCATCACAATTCCCTCTATTAATAATCAGCTGGCCTGGGAGATCATTTGCTGTTTGCAATGCAGAGATAAGTGCATATTCTGGACAAACAGCTTGTTAAGAAAGACTTTCAGGTCTGGCCTTGTTGCTAGGAAACTGGAAAAGCTACTGGAAACTGCTTGAATGTGGTGGAGTGTATTGCTGGCAATCAGTGTCACTTGCCCTCGGTGATAGCCTGCAGCCTTTAAAAATACTGAAACAAAGTCCAATGCCATCACATTCATGCAAGATGTTGGGGGGACATGCAGTTAATTAAGTGGCCCATGTTTGAATGTTTGGAGCTCAAGGAGCCCAGTAAATCCCATCATTTAAAAGACACTAGAGGAATGCTTAAGACAAAATAGGTTATATGCATTGCTGGCCTGGCTCATTAAAAGCCAAGGCTGATCAAGGTGTGAGTTTGCAGCAGAGGGGTAGAAATCTCTCATGCACTTTTGGAATTCTCAGTGTCATATCCTCTCTGGATTTGGTTCCTAGTTGGGAAGTTATTTTGGCAGCTTTTCTCACCTGGACTCACAGTATTCCCCACTTATACATCTCCAGGTCCTTCTCTATAGGATGCTTATATACCTTAATCTTCTTACTTTGTGTCTTCTTAAACCCAATAAATCCCCAGAGTAATTCCAGTTGTCAAGAGACACGTTCTGGTGTGGCACTGGGAGTATGGGGATGAAAACTTCATGAGTATGGGGATGAAAACTTGGATGTGCCTTGAGGGGGGCTTGGGGGAAGCTGTGAGCACATCCAACAGCATCCCCAGCAGGAGTGCCCAGGACAGCCTGGAGGATGTGTGCACATGGATCCCACAGCCCTGAGCCCAGCACAGCCTGGAGGATGTGTGCACATGGATCCCACAGCCCTGAGCCCAGCACAGCCTGGAGGATGTGTGCACATGGATCCCACAGCCCTGAGCCCAGCACAGCCTGGGGGATGTGTGCACATGGATCCCACAGCCCTGAGCCCAGGACAGCCTGGGGGATGTGTGCTCCATGGATCCCACAGCCCTGAGCCCAGCACAGCCTGGGGGATGTGTGCACCGTGGATCCCACAGCCCTGAGCCCAGCACAGCCTGGGGGATGTGTGCACCATGGATCCCACAGCCCTGAGCCCAGCACAGCCTGGAGGATGTGTGCACATGGATCCCACAGCCCTGAGCCCAGCACAGCCTGGAGGATGTGTGCACCATGGATCCCACAGCCCTGAGCCCAGCACAGCCTGGAGGATGTGTGCACATGGATCCCACAGCCCTGAGCCCAGCACAGCCCTGGGGTGGGAGCTGCTGCAGCAGAGGGGGCAAAGCCCCCGACACCGTCTGAACCATCAGGGTTCATTGGGGTTTTGTGCAAGAGCCTTTGTGCCCTCTGTGCCAGGCTGCTTCCCTGCCAAGGGAGCAAAGGAACTCTTCTTGCAACTTTTCCATGCCTGTGGAAACCTTCCTTGCCTGGAACTTAGAACTTAGTGGCTACTTTTTCTTGCCTTTCTTTAGTAGCTCAAACTCTCCAGGACTTTCTCTTCATAGGAGCCGTCAGGTGGCTCTGAAGTCCTGCTCCTTTCTTTGCTAACCAAGAGAGAAGCACAACTGGAAATAAAAGCTTACAGTCTCCACATGGAGGATCAGCTTTTTTTTCAGACTAGTTACAGAGCCTCAGATTGTTAACCAATAGCACTGTTTTAGAGATTCAAATGCTTTGTGATGGGGATTGACATTGCCAAGCGATTTCTTTCCAGTGCCAAGACTGTAATTTGTGATTTAATTAGACAGTGATTTTACAGCCATTCGTACTTTGGAGATCCTGACTACTTTTCAAGCAGACTTCTTTGGACTCTTGCTCCCCACCCCAAGATACATAAACTGCATCTCTACACCCCAGAACTAAAGGATCACTCCATAAAAGGCACCCAAAACTGATGACAACCTTTCATCTTTCAACTGATGACAACTGTATACATCAGCAGATAAAATTTCATATGGATTTTTACCCTGCCTGCAGAGGGTGAAGGCACTGCACCCACCCAGGCTGCCTCTGCTCCCCCTGGGGCTTCTGCCAGAAAACTTGGAGCTCAGTGTTATGAGCTCTCCTCCCAAGAATGAAGTTAAGGCTTTATTGCTTATTCTGAGGAAATGAAAACAAAACACAGGTGCCACACAGTAAAAGGAGATATGAGGAGGGAAAATGTGGGATTCAAGGGTGCAATAAAAGTGTTTACAGTTGTGCTGTGTGCTCTTAGAGCTGAGCATTGACACAAGGGGAGGCAGGAGAGGCTGAGATGGTACCAAACACTTGGAGTGATCCAACAGCACCACTGAAGGGTCAGCAGCTGTGGTTTAGCAGAACAAGGGATGTAAATCCATGTCTTTTGTTTACTCAGAATCAAGCTCATGTAAATGCAATAGACCTCTCTGTCACCTTCCCAGCTTTGCCTAGAAAAATGCTCTCTCTCAAGGTTACATTTCTCCTTATAGAAGCTGTGAATGAAGACTTGCATGAAGGGAAACTGCAGATGCCCTGAAGGACTTCGCCCTTTTTTTGGTGGTCCTCTAGAAAATTCATGTAAATAGAGTCATCACTTCATGGAGTGCCCCCTGTGCACAGCTCCTACTCCCAGTGCTTTGCCATCTAAGAGGCCACTGCCTCCTTAACCCTGTGCTGTACTGTGGAAGGACAATACCAAATGTGAAATTTCATCAGAGGTCTCACCTCACCCCTACAAACACCCTACTTGGAATATATTCCTGACTGGGATACCCATGTGCCTCCAGCCATCCTTCTGTTTGACATGGTGTGTTTGAACTGAAATAAAACTGTCAGGATTCCTTCTGCTCCCTTATCTCTGCCTTGTAGTGGCCAAGATTTCCCTAAGCATGGAATCTGGGAGCTCAGTGGTCATTAACAGCCACTGTCACTACAATGCCCCTGGAGGAAGGTGAGGCAATACCAAGCCCTTGCATGGATTGGGCACACAGGCACAGATTTATCCCCTTCCCAAGGCTCAGGCAGAAATCTGGCTGCTATCTGAAGGCTGATATTCAAAATACATGAGTATTATCTTCTTTCAGGGCTGTTTTTAAAAGGTCATAATGCTACAGAGATCTTGCACAGCCAGGAGGGGAAGGGTGGGAGCAGAGACCATGAAAAAGCCAAAAAAATTATTCTCACCATGCAGTTTTCTGCTGTAACCAGTGGCTTTAAAATCTGTCCTCTTTCCACTCCAAGACTCCAAACTATGGAAAATCAAGGATTCTCTGGGTGACAGGGACACTCTGGGGGCTTGCCTGCCCTTGTAATTGTCCAGCTCCTTCTCCCAGTCACTGCTGATCAGGGGACAGCTGGTGGTCCCAGAGCAGAGCTGGCACAAGCACAGCTCACATTTCCCCACACACCCTGTCCTGCTCAGCAGTTTTTCCATGAACTTATCTGAGCAGCCCTTCATGCTGTGTGCTGTGAAGATCAAAGACGAGGTGTCCAGAATAAAAAGCTCACAGTTACCATGAGGCCTCTCTCAACATGCTGGGAATAGAAATGTGGCAATCAGACTTGGGGATGAAATCATATTGGACATGCTGGCTTAATCTCTAAAATATGAAATTGTATGGAAAGAATTACAGCTAAAAAGCATTTTACATTTTAGAAAGCTGCTCTGACCCATGCTGGATCAGGAAAGAGGAGGAGAAGAAGGGGGAAAAAAAAGCCTGTGGGGTGCAAAAGATTATGGCCAGTTGGGTTAGAAAGAAAATCTATCATCAAATTAATAGTCTCCTGCTCCTGTACTATGGAGCATGATTCTGTTTGAAAATGAAAGGTCTGAGATGGCTTATTTCAGATTATTTGCTATTTGCAAATATCTGGATGTTACTTGCAAATCCTCCCCAAAGCTTCGTGTGTTTTAGCCCAATGCATACATTCATTTCACAATCAGATTTAGGTGGGATACAGAGCAGGAATAAGTTGGCTGCTCTCCCTATACACCTTTATTTAGCCAGGCCAGCAGGGAGCAGAAACAACAGCCCATGGATAGCCAGCTGCAAGAGAAAAGCTACAAGTAGAATAAATGAAGAAACATGCAATTAGTGGGTTCCTTGTTGAAAAACATCTGCAATTCAATGAATATTTTCTAATGCAGATCCAAGAACAGATTCTCACCCTCCTGTACTCTGGGTTGCAAAGCAACACAAGAAGTTGGAAGTTTTGTGTTGTTTCCATGTCATCACGAAGGGAAGATTGGTGTGATAAGGACAGTGATGTTGAATGATGCCACACTTGGTGGCACACCTTGAATTTCTACATTAATACAAAATCAGGACAGGTTGCTTTAACCATGTTTGAACTGCGTCTTCACTGTATGGCAAAATTTTCAAACCCAGAGATCAGAGAGCCCTTACACTCAGCAGCAGAACTTTGCTGACTTCATAGCTCAGTGGTGTGTCAAGCAGTAAAAATAAACAAATGTTTGTGCTTCTTGGCTTTCAGGGTCAGAGCTGGTTTTGAATGTCACATCCAGAAAGATTTTTCCTGAGACAGTTGCATACTGTGTAAGCACCATCCCAGGGCAGGTTTTGGCAGGAGGTCTCTGGTCCCTGCCCAGCCCTGCCCAGGAGGGCTGGATGGACCCTCTGGGCAGGAGGGAGGGCTGGGCTTTGTGAGTTTGGTTTCTCACTTTTCCCCAAATGCTGATTGCTTATCACTGAGAGATTATCCCATCCCATCCCATCCCATCCCATCCCATCCCATCCCATCCCATCCCATCCCATCCCATCCCATCCCATCCCATCCCATCCCATCCCTGTCCTCCCCAGAGCTGAAGCAGACACACAGCAGCCTGTGGGATCCCTTCCCAGCCATGTCCATCCCTGCTCCTGCATTAGCACAGCTTCTGTTCCCTTCCCACCTAAAATCCACCAGGAGCCCACCTGCCTTCAGAGTCCTCAGCCTGCCTGATTATCCACAAAAACAGCCCCATTAAACTGCTGGCTGAGGGGAGGCTGTGTCCCAGACACTCAGCCAGGCTCAGCAGGAAGCCAGCTTTATTAACAAGGAGCAGGAAGCGCCGTGTGTCAGAATATCTCTGCACTTGCAGTACCTGGAGGGAACATTATCACTTATCAGCCTAATATTTCACTGCACTCTTCCTTTCACAGTCCCTTGATCCCCTCTCCTCACACAACAGCCTAAATTGGAAAAATATACCAAAAAATGTTCATAATTTTGTTGAATTTTCAGGGTTTTTCTGACAAGCCTGGTGAGAAGAGAAAAAAAAAAAAACAAAGGTAAACAGTAAGTGAAACACATTTGGGCTAAAACCTGTGTATTAGGTCAAAAAGGAACAAATCTCTGCAGGATCCCAGGGGGAGATTATATTTTATTGGTGTTTTTATGTACAAAGGGAAAGGTTAATAGAAGGTCTGAACAGAAAGGTTCATAGAAAATTGTCATCTGTTTGTGTTTTCTTTTTGAAGTAATAGTTTGCAGGAGCCAAGGGAGGAGGTAAAACAGTAAAGGCCAGAGGTAAATTGGAGGTGGAACATTTTAGAAGAACTTTGACAAAACCACATAAAACTGAGAATGCAGATTTGTCAAGACTGAAATGCATTCCTGAACTACACAAATTGTTGCCCAATTCGAGTTGTGGAATAGAAAATACAGGAAGGGATGAGTGCTTACATTGAGAATAAGAGATTTTAATTTTGTTTCTCCAAATGAATTTTCAGTTAGATCAGTTTTTCTAATTGAGGTGACCTAATAGGTTGTCTATAAAAGACAATGAATTTCAAAACAAACAGAGCTGATCTTGAAAGTTTAAGTTAATCCTAAAGGAATCCCTGTGGGATGTTTTCTTTTGCAAAGAATGATGTCGTTTTCCATGCTTGGTTTTTCTAGAAACACAGCTAAAAAAGATGATGCTGGGCAAAGCTCAATTTCCATCATTTGTCCAGTGATGGTCTCTGTGTGCAGCAAGACAGAAGGAACTGCTGGGTCTGAGCTGCCCTCCAGGCTATTCTCAAGAGCAAATGACTCTCATGTCAAAGAGCTTGTTTTAATTTTGATTTATGTTCTGTTTAACATAAAGTTTGTTGTACCGATCAGACCAGAGGTCCTCCTAGCATAACATTCAGTCCCAGCAGGGGCTAATAGAATGGATTTTTTCAGGGTAGGGAGATAAAAACCAATTTTTGGATAGAATGATTTTTCCTATCATGTCAGCTCAACCTGGCCATCAACCCTTTAGGAATTTCAAGGCCAGGTTGGGCAGGGCTCCAAGAAACCTGGTCTGGTGGAAGGTGTCCTTGCCCATGGCAGGGGGATTGGGGTGAGATGGTTTTTAAGGTATCTTCCAGACCAAACCACTTTATGGTTCTCTGATTCTTGTTTCATTGTTTTGCGCATAATTTAAAAATTGGTATGTAATGGAAAGCCATCAGCTAATGCAGACATTCTGGGCTCTGAGGATTTCTGTGCTGAGGAGGAGCAGTTTGGGCAGCCTGAGCACGCTGCTGCTGTGTGTGCAGAGCATTCCCAAGACTGAGCATGAAGGCAGGACAATAGTGAGCTGCAGCAGTGAGCTGCAATAGTGAGCTGCAGTAGTGAGCTGCAATAGTGAGCTGCAATAGTGAGCTGCAGCAGTGAGCTGCAATAGTGAGCTGCAATAGTGAGCTGCAATAGTGAGCTGCAGTAGTGAGCTGCAGCAGTGAGCTGCAATAGTGAGCTGCAACGGTGAGCTGCAATGGTGAGCTGCAATGGTGAGCTGCAATGGTGAGCTGCAATAGTGAGCTGCAGTAGTGAGCTGCAATAGTGAGCTGCAATGGTGAGCTGCAATAGTGAGCTGCAGTAGTGAGCTGCAATGGTGAGCTGCAATGGTGAGCTGCAGCAGCATCTCTTCCCTTGCCAGGACAGAGGCAGAGGAGGGCAGGGAGGCTGTGTCACAGAGTCTCTCAGAGTTTATGAAGCAGATTTCATTGTAGGCTGGGGAAATTCTTGCTCCCATTTTTCTCTTTGGGATGTGTTTGATACTTATCCTGCCTTAAATCTATAGCCAAGCTCTAAACTCTTCTTGTTGTACAGTTTCTCCTCACACAAATATCTTAAGCCTAGAATTGCAGCAAGATGCTCAGGGAAATGTTTTCCTTGGTCAGGCAGCATTTCCTGAGAGTCTGGAAGCAGGGCTGTTTGTGCTCATGTTTGACAGAGGCAAGTCAACAATCTCAGAAATTGTGGAGAAGCCTTAGGAAGATCTGCTTTCAGTGAACTTAGGGATATGACTTGCCAATTCATCATGATGGTGCTCCCTGTGAATGGAAGCTGTACTCTGTGTTTCTAAGATGCTTTATGCAATTTTCCAGGGTATTGTGTCATATCAGCAGAAATTCAACATTATGCAGCTCTTAAGCAGCACAATTTGACACTTTCTTTCAGCTTTAAAGAAAGTAACCTTGGTTCTTCTAATCCTGATACTTGCCAATAAATCAGGACAAGGAGGATTAACCAAACTGTAGATAAAGCAGTTTGCTCCTGGCTATGTTACTCACCAAGATGTTCAATATATATTCACATGGAAACAGGATGCTCTTCAATTAGTTGGCAAACTGCATGAAGAGGAGTGGTGAGATGTTGAGCATAGATATTTACCTGATCATTACCAGGAGTACGGGTAGCTGGAAAACTTGTGAGAAATAACAACAGGTTTGCAGTTGAGTTTGAACAGAGAACACAAGCACTTTGCTCTTGGAAAGATGGAGAGAGTTGCCATGCAGAGATTAGACAGTCTCAATAGGTGGGTAGGTGAGTAGGTAGAAAGAAAGGAATAGAAAGAAACCTAAACAGAAGAAAGAGAGAAATTAGGCTAGTGAAATAAAAGGTGGGTGTGAATGCCATTTCAAGGCTTTCCTCTGTCAGAGCTCGAAACACTTTAAAAAAAGGAGAAAAACCCAGGGTTTAGGGTTTTCTCTTCAAGTAGAACTGCAAAAGGCAGGAGAAGAAAACTGTTTTCCCAAAAGGACAGTGCTGGAATTAGGAGCAGGATCAGGACGTGCTGGCTGTGTTGCTCAGCCCCACAGTGCTCTGTGAGGACAAAGTCGACACATTTAGGGGAAGGGAGCACTCCACAGGCAAACAGGCAAAATATTTCAGAAAAGTAACTCATGTGGAGGGAGAGTGGGGGGAACTGCCAGGGCAGGCTCACTGTGGGAAGATAAGTTGTTGTGCTCCAAGACAGATCATCCCCCAGCTGTCCATTGTGCTTTCTGCCTGAACTGCTGCTGCCTGTGGAGAATGTCAGCTCCTTGGGGCCTCATCCCCCTGCATCTCCCACATGAGATGGAGGCCTGGCAAGCACCTTCCCAATAAATTACTGCTATTGCAAGGGAGGGAAAAGACTTTTCAGTGATCCTAGCAACATTCTGCCTCCAAAAAGCACACGTCGTGGGAGAATTTCAAAATGCTTCCAGGAGCCGAGAAGGCAGATGCACGTTGGAAACCTTTGAAGGAGATGAATAGCAGGAAGCATCTCTAAAAGACCCACAACGGCATTGCTGCAGAAAAACCAGCTGCAAAATGAGGTAATGACTCTTCAATACTCTCCAATATGCTGGCACAAGTCCTCTGCGCTTCATCTCGCTATCTGTCAATGTAGCATTAGAAGACCTTAAAGTGTTTACAAGTGGATGCAGGGTTGCTCTGCTGGCCCCGTGGGGATGCTGACCCCTCTTTCCAGAGGAGCAGGACCAGGCAAAGGTCATCCTTCTCTGTGCACTCAATTACAAAGGAACCAGAGCCCACTGTGGTTTGTTCCCTTAGAGTTCTCTCCTGGGTACTTGCTCTAAAATTGCCTCCTGCCACACACTTCTTTCTCCTCAGATATTAAAAAAATAATTAAAGGCAAAAGATGAGAGCAGAGAAGGGCTGGGGGAGGTGAGATGATAGGGAAGCCCTGTCCCTCAGGAGCTGTAGAGCAAGTACAGAATCCTTGTGGCTGGATGCAGAGATGACATCCTGCTTTGTGCAGGACCTGAGCTGGCTGTCCCAGAGCAGCTCTCACTCCCTGCTCCTTCCCTGCCCCACTGCACCAGGGGACAGTCTGCTGGCATCCAGGACAGGACAGCCCCTCTGGAAGGGAAACTTCAGGAGAACAAGCTTCCAAGGGGATGGGCTGCAGCAAGTGGCTCTGCTGTGAGTGGAAGGGAGCTTGCTGCACGCAGGCAGCAGAATAGATGGAGACCTGTCAGAAAGTGATGCATAGGCAGCTAAGTGAAGCTCAAGCATTCATAAAGAAACAATGTTATCAAAGATGAATAGCTTGAAAACTGCTTTTAGGAACATTTACACAGGGTTTCACCTCCTGGCAACACAGAAACGTCAGTGCTGCTGGGGCTGACTCACAGCAGAGCAGCAGAGCTCTGCAGAAGGCTCTGCCCTCCTTCTCCTCCTCACCGAGGGCTGTGCAGGGGTGAGTGTGTGCAGGGTGGGGGTGCACGCAGGAATCACCCGGAATCGGCTCAGAGAGGAGCTGTTTTCAGAGTCCTTGCCATGCTTTATTAGTGTGGAAATTCAATAATCTCATTAATTACAGAAAAATAATGTAAGGTGGATCTGCTGGGCCCCTGCACAATTTGAGCTCTCCTTCTGTGGGTAATTGCCAATGACATGTCTGAGAGAAATATCACAATGATACATAACAAAGGGCAGCACAGCTTTACAGCATAGATCTTGTTGCTATGGGAACTTGTCTTTGCTCCTATCCCAGAGCTAGATGATTTATGTATGTGCAAGAGTTCCTTTATTTTAGGGCTTTTGCAAAAGAGAAAAAACCCTATCAGATCTCTATCCACATCTATCCATCCGGTTATCTATCCACTTATCTAATAATTCTTTCTTTATTATAATTACCTGTCTATTATAATCTTTATCCATGGCCTCATTCTTCCAAATATTCTACTCTCTATCTACTTTCAGGGACCAAGATACAAGACAAGCTGAGGGAAGAAAAAAAAAGAAAAAAGTGGACATCAGTTACTCTTTGTGCGTGCTGCCTGGACGTGACTGCTGTTCAGAAGCAGAGACAAAGCAGCCAAGCCACGAGCCACGAGCCTCTCCTGCCCCAGTGATGCTCTCTGTGCCCGCGTGCAGCAGCAGGACAAAAGCATCTCCCTCATCCCTGGGGCATAAAGGGAATGGTGGAGCAAGGAAAAGCCTCAGATCCCACTCCTTATGAATGGGGAGAGAGCACCAGGGTCACCCACAGCTGTGCTGGGTATTGATGGTGGAGCTCTGGGAGGAAATGCTGAAAGTCCTTAAATAACTCCTCAAAAGACTGAAGTTGGAGCATAACTCCCATTAACTTTGGTCTGTTCATCCCAGGTGCTGAGAAGATTAGCTAAAAGGTGAAAACACAATATTTTAATTCAGAAACAGGCAACTTTGGCTGCAGTTCTTTTCTGTCTTTGCATTTCATAATTTGTTAGGCATTTCCTAACAAGCTCTTGGGTCCAGATATACCTGAGGTTAATAGGAGATCTTTTTTCCTCTGGTAGGATACTGTTAGGGTCATTGGTTGTTCCAGGGGGACCGTGTAAATTATCTGTGCATCAATAAAAAACTACTGAAAGGCTCACACTCAAAAATTAGTATCTTGCAGTCTCAGGAGACCCATCAAAGAAGATGTTCAAATTCTGGTGTGCACACAGGTTTAAAAGATTTTGAGACACAAAGCTGGTCCTGGCAGCTTCTACCTCTGAATTTATTTTAATTCCACATTGTCTCCAGTGGTACAAACTGCTTTAAACATGTGCCTACGTTTTTGTAGGGTACTGAAGGTAACAACTTGCAAGTTCAAGATATGATACAGGCAACCTGGCCAGCAGCCATGCTCAGGTCCAGGTTCATCTTTAAATCAATCCAAACAAGAGCCTGAGAAGCCACCTGACACTTCTGTTAAATCACAACACTATGTAAAATGTAAGCTCACTCTGATTTTGCCACATGCTGTAGCATTTCTCAAGGCTATTATTTTACTGGGAGAGTGAACATGATGCCCAGGACTTTGTTCACTCAATGGCTGGAAACAATCTCCTTCTTCTATAATGTATCAGAAAGTCAGGGCTTTAACTTTGCAAGGAAAAAAATAATCACGCGAACCACTTGATCTTGAAAAGAAAGAAAGTGAAATTCCATATTTATGAGAGTTCTCTTTCAGCCTGGAAATTCACTGAGCAGTGAAACCTCACTTTGCAAGTTCAGGGAGCTGATTACACTCCTGATCTAATCAGTTCCTTGCTGCATGGAAGCCTCCTCCACACGGACCTCCCGCTTGACTTTCCTTCCCCCAGCCCCGCGGTGCCATCGCTCTGCTCCAGTGCTGAATCACGAGATGGAAATTGCCTCTGAGGGTCCCACTAATAAGACAGGCCTCGTGGCATTGGAAGCACTCTTGCTCTGTAATTTCTCAGGTCCTCATGATGTGGGTGGCACACTTGCAGAAATCACTGCCCTAATTCATGTTGAAGATGAAAGTTAATCCCTGGGCACAACAGATCGACTCTTCGTTCCAGGGCTCCTGATCCACCACGAGTCTGTGGCCAAGAGCAACAGCTCCCTCCTCCCCAGCTCCCTCCCCCACCCTGAGTTTCAATTCCTTAAAGCTAATCAATATCCTTATTAATGTTCCAAAATCAATTATCCTAATAAAGCCTGGAGGGAGTTGAAGGGTTGCTATTCAGTACTCACCTTTTATTATCCTGACTGTTTATTTCCCCATTGATAGAACTGTCTGACTTTATGACAGATTAGGGGTGAAACTGCAGCACTCAACACACTTGTCAGCCCTAGAGATATGTTGTGTTATTATTACTATTTTGAGAGCCTTTTGCTTACATTTCCTGGTTGTATGGATGCTTTAGAGAGTCCCTGGCCTCGCTCTGCTGGAATAGGATAGGGAGTGCTGCAGCTCCGTGCTGCACATCAAATGGATAATAATCTGTTCTATCTATTCAATTATAATATTGCCCCAGGCCATGGCACGTTGTTTATGCAGCAGGCAATGCTCTGTGATCTGCAGCAAGACTGCAAGACATGAGCAGGGTAGACCACCTCGTGGTCATCCACAGCAAATGAGAGGCATGATCCCAAAAGCATCAGCAGAGAATGACATTGCTCCTGCAACTGAATCCCTCTATTCCATGCAGAAGCTATGTCCAGGTCCAGAGCCTGGCAGACAGACTGCAATTCCCTGCAGAGGTGCAGCATCCTGGAGGCAGGGCAGCTCAGGGGCAGAGGCAGCGCCGTGGGAGGTGGGAGGGGAGCAGCTGGAGATGCTGCTCAGCTCCTGAGCACTGAATTCAATCCCCGGCTGCTGAGCATGGCTACATGTATATTTTAAGGAAATTCAACCACATGGTTTTTTATTTCCTTCCTGGGCTTGCTGATCAACCATTTGAGAGTAGAAGAAGAGACTCCAGGTCAGGTTATCCTCCAGGATTGTTCCAGCAAGGTGCTGAAGCAGGAAGTGATGTGCAAGTCTGTAAATGAAATCAGCCCTCCCTAAGTGCCCTCCTTCACCTGGCATGCAGTGCCCACCCTGGCCAGCAGCCTGTTCTGCTCACCAGCACCAGGGAGCCCCTGGCAGAGCTGGGGTTGGGAGCACTGGCAATGTGGTTTTTGGTTGTGCAACCTCTCCCTGGGCTGGAATCCATCTATTCTCTGCCTCCATCTTTAGACTGTTAGCTCCAGGGAAACTCCTCCACTTGTCTTTGGAGAAAGGTGTCTGAAATGCTTCCCTCTCACAGTCTTGGAACAGTTTCTGTAGCCTGTACAGTAAATCTTTTATCCACAGAGTGGCAAGTGAATGGGGAGATTGACCCTAGAAGGACTGACAGCATGGCAGAGAGAGGCTTTTCTTCCAGTAAAGAATATGTATCACTGACTTCTTTTCCGTTAACCAGTGCTAGATCAGACCATCCACACCAGTTGTTAAACTGGTAATGAGACAGGCTTCGTTTCAGAGAGATTATTGCTTTATTATGAAGTGAACATTCGGCAAATGTTTTAATTTTACAGAATTCATTTCACATTATCAAGATTTCTCTCTATCTTATTTGATGTAATGTTTCTTAAGAGTGATTTGTCTCTCTCTGATGCTTAAGACCAGTGCAGTCCAATCAGGCAAATTGTCTGTATTAAAGAGTTCCTGTGGGATTCATAACAGCAGTAGGACCTTTTGGGTTTTCTTCTGAAAAAGGTTTCTTCCGAAAAACCCCAGAAAATACATCCTGTGCTAATGATTTCTCTCATCCTAGTCCTCTTTTATCCCAGCATTTCCTGCCAATATGCCCGTATAGCACAATTCCAGATAAATCAGAAATGCAGTGAAAAGTGGCATGAAAGCAGCATCACAAAAAGAAAAAAAACTTGATTGAAGTTGTGAGCTAGCGAGAGAAATGTGAGCCCATCCGAATCTGAATTAATTAAAGATTTTATTAGCATCTGATGGCACCCCAGGGAAACGTACTTTTTTTTTTTTTTTAAATCCTCTCTCTGTTTTAAAGGCAAAATACCAAGCAAAAGCATTCAAGGGTCATGCCAAAAAAATTTGTTTTGAGGGTGACACAGCCATCTTCCAGCTGTGCCAAACATGTATGATGGTGTAAACAGGGCCAAGCCAGTTGGGTATTTTCTGTAACAAGGAACTGGCAACCTATGCTGATTGTGAGTTCAGCTGAGTGAGAAAATCAAATGCATTATCAAGTTTTACTGTTGTTTTTTTTAGTTTAGCAGTGGAAGGGAGCCCTGAGAAGTCTGGACAGGTAAGGAGCTCCATGCCTGGGTCACACAGATCTTCTGTCCCTCTGAGCCTCACCGTGTTTGACTCGCCAAGGCAGCCAAGAGGATGAGCCCTCTGCTCTGCCCCTTGCTTAGGTACATTGCCTCAATTGCCTGGGGCTGGAGGAACCTCAGTTATGGAAAAGGGTGTCTGGGGAGCACTGGAGGTGGAGGAACTCAAAAAGCAGCAGCCCAAAGAGCAGAGTGCAGTGCGAGCTCCAGCCCAGCGCGCCGGGAGCAGAAACGCTGCCAGGCTGGAGGGGCTTGCCATGAGCTGAGAAAAACCCTGAGAAAACCCTGCCCATCTGCTGAGCTCACTCAGGAGGAAGGGAGAGGATAACTCCCCCTTCCACACACCTCTCCCTCCCTTCCCATCCCTCTCAGAGCCTGGCCTTTGTAACAAGGCATTTTCTTCCCAGGTAGGGAATCGATGCCCCCGGCTCCAAAGGCTCCGTGCGAGGCACAGACTGCTGCCCACGCAGCAGCAATGCAGAGCAGTGATGCATTAAGGATAACAACAAAAGCAGATCGGGTGTTTTAGGAAAACCAACCTATCCATAATTTATTTTTTCAAATCAGCAAGTTGGCTTTGTGCTGCAACACTTAGCTGAGTCATTGCATTGTTCAAAGGTGAATGCTGGTAGATGTGTCGCCAGAGATCTTGCTTCAAATTCCAGCACAGTTATAAACAATCAGGAGGAGCAAGAGACCTGAAAGTGTAAAATGCACTGACTAAAGGTGTGTCTTGGTACAAGTCACAGCTGACTGAGCCATTTCTTGGGAGACCAAAGCCTTGGTGAGAGACTTGGCAGTGGGGCCTGATAGGCAGAGCACCAAAAAGTGATGGATGAGTGGATGCCATGTGGGGTGTGAAAGAGGAAGGGCTTTTTCAGGCAATGGACTTCCCAGAAAAGGCAGTTTGGGGAGCTGCAAGTGAGGAAGCTCCTCAATGCTGGCCACGTTCTGGGAACAATGTTTTCAACCATGCTTTGTAAAGAAATAAAACTGCTTGTCAAAGGAACACCTGGTTCCATTGTCAGAATCTCCAAAAGAAACCGTTCCCAAGAGATGGATTATTGGCTCACTTCTTGGGGCCAAAGCACAGCAATAATACAACCAAGCCATTGCCCATCCCTCAAATTCACTGATTTTAAGCCCAAGCAATGACTCATCCAAAAATTTAGACCTCAGCCTTCCTGCTTTGGACACACATTCCAGCAGCTGAGAAGAGGGAACTATGCTATTTCTGAAAGCCTTCCTTGCAGGTTTTCCCTCAAAATCCCTCTCCTGCACTGTGCTTGAGAGCCTTGATCCTGCACATCTGCCATGACCAGCCCTGGCTGGGGTGCAAGGCCCCAGCACCTCACGAGAGAGATGCTGACAGCACAGCCCTGTGAAATGTGTTTCCCAGCTGGCCCTGGTGGGTAGGACTCGTGGCAGACACAAAGGGAGGATTAAACAGGCTGATCTATTTGAAATGCATAATCCTTGTAAAAAAAGTACTTCTCTCTTCTTCTAGTCAGGAACAAAGCTAGACCAAACCCATGCTCTTCCCTGGTATCAAAGAACAAGAGGTAGAGACCTGGGAATTACTGTGCTGCATTGCATGAACGAAAGGGTCACATTTCAAAATATAGATTTTTTCAGCAAGCCTTTGTGAAGAGAATGGAGGGAAAGAAGGATCCCCATAGAGCCTTGTCCTCAGCCAAACTAACCACCCATTCATGAAATCCACAGCCCAGCCCTTCAAACTGCTGTTCTAAACTGCTGAGAATAAAAGCAACGATAAAATTTGCTTTTTTGTCAAAGGATCCTGTGAGATTCAGTAGATGGGAGCAAAGGGTGGAAGAAGAATGAAGAGTCTTGAAGTTAATTATTTTTATTATCATTTGAAAACCACACTTCTGGCTTAAAAACTGTGATCTGTTCAGCACCAACACTGTTGAAATATCATTTTCATTCTTGTTTTTATTATTACTATTTTTTCCACTTTCCATCTTACTTGATTCCTGATTGTTCCCCACTTCAGTAGCCTGGCTTGTTATTCTATTATCTTCCTCAAGAGGCTTTTATGTGGAATCTGTAGGAGGAGATGGAGGTTTCAAGGGGGAACTCCTGCAACAAACCCTTTTCCATTATTTCTTTACTCAATTTCATGCACTTATTTATTTTGCATAATAATACACATCATATCAGGAGAGGCAGAAGAAAATAATACAGAAAGGCCAGAAAAATTAGTTATAGTTCAAGAAGCCTTAAAGTGAATGCCAAGAAATGAGCCTTGTTTTTTTTCAACATGCAAGTAGCCAGGGTGGTAAATTACTTGTCATGCTTTTGCTGGACATCTTGATTGCTTCAGTTTCAGCAGGTCTGTGGACTGCATGGAAAAGCAGTTTGCAAACAACAGAGTCACATCCTAGCACTTGTCTCAGCAGACACTGAGTGAGGTGACCTTGGCAGAAGTGCCTCTCTCCATGCCAGGATGGCTGGGCACATTTTGCAGCGTTTATTTGGGAGTACCAGGAAACCACCTCCCATGCTGGCTGCAGGAAAGGATTCCTGGGGAACAGAGAAGTGTTATCCCCATTTCACAGGTTAAAAGCTGAGACAAAAAATAGTTTATTTGTTTAATTTGAGGCAAAGCAAGAAACCTGGGGGAGGGCTGGGGAGCACCCTCAGTTCCCAGCCCAGACAGATGGCCGAGCCAGCAGCACCGCTGTTCTTTCACTCTGGGCTTGCAGCAACAGAGAAGCATAAAGTGAATTTACTTCTGCATATGAGCAGATGCTGGAGGGGAGATTTGTTTTCCTGTTCTTTTTTTGCAGTCCTTGCCTAGCTCTGCTGGAGGCTGAGTAAATGAGATAAAATGCTGAACCAAAGCTGCAACACCCACTGATGCAAATTGTTCTTGGCCAGTGCTCATGGCCACCTTCATCTCCTGCAGAGAAAGGAGTGTCTGGTGTTCAGACACAAGAAACCCATGAGTTTCCTTCAGATCCAGATAATTTCTCCCAGCCCAGCTTATGTGTAACAAGGGAACAGCCAACCAACAAGTGATTTTCTAAATTTTGGATACAGCCAGCCTCTCAGGAGAGCGTGGGGTGCTGTCCTGGCTTCACACAGCTTGGTGGCCTGGTGAGGCTCAGTTCTTCTGAACAGAAAACTCCTTCTTGCAGGACCAGCTACAAGGCCATCCCTATGGGGTAATGCAACTCACTCACTTTTATATTCTCAGCTTTGTATTAAATTGCAACACAGACCCCATTGACAGACAAATTAGCCAAGTCAACATTTGAAGGATTCTCACTGCTAATGATCTCTGGTCCATGAAAGCAAACCTAAGGACTTCAGGCTATACAAAACACTGCAGATGAGGAACCCATCTGTTGATGCAGCTGGCATCAATAAGCATTTCTAATGCAGAGTCCAAAAAGATTTGTGTATAAAGTGCACTGCTGCAGAGAGATCATGCAGAAGTCAAGGGCTGTGCTGTTTACCTAAACCTGGTATTGAAATCTCCCTCAGCCCTCCTCACAGTACACACAGCCCAGCCTACTGGGGCTCAAGAGTCTGCAAATGCACACTTGTTATCACACAAGATTCCCTCCAGCAGGGACAGAACTGTGGGACTGCAGCCACATGGGGGAATAGATAATGATGGTAAATCAGACTTACCACAGGCGGGAATGCAGGAGCAGACCCAGGGCACTGACTAAAGGATATGTGAATCTTCAGCACAAAAGGTAAAAACAATGGGGTTTGGGCTTTCTCAGAAAACACATCTCAAACATGTTCAGGGCAATGAATGGAGTGTATGAGGAGTGGGGCTGTAGGTCCATTCCTCCCCAGCTGAGCCTGAGGCTCCACCACAGCCATCAGGCACCTCCTGAAAAGGGATCACTGGGGTCCAAATCCTCCAGCTTCATGGCATGGCTGAGGTGCTAAAGAAATACAGGGAGATGCCTTGCAAAAATGAGCTTGGCTAGGCTGGACTGAGTTACAGACCCAAGGAGTAGAGTGAGGCAGGCTAAGACAGGAACCGGCTCCTTTGGGTAGAATCTAAGACAGAGATGTGCCAGTCCAAAGGGCAAGGCAAGGGCACAGTCAAAATCCAGAGAAGTTAGGGAGGTAGGTGGAATGCAAAGAACCAGCTTGTAAAGTCAGGTGGTGGCTGTGGCAAAGCTAAGAGAGGAAAGAGTCAGGTCTCAAACAAATCTGGAAAAGGCAGACCTTGGATACTGGGGTCCATGGTAATTCAATGCCTGGGGCAAAACAGTCTTAGGCACACAAAGTGGAAGCAGCACTGAGCCAACAGCTATTTTAGGCAGTGGAAGTGGCTGGGTGGATGCTGGAAAGCCTTTCTCCTCTGAGCTGGTGCTTCTGTGTGCTTGCTCCTGTTTGAGCTGCTCCACCTGGGACCAGGGAGGCTGGGATACACTCAAGGACTGAATCAGGCCCAGCAACATTTACTTGTTCAGTGCAGACAAGGGGCTTTTGAGGACTGAGGATTAACAAATATTTGCACAGAGCTTTAAACATGGCAAGGGCTTGGTTTAACTAGGCTTTACTCTGCTGTACAGGGATGTGAAGGTAGAAAAAGGAAGAGTCAGAGCATGTTGTCCAAGATGGTCTAGCTGGCTGGATTACAGATCTGGACCTGTCCTCTTATCCAGCCTTGTAGGAAGTGTTTGCCATTAAGCTGAAATGTGTGCTAAAGGCCTCATGGTCCAGGTCACAAAGCAAGTTTGCTACACCTCTGGAAACAGCCAAAGTTTTTTGGAGGCTGCAGAACTTGCACACAGTGAGTCTGGTTCAGAAGTGATGTTGGAGGAGCTGTACTTTCTGGTCCCCATTAAGTGAACGCCAACCCCACACAAGGTGTTCCAAACTGGTACCCAGCAGTGTCCCATGGGTGTGAAGGAGCTGTAATTGGTATATAGTATTTAAGATATGCAGAAAGAGCCACAGGAAAGTTCCAGACTGCTCACTACCCTTGTACTGGCCAGACTGGACCTTCTCAGCTCTCACTGAAAGTTTGTTTTTTCCTGCCTTCTTTGTTCCCTGCTTCCACAGCTCATTCAGCGTTGGTCTGAGGAGATCCCCTCCTCCCTGCTTTCCTCCTAGGGCAAAAGCCCCAGCTCCCAGCATTGCCTGCCTTCCCTGGCACTTCCTTCAGCTGTTACCTGCCCCATGATCAAACCAACGATGGATGGTGCTGAACAGGGTGGGAATCCCTCAGGCAGCAACCATCCCAGCTAATGTTAGGGAATTAATTACCCTTCACCTTCCATAAAAATGAGGAACTGCCCACTGGGAACTGGGAAAGTGGGATAGGTTTGATGATAAACAGCAATGTCTGTATCTTCAAACAGAAATGATCACAATAAAAGAGGCAGTGTTTGTCTTCCAGGGTGGTGTGTGCATTTCCCTTGTCCCCCTGCACTGGAGCACTACACCCCCAAGGCATGGCTCACAGGGATGCTGCAGCTCCAGCTATGGGAAGCAGGCAGTGCTGGGACACAGCACAGCAATTTGGGGCTTTTAAAAACTTCTTGCCTTGTCTTTTTTTAGCGTGGCAAAGTCAAGTACTTGATCCAGAGGCCCTGCAGTTTGCCTCCATGCTGACAAACCTTCCTGAAACAACCTGAACTTCAGAGTTTGGTGGGAGCCAAATTACTTCCCCAGTGCTTCCCAGAGGGACCAGACTGGTGAAGAGAAGAGACATCAGCACTGTCATCAAAGGGCACAGAGTATCTCACAGGGGACCCCTTAGCAGGGAAAGCGAGAGGGAAATGTGGGCATTTCTGTCTGGGCTGAGTATCCACTTCACCCCCTGTCATCAGAGGGAAGAAGAGGCAAGGGAGAGAGAAACAAAGCTGGTAATTAGCTCACTTGGGTATCCCAAGATGATTGCAGTTCAAAGTGTTTGGTCAAGACCTCGGCTCACGCTTTCTCACTGCACCAGACAGCGCGGAAGAGGACAAATGAGTGAGAAAGAAAGCAAACTGGAGAGTTCATCTCTTTGTTTATTAAGTGTCTGGTGCTTAGAGGAACAATTTTTCCAGCTGCCTCTGGATGGAAGAGGCACTTGTGAGCATTAGGAGAGAATCCTGTAGGTAGCATCTTAATGAAGACAACACACTGCATTAAGGAAAGAGAAGAAGGAGGAAAAGAAAATTAAAAGAAGGAATTAAGCTTAGTGTCTCACTTGCAAGGCTAGAAACTGGAACAAAACCACAGTAGAGTGGAGACAGGAGATGTCTGGCCAGCACTGAAACCAGTTTCTTTAGAAATCAGAGGAAAGCTGTTCTACCTCTCCCCTACCCCTGAAAAAAAAAATAATCTGGTTGTGCTCTTGGCTTTGTAGTTGGAGGTAGATGCTCTCAGTACAGTTTAAGGGGATCATCCTGCATTTCCTCTCTGGTGATGGCTCTGTGCCTGCCCACCTCTGTGAATTCAGTGTCCAGAGAGAACCTCCCCACAGCTCTCTGTGGATGTCAGGGCCTGGGAGCTGGTGTCAGTCCCCCAAGGAGAGCCATGTGCCATCCTGGGCTGAGTCCTGGCTGCCCTGCTCTGAATTACATCCCTACTTTGATACCCTGTTGGTGACAGCTAGCAGAAGTACAGTGCCCTACCCAGGGATGGCAAAAACCAACCCCACTCCTCCACTGCTCAATGAGTCACTGCATTCAGTTTTCAGAGCAGATGCACAAAGGCACTGACCTGCCTGACTCCCACCTAGGTGCTGAGCACCTGTGCAAATCCCTGGAGATTCAGGACATCACCATTCTCAGTGCCAGTCATAGCCTCGGTGCATTGGGAGGGGCACAGCTCCCTTCTCCTCTTCAATCTGGTAATTGTGTGCCACCACAGGGCAGGATCAAATGTTCATGAGCAGGTATTGTTACTCTGCTCCTCCCAGACCTGATCTGGGTAGGAAATCTGAGTGCTGAGCCAGTTGTGAACTCTCTCCTACGCTGCCTGGCAGAGAGCAGGAGCTGATGTCAAGTAAACAGAGGATGTCTGTAAATTAAGGGAATTCTGAGAAATGTTTTAATACAGAATAGCAGAAATTGCCTTCTCCTTCATAAAGCATCCTAAGATGTGTAGCTCACAATGTGTGATGGAGACAGGTACAAATGCCTCCGTGCACTCTGCTTTATAAGTGGCTCTGTAACAGGTGTTATCATTTTGTCTGCTCAGTATTTTAACATCATTCATTTGTGCCATTGCAACGTGGCACAACAACGCATCTTAGAATAATTTACTGTGAAGAAGCAATTGCTATGAATCACATCATATTGTCATTATGAATAAAGTACATCCACACGCTGTGCCTTCAAGGAAAGTGTGGAAGAGACGTGCTCACCATTCAGCTTCTCACAGGCCTGCTTTACTCTTCTCCTTTCATTTCAGTTGCTCTCAATCTGCCCACAAATAACCACATCCCAAGGCTCAAGGATGTTCTTTGCCTCCCTTTTATTCTTTTTTTCCTTTGTTTACCAGTCACAGAGTCTGTCTGACCATGACTTGTGGGTACAGCTGCTGGTGCTTGTGGATGGATGCTTTTGTGACTGACTTAAACAGAATCACAGAAAAAGCCAGGTGGGATTTCTGGAGGTCCCCTTTACCACCTTTCCCCAAGCAGAGCTAACCTGTTTGCTACCAGCTCTCTACTACATCAGCCTGAGAAATTAAAACCTGCAGGGACTTGGGAAAGATGAGAAGTGGAAGGAAAAGCAGAAGAGCTCCTCACACTCAGACACGTGAAGGTCAAGGCACGGTCTGTAGGTTGGGGTATGCTGATCCTGTCTCTGCTTATTCACAGCGATAGAGAATAGGTATTTACTGACTGATTGATTAATTAATTTATAGAATGCCAAAGCAAGGAAAGCTGATCTCATCCAGAGTGGGAATATGACCTTGAGACTGCCAGAGCCTCACCTTTGGAGGCACAGTCTTCCCTTCCTTTGGAGTGCCCCCAGATTTCTGTGCTCGGCTCTTAGTCAGAAAACAAATGTTTTGTCCCAGTTCCATTTCTGAAATACGTCCACATACTTTGACTTTTCTCTGTCACAACTGGAGATAAAAAAAACACCAAAGAGAAAGCAAAAGACAATTTTAAAACCTCAGAAACTGACACAAAACAAAATTGCTATTTTCTCCTCCAGTTTCACTTTCTTAAGTCATTGTTCTGAGAGATCATCCTGATATTTTTTATTTCTCTTCCCCCTTTCTATTTCATTTTCAATCTGGTCTCTCTTTCTCTGACAATTCTGCCTGGCTGCTATCCAACAGGCCTGTCCAGTTTCTTCTTGTACAAGCATATAACACAAAAGAATACAAAGAAGACTGGAAATGCAATTATAAAACTGTCTCTTCCACCCAGGCACAGATTTTTTAGACAGCAACGTCCCTTTCAGCACAGTTGGAAGGAAAAAAAATGTAACTAAAGCCCTTCTGAGCAATGTCATTATTTATTCTGGATGAAATGTCCTGCAGGAAACTTTAATTAGACCACATGTATGATAAACTAACAGAACAGGTTGAAGGAAAAAAATTAAACAAATAAAAAGGGTAATGGTGCAATTACCTATATTCCTTAAAGCCTCAACTCTTGGAGGTGAGCCCAGTTTATTCAGAGTTCAGGAGCTGAAAATGGGACATGCACATTGAAGTTGGAAGTTGCACAAACACACACACACAGTTGTCACTGAAACAGCATTTCACTGGATATTTGGGCTTTTGAACTAAAAGAAAATACTGTAAAATACCTCATTAAGGAGAAGAATTGTATGGGAAAGCAAAATTCTGAGTTCTTCAGATAGCACAAGAAAAGATTTAGAATTATGGGAAAGGAAATGTCCCTGTCAGAACTGCTGTGAAATAGTTTCATGTGCACACTCATGTGTGCGTATCAGTACATTCACAGACACATGTGTTTGTACAATGGAGTATTTATTTTGTGAAAAAAAACTTTTTCAGCTATCAGCTAAATTTCTTAATTGCAGAAAAGTAGGCAAAAAGATTTGTCATAAGATCAGCACTGTCTGAAAATACAGTATCAGCAATTAAAAGAAATAGCCAACCCACCAACTGCTGAGCAGTAATCTATAACCCATGCTGCAACATTCTGCTGATGCCCTGTGCATCCTTCTCCAATACTCATAATAAAAAAAGTATAATTTCAGACCTCAGGTGAATATCCCTCAATTGTTACCCTTTTAAATGATAATATTTATAAGCAAATATATGGCAAAAATAGTGAAAATATAGGAGAAAAATGAAAACTCAGGAGGGGACTATGAGGGGAGCTGGAATTTGCTGGACCTTATTATTGATGGAAAAAGAACTGTAGAGTGCAATTTTAATTATATACAACATCTCCTGTGTTTATCTGGGGAAAAATGTGTCTTTTCATTTGGCTCCTGCTCTGCAAGCAGAAGACAGGTGGAGGGCCAAGGCTCCTCTTCAGGAATTCAGCCACCTTTGAACACGGGGAGGGACTGAGCTCTGCAGAGAGTGATGCTCCAGCAGGCTGCAGCTCTCACCAGCATTGTGGGTGCCAAGAAATCCAGCAGCAAAAGCAGAGCTGAGTCTCCTGGTCCTGGTCTCTTGGGGATCTGTTCAGGTGACATTGCCAGCCAGAGACCTTCCCAGCTAGTTATGTTTTGAATGGAAAGAGGTAGGACAGTTTTCACTGGATTTTAAGCTGTTGTTTAGGAGCAGAAGGCTTTTGAGATTCCATTGAAGTACAACTGAGCTAATACAGAGGGATGCCAAAGATGGTTGAGGCAATTGGATTTACAGAGAGAGAAATGTAAACTTTTACTAAAGACAAACTTCCACCATTGTTAATGTGGCAGTTTTCAATGAGTTACCTCTGGTTTTAACTCCTTTTTAGGCATTTAGGGAACAGCAGGTAAAAAACATAGCTGTTCTTTCTTACTTGGCTCCCGAAGTTTAAATGGGACCAGCATTGTCCAAAGCATGTGGAGGGGTTCAAGTTTCAAGTGCTCTCACAGAACAGAAGTATCTGCACTTTGGATTCTAATTCTGACATCTGTCACATTTAATGTACTGATAAAAATATTGCAGCCCCTTGACACTCCACATGCCCAGCCTTTTCTGTAAGCAACTTGTTGAAAACATATAATTTTGGGGATTCTAATTTGGTCCATACCGCTCTGGGTTTTCTCTCTCTTTCCATACAAGAATGGAAAAAAAGTTCTCATCATTTCCAGATGGCTCAGAACAGCTTTGTGCACTTCCAGAATTCCTTGGAGACACCTTGGGTGTCTGCACCTCTGCATCCTGACATTCCTCTGTGCACTGCACAGGAAACTTTGGCTTCATTTAACCAAGGCAGCAGCAGAGAAGGACTCCAGGGAAGAAAGGCTATGAGATGCTTCAAATGTCCTGCAGTCCTTACTCAGCACAGCATCTGAGCCTGTGCTTAGGGATAAACGAGTGCTCCAGGCTTCACTGCCTCACCCAAGGTTTAATCCCATTGGTTTAAGCCTTGCTTATGAACTCTGCTGAATTCACACCCTGAACTCACAAGCCAGTTTCAATGGAGGAAAGGCAAAGATCACCAGTGCTTTAAGAGAAGAAAGATGGGGCTTTCAGCCTTCATGCAAATATCCCAATTCAAAGAGAAAAAGGGAATTCAAAGAGAAGTTCAGAAAGGATCTGCTCTGTCAGCAGCGATGGCTCCAGCTCTGTTTTTCAAAGTACACCGTGGATGTGGTGCATTGAAACATGGTTAACAGACAGGCACACTCACTGGATGGATATGCAGTGTGCCTTCCTATTGCACATGGATTCCTGTCTGTGATAAGCATAGTATGCACTGATGGAAGGTGACAAAACCTGAAGGGAGCCCGACTTACCACCCACAAACACCTGGAGGTATCAGAAGCCAAAATCAAAGGATAATAATATCTGCATTTTTAAATGGACCTGTCCCGTGCATCAAATCAGAGGCTGTGTCAATCTTTCTGCCCCTGCCCTGTGGCCCATCACATCTCACATTCTCAGACACCTTTGGGGAAGGGAAGGGAAGGGAAGGGAAGGGAAGGGAAGGGAAGGGAAGGGAAGGGAAGGGAAGGGAAGGGAAGGGAAGGGAAGGGAAGGGAAGGGAAGGGAAGGGAAGGGAAGGGAAGGGAAGGGAAGGGAAGGGAAGGGAAGGGAAGGGAAGGGAAGGGAAGGGAAGGGAAGGGAAGGGAAGGGAAGGGAAGGGAAGGGAAGGGAAGGGAAGGGAAGGGAAGGGAAGGGAAGGGAAGGGAAGGGAAGACACATCCCACAGGAAGGCTCCTGGAATGACCCCATGTGTGTGCAGCCTGGGGGCTCAGCAGCACCTGGGGCTCCCTGCACTTTGCACCCTCTGCACAGGCACCACGTTCATGGATGTGGAGACACAGTTTGCCAGGAGGACCACCCAAATCCCAGCTCTCCTCTCCCTGCTGGGATGACTTGTGTCTGAGCCAGGCTGTGCAGCACCCTCGTGCCATACAAGCAGTCAGAGCAGCCTGTGTGCCAGCCCCCCTTGTACAGACAGTGGGCACAGGCACTCCAGAGCAGGCACCATCCTGCACTGATGCAGAATTCCATGCTAATCCACCTTGAGAACACCTGAAAGGGCTTCAATACGTGTGCTGTACAAGCATCCCACTGAGCCAGTGGGAATAGGAACAGACCTGTAATTACCAAGAAAAGACAATAAAATCACACGTACTCCCACCACCTGCAGTTCTAAATGAGGAGAAGTGTTAGTTACACTGTTGTATTTCTATAGCATCTGAGGGGGAAAAGCAGAGGGTGTAATGAGCTACCAGATTTGTGATAAGCAGAACTCAAGTGCATTCACAATTTACCCCAATTCACCAATCCACGAGGAGGGACGCAGAGGGAAGCACAGCTGAAGGTTTGCACTTCCCTTTAATTTGGGAAACAAAAAATATGCCTGAGAGAACAATTTTGTGTTGTTTCACAGACCTCAGCCATTTGCCACCCCCATATGGAAGGATGTACCATGGAGAGAGGAAAGGTGCATGGTAGCTGGAAACTTTTGCCATGACATTGCACAAGATGTGAATCTGGGTGGCTTGGGCTGAATTTTAATCACCAGGTGCCTGCTTTGCCCTGTGGAAAGGGGGATTTCACAGGGCTCAGAGCAGAGCTGCTGTTTGAAAGAGATCTACAGAAAATGTCCCTTTCTTCTTACACAGACTTACAAAATCTTAAGGATATTAATAAGAAAGTAAAATGGTGAAAGAAAGATATTCCCTGAGGTGGGTTCCTCCATGAAGGCTCTCCTGAGGGAAAGACTGGGGTTTTTTCATGTCTTTTAATGCTTTATTTTCAGTACTTTTAAAAGAGTATAGGTCATGAAAGTTTTTTTTCTTTGTTCACCCTTTGATTACTATTGGTTTGGTGTTATGTGGTTGGGAACCCTTTTGTGGTGGAAAGGTCTTTCCAGAGAGGATGTTGCTGCAGTGTTTGCTTTGGATGCTCAAAGTTTGCATTCAGAAACATCATGCAGCCCTTTCACAGCTAATTCAAAAGCTGTCAAATATGCATTTTCTTATGGGGCAAAATCATAGTCCACATTATCTTACTGATTTTATCACCAGGGCAGTTTGTTTGAAGCATTTTCTTGGGTCAGTGGATAAATATTTTAATTCTTTCCTCAGATGGAGCAGGTTAAAGAGGACAATTTATAAGTACATTCTTAAATAGGCTTCTGAATGGAAACTTTTGTGGACTCAAAACTGATTTTCTGACACTAAAATTGTGCTTTGGCCTCATTCTAAGGCAAGAGCGTTAATCTCTCCTGGACAGACAGACCCTTTGGAAATCATTCACTTAGAAGGAGAAGGAAAAAAGCACCCTGAAAGCCATTTTCTTTATTCACAGAAAACGGAATGTCATGGAGAAAATGATGAGCAAGTGTGTGTGTAATCATGTATTTATTTATCTGAATCCCACACTGCAAATTTTGTAGGTACAGAAGATGATGAGAAAGATAAGGTACTGAAATGATTGTTTAAACTGAAATTGAGTCTCACCCACTGCAGAGTTTGAATTAAACAAAAATAACCCAAACCAGCAATGTAATAACCTTAAGTGAGCCACTTTTTAAAGCAGCTTATACATAATGGAAATTCTCCCAGCTTTTTACAAATGTTTCACATATGTTCAGATAATCATCGAACTGATGGGCTTTCCTTGCAGATGCCTGAAAATAAATGCTGATCTCAAACCCTGAGTGTGGCTTCTTTCTTTCCCCTGCACATCCAGCTTCCCCATGATGTTCTTTATCCAAGCATCTAAGTGCTTTCAGTAGACCAGAGCATCCTGGTTTTATAGATATATAAATATGTTTTATAGCCACTGTAGGGATTTCTATGCTACAATACACTAATGGTTCACCCAAGCAAGGTGCTGTGGCTATAACAGTGATCAGTGCTGGATGTTTCAGTGCATAGAAAGGCTCCAGTGTCTCTCTGAACTAGGTAACCTATAAATTGTGGAACATTACCAGTGCTGACTCCTTATTATTTTCTTCTGGTGAGTGCCACTGTAGAGATAATATGCAAAAAAAAAAAAAATCTTAATTGCTAAGTACCATTTTCAGTTTCAAAGATATGGAGTAAAAGCAAATAGCAGCTTAGGAAAAAAAAATTGGAGGAGAGGGAGAAGGGGTCTAACAAGGAAATAGTTATGAGGCAGAAGTATAAATCCTGTTACAGATGAGTCTGAAAACAGAGCCCCAGCCAAATCTGGTCTAGTGCAGACACCAAGGACATTGAGATTTGGATTTAGTACGGTGGGTGGACTCTACCTATCATCTCATTAGGCAACGAATACAATTATAGCAGAACTACCTTGATGAGCCTACCCTGGAACAAAAGCAGGAACACGTTTTCTTTAGCTCATCTGCTCATCTGAGAGGCACAGAAAACACCTGGATCTAGATGGCAGCACTGGGGACATTGCTGAAAAGAGATTTAGGCCAGGTGAGCAGCAGCAGCAAATCTTAGAAACGTGCTCCTCCATGATCTGTAATTTAGCATTTTCCAAGGAGTGTTGAGCTGTGCCTTCAGCTGAACTTGCTGCATCCTCGGCTGTGAGTCTCATGTGCAGCACAGCAGCCAGCAAGTGACAGAAGGCAAATGTGCTGCCTGTGCTGATGCAGGCTCTTTCTATCAAAGGCAAAAGTGCCCAGACTTGAAAGAGGCTCCCCGTGACTGAGCTCCACAGTGCCGGTTCCTCTAATGAATGCCGTGATGGGTAATTAGCGACTTTGATACCTGTGGGGAGCAGGTCATGATTTTCCTGTCAGGAGCTTCAACGCAGGAGACACATCATTACTGCACTCAATGCTGATTATTACCATACCTGCTCAGTGCCATCTCATACTGCTTTTGGGGAGAAAAACAGAAATGCTTGAAGAGGTGGAAGGGTTTCTCTCCCCACCCTCCTTTCCCCTTTCTTTATTTTTGCTTTGTTGAGAAAAAGGAGAGCACCTCTGTGTTTTCACACAAAATTGTCCCTCTTATAAGACGATGAAATTGAGGGATGGAAAGAACCTGACAAGTATCCACTGAAAACAATTTTTTAAAGCAGCAAAACACATCCAGAATGTGCCTGTATCAGCAGAGATCAATAGAAGATGATGTTACTGTGATGTCTGTGTACGCATTTGCCCATCTTACGTGTCCAAGACAGGAACAACATGTTCCTGCTAAATACATCTCAGGAGACAGAGGAATTCAACAGACCTCCCCAGTTCTCTTAATAAAATCCTGAAGGAATGAGAAAGGTAGATGAAAACAAAAAGAAAAAATGTTAGAAGAGGGCTAGGTTACATCCTTGGGAAAGATGAGGTACTTCCAGAGGCCACAGTTCAAAAAAACCCTTTAACATGCAGGCTGCAGTTCTCTGAGCTGTGATGGAGCACTGAGCATCCTCTTGTCTCCTGGTGTCTGGAAACACTGGCCAAGCTCCACTGGAGATGTGCAGTGCACCTATAGCTGGGATGCAGGATACCCACTGGGCTGCCCTGGGAGCCATGGCACTCATCAAGGGGCATGGCTAATTAAGGCACACAATCAGTACAGTGCTTCATTCAGTAAATGGCTCTCAATCACTTTCTTCATTTTAAATACAGTAGATATTGTATGAACCCAATATTTTGCAAAAATGGGATGAGAGGGTGCAGGAAAAGATTAATGCAGAACTATTTGTGCATTTGCCATGGCTCACGCATACCCGCTTGGTTAAATAGCTTTTCCTGGTGTGGAAATGCACAGGGTGATTTATTTCCCTTTCATAAATAAAAGATTTGGGATGGAAGATTGGCTATTTTCTTTTACACAAACTATGACATCCTAGTGGTTGAAGCAGAGATCTGAGTTCAGCTTCCTGTGGAGCGCTTTGACTTGCTCTGATACCTGCTCTGTGGGGAGCTACTGTTGACATCAGTGTTTCTGCAGCCCCTGACTTGGAGGTTTTGGATACCTCAGCATCATTACTGATTATTTTGCTCTCACAAGTCCCAATAAATGGAAAGATAAGATGGACTGAGCTACCTGTCTAAACTTCAGGGTAAGTATGAGGTGTAACGAGAATGATCTCAAAGTCTCCACAGTCCCAGCAGAGTGCTGGTCCCCACCAGATTCTACTGCCTTTCTCCAGGCAGGAGCACATTTTGGACTTGTCATCATTGCACCTCTTCCATCTCAGCTAAACAAAAAAAAAACTGGCTGAAATTATTTCCCCAGGAGCAATACCAAGCAAGCAAGGTGACCATCAGCTCCTGGGATGTCCCTGGGTGTCCTCACCTGGGCAGGACACACCACGTAAGGACTCAGCCTTTCTTATCAGCTCCTTTCCATTTAGAGCACTCTGTAGAAAAGTTTGATAAGGGAGATTAAATCTTCTGCTATGCAAACCAACTGCAATTTCCAGGTTTGAAAGCTGGTCTCTTATGAGAAGTTCTTAATTTCTTCTCTGGAGGAAGACTCTCTATTCCAGGTTAAAATCTGTGTGTACAATGTAGTTACACTTTCAGTTGGCTTTTCCTCCAGTGCATTCTTTAGTTATTGCTTATTTATAACATCAGAGACATTAAACTTTTCCAATAATGATCCTGATAATCATAGCCATCTCACTCAGCCTTAACCGACCGGCGATTGTATCCTAATTTGGGATCAATGGGAAGTTAAAAGAATATACTTATTAAACTTAATAAGGATAAGTTACTAGTTAATGATGTGAAAATTATGTCACCAATAACTGTGTAATTACATTCTTATTAATGCATTCAAACATCTTGCCATTTAATTGGCATTTAACAAGCTCATTATAGCAAGATAATTAGATAGCCATTAATTGGTAAAACACTGATTGACGTGTAGTGTGCTAATAGATGTCTAGTGTGGTATAGTAGTCTTGCTATATGGTAATTTAATGCCTTCATGCTCCTATCAATTAGGTCGTTTAAAATATACAAATGTAATGTATTATAAAGTGATTGTATATTTATTGGCAAAGTCATCATGACTGAATCAGAGTCAATGTATTATTTGCATACGTGTTTATCTCACACTTCAATACAACCTCTGCTGGCGCTTGTAGGAACTACAACAACCAAAGGCGTTCCTGGGACGTCCTTTAATCCCTATCCTGCAAAATGAAGCAGAAGTGTCCAAGGAGTGGTTCATGATTTGAAGCACATCTGAACTGAGCCCCTGGCCAACAGGAAGGCCCTGCTGGATAATCCTGGGCCTGGCAGCACCAGTCAGTGGGGTGGCACCATCAGCACACCCAGGGTGTGACTGAGTGTTCAGCACCACCCAGCAAGGAGCTGTACCCCCGGGGAGCTGCTGCCACCCACCCTGGGTCACCACCACAGCCTGGCTCTGTCAGGGCTGCTGGCCTGACACTGGAGTTTGCCACCTGTAGGATCAGGAGAGCTGATGCGTCTCTTCCAAGAGTTACAGTGCCTGGAAATCTTGTAAATACACAAAGGCAAAGCCTGGACTTTCCTACTCTGAAGTTGTAACTGTGTGTTGCTACCAAGGAGGCTTGAAGTGTTCTGAGGTCTGCCTGGAGCTGTAGTTCTGTTGGCTGCTAAGTGATGTACAAACATAAAGACCAACCCATTATCTTAATTATCCTTCCCTGTATCATCTCTGTGACAGTTTGAGGTTTTGTGACACTCAAAAGATGATCTGGAATTATGTGCTGTCCACTTAATATTAGAGCTTGTTCACATCTGTATAATACATACCTTTTTTCCTAAGAAGGTTGTCAGATCCATTGAAACAGAGAGTTCCAGGATGTATTATTATTATTATTATTATTATTATTATTATTATTATTATTATTACTATATGCATTACACTAGCAGCTAAAGGTCCAGCAAAAATCAGTTTCCCTTCATGCTGGGAACTGTATAAACACAGAGACAGAGATCCTGCCCTGCTGTTGAAATGGACTGGACAGCCAAAGGGCTTGTGGTGGAAAGGCAATGTCAGGAGGGAGGAGAGGACAGAAATTAATACTGCAATCTATGCTAACACATAGAGACAAAAATGGTTCTGCAGTGGTGCTCTGGGAAGTCCAAAATACACACAATGAATGTCTCACTGCTGCCTCAGTGCCTCACTCCAAAGCACCACCCTGGGCAGCCTGTTTCCCTGGCATGGCTCACATCCCCAGGTCATGCAGCACCTGCAGCACTCAGATCTCTGCTGGCACCCTGGCACAGCCTGCACTGCCAGCAGCTCCCCTGCAGCTCCTCTGCAGCTCCCAGGCTGGAGATGTGTAGGCTGAGAGAGAGGAATTTCCTGGGACCGACTCTGAAGTGCGTTCGTTGTGCAGAACAGGAGATCTCGATTAAGTGTAGAATCATATCAGAAATAATGAATTAACTTATAATACATTTCCCCAGCTGCCACAGGATTGGTCCCAGTGGTGCATTAAGTGGAAATGATAATGTGAGTCTGACTGCAATGATGACGTGAATGTTGTTAATGTTCATATCCCCATTAGCTGGGGGGGAGGGTGAGTTTCACCTGGAATTTTGCAAACAGCATGTGACTACTGTAACATTTAGAAGAATCCTTTTAATTCTCTTTCCATTATTTTTAATTCCAAAGACTAGGAGAATAACAGGAATGACTGGTTCACTAAAAATAGCCATGATGTGACCATGGAGATACAAGCTTTTCTTGAGGAGACAGTCAGCACTGCAGGGTATACAACAGGGTGTTTTGCTTAGCTGTGGCATCACTCATCCAAATATAGGTAGTGAAAAAAGGCTTGAAAAACATGGTGTGTTTCTATTAGCAGAAAATTTTAGCAGGACACTAGAGAGAATGTTTTGTTTCTTCCAACCATCATGGTAAGGAAAGAGATTTAATGTATTGAGAAGTAAAGAGGGGGGGTTGCTCTGAAAAACCTGGCAGTGCTGAGGTTGTGGGTCAGCTGAGGTGCAGGGTGTGAAGCAGGGAGGGTGGAAGTGCAGGGACAGGGATGGCCTGGGCAGCTGAGGGTTTGTGGTTATTGAGAGAACTTTACTTGGGTGCATGAATGTGATGGACTGGAAGTGTGGGTTGGAGCAGAGGACCTGCACAGGTTTTAGGTGTGTCCTGGGGAGATGGCTGGGGTGGGAAGGGATGGAGGGCCATGCAGGTGGGTACCAGAGCTTGGCCCATGGGGGGTGGGTGGCACAGGAGGGGATTTGGCTGGCAGCAGGGTGAGGCAGGGGAGGATGGGCTGGGGGATGCAGCTGTGCCATGATGGAATGAGCCCTCTCACCATCCCCTTGGCCCCATTTCTGGGGAGGGTGAATCCCCGTGCCACCACCAGTGGCAAGCCAGCAAGGCAGCCTTCAGCAAAATGCAAACTTGATTCGTACAGAAAAAAAAAATCCCTGTAAGTACAGGTCAAATAAGCCCAAGGGACAAACTTTGCTACAGTTCAGGTAACTTGGAGAAGTGCCCTTGAAGGCAGTGGGAACACACACGGATGAGCAGAACAGGTTGCTCACCCCCGGGCACAGTAATTCCTGTGTTTTCTCCAGTGCTCCTTTTTATTTTGAATTAGCAGCCAAGAGCAGGTAGGCAGCTCCTGAAATCATTTGCTTACAAGCCTTGATACCCATCTGGGATCAGGATGGAAATCAGATTAAGCTTGTTTGTGTGTTAAATGTTAGGGAAAAAATTACTTGTTTTAATAAGGGACAAGGGCTGGAATGTGCTCCCCAAAGTGGACAGCCCTTACACTTACCTGCCTGAGTCAACTCTGATCACACCAGACCCTTCCCTCCTCACGGCACTGCCTTCCCATCCTCCCAACTCGCCCTTTACCTCCCACCACACAAAAAAAGATGGGATTAAAGAAAAAAAAAGTACTCCTAGCAAAATGCCAGGGTTTTAAATTAAATTTAAAACAGTTTAATTGCCTAATTGCTCAGCTATTTTGTGCAGTTTATTAACAGAAGCAATTCTTCGGCAGTCATGCCAACATAGCAGAAAATTGGCATTTGAGCCAGGGGGAATTAAAGAGGCAGAGTGCGGAACTAAAACAAAAAGAATGCCTCGAACCTAGTGGAACAGACATTTGAGGCTTTCATCTCATTTTTATCTCTCTCCCTAATCTGCTGTAGAAAGATCAAGGCTTGGTTTTGCTTTTTAATGTGGGAATGACAGTTGCTCATCACCGCTGCCTTTGCATTTGGAAAAGTACTGGATTTCCAAAGAAATGAAGGTTTAAGGAAGCAGCACATTTACAAAGAAAACAAAATGCACTTCTTGCCAATAGTATTGGCATCTTTTAGAAGAGTTAATTCGAGGGCATTTTTCATAATAAACCTCGCTTTTAAATATGCGTGTGTGTATTCAAACAAAACTAGCAAATCATCCATATAAATGAATGCATGCACTGACTGAATTGAAGAGATTAATATTCAGTTACAATATACTAAACTCATCATATGCTCCTTCCTTACCATACAGAGGGAAAAATAGAAAGGAGAGGAGAAGGCAGTCATGATGCAAAATAAATAATCCAATATTTACTGCCTGTAGAAGAGAAATTCTCGTTGACTGTGGATGATGCTATTGCTCTAATCTTGCATCCAAGTACCCATCTGTGGAGCTCTTGGTATGTCCTTGCTGATGCCTCCTCTCTTTTCAGGGAGGGCAGCCACTGGAGAAGCTCCTGTCAGGTGTTCTATAGCAGACACATTAAGAAGGGAACCCCAGATAAACTCCTGGGGCTTCAGGGTAAGTTGATTTCCTATGTGTACAAAGGATGCAAACAATTCATTGTTTTGGGGAGGATTTCTGCAGCTGTGATGAACCAACTGTGTCACAGCTCACCCTGCCTCAGACTGAGTCCTGTGCACAGCAGTCACTGAGGTGGCATCCAGGACAGCTTTTGTTATTGCTGTTAATCGGGGGCAGGGCTGCACCCCGGTGTATTTAAAGCAGACTGCTGGCCATGGTGTGGAAAACTGGAATATGCAACTGCAGGAGGGGCGTTCACAAACCAAATTCCCTGCTGGTGCCTGGTAAATTTGGGCCACTTAAGAGATGACACATCACAGGTGAAAATGAGCTAGAGCAGAGCCCCTCATTTCTGTGTTTGAAATGCATTTCAAGATGCCCCTGCACATTTACAGGAAGGTCTGCTTGAAATAGCAGCTAAATCATTCCAGCTGTATGAGCGCATCGCAGTAAACAGATTTTTCCAGGCTGCATTCATCCTGTGCAATTTGGCAGGTTTCCTGGGGAGACCCAGAGCAGCCCTGGGGTGTGTCCCATCGGGGAGGGGGCCGAGGCTGGGGGTGGTGTGAGCACAGCCCCTTGCTGCTGCACTGCCAGGGACAGGGACAGGGACAGGGACAGGGACAGGAGCAGGGACAGGAGCAGCCCCTGGTGCAGCATCACCCAGGAGCTCCCATTTCGAGCTCTGCCTGCCCCCACACCAACACACAGCACCAGCAGCTGGCAAACAATCAGTGCGTGACAGCACCTGGGAATAAAAAAGGGCAGCACTTGCTGGATTTACACTGAGCAACGTGCCCAATAAAAGTGTCTCTCCTGTGAGATAATCCTGATGCCTCCAGTGCTGATTGCAGAGTGAGAATGAAATGCCAGCTGACCTCACTGGGGCTGAAGGCTCCTAGAGAGCTGATGGAATGATAGCAACTTTATCCAGAACACTAAATTCCCTGTTTCTCCCTTAATTTCATCACTCAGATATCTCAGGCTTTTTCCTGTATGTAGAAAGGACACTGCACTGTGGATGAATAATTATTCAGTCAGAGAAGTCAAACTTCTCCCTGCTTGAATTTTGCAAACAACCCCACCTCAGCTTTAGTGCAGACAAAATATCTTTGATATATTTTGACATATGACATTTTAATGCATTTCTCTATCTGAAAAACTGACATTTTCCATAAGACACGAGTGTTTCCTGTGAACAGACTTATTTAGGTGCTAACTGTTTGTTTCTGAAACCCAGTTTCAATGAAAAATGATCACACTGGCTCCATTCTTTCATCGTGTGGAGAACAGGTAAATTTGGCCTCTCTGCTAGTGAGCTTTTGTGATGCCATCTCTCATTCATGGTCTGCTCGTTTCAGCCCTCGGCTATAACTGTGGAGGAAAGCAATGTAGGTGCAGTCAGATCTCTACATCCCTGGGGAAGAAAATTGGGAATCATGAACAGCAGTAGCCCTGGTGATATCCAAAACAATCCCCACCCACAAGTGGGTGGGATTTTAACCTAGAGATGAAAGGGAAGCTCCCAGTCCCTGCTCCCTGCAGGTGTGAAGGGATGAGGTGAAGCACTCTGTTCTTCCAGCAACACACAACTGCAATTTCTTCTGGCTTTTTTGCCTCTTGTCTAGAAAAATGGTGAATGGGGCATTCAGTTTCCTATCTGTTCGGTCCTTCTGACACTAGGTGATGACCACACATTTATTTTCTCTCAACCTCTGTTAATCTTGCTGTTCTGAGATGGTTTATCTCAAGCTTTGCCTTTGTCACTAAGAAAAAGTGCATTTTCCCACGGGAAAACACATGTGCTTGAGCCAGGAGGCACCTGATGAGGGCAGGGAGATAAAAGTGCAGCCAGGACATGGAAAGTCAAACAGCACAGGGCTGCTCTGGGAGCCACAGCACATCACAGCAGCCCCAGGCACTGATAAGAGCATGGAAAGGCATCCTAAGACCTGAAAGCTGAGATATCTGCTGCCACAGGCCATCACCCGAGCTCTGTGTGCTGTGACATGTGGCACCTGCTGCTGTCCTCCCACTGCTGCCAGACCTGGGGCACAGGGCAGGTGCAGCCTCCAGCTCTGCAGCATCCCCGGAGCAGACACTGAAAGATGGATCTGGGGGCTCAGGGTGCTCAGGAATTGCTGCTCCTGCCTCGGTGGAACAGGAAAGAATGCCCTGATGCACCTGAGAGAAAGGAGCTGGCATCACAGGGAGCTGTGCCCTACTTTTGGTGCCCCTCTCAAACACAACACTGCCCAGGCAGCGCTCCGGGATTCCCACCCAGCACACCAAACCTCATGGAGCCTGTGGGCAGCACAAAGGACCCTGCCTCACAGTGAATTTCCACTGATTTTGACCCCTAATTCCCTCTGATTCTCTGGAAGGTGCCAGCTCAGCCCCTGGAGGATGCTGGAGGGTTCACACAGCAGCCTGAGCTCCTCACAGCCCGGGCTGCCAGCTGAACCGCTGCCATTCGCTCTGTGCTGCACTCCTTCTGCCAAGTGCATGTCCTGCTTTTGTGTCCTCTAGGTTTGGTTTGCCATTCATCTTGCAAATGCCCCACAGCACAAAGTCCAGCTCTTTTCTGTGCTCCTTCTGTGATCTCTCTCTCTCAGTTCAATTGTGTGTTTGACACAAGTCAAACTCCTCTGTGCCTTGTGGCCCAGATGAGTGACCTAGAAAAGAGACTGCAGGTAACCCCTCAGAGCCAGCCTTTCATGTCCCATGCCAAAGCTCAGGACATGGATCACTCAGGTGCTTTTTAAGGATGACTGAAAAATAATATTTCAGCTCACTGGCAATACTAAAAAATTTGTATAGAACAGGTGTGGGAGATACAGCCCAATCCTCCTGCTTCTCATAGCAGCTTTGGTGAATAGAAAAGTTGACAGGCAAAGTGATCTTTCACTTTGGTTTTTCAGCTTCATTTAATACTTTAAAAGTGGTTAAAGAAAATGAAACATATAAACCCCAGAAGAAAGTTTTGAGAAAGAAGGAATAACTTCATTAATGGATTTCTCCCCACCTAAATGCAAAATGTTTCACTTGACCTGATGTGCTCCTCTGGGATGAAAACCACTGTGCTGGTCTGAGAATTGTTGCTGAGCTTCTGCAGCTGGGTGCAGGTATGAGAAATGTATGAGAAATGGCATTGGAGTCCTCCAGAGGCTGGGGAGTGTTGGGTGGAGAATGAGGCAGGAGGTCCTCTCTGCCCACTCCTTTTGTGTTTGTGTGTCAGAGCACCCAGCAAGAGCCTGGAAAAGGTGGGGCTTGATGTTCCTGCAAGCAGAGGCACACAGGGGTGAGGTGTAATCTCCACTACAAATCTGGCTGGTTCTCTTTTAAGGATAAAAGAGTGGAGTCCGTGAAGCAGGGAAGATCAAAGTGCTGGTATTTAGATGTGGATTGTAACTGTGAAAAAGGTTTGGCCCCCAGGCAAATCCAGAATTAAGCTCTCATTTCAGGTTTGATGGTAACAAATTCCCACCAGTGGATCTGTGAGGTGCCCACCAGCCTGGAAAACACATGATGTGGTCCTGAAAAGCCAAGTCTTTTATATGTGGGCTCCAAGTAAAGGATTAACACTTTAGAGGGGAAAAAAAATGTTGGATTCAAGTATACAAATCCCTACCACCCACAGTCATATTAATATAGCTTATAGATCAGTGGGAGGTTATGCTCAGGTCGTGTCTCTGTTTTCCAATGTATCCCTTGGATGCAGAACTGGGAAAATAACAGCTCCTGTAAACTGGTCAGGTCACTGAAATTAACTGGAAAAATCAGATATGAATCTGAACCCTCACCTTCCAAAGTTACTGAAACTTCAAATCCTACCTGTATCCCAAGAGAAAATGTCAATATTGAGACAATTTCCTAAATTTTAATGTTCATTTCTTGTTTTTAAATAAAAATAATGGATGGTTAATATGACAGCCCAGTAATTAAACATACTTAGTTCCTATTGAAAAGGAAATGGGTTATTACTCTGCAAGCAGGCAATGTATCATTCCTTCTAAAAAAAAAAAAGACCCCAAATTATAATTTCTTTTAACAGAAATGGTTTATTTCACTAATCCACTGTTTCACTCTGTTGTGGCCAAATTATTTTCCTGAGAGGGTTGGCATATGATACAAATCTGGTAGGATGTTTTATTTTGGACCATGTAAATGCAATAATTTGTACAGCCAATGATCAGTGTTAATTAAAAAAAAATAAATTAAAAAATACAATGGCATACCATTTCAAAGCTTTCCAAGGAAATAGTTGAGTAGTGAAGCTATTTTAGGCCTGTAGTTAACCCTTCCATCTTGCAGCTCTGTCAAAGAAATCCTCTGCTGGGCTTGTACATGCACAGGGGCCTCACTAATTGTAACTGGTGCTGACATGGGGCCAGAGAAAGTAAAGAAGTGCAGTTGACTGCAATCATTGTCTCCCTCCCTTCCTCATCTGAAATGATGGAGAATGGATCCTGGCAGAAACATTTGGTGTGACCCACTGGATATTTTCACATCTTGCTACAGAGACAGTGAACTGAAGATCCTTCTAGGGGGACGTGTGGGACGAGTCCTTCCTCTTGCTAGACCCACTGGCCAACTTCTCCTTGTGCCCTGTGGGTACCACATCATTAGGGTTCCCTAAGGGTTCTGTGGTCTGGGATGCAAAACCTGACTTCTGGCAACAGGAATACAGAATGGGAACATCTGAGGGCCAGGCTGGCATAGATTCCCTTCCTTGCTTCAATGCTGGCAGATTGGCAAATTAGTAATGACCTGTGCTAAGTTCTGATGGCCTCAAGAAAGATGTGGTGCCTGCCCTGAGCCACTGAGAAACTGGAAACGTTGTGGTTTGAACAGCTGTTTAATGCAGACCCTTTTGAATCAGTCATTTCCTGCTGCCCCAATAATCCTTCTGGCTAGGAAAACCTGTTGACTAACACTGTCAGCAGTGAGTGTGTGCAGGAAGAAGCCAGGGATGCATCCATCTTCTGACAGTAGGAGCTGCTCTAGCATTGTACATGTCCCTGCAGACACCCAGATTAATGGTTTGACCTGGTTCCAAGAGCTAAAAAGTGTTTGTGGCAGAGGCTTTGTCACAAAAGGCTGCCAAAATATTCTGCCAGACAGCAATAAACTCAATTTACATTATAACTTAACACTTCTTTACCCCTCGCCCTCCTGCCAAGTATGACAACATAACGTGCAGGAGTCTGCAGCACAGTGTAGGAAAAACTATCTAACATTTTCAAGCAGAAAATTCCTATGAAACACCAGCTCACTCTCTCAAAGAGCTGCTGGAAATTTCTGGAAAGCACTTTTTGTATTGTCCTTTCCCCAGAAACAACCTCCTTTCTAGCTCCAGGTATGTACAGAAGACACTGAGCAAAATCCCCTTGCTGTATTCCAGCCCCATTTCCATGATATCAAGAAACACAAAGGTCCTGGCTCATCTCATGTGACATGGCTCACACTGTTTAAGAAGTGCAAAAGGAATTTTAGTCAATGATCTGTGAGGTGTCCTCTTCAATGATGAAGGTACACACTCAGGTTAAGTGCTGAAAAGCATTACAAACTATTTTGTTGCTTGTCTTTCCATCTGTATTTAGATCTGAATTAACCAGCACTCCAGAGTATTTTTGAACTTGAGAATATTTAACTTGGTTCCTGAAGAGCAAAGCCAACAGTCCCCATTAAGGAAGCACAACAGATGTCCAGAGGACACAATGAAGAGCAGCTCATGGAAGCAGTTCAATTGCTGCTGGAATTCTGCTGTCTTTACCAGTTGCTCTGCTACAGTGACCTCCAAAGTCTGCTGAGGGCATTAGAAACACCAGAGCCAACCCTGCTCAAAAAGTATTTAACATGAAGGGAAGCAGGTTCAAATGGAATGAAAAGCAGAGCATCAGCAAATTGCAGCAAAGCACGAGATCTGCCTGTGTTTCCCAAATAATGAATGTATTGACTTCATCAGCTGCGTGTATCTGTGCAGTACCAGCCATTTTCAATACTTTTAATGCATACAGCCATACTTTGTCTGCAGCACCAGACTAATGCTGTAATTACTGCATTAAACCCCTCATCTTTTCTAATAAAAGAAATCCCTCTCTGTACAGTTCTGAGGGAGCTGCTTTTTATTTTATTTTTCTTTTCAGCACAGGTAAATTCACCTACATGCACATGGATTCCTACGTGACCTCTTACTCCAATGCTCAGCTTCCTCTGCCCAGTTTGGACAGCTCATGACAAAGATCTTTCTATTTTCCTCCTGCTCCAGACCTAGCTGTATCTCTGAGAAAGGCCTGGTGACTGTTGTACCTTTGAATTCCAGTAATTTCACGATTATAAGCTGCACAATTTTGACTAAAATTTTGGTCTGAACCCAAAGTGCGGCTTATAATCAGGTGCGGCTTATAATCGTGAAATTACTGTATTTGAAGGAAGAATTCCTTGTTAATATGGTTGTCTGCAAAAAAAGCCTGTGTGTTTATGGCCAGCTGGGAGCACAAGCAGAAAGGACACACAGATTTCTGGGTGTTGACACTGACATACCACAGAGTTTTGCCGTTGCTACTCCTAAATTTATGAGCAGTTTGGAATGAAAGCTATGCTGGGCAATCAGGCTCTTATTTTATGATAAGCAGGTAGATGAAACAGTGTGATTTTCCAATGAGAAAATGGTGGGTGCGAGCTTTCTGAGCTGGAAATGAAAATAAAAACTATTCCTGTGTGTGCAGTCTGGAACAGCACCCATCAGTTTAACTCCAGCAGGAAAACACAACGGTCTCCTGGGTGTCTGGAACTGTCTCAAACAATACCCTCTTCCATTAGTGCTGGTGTTTTTTTCTTTTTCAACACACAGACACAGTTTTATCAAGCACAGAGTTATTGCCTCCAAAGCAGCCACTGTGGCTGTCATCATGAGCTAACTCTTTCAAAAGCATCTTTGGTGATCAAGGGGGAAGAGCTTAGCGGTCCAGCTCAGGTCCTGCCAGGGAATGGTCTGTAACAACAAATAATACATGCCTGGGGCCAGGCTTGCATTGACCTTCCTGTTGGAAGCCCTGCTCCAGAAGAGTGCACCCCTTTCTGGCCCTTGGAGATCTCTGGTGTGAGGATTCTCCCTGGTGTGCTCCAGGCTGAGCCTGTGTGCATTTGTGGCTTCACTCTCAGCATCTTGTCAGGCAGCCTGCTCTCACCAGCACAAAGAGCTGCTTCTTAGAGGAATCTACAAGGCAAATAGCCTTTGTCTCCCTTGTTCTGGGAACAAAGGCAACACAAATTGCTAGGAAGGCTGAAATGGAAATGGAGAATGAAAATAATTAAACTCCTCTCCCAGAAGCTATGCTAGGCCTGGCTTTCTGCTCTGGCATTATGCAGTTAGTGCCAGCAGGAGCAGAGCTGGCTGTAAGAAGGGCTCTCTGGGTTATCTTATTTAGTTCTATTGTGGTTAATATTTTTTGGTTTTTCTTCCATGTGCCAGCAAATGGCCCCTTGTATCTGTCCTTCAGTGCAGCACAGCCTGCACAGAAAGCTACACTCCAGAGCCTCACACATCTTGTCAGCCCAAAATTAGCCATGGAAATAAACCTTACCAAGCAGGGAAATGTAGTGGCCCCAGAAAGACAAATATATATTTTTCATGGGCTCAGACACTCATTTCTTGCTGCTGGAGAGCTGTTTGGATGTGAAAACATGAAAATTACTGGTGCTGGGATGTACCTCAAAGGGAAAAAAATTATTTGCATTTTCTTTTTCAGGAGTGGGTGTAGCAACCCTGAAAGAGCCAAGTATTAGTGCAGACTGGAGACAGGAATCCTGAGGGCAGATACCTTACTGGATTCCCCACACAGCTGTGCCAAGGCTCTGCATTCCTGACCCAAGCACAGAGGAATAACTCTCTAGTCTATAGTCTAGTCTGTAGTCTACAGGATCTATAGTCCCTGTGCTTGTTTTCAGCAACTTCTGACCTCTGGAGTTCCCTGCCAACAGACCTCTCTCCTGACCAGCAGGATGCTGTAGTCCACCAACCCTCATCACCATGAGCATGAAGCCCCCTCTCTTCATCTTCCAGCAAACAGAGGGTGAGATGCTTGTTTTGCAGCCTCTTTTACTGTTCCAGATCTGCTTGGGCACAGCTTCCCCCAGCCCAGGACAACTGGAGAGATGTAAGTGACAAAGGAAGGTGGATGAAATTCGGATATCAGCTGGATATGGTTGAAGCCAGAGAAGAATCCTGGTCTCTGAAGATGGAATTTGCTTATGTGGCCACCCAGGAAAACACCACTGTGGGAGGATCTGCAAGCCCTTGGCACTGATTCCACTCTGCTCCCCTTAAGTCTGTGGGATTGCAGCCCTTGCAGGAGCAGTGCTGTACCCTTATGAAGTGTTTGGATATTTTTGACTGATGAATTTGCACATTATATATGGGAAGCCATATGTGGCTGTGTCGGAACCGCTCCAGGTTCCCATCCTTGCAATGTGTTGTGCTGCTTTTAGCACCCAGAAACATACGCCTCCTATCACTCACACTGACATCCATCAGTGTGCTTGGACCATTCCTCAACCACTGGAGGCTGGAGCAGCACTGCTCAACACAATGGGTTGCTGTTTATATCAAGTCCAGCTTTCCCCCAAGTGATGAATATGTTCAGAACAGTGGCACACTGGAGGGAAAACAAGAGTGTGTTTGACTTCAGAAAATCAGGGATATCTTTTCATTTCAATTCAGACATATTTTAGACCTGCCTGCTCTGTTCAGCTTGGACATTACAGGGGCTTCTTCCCCTGGGGATGAAGCCTAGAGACTGAGAGCAATGGTCTCTCCAGATTGTAAGTCTGTCTTTGGTGCTGTACTGGGAGCTCCAGTCAGCCATAGGAGTTGTAATCCTTCACAAAACACTGGCAGATAAGCAGCAGAAAGAAAATCCTTTCTGTCCAGAGTTGTTACAGTCAACGTGCTCAGCATCCTACTCACAATAGTAAGTTTGGCTCTGCACCCAGCTGTCAAAACAGGCCAGAAGTTCAGATACCAGAGGGAAGGTGCAGGAACAGAAGACAGAGCAGAACAGAAACCTAGAAAGCTACTTATGTTCATTAATAGCTTTCTTTTTTCCTCCCCTGTGAATAAAAGCATGGGGAATAATAATGGGCTCCGTGCTTGTTAGCTGCAAAACACTACCATCAAGTTTGCTCCAAAACTCCTATCCTCTGTCATGCAGTACACAAAAGAAAAAGGCAAAGAAATTCAAAGGCAGGAGGGAGTCTAAGTTCAACTTGTTGAGCAGAGTTTGATACCTCTGAGCCTCATTAATATTTATGTAGGTTGGGAGAATAGAAACTCCATGCAACAAGTATGGAATATATGTACTCAAAACTCCACTTGCATTATAGACACACACACATCTTCCTCTGTACAAGTTTGTAGCCCTTGATGCTTTACAATTCATTGCAAATCATTGTCTCAGTCAGAGTTACACCTCATTTCCCCCTCCCCATAAATATATTACGATCACATAATGTCTTAATAACTTCACGGGAAAATTGAAAATAAGGCAAAGATGACAACTTCTTATGGATATAAATTTCAACTGTCTGGGTTTTTCCTTTTTTATGAAGTCATTAAATGCTTCAAATTGAACAAAAGGTAGTCCCATAGCTTTGTTTAGCAGGGAATTGGAAATACGATCAAGTCTATAACTCTGGAAAAATAAACCTAACTTTGTCAACTAATTTTGCTTCCATTAGGCTCCACAATTCAACAGGCAATCATACTTTTTTAAGAGGATCAGTAGACATGTTGATGAATTCCCAGCCTGACCATTGGCATCACATCTCTTTCATTTACAATTACTTTAAGAAAATATTCTCTTTACTGTGATTAATGGGGAAGGAATGAATTACAGTCTATATATCTGAGAAAGCTCAGAAGAAATAAAGCTGCTGTTTCAACTTAGTTTCTTAATGGGATTCTGTTTTTGTTTTAAAATTAGGAACTAAATTTTCATGTGGGCTGAGTTTGACCCTTTCTTGCTGGATCTCAGTCCTTTGTTCAAATCACCTTTCAACTTGCTGACAGCAGCTCTGAACTTCGGGAAGTAATTGCTGAACATGGCATCAGGGCTGAAAACCAAGGGTAAAACTTCATGGAACAGCCCAAATCAAACCCAGCTCATCAGGAGACTCCTCATTCCACTGGCACCCTTAACTCAAGGTCTCTGCTGGTTCATCCCCCACAACAGCCACTCATCCTACTGGGCTCAGAGCACTTTTGCAGCAGTTCACAAGGAAGCAGGTGGCATCTTTGGGCTGTGAAGCTTTCCCAGAGCAGTGTGAAAGTCCGTAGCACAAGAGAAGCAGCAGCTGACAGCCTGGTGAAGATGCTCAGTGTGTGGAGTTACAGGAGATGCTCTGCTGGTGGCTAGAAAATTCACACGCTGATTTTCATGGAAAGAATTACCACTCACCTCAATTAAAAAAAAAAAAAATCCTCTGTGTGGCAGAAAGGCATCATCAAAGTGCTTAATTCTTTCTAAGACTGATTTATTATCTGCTGAGCTAATAGATTAACAAAAGAAAACACAAACAGTGGGTGTGATATGCTGGAAAGTCACCAACCCAATGAAGATCTACATGTAGTGATAAGAGGGGAAAAAGCCATCTCTTTCCAATTCAACTCATTTGAACTTGTGCCAGGTGCCACAAGGGAATTGTGAAGCTCTGGTGCGTGCATAATCCGTGTGGGAACACGTGTACATCAGTTACTGTGGGAAGCACAGCACACACAGGGATGCTGCACTGAATACAGGTCAAGGTGCAAACAGAGGAAAAAACAGTGCTGGGGTTGGAGAGTACAAAGCTGGGAACAATGAGAAAGCTTTGTGTTTGTGTGTGTCTGCATGGGCCAAACATGCACTTGCAAGGGGTGTTGTGAGAACAAGCTTCATCTGACAAGCTTTTTATCACTCCCATTGAAGCATGAAAATAGGCCTGGACCCAGGAAATTATTCACTTTCCATTGAACAGCCCTAGGAGGCAATACCAGAAACAGAGGTGAATGGAGAGCTGGTTTGGGACAGCATGAGCAAGACATCAGTCTCTGCTTTCACTGTAGCTGAGACACTCAAAACCCTCCAGCCCATCCTGAAGTCCTTTGCCTTTCCTCTTTATACCCTTCAGGGTGGCAGCATCCCACAAGGGGTTGTCAACAGCTTATTTCAATCAGATTATCCCTGAAGTTCCATGTCAGGGGTTTGAGACCCAAGCCTGAGTAGCTTGAATAATCCCTCTTGTTGAGTGGCTTCTTGAAGAGCAAGAAGCTTGGTCTTAGACACAGGACTGTGTGACAAAGTCACATCCTGTCTGTAGGAACGATTTCCCTCACACTGATTTGTGGTGAGCTTTGGGGGTATGCAGGGGATGTTTAGTGAGGAACATCAGTGAGGAGACATTTCCAAAAGCTCTCCTATTGGCAGAAAGAAGGGCTATAGGAACACACTGAGCAATTCCTCTTCTACCTGCCAAAATACTGGCACTCAAAAAAATGCCTCTTCTCCTCAGCCCCCTTCTGCAACATCACATCAGCTTCAGCCAGAGACAGCAGGAACTGGAGACTGCCTGGGGGAATGGACTATTTTATCAATGAGCCATCATGTCTGCAATGTCCCAGACCTCCTGTGATAGTCTGGGGGGCCCAGCCCTCCCTGGAGCAGAGCTGAGGGGCTCAGCACAACACCCAGCTGTGCATGGCAGTGAGCAGGAGGCAGCTGATCACCACACAGTGCAAAGGAGCCCCTGCTGAAATACCTGCCACCTTCAGATGCATGCAGCAGCTCTTTCCCAGGCTGTTTGTGGATGGGTCAGTTTGCTGCTCCCCCACCTTTAGCTGCTTTTGAACACCCCCTGACATTTGCCAGTAAGACAGACACTGAGTCTCTGAGGCCAGAGGCATATTGTGGTCCACAAGAATTGTCCCAGAATCAAAGGCAATGTCATGTTGTTTTCTCCTCAGCTGAAATCAGTAGGGCTTTGGCATGGAAAAGAGGTGAGCACCTGCACACAGACACATTGAAAATGCCAACACAATCCCAGGCTTGGGAATTACAGGCTTGCCAGGGCAGAATTATCCCTCACGTAGAGAAGCAGGTGAAGTCTCAGAAAGAAAAAAAAAAAAAGAAAATAGCTTATTAATCAATAGCTGATCTCTTTAAGCAAATAATTTCCAAATTTAGGATCTGTGCTAGCAGTGGGAGACCCAGTAGGGATTACAGCAGCAGTATCACAGCACAGAGTGCCACCAACATCAACTTAATTTACTGATCCTCTAGAAGGAGAAGGGTAAAATTGGACTGTGGTACAAATCATGTTACTACTGTAAGTTTAGTTTGCCAGGCACAAATATCCTTCCAGCCAGGTAGCTTAGTGCTGTGAGTTAATGTATGTCAGGCTGCCACAGACCCCCAATTTAAAGTTTCCATTTGGCTCAGTGGGAATTAATTGTTAGGTTCTGGCTTCTTCTGTTTTCTTTTTAATGTCAAACACCCATGCAGCAAGAGCTGCAAATAATACCCTCCTAGGGGTAAATTGTGAGCTCATTTCTCGTTTAAGTCACATTGAGTGAGAATATTCCCTGGCTGTGCTCTGTGAATCAAAGACAGAGCATATGCAATCATCTGAAGCAGCAGCAGCAGCTGCATTTCCCAGAAACCTTTGGGAAACCTGACACAATTACTGATCAATACCCTCTCCAGTTAATTGATGAGCTGTGGAGCCAAAAGGGAAATAAAAAGAAAAAAGAAAGAGGCTATCAATAGATAATCTTAGTTAGGAAACTGAGGTCTGAGGAGAAGTGCTAGAAGTTCAAGGGATGATGACCATGCCTGGGAAGAAAAATGAGGGTTGAGGAGAAGAGAGGCATTCACAGATACACGTGTGTTTTTAGGATATTGGGCATGGTAGAGACAGAGTAAGAGGTGATGATGAACCCTGGAGAGAATGAAACCATTGCATCCTCAAGAAAACGTGCTCATTGCTATGAAACTGCTTCCTGAGACTCTCATCCTGATCTCTGTGTGCAGATCGACACACAAAATTATTCTCTACATTAAACCAGTTCCAGAGCCACTTCACCATGTCCAGTTAATGAGCCAAGTGTAAAACTTTGAAAAGGTCACAGAACAGAGCAAGCAGCAGCAAGAGGCCACAGCCAAAGCCAAAGAAGGTCCTGGCCACTGTCTTGTGGCAGTGACAGCTGCTGCTTTTCATCTTGCTCTGGGATGAAACATGGAACAACAGGGCCAAAACACCCTGAAGAAGAGCTGAGCCCACAGTCACCTCATCCCAGCTATGGAGAGAATTGGAGCCCTACATTAGGCAGAGATCTCTGTCTCTCTGAGTCTGAAACTCAGACTGGAGCTCTGCTCCTCACTCTGCAGCGTGTTTGTTCCATCACTGAGGCTTCAGGTCACTTCACTGCATGTGCCACTGCTCCCCCCTCAGAAACCAGGGCAGACTTTGTCCTGACTTGTGTCTTATTGGTGCCAGGAGGCTGCACAACTGCCAGCCAGGATAAAGGTGTTGAGAGGGGCTCTGAGCCTGTTGCTTTTATTGAACACATGGGAAAGGCTGTTTTATCAGCTGTCACCTGTGCTAAAGAAACACCCTCTTGTCTTTTGGCAAAGGAGCTGATGTGCTTTCGTGGGTAATCCTGACCTTTTAAGGAGCCATTTCTGAGCCACTGGTTCAGCTGCATGTCTCTGGGTTGAGGGCAGGAACTGAGGCAGTGCTTTAGCTGGTTAATGCTGTGTCTGTGGTGAGGGATTGTGAATCTCCCCATCAGAGCTGAGTTTAAGGAGCAGCTCCAGCAGAAGCTCCACCGTTCCCAAAGGCAGGGAAATGTGTGTGTGCCTGTGTGTGCACACGTGTGTGCACCAAGAAATAGGGAAGGGGGAGCAGGGGCACCCCTTTGAAACTCCTGCTTGTTCTTTCCTTTGATGTGATGGCAGGGCAGGTGCTCACACACACAACTCCTTCGCTTTGATAAATCCATGCCTCACAGGCAAGATTTCAAAGGGAATTTTCAAGCACCTTCCCTACCCTCTCCTGATGAGTTTGAGCTGGGAAGGGGGGAAGCTGGGTGGAATGGAGGAGTCGAGCATCAGCTGTGGAGGCACAGATGTGATAATCAGCACCAGGATCAGCATGGCACAGAGGAAGGACAGGCTCTCTGCTCCCCTCTGCCTTCCAGGCTGGGGGAAGGAAGGTGCTGTGCCTTTGTGGCAGGATTGCCATATGTGCAGGTGGAGGTGGCACTGGGGGACCACCAGGTTTTATTCCCACCACTCTGGGAGTTTGTTGCCAGTTTGTTTGAACCCAGGGTCTGTTGGGTTCTGGCTTTTTGCTTCAGAAAACAAAAATCCACTGTGATTTCTATTGACTCACCTTATCACTCGGAGCCTGTAAATAATGCTGTTGTCTCTTGCCTTGGGAGCAGCACAGTTTAGCAGAAACCATGATAGGACCCCTGGGTCTCTTCATATGGGGAGAAGGAGGCTTCCCTCTGTCCTCAGCCAAAAAATGAGATGCTGTCTGGAGTCAGAATAGGATTTGCAGAGAAATCTGGCCTAAGAGTTTTAATGGGGAAAAAAATTATACATGAAGGAAGAGATTGTAATCCCTAAAACTTTTGCAGAGTGAAAATTCAGTCATATTAAACTCAGCATGAATTTCGCCATCACCTCCAGCAAAAAGAGGTTTGTTTGCCCCTTTTGGTCTAAAAGCCTCCCTGAAGTGAGAGCAGGGATCAGCTGGGTGTGGCTCTGTGCTCCTGTCCCCAGCAGCCACACAGGAAATCCTTCCCCAAAACCACAGAGGCTGCCCCCACCCAGGAGTGTGGAATGCACCTTCTCATGCCTGGTGTGCTCCTGGTGGCTCCTACAGAGGAGCCAAGGGAAAGAGATCCTTGAGAACCCACCTTAAATACACACAAGATTAAATGGGCAAGATTAAATCATCAAACGTCATGAAATATCACAAAAACAGATTTGCTTTTGATCTGGGAAATTTTACCAGCTCTGCCCAACCCTTCTCAATGGTGATGCAGGTAGCACATATAAAATGTAGCACACTTCTCCCACAAAGAACACCTTTTCTGCCAGAACAGCAGCAGAGGTTGAGTTAATAAACACAGCAGCTCCAAAACCTGCTTTGTTACAGGGAACTTGTCTGAGTTCCTCAGATGAGGAAATGGGCAGCTCACAGGGACTCAGTGATGCTGTAGAAAAATTTCATGAAATTCCTTTTACTCAGAACTTCTGGTTCTTTGATTTTTCATGTTACAATTTCCCAGAAATTATGCATTTTGATGACAGTCCAAACAAAAATCATTTTTTCCCCAAGAAAGTCCAAACAATATGATTTTCTAAGGGGTTGCTTTTTGTTGTTGTTTTTTATAGGCTAATAAATTACCTTAAAAAAATTATTTGGATATTTTTTTAGGGGGGTAGAATATTGAGTAATTTTTTCATGGCAAAGTAAGGAGTAATTTGTAAGTCCTTGCCAAATGTAGAAGAAAATCCTTTTTTTTCCCCATGTGAAACATTGCTTTCCTGATCTTCCTACAAATCTCTTCTTTTTCTTTGTACATTTTTTTAACCACACTTTACCCAACCTATTTGCATACAGATGAGCAAAATAGTTCCTACAATACTATTCACAGGCATCTATCTAACCTCAGACTTCTGTCAGGGATACAACCAAAAAAAAAGACAATTATTTTATTTCTAATGGATTAACAACCTATCCATTTCATTTTATATTGAGGGATTTGGATTTATTTACAGAGACTGTGGAATATTTGGCTGAATTAACAGTTTTTGCCTGCTTTATGTGAAAAGCAGAAACCTCCTCCTATTTCACCTTTTATGTGTATTATAAATCAGCTTAAGTTCATAAGGAATTCTATGATTCTCTGCTCTAATATACTCATAGAGCAACACAAAGGGCTTTAGCCTGAATTGGAAAATGGAAGTAGTCACTAAATACCACATATAGCCAACAAGCAAAAAGATATCAATGTGTTCTTGTAGCAGCAACATATGGTTTCCAAAAAAATCCATCCTTAAATATACATTGATTTTTCTGAGATGGGAAACGCAGAGTGAAAAACCTGTAGGAGATAGGGTGGTGGACATCAACTCAAATATTATGATCTGCTGAAACAAATCTGAATTTTAGATTGATCTCACAAGCAGCAGATTCTTGCCTGAACTTCTGTAGTGATTTGAAAAAGATGGTGTTAGGGAGATTTGCATATTATTACAGAGGTACAGAGCCAAATTACCTCTGTCAGGATGAGATAGAATTTCTTCTCTGACTACAGTGCCACAAGGCATCCTGAGAACCCTGGTATGATAGATTGTGCTGGGAAAAGGAGTTCAAAAGCCAGAAAGTACCCGAAATAAGCCAAAATGAAACATGCTGATACTTCCTAATAGAAATTAGTGACCTTATTATTTTGCCAAAGTTGTCTATTTTGCATCAACCTGCTTGTAGCCAAATGTTGCAATGTCAGAAATTCACATGGGGTTGCAGCTTGCATTTCCCATTAGCTCTAGCAACAAGCTATTTATGTAAGACTTGTCATTGTTCTCTTTGAGTCTCTCCTAAACTTTAATTAATCTGTCCTTTCAACACCCCTGCAGCCCTGTAAAGTGAAGATACAGCTGGTATTCCTTTTTGCATGATTAAACACCTTGCCCAGGGTCACCCCAGGAGTATGAGACAGAGCCAGAAACACAGCCTAGCTCTTCTTAATCTCAAAGGGCTATCCTTCTTCAAATCTCTGCCTTTGATGGATCTTGGCAGAGGTTCAGTCAAGTCTCATCCTACATTCCTTCAACACTCGGTTCACATTCGCTAAGAGCTGAGCTCCAGGGGCGTTCAATATTGAGCCAGCCTGGCTTCTGCCTGTGTGCTTGGCCAATCTGGCTGAGGGTGCCATATCTGAGCCAAGCCAAGGCTTTGAATTTTTTGAAATTCATCCACTGCTCATTCTTACAGCTCACACCTCCAGACAAAGGGAAGCAACTGCTTTTCTGGAAACTAGATGGAAAAGGAACTTCTCTTTCATGCATTCAATCTTATTTAGCTCCCTTCCCCTATCTTCTTACAAAATTTATAGTGTATATGTAAGCTATAAAAAGCAATGAGATGCAATTTATGCAAGTAGCATGCTAGTGCACCATAAGTTTCTGTCCCTTCTGTGAATTAGGCTGGGATAAATTTTTATGTGCAGGTTTCATGCTGACATGTCTTTAGGTGGCTAATACAGCAGGTTCCAACTGGGGACACTAAAAGTATCAGCCTTGCAAATCAAGGTCAACTACCCACATAAAGAGCTGGCCAAAATATTGCCAAATGGCAGTGTCACTGTTCTACTTTGCCCAAGGGAAAGTGCAGCCATGGCCATTTGTTCCCTTCCTGGCACTCTTTGGTGCAACACATCTGTTGCTTCAGCTGCTATCAGAGCCTTTGGCAACTCCCAGCCCCTATATGGTCCTTGCCAGCCTGCTTTGCATGGTGATTTGCAACCCACATCCTTTCTGTTAGAAGCCATGGCTAATGAAACAGGTGGCTGTCATTATTAAGAGCACTTGCTGTGCACTCCAGCATCACCACTTCTTGCAAGGTGCCAGTGGTATTTCTTCCTTTCACTGTGTTTTTGTGGGCACAGCCACTGATGCCACCACTTTCCAACAGCCCTGCCATTCCTTCAAAGGGAATGAACAGGCTGCTCTCAACCCACCCAGCAGAACACCCTCCCAGCCCAGCAATTCTTAATCTAAACTCTGCTGTCCATGGGGAAGGGAAAGAACAGATGGACAGATGGAGAGGGCTGGAAAGTCTGGACAGTGACAGTGTCACAGCTGCAGGAAGTCTGTTACAGCAAGACCTCCTCTATGGCAGAGCTGCTGGAGCAGAGCTGGAAATGCTGGAAGAAAGAGCTGAGCTGTGGGGTTGATGGCCTGGCCAAGCTGGCCCCATCCCTTGGTGCTGTTCCATTCCCTATTGCACCTCTCTCCTCGAGTGACCAGCAATAGGATTGGTCTTGGGAGTTTCAGCTTTAGGAGAAAGCACAAAGAGCAGTGCAGCAACCATTGATGAGCACCCTTGTCCTGCAGAGCATGGCACAGAGTGAGCTTCCCTGAGAAAAATCTGCTCCTCAGGAGCTGAAGTCAAGTGGAAGGACCATGTGGGGGTACTGTGCCCCCAGGCAGCTCTCCAAGGCACCCTTATCCTGATCCTTGTCCTTGTCCTTGTCCTTGTCCTTGTCCTTGTCCTTGTCCTCCAGCATAAAACCCTGCCGCTGGCCCATCATCAGCCTCCCAGAAAGGCTTCTTGCCACCAACTCCTCAAAAAGTCAAACTTCCTTTTCTGCTTTGGCAAGCTGTATTTTGGCCCACGCAAGAGCAAACCTTTGAGAGAACGTTTCAGAGCCCTCTTTGATTACTGAGGAGATCAACCAATAGTTGGGATCAAGGCTGATTTTGAAAAAGCAAGAAGACATAATTGATGTATTTAGCATAGCACGGATATGTCTTCTTATCCTGCCCTACAACAGAATTTCCACTCAGTGAAAACATCTCTATTGATGAAATATATTAAATATTGCTATACCAGAAAACAATCATTATGTTTTTTGGCACTCCCCCAGTCACTGCTCACTGTACAACATTAGTAGAACAGTAAAATAAGATTACAGCTTTACAATAAAGGAACATATTCTGCATGGTAATTTACCCCTTCAGGAGACATCTTCTCAAATTCATTAGATTATAACTCTGATTTTCTACAGTTCTTTGAGGAACACAATATTGAACATGATATATAGCTCTCAAGTCCTCTTAAGAGGAGACATCATTCTCTTATCCACCAGTGGGGCCTACACAAACATAGGTATGAAATTCAATAGGATTCATCTTCTCCAAAGGCCTCTCCTGGGTAAAAGAGGAGATTCAGAGATACCTTAAGCTCTTCTCTCTTTGCACCTAAACATCATGCTAGTGAAGACAGCCTGGGTAAAGTTTTTTAGAATCTGCTGTAAACAGAGTTCATTGTCTAAGCAAACATCCTGCATTATCTCTTGATCAAGTGTTTTAAAATTCTACTTTTAGTGACCTCAGAAATTTACTTGAATAACCTTTTCCTGTGGTCTGAATTAACATTTGATGTTTTCTGTGATAGCTGGTGTGGAAGTGGTATGGTAACGAGAACTCTCGCTTGAAGGAAAGATCCAAGAAAGGCTCTTCTCAAGTTGTATGTCACTGCAAAACACAAACAGTGCTTTCATGACCACAATTTTCTTTGCTCAAACTTTTATGTAGCCTCAGATCCTTGAAAATTCTTCCTTTTCTTTGTATGCAAGGGAAATTTTGCAAGGGAAATGCAAACTATTCTAAAATACATAAAATAACCCTGGAGGAACTTCAGAAGTCCAAATATTTTGCGTTTCTCCTTTATTTACATTCCATTTGCTTGTTTGCTTTTTTTTAGAAAAAAGAAGTGCTTTGCATTCTTGTGTTGGAATAATATTATCTGAGAAACCACATAGTCGTGCTTTTTCACAAACAAAATGTGGTTAAGGAATAAGGAGTCATTTAAGAATGCTCTTAAAATAATCTTGCATGGCAAATCCCTTTGTCTATGAGGATTAAAGAGCACATGATAATTTTTTAAGCTCATTGTCTTCGGTGATTTTAAAGACATATTCATGGACTCACTGTAAGTCATTCTTAGCATTGAATACACCCAAGGAAAAAAGATTCTTTGTATAAATTTGAATAAATCCTGTGCCACCTGGGCATAACCTCTTTCCCTATTGACAAGTCAAAGTCATGGTGAGTTGAAGAATCCACCTGTAGATATGATGGTTTCTAACACAAAGCCCATCAGATTTTATAGGGCTCCCACAAGAAAACCCACTAGTTTTGAACATCAGTTCAGTTTCCTGGTCTCGTACGAGATCAAAGTGTTCAAGGCCAGGTTGGAGGGGGCTTTGAGCAAACTGGTCTGGTGGAAGGTGTCCTGCCCATGGCAGGGCAAGGAACCAGAGGTCTTTAAGGTGCCTTCCCACCCAAACCATTCTGTGATCCTGGGGTAGCTCTGCACTAAGATTGATGGTTGTGGCTCATCTTAAAGGTAACCTGGAAGAAAAGATTTCTGAATAAAGGAAGAGGAGGAGGCACTTGACAAAGCCAGACAAATAAGCTGGCATTCATCCCACCACTGATGCTGGCGAGAGCCAGTCACAGCTGCAGAAAGAGATTCTTATCTGTGTTGGTTTTATTTCTTCATATTCCCTGTATAAAATGCATCTTGTTGTTCACTCAAGCTCCATCCATGAAAAAGACTGAGAAACACTTTCAGCAAGGAGCACCATGGCACTGTCAGTCTCTGCTGTTTGCAAAGGACCAAGGAAGTCAGGAAGCTCTAAGCCATTGACAAATGATTTCACCCAAAAAAACAGTGCTGGTATTAAGCTTTTAAAGGCTGGTAAATCTTCTGCTCCATTAAACCCAAACCCACAGAACCCATTAATTGGTGTCTTTCTTACAGTGAAGCACTGGTTCTAATTTGACATATATTTTATGCATCACTCTACCCTTTGGTTCATAAAAATGATCCAAATTCTCCTCGCCTCACTGGTTGAGGCCACTTTCCAAATGCTTGTCCATAATCTTAGATGAAAAATTATAGCCCTGGAAAGGTGATGTGTCAGAGGAGTGTGAGACACACCAACACACATGCAGATGCAAGGCAACAATCTGCTGAATTGAAATTACAAAAAGAGGAAATGATGAACCATCTCATTAACTTAACTTGTCACTCTGATGGCCTCACTCCATGTAAATAAATAGGGAATGGGAGAAAAAAAAGAGCATTATCTAAACCAAGAAAGTACTCAGGTCATCACCTGCTCTAACTGACATCAGTAATGATATAGCTTTAACCTCATGATGATTTGGTCACCCTGGCCTGACCATGGCATTTCTAATGTGTGATCAGCTCCTGTGAGAGCCTGGGCACTGCTAGGGAGGTGTTCCAGTTCCTCTGCCTGTATTGATAGTTCAAGGAATTCATCCAGACAATCCCCAGTGCCTAACAGAAAAGACCCCCCACTAATCTCTGAGCATTTCCCTTTTCTAAAGCTTGAAGCCATATATGTTCTGTAGTGGACTTTGTTCTTTGTTTTTAAGATTCTCCCCAAATATTGAATGGCTTTGCAACACAGAGGCTTTTCTACCTATTTTTAATCAGTTAGTTAAATACAGAAACAGGCTGAAATTCCAAGGTGCACCAAAAGCAAAGGCAGCTGTTCAATACCAGCAGATCAAAATGATGAATGCCACACTTACTTCTATCTGAAACACAGAAAGCAGCTTCACACTTTAATAAAGCCCCTAGGAAAACTAGAATGAAAAATCTAGCCACACTGCTAAGCCAAAAACAATTTAATGGGTTTGGAAATGATGTCTGATCTCATGTTAAACAAGGTGCTCAGTAAATCACCAGGAGAGAGTCTCTGGTGAAAGGGCCAGGCATCGTGTGGAAGGCACACCAAGGATACCAGCTCGTGGGGCTCAGTGTGGCACTTTTTATTGGATAAACTCTACAAGACCAAGGTCCCTTAGCTCCAGAGTTGCTGATTCTACTCTTATCCCTAATTACACCTTAACACAATTTTGGTTACAGGGCATTATCCCACCTTTCTTGTACACTCTAAAGCAACAATACCTTCTAGCACCCACCCAACAGCTTTATATACAGGGATATATGGACATGTCCACATTTGCCTGTCCATATAGTTCTAGTTACAGCCACAGCTGGTCCAGGATCTCTCTTGTGATCTGCTGTGCTGAGGGGTTGTGCCACTTTTTCCTATGGACACAGGACTTTGTCCCAAACCCTTTACCCTCAGGCTGGGAAGGCTGTCAGCTGAAGTCACTGCAAAGTCTTGGGAAAAGAGTTTAGACTTTACACCTGAATATTTCACAGAGCCATAATCTGCACAAGACTGATGACAATTTAGGAAAATGATGATAAAATAATGGCAACAACAATAATAGTAATAATAACAATAAATGTTTTCCTATTTATCCTTTCCTTCTTTGCTGAAAATGTGATTGGAAAGGGAGGCATTGCAAGAGCTCTGCATGACCTACTTTGAATTTTCCCATCAACTTCTATTTCTGCAAATTTTCTTCTGCACAGCAGCTGCACAGAGAGGGCTGGAGCACTGTGTGAAAGACTGGTCTCATGGGCTACCCTGGCAGAGTGAATGCTAAAGCCTCTCCAACAATGCTGTTCTCAAGTGGTTTCCTCATTTTCTGGACTTCAGAGGTCGCAGTTATTTCAATCATGGATAACAGGATCCACTTACCCAGATGCCTGTATAAGCTCTCAGAAATGGAAAGCTTTTTTGTCTTTTGTTTCTCTATTCTTTTATGTATACTGCATTCCCCTCAGTGTGCTCTACTATCAGGCCCTTCACCATGATACAGGAAAGCAAAGCTTGTCCCTAGGGACTGCACTCAACCTGAGTGACAGTGGCCAAATTTCATAGCCACATACTGCAAGTTCTCAGCCATCAGAGTAGTTTCAAAAGAAAGGTGGCAATTTGTTATATTTTTAATCTAGTTTGTGTTCTTCCTTTTCCATCAGATGCTTGGGGAGCACTGATGGAGATGGGAGGGACTGGCGAAAAAAAACAGATTCCCCTCAAAATCAGATCAGGGCACAGAAGAGGCTGGTCCCTGAGATGTGTAGGACCATCCATCCTTTTCAGGTCTGAGTGTCTGTGCTGCTGGTAAGGTTTGAATTGAAATCTGCTTCCAGCACCAGCTGTAAGACTCCAGCTGGCCCCAGATCACTGTGATCAAAGGCACACTGTGGATGTTACTGAGAGCGTACCCAGACCTGAGCATGGCATTCATTTAAAGCACAATCTCACTGGGATGCTGCTGATTTGGTAAGCCTCACTTTTCTTTAATCCTAACTCCTGAAAACTCCGCATGCCTGCAGCTGCTCAGTGCTCTGGGCTGCTCATGGACTTTTTCCTACCCACAGCCAGCTGGAAGCAGGCTGGAGGAGGATGTAGAGAAATTAATTTTCCCTCAGCATCACGAGGAGTTGTCCTCTGTCACCTCCCAGTTTTTTCCAGCTCTTCTGTTTGCCACCTCTTCCTCCACCCTCCCTCAGCCGCTCACAGCAGTGGCAGCTCTGCAGGCACAGGCTCTGCTCTGTGCTGAAGGAGGGTCCCAGTGGCCCCTCTGAGGTCTTTATCACCTTCTGATGGAGCTGTACACCCGTGGATAATGCTCTCATGGTCTCTTCTTGATGCCTCTTAGTGTAGGATCCAGGGGCATGAAGGGTAGGAAGGAGAAAAGTTGTGAAAATATTTCCCATCCATATTCCTTTCAGTGTCATGAAAACTCACTTCCATTCCCTGTAGCATTTAATCATATTGCTTTAACTTTTCTCCCAGCACACAGAGGGAGGGGGAAAGTCCCTGGCTAAACTCACAATGCCATTTTGTGGCAATTTATGAACAAACAAGCTTCCCATCAAACCAATCCTTAGAAATGTCACTCCAGGCTGGCACTAAGCAGAGATTAAACGATGGATTGTCAACCTTCCCTTTTTTATTTGATGTTTTGAATTTCACTGTTCCTCTCTTTCATTAAAAATGAACTAGAGGGGGGGAAAAGCAGAATAAAATAGAATCTTTTTACATCTAAAAGTCAAGATAATTATCTCTTATATCCAACCCACTCCTCCAAGACTCTGAATGAAGCCATCATTAAAATCTGTGTCCATCTGGTGACTTTTCCACAGCTAATTAGGTGAAGAAGCCAGTTAACAGATATGTTCTGCTGAAATATTTCTCTCTCTCTCTGTCTTTTTAAAAACTTCTAGACATGGCCCATGTACAACCTGGATGCTGCTTGTTCATCCCTCAGGGTCCAGGAGAACACGAGGAGAGGCAGGGTGGGAGAGGGATGCTTGGTGAGATGATGACCAGGGCTCTTTCATGGCATCAGGGCTGGGAAAAAAAAAGGAGGAAGGGGACACAGGAGGCAGCAGGTTTGACTTGTGCTGTGCAGGAAGCCCTTTGGTCGGATGTTTTGCTGGCAGTGTTTCAGTGCATTTCTGCGTGGGGCTTCTTTTAATACTGTGATTTTCTCCCTGTGGTTTGTCAGGCACTCAGCCAGCCTACTAAAGACTCTCTACCAGATCCCCATCTGCTTCATTTATTAGAGCTTGTCACCCTAACACCTAGGGGCTGCAAGGTATTGGTTCCTCCTGTGTCCAGATGGACGGCTCGTGGGGTACCCCCTCCTCCTCCTGACCCTGCACCAGATCTTACTGTTGGCACTTTGAGCACTGCCAATTTTCAGACAGCCCCAAACTCACAAGAAACCTCCTGTGGGAACCCTCCAAACTGAATATGGTCCATACTGACTGATATAAATGTGAGTGTTCAAAGTGCACTGACCTCATTCCAGGTTCACTGCTGGAGGCTGCATCGGCCTTGGAGTGCTGAAACCACCTCTAGGGTCACAGGAGAAATATTCAGCCACCCTTAAACCTCATGAGAGCTTGGATCTCATGTCAAGGACAGTGGGCAAGTGTCTGAGTGCAGAGCTGGGGGCATAAATCCCTTAATGATTCTGCCATCCAGCACCCAGAAGGTCTGGCCAGGTGCACACAGCACCCAGGGTCAAGGACAGCTCACTGATGGGCTTTCAGAGCTCACTGTCCAGTCTCTCACTCACTCATCCATCTATTTTTCCCTTGCAGCTGTAGCTGCCAGAAGTCTGTGCCCCTTTCCACAAAGACCCCAGGGATCAGAGCCCCACAGCTCATAGCAGGATACACAGAATTCTGGTTTGGGGACCAGGCATGCAAGGAATTGCTGGCAATGCCCTCCCCTCTGTGTGTGTAACACTATTTCACCACTACATGCACATCAATCACAGGAGTGGGAAAGACCCTTGGGCTTTTTAATGGCTTTTCCAGTGTGCTAGAACAATCAACCCCACTGCTTTGGGGCTCAGCAGTCTCTGTGCAGCTGTGCTGGTTGGGAATATAAACCCCTGGGAGTACAAGCCCTGCCTTGCTCACTCCCCCTCTCTGGAAAATGTCTGCCTCAGTTTGGCACAATTACATTAATGTGGTTATAATTCTAGAGGGATTGTAACAAGTGAGTAATACAATAACTTCCCAATCTTCTCTCAAAGACAAGTAACAGACCACAAGGACTGGCTCAAGGGAAGCAGGACACACTGACTCAAAAGGTCTTGGCTGATTTTAATTTCTGTGACTGGGTTCATGAAAAGAGAAAATTACTGGAAGGATTTTCATTGTCATTTACCTCTAAATTCTGAGGTTAAATGTTAAGAGAACCCAGAAGGGTTAATGCTCACCAGAATTCATCTCCAGCCAATGATTCCCTGCTGCTCCTACATTTACATCATGCAATTGTCACTATAGCTAGAGATGAGAAAATTTGATAAAATGAGTTCTCTATGGACACTGGACAGAAATAGAGCTGGGGGAGGAATTGTAGCAAGGGAAGGATTGCAGTCCATAAATATATCACACTTGTTAAATACAGCCATAGCTGGCTACAGCATCATCTAAACCCCTCTACATCCTGTTCTGTGCTCCACTGTTCATGAGCAGTACAGGAGAAGCTATACAATTCAAACACACAAAGAGAATGAGCAAAGACTACTTTCTTTAATGTCACTGCAGTTTTCAGGAACACTGGGTTTCTTCAAGGCCATGCAAGGAAGGTGCTGAGCCAATTAAGATATTTTTCATATCTTGTGATAAGTTCACTGTATTGGAGTTAACTCTGCCTTGTACATCTTCATCAACAATGCAATATCCCTTATACCAATTTAATTTTACATTGCCAGCAAGATAAAGGCAATTTATAAGTTTCAATGAGGGCAGACTGGCTGTGCTCCAATCCAATCCAGGGAGTGTAACGTTGCTGGGGAATTGCTCAAGACCTTAATGTCTGGCATATGGTGAGCTCTTTCATTTCTGACCTGTGCAATTAAGGTCAGCGGCAAAAATTGCATTAAAAAAGTTCCTTATTAATCATGTTCTATCTAGGGCAGATGATGACAACCTCTAAGCACAGAGACCTAGCAACCACAAAGCCAAATGCTGTGAATCTCAAAAACCACTCATTAACAAAGCTTTGAAGGACATTTTCTTCGGTGTTTTGCCCATGGCTTTGCAATAATAGAGGGTAGTGGTCACATCTTGGGGGGAGCAACATGCAGTCAGTGCTAGATGGTGATATTCATTCAAAGTGTGGTGGATTTCAGAGGTACATGGCAGGAGAAATCCATGGGGACTCTTATGCCTCTCTATTGAAAAACAGGTTCTCCAAGCAGGCACTAATTTCTGAAATGGCTCTGGGTACCTCTTCACAAATGTGCCTGCCCTAAAGACCACCTGATCTCATTTGACATGCTGTGAAAATGGTCTCTGAAAGCTTCTGGCTAGCAAAACTTCCATTTTCCTGAAGCTCAGCTCTCCACTTTACCCAAAGAGATGCAAATAAAAGTAAACTCACAATGCACCATGAATTTGTATGATATAGTGGGGAGAAGGAAGCCACCCCTTCTTGCCCAGAGAAATATCCCCACATCATAGTCTTCTTCTGGACCTGATCCAAAGGCCACTTAGTGCCTCAGACATTGGTTTAATCCATTTTTGCTTGGATTTTGTCCTAGTCTGTCATGACACATCCCCTGGCCTTGCAATGGGACACTTGCAGCAGAGCCTTGTGGAGCTGCTGACCCTTTGAACAGACCAGCAGAACATGCTGAGACTCTGAAATCACCACGTGCTCCATCCTCTCGTGGACAAGGCTGATTGCTTCAGATCTGTGCTGCTGGTGCAGTGATGGTGTGAGCCACAACAGCACAAATCAACACCCAGTGGCTGGAAGAGAAGGAAGGACCACAGGAGGAACAGCCTGCAGCACCCACTGAGCAGAGCCCCAGGGATGATCCTGAGCCACCAAGGGAGGGCAGTGTCAGAGTCAGTAGAAACACAGAGATGCTGGGTCTGAAACATGAAATAACACAAAAAAAAACATCATCACATTGAAAATTAAATGAAAAATAGAGGAATCTAGGCAAAGATGAATTTATAATTTCTATCAAGAGAAATGTGTAAATGAGGTAAAGACAATCTGAGCCCACATATCTTTATTCCAGCATTCACAAGCATCTGCATTAGGCACTAAGAATAGCAATCCTATCTCGTCTCCCTTCTCTTTGTTGTACATTACTAATGCTAAAAGAAAGGAAAAATAATGAAAACAAGGTGTTCCTGTCCCTATTGTTCATTAAAACATAAAAAGATTCAATTTAAAAAGAAAACAATAGCCCAAAAGTTCTGCTTTACAGTCTAATATCTTCACAATCTCAATTAACAAAATGAAGAGTAAAGCAGGATTTCACCAAAGCTGGCCAGACATCAGGAAGCCATTCAGATAAGATTCTCCCTGAAAACACCAGCAACATGTTTTGGTTTTGTGTTTTAGTTTTTTGCTTTTTTCTTTTTTTTAAAATTTCTTTCTCCTACATTTCTCATACCCCTGCTCATTGTAATTAGCCCCATAACTTTTGCTTTGAATAAATGTATTGTCTTGTCCTCTCTCTTGTTGTTCACCTCTCAGGATTATTTTCACTCTGTTTCCTTTTCTTTTTTCTTTTCTGTTTTGTTTTGTTTTGTTTAACTAATTCCTTTTTAAACACTACCTGCACACTACACTGCCCTTTCCCCTCACTGGTGACCTCTTCCTCCTTCTCTCTACCTGATACGTGTGACCCCAGGACTTCTGTTATCCCCATGATAGGTTTATTTATCACACTCTAATGATTCCTCTATCCAGACTCCACATCTCCAGGGCTGGTTCTCAGGGAAGAGGGCAAGAGGTGGCTGTGTAACAATTTTTGTTTATTTTAAATCTCAGTAAACCACTTGAGTCAGAGGGGTGGGAAGAAGAAACTCATCTTCTCTTTTTTCTCTTTTGTATCATCTTTTTTTTTTTCTTTGTTTCCCCCTATATTCAATGGAGAAAATACACCTGCAGCTGAGGCTTTATGGCACATGAACCCTCCTAACCAGAAACATCTTGCTGCTTAAGAGAAAAATAAATATGCAGCTACAAAATGTATTTTACCCCAACTACATGACTTTATCAAGCAACAATATGTGACACAGGTAGGATGAGTAGCTGTTCAGGCTTGAATTGCAGTGAACATGCTGGTGTGATGTACTCCAGGCACAGATAATCCACAAACCAATGCTTTAAGCCCTTGGTACTAAGACTAAGTTCAGTCTCAGGGACTGAGCTTGGTCTGGAAATAGGGCTGCATTTCTCTGTAACCAGCAGGAGAGGGAAATGTAAATTTTCTCCAGGTTTTGGGATCAGATGTAGCACCAGGTCCTGCAGAAAGCCAGCTGATGCACAGCCAGCCCATCAGTAGGTTTTGAGCAAACCTGAATTATCACCCACCAGATCAGGGCAGCCAAACATACCTGGTCCTGTGCTGGAAGCTTAAATGGATTTGTTGTATCATCGAACCTGAGGTGGAAGAGTTTATTGTGCTGTGATGGGGAGTGGTTATGTGTCTTCAGTTCCATGCCAAAGTGACCTGTATCCAACCAGAGAATGTTTTATAGATATCATCAGCAGTGCTCAGGACAAACAACAAACACTTGTCACAAATCTTAACAGAGGACAGCTCCTGCTGGTCAGTGCACAAATAAAAATCATAACAGGGCTAAAGACTGAGGACATAAAGGCAGTTAGTGAAACGTCTGTAGCATTCAAGGCTCTGGTTCAGAAGTTGAACAGCCCTTCATTTCACCTTCTAATAACTTACAAGCCCATTAAAAATATATATCTATGTATTACCTCACCCCTAACCTTCCCCAAAACCAAATCTTTAATCAGCTACACCTCTAATGCAGAATCAGCAGCAGAATGAAGAATGGCTCTGTAGCAGCAGCCCCGTGAGACAGAGATTTATTTTTCTTTTCCTCTCCCCCTTTTTTGTTTTCCCCTTTGTAGCTCAAATTGTGCCGTTGAAACATCTTTAAGCATCGGAGCTTTGTCCTTTTCATTTCCTTCTCCTGTTTGTATATTTTCCAGATAGACTCCCTGGAAAAAAAACATTTTCATTGCTGTTAGCAAGTCAGACACTTCTGCTCTTTCCTAAGGTATCCATTATCCTCCTGGGCTGTGCTGCTTTGGGTCTGGACAGTACCTGGCACATGTTCTCCCTCTCTGAAAATTAAATCTGAAGGCATCACTGCAATGCAAGGAACAGTCAGAGCAGAAATTATCCCTCCTTTTGAGAGCTCTTATTCCAAAATATACCCCATACAAAACACCTCAAACTCAGCTCTTAAACTCAGGGTGACCCAAAGGCTTTTAACAGAAGGGCTGAAGGCAGAACTTAAGTCTGCTGCTGGTAAGTTTTATTCCCCTTCATTGGAAAGCAATATTCATTAGGCAACTGGTTTTTAAGTATCTTCAAATAAATGTTCTGCCAGAGTGCAAGAAGTCTTGGCTCTGGAAATGTCAGCTGTGTTGTGGAACTGGTGAGGATGGGGCCAGGGGCTGCAGCACAGCTCCACCAACCCACCTCAGACCTGACAGGCAGCATCTGCTGCCAGTCCAGCCTTGCCTACCCACAAAACCCAGCAGTGAGCCCATGCCTGACACCTCCTGCCACTCCAAGAGATCACAAGGGGCTGCACATATAAGACAAACTTCTTTCACCAGGAAAAAAAAAATTAAATTGAGCCTCGAAGGCAGTTTCCAGAGGAGAAAGCTGGTAAAGTAATGTCTTCTATCCTGGAACAGATCTCAGTAAAAACCAACAAGCCTTACAGTACAAGTTTTGGTATTTTCTGTAAATTCCTCCTCAGCATTAGTTGTAAATCTTATCAGGGGATAGGCTGTTTGTTCTCACACAAATAAAACAACAAATGGAGTGAAGATCGCAGAGAGCTGACAATCACCAGAGGCAATGCACCACTCAGGGCTCTCGGAATCAGAAGAACTATTCAGCTCAAGAAGCTTAACAGCTCTTCATTTCTCTCTCCAGAAACTTATGAGCCCATTAAAAATATATATCTCTGTATTCCCTCCACCCAGAAGCCTTCCTCCTCCAACCAGCTGCGCCATTTAATGCAAACTCAGCTGCAATGAAGAATGATCCAGGAGAAGAACCCCAGGGAAAAAGCTTTTTCTTCCTTTCCTTCCTTTCTTCCTTTTTGCAGACCCAGTAGTGCGTCTGAAATCTCTCCAAGCAGCTGGCACCTTGTCTTTTCTTTTTTTCATTTTCTCCTTTTTTGTGTGTGTTTCTAGGCAAGGTGGCTGCAAGAGAGGCTTTCATCTTCATTAGGGCCATACGTTTCTGCAGGTTCATTAGGCTCTTTTTTTGTTGCTATTGGTGTGCACTTGTCTGCAACAAGAAAAATAGCCTCAAACATCATTAGACTGCTAAAGAAAATTTCAGCACTCCTTCCTGGGGCTCTGGGAATTTGTGCTGTGTTGAAACTTCAGCAAAATCAAGAATCTGACATCAGGCTTCTTCCTTTATTGTTTCTCATGCTCCCTGTGACAGACGTGGTTCCTAAGGGCCCAATCTTGCCTTTGCATAAACTGTGCTGCAGGCTTAAACATAAGCCAGGGCAAAGCAAGACCCTGATGTTTTTCCAAGGCAGCAACACACCTGCAATGATCACTCCCTGAGGTGGGAGCTGACCCATTCATCATGAGGGGTGTTGACTCTACACATAAAAATGACAGCTTAAATGGTATTTAGCGATATTAGCTATTTCCCAGCTGATCATTTGAGCAGATTCATTCAGCCATGTGCAAGTTGGCAAGGCTTGGGGCAGAAGGCCACACCTGGCCATTCAGAAACAGCCCCCTTGGTAGCTGAGTGCAGGTGAAATCAGGGCCCATTTGTTGAAGAGCTTTTTCATCTCACATCAGTGATCAGGAGGCTCCAGGCCCCCACTCTGCTGACCCCAGGGCTAATACACACACACAGAGTGTGCAAGCTCCTGCTAATGGTTTTTGGCTTGCAATCCTCTCCTCAGCATCTGTCTTGCTTACATTGGAGGCCGGTATTTTTTCCTAATTTATAGACTAAATAAATTAATCCATGACCTCCCAGCAGACATCCTGCCGTGCCCTGCTGAACACAGGATTATTTCTAGCTGAGTGAATTAAACAGCCCAGAAAACTCAAAAAAGCATTTAGATTCTAGAATGTTGATCCTGAATGTTGGTCCTCCAGAAATATTGGGCAGTGCTTGAGGTGGAGGACATGACCTTCCACACCAGGGGACTGAGGGCTCAGCTGGCAAGGTGACTCCCAATCAACTGGTCATGTGTCAGTCAATCCCCAGAGTGAAATTCATGTAAACATCTTCATCTTCACACTCTATCCACTTTACCCATCTTTATAGTTGATCTTAACTCCCATTGATTGAGTTCTACTGGCTCTTCCCTATAATTCTGGCTGCATGTCCCCAAATAATGACAACTATTTTAATCTCATCTGCCTGTTTTCAGCAGGACTGATGAGCCCCAAGGTCATCCTGCTTCTGACACCTCTCTCCATGGAAGGACCCATCAAATTTTCTGCAATAAACAACACTTCATCCTCTGCTCGCCTGACTATCTTTCATATATCTTTTGCAAATGACCAGTCAAATGACAAGTTGCTGCCCTCATAAAATTCTTAAAGTGCCTACCAGACACAGGTGGGCTCTGCAATGTGCTTAGCTTGCCATTGATCTCCTCATACATGGGATAAAGAAATAGTCTTATCCATGCAATGAGAAATTGGAAGGAAGGATGTATTGTAAGCATATTTCATAAAAAATAATAATGAAAAAAGTCCTCAGATGTAATTGCTCAAACTAGACAGGAAAACTAATTGAACATAATAATTGTGGTAAGGCTTTGTGCTTCATGGCAGAGGCAGCACTGTTGGCTGAGCTTTATCTGGCATTGTGGCATGTGGGTTCCACAGAGAATTGTCTGCAGTCCTGGGAAACAGCCTGGACAGGCTTCACATAAACGATGTGGCCACCAATTCCACCTCCTTAAAGTAATAACTGATTTTGAGAGACATAGATTATATAAGGTTGCTGTAGCCAGCTATTTTCTAAATAAGCAACTTCATTTTTACCTTCCTCTTTAACAGTTTTTGCTCTACTGATTGGTGTTGTGAATATAAAATTTATTGCATCTTGAGTGAGAACCAGGGGATTCAGGGAGAGTAAAGTAAAATGTAATTTGACATCAAAATAACTCACAGAGAAGCTGCTTCACTGACTGTAAGATTAATTGTCATATTTAATGCATTATAAACCTCTACTTGTTAATTTATGTCAAGTCACCCCAAGATTTCCAGGCTGTTGCATCAGGCAGTTACTGCTTTCAGGGTAGCTTGCTCTAACATTTAGGTCCAGCTTGGCTATAGTCCATTAGGATCTTACTGCTCAATTACAAAAGGAACATTAAAAATTATTTCATCTCATGGCATCAATAATAAATCAGTTCTTCAAGACCAGGTTTTCTGCAATGGTTGACTGACTATATTTTAGCATATCTTTTTTTAAAGCCTTGCAATCTTATATTGGAAACGTTGAAGCTTTTTGATCCTTGTTTTTGTGCACCTGGATTCCTGTGACCCATCCTCAGCTCAATCCCTGTGCAGATTAGAACACCACCTTTCCCCAAATCTATGGGACTTCTTGAGCCATGAACAACTGGCCAAGAAATTGAGAAATTGCACCTGTTTTTCCACCCAGCTTTAAAGAATGCCTCCTAAACACCCATTATTGCCCAGTGTTTAAGGAAAGAGATGGCAAGAGCTGAGTCTGATTTGGCATGGTCCTCCTTGGAGCACAGCTTTGGTCCTCCTCTGCCTGTCTGTAAGATCAGGGGTGGGTTTGGTAACAGTTGTGTAAAGCCAACTTCCACGACAGAGGGGTGAGGCCCAGAAATCTGATTTTCACACCAAAGGACTCAGAGAACTCCCTCAGAATCCTCTGGATGGACTCTCCGTGCTGTGTGCTGTGCTGCACAGGAAGCACGTTTCCCTTCAGACAAGGGCAGATCACAACAGGCAGAGGAAACCTCTGTTTCAAGCAAATTTAAAGACTACCCATGCATGCTTTAGAGGCACAAATTAATCCCCCCCATGCCCACAAACCAATCAAACAGCAGTGCTGCAAACGTGGAGACACCAGAGCGCAATCCCCCTCCCCGGCTCTCTGCGCACCACACTCACACAGAGTGTTTGTCTCCGGGTCAGTGGGAAAGTTAATTAGAAGAACGGAGTTTCTTGTGATGGAAGATGCCACCCTGTTATGATTCTGAGTCCTCTCTCTGCTTCTGATGAATTACAAATGACAGCGAGGGAAGTGAAGGACACCAGCAGTGACAGTTTGTCAGCCACGCTCACTCTGCACGTTTTTTGGGTGGATAACTTTTTCCTTCTTTGTTCATTTACACCACTCACTGATTCCCTTCCTCCCCTCTGCCTCCTCTCCCTTTCCTTGCCTTCATCAGAGGTGATGGGAGGTGAAAGAGAGGGCAGGCTCTTTGATCAGAGCTCGTGGTGCTCCAGGGATGGGGCTGGGATGGGGCAGAGCAGGAGAGCTCTGGATGGGTTTCCAGCAGCGCTCACGGTGATGCTGAGCAAACACCTGCTGGAGCAGGGCAGGGCTCTGTGCTCAGCCATCACCTGCCTCCAGACAGCAGCCACAAAAGGAACCCAGCACTGAAATGTTTCCTATCAAGAGATGCTGCTTCTTTCCTCCAGCCTATCAATCACGAAGCCAGCAAGTAGACTGGAACAGGGTTTGCTCGGTGCTAGTTCTTCATTCTTTGTATTTTTGCAAGTTGTTCATCTACTGCTACAAAGTTCTTGGTTTTTTTAAGTGTGTTTTTAATGAGAGGTGGCTGCTGTTATCCTGGTATATCATGGGCTGGGCAAAAACCTACTCTGCACAGTGTGATTTATCCCATCACAGTTTTGTTTTCCTACCAAACTATATGTAATATATGTCTAGAAAATACTTATTTCCTCCCCTTAAAAATAAAATAAAAAAAAATAATAATAAAAAATAAAATAAAATGGAGAGAGACACAGAGACAGAGAAACTCATTGTAGTGAATTTTGCAACTTGAAACAATATTTTTTTAAAATCTCTCTTTGAAGTTGAAAATATATTTCAATGAATCAAGAGGAAAAAAAAATCTGATTTTATTTTCTCGAAATTGACTGCAAGACAGATCAGTTTGGGAAGTACTGTGGGCTGTGGAAGTTTTCTCAGGGCAGCAAAAGCTCTTTGAGTGATTGGAGTGTGCTTCTCTTCTCCCAAGTGCTTCTCTTCCACAGAAACAGATAAAACACACAGGAGCCCTAAGTCTTGATCTAGGAGCCAGAATAGGGATTTGAGCACTTATTTCAAAGGATGGAAAATTAAACAAATAGCAATAGAGAAGAGTATGTGTTCATGAATCAGATTATGATCATGCCTGAGTGAAGACAATTGGTTGTTAACTCTACTCCTATTAAAGTTCATATTCTGAAAGGCTACACAGCTGCTAAATAAAAGCTGAAATAGATTTCTGTGCTAACTTCAAGGTCATGTTTCTGCAGCATTATGGAATACATTAAAATGCTCAATTTATTCTCTGTAACTCAAAAAAATATATAAATGTAGCATATATTAAATAAGCCTTTGCCAGGATCTCTACCTCTCTCACTTTTTCTCCTTTGACCTCTATATTTAATAGAAAAATGTATTTCAATATGAGAAGATTTTCTTTATTATATTTGCTCTTTCCTCCGTGGAAGCCATTGTTGCCCAGAAGGAAAAATATATAGAGAGTGTCCTCTTACCCACAAAATCCACTGACCTCAATCCAGCTATTTATTGTCCTACCATAGGACAGCAATGGTAAGAGCCCTGATTTTCTTTGATTATGAGCAGGCATGGGCCATGTTGTGCACAAATAAGGTGGTTCCTTTACCTCCAGACTAACCCAGCTAGGTGAGGGGAACCCTCACCATGCAGGGCCTGTAGTTTTGGACAGCAGAATTCCCAGTCTGTATTCAAGGGCAATCCAAAAAATCACAGTCAGGCACTGGAGTGTAAATGAAGACAACAGATGCAGGTTTTTTATTATTACTGCCTGCTGCTGCAGGAATTAAAGGGAAATGTCCCATAATTCGTTAAGATGTGCTAGAATCCTTTAGGGACTGTTTTCACTAAGGAGAGAGCAGCATCCCCTAAAATGACCACATGGTCAGATTGGGATTACATCTGACCAGTTTGGAGCACACACAGGGATTGGCCAGCTTGGCTCCTACCAGGGAAGATAGAGGTTCCAAAGTGTTTTGAGTGGGATGTGTGGTGAGTCTGTGCATCCATCAAACCCTGGTAATAAGGAGTGCTTCTCAGCACCCCTTCCATGGGAGCAAAGCAGGATTTGCCCTTTGAGGCAGACTCACACTGGAGCCTCAGACACAGCCACCCTTGGGGCTGGGTAAGATGAGGATCACTTTCAGATCTCTCTGGATTCAACCAGAAATAGCTCTTGCTTTGTGACATACCTGAAACTGAAATCTGTCAACATTTCAGTCCTCTGCCACGGCTGGTGCTGGGCTGCAGATCCAGAAAGACAGGCTCTTGCCAGAGCACTGAGCACTGAAGGACGTGCCAGAACCATGGGGCCCTGCCTGGGAAGAGTTTCTGTGAGCTGAAATAACCATTATTTTTATCACTCTTCTGTCAAGCCCTCCACTGCAAAGAAACCAGTTCCCAACCATTTACTTTACTGCTTCTACCTAGATGAAATTTCACAGGACACATATTTTTTCTGCTAACAAACCAGCTCTTGCTCCTTCCACCGCATTGTCGTGCAGGGGACTCTGTTGGCTCTTGCAGACCTGGCAGTGCAGCAGGGAGCCCTTTGTTCACCTCCTTGCTGCATCCCTTGGGCTGCCTGGCAGCACCACGTCCCATGGGCTTTGCCCTGAGCTGCTCTGCCAAATGGCTTCACATTTTGAAGCAGAAGAAGAAGCTGTTTCCTGCAAACAGATTATGAATTTAAATATTTCCCTGAGCTTCTGTTCACAGGATTTCTAATGCACTGGGCATCAGCTTAGCCCTCTGATGAATCAAAGTCATTTTGCAAAAATGGCACCTTGGTGTTGCATATATATTGCCCCTCTACAGCTTCCCTGGTATATTTATTCAGTTTACTAGTCAAAACTAGTTTCATGCTACACTAAGCTCAGCAGGGTCAACACCTAGCCTATGAAAATCAAGCTGTCTCTTTTCTCTCTGCTTCATACATCATCATCAACCAAAGCTGGATATTAGAAAGTGGGTTTTGATCCTGGAATGATTATTGCTGCTGCTGCCTGGGATATGGCAGGAAGAAAGACAAAGAGAGGAGTGTGTGAGTTTGCAGTGGTTTGATCCTGCAGATCTGGGGAAAGAAAGCAGGCACAGTGTGGTTTGTCATATCCAGTGAGAGCACCATGTGGACAAGGTCTAAGGATGTCAGTGCTGAGGCTGCAGATGCTGTGATGGCTTGGTAGGGACATTCAGAAACACATCAGCACAGAGGAGCTGGAAGAGCTGCAGTAGGGAAAGCCCTGACTGCACATAACACAGAGAGAAAATAAAGGAGTAAAAGAGTAACTTAGGCTTCAGACTGAAAGGGAGTAGATTTAGACTGGATATTAAGCAGAAATTATTTACTGTGGGGTAGTGAGGCACTGGAACAGGTAGCCCAGAAAAGATGTGGATGCCCCAAGCCTGGAAGTGTTCAAGGCCAGGAAGGATGGGCTTTGAGCAAGCTGGTCTAGTGGGAGATGTCCCAAGCCACAGCAAGAGGGTTGGAACTGGATGATCTTTAAGATCCCTTCCAACCCTAACCATCCTGGGATTCTATGATAGGCTGGTCCTGCTCAGAGCTGTCAGATTGCTCTGTGACCAGAGAAGAAAATCAGGAGCTGTACCTGACTATCCAACTAAAATTCAAACAAGTTATGCCTTTTAAATTGAAAAATGCTTTCTCCACTGATTTTCCTCTCCCTGACTGCCTCCACTGACAGCTGCAGGATGGTGGTCTGACCATCACCTTAGATACAGCAGTGAGCATCAGGGCTGTGCTTTGAAAATGGCCAAAACTCCACAGATTTCTGGGGCCCAGGGTGCCCAAGGGCCCAGGGCATCTGGTTCTGGCAGTACCTGCAGAAGTGGGCAGAGGAGCAGGGATGTGTGAGGAAGCTGGGACCAGGGACACACAGAGAGCCCCAGGCAGACTCGTGCACCACTAACTGCGTGCAGGTGTAAGTGATCCAGTCCCTCTCCGGCTGACAAAGCCAGCAAAACCCAACCCAGCTTTCCAGCTTGAGATAAAGAAAACCCTGAATGATCCCACGCCGTGGCAAGCAGGAGCTGGAACATCTCTCATCATCTGTGCAGCAGGCACAAGGGGAGGCTTGTAACACACACACACACACACTTAATAAAGTTTTGCAGCCACCATAATTAAAAGCAGGCGTTTCCATCACGCAGCACACGCTGTGCTGCAGCCCTGGAGCTGTGCAGCTCCCCCCGCTCCTGCCCTGCTGCTCAGCTCCACAACACATCTCCAGTTGTCACTTTTACATATCTTTGTGTTTAACATGCAGCCAGCGCTCCTCACCTGCCTTTCACTGGAACTCAGCATGGCCCCCCTGCTATTGATTAATTTGCGCTAATTGAAACCAGCAGTGTTTCTGCAGAAAAGAAAGATGTGTAAGTGTCAATAAATTATGGGAAATTTCACAGATTAAAGATTGCCAACTTCTGCTTGAAAATAACTAAACAAATGTTAATGGCTCCTTCCAAAGAGCCTGAATTCACTAGCAGGGCTACATGAATGGGCTCCAGTGCTCTTCTTGCATTTCAGTGACTTTCAGTGATGCTCTGCCTGGGTTACAAACTGAAAGATTCCATTTATTCAACATAGGTGTTTCTGTTTTCCAAGACAATTTATGCATCATTTCTCTATTCTTTCTTGCCAGTGACTCAAACCAATTGGTTGAACCAAGATTTTTCAGTGCCAACAACATGGCAACCCTACTAAAATCCCAAGCAAATAAACAGAGGAATTGTGGCGAGCCACCAAGCCAGCAGTGCTTGTTAGCAGCTGCTGGCAATAAACCTGCTGGAAAGCAGGTGCAGCGAAGAAAACTTCATAAATCTGGAACAAACAGCTGGGGCCAAGCCTAGTTTTTATGGCATGAAACTGGATTCAGGAACCTGAGGTGGGGGTAATTCAGAGCAAGGTTTGATCTCCATTGCCCCAAAGCTGGGCCACCGGTGGAAGGAGCAGGGAGCAGCACTGTGACAATTTTCTTGCACTTTCCTTTCCCTGTGTTCCTTGCCCTGACTCCATTGCTCCCAGAATTAAACACAGCACCTTTCCTAGGTGGTTTACAAGATTTACAAGGTCATCTCCAGGAGATGTTGGTTAACAGGAGCAGCCTCCCAGACTGATTATCCTCAGGGCTCACAGATGCACAGTGGCTAAAATCCAAATGCACCAAAGTTTGCAGCTTGCTGGCAGCTGAGGATGCAGACAGCATCAGGCTTTCCAGCAGGCACAGTGCACTTGCAGATTTTCAGGTGGGAGGAGTGAATTCCCTGGGAATGAGAAGTGGAGTGAGGCCTGACAGTGCCAGTGGGACTGAGGGCACGGGGGCTCAGCTGTGAGAGGTGTGTGTGCTTGTTACAGGGTGAGGTTTAATGAAGCCCTTCTGCCCTTCATCTTTGGAGCTGTGCAAGAGAGAAGAGAGGAGGCAAGGCTTAAGTGTCAGCTCTGCACTGGGTGGGTGAGTTCCCCAGCACTGGTGGTTAGGATGAGGTCCTTTCCTGGTGGGAGCATCTCATCAGACGTGCTGAGAGCAGCAATGAGAAATCAGGAAGCTCCTGCCGTTGGCTTGGTGGGATTAATTAACTCCAGCATTGTCGCTGCCTCCAATTAACTCTGTGGCTTCAGGCTGGGTCCTGCTGGGTTTGGTGGGGAAGGACTGACGGGGTGGGGAAGGCTGGTGAGTGGGAGCTGTGTGGCAGCACAGGGGCAGGAGCAGAACAGGGGCTCAGCTGCACACAGAGAAAGGGAAATGCCATTGGAAGTAAAAGGAAATGTGAAAGAAACATAACAGTTTGAAAAGTCATGCATGTGGGAGCTACATAAGTGAGAATATTTACACACAGCTAGGGAGGGAAAGGAGGACCCCTGTTTTTTGTAAATCTTTCTGTTGAAAGACTCACTTATTAGGCATCCATGATGGAGGAAATGTCATCAGAACAATGTTTTCATGAGAAAAAGGAAGAACTGATGCCAAGGCAATAGTAAGACTGTGTTTGGGATCTTTTGTACAGTTTATGGTTACTCACAGTCAAGACAAAAGGCACTGAGGAAAGATGTCTGTTTGTCTGGCATGATGGACTTCAGCCTCTGATCTGCAGATTCCCGGGGTCAGAAAGTCCACAGAAATTAAAAATGTTCCCAAAAGCATTATTTGATTCCAGAACTGGCTAACCACATGGACCAAGGACAGAGATAGGTGCTCTATGGCTCACAATTTCACTGCTGCTGAGGAATGTTTGGTGTGATCCATACCCTAGGCTGCAATAAATTAATCTCCAATAGTTCATCTCAATTACTGTCACCCATAGTGACCAGTATCTCAAGATGTAAGGAATTTGTAAAATAGATGTATGGTTTAGCATTACCTGAAATGGTAACTTAGCTTGTTGTTTGTTGCAGGAAAGACAAGAAAACAAGATTGACAACTCTGGAAATGTTCAAATAACCTTAATCCACAGGTGTTTTATACTACCCACTGCCTGGGCTGGTTAAAAACTCCAGAAGCTGCAGTCAAGGATCCAGTTTGTGGAAACTGTGGAGTCCTTTTGTGACCAATCCAGTATCAAACTGTAGGAGGGTGGAGAATTCTGCAGTGACATACCCAGAAATCAGCAATGGGATTAATTTCATATTCTTATTCGGAGAACTAATCCACTCATCATAGGTTTATTTTACAGGCTAGAAAGAATAATAGGTTTTTAAAGTGCAGTTCATCTCATGCTATTACAGACATTAGGCTGACTGCCTGTGTCTGTCCTTGGCTATAATTGGAGCCTGGGGTGCCCAGCTCAAATGGAAATATCTGCCTCGAAGAAGTAAGATGAATCCAACCCCCTGCATAAAGAAACAGAGGGTTATACTTTTGCCTTCCTCTCCAAGATAGACAATCCTTTTAGGATGCTCCTATTCTGAGTTGCTCAGCATTTTTCTAGACAGGTGTCTTTGTTTTTCTCCATGGTGTTTCAGGACCCTCTTTCCAAGCACAAGCTCATGGTGGGTGTCTGGCTGCCTGCCATGGGCTCACAGGTCTCCCCATGGCTGGCATGGGTGCTGTGCCCTTTTGTCCCTACCCCAGATCTTGGGAAAGAAGATCTGAACTCTCTTGTGGAGAGGAGGAAGGCGCAGTCCATGGAAGGGAATGGTCATTCACTCCAGTAGGCAGCGGGGCTGGGTAAAAGCTTCACTTGTGACCTTTAGGCTGTGAAGTCTGTCCAGACCAGGCTTGTAGCTGAGCTGGGAGGAGGAGCAGAAGTCTTTTGCAAGTCAAGTCTATGGGGAAACTCACAGGAAAGAAATTACAATATCACAGTCACTGAGTTGTGGGTGAGGTGTTAAACCACGGTCATTTGAACTGAGAATGAAACTTCATGTTCAAAACAAAGCACATGCTTTTTTCTTCCTTGGAAAACTCATATTGGGACACTTGTCAGTTTAAGTGGATTGTTTCAGAAGGCAGTGAATGAGGTATTTTTCAACCTCTCCCTAGGTCAGTAAGTCAAGATCTTGCCCCTCATGCCAAATCCTAAGTGATCATATTTGCCTCAGCTCTGAAAGACAGCAAGGTACCAGCAGAGCAGAGGCAGGAGAATTGTCATGGAAGAGCCCTGGGGAAAGCTCAGATGGGAGGTTAAAGAGCAGCTTGGCCACTCTGTACGCTGGAACATTCTAAAAGGAGTTCTGAGTCCCAACCAGAGGGGCAGAAGTTTGTGTCAGAGGAAAGCAAATTGTGTGATGAGCAGTTCAGGTGGATGAAGACACACTGAAGTGGATCCCTGAGGTGGAACACCAAGAACTGGAACTGCAGATGCTGACACTGGTCAGATGGGAAATGCTAGGGGAAGTGGCCTGAACCTTGCACAGAACCTGCCATCCCACACAATTAGTCCTCTGGGGGTTTTCTATCCACTCACAAAGGTTTCAGATGAGAGAGAGCTGTGTTGGCATAAAACCCAGCTCCATTATGCATGGGCTGTTGGTTTCCCTTTATTGCCAGCTCCTCTGGATTCATATCAGGAAGCCTGGAAGCTGCACATCCCTAATGAAAAGCAGAAGATGTTCATTATTAAATCTGATCTGTTCAAATGCAATTGGTTGCTAGCAGATTTCAAGGTCTGTTTCAGTGATCCCCATGCAGCAAAACCAAGGCAATACAAATGGGGATGGAGCAGCTCTGGCTGAGGCTGGTGATACAAAACTTCCACTGGATCTGCTTTTTGCTATCTCCAAGGCTGCTGATTCACCTAAAGAGGTGACTTCTGTCCTCAGAGACTGTGACTGGCTTCTTAATCTGTTGAAGCTCAGTACATTCAGATATTATTTCCATGACAGGAAAAGCCTTGCCCTTCATCAAAGTGGTCACTTGGAAACACATCTTCTCTGGACCTCTGCAGCACCAGATCTCAGACTATCCCATTAAACTCATGTTTCCTGCAAGGCTGTGGGTGATCTGCAGTAATTCACAAGAAAGTTGGGTATTTAAAAGATATTCCACCATCATACTTTTAAGAACAACTAAATTACTGCAGTAAAATGTGCCTGAATATCAAACCACCCATGCTGAAAATAGACTAAGCTCAAACCCAGGGAAGATAAAATGCAAATAAAAATTATTATTTACAATGTCTAACTGCTCAACACAGTGGCAGGTGAAGAAAGCAAGAAAAAGCTACTCTATCCAGTAACACAAGGATCAGATCTACAAAGGCTCTTTCTTTCTCCATGTACTTAAGTTTCTCTCAGCCTGCACTACTGACTCTCTGGATCCATTGCAAGGAGCTGGTGGTGCAGCTTCTCCAAAAGTGGGACTTCTGGGAAAACTTAATGGCTGTGCAATCCAGACAGGCAAATCTGGAGAGCACCAACAGACAGTTTCAATATTCCCCTGTCTCTGCACACTGGGATTTTTGGTCATGAAATGCCTCTTATTTTAAACTAAAACACTGCCTATTATCTGGTCTCCAGACGCATCAGAACAATGTTTTTCAGCAAAGCTGTAATCAAGAGTGTGATTCTTCTCTGGGCCTCATAGCTCTCTATATTGCTGGAAAATTGGGGGTTGCTTTTTAAGTTGCAGACTGAAAGAAGCAGGGGATATATTTCCACTTATCCCAACAGGAACATTTTAGGCCTGAGCTGCATCAGGAGAAATACTTGGAGGCTTCTTAAATTTTCAAGACACCTTCCCTTAATTCATCATGAAATTTATTTTTCGCGGTAAATCAGGAAAGTCAGTTTGTCTTGTAAATATGCAGATGAAGCCCTGAGAGAAGAGGAGAGAGGCATGAAAGATGAGTGCCTTGGGTCCACTAAGGAGACACAGACACGAGCAAGCACTGCCGAGGTGCTGAGCTGACCAGAAATGGGATGACCACATCAGGATGGCACTGGGCCAGAGCTAATTCACCATGCTGACAGCCTGGGCTTGTTTAGCTGCTTGGGCTCCATGCCACGGTGCTGCAGTTGTGCTGGTCAGCCTGGAGCGTGGGCAGAACAAACCTGGCTTAGAGGGGCTGGGTGTACCTGCAGCCCTCCTCTCCTTCCCACCACTCACTCAGTCTGGAGGGAGTGAAGAAATGTGTCTCATTTTCCTCCCCATGTTCTTGCCAGGAGGCTTGAAAAATGTCCATCTTTCCACTGATGCTCTGCAGAGCAGTTTGATCTTAATGCATAAGCAAATATGAGCACTTTGTTATGAGCAGGAATATCCTCCCCATCTCCTCAGCATCCAGCCTCGTGCTCCAGGAGTCAGCACTCAGTAGCTGCAGAGCAGCATGGCAGGGCTAGAGGTCAGGCATCCCTCACCTCTCATGGAAAAAAGGAATCACACCCTGGTTGCCCATGTGTGAATCTCCAGGCTTGCACTGGAGAGGCACCACCTGAGGTGGGTGGCTTGGTAAAGATTTAACCACACCTCATGGTGACTAAAGCTGGTCAAGGGATGTGCAACTCCCCACTAAAGTCATTAATGAAAGGACAAAAAGTGTGGCTTTTTTCTAAATTCAGTATTGTAAAGGAAATACGAACCCTGAAATATCCTATTCACAAGCAGAGATATTTCTCATTAATAATGTCCCTGTGGTATCTCATACCAGTCAGATTTGCACCACTCCAGGCTCTCCCTATCTTTGAAGGTGAGACCTCCTGCTCATGCTCCTTCTCTGAGGATTTCCTCCCTGAAGAGGGGAGCAGTGCCCCAGGACCTCTGCCATGCCCACCACCAAGGAGGCAGCAGATTTAGGGCATCCAGTCCATGGTGGGGAATGAGAACGAGAATTACTCTGACAAAATCCCCTGTGTGGCAGCATTTCCAAATCAAAGTATTTTAATAGAGACAAAAACACACACATTGGGGATTGGATTTTTCTTTCTTTTTTTTTTTCTTTCTCTTTTTTTTTTTTTTTTTTTTGGCTGAAGTATTTAGGGTTTCCGTCAAAATGTTTTCATTTTTTAATATTTGTTTTTCTGAGGAATAATTGAAGTTTTTGCTGTGAAGCAGATACTTCACACAATAAACATGTCTTTTTTTCAAAAAAAAAAAAACAGATTAGAGGGAAAATTTTCAACCATCTGTCTGGCTGAAGGACTACTGAAGAGGGAATAGTACGGGTTTATGTAGATTTTTTTTGCAATTCTTTGAGACTCATTAAAAACCAGAAGCTTTGACTCATGTGAGAAAAGGTGAAGGACAAAGAAGAGAAAGAAAAACAACAGGGTCAAGTGAAATGCCACAGTCAAAGTAATGAAATAATGATTAAAACTTTCAGTAGCCATTTTCTATATTTCCAGTGTGTTTTTTCCACGTGCAGAGATGGGGTAATGCTGACTCTGCTTGGAAAGAGAAAGGGCTGCATTGCCCTGTGGAAAGGCCCCTTTGTCCATCAGCACTAAAGTCACCTGGACTGTTGGTGCAGCACGGTGCCTTTCAGAGCAAGCACCAGCACTGCCCCTGGGCCAGGCAGAACCCCCAGTGCTGGTCCAGGTGTGCACACCCAGAGAGAAACAGCAGCACTGGTGCTGCCCCCACGGCTGGCAGCCAAGGGTTGATGTCTTGGGTTACAACAGAGAGTGTGATAAAAGGTATCTGTTCTATCACCATCTGCTGAGGGTGGGGGCAGTGATCCTTATCTCAACGGCAGATATTCTGCTAATGGGCCATCCATTGAAACCAGGCGGGGCATTGTTCTTTATCTTTTCACAACCCATCCTTCCTCCAGCCAGTCATTTTCTGCTAATGGCCATTGAGTCCCACTGTGTGACTGATAAAATTACTGCATCCCATTGGAAGTTGCTCCAGCCAGGGGAAAGAGCCCAACATTTCTTACCAAGATAAAAACAGAGGTTTTGGGACACTAAGGGAGCCCCTTTCTCCACTGGACTCCAAAGGAAAACTGGATTTGTCCACATCACCACTGGAGCTCCGGAGGGAAACTGCACCTTGTACAGGAGCACTGCTCCAACTGAGCCACATCTGTCACTGCAGGAGGATGCAGCCACCATGGAATGGGACTGCTGCCAACACCCTGCCTGACGGGTGTCAGGTTGTACTCTGACTGTGTCAGGGTTTGGGGTTTGTTTCTTTGTAGTACTGTATTTCTATTTTAATTTCCCTAGTAAAGAACTGTTATTCCTAATTCTCATATCTTTGCCTGAAAACCCCTTGAGTTCAAAATTATAATAATTTGGAGGGAGGGGGTTTAAATTCTACATTTCAAAGAGGGGGTCCTGCCTTTCTCAGCAGAAACCTGTCCTCCAAACTAGGACAGTTGATTATCACTCAGGGCAGGGATCAGCTCCTTGCTTCTCTGCACACTCAGGAGCTCAGTGCAGTAGAGGTGATCTGGATTCCAGGCAGAACAGCCAGCCCTGCTGGCAATGAGGGCTGCCCCTCACCTCCCCTCCTGGGAATCACCCCCTGTCTCAGCATAAATCCTTAGCTCTGGGCCCAGAGGCAGTGGGTGAAATATTGGTGGACCCTCCTCCACCCTCTCCATCAGGCAGCTTTATGTGTTTTAGCCCTTCCAAAAAAATAAAAGGAGGAGGGGGAATCACTAAACATTTTCTATTTCAAAACAGATTTCATCTTCCTTAGAAAGTAATACTGCCTCCAGCCATGTGTAACTTATTTTTTATCCAACAGAGTATATGGGCTTATAACTAGATCCTGATAGGAACCCAGGTTTAAAACATTATTCACAGCAGGTTATTTGATCTTTATTTGCTGAATGCACTCAGCTGAATCCCTATCTCCAAACAATATGAGAAATAAAATGCTGGGCATGCTTCATTGGCCAGCCAGCTCATCTTGATTTGCAGAGATGGCTACATCCCTCTCAGCAGTTTCAGAGATGTGCTGTATCCCAGGCCCTAAAAGGCAGTTTTCCCTTCCTTTTCCCCCACCCAAACACTTATTATTTCTTGTTTTTCTCCTTCCCCCCGTTAGAAGCTTTAGAAAAAACACTTCAGACTAGACCTTTCCTCTCCCTTCGCCATGATTTCTGGGAAATTGCTCTTCACCCTGCATATTTGTGGATACTCATACAAAATCACTTGCCATCTGCTGTTGTGCTGAAGGTCAGATGCTGATAACCTGCTCAGGAGGCCATGGGGTTTGGTGATGAGACTGCTCACCTGTGGAAAGGTGGGATGGAGGAGCCTGCAAGACTGACAAAATTACTGATACTTCATTTCATCAATAGAAGTGCTGTGACACATCTCAGTGCTGACCTTGTCTCTCCCACGCCAACTTTGCTGCAGCTTCAAGCTGTGACACAGTTAAAGGTGGACTTGGACATCACAGGTGACCACTGGGATTGCTTTTTTCAAGAAAGCCCCTGATGGCTACAAGCTGGATTAATTGCCAAGCAGGATGGATAAGGCTTTGCTGTGCTGAAAGGGAAGCCAGAGCAGCTTGGGGAGAGAGGCCAAGCTGCACACAAGGAGGTCAGGTTCTTCATTCCCTTTGACTTTTGATGAGATATGCCTTTGAAAATTCTCTCTCACATGTCCTAAAATAAAAGTCTCCAGTTTCCAGGCCAGACCTCAAGCACAAAATACACTTCAGAAACTCTAGCATGGAGGGTTCTGCTGTAGCAGGGCTTGGGAATAGCGAGCAAGTCCTGGTGGACATCCCTGAATCAGGATGGTGTCATTAAACTGGCCAGCTTTCTGCACTGCTAGGGCAGATTCAGCAGGACAGGGCCACTTCTCACATGCATACCTACAGCTCTAATGTTTCCTTCCCTGGGATGTGTTTCAAAGCCTGTCTGCCCATCACAGCTACCTCCTCCTGCTTCCCTTTCAAGACATGTCAGGAGGCCATCCTGCTGCCAGGCAGTGTGTAGTTTATGCTCATTTTCCCTGGGTAAGGGCAGAGCAGTGTCACTGACCCAGCTGAATGTTTCTTCCCAAAAACACGAATTAAAACCACCCCCTGTTGTCAGTAACCAACTGACTGTGCAGTGTGGAGGATTTGTCCCTGTCCTTGTCCCCATACAGCCTGGGAGTGTCACCAAGGCCACATGGATGTGGCAGCAGCTGGGACAGCACAGCCTGGGCTCTGTGGTCTGAGGGCAAGCACTCAGGTTCTGTGTGGTTCACTGGGGAGGGAGGGGGAGATCTCAGGAGGGGAGAATTAAATGTCTCACTTTTCCTTCCCAGTAATTAACCCTGGAAAAGAGAAGAGAAAAACAGAAACGGGAACCAGTCAGGGATGCAGCTTTGCATGGCTGGATTAGAGTTACAGTTGGCCTGCCCCCTTGGGAACACTACTCAGCTATTAATAAAAAGATAAACAAGCCCTTTTATTTATTTATTTTCCCTTCTCTCCCCAAGCCCTTTGATTTCTCTTTTCCTGCTTGAGGGGGTCCTGCTCCCTTCTGTCAGCTCTGCATTAGGGAGTGTTTGCAGAGGGAGCATTTGCAGGAGGCTGCCTGGAAATGACAAAAATCAAGGGTGAAGGGACTGTGGGGAAGAAGAAAGTGGGTGAAAATTATGTTAACCATTTCTAGCAATCACATCACCTCCTGGGACTGGCAGAAACAGCGCCCTTTATTTATTCCTCTTGTGTTGCTGCAGCTGCAGGTGCCATTCCCACAGGCTTGCTGTGGCTCCCTGAGGCCAACCCATCCTGGCAGGTCCTGGCAGGTTTGTGTCTGTCCCTCTCCACCCCTGGGGCACCTGTCTGCAGCCCCTGCAGGGACAGACAGCCTGCTGGCTGCACTGGGTCCCTGAGGGAAAGGGGCTGGCAGGCAGGGCATGGGGGGACAGCTACCCACTGGAAAAAAGCTAATTGCTGCTCTCAGGCAAGGGGCTCTTTGCATCTAAACCATCAGCAGAGAGCAACCAGTCTCAGCAGCTCACCAGGAGGAGAAATACATCAGGTTGTTTGCCTTAGAAGGGATGTTTGCCAATGTTGTGGGCAGAAATGGGTATGGATTAAACTGTGGTAATTCCGTGGTAATTCTTTATACAAATTAGGCTTTCAACTGAGTCTGAATTTTAAACACTCATCTTAAAAAAAATTAAATACCTGAAAAATACTCCTTGAAGCTTCAGAAGAAGTGATGAAAGCTATATTCCAGGCTTCTTCTTTGAGCCTTAGAATGGGGAAAAGGTAGATTAAATGGCATGCACACACACCCAGGCACTACTTGTGTGCATTTTTGGGGCATCAACTCATCAGTACCTCCAGACATGATCTGAGAAAAATGTGCTTGCTGAAGGAACAGGAATGATTTGAAGAAGTTCAGAGTTTGGTGTGTTACTGTTTATTCTTCAGAGACACCCAGACTTTGAGCAGCAAGCCTCAGGCAGCAGCATGGGGGTACCCATGGCACGAGTTGTCCTGTGCTCTGCCTGTCCCTTGGAGAGCTGGCAGACAAGGAGGAGAGGAGGTGCCTCAGTGCTGCCATGGCATCACCCACATGGCCTTGCAATCCCCCTAGCCCAGCCCTGACATGCTTTTTGCTGGTAAAAGCAGGGTTGCAGGGCAGTGAGGAGTGGAGAATGAGGAAGCTGAACTGCCAAGCCACCACGGGAATATCCCAGGGTCTCAACCCAGACACCAGGCCAAGCACTGCTTCCTCAGGGACTTTGTCTCCTGAACCATCCCTCTAGCCTTTCCATCAATCTGTTGAATTCTCTTTCAAAGTTTTGTAAATAAAAGCCCTTTTTGCCTTTTCTTTTCTTTTTTCCCCTCAGCAAGCATGGGGCAGGGAAGTGAGAGCAGAGGCCTGTGCTGCAGTCAGGGAGTTAATGGCCACTTCAGCTGGAAAGGGGTAGCCAAAGCAGGATGTGTAAAACCCCACCCAGGCTGCCCTTTAATTTGCTGTTACATGGAGTGGAAGATTTGAAAGCGTATTTCTGGGTAATTAATTCAAAGAGTGATTCTAATGGCTAATACTGTCAGTTTTGACTGCACGGGAGGTCTGCAAGGGAGCAGGCAGTGAAGGGAAAGGAAAATGCTTGGAGGTCACAGGCAGATGTTAAAATATTTTGACAGCCCACATCCAAGAGGCTAACTTAATGAAAGCCTTTGGCCAGCACCTTCCAAGAGGTCTGAAACTGAATCCATTTATTTTTCTCCAGAACAGCGTGCGTGGCTTGGACCGTGGCTTATCCATAAATCACCATTCTCCATTTGGTCAGCAGCACCATCAATCATTCTCAGAGCCCACCAGCCTGCTCTCTGTGCCACTGCAGAAACACCAGTAAGAGGGATTTGGTGTCTCTCGAATTTAACTCCTCAATTTTCAGTGACACGCAGGATAAGCTCTGCCTTTATCTCTACTGATTATTAAAGCCAGTGAGCAAAGGTCCTGCACCTGTGTATGGAAATATAACTGCTCCATGGTGCTGGGAAATGAAATTAGGAAGCTCTTTTCATGGTGTTATTATCTTGCTTGGAAGGATTTAATCAAACCGCTGCAGTGCTGAGGATGATACCCACAGCCTGGGAGTTTGGTTCCTCCCAAACTGCATTTCCCTGTGGCATTTACTAAACTCCTCCAGCCTACCCCAGCAGGCTTGGAGTCGAGTAGCATTTGCAAAGGATTTGCTGGGAACCATTCTGCTGAGGTTTTTCAAAATATTTCTTCAGGAAGCTGGAAAGGCACAGCTCCTGGCAGTGTGTTCACTGGCTTTCACTGCTTTTTTCTTTGTGCTTCAGAGAGCACTTGGAGTAAAGACACAGGGAATGAAAACTTGTGAATGTGGAAAATAACTGGGTGAATATTTGATTCAAATTTATATTTTGAAATAAGGTTTGAGTGAAGTCTGCTCCTTTTGACCCCCTTTGGCTGTTTCCAGAAATTAATTCAGTTCCTGCTATGTATCAGCTCATCACTTCAGCATCTACCACTGCTAACATAACAGAATGTGTTCATAAATTGTTCCATCCTTCATTTCATGTTCTTAACTTTTGTACAGGACTGTCATGCATGGAAAAACCTTTTTCCAGCCCAGACCTGGGGCGGCTGCACTTCAGGGTGGGTGAAGGGATGCCCTGTGCCTGTACCACAGACACAGACATTGATTAGAGCAAGGCTGGCAGATTTCCACCCCAATTCACTGCATTCATTTTATTCAGCTCTCTAAAAAGCACAGGAGACAGACATCCACATGCAGACATGGACATCTACAGAATTACAGGTGACAATATGTGTGGTACATGCCAACATGGAATTTAGAGCAGAGCCTCACTATCCTGGGGCTCCTGGAGTTTGAGTGCTGGGCTTGTGGTGGCACAAGATACTGCCTTCCTTTGCATTCTCAGGAACTATGCATCACTGAAAAACACAAGTATGGCACTAGAGATCTGCAAATTCATCTACCAAGCACCCTTGGTTTATAAGCAGACACTGTCACTCCAGAGATTATTTGGTTCTTGCTCTGCTTACTGATCAGCTGTATTTGGATATGCACCTGGAATTACTGCAGGGCTAAATTAAGAAAGTCTTTTGAGTCCAAAAATGTCTAGGACTCCTGGTCATATCAATATAATTTATTTATTTATTCCAGTTCTGCTGCATATGTCCAGTCAGTCTGTCTGAACACATCTTTTATTAGCAGTTCTCCAGGATGGCAAATGAATCCACATACATACACAATTAAACCATTGCTTGCACAATATCCTCCTCCAGGCACCCAGGAAAATCAGCAAGTGGCATTCCAGGATCAGCAGCTCTCACCAGCCCCTCTTTGCCAGCAGTAAAGTGCTCTCAGCCCCTGCCCCAGCCCAGGCATGCAGGACACAGAAGGCAGAGGCAACCTTCACATTCCCCTCTGAGCACTGCCAAAATTCCCTCGTGAAAACAGCACTGTCAGGATGTGTAGGGACAGCCTGTTGGGGTGTCCAGGGAGGGCACAGCCAGGGTGTTTGGCACATTCTGCCTCCTTGGCTGGCCAAGCTGCCCTTCCTTCAAGCTCTGCTGCTGCTGAGCCCTGCACAGAAGGAGGCTCCAGCAGCCCTTGCCAGCCCCCTTGATATTTGGACACTGAGCACTGCATGAGCAATAAGACCACGGTGCTTGGGAGGGAGTGGGAACAGCTCTGCTCTCTCCCAGGCCAAGCCTGGCTCTCACTGGTAATAAAAATGAGAGATTTCTCTTTAGCACTTTATTGTTAAGGAACATGGGACAGCTGGGAAGGATTTTTCCCTCCGTGTTCTTTCTTCCTCACTTCTGTGAAGCCAGAGAAAACTTGCCTTGCTGAAGGAGGGTGTGAAAGCACATGGCAGCTTTTGCTAGTGTCCATTAAGCTCATCAAGTACACCCTGTGCTTCTGTGTTAACTCACATCCAAGCTTTCCATGGCAGTGCTCTGAGTGCAGACACTGTCAAGGAGAAGCACCCCAGGATCAGAGCCAGGCTAGCAAAGCTGGGCTTTACTGATAGGGGGAGCAGGACAAGAAGGGCAGCTTTGATTCACTGCAGCCCCCAAATATTTTTGGGGCTTTGCCTTGTGCTGCAAAAGTCTCTCAGATTTGTTCATTCCTGTGAAATTTCTTTCATCTTGGGCATCTCAGCATCAGCTCCTGAATGGTGTGAGCTGTGTTAGAGCTGAGGGCTGGGGAGCATCTCCTCTCATGGTGACAAGGGTGCAAAGACCAAATTAAAGACACTAAATCAGAGGGGCAGACAGTTACTGTCAGAGCACCAAAATCACCCAAACAGCTGCTGGGGAGCTGTGAGGTGTACAGAGTCTGGTATTTCATACCCACAGCACACTCAATAATCAGCATAAGGGGAAGAGCACTTAGTACTAGAGTTTCAGAATAATTTTAATGTTTTCTTACAAATTGTTCATTTGGATACTGGTACAGCTGTTTTTAACATTTCTTCAGAGTGTGCTAGTCTCTCTGTATGCTTTTTTCCCCTTGGAGAAACTGAGGCACAGAGCAATAACTTGATCTGACTGGGGTGATCTGACAAAATGTTGCATTTTCCAATATTTTCCCAATCCTGAAAACCCAAAACTTGGGAGGTTTTAGCTGCATTTGGGTAGGCAGGTGAGGGAAGGTAGGCAACAGCAAAAACTGCAGCATGGCTGTTAACTGCAGTGCCTTCAGAAATAACCCTTTATCGGGGTGCCTGGCAGAGCAGCTCTCCTCACTCGTTAATGTGCTTGCTTAAAACCATTGCCCTTAAACTTCCACCAGTGCTGAAGTTAATGTACTGCCCTTTGCCACCTCGAGTGAGACTGTGCTGTGGAAAGCTCTGCTGGGCTGATTCCTGTCAAGATTGTATAATCAGGGATGGGAAAAACTTGAGAAGTGGCTCTTAGGAGGTACCTCCTGGGCTGAGAGCAACTTTTTTTTTTTTTATGTTGGAAAAATACAGTGTTTTTCTACTAAGAAAGGAGAAAGTTGCCTGCAAAACTTCTACAACTTGAAAATTACTTCAGGCTCTCTGTGAAATCCCCACACTTTCACTGATGAGAGAATAAAATACCAGATATCTGCTCAAAATGAACAGGGGAAAGAGGGAGAAAAATCCACCTCCACTGCTACAGCACAGAAGTGCTTCAGAAAGGACCAGTTTTGCTTCACCTTGAGGATGGATAAAATGCTGGTGTGGTCCCAGATCCTAAGAGCAGCTCCTAACCTATGATTAGAATGACTAATCTCACCTTGTCACCCACTCCCTTCCTCCTGCTGAGGGTGGTCTGCCAGGCAGGGTTTGCCAGGCCAGCTCTGAGCCACATCTAAGCAGGTGCAGCTGAGCTGCTACTGCCCCTCCTGAGCTGTGCCCAGAGCCCCTGGCACAGGGATGTGCTTTTGGCTGGGGTGAGGAGGTGCAGTACGGTGCCTTTGGAGCAGAGGAAGGGAACTGCTCCACGGGCATAGTGTCCTAGTTTGGAGGACAGGTGTCTGCTGAGAAAGGCAGGAGCTTCTCTTTGAAATGGAGAATGTAAACCCCCTCCCTCCAAATTATTATAATTTTGAAATCAGGGGGGTTTCAGGCAAAAAATATGGAAATTAGGAATAACAGTTCTTTTCTAGGGAAATTAAAATAGAAATACAGTACTACAAAGAAACAAACTGCAAACCCTGACAAAGTCAGAGTACAACCTGACACCCTGTCAGGCAGGGTGTTGGCAGCAGTCCCATTCCATGGTGGCTGCATCCTCCTGCAGTGACAGATGTGGCTCAGTTGGAGCAGTGCTCCTGTACAAGGTGCAGTTTCCCTCCGGAGTTCCAGTGGTGATGTGGAGAAATCCGGTTTTCCTTTGGAGTCCAGTGGAAAAAGGGGCTCCCTTAGTGTCCCAAAACCTCTGTTTTTATCTTGGTGAGAAATGTTGGGCTCTTCCCCCTGGCTGGAGCAACTCCCAATGGGATGCAGTAATTTTATCAGTCCCACAGTGGGACTCAATGGCCATTGGCAGAAAATGACTGGCTGGAGGAAGGATGGGTTGTGAAAAGATAAAGAACAATGGCCTGCCTGGTTTCAATGGATGGCCCATTAGCAGAATATCTCCCACGGAGATAAGGATCACTGCCCCCACCCTCAACAGATGGTGATAGAACAGACACCTTTTATCACACTCTGGATTGTAACCCAAGACACACAGGGAGCCCAGCAGCTGTGACAAAGCCCCGAGATCCCATTCAAAGCTGAAATTCAGATGGAACTTGTCCTCATAAGGGTCTGATTTTAACCCCATGCCCCAAAACCACCAAATGCCAAAGGGGTCACAGTTCAGCCGTGCTAGCAGTGAGGTTCCTTGAGCAACATTCACTTTTTGGGGTGGTGAGGAGAGCTTGGGGCTGGGCTTGGAGAGCCACAGCTGCATGGGGCAGGGCTGCAGGTGATGTGCTGGGACTGCTCACTGGGACTGGGGGCTGCAGGTCAGGAAGGAGGCTCCTGGAACAGCTTCCCAAGGGGCTGGGAAACGGGAAAACAGTGGAGCACAGGTTGGCATTGTGCCATGCTGGCAAAGCTCTCTGGAGTGCTGGGGAATGGAGAAGCAGAGAATGATTTTGGCCAGGCTTCAGCATCTGCTAGAAGTGGTGTGCGTGTGTGAGGGATGGATAACCGAGGCTTTGCCAGGTGGAGGGATAAAAAGGAGCTTTTCTGTTGTGTTGCAAAACCTGAAATTTCGTGAGGGAAAAATATTCATGAGTCAAATTAAACTAGAGCATTTGCAGGACGAAGGATTCAAATCCCTGAAAAAAAACCATAATTCTAATTCAGGGAGTAACTTGAAGTTCCGCATTTGCACTGAAACAAATAATTCAGAATGTTTAGCTCTGTTTTTTTTTAAAACTTTTTCAATTTGATTCATTTCTAAATGAAAAACGCCATTTTGAAACAATAAAGTTTCCCTCAAAAATAACTTTAAAATGAAACCCTGAAACATTTCCAAATATTTGTTTTCCTTTAAAATGCAGTGTGTCACACTTGCCTACAGCTTTGCCCTGACCTTTTTATTCAACCTAAATAATTTTCTCAGTGTAACCTGAGCAGCTTTAGCTCCCTAGGAGTTTTGCTTTTTGGAATGAATTTACAGTTTACTGAAAGAATATCTTTTCAGTTTTGCTTTAGTCTCAGGTATATTAGCAGAGCTGTTTTGGAGAAGGAAATGCTCAGTTTTGTTCCTGCTGTTAAAACTGCTGATGGTCTCCATTAACAAAACATCACTCTCATAAGACATGGGCTCATCTGAAAGTGCATAGAAGAGAAGATCTGAAAACAGAGCTGAAGAATAATACAAGAAAAATATTAACTGCACAAAAAGGCTACTTACATTTATGGGATCTTTTAAAATAGCATTTAGATGGAAAGCTGATTCCTCATTTTTGTCCATGCTGGTATTTTTCTCAGGCTATCTCAAATTTCAGGAGTTAAGAAAAGAAAAAAAGTCTTACATTGCACCATATATGCCAAAGAAATGCAATACAATCTGATTTTACTTCTTTCTCTCATGCCTGAATGTGCTCATTTTTGCTTACAAAAGGAAAGACACAAAAGAATTGTAAGAAAAGGAATCAGATGGTGCCGCCCGATACTGTTTCACAGCTAAAACATGAAAACAAGACCAGCTTCTTCTGCTGACACTCAGGTCTCAGAAAAGGGTTATTATTCTCTCTAAAGGGAATTCTCTTAAAGGGAAATTGCTCTGAGTTTAATCAAAAGCAGCATTTATTATAACTTAGCAGAGCTGCGAGCGCGGTGCTGTCAGGGGGAGGCTGCAGGGGCTCCGAGCCTCCTGCCCAGCTCCTGAGCAGCACCAGCTCCCAGACCCCCTCTGGGTCCCTCCTGGGACACACTCTTTGCAAACACAGTCTGAGATGGGACCTGCTTGCTGGGGACTCATGGCTTAGCTTTTCCCTCCTTGGATGGTGCGCAACCTTGATTTTTCAAGATTTCTCTTGATTTCTCAAGAAATGTTGAGGTCACCTGTGCTCCCTGTTCTGTGGTGCACCTCAAGCAGCTCCATGGAAGGAGCACAAGGGCACCTGAAGGCAGCAGTCACCCAGCAGCTGGCATCACCCCTCCTGCCAAGTGATCCAAACTCATCCCACCTGCAGCTCCCTGCCCAAATTCCGGACCCAGCTTGAGAGAGACAGAGCCAGACAGCACACAGTGCACTACAAAACCTGTACCAGGACCTCAGTTCCTCCCAAAGGTCTCAGTAAAGAGAAGAACAAATGGTGTTTTGAGGCTTGCAATGATCACATACATATAAACAATTTCACCTCCTCCTGTGTCCAAATTTTGGGATATTTGGCACAGTGTATAAGCACAAATAGATTCACCTTCTCCCTCCCAGTAGATGATTTTCAAAGGACCAAATCTTTCACAGGGCTCTTTAGGGAAGGCTTTTTTTCCTCTTTCTGCCTTGCTATTGTTTCCTTTGCCATCCAGAATTTCACAGCTTTCTGCATTGTTCAGGTCAGGATGAAGGCCAAGAGAAACCGTGGTCCTAAAATCATCTAGTCTGAATGCTTTGTGCCTTTCTCATATGCTGGCAAAATAACATCTTAGCACAAGTGGAAATGGAAGTGGAAGGAGAAACACTTGGAAATGATTGTTATTTTAAAGTTCTGCCTCAGCAAACAGCCATTGCAGCACTTAGTGTCTGTCACATCAGAAAAACCTACATCAGCTCCCCATAACCAAACACCAGCCTTGATGGTTCAGACAACAGGACCTGCCATTGCAGGCTCTCGTGTGGTTTCTGCCATGGATAAGTCTCGTGCTGGCTTTTCTCCTCAGATCCCAAGCAGAAGTGGAAAGAAGGGAAAACTCTGCAGAATGCTGTCAGGCAGAGCTGGCAGGGCTCCTTCACTTCTGTGCAGAGCACAGGACACCCTGGTGTGTCACTGCTGGCACGCTCCCCCTGAAGCCAAACACCAAATTATGGCATTGTCCCAGCTGTCATGGAGAGGAGGCTGCTCTACACTGCTGCTTCACATTGGCTTCCCATTGCAGCTTTCAATCAGAGTCTGACTTGCCTCCTAACCTTGCACTGTCTCAGCTGAAAGGAAGCCCACCCCTCACATTCGTGCATCAAACAAAGGCACAGTATCCTAATGGATCCAGAAAACTTGAAGTCTAGACTTTGCTCATCACTGCTGATGTGGTTTATAAACCTGGGTGAGTTACAGAGCTTATCTGAGAAACAGGAAACATTTGAATGGTTACTTCCAGCCACTTCCATAAGCTCCCAGATGAAAACCTGTCGATGAAAACATCTCAATGAATGGGGCTTTATGCAGCTTGTGGCTATCTGAATAATCCTTAATACCAGCTCCCTCTTCCTGCCTGATTTCTGCTGTGGTTAAGAAGCCTAAAGTAGTAAGATTAACAAGCCTAAAGTCGCAAGAAATATGCCCTAAAGCAGTCAGCTAAGGATCCAAACTTAATGGGAACATCTGCAAAGGACTGAGAGCTGGAAAATTAGCTTTGCAATATTGGCTGCTGTGTCTCAAGGCACAAAGGGATTGCTCCCAGACAGGAGGCAGCAAGATGGAGCAAAACCATCATATCCCATGGCATCAGCTTGCAGGGCAAAACCCCACCCCAGTTCCAGCCGGGGGGATTAGCACTGCCCTGAAGTTGCTGTAACAGATCCCAGCAGACCCATGAAACACAAAAAAACTGCCCCAAAGCTGTCGCCACCATAACCCCAGAGGAAAGGATCTGGCTCTGAAATATGAGCCCAAATAGAACCACCCTTCCTTTCCAGAAGGAATGATAGCAGGACACACCCTCAGCCCAGGCCAGCACCCTGCCCTCCTGTCTTTCCCTTTCATCCCTTTTATCACCTGCAGCAGGGTCTGAAAGCTCACTGGACACAGCCAGGGGCATCCCACCAGCCCTCAGCCCTTCCTGACCTGCTCCTCTCCCACAAAGCCCAAAGAAAAACAGGATGAAGCAAAAGACACCCAAGCAAAATTCCTTGAACTTTTTGGTACAGACCTGCAGCAACAGTAGCTTGCCATGGTGAAGTGGGAACTTCTGAAAATGCAGATCAGAGGAAAATCCTGTCCTGAAGTTCAGGAGGGCAAGAGTTACTCCAGCAATTCCAAAAAACATTTATTTGCCCAGATGGTGCCTTAAACATAAACTGTCAAAGTCATTACTCAGACTTTATTGTCAGGGTTATGTTTTCTTTATTCCTTTTAATATTCCATATGCTGGTCATATAATACATTTCTTTGTATTCCTCTTCCCTTTTATTCTCTTTGTTTGTTCCATTCATGACTTATCACCTTCTGGTGGCAATTTAATTATCGGATCTATATTATTGGTATCTTTTCTTTTTATTTTTTTGAATATAATAAAAGATTTCAGTACAAAACACTGCAAGTAATTCAATTTCCATCAGTGAGGAAGGAAGTTGGGTGTATTCAATGAAAGGAAAGAGAGTAGCTGGCTATAACATTTTTAATAAAAATATAATAGCCCTTTGTACTTTTTAGCATCTTCTATTTGGAGAACATTGTGGCTTCATGATCATTAATATTGCTTAACTTTTCCTCTGCACTTTTCATCTATAGCTTTCTTTCCTAGAACTTTCTGAAGGTGAATCAGTATTACCCTCCCTTTTCTTTCACCCAAGGTAACAGTATGAAACCACTAGAGTGCAGCTGGTCAGGGTGACTGCAGCCCCCAAATGAAGCCCTTTGCATTGGGCTGTGCTGTCCCTCCATGTGAAGAGCTGATCATCCCTCTCCATGAGTGATAAACAGCCCATCTTGCTGGGGTCCATCACTCTTCAGTCCTGCTCTGCTTTAGTGCATTCTGCCTTGTCCAGTTTGAACTGCACCATGTGTTCCTGTGGGCAGGACCTGTGCTCTTGCTGGGCAGGAGAGCTTCAGAAGGGTTTGCTACAACAGGACACGAAAGCAACTCAGCCCCAGCAGCCCTACAAAGACTTCCTGAGATGTCTCAGTTTGCTCCTTGATCAGCTGGACAGATTCCTGGTTTGACATTTTGTGTGAAAATTCAGTTTCTCTAGAAGCAAAGAATCCCAGTTTGACTGACCAAATCCCCAGTGACCTGCAGGAGGTGAGTAGGGGTCAATAGTTCCTGTCTAGTGCAAGGCTATCAAGTTGCATATTTGGCATAAAAACAGTGAAATGGTTCTTCAGTTCATGTGGAGCTGAGCTGCAGAACACTGATGGTGATGATGCTGGAAGTTTATATGGATGCAAAAGATCATCTGGAGAAACCCACAGAAGCAAAATCCCCAAGAGCTGTTAAGCTCCTGGGTAGGAGGATCCTCCAGATAGGGCCTATGGAACTACGTCCTGAGCATGATCAATTTATTTTGTTATGCATTCTTTTTAATTTTTAAATTTTAAATTAAAATTAAAAATTTTAAATTTTTAATTTATTTTCTTCCTAGTAAAGTTCAAAATTACTCTCTAAGATTTAGTGTCTTCAAATAATGTATATGGTACTTCAAACTGGCGATTTTGCCACCTCTAATTTCTTCCCAAAAAAAGGCAGGTTCTTCCTTTTCCTATTCATAAAGACAGCTCTGCTCCTGAGTCTCCAAACACAGCAGTCAGAATGACAGATGTTATTTTCTGATCAGTAAAGTGTTTAGAGAAAAAGCTTTCCCTATTTTGCTGCTTCTTTAAATATCAGTCAGTTTTCTTTTTCCATATATCAAAGCTTTCATGGGGTATTTTTTTGTTTCTGCATTGTTTCTTAGGCCAGAAATTATTTAGAACACAATGGAGAAAAAGAAATCACATTTTCTTCCCAGTTTGCTTTTTAAATGAAGTCACTAAAAATATTCTAAGTTCCAAAATTATCACTCAAACTCAAAACACCCACAAAAATGATGTAGGGAAGAAAAAGGGGGGGAAAAGAAGTCGAAATATATTCATGAGACTAGCATGTGTGTGGCAGATTTGTTTATTTATTTATTTACGTATTTTAAAGCTAGGGAATTATTGTATCTGCAAGCCAAAACAACAGAACTCCCCAATGCCAACTCCAGCTGTTCATCCCTTGTCAAATTAGGAGCTGTCTTCAGGAGCTTGATTGAGTTCTGTGATGGAGCTTCAGTGTAGCTGTGCAGATGCTGCTGGTTGCTGTGGAGCTGTAAAGGTTCCATGTGGCACAGGAGAGCAGTCATTGGCCTGGACAGAGGGAATCCCTGGAGTTCACCCCAGCCCCATGGCCATGACTAGTTCATGGAGATGTGGGAGCACACACAGTGGGGTCTGTGGGAATGGCTTTGGCACACATTTTACACCCCAGAATTCCTGGAACTACCGAGAAGCTCCTGGACTGTCCACAGCCCAGCCCTAGGCCTAACCTTAACCCTAAACCTAACCCTAAACCTAACCACAAGGCTTTTCCAGACACTGTGTTCCTGGAGCTGTAGGTTCTTTGACTGTCTACAACCCAACCCTAGGCCTAACCCTAAGCCTAAGCCTCAGCCTAACCCAGAACCACGAGTATGGGTTTTCCAGTAAAAGAGGTGCAGGAACAGCCATTCTGGGAGCTTGTCAGAATGGCCTTGGCAAACCTTTTCCAGCCACTGTGTTCCTGCAGCTGTAGGTGTAGCTCTTGGACTTTCTGGAGCCCATCCCTATGCTTAAGCTAAACCTAAACCTAAACCTAAACCTAAACCTAAACCTAAACCTAAACCTAAACCTAAACCTAAACCTAAGCCTAACCTTAGCCCTAGCACCAACCACTACCCCTAAGCACTATCACAACCACTCCCCTACCCACTACCCTATTCCTACCCCTTACAGGGGTCATCAAACTGAAATGTCCATCCTGACTTAAGATCCACTCCAAGTCCTTTTGTAAGCAAGCAGGGTTACACAGGCAGGATGAAATAGTTCTAAACAAACCAGTGCATTAGTGGGACAATTCAGTATCTTCACAAGTTTTCCACAGGGCTCCAAAAGGCATCTGGCACTGGAGGCAACTGCAGTGCTCATGTCCTGTGAGGAATTCTGCTGAGTTTGAGGTAGGCACAGCAGACTGGCAGCTGTCCAAAACATCTGTGCCCTCACTCACTTTGGGCTGTGACTTAGAAGTTACACCCTGAGAATGTTTTCCTGTAAGAAGTCTCCTAGCAGGTATTGTGAAAGGAACAATTTTATGTCACCTAATCTGAATTCAAGTTTCATAATTATAATTTTATGTCTGCTTCTCCCCAAGGGAAAGACTCAAGTGTTTATAGAGGTCTAGAAAAGACCATGGACAGAACAAGCAGCAGCATCATCAGTCCTGGATAGGTTGTCCAAAGCAACTAAAGTTAAGATAGATATTGCCACGTTCTGCTGGCTGGAGGCATTATCTCAAGTGGTCCACCCTCCACACATGCTTGCCATAAAAAAAGAAGTGCAGATGACATGAATTATGCAGCCACTAACTAACAAGGTATGTGTAATTTCTGAGCTTGTGGTTTTAAATGTTTTCATGCCACAGAGATCTCAAACCACCAAGCAGCTCGGGACTCGTAAGACAAAAGCTTTAAAATGTCTGCCAAGGACTCACAATAAAGGACATTAAAACTTAAACAGAAAATTGGAAAAGCAGTGGGATTATTAATTGCTACATTTTAAGCAAAGCTGTCTGTAGTATTAGGACTTTTTTGTGGCTTGACATTTGTAGACTTGGTAAATTAGAGCCATAAAAGAAATTGGCCTCTCTAGACACAGGTAAAATCAGGTGTAATACCAAGGGTTACTAGTTAGTTCACTGTCCTTCAGCATATTGCTGATAAAAAACCCTGAGGCCTGTGCTTCCATCCCCATTTTGGCTAATCAGGAGACATCCTCACGAGAGGCACAAGCTTCCCCAGCTGTCCCAGGGAGCAGGTGATGCTGTGAGTTACCAGGCCAAAGGACTCATGCAGCAAGTAGGAAAATCATGGCTTTATCCTCTCTTCCTTTCAGATGATTTACATCTGTAGGAGTGCAAGGAGCAATCAGCCCCTCTCTCTCTTGCCTGTCAAACCATAAAGAGTCTAATCCAAATCACTGTTAATATTTCATTCGAGTTCAGTAGAATTTGGAGCCAGCCCCAGGCTCAGACTTAGCATGTCTTTTTGGAAGCTCAGTATCTGATTTTTATTAAGATGTGAGAGGCTCCCATGAAGCAGAAGCCTTAGGATTCCTGTCAAAATGAGACTTGAAGCAGTGTAAGGAAGAAAAACTGGATTGTTTGGGCTGCATTTTGCCCTATGCTCAGGAAACTCAGCACTGCTCCAGGAGCAGAGGGAAGATATGGAAGTGCTGCACTGCAGTGCCTGAAGATGTTTTAACACGGTGTCATGTAGCCTGCAGCTCCCAGTGCAAGCAGCACACAGGAACTTGCTGCTTTCTGGGATCTTGGTTAGGGATAAGCTCTGATGTTGTACATATCCTTCAGACAGTTTGCACTTGTTCTGAACTGTGGTGGTGGAGCATCCTCTGCTCTGCCTCATCATATAGACTGCACAAGGTGTGAGGGTGTCAATGGCTTTGGGTGGTGGAAGATGTTTTTACACCCCTTTCTTACACTGTGTATAACTTGGCTTGACCTAAGGAGTTACCTGAAGGGGTAGGAAGCAGACAAGAAGACTCCTCCTATCTTAGTCTTCACCTCCTCCTACCATGGGGAGGGACTGGCAAGCCTAATGTTGTATCAGACACCAGAATGCCTCACACTGTTTGGGGGTACATGGTATTTCCTGTACCTCATGACTGATGCTCTCCCAGTATCATTGATGCTTGTGGTTCTTCATTGCCACTCAGTTTGTCACCTCTGGTTTCCCACTGCTGCTGGTAGGATGTCAAACCCAATAGGTGTAGGGCAAATGGAAGCACACCTCATTAAAATGCAGTATTTTTGAGAATGAGTAACAGCAGATTACAGAACACATACGTGTTTCCAAGATTTTATTTTTGATAGCTTTTTGATATGGCTTGATATAACTGACTAAAGAAATGTAGCATCCTAGAAAATTCAGTCTGGACTGCTGGTTGTAACTTTGACCACTGCACTGGCGGGGTCTATCCATAGCTGTTGTGTCTTTTACCATCAGTCTTGAGTTTGCTCAAAGTTGCTGTGAGCTGTTCTGGAGTCTGTTTTCGTGTGTGAACTCAACAAGGATCCTTCCTAAGCCAGGTAATTACTGTGTCAGGGTGACCAGAAACAAGGGCCCATGTCCTTACACAGACCCATAGAAAAATCCATTGGTATCCTCAGAACAGGCTGGAGAGACACATGAAGAGCTGCTTAAGCTCAGTGAAGTCACGTTAGTGGGGTGCAGATGTAACCCTCATGCCGTGCTCACGTTAAGGCTGGGAGGAGCAGGAATTGTGAATTTGTGAATTTGTGGTGTGAATTTGCTGTGTGTGCTCAGGCAGAGGCAGTGCTCTGCCACGGGCACTCTCTGGGCTCCACAGGTGGGTGGCAAAGTGAGGAGCAGAGACCAACGCTGTCTTCCCTCTGGAAGGATTAACAAAGAGTCTGTCAGTAGGAGCCTGGGAGTGAGAGATCCCCATAATGGCAGAGCAAGTGAATAGCATGTGTTTAAAGAGCCCATAATCCTATATTTACACAACAGTCCTTAATGGCTCATTCAGAGCCATTGCAAAGAACCAAGTAAATAGTGTGGTTAGAAAGTCTGTTACTTTATATTTACTCACTAGACCGTCTGCTGTGGGAGCTGTGAATGTCATGGAGAGCTAAAAGGAGCATTCTTTTGATTTTCCTTTTCTTTTTTTTCTTTTCTTTTTTTTCTCCCCTTTTTGCTATGAAAAGCTAACTAATAATGATACTGAAAACCACTTTCAATAGGAACTACACCTTCACTTTGCACCAGTGGAGAACAACCATTAGCACACTTTGTCAAGGAAAGGGATGCATTTATCATCACCTGGAGTCTTTTCATAGAGGCTGGATGTGCTCTAAAAGATATGCTCTTACTCAACAAGATGTTATTGAACTCAATAGCACTCACCTGTGTGGCGGGAAAAATTCATTCCTGTCACTGCAAGACCTTCTGGGAGGCATAAAATGGTCTGGTTTACACATATTTTATACAAATAGTCTCTTCTGGCTTTAAAATATGCCACGTGTGAGACTGGACACTAAATTTATTCTCTCAAATGTTTATTCATGTAAACAATCAAATCTTCATTAAAGTCAAAATTATACACACAAATCAGAGTGAAGCAGACAGCTGATTAGCATGTGAAATGAAGGTGACATTAAATATTTGGAGATTTGCATAGCAAATAATTATAAATACAAAGTTAGTGATGAGTTATGAAATAGACTGCTAAGATCTAACAAAGTCCACTTAAATAAAAAAAATTCACGGAGGCAGCCTGGTATCTTAGATCCCTGAAACATTATTCAAGATCCTATCTGAACATTAATTAACTGATCCTCAAAATTCCCATGAGGCAACAGCAAGCACTGGAATGGAGCAAATAATTAAAAAGTAATCATTTATACAATGAATTTTTCTTCTTGTTTGTGATCATCTACAGAGATCATTAAATCTATTTATAATACACAATGACTCACAATTTTGTCAATAGTACTTTGTTTGCAAATAGTTTACAATTTGCAACTAGAAGGAAGAACAGAGGAATCCTGTTTACTGCTTTTTCCTGCCTAATTACAAAAGCCATGAGATCAGCAAAGCTGACTGTGAATTCAGAATCAAGTATTTAATAACCAAATGTGTAATTTAAAATTTCTCTTCAGTAAAAAAGTTAAGGTCTGCTATCTAAGGAAGAAGGTGGTTTTTCCTAATGTGAGAGGAAATGACAAAATGTAGTTCAGGCAGTACCACTGTGTGCTCACACCCCACTCAGAATCCCCAGGGTGGGCATGTAGAGTGGCTGCAGCCATATGGGAGAAGGGCTGGAGCCTTCCTGAACCTTCACACATTGGGGAACCTAAATCCTAAAGCCACTGCTCCTACATCTAGCCCACATTATTCAAAGGGATCTGATGAAACCTCACTCTGATGTAATCTGCTGTTTCCTTCTTCCAAGCACTCATGCTACTGAAGTCTGAGAAATAAATTGTGCCAGAAGAGTAAAGGGAAATAAATCAAGAACACATCAAATTAACATTTCCTATCAAAATGGAATAGGTTTTTGAGAGCCAAAAATATAACATGGAAAATCCTGTTTAAATAACAAAATTATTGATGACTGGAGAGATGGAGGCACAGGCCAGCAATGAGGAGCCAGGAATAGCAACAGGATTTTCCTGTCGAAAGACCCAAAGTTTTTGAGACTTCATCCACTGCAAGGAGGGCAGGGCTGTGCTCCTCTCTGTACAACAAAAGCTCAGCAGCAGCACTGCTGTTTTCCCAGGATACTCTTCACAGGCAGCAGACCCGTTCCTACTGCAAAAGTGCATTTCTGCATTGACTTTTGTAGCACATTAACCCAGCAGAATGGCTGTAGGTGCACACAGAGCCTGTGATATTGAATAGAGGAGTTTGGCTAGCACTCCTTTCCTCTCCTTGCTGTGATGTTCAGCCCTGCTTTGCTCACTCCACATTGCAGCCCAAACTGTCAGAATTATTTCAGTCTGGGTGAGTGGTCTTGTCTCAGAGACTACCAGGACTGTGAGCATGGCTGTATGTATTTGTGTGAGGATAGCAACCCCTCTCCCTCTTTGTGCCATGAGATTTTTCTCATGGTAGCAGAGGGAATGAGACTAGAACAGCTGTTCTGAAGCATTTTTTTCAGTATATCCTTTTTTTTTTTCTGCTGCACTGTCTCTTGCTCCTGAGCTGGCATCCAAGGTCTCATCTGTAAGTGCAGCCAAAATGTCTCCATCAGTCCTGAGCAGGCTCAGGGGCAAGTGGACACCCACATGAGAGGATGTGCATGAGTGAAACCTGGAGTGAATCCTCCAAGCCATGGGTCCTGGTACCTTCATCTTATTTCCCTGGGTTTTTTTAGTTTGTTGATTTTTTTTTTTCACCCAGTTTCTTTAGCTAATTAAATGTTTTAATACACCACAATGAAAGTTATATAGACACAAGCAATTTTTATGAACTGGTAGCATTAATTTAAACTTGATTCCAGCAGTGCATGCCTTGATGTTTCAGGCTATTAGGCCATCACTAATACAGCCTATAGAATAGTTAATATCAGTCCATTCAAATCCAAGACATATTTTGATTTGCTGAATAGCTTTAATTCTCCCAAAGCTGATCAAATAATAATAACAACAGTAACAATAACAATAAAGGCAATTCCAGTGTGATTGGCTAATCTGATGGTTTTGCTCCCAGTTTATTTTTAATTTCTGGCAGCAGTGATATTGGAAATTAAAAAGCTCTCTTGACACTCGAGTGACTCGAATCTCAGACCAGATGAAATGAGGTGACTGAAGCAGCTCTGGGCCTTTTATTCTCTCCCATCATTATCACAGCTAATAAGAAGAACTGTGAGGCTGCCCAGCACTGAAGGCTGAGGATTTCCTCCCCCCACCCTTTTTTTCCTTTTTGTGCCATCCTAGATAAAGTACTAATTATCAGGACAGCTCAAGCTCATTTGTAGGAGGAAGGGAATTGAATGCAGCTTCAGTGAAAAGACTTAGCTCCTGTGTGCCCTTGGGCAGGAATTGTGGTACTTTGGTGATTTAAGCAATCCAAATTAAAACACCTTGAAGTGACAGGCAGGCATCCCAACGGGCTTGCTCCTAAGACCTCTGTTCCAGCTCTTGTTGCAAGGTGCAACAAAAAAACCCCAAAATTTCACCCAGACCATCATGCAGGGACAGGTTTCTGCACAAAAGCTCAGGCCCTTCTCTGATTTGGACTGCCAAGCTGGGAAGCTCTGAAGCATAAGTTTACCCTAGGACGCAGGGAGGTGTGGACTGGAAATTCACACATCATTTGATAGCAAATTATTTGTGTGGAAGAGCAATTGGATTGAAAGTCTGGGGATGAATAAGGCTTTGGCCTGGTTCTGTCTGGAAAGGACACACTGTTGTTCATGCACAGAGTGATGGCACTGCCACTGCTGCTACACAAAGAATGTGCAGTCTGACCCAGCCCACATCACTCTTTATGGGTGATTGTCACACCTCTTTTAAAGATCCCAGTGATGGGCACTCTGCAGATTCCTGGGACTTTCTTCCTTAACTGAAGTCACTTCACTGTGACAGGGGGAGCAATGCCAGAAAGAGGACTGTGATTTTGCAATGGGCTCAGCATCAAGCAAAGGTTACCCCCAGATCACTGATGCTCTCACTCTGGGGCTGCTGAGGGAGGCCACAGTGAGAATAAAGGAGGAGGGGTTGTGAGAGGGGCCCCAAAACCCTCCCTGGTGCAAGGATGGTCCCACACACCCTATGCTTCAAGGTTCTGCTGATTTCTGCCTGTCCAGGCAGCAGGCACTGAGTGTGCAGGAGGAGTGTTTGGGCCACAGGTCTGTCAAATCCAGGAACTAATTATTTTGAAATAAAACACAGTGTTTTCATTGCTGTGTTAAAGTGCTTTATCAGCAGGAATCTGTGTCTGCCGTGCTCCAGATAAATGCTGTGAGAGGAGCAGAGCCCTGTGCTCACAGGCTGCCCCATCATCTGTTCCATTAATGGTTCAGTCTCCTGCCTGCAGAAGATGATTCTCACCATGCATCATGAGGATGGCTGGCCGTGCCTTACAGGCTTCAGGGCCAGAGGAGAGCCATTCCTCCTTCCCACCCCTGCACCAGTGCCCCAGCAGAGAAAAACCCAGCTCTGCCACTTCTACCCACGAGTGGAAAAAGCCACGTGTGATTTTGCTGATTGCTCAAACAAGCGCCACTGGTGAGGGCAGGAATGGGAGAAGTCAGGAGGGATATTTCTGAATATCTTCCCCATTGGGTTGCTTGGAGCTCCCTAGGACAATGCCACAGTTTTTCTTGTCTTCTAGGCATTTAATTCTTCTTTTTCCATTAGATGTCCCTTAGGATGCTTCACCCTGACTAATCCCACAAGTGTTTTGGCATGGTGGCTCACACTGGCAGACATTTGCAGTCTTTTATCTGAGGTGAAACTAAAGCAGGAGAAGAGAGAGTGGTTCCCTGCCAGGGCTGCCTGGGAGCTGTCTCGTGTCTGAGGGGCTGGAAATCCCAGGGAAGGTTGGAAATCCCAGGGAAGGCTTGCTGACTGTGGCAATGGCTCCCATGTCTGCCCAAGGACAAGGTGGTAAATAAATTTCAGGCTAATGGAAGTGGTGTTAAATATTTGCTGTACTTGAGCAGGAGGGCCTTTGTCACTAATTAGCAGGAGATGTTAAAGATGAGATGTATTTAAACCTCATTGTTTGCCATTAAAGCACAGATTCTTTTACTTCTCTTCTGGGCTAAGCAGCTAATACATTTCAGGCAATAGCAGAAGGGCTTGGTGGATTAATCACTGTCCTTGGAAATAAAAAATGCTTTAATTTAATGCAGGCAAATGTTAGGCAAGAGATAGAAGCAAGCAGTCACTGGCTTGTGAGCCAGATCAGAGGCTGGGGTCTGGTCTCTGCATTCAAACAGGCTCTTGAGACTCAGTCTGACCTGAGGGAGAGCAGAGGCTGGGGGATGTGCCAGCCAGGGGTGTCTCAGGCATCTTCACTGGTGCCTTTCTGGAGCTGCAAGTCTTCCCAAAGCCTGCCATCCAACCTCCAGCACTGGGGAAAACATCATGTTCTTCAGGCTTAAAGAAAAGCTTGGTGACTGCAGAGGCTTCCCTACCCATTTCTCACCACCTCAATCCTTTCAACATGTGATTTGTGTGGCCCTTGGCAGCCGAGTGGATGGGTGAGCAGACAGCACTAACTGTCCTATTAACTACAGCTCAGTAACTATGAGGATTCCTTGGCCCTTTCCCTGCTGCTAAAAGCACAGCACAGAAAGGCATAAAACACTGCAGAGGATTTCTTCCCAGCTCTAATGCCTTGGAGTCACTCAGCCTGGCACCTGGAGCAGCCCAGGGCACCCATCTGCACCAAACCCCCTGTGTGAGTGCCCTGTGGCTGTGACTCACCAGCCCCTTGCCCAGGGCATGGGGAGGCTCTGGGAGCACAGCCAGGCTGGAGCTCTCCCTGCTCCACAAGGAAATGTTGTGCACTAACACCCTTATTTGCCCTGGGTGAATCAGATTAATTACTGCAATGAGAATTTTCCCCTAGCAAGTCATTTTCCCGTTCAGTGCACTTTGTAAATATGAACTGCCTCTTCCAAAATCTTCCTGTGAATCAACGGAAAATCTTGGTTTTCCAGAGAGGAAAGTGAGGCATAGGAAAAGGTAAATGACATGCCCAGAGCACAGGGAAGTTTTTATAAATGAAACAAGAACAATTACATCAACACTTTTATGAGAATTTGAAGATTATAATTACAGTAGGTGATGGGGCATATTTTTCCAATGCAGTGTGTGAAAGAGCAATTTTAAAACATTCTCTACCTCAAGTGTTTTCTGGCAGAGGAGGGAAGCCCTGAACAGCACATCTAACTGTCTGCACAACAAACCTGTTTTTCTCAGTTGTGTCTTGCAGATCCATTAGAAATAGTCCATGAACTCCCATAGATCCCTGCTGCAGAGATTAGGAAACACTGGAGATAGAACATTTACATCAGAGTGAAAAAGAAGATGTTAGAAAAATTGGTTTTAATCCAATGCAGAACCGGAAAACATCTGATTTCCTAGCTGTCCACCAAGCAGAATGCCCAGCCAACTTTTTTTTTTTTTTAATTTAAATTTTATATTACAATATTAATAGGAAACATTGTGCCAAAAAAATAAAGACATATTTCTATTAGTGCTAAGCAGCAGCTACTCCTGGGATTTTACTGATGGGATGCAAAAAAGAATGGCAGAATATTTCCAGCAGCACATCTGTGAAAACAGAGTCTATTGGCATAGGTTATTATTCCAGTTTTCTTTATACATTTCTATAGTGGAATACACAAGACATGGAGATAAGAAATTTACAGAAAAAAACCAATAGAAATAAAAACTTCCACATATGTTGCAAGGACTGAAAAATTCAAAACTTAAAAATTTCCCAAACAAACTATTTTCTTCCACCACAATTCAAGTTTTGCCTGGAAGAAGATGCTGAAATTTCAAGGAAACCAGTACTGAAGAGTGCTTTTCAATAGAAAACAATATTCATAGAGGTCCTAAGCAGCTCCAATCCCAAATCAACACTTGCAGCCCATAGTGACAGGCAGCCTGCAATGATGTAAATAATAACGAATTTTCTAGAAGTTTAACTCCAGAAAGGTTGGAGAAGGTGTCACAAAGCCTGCTGTGACCTTGTTTGGCTACAAGAGGCACAGATGGATTAAAAGAAAGCACCAGGTCAGGGATCCAGGAGGGGCAGCCCAGCAGTGCCAGCATTCCCACCAGGGTTTGATACTTAACCAGACTCAAACTGTGCCAAACAGACGGTGTGAAGGTCACGGCAGTCAGGCTCAGCAGGACCAGGATCAGCAGAGTGAACCAGTGAACCATTCCTTGCAGGCAGCCTTGCCCCAGGACAAGCCTGCTCTGCCCCAGGGCTAATCCCAGTGTCCCAGCAAAAGGGGAGAGCAGGGCTGTGGGTGTTCCCAGGGGAGCACCTGGGAAGGAGTGAGTGTTGAAGAGGAAATTCAGCACTCACACATGTCAGGAGAGGTAAAACCCTGGGCTCTAAACTCCAGTGAGTGTAACTGGGGTGTAGACAGATTTGCTAAAGATACCTGGGTTGTGTTTTGCAAAACCAAGGAAGGATTGGGAGAAACACATCTCCCCAGTTTCATGTTCTCATAGAATAATTTCAATTGGAAAAGACCATTTAGGGTCACTGAGTCCAACCATTAACCCAGCACTGCCCAGTCCAACACTTGCCCATGTCCCTTGGTGCCACATCTTCATGGCTTTTAAATTCCACCAGAGATGGTGACTCCAGCACTTCCCTGGGCAGGCTTTTCCAGTGTTTAACAAGCTTTTTTCCTAATATCCAATGTAAACTTCCCCTCCCATCACTATTTATTCCTCCTTTCCAAGGAGGATCTTGCCTCTTATTCCTAAGATAAACATATAAATTTTATATCAGGCCTGTGCCTGCTGTTTCCCTGGATTTAGGGGACATTGCTGTGCTCTTCACCGCTGGGAGCCCCCCATTTGCACGAGAGCTGGGAGAACTCTTTTCCCAAGGCAGCGCTGAAATGAGGATCTTTTGGATGAACCACAAAGCAGCTCACTCCAGATGAGCCAGGAGGAGCTGAGTGGAAGTGTCTCCCAGCTGGAAGTCTCTCTCAGCAGCTATTACAGCAGCAGGGTTATCTGTGCTGCTGAAAGGAGATGTTACTGTGACTATGACAAACTCATTGAGTTTTGCAACAGCACAGGCAAACTAACAGCAATGAATTTAGAAAGGATGCTTGGAGAATGCTAAGAGAGTCCCTTCCTCTGCCTTTGGCTTTGCACCACTCACAAGCCTTGCTGTAAGGCGTGAAGGAGGAGTTGGCATTGAGGACACACGCACACACAAGCACATCTTTTGTCTTTGCAGGGTTGCTCACAAGGGTAGGCCGTGGTGAGGTGCTTTATTTCAGTGAAGAATACAGAATACTGAGTTGATTGGAATGGAAAGATGGGACAAGAGGCTCCACTAGCATTTTCCTGAATTCATCAGACAACAATATCAACAGGCATGTGAAATCCTCGGCATTTTGCAGCAGTTATGCCCACTAATGAGAAAACACACATGTGGCCAAAGGAGTGATTGCAGCTCAAGTTTCTTGGCTTTGAAACTGTCTTTCAAGCTATGTGAAGAAAGAGCTGTGGTTAGCAGAAATGCTACAGCTACTTCACCAACACTCTCCCAAGGCTCTGAGCCACAGACAAATGTCACTAAAGTGGTGTCACCACCTGTTTAGGGCAGTTAAAGAGTAAATTTATGCTCAGAGACTTTAGAGGAGACCTGGCAAGGGCACTGCCAGGCTCAGGAGTTATTCAGGTGCCTACACACAGACATCATGGATAGCACATGGGGTCAGAGATGCCTGGGAGTGGTGGGTGAAGTGATACTGGGAGCTCTTGGCAGCTGAAGGCAAGGTGGGGTGCCTGAAGGTCTTTGAAATGACACTGTGTTTAGCAGCCTACATTGCTCACCAGATAAGTCAAAAATGCTGTGGGGAGCTCTGTGCACTGCTGTGCAGGGCTCTGGGTTGCTGGAAAGCACCAGCAAGGACATGCTTTGCTCCTGACACATCCCCTTCAACAGGACTCCTACGAGGAGAAGGCAGAGCAGAGTCTAGCCTGCAGCTGCTACCATCCAGAAAAGAAAAACAGAAACATTTTAGTTGAAAAGCAAATCCACAGTGGCAAGGTGAACAGTAGGATCTGGAGAACCAATAGAGCATCTCCATTGCTGTAAGTCTTGCAATAGCTGCAACTGCCCCAGAAATTTATTTCGTTCCTTTCACGATGACTTATTCAGAGGAAAACTGAGGACCTTATTGTTATTTGTTATGATCACAGCTAGTTCTTTAGAGATTTCCTTAATTAGCATCATTAGACACACAGCTTAATCTTAAAATCCTAGGCTTGTCAGCATGGCAAATTAAAAACTTTGTGGTTTTTTGCTCCCTTCTATATGCCAGGTTGGAGAGTGTGTGAAGGAAAACTGGGGGGTCTCCTGACAGTTTCAGAGGGTGTGGGAATCTGTCTTTAATCTTTGATGGCTGGAGCAGCATATGCAGAGTGGATGATAAGAGGAGTCAGATCAGTGGCAGAGAGGGAACTCAAGGGTCATTGCATTTAAAAGCAGACTTATCCTTTTTCACACCAGATGAGCTGAGCATACAGCCTGCTGCCCACCACCCCCAGCAAGAGATTTCTCAAACCCTTCAGGAATAGCAGGGGAAAAAAACTGCTGCAGCTAATGAACACTGAATCCTAGCAGAAAGAAACCCTACAGAAGTATCTGTGACATCCACATTAATAGCAAAGGAGTTAGTTGTGATTGATGCTATTCCAGTGAACACTAAAGGAATTAATAATGATTAGGGCCATTATTTTAAAGCATTACCCCCCAAAAAAACCCAAAGGGAAAACAATTAGATGTCTTCAGTGGTTATCTTTCACAGTATACTTACTGCAGTGATCAGACACGATATTATGCCTATTAATCAGCAAAATGATGGAAAAGGATGTAACTCGTGTATATCCATGAGACAGTCCATAGCAGCACACACCTTATTTGCTAGTCTGCTTATGAGTCTGCTGCTGGCAGAGAGAAAAACTTTTTTTTTGTTTTTGTAGCAGGTGTAGAAGGTGCCTCATGAGCTTGGAAATAGGTGGAAGAGTTGTTCATTAAAATGAAGAAAACAAACAAAACCACCCACTCTTAGGGATTTTGCATTCATAGACCATATGACCCTGCCTATCCCCCCTGGGTGTGAGGGAGGGTTTTGGCTTGTGTACTCCAAGCCCTGTACAACCAGTTTTTTATCAGCAGTGAAAAGTAGAGATGGGCCTTATCATTGTGTTGCAGGTGAGGAAACTGAGGCTCCGAGACATCATGAGATTTTCCTGAGGTCACACACTGATCAGTACAGAGCCAGAGGGAAATCCTGATTTTTGGCACTCTGCATTAAGCACTGAGTTAATAATCTCTCTTTGGTCTGTCCCTGGTGCGTTGATTCACTTCTATCATCAATGGGTCATGACCCAACGTCATTGCTCATCTGTGTCGTGGTCCTGCAATGCAAAGTGAGCTTTTAGTAATTCATCTGAGCCTAATGGGTGGGTTGAATCACAAATGTCAGCTGGGAGAGGGCTGAGGGGTGCCATCCCTGTCCCAGACTCGCCAGCCCTGCTGGGATTCCTGCCTGAGAGCAGCCAGCCCAGCTGATGTGGAAGGCAGGCAGTGCCCTCCCCTGCCCAGCAGCACCAGTGGGTGCAGGGCCATGCCCAGCTCCAGCCTGGCTGAAGTTAATGGTTCATATGGTTTATATTCCTTCTGTGGGTTGACCAGGGCAGATTGGGAGGGAAAGTGGTGAAGTGGGTTTAGCTAGTGATGTGATGTATCTGCATTTTCTCAGGCAGGGCAGGTGAGATTCCACTATATCTAAAGCCACAACATGCCAGAAGCTGAATAATCACACCAGCATCTCTATTCTGTTCCAGGGGCCAGTTACGTGCACTGTACCCAAAACATAGCTGAAGAGAGGAGAGCTTGAACACGAGTCAGTGACAAAACAGCATCAACCCTTGGGATCATTTTCCTTTCCAAGTTAAATTTCAGCTGTTATTAAACTCTTCCAGACCACATAGACTTGGCTTCCATTTTCCTTTTGAAAAGTGATCTAAATTTTCCAGCCAATTCTCTGTACCCCTCAGTCCCAACTTTGATGATTAACGTTCCCAAGCGGGGCTGAGAATCCAAATAGGAGCCTGTAATCAAATTCCTCATTGATTCCCGTGATACAGGATCAGAAGCACAATGATGAAGCAATCCTAATTTTGCAGCCAGAGCCAAATGCCAATTAGATCCTCAGCGGGTGTAAACGGAGCTGGCATTGTTCTCCCTGGAAGAGACAAAGCTGATTTACACCCGGGTGAAGATCTGCCCTGCCAGCCCTTCCTGTCCTGTGACACTGAGCTCCTGCTCCCACAGAGGCCCAGTGGCCCATAGGGAAGTGGGCAAAAGTGTTTTTCCATGACTATGGATGTCCATGTGTCTGAAGTTAGTGGAAAATAATCCACTTTCCCTGTGCCTATCAGTGGGAGTGAGCACAGTCCTCATTTTGGAGGTCATTTTAGGCTGCCTTGAAGCACTAAAATTCAGCCATGGAAATAATCTGTCCATACCATCCTTATTTCCAGCCTGGCAACTCCCCTGCCCTGGAGCTCTTCAGGAGATGGAGCAAGTCAGGTTTCCACACCCTTTTCCCTTGGGGAACATTGTCCTGGCTCATGGCAGCAGCTCTGGCTCTTCACATCTCCCAGAGCATCACAGCACAGCTCTGCAATGCAGGGCATGCCCCCACCTCTCCCAGCTGCTCATCAGTTGTCACTTAGCCCTTTCTTTCCATATTTGTGTTTACCATTGCTTTCAGAGACAAAATCCTTGTGATTCCACTACCACAGAAATCAAAGCGAGCAAGGAAAATAAAACCTTAAAATCTGTCTTCAGCAAAGGAGCTGTGGCTGCATCAGGCTGTGCAGAGCCACCCACCCATCTCGAGCATCCTCACTGAGCTCCTGCACGGTGCTGGGTGCCTGGATGGGGAGTGCTGCTCCAACAGGGGTTATCCTGCACCCCTGGAGGAACAGCCCACGGTAAAAATTGCAGAAGCAAAAAAGAATATATTCAGGGAATTAATTGTATGGAAAATTATCCAGGCTATTAAAAGCCACACGAACAGGCTGAATATCATGCATTTTAAGTGTACACAGAAAAACATCATTCTGAAGGGGATTATTGTTGAAATAGGCAATAGGGGTTCTAGCAGATAAGCTTCCCGCTCCTGTCTTCTCTTATTGTCTGGAGTACATTATCTCCACCATAATATTCTCAGCTCTCTCCAGGAGTATTGTCAGAGTGAAATGCTATTTTAAAAGTATATGTTTATGTTTCAATAGACTTTATAATAGCAAACACATCCACCCAAGACACAGTAAGTGAGAGGGAAAAAAAGGAGAGGGAAAATCAAGAAACAGAGGTGGCAGCTTTCCTGGCATGGAGTATAGCAGGAATAAATATTACCAGCTAAAGGTACTTGGGGTTTTTCCCTCCCTGCTGAATGCAGGCATCCAGAGGAGGATTAGCTAGTGTGCATTTGTCCATGGGGCAAGCAGCAGCAGCACACACACCACTTGGACAAGGACAGGTCTGCACAGGACTTCAGCCCCTCTCTAGGGCTCCCCTTCAATATTCACTTCATTGCATTTCCAAACCTGAGTTTAAAAGGGGAAAAACCAGGCCAGGCTGGATGGAGCTCTGAGCAGCCTGGTCTAGAGGAAGGTGTCCCTGCCCCAGGCACAGGGCTGGAACTGAGAAATCTGTAAGGCTCCATCCAACCCAGACTGATCTATGATGCAGTGAAAACAGCCCAGTACGAGGCTGAGCTACCACAGGCTCCGAGCAATCTGCCCTGAACTGGGGAAAAGCTTGAGTGAGCCTGCCCCTGTATCTTGTGTCTGCCCAGGACTGGAGGATCCTGTTGGATGCCTCTGGCCATGGCTGTGCACACGTGTGGGTGGACCTGGCTGGCTGTGGGATTTGTACGTGGGAGGAGGTAGAAGTTACCCCCGAGTCTGTAATTCACTTTTGAAGCTGTCAGACATCATTACAATGTATTTCTGAAAGATATACTGTATAGAGTGAATTTCTAACAAGCTTCCATGTGATTTTAATCTCTCGAGTGAGAGGAACCTGATAAAGATATAGATCCATTCTCACATCTTGGCATAAAATCATATCTTATTGGTTTAGATCATTCTGTGTTTTATTTTTTTATAGTACTAGTGTTTTCTAGTTGCAGCAGAAAATACAAACACTCAAGAGATCTCATTTTTCTGCTAAATGGATTTTCATTCCACATGAGTTATCTCTCTCTAGATATAAACATACACACACAGATATACCACGTACACCCCCTCACATTAAATGCCAAAGACACCATTAAATGTAATGTTAAAATAAAAAATCCCCAGGCTCACGCTCAAAAATCCCCTCTTTTAAACATTCACAATTTAAGGATACTTAAATAGACATTCTTCAAACTTGAGTCAATTTTAGCCTCTGTAGCATAGCCCATAAAACAAGCTGAGAGCAGTAATTTTTGGGGGGAGTTATTCTGGGAGCAATGCACGTGGAACATCTCCATTGTTATATAGGGGATGAATGTGGTCTCCACTCATGCTCACCTACCTTAAATAGGTCAGCTGAATGACACCAAGCCCCCAGTAACCATAATAAAATATTACAGAAAGGAACTAAAATTGAAAAGTGAGAATCACTTGCTTCCTCCCTGAGAAGAGGGAAGAACTACAAAGGACTGTCTGAATACTGAATTTGTGGCAAGCTTTTTCTTACAGACTCAGAGCCAAAAATCTGCTGTCAGTTACATTAGTATAAATCTGGAGCAGCTCCACTATCATCATTAGAGTTACGGGCCAATTACGTAATGAAAAGAAGTATTTTGGGCTTGCCAAAAATCTTAAATGTAGGTCCTGCTTCAGGCCGTGCTGAAAGCCCAGAGAAGTGGCCTGAATTTCAGTGCACCCTTCACCAGCATTCCATGTCACCTAGCAGTTATTGTTATGCCTATCAACAGCGTGTGCATAGATTTATATTGTTATCAAGCATGATTTGACCTCTAATTCTGGGAATAAAAAGGAAGTCCACCCATTGACTTTCCATGTCTTTGATGTTAAACTCTGCAGACAAAACACTGTTCAGAGATCCTGATAGATGGCTGGATAAAATATCCAGGGAGATCTTAATGCATTCATTTGCCCTTCCTTTAAGATGTGGCTGTCAAAGGAGATCGTATCACCAACACTGCTGGCGAGATTCAGACTGACCTGGGATGTTTTAGGTGGCACAGTCCAGAGGAAGATTTTCTCTGGCTTTGGGAAAGTACATTGTGCTACTGACCTCCTGCTTCTCACACCTCCCCATCGCAACCCAAGAAGAGGTTTGGGATATCAGCCACTGCTCAGTTTACTTTGGCACTTTCTGGCTTAGCTAAAACACCCAATACTGGACTGAAAATCCCAACTCTTACCAACTCTTCCTCTTTCCCATCTTACAGTACCAAAGCTGGGGAACTTCCATAAAAATAGAGGGGGAAAAAAAAAGGTAATTTTGCTAGACTGGAATTTGCCCATGAAAAATATCCTCCAACCATTCCTGCCAAACTCTGAGCCCCTGCAGAGCTGCCACACGGACACACACATGTTCACACATGCAGACACTGGACACAGATGGGTAGATATCCATGCAAGATTCACAAAAAGCTGGTATTAATCTCCAGCCGTGGCTGCAGAGCAGGAACACTGATCAATTCCTATTCACGGCATTGTTGAAAGGTAGAGTTCACAGAGTGCCCAGTGTGATCTCTTCCCCCATTTCCTGAAGATGCAGAGTATGTAGAAATGTGAAGGGAAAAAAGGCAGGTTATTCCCAGTGGTGTAATTGGCCAGCAGTGCCTGGATGGGAGCCAGGAGATCAGAGGAAGAGAGGAGAGCACTGAGTAATGAACCGCATGCTTTTAATTTCACTTAAGAACTCAAAGCAGGAAAACCTGAGCTGTATCCATGGGGATTGCAATCAATAGTCAAGCAGATAACAAAGAACTGCTGCTCAGGATAGAAACCTGCCTGGGCCCATTAGTTTATTGCCCTGCCTTTCTTTGGGAATTTGCTCTTTCTTGCCTGAGTTTTTGGCTCCAGCTCTGAATCCTGCAAACACTAGGGAGCAGCAGCTTTCTTTGAAAGCATCCTGGCTGCACGATGGGGCTGGTGCTGTCAACTTTTGCCGTGTGCCAGCCCTTAAAATAAAGAGAGAGGAGGGGGGGAAGGGAGGGGTGGCTGTTGGGAAAGCGTTCTTGATGATAATTTGATTGCATGCATTAATGATCAAAGTGTTGCAGACTAATTACCAACACTTACCTCTCAAATATTAAGTTATCATTTATTCCCCACTACCACCCCAGCTTTAGCTTTGCATCTACCCCTTACATTCAGGGCATCTCACAGTGGCAGTGCCTTGACACCCAACAGCCTCACAAGCTCCAACCTGGGCATTCAGGGAGCCCCCCCTCCCCAGCACCACCACCTCGTGCTCCCTTTGGTGGGTACTCTCCCATTCCAGCCCTCTTGGGAACCAGGTCAGCCTGGGAGAGGGAAGCAGAGCACATTTTGCCAGGATCTAGAGGGGTTCTTGGAAAATCAGCCACCTCCTCTTCATCTCTTATCAAAGACTGATCCCTCCATGTGGGTACCTCAGTGCAAGGTGCCTGTGTCAGACTGGTCCAACTGGGCACCTGCCAAGCCAGAAATGCAAATAATGACAGTCTCAAACAATGTGCTTTTCCATGCTGCTTCCAGCATCCATTTTAACTAGACAAATGCCAGCCTGCTGCCATCTGGTAACAAGAGGTACTAAAAGCCTCAGTGAGGAGCAGAGGGAATCCAAGGGATATTACCAGTTGCAAACAGGTTGCAGAGGAGGAGATTTCTTTTTAACCTGGGCTTTTCATACTCAAAAATGAACACTAATGACTCTGGTAGTGATGGGGACTGAGGAAATACTCATTTAAAGGCCCCCTCTGTCTCTATCCACTGTGACAGCAGGAAAAGCATCCTCGCCTCTTTCAGAGCCTCCTTTCTCAGGGGGAAGAGCAGGCAAGAGCAAATGCTGGGTTGGATTTTGTGTTATGTTTTTAATTAGGTTATCTTTAATTGACTAACACCTTCCCCTGAGCCATCTTGCTCTGCTCAGAGACAAAATACCACGGAATTGGCCCATTTTCCACGAGCACTGTGGTATTTCCTCTGTTCACACAGTTAAATAGCCTCCGTGCAGATCTGGCTGCCTCCTTGCAACTACTAGAAATAACCAAAATACAAGGACTAGATTCAGAACTAGTGGCAGTGAGCTCAGAGTGCAGCCAGAAGAGTTGCATCTCTTCTGCATGATGCTAAAGATCACTCACAATGCTTGCAAGGGACTTTTGCTGGGGATCTTTGGGTTTTTTCACCCACTCCTTTCACGGATGAAACCGGAGTTACTGCTAAATAAAATCTCCAGAGCTGCTCGTTCTGATGTGGTGCTGGAGACACAAGTGGGTGCACAGGAGCTGTCAGCTCTTCATCTGAAGCCTGGCTGTATCTGGGGGGTTCCCAGGCGGGCAGGTCAATGCTCCACATGCCAGTGACGTTTTTGGCAGCGGCACCAGTGACCAGGAGCTCCGAGAGCACGGCGAGGCTTTGCTGGAGCACACACACGGCAGATGAGATGTCACTCTGTTTGCTCACACGTACTGTGCACAAACTGCCCATTATTGGCACTGCAGAGTTCCTGGCTGCAGGAGGCACAGCAGCGTCTTTCAAAGGACTCTAATGAAAGTGGGTCAGACGTTTTCCCTTCCCGGGGCAATCCTTTAGCATAAGCAGGGATTTAAGTGTGCACAATTCCCATTATCTGTGATTGTTAGACTCTTTCTCACAAAGAAAGGGCTTCGTAATTCAACCAGATCTGTCAAATGCACACACAGTGATGAAAATGGCCTGTTAGATGATAGGGGGTTGCCCTTTCAGCGCTGAGGAAGGGCACAGCCCTCCTGGGAGGGAACAATTCTAACCCTGCACCGATAAACTGTGCTTGATCTTAGAAGAAACGTTTGCAGAGGAGTCTTTTCATGCAGCTGTGGTGCTCATTTTGCCTCAGGGTAGAGCGCTGGGGCTCCTCAACAGGCAAGAGGGTGGGTTCAGGCATGATCTATCTGTTCTAGCTGAGCAGAGCCAAGGGTGAGTGAGGCCAGCCAAAACCAGACCCTGCACCCATCAGAAGCTGTCAGTGCAGTGCATTGTCCGTGCAGAGCAGAGCAGCAGGTCCAGGGCATGCAGGCAGGACCTGCACAACAAGGGAATATCTGCACCCTGCCAAGGCCACTGGCATTAGACCTTCAGATGTTCAGAAACTGAATTCAGACCCAAAGCAGGGAGAGGGTAACTCCAGGCAGCAAAATGTCTCTTTAAGCCCCTGAAAAGCTGAGCTCCCAGCCATTTTAAAGATGCATGAAAGGCCCATCTGAGTGGCCAGTATGAGACCAATTCCCCATCTCAGGCATTAACATTTGGTGTCAGCTTTGCTCTCACTACAAACTTTAGAATAAAAAGTGGAAAGTGGGACTAGAACAGACCATGTTGTAAAAAATCCTTTCTCTATAATAGCCTTAAAAATTACTTCTGTTGCTCTTCTTGAAAGAGAGAGTTTCAAAAGCTTTTGTTGAGCTGACCTTGCTTCATGATTCTCTTCCTCTTTGGAGGATGTAAAGTCAGTAGAGAAAAAGAGAAAATAATAGGATGAAAACAAGGAAGATGAAGAGGAATCCTGTATTGCACAGGAAGGGAAGAAAAGACTGAGAAAAATTTAGAAAAATCATCATCATCAATATGGGGGAGAATGTTGCTTCCTTTTAGGTCTGAAGGCAAATTCTGAGTCTGTTCTCACAGGACATTGCAAATAGCTTCTGATTTCTTGTATTACTCACTTCCTAGGAATTCATTGGTGGTGTTTCTTAGGTAGCAAGGCTGTCTGGCAGCCCTTGGAAATAAAACTTCTTCCAAAGATTCAGAGGCAGACCCAAAGAAATAAGTCCTCTTTTTCTCCTGTTTAGCTACTTCTTTTAGAACAGCTGAAGAAATAATACAAATTGACTCTCAGGTGCACATGTAAGAGGCATTTGAGAGCTTCCATGTTTTTGGATGACAAGATGGAAGCAGACCAGCACACATACTAAAAAAAGAAACATGAAGCAGTCCCTCTCCACAAGAGATCAGAGCACAGCAGCAGTCAGGAAGGCAGCTTTCTAGTGGTGACCTCCAAGGATCCAATATTTTTTCCACTTCCACGGGTCTCTGCTCAGCACTCAGAAAGATGATCTTTCTAAATGCCAACTCATCCAACTCTACCCTGATCGGAGGAGAATTCAGTCTGGCTCTTGCCTCCTGGCTGGCAATAACGATTCTTCAAATGGAAATTAGCCGACAGATTTGATGATGATGCACGAGCCAGAAGAGAACACAGCTCACTCTGCCATAGCTCTGCAATCTCCTCAGGGAAAACAGGAGTAAAAATCCATTTGTGTTTGCAAACAAGATATGTCTTGAATGTTCACTAGGGACCTCTTGAGCAAGGAGGTGCCAATTTTACTGTCGTCTTTTCTAGACATCACATAAAACCAGCAGCCCAAGTGCAGGAGGTATTTTCTTCTCCAATAAAGACCTTTTGCCCTTGTGTCCTGCACTGAAAGTGTTTCAATTCCTAGAGGAATTTTTGTCCTTCCTAATGTGATTACTAATCTGGGGATCTCTCATGCAGAGAAAGAGAGCCCACAGTTTGTGTATTTTCCTTCTCCTTCCTTCAAGGCTGCAGAGAAGCACAATGGTTTGTTAGTGCACACCTGCAGCTACTGGGCCTCCATCAAATCTGCTGGGACCACATTTAGGTCAACAGGATTTTCTCAAAAAGGAAGAGCTCAGGAAGGCTCAGGCCTCTGGAAAACTTAGCTCCCAGTAGTGCCAATAATTCAGGACTTAGGCAGCTCCAAGAAGGTACTCCCAGCTACTTGGATTAAAGTTTTCTCCTCTTGAGAATACCTCCAATGCTAATTTTACCCAGAATTTACTCAGAAACTAGGTTTTACTGATAACCTGAAGAGTTTCTGAATGTGTATTGTCCTTTTCCCATGCCACAAGCTTGTAATTCTGAAAATGTACCTAGTGGCTAGGACAGACATTTAAGATTAGAGGCAGAAAGCTATTAGCACTCTCAATTTCTAATTAAGAAGTAAAAATCTATAGCAAATTAGCCATCTAAATAGAAGATAGCACCATAAATACCTTTGTAGAGCTTGGGCTAAATCCTTTTGCTCCCACCATAAATGATTGTTATTCTGTGATCCACGTTTATCTCATCAAGTGGGTCGAATGTGAAAAAGCTTCATCAAATTTAAACAATGAGTATAATTTCACAGAGAAAATTAATGAGAAGTCTGATTTAAGACTATGGACACTAACTCAGAGGAAAATTTAACCTGGATATCTGAAAACACTATGCAACAATTCTGTGAGACTGGAGATGTCTCTCCACAGAAAGCAGGAGAAAGGAAATTTAAACCTGGGCTGGAGAAAACATCATGGCACTGAGGGAGAAGCCTGTGGTGAGAGAGGAGGACAGAATGAGTAAATAAAGCTTTTTGCCCTGAATTTTTGTCCTCAATGAAGGGACAAAGCCTTTCTGAGTTTACAGTGACAAAGAGAATGTTGCTGCAATCTCTTTTCATTTAAATTACCAGGTCATCCTGGGAGATGTGGGGAGGAGGAGGAGGGAGAGGAGGGGACCTGCTTCAAATGACTAAAAGAAAAACAAGGACATCTCAAAGGATGAGCGAATTGCTCAGAAAATGGAGCTCACTTGCATATGCCAGCTTAGCATAAAAAGGCACTGAAATGCAAGAGCCCCTGAACAAAATACAGTGAATACAGCAAGTTGGAGATGTGGTCACAGGGAGTTTGTATCCAGGTGCTGGCTTAGTAATTGGGTCAATGTCTGCAGATTCATGAGTACAGGTGTCCCACAGGGAAGCAACAGAGCATGCTCATACCCTGCTCTGTATCTGCTGAATCCATCATCCATCCCCAGATAGCTTAATTCATTTAGGGGGAAAAAAAATAAAAAATCGTTTGTTTCTAAACCCCAAATGAGGCAAAAAAATTGACAGTAAAAGAGAGAGAGAGGCTGGCTGTACGTCCTTGATAGGCTCTTTGCTTTCCCTCAGTAAACTATCAAAGGTAGATTAAAAACAGAAACTGTTGTTTCAGACTTGCATCCCCAATTTTTTCTATTGTCATATCTGTTCTACTCTGCTCTCCAAGGGTTCCAGTGGGCTGTCCATTGCTCTCTGAAAGAGCAACCTTCACAGAGGCTGCATTTTGCCTCCTGCCAGCATCCTGTTCACAGAGCATCTTGCTGGCAGCGTGTGGGGCAGCAGATCTCAGTGTGCCCAGGGCATGCTAATGTAATCCAGGGTGATTTGGGGAGGGCTCTGGACTGGCCTGAGGTGCTCACAGGGGCATAGGTGAGCATGCCTGTCTTCAGAATGCCCCACGAAAAATTCTGTGCAACCCCTGATTCCCCTCACCTTCCACCAGCACCTTCCATTCCAGCATCTGTCACAGGTTCCTCTCTCCAAGAGGGAAACCCCTGTAGAGCCAGCACTTTTATTAGGGAGTCCTTTTTTAGTGTTGGAGTGCCTTCATGGTAATAGAGCAGGAAGTGGGTAGAAGGGACCCATCTGGCACTTGGAGAGGGACTCAGCAAGCTTTGCACTGGGCTTAATTGCTGTGGGATTTGCTGGCAGCTGCAAACTGAACTCTAATACAGAGAAGCTTCCTCCTGTGGTTAAAGAGATCAAAAAGGACAGGTGTAGAGAAAGGAGTCTGTAATCCTGCTGAGTCTCTGGGTAGTGTGAGGACCCATAGGGAAGACCTTGCAGCCTAGAGCAGGCAGCATGGTGGTCTAAATTAGAAGAGGAACATAACCAGTCAAATTAATAGCTCAGAAGTGCAAGGCACAATTGATACCTCTAACTGCACTCGACGTGAGCAGAGTTTTCCCCGAAATATCAGCCCAGACTAATGTAGTTGTCTCATGCTATTTGAGCACACACTGATAGCACACAGTGCAGCCTAAGGATTATAAGACAATGACTATTGTAAATGTGAGATCATGAACAGGGTCCACTATTTGTCTTCAAAGCAATTTTGCTATTAGAGAGGGAGAAGAAAACAAATCAAGCAAATTATATTTGTTTTAAAATGATCAATCTCTCTATCTGATTCATTTGGCCAGTGTCCATGCTTGTCAGGTGTGACTGCCTGTACAATCTTCCATTGTTTCTAATGACCTGCTCAGGCTCGGGTTAATTGACCCACTCAGACATTTTTCACAGGCCTTCTTATTTTAATAAAAAGCACTTGTGAAATTTATAAAGGCTAAGATGAATCAAGATAAAAAATAAAGTTAAAGAAGGCTCTTATTTAGCTGTTTCCCTCTTTGCTTTTCTCTGTGTAATGGCTACAAGCAGGCAAGCAGCAGTAAGGAAAGATGTAGTGCAACAGGAGGATTCCTAATTGCTCCTTCTGGCCACAAAGAACAGGAGCAGCCAATTGCTGCACCTTCATCAGAAGGGCATTAATTCAAAGCCCGTTGTGTTTATGGCTATCTTGGATCAAGCCTTGAAATAATTTTAAGTCCGTTGTAAATACCTGAAATATGTGTAATTACAGTCCCTTATGAAGGTAATTCTTTGATGACCTGAAGCCACAGGTGGAGCATTGGAAAGCATGGGAAAGGTGTTCAATATTTAACTCTCTTGCAAGCTAGGAGAACAACATTTAAATTAGTAATAAACTCACAGGCACCTCCAAGAAAGGCCAGTGGCTATAAAGGCAAAACTCCCATCAATTTTCCTTGAAATACCTGCTGGAGAAACTCAGCGTTCAATAGAAATTCCTCCTGGAGCTCACTGAAACTTTTCACTCCACAGAATTCCTGCAGGGAGAGGATTTGTGAGGTGTGTAACTTGTCTGTGTATGTAATACTGGTTGTATGCACACACTACATTAGCTCAGTAAGGACTGTTTGGAATTTCACCCAGGGAGCGAGCCATGAATCCAGAGAGTCTCTGCAGGTGCTCGAGAGATGATGAAGGAGCAATTCCTTTTGATGTGTACCCCCAGCCCTGCTCAGCTGTCAGTGCCTCATCCAGCAGCAGCTATAGCCAGGGGTGGTGGCTGTTTAAAAGAGCATCAGAGTGAGGGTGAGGTGAAAGGATGTCCAAGACAGACAGACCAGCCCCAAGGACAGCACCTCAAGAGCAGCTCAGCACAACCAAGCAGCTGATGGAAATGGCCACAGACTAGACTTTATAAACACATATTTAAAACTTTTTATTCATCCCACCTCCTTTTCTTCTCATTCGATGGCTCACTCCTATGCTAAAACAAACTGTGAATGGGCAAGCGTGACAAAATTAGAATGCGCTGTAGGAGTGAGAGACTGAGAGCCAGGTAGTGGCACCTCGGGGAAAGAGAGAAACATCCAGGGTTTGCTGGGAGAGATCTGCTCAGAAAGACCCTGGGGAAATCTGCAGCCTGCTCTGTAATTGTGACAGTCTTATTAATAAAGCAGGAGCACTGTAGAAGACAGACAATCCAGAAGAAGCTCAGGGATTAAGGAGAAATCTTTGCAGAAATTTTCAGATACCATCAGATGTGCTTTAATATCATCCAATGCTTACTGGAAAAGAGCGAACAAATATTCTGCTGTAAAACAGTTCTTCCCATTTTACTACATTTTTCTACTTAGTTTTTTGCAGTTTGAGAAATTTTTAATCTTTTAAATACAATTAAAGGGACTATGGGGGGGAACTCTTCTTTCCCTCTCACAGGTTTCAGGTTGAATTAGCTCAATTCCTGACTCTGTTTCGTTATTTTAATAAGATTGCAGACATATGTTTCAGGGGTTTATACTAACATAATTATATATATAGATCAATAGAAATGCATATTAACAAGTAGGTACACAAGTATACATTATAAAAGATACGTTTTTCATATGGAAATCATTACACACAGCTTAGCATTTCGGTGATTGACACAACATTATTATAACTAAATTGGAAAGCGTCTTTTCCTGTAACACCTGCCTCAGTCTTTGTTGCAGAAAACACAGATGGAAGTTGTGAGACTCCCCATACTACCCTTTTCCCTTTTATTTTGCATTAAGGCTCTGCCAGGAGAGGACACCCCACAAAAGAGGGGATATCCTTAATTTGGAGAAGGGTTTGAGATGACTTTTAGCCCAGGCACGCGTGCCCCAAGGCACAGCCCTCGCCTCCTCCTCACTGTGAGAGGCTGCAGGTCCTGCTGGAAACCCCCAGGACACCCTTCTGAAGGGGAGGACCCTGCAGCTCCCACTGAGCTGTGCCTGGAATGCTGGCAGTACAACCTGTGCCTCAGCCCCACCTGGGAGCAGCAGTGCTGGTTTTAGCCCTGGCACCCTGGCTCCCTCCCAGCCAGCTCCCTCTGCTCATGGCAGCTCCTCTCTGCCCTGCCTGCTCCCAGCCAGGAGTATGGATGGCCACTTTGCCAAGGTTATCATTCTCTGAGGTGCCCTGGAGCCCAGGATACATTTAGATCCCATAATAATACTGATAATGATAATAATAAATAAAGCTGGAATCTTGGGAGGACATTTATTTTAATGATCCCAGCTCTGCCTGCTACATTCAGGGGTAATATCTGCTATCTATCTACGTCTTCTTTAATCTGGCCAAGTAATTTGAGGTAATATTTATCACATAAAGGCTCTGGGTATTTGCAAATACCTCTTCTGTCCATTCATAACTCTCAAAACTCAGATTTCATGAAGCAAAGATCCCCATGGCTAACTAGCCCACCCAGGCTTGAGGCATTTTCAGTTTTGAACTCAATTCTGACAACACTGAGCATTTCTCTGTGGTGCTGGGCTTGTTCACCTCTCTCAACCTTCAAGGAGAATGCAGAAATAAATAAAAAGTTGGGCAGGGATGGAACAATACATATCCAAATATTCTCCTATCTTCCATCCCTTCGTGATTCAGGGTTATATTGAGCCAGAGTTAGTAACACAGGGGGACTCCTCTCCAGCGAGGATGATTGTTTCCCCCTGAAACTACACAAGTTATAAATATCCAGAATTTCCCATGGAAAAAGGATTCCCATAATTCACACACTGGGCTGAGAGCAGCACCCTTGTGCTCACTCTGTGTCTGCTGAGTGCTCAGCTCATTTGGTGCCTCCTTTTTCCCTCTGGGAGAAATGGGGAGCACTTGGTCCCCCAGGTTTGCAGAGTTCACTGGAAAACCTCCCAGAATGGGAGCAGAATCTGGGAGAGCACGGAGAGCTCATGCATCTTGCAGCAGGCTGAGACACATGTCGAGGGAAATTACTGGGCACATCTCATCTGCAGTAGATCTCCTAGGAAGGGTCTTGCTCGGTGAGTGGCTCAGAAACAAGCCCTGTTCAGAGGGCTGAGGCCTCTGGTTCTGCCTGACAGATTGTGCTCTCACACTCCTTTTCTCTCACCTTGTCATCCTGTGAGATGACTCATGCAAATGAATAGCAGCTGAACTTAAATCAGAAAAGTCCTTAGGGACATCAAAGGGCACAGAACCTGGGGAGAGGGAGGGGAGGTGTTTGCATAGTCATCGTGACAGTCACCAGAGAAACAAACAATTAGATCCTTCCCTGTTGATGAATTAACAGTGCTTCAGCTGTAGTGTCTATTGTGCAGTCTCCACGCAGGAGTCAGACCAGACCTTCAGGTGTTTAACTGGCACCTGCAAAAATCCTCAAAAAGAGTGGAACTTCACTTTAGAGAGAGCCTGTCCTCCCTCAGGGTATCCCTGGAGAGAGAACTCCTTGACTCACCCACTCAGCTAATGAGTGTCGGTTCTGCTTTGTGCAAAAACTCCTCAAGGTGAATGAGTCTCGTAGGAACATACACAGATACGAAACCACACAGAGGAAATCTTTGTTTCCTACAGAAGGAAAAAAAAAAGGGTGAATGTGTCTGTGTATAGGAAAGCACCCTTCCTTGTCCTTCATTCCCCCATCTTCTTTACAAGCTTGAATTCCTTGAATAAAAGGGGGCAGTGTTGAAACAGTCTCTAGGTCAACAAACGAAGGCTTGTTTATCAGCACATAGCTAAGGCACTGCTGAAACACCATCTTAATTAATAACATGACCTTGCTAAATATGGCATCCAACTGCACATGCAAATTCCTGCTATTTCTCAGTTGTGTTTGCTTTCTATTCCCAGTAAAAACAAGTGTTTACTCATCACCTAGGCTGCAAAGGCGAGGGATCCTGCTATCTCCCCAGCTGCACAACCTCTACTGATGGTGCAAGGCATGGAAAAGGCAGAGCTTGATTTTCTCCAGTCCCAAGCAGAGTTTGCAATGACCACTCTTGGGAGATGCTCTGTCAGCCCAGGGCTTGATTTTTGAGTTGTGTGAGCGGCTGAGTGAGGCTGAGGCTGGAATCCCTGCTGGGAGGGGTTTCCTTGGTGCTGTTTGCAGGACCCCAGTCTCAGAGCAGCAGCTCTCCCCCTGCACCTGAGCTGAGCAGGTTTCCTCCCCTAGGACCCAGCAGTCTCCTGCAGTTCTAAACTGAACCCTCATGCACAATATCTCTCCAGAAAGGATCTCTTCCTAGAGAACCTGCTGCTCTGGGAGGCTTCCACGGACTTGCAATATTCTTCCATTTTAAGGGCTGAGTGGCAGAATTGAAAAAGCAAAGCAAAACAGAGAAATCCTTTCTGTCTCCTGGCATCTTTGCTACTTCATTGCTTTATAATAAATGCACATTCCCAGCTGGCCCGAGGGCCCTTCTTTCCTGCCTGGGCAGAGGTGCTATTCATTCACGGTTCACAGGGGAGGGAAGGAGTCACACACTTTGCTTTCACAGTCATGTAGTCCCAAATCAAGAACCTCCACAAGACACTATCTAATCAAAACCAGACACTCCCTGAGGGCACCATATATGTTTAGGAAACAAGGGCAGTCAGCCCTTCATGACCAAATTTCTCAATGAAGGAGGGAATAGTCCTTTTTTTACCACAGCCCCTAAGCTTGCTAGAGAAACAGAACAATATTCTCATCTCCTCCTCTCAGTTCCCCACCCCCAGGTCCCCCCACAAAAGCAGACAGAGAAATAGCATACACGCTGCTCAGGGATGCTCCTGTCTCTAATCTCCTGCTCAAGACAAAGGCACTCTTAATATAACAAATGTATTTCTTTCCGACTTCCCCATGGTGGGGCTGAGGAAAAACATCCACAAACAAGGCAGAAGTGCTACTAGTGAAAGGAGAGACATGAAGAGGGAGCAGGATTCCTGGGCTTTGTTTTGGGTCCTCCCACTGCTCACTGTAGGGAGTGCAGATAAGTCATGCTTAACCTCCCTAAACAGTTTATCTAATGCCATCTGGGTTTATTTTTCTGAAGTCTCAAAAAATGCTCACATTCACTTTGTCAGTGTCCATGTGCAACATCACACGTGCAACAAAAGCTGTGTCTGGGAATGTGTGACCCCTGCACATGACAAAGCCCCTGGGACTGCTTGTGGCCTTGGGAAATGGGCTAAGCAAAGCCTGGGAATCCCAAGGAGAGAGGTGATGGCAGCAGTGCAATTCCTGAGAAAGGGAAGGGCTGCTGAGGGGTTGCTGAAGTTTGCTGAAGGGTTGAGGCACACAAGGGTTTCTTGGGAGGAAAAAATACTGTTCTTTCACTCATCCCAGGCATCATCTTGCAGCACCTGAATGGTGGAGAATGGTTTCCCATGGGGTGATGCTGGTAGAGCTGCTGGAGTCACTGCCAGCCATAATTCAGCTCCCAGTGCTAAAATCCCTGGGGCAGAGGCAGTTTTCTTTGCTCTACCTGTTCTCTGCTTCAGGCTGTGGGGGCCTTAAATCCTGGTTCCAGCCTCAGAGTACACCCACAGGACAAACTTCAGGAGAAGCAGCAGCTCTGCAAGGAGCAAAGCCAGAGTCAGACTGCGAGAAGGACGAGCTGCTGGGAATAGGAATTATCACTAGAGGGTTATTCCCAAGGTTGTTTTTCCTTCTAAAGCAAAAAGGCACTTAAGGATGGGCCTTAACTCCTTCAGTGTAAAGCACCAAGAAGTGGAGAATGCCAGCCCTGCCTCCCCACTCTCCTGCTCCTAAATGGGAACACAGGACTTTCACCCTTCCCTCTCCATTACTCGTGGCTTCTGCTGCTTTGCGAGGCAAGAAAGGGGACAGCTCAAAATGGAAAAGAAAGCTCTGAAAGGGATGATTACATGTGGGAGAAAAAGAAAAAGCCCACTTTTCTCCACACAAAGGGAAGCTGCTGGATGATTGCTTTAGGCAATACACGAGGTTGCTTTGTAACACACAGTTTTCTATCCAGGGTCCTCTTTTAAGTGCTGCAATAGAAGAGGAGGGAGAAAGAAAAATGGAAGTGGATTCAAGTCCTCTTCACAGAGAAATGCCCAGCCCACCTTATAAGGATTTTATTCCCTCTTGTCAAAAATAACTAGACATGGTTGAGGCTTACAGAGCTCCCAGTTCTCATTGTTCCCAACTGCCAAGCCCAGATGGTCATCCTGCTTCTGGGAAGTTGGCAGACTTACCAAGAGCACCTCTTACTCCTTGTCTCCCTCTCAGGGACTGGGTTTTTCCATGGCTTTCCTGCACAATGTCAGGGTGTCACGTCAGAGCTACGTGGCTGGCTGGTGTCTCCCCACACTATGAGAAAACAGTTGTGTTTCTAACACTACCATCAGTTCATCTAGCTAAGAAAAACAGGGCTGAAAGTGAAGAAATAAGAGCAGGAGTGCAAGAAGCAGTAGTAAAGATGATGAGAAAGATATGATCAAATCTGGGATATGTACTACTTATGTTGATGGGCAAAGCTTTTTTCAAAACTGCAAACCCCTCAAGGACTTGTGACAGTGATGGTTATACACCCACGAGTCAGTGTGCTAAACTTGGCACATGGGAAGCAGATGTTCATGCCAGCTCTCCATCAAGACCCTCTGTGTCTCTCCAAAGCCATGTCCCTTCCAAACCTCTCATTCCTCACCTCCCACTGAATCCTGTATTTCATTCCATCACTGGCCACATATACATTTGCAGTAAAGATTTTGGCTGTTGGGAGTGGAAAAAGGCAGAAGAGTGTTGCTGTTCCCTTGTGCATGAACTTCTCTGTGTTGCCTCCTTTAGGAACCAATCCAGAGTTTCCAAATCTCCCAGCCTGATTTCCAATGCACAATGATTTATCACTGTCCCCGTTGTCTTACCCACTCCTTACATCCAGCTATATATTTTGGGAAAGGAGATTTACTTTTTGAGTGATGTGAAAGCATTTGCTTGACATGATGGAAATTTATGAGTTGTGACTCCCAGCTCCTCCCCCAGGACCCAGGAAAGCAACTCCTGGCAGGGGATGAGGAGGGGAGAGCAGAGTCTGCAGACAGAACCAAATGGACACGGCTTCCTGCTGACAGCAGATATTTATGGATTTGCCAACATTTTAGTATAAAAATAAGGAGAGTTACTGAGGTGTGGGGGGAATAGGGCAGAAACAGCAAACTCAAACACAGCCATCAATCTCCTGCCTGCCTGGGGTGACAAGTGGAGGAGAGACCTCCGCTACCCATCATTGCAAGCAACCATTACATAAGGATGCAGATGATGGACAATATTCACAGGCTTCTGCTTTCTTTTCCAAAGGTCTCCTGCCCCAAGACCTCTGCACGGAAAAATGGCTTAAAGTAGACAAGCCCTGCTTGTGCCAACACATTACCAGGGCAGAGCAGGAGCTTGGAGACCAGGGTGGTGTTTTCCTGTGCAGCAGTTGCACAGAGTTCAGGTGTGGTGCTACAGCTGCTCCTTGGTGTCTGCAGGGACTCAGCAGCAGGGCTGGTGGGAATGTTTGCTGCCTCATGGACAGTGGCTACAGACTTGTGTGATTGTCAGCTGGCAGCCTTTCACAGCCAGTGTTCAGGATTATCAGTGATCAGTCCCATTAAGCAAGTCCTAGGCTGCTTCCCTTCCACTTTTACCCTTCTGCCTGCTCATCCTCCCTTGGTTCCCTTTGTCTCCCAGTGGTTTCTTTCTTCCCAAGTGTTGCTGCAGGTAAGGGCTGAGATTTCTGCCTTTTGGTTACATTCCACACTGAAGGTCTCACCCATGAGATAACTAAGAGCACTTGTGGTTCTATGGGCTTGGGGAACATAGTTGTGGACTCAAAAATTGCTGTTTATGTGCTCTGGTGTAGCATCCAGCAGCCTCTCAAGTGTTCAATGTGTTTCTCCTCCAGCCCCAGTTTTTTCCCCAAGTTTTGTGACCAGTAGCTCAGCAGCTTTACAGAATCTCTGAGAGACAGAAGTGGTGGCACAAAAGGATTAGCCAGCATTCCTGGGAACTCAGCACAGAAGAGAAAGGATGTTATAAAGGGGACATCATGCTGTCAAAAAACTTAAAACTGAACAAAAAGTGTTGATTTTGGATTTTTCTGGGGGGCTTGCTTGCTTCTTCTGTTTTTCAGTTGTTTCAGTAATAAATCATTAAGCATTTGTGCATATGTGTTCACAAATTGCTTGTGGATAGTCATTTGGCTTGTACTATTTTGTGCTTTAATTGTAAAGGATGAGCATTTTATGGAAGCATATTTCAGCTTATGGGCTACCCTGAGGATACAGCTGTCTTGTAATTCATGGTGTGTTACTGGTCAATGAAGTCTCCTGATATTTATTTTATCTGTAGAAACAAAACTTCATTTTCCAAAAGCTGAACACGTCCCAGCAGGAGAGAGGATTCTTGGTACTCACATTTGGATGCAAGTATCATTCTGCTGCATCCTTCATACAAGCCTTCTCAAGGAGGAGGATGAGAGAGGCATGGACATGGGTCAGTCAACCTGCTGTTGCAAATCCAAAACATCTCCACCCACCATGTGTTGCACTTGCCTGACAAAATCTCCAGTCAGTTCTTGAAGTTGCACAATTTGTCCTTGGGGACCTGAAATCCAGTTGCATTCATTCCAACACATGTGGCCTTGTCACAGTGGCATGGCTGAAGAATAAAACTTCTGGACTGCAGGATTTGTGCTATGAGCTCCCCTGGAGAGACTGAGAAGAAGATGCTTCCTGTGAGAAACAGTGCCCAGATAAAAAGGAGCAGCTCTCCACACTGCATGTCTGTTTAATTTCCCTGTTTTCACTCAGGCAGTGCATTCTGGAGGAGTGATGGACTGCCTGCTCTGCAGCTACACTGCCCCTTCCATCCTCCCCTCCCACCCCTCTGTTCAAACCCGACCAGCTGTGCGCTGAAGCCACAAACAACAGCTCGAGCATGGGTCAGCAGCACAGACAGCAGGAAGGAGGTGGCTGGTGGCACGTGGGGATCGGGGCGTGCAGTTGGCACGGCAGAGCTGGAGCTCGCCAGCTGCCAGGACCCACCCCTGCAATCTGCTGGTGCACTCAGCGCTGCAGACAAGGGCTTTGCAAAGGGAGGAATGAAACCCATGGTAGCAGCAAAAATTATTTACCCAAAGTTCATGAGCTTGTTATTAATGCTTTCTCCAAGCCCCGTGTGCCAGCGCAGTTCTGAGTGCCCACCCTTTATTTGCTGCAAGGCAAGAGCAAATGCAGAGTGAGGCAGCACATCACAAACAGCTTCTGAGCACCACAGAAACTCCTGCCCCCACTGCCCTCCCGAGCAGGGACTGGAAACCTGCAAACCTTATTGCTCCTTGAACGCTTTCTGATTCAAAGCACCTCCCAGACCCCCAGCTGGTGCACAAGCCTGTAGACAGAGGGTGATTTCCCTGCAGAACCACAGCCCATGGTGGAAAAGCAGTTTCAGATAACAGCAGCTATGGGGCACAGCAAAGGGCATTTGGTGCTGCACTGCAGTTAGGTGCTAGCTGTGGTCAGCCCATGCCTGTGGGTGCTGCAGGTTAATTCCCTGGCAGGAATGTTCCAGTGGCACTGGGGGCATCTGCAGCAGACAGCTCAGACAGCCTGGCACTGATGGACTCCCCCAGTGTCATTATCCTCTAACTCCCCATTAGATAAGGAACATTATGGATGATGAATTGGAGAGTCTAAGCAGGGAGAGAGCAGTACACTGTAAGATTAAACTGGGGAGTTGGCCACTCAACAAGCCCAGCATCATCTTCACTATGGGGCAGGACTTCTGAGGCTAAAAAATCTTACATTCAATACACATGGCAAAGTTATCAAGCCACTGGTATGCCAGTATTTCTAACAGGAATGAAAAGTCCTATTTGGAGTAATCTTTCCTTGGCTGAGACTGTCACCCAGGAGTTGTCCTTATCATCGTGTTTGTAGTTCCTGCCTGCCAAACAGGAACTGGATTTTAATCAACAATTTGTTTCCCTTCAGGGCACCAAGCAGTTCTGCTTAGACTTTGGGATATGACCAACACTCCCCTACCCTTCATTAATACAAATGAGCAGTGCTGTTGCTTAGTAGTGATTTGTAAGTAGTTATGAGGCTAAAACTGGCCTTTTACACAATTTCCTCTGAGGAGACAGGAGGGGAAAGCAATGCCAGTGTTAGGGGTGGCACAGACTGAAGTTGTGTATCTCTGTGCCAGCTGGTGGGACATGGGGTGTCCGAATTATCAGTATTCACTGAAGAATATTGGGGAGGGAGGAAGTAGCAATATTTACATTTCAGTTTAGAGTTGAGTTCTCTTGCACCCATTCCATTTGGGGCACATTTCCCTGAAATCAGGTCTGGACAAATCTAGGAATAACATCATAGCACATATCACAGGGGATTACATCTAATGCAAGTCACAAGAAAATGCAAACCAAGATCTTGCACAGAGCTGTTCCTATGTAGAGCAATTCCTTCCAAAATGCCTCTCTTCCAGGAACAAAACTTGAGCTGATTATTACTCTTATTCTGGAGGGACAGAAGATTTTTATTCTTTTCTGCAGCATTTTTCACAGTAGATGGTTGGCTCTCTTGCAGGGGACCTTGTCCTCCCTCCTGTCCTGGCAAGAGGCCTGAGATTTTTATCTGTTGAGCTCACACACACAGACCCTTGTTTGGGGGAATGCAGATAACATTTCTGCTTCTTGCAAAGACATGGCCACCCTTGCTCACATGGATTGTTCTTGCATGAAGGGACTGGAGCCCTCACACCATGGTACTGTGCTAATCTCAGTCTTGCTTTCAGCTTCCTGAATTTAATCTGAACTTTTCTGTGTAACACTAATGTTATGGAAAATCAGTTGTAATAGACGAGCACCATTATTGTTCTTCAGGTCAAGCAATCAATGCAGTAATTTCCTTCCACTTTAATGCTATTATTTGGCTGTAATCATTTCCAGTTGGATTTGCATGAGAATGAAGTTGAAATTGCTCCTGGTCACATTTATCTGGAAAATTTTCAAGACTGCTCTAGAAAATCAAGGCTTTGTTCCAATGAGCTTTAATTAACAGTGATCATGATTTTGCTGCTCTTTAAGGATTTGATATCTTCTGGAGATGTCACCAAAGACACTCAAGGGATCCTGTAATTCACTGTATATTTCTGTCTGAGAGAGAGCTCACTATGGCCTTGGATTGCCTGAACACATTTTTTGTTGGGTTTTTAGCAGCAAAGCTAAACCAGAAAAAAATCCCAAACCCTCTCTTTTATGGACAGTCAGATCAGCACTCAGTGATTAAGGAAACCAGAACATTGCCTGGAAAGCAAGGCTCAAAACACTGGCAGTTTTCTGCCATAAATCCTGTTCCTTAAACAACACATCCATATATAATGGTTTAAATAAAGCAGGGCCAGATGCAGTTCAGAAAAGAAAGTAGCTAAAAAGAATGCTGTTATTTAGGGCTTTCCATAATACAACTACCATGGCTTATATATTGGTGCTGGGGTCTACAGCCCTTTAATTTTCCTGACAGTTTTATGCACAGTTATCCCTTCAGAGGCTGCCTCTGATGCCTCTCCTGCACTGTGTGATATTGCAAGTCATGAAGAACGTCAGCACAGATCCCAGTCTTTTTTCTCTAGGACGTGTCTTTCCCCAACATGTTGTTGTGTGGTCTGGGAGAAGGGGAGGAGACCTCAAACACAGCATACCCAGGGTTCTTCAGTCAGCAGGGGCTGATTCAGACCATGCATCAGATGAGACTCCATTGTCCAGCATTTCCCTTGGTCTCCAACTAGTTGACAGGGAAAAAGGAGAAACTTTGACCCAGTTTCTTAAAATCCTCGCAGAGACGTGCTCCAACAGCATCCAGAAGCAGCAGCACTTCATAAAGGCCATTGTTTGCTGAGATAGACTTGGCCTGGCATCCCTGTGCCTGTTAGGAAGTGCCTTCTGCACTGTAAGGCCGCTGTCCAAAAGCAGAGGGGCTGTTGGAGCAGAAAATTTGAGGCACACTCGGAAAAGCATGGAGTTGACTTTGCTAACCAGGTTTCCCTTGTGCTTAGCAACAGCTCCAGTGGGCCCCTGGGAGTTTTCAGTAGTCGGGAGCCTTGTTCCTTGGCAGAAACATAATGTTGGCTGTTTAGCATGCTGCTGAACCTGTAATCTACAGCCAAGCAATAGCAAACGCTGGAGCCAAGTGAACAGCAGGCTTGGAAGGGGGTTGTTTGAAAGGGCTGATTTCCTCTGCCATTTGCAAAAGGGCATCCTGCAGCCAGGCCATATGATTCTGGACTGTGCCTCTCCCTGGATGTGCTGCCTCAGTGCTCTGCTTGTACCAAACCCAGTGCCACTCCTGACAGATTCAGGTGACGTCAGGTGATGTTCGGTAGGTAAGAGGCTCATTAAAATCAAAGAATGTGCAACCCCAGAACATGCACAGCAAAGCCAGATGCTGCAAATGCTTTTCCCCCAAGGTGCTGACCAAAGCAGAGCTCTCTCATACACCTGGCATCTTCTGCAGCACTGTTTTGTTCTTTTGGCATCATTCTTACTTAACCCCCACCCTGCTTTGACCAACTTGCCTTTTTCATAGAGTCTCTTGTGGCTGTGTCTTACTTCAAGAACATGTGTAGGTATCTCAGCCCACTCAGGACCAGAATCACTCAGAACCATGACCCACAACATCCCTTGCTGCTTCTCCCCTGACTGGTTTTGAAGCAATGGATACCAATCACAATAAATTGCTCCAAATGGCTCAGCAGTTTGCTGGTATGGACAACTGTAGATTCATTTTCACTCGTACTCGCAGCCAGAATTGGCATGGACTAATGACTATGGCAAGTTGAGCAAATTCATTTATGCCTGTGACCTCTTCCAGGATTTTAATGCAAGGTCTAATACACTAAATGATTATCAAAAGACTGTCTGCATGTGTCTGTCAAACACATCAGTGCACCCATTTCTAGGGAAGTGTGATGTGCACTTCCACCACAATCCAAATTTGGGGGAAATGTTTTATTTTCCTCTCACCAAAAACGAGGTATGTATTTACATAGTGAAAACAATCACATCCTCTGCTTGTGAAGCAGAGTTCCCCTCCTCCCCTCTCCCCAGTGAAAGGTGAAATTTCTCACTCAGCACCATTATGTCCATATCTTTTTGTGTTCCCACACCCTTTTCCCTTCCTGTCATTTCCAGCAGGCAGCTGGGATCATTTGTACAAAGCTTAGTGACAGAAGTAAAGCAAAAATAAAATTGACTGTAACATAATGCATTCTAAACAAAAACCTGGGCTTCCTTTTAACATGATAAACAAAAAGCCAGGATACAAATAATTTTGGGAAATTCTAGGCCATGTCCCAATTGTCTTTCTTTTCAGTTCCAGCTCCAAATGAGAGATTTGATAATGGCTTATTTCAAGATGTAGGGAGTCAACCCTCTATATCATGTCCCAGGTGTCCAGATAGCACAGGCATGCATGACAGACACCATGCACACTGAAAAAGCAAGGAAAAGAGAGTCTGAGACAGGGCTCATGTCCAGGAGATGACACCACATCCGTGATGCTCCCTGGACTGAAGCTCTCAGATTTCCTGGGCAAACTGGTGGCCCTGGTACCATCAGACTGTGCTGTGCCACTGACTTATGTGGGTGCCACTGAGCTGCCACATCACTGCCTCTACACCAGCAACTGTGAACTGTGCTGGGCATCTGGGGCAGCCCTGCCATCCATGTCCCCTTCTCCTCACTTCTGAAGGAGCTAAGTGGGGTGTGCAGATGGGAAGAGCTGACCCTCGTGCTGCCAAAATCATCCTGGGGTTAGGCAGCACCATTCCCATCCCAAGCTGGCATGTGAAGTTTGGCTCAGCACTGTTTGGTTGTGTTGGAGTCTAAATCATCCAGCATGAGCCCCCACCAAAGGAAATACACGACAGGCAAAAGAGAGCACAGAACCCCTTGGTCCAGGCACGGTAAAATCTCACTTCCTTGAGCTTGTGTCCGCACTTTTCCTCCTCAGCCCCGCTTAGCATGCCAGACTGGTCACTGTCCCTGGAGTGAACTCCATCTGACAGCTACCTTGCTGGCTGACAGCTTCACAGGGGACTCCAGGAGACCCACAGGCTGCCCTTTTGCCCTTGTTAACATCTGTATTATGAGCAACACTAATGGCAACATGACAAGCTGGAGATAGATGGATGTAAACAGACTCCCAGCAACAGTCACAGGAGAATTATTTGCATCATTATCTCTTTCTTCATTACCTGCAAAGGATCAGGACATTTATATTTTTGACATGTACTGCTGGTCAGTTTAGCAGATGCAGATTTAATTCTTATCCTTCATTGAAGAGGGGAAGAAGGAGGATTGGAAAGACTTGCCCTTGTTTATGGGATGGCTCTAAAAGGTTGAAGGAAAGCTAAAGATCATCCCCAGCAGTGGTGCCAGTCTGTTTATAAGCTATGGGCACAAGAAGCAGAAACTCTCAGGTTAGAAATCAATCTTTCTCAAAAAGAGAGAAAATAGGCATTGGGGCAGCACATGTTACAGAAATCACATGGGAAGGTCAGTGGATGAACACCAGAGCACATGGGGCAGCTGAACGTGGGCTTCCTGTCAGAGCCCAAGGTATTGAAGGGAGATTTACAGGGCCTAGGTGTGGGAGATGGGTAGGGAATATTCATTTTTCCAGGGTGACCAAAGGACTTTTTGGCTGCTGTCAAGACCATGTCTTGGAGAGATCCATGGAGGAACATGCAGCTGGGGATTTCTCTGAACAGGAGCAGACACATGCAAGAGCTGCATGAACTGGAAAGAAGGATGGGCCCTACCTCTTTCTTTACAGATCAGATGTTTGGATTTTCCCACATACACTGAGTCCCACCATCTCTGAGGCCTGTGTCATCTGGAGGACTTGAAACTAGACATGAATGAAGAATATTCTCCTCAGGACCCGCACTGCTGGAAGGATATCCTGCTGTTTGCCAGGATGGGATGTTGGGTGAGGAAGTGCTGTGAAGCACAAGCAGTACATGAACATGGGCTACCTGCAGGGCAGAGCTGCTGGACAATCCACTGGAGACAGGAGCTGGCTTGCAGGGCAGTAACTTGATATCAAACTCTACAGGCCCAGAAGAAAGGGGAAATTTGGCTAAATCTCCAACCAGGTCTCCTCCAGACTCACAGGAATGCTCAGTCCAGAAGCAGAGCCATCTGTGAAGGGAAGGTGCAGGGTGAGCGAGGCTCCTGACTCACTGCAGAGTTTCAGCTGGAAGAAGAGTGCAAGTGCAGTCCTTGCCTCTGCAGGCTCCAGCTGTGCTGCCAGGCAGTGCCAGTGCTGCTGGCTTTGGTGGAATGGGCAGCTCTGTGCTGGAAGCTCAGCAGTTCATTAGACACAGGCCAAAGAGAGTCTGCAGCAGGACATATGCTAGAGTTCTGCTTGGCCTCCAAGCAAAAGCCACTGCTGATGGGTGTAACAGGATATAGAGGGGAAAAGCCCCACAGTCCAGCCAAATCCTTGTCCTGTGAAGCCATGCCATTCCTAGTACCACAATGCCCTTATTTCTTCACACAAGAAGCTGCAGACTTTAATCCTGTAGTATATATTGACACAGTCTCATCATTTTCTTGATGCTAAAGGCACCACTGTATTTTTTCAGGTGATGTGTCTAATACAGGTAGTGTTATGTTCCAGCAGGATCCCAACATGACTCCAAAGATCTCCCCAGAATCTCTCCTGCTTAGAAACAAATTGCCCAACTCAATAAAAAAATCCCATGGAACCAGACCCAGCAAGGAATTAATACAACATGCTACATGATTACTTATTTTTATGGAGTCAAGCCATCTGGTTGTTTGGTTTTTTTCAGACATTTCCCTATAACAGATCTCATGCCTTCATATGTTTTTCTTATTTAAAAAAAAAAATTAAAAATCACCAAATCTGAAAATCCAAAGTAGAGTTTGAGATTACACACAGGAAGCACTTGGAAAGTTCCACAAAGAAAACTCTGTATGAGCTGTTCTGTACTTTTACAGAGGACCCCCAGGATTTTCTTCATTTAGATTTATGAAAGGACCAGCATATTGATTATGTAACTGCCATCTGAATTTTAATAATATATAGAAGAAGTAAATGGAACTGCTGAGGAATTTAACTTGCCTATAAATAGAGAGTGGCATCCCCATTAATTCATTAAAGGTATATGGGAAGTGTAACATATTCCAATTAACATTTCATAAGATGGTTGTAGCTTGTTAGTTATGAACCAACATTTGTCATTTTCTTTTTAGAGCAATTAAATGATATCCAATTCCCTTGGCAAGCTGGAGCTGTCTCCTTTGATAGCTTTCAAAGTTTCTAGAGAGGACACATACAAAAGGTAAAGAGGTTCCTGTTTTGCTGCTCTTTTTCTTTTTTTCTTTTTCTCTTTTTCTTTTTCTTTTTCTTTTTCTTTTTCTTTTTCTTTTTCTTTTTCTTTTTCTTTTTCTCTTTTTCTTTTTCTTTTTCTTTTTCTTTTTCTTTTTCTTTTTCTTTTTCTCTTTTTCTTTTTCTTTTTCTTTTTCTCTTTTTCTTTTTCTTTTTCTTTTTCTTTTTCTTCCTCCCCTTCCTTTTTTCCTCCTCTCTCTCTTTCTCTCTGCCAATTAGAAAACATTTTGCATCCTGAATGGGCTTATTCACCCATCGTTCAGTTGAATAACCACTAGCTAGATATATCTTGCTTAAGCACAACAACTGGCCTGGTACCAGATGAGCTTGATATTTATTTAACAAACAGTGCTGTCTTCGTAGATCTAAATTAGAGCCTTATTTGAAATACTTAAAGTTTACCCATTACTGTTTGCCCTCAGTGAAAATCCAAGTTCTGGTTACGTCCCTGCTCACTAGGATTAGAACTGTCACAATATTTATTTAACAGGAGGAGGCATGCTAAGCCATGCTGCAAACATTGCTGTGCCAATATGAAGAGGAACTTACTGCTTTTTACAGTGTTTCTTTCTCTGCATGTGCTCTCTCTCCATCCCTCCCTCTTTCCTTCCCTTCCTGCTGTCCCCCTGTTCTCCTGCCCCACCAGCCCCTCCACACATCCTCTCCCACAGATGGCATTTCTATTTCTATATGATTCTGGTGGAAAAATATGTTTGAAAAACATATGGGATTGGTGCTGATGGAGGGAAGGAGGGCAATGCATGGCCTGTCCCCTCCTCTCTTGGTGTCCCTTGTGCCCCAAACTACACTGATCAGTGCAATGGACAGGTGGGAGGGCACAGAGTCCTGGCCCCTTGGTTCCTCATCCTCCCTGGTGAGACTCATGCTGCACCACAAGCTGCCTCCAGCTGGGAGACACGTGTCCTTTAGCCATTAGCTCAGGGTATTTTTCCCACAGCAGCAGGGCCAGGTGCACTTTGGGTCTTTTCCCATCTCGTTGTGAAAATGTAAGCTGTGGGAGGAGAGGGATATTGTTCTTCTGTTTCACTTGGTGATGCAAATCCCCCTTCCCCACAGGGAATGGATGAACAAATACCCTTGGTACAAGTGCTAGGATAGCCTGGTAATTTCCTCTTCTTTTTGAGATACAAAACACAGATCCCTCCCTTCGGTCTGCAAAGCCTGCTGAATTTCTGGAGCTCAGCAAAGAGAGGGGTGGTTTCCTGTCTCCAGCCCTCTAGAAAGACAGCAGCACAAGGGAAGGAAAAGCAGCAGTGAAAAGGTAGGAGGAAGACTGTGGTAAGCTGTATACATGTATTTTATGCTGATAATTATGAAAGAAGAAAGTTGCTATCTCAAGAAGTTAGTATTTTCAGCCTGATTTCTCCAGCAATCATTCTGTCTGTCAGTTCTCCTTTAATAACTTTTGAACCAGCTGGCCAATTTCAATCAGACTTGACAGGCAGATGGAATTTTGAGCGGTACCAAGCTCTTGCTGGATGTACAGTGTTGGTGCCCTGCTGAGCACAGAGGGCACAGCTCCCCCCTGAAGGAGCAGTCCGTGAGGGCTGCACAGGACCCCTCTGAGCAGGGCAGGATCACCCTGTGTGATGGCACCACTCCAGGGATGGATGCTGCATAGGAACATTTCTGAACCCCAAGTGAGCTCTGGGTCTGCAGAAAGAGGAGAGGGTAGGGCAGGGGGAGGGAGAGAGTTTGCCAGGTGTCCTTTGGGACAGACACATCACTGTGCAGAATAAAGAACTGCAGGGAACACACTAGGCTCTTCAGAAAGCAGAAAAAGAAGGGGAAAGTAAACCCTATAGGTACAGCATCACAAAAACCAGGAATGGAGGAAACACTGCCATTCAGTCTACTAAAAGAATAATGAGGAAAGCAAGTCCAACTGCTTTCGGCTAACCCATCCCAGTCTCTGGGTGAGGAACACTCCATTCAAGGACTGAATTCCAGAGCCAACAGACTTGTAACAGTCAATTATCGTTTCAACTACAGATGGGAAAACCTGATAAAATGAGTCCTGTGTGGACAGGGGATTGAAATAGAGCTTGGGCAGGGATTGCAGCCAGAGATTAGTGGTCATAAATACATCAAAAGCAAAGGACTTTGAGACACATGCATAGCACCACCATTTATAAACTGCCATGTGTCCCAATTCATACCTCACCATTCATGGGCATGCTGGGAAGGCTGCACAGCTCAGGCACAGACTCTTCCTGAAGAAATACCCTTTTCCTTAAATGTGACTGGAGTTTCAGAAACTGCAGTGGTTTTGTGTTTGGGTGTCTCTTTTACCCAAGGCCAACCAAAAAAAAAAAAAAAGCATCTGTGCCTATTAAGATGTTTCTCATCTGGTGTGCTAGGTCTGTGCTAGAGTTAACTCTGCGTCTGCATCTTCATCAACAATGCGACATCGCTTACACCAATTTGATTTTACCTTGTCTTGGAGATGAAAGCAATTTATAAGTTTCAAAGAGCACTCTCTGGCTGGGATCCAAACACAGGAGTGTAGTGCTGAAAAGAGAATTGCTGGAGACTTTTATGTCTGGCATATGGTGTGCTAGTTTCCTTTCTAATCTGGGTAATGAAGGTCAGTAGGAAGTGCTGAGCTGGTTGTGTTGGCCAAGGCGTTTGATGACCTGCTCACACAGGTGGGGATTTCAAACCCTGACCAATGAGAACTAGCAAAAGGAAATCTAATCACTCACTACACTGAAAACCTGGAAATATGTGTTTTCCTCCTCATTTCTGAATACTTTTTTCTGGAGAAGACAAGAGTCATGGCTGGGCTGCAGCAAGGGAAGATTTCTGCAGGCTGTGCCACATGGGGCTATTCGGTAGTGCACCTGGTGGATCCCACTAGCATCTGTGACTAATTGAGAAGATAAATCCATTTTGCTGGAGTGGTTTAGATTTCCAAAAGTCCTTCAGTCTATTCCAACTGAGCTGATTAGAGTCCAGCTCACTGGGAGTCATTACTGTCAATCCCACCAGCTGGCCTGAATTTTGCAAGGAGAAAAAAGCAAGAAAAATGCATTAAAAATGAATAAATCTATATTTCATGATTTATGCAAACTGATTTTCCCCAAAGGGGGTCCTATCCCTAACATCATCACATCTTTGTGATGTTCCTGCATGGCTTGGCTTGCTCGTGGATCCCCCTCAAAAAGACAAGAAGCATTTCAAGAGTTAAGTGTCAGCATCAATGAAATTAGGAGCATTTTGGATACAGATGAGATAAGGGCACATACAGCCTCTGGATATAGACACATATAGAGGTAATGAATTCAATATCTAATGCAAGATCTAAATTCTTGCATTCAGCCAAGTTATATTTATCACAGACTCTGCTTCTTAGAGTACAGTCATAGCTGGAGCACGATTAGAAGTGCAGTTCATTTCAGTTACCTCAGACTACTTAGCAGTTGTATTTGCTGTAGATTTTGCTCATCTGCCAGTTCCAGGTTTTTTCAGGATCTCTATCACTTGTTTCACAAATGGGAGGGAAGAGTCACCACCTTTGGAGGTGATCATGCTGGCCTGGGAGCTGTGTTTGGATAAACCCCCATATCTTCCATCCACCTCAGATATTTCTTGCTAGTCCATCTGAGGGACCTGTCACTAGTCCCACTGCAGACAGATGAGCCTCTATCAAGCCATAGAAAAGGTCAGAATTTTTTGTCACTCAATTTTCCTTTTTTCTTGTTTCCTTTTCCCTCTAGTAGTTTATTTAAGCCCAGAGAAAGAGCTTCGTCCCTAGCTCATGTAGAGCTCTGATGTATGCAAATCCTCCTTGTGCTCCCATGGCCCATTTTTTTCCCCTTCTTTCCTTTTAATTCTAGATTTGAAAATAAAATGCGAGCTGGCTGCACAGAGATCTCTCATGTGTGCAACTTCCAATTGTGGCAAATTGGAACTGTCGATGCAAGCAGCTCAGATTTATTTATATATTTAAGAGGAAGGAGGGAGGAGAGGGAAAGGGAGGGGGAGATGCTCGTGGTGGAAAGGAAAAAGAAAAATAACAGATCCAAGCAAAAAGGGATTTGAATCTCAAATACTGCTCCCTGGCCCATATTACCCAAATCCCTCCAGTCTTGTCCATGGCTGCCTCTTGCCTAGTTAAAAACAACAGGCAAAAGATCAAAAACATTTTTCCCCCCACAACACTAAGAGTTGTTGAGTTTTGCAGATGCCATTAGGCAACCAAAGTCTAACACCGAGACTGATGCAATTAATACTTGGTGCTTCAAAACATTAGCATAGCTATTTATATAAATTAGTAACCTTAAGCCCAGGCAGTAGCATTATTACAGCATTACTAATTAAATCACAATAAGCTTAGTTTGCAGTACTATTAATTATGAAGCTGCCATAGTGATATTGGAGATCTGATTGGCCTATTGTCAGTCATTACCCGATCAGTAATGAACCAGACAGGCAATGAAAATCAAAGCTGAGGCTCCAGCAGCGCTGTTCCCAGTTGCTGGGAAGAAGGGCCACCATTCCAGCAGAGGAAGGATCAACATCCTCCATCATAGCAGGGAGGCAGCAGGAACAGAGCCTGGGGCTGTGGGGAGGTGTGTGGGGCAGGTTTTCTCCTGCCTTGTCTGCAGCCCTCTGACCCAGGAGGGAAAGTTACTCATTCCTATGATGAAGAGGGTATGGGCCTCTTTTGTGAGAGCAAGTGAGCAAAGCCTTGTCACCTCCAGTGGAGTCTCTGATTGGAGTGATTAGAGAATAGCCTTCAGGGATTTCTTTATGGCTAGCTTAGTGTAGGGAAGAACGTTGATGTGGCCAGGCTGTTGTGGGCACTTCTGTAATAATTTACAAAGAGGTTTTCATGAAGACCTGTCCAAATGTCTTTTTTAATGGAAAGGGTGGCAGGACAAAGCCACCATCTCAGGGAAGTGGGATTCAGGCAAATAGTGCTGTGCCCATGGGCAGGGGGAAAGGAGAAGTGTCAACATCAACCCAGGGGTGCAAATGGGGAGCAGAGGCTGCAGGGCTTTACACTGGTTGTGTTTTCCATTGAATACAGCACAGTCTGACAGTGCTGGGGCTGAGGAAAGGCAGAGGTTGGTGACAGGAGGCTCAAGAGAAGAAGTCCAAAGTCAGGAAGCTACCAACCCCATAGGCTGGACCTACCTAGTCCAACCTAGTTAATTCTGTGATCCTGTGAACACAAGTTAGTCTGGATTTGGCCATCTGCAGTAAGAGACAGAACAAGGACATCTGCACACCAATCCTGGCCTCTGCTTTAGGTAGGAGATGATGAGTTTATCCAGAACAAGAGGTTTGGCCTGGGAAACCCTAAAAAGTGCTTCTTTCAGAGTTGTTTGGTGTTTCATTGTTCCAGCCATGGTAGTCTATCCTGTGTTACAGCAGTTCTCCTGCACAGCCAGATTCTTGGAGCAAAGAACCCGTAAAACAGCAGGAATACACTCAGTGACAGCCTGTGCATGCTTCATTAAAGTAAGAGCACATGATTGACGGGTGTCAGTTTTATCTGCACCTGCCTCTCGTTTCCTGATGGACCTAAAATGATGAGTATGCCATAGAAATGGAAGTAAGCCAGCTGTCTTCCACTCCTGTTATCCACAACAACGACTCAAAGCAATAAAACACTCAGAGTCTGGGAGCAGGAGGGCAGATCCTTCTCCCTGATTCAGAGCTATCACCTCAATTTCTGCCCACAAAAGGGAATGTCTTCTGAAAAACAAAGCAAAACAGTCATTCAAGCAGGGGGGAAATTATCATGGAAAAATCTGGTAGCATGGAACGATCTGCTCATCCCATGGAATTGAAGAGAGGGCAAAGGTCTTGCTCAGGTTTTGCACCAGTTAAAGGATTTGCAAGGTCCTGAGAAATTGGGGAACACCACTGGCCATTGGAGAGAGGGGAGATGCCAGCCCTCACTGCCAGCTGACAGATTTCTCATCCATCTCCAGCCTAAGGGGACTTTTCCCCTCCTTTGAAGATGGACAGAGGGATGCTGCAGGTTGTATTTCTACCCCACACTGCTTAGTGTGTCAGAAGCTGCTCTCTGCTCACAAGAGAGATTTTCCTGGCACCTCCTTTCAGCATCAGTCTTAAAACACTGACCTGCAGCAGCAACTAAGAAAGAAAACCTTGGTCTATCCAAAGAAAAACACAAAGAAAATGCAATCCCTAAATTAAACAGCACAAGGCTCTCAGGACAGGTCTCAGGATGTAAGACCCTTCAGTTTCTAAGCCCCCAGAGCTGGCAGGGATTTTCTTAGTGCTGCAGCAGTAGGGCTACAGCTGCATGTTCAGGGGAGCACTGCACTGTCTGCCATAAATCACATGCTCTTTCAAGAGTTCCCTGGATTCTCCACCAGCTGAGGTTGTGACCCTTCTTATGCCCTGATGAAAGAGCTCCTGGAGCCACAACCCCAAATCCATGGGTATTTTGCAAGGATTAGGCTCTTCACAGTAGCTACAAAGGAAAGGATGGATACACTCCTTCCCTAGGTACTGACTTGTCGAGGTTTGTGTTCCTGCTGTTGCATAGGTCAGCAGATGGCACTGCTACATTTAGACTTACAGGGTTTTTTTTCTTTTTAACGTGCAAATGTGTCTTTTTCTAGGAGAAATGCTGCATTGCTGTACTGCCTTCTCATTGCTGTTTGACTGCTCGAAGTCCAGTGCTGTCCAGCTGCTCACAGCCCCTGACCACAAACTGCTGTTGGAAACTGGGTGATGGTGGGACAGGTTGGAACTGGGGACTCCCTGCAGGTTGGATTTGGACATGTCTGTTCCAGGGCAAGCAGAAAGACTATTATTCTTGGATTATATTCCCTTTCTACAGTGCTGGTTGCTTTTTCACAATGACTCTTTGAATTATGTGCTGTAACAGGGGCAGGATCTTCAGCATTTCAGGGTGCTGAGATGATGCCTAGGAATGGCTGTGGGGGCTCAATTCCCCCTAGACCAACATCTGATCTTCTAGCAGAGGCAATAAGGGGATGCTCAAGGAACAGAAAGGTGACCTGTGCCCCTAGGAGTGCCCCAGCCTTTCTCACCCTGGGGTTATCCTGAGCTGGATGCAATATCTTTGCTGTGCCCTTATTCTCCTGAAGCCCACCATGCTGAGAGCATCCACAACATCCCTTAACAAGGAGCTTCACTGTCAAACAACCTGTTGTACAAAGAACCCACCCTTTTTTTGCTGGCTTTGAGCCTGGCTCCTGTTAGCTCTATTTGATGGTCTTGAGGATATTTAGTGTTTAGGGAGTGAGCCCTCCCACTTTCTTCATGCCATGACAGCTCTGTAGCCCCTTGTCACTCCCAATCAGCTGCTGAAGAAGCCAGAACACGTGGAGGAGAGAGGGGTGAGAAGCAAGGACAAGCTGAGGCAGCAATAAGCAGCACGAAGCAGGGACCATGGGATGGTCTCAGCTCCCCACAGCCACGCCTTCAGGCAGGTTCTGTCCTGTCCCAACAGGGATGGGGTGGACAGGGAGGCAGGGCATGGGCTGGGCAAGCAGGGCTGCTCATCATCATCCATAAGGGAGGATAAGAAGCCCCTTTGCTGGAAGGGTTGCCAGGCTAGCCTACAGCATGGCTCAGAGCCAGCTCAGATAATGAGGTGACATTGGCAGGCATGCTAAGGAGGTAAAGACTGAGAGCAGAGAAGAGCAGGCATACTACAGGAGAGACTTCAGTAAAATTAAGCTTAATTTGAATGGGAAGACCCTGGAGGAATACCTGCTCTGGCAATCCCCAGACTGGGGCCAGGATCCAGAAGAAGCAGCTGCTTATCTCAGCTGAGCTGGGAGCTGTCAGAGTCCAGGGAAGTTGGTAAGTAGCTATCAGTGAGCACCAAGAGCCCTTGAGGAGCAGGAACACTCCAAAGCAGCAAGGACCGTGCATTTGGAAGGAAGCCTCAGTCTCTCAATAGAATTTGTGTTCTTTCCACTTTATGGTCAAGGAGTTGCTTTCTCCCCAGAGAGCAGGGAAAGCCAGCTGCTCTCTGAGAGCTAGTGCAGGTGGGAAGGGAGACTCAGGTGGCTGCAGACAGCACACAGAGCTGTTCAGCAAGGCTGTGGCAGCACTGTGATGGGATATGTGGATTCACATTAAGGTCCTCACGGCTAAAGCAAAATTGTAATAGAGCCCATCTCCCCCACGCTGTGGCCTCCTGAGGGACAAGGCTACAAACTGATTGTTGGTCTCCCAAGGGGAATTGCTCTGGAAGAAGCGATTTGAGGGCCTTTGCTGGGAACTTCTGGTGAGGTGAGTGAAATCTAGGTGTTGCCCTAAGCCCCCTGGATATCTGCTCAGGGGCTGTGGGAGCAGCACCCCAGGGAGTGTGCTCAGAAACCTAGAAAGCAGAAGAAAGGATTTAAAAGAGAGGAGAGAGGCCTTGGGAAGAGTGTGGCAAAACGCATCTCCAGACATCAGAAGGGTGAATATAAAGGATGGTTTGATGCAAGGCTGGGCAAAGGTACCATGCTAGGTGTGTGGGAAGAGACAAGACTGCATTTAAACAGCCCTACTGTGTCACTGCCACATGCCCAGGGAGACCCTGCAGCCCCACAGAACAAATAGTCAGCACTGCCTTGAAGCTTCTGTAGCTCTTAAAAACATCAAACACCATGACAGGCATGAAGTGCCAACAGCAAAGGGACACCCTTGAGCCCCTTGGATGGGGACAAAGTACTCTGCATAGCCAAACACATCCAAAACTCCCTCAATTTCTTTGAAGGTCCTTGCTTACCCTCTTGCACGACTTTCCATTTTAATTTGCAGATTACAGGAGAAGGAAGGAGTACAGGAGCCAAAGGATTCTGTCAGGCTGCGTTGAAAGCAGCAGCAGCCGCTGTAGCAGCAGGCAGAACCCAATCAGAAATGACCTCACCAAGCTGCTCATCTTTGTGCATTTCCATTCCTGGCAAAAGCCCTGCCAAGCCAGAGAGCTCTCTGAACACACCAGGCAAGAGCATCCACCCACAGGAGGAGCCCACTGCCACTGCAGCTGCTCATTAGAGCTGGGGCAGGAGGCTGAGCACAGGACTCAGGATTGTTTTTAAGCACCCTGGGCAGATCTTTGAAAACACAAGGTGGGCTAAAAACAGGCACTGTGATTTCATAGATGATTACAGCTCTGAATCAGGCTGCTGAAGGAAGGAAGGCAGGAGCTGTGGTATTAAATGAAAGGCTGCACAGAGAAGCATTGCTGAGCAGAAATAGTTTTAGGGTACCTGGAAGGCATCACTGTTTTTAATCCTTGTAAGAGATTTTTACAAGAAACAAGATGTTGCTTTGCTTTGTTTTGTTCTCCCTTGAGATGGGATTCAGATGCAATGCTGGAATACAGATTTCACCCTGCCTGGCATTTTGGGCAATCTCTTCTCAAAACTCCATAGGTATTGAGAAGTGGATCCTGATTAGGAGCTCACTGCTCAGATATGAACTCAGAGTGGGTTTGGAAGGAGCTTTGGTTTGGTGCCAGCCCTTACACACAGGGAAGCATGGAGGCTGGCAAATACAGTCAAAAAAACTCACAAAGACACCAGCTTAATACAGCTACAGATTTAAGCTTGTCTTGGACTCTGAGACATTGAAAACAGTGTGTAAAACAACTCTAGTCTTGCTTGACAGAAGATGGAAATGGTGAAGAAAATGTCAAAAGCAGATTTAAACTGGAAGCCAATTCTCTAGGAAGCAGACAAAAAGAGAATTTGGAGGACAAAGAGCTGAATATTTGAGTCTTTCAGCAAGCAGTGACTGTGCTCATGCCATGGGGATGGGCACTGAGCTCTGTGTAACCAGTCCTGACTTCCCTCCCGTCCAGAACTGGGGACTGTTTAGGGCACACACTGCTGGCTTCTTCCTGTCCGTGCACCTTTACAGACTCAGCTTCTCAGGGAACTGGGAGGACTCCTGGGCCCCATCGTTTGAATAATTCCAATGTGAGAACCCCAATCCTCAGCAAAGACAATTCCAGACAAGCTGTCATGCCCTAGAGCACATTATTTGATCAAAAGATTCCTAAAATAGTACTAGATAGGAGACAGGCACTGGCAAGGCAGCATCCAGCTTTTGACAAAACCATGGAGAAGCTGATGCTGACTAAAGTTTCCCAAACCTCCACCTAAACTTCAAGCTTCAACTCAAAATGCTGATTCCAGTTATGGCATAAATTCCTCCTCACTGCCCCGTCTCCATGCAGCTGTTCTGTATTTTCTGCTCCTCTCCATCTCCCAGCTGGGCTTGCAACAGCAATATTGTCTTGTTAATATGAGGTCTTCTTGTCCAGAAGAATTAGCACTTGTGGAAGTGAGGAACCTGGACAGCATAAATGGGTCAAAGCTCTGGAAAATTATGACACCACCCTAGAAGCAAAGCCCATGTGTCAGGAATGAGATGGGAGCAGGGGAGAAAAACAAGTTAGGAAGTGAGTGGATAAAAAAAGGAGGGGCTGCAATGAGTGATGAGGAAAGATGACACATACCTTTGGTCAGTAGGAAAAGCAAGTTAGTGAAAAAGAGAAGGAAAATCAGCTTCAGGATTTGGGATCTTCTTCCATCAAATTGTAAAATTCCTGTAAGTATGACATTAATTGGCATATGATACTAAACTGTCACTCCAGCCACTGGATGCTTTTGTCATTCTCTCAGTTCCCTCCAGTAGCCCCCTGCCCCTTTGGGCACCTGACTGTGCCACCCCAGCAGCTCTGTGCCACCTGCCCCGACCTCCAGCTGCCTTCCAGCAAATCAGTCCCAGCAGCTGCCCAGAGGCAAGAGGCAGAAGAGGAAGAGCAAGGGAAGAGGGATTATTTTGGCCTTTTTTCAAAGCAGGACAAGTGCTCGGTGTTAATATGCAGAGTGTCTGTATATCTCAATTACACACCTCCCACAGGGGCCTATTACAGCTACCCTGGGCAGCCAACATGTGTCAGCAGAGCAAACATCGAAGGCTAGCCCAGTGTACTCCAAAAATAAAAAGCAGAGAAAGCAGGACATGAGCCTGTCGACAGCTGCTTCTTTTCTCCCCTGCCCCTTCCCCATGTGGTTTTCAGGTCTAGCTGCCAGGCCTATGCCTTAGCAGTTTAAGGTGAGCATGAAATTCCAGTCCCCCCTGTCTCTCTCTACATGGTGGAAATTGGGAAATTAGCATTGCCCCATCACAGCTTGTACAAGTTCATGTTACAATTCCATGTTGTTTTTATAAATGGTTGGTTGGAGGTTGGAAGATGGGGGGAAAAATGGAAATTGGAAGGGAAGAAAAATGTTTTTCCAGTATAAGAATGATTTTTGTACTGATTCCTCTCTGACACACATATTATTCCCACAGCCTGGGTACCTGAAAGGCAGAAAAAAATTAAATACATCCTTAAAAACGTATAAACCTTACCCTCAACAGAGATTTGTGCCCTGGGAGAGGCAAAAAAATCCATGCAGCCTAAACACTTCTGTACTTTTGTTATTAAGTCCCATTTAAAGGTGCTCAGAAACAGCCACAGTGGAGAACAACAAAACCCAAAGATGGATCAGTTTGGCAAAGTGAGTTGTGGGATTGATGATCCACTTCACTTTTAGTAGCACCTTTTAACTCCTACATCTTCCCCTGTCTACTGCTTCCTCACCCCATAGATATTTGCATGGTACCACCAGAATATTCACTGAGCTGAAGTTCCTGGTAGAGTTTCACACAAATGCAAAAACTGAAGAGAAATACCTTGAATGAACAAACCATGCACAGGGAAAAGCGAAAAGCCAGTTCTAGTAAATCCTTAACTGTGAATTTACTGGAGCTGCCCAGTGGAGCTCACAGCTTCTGCTGTTTTTTGGCCAGCCCTGTCCTTGCACAGCACTGCCAAGATTGGAGCCCTGCTGGAACCCAAATGTAGAGCCAAGCTGACACCTTCCTGTGGCAAGAGGGTTAATGTGACAGGGATGCTGTGGCACAGGAGCCAGGCAATTGTGTGTCTCTTCTGTTCTCAACTTGATTTCCTGGGATTGAGCAAGGGAGAAAAAACATTCAGAATTACTGCAAATAAGTGCAAAACATTTTGAAATGCCCAAAGAAAATCCTGGTTAGAGAGCAGCCTGTTGACTTTATGTGGCCCAGAAATAGCTCCTGTCTTCACAGATGTTTTCCTGACGTATTATCCCCTGTATATTACTGCACCTTCTCCGAACTATCTTGCTCATCCTTTCACTGTTTGCTGTCATATCTTTCTATTATCTGAGAACATTGTATTGTTATCATTAGACTGATGCTTATCCACTCTTTGCCTTCCTTTTTATCTTACCTAGCCTGACTGCATTTCCGACCACGCAGGAAAGTGATTGTTGGTTGGAAGAAATTCTTTCTGGCTATAATATTTTGCACTTTCAGGTTTCTGGTCCTGATGGATAGAAAGTGTCTTTTTTTGTCACTTGCCACATATGGAGCTTAGGCAGCAAAAATAAGTCAGCTTCACTTTAGGGGAAAGCTGTAGGGTCAGATTCAGGCTGTTCAGTAGCTGGCACTTCTGAGATGGTTTCATATCTCCCTCCTCTTGTAATTCCTAAATCAAAGCATTTAACTCTTTTGAAAATCTGATTTATTCAAAGCATCTGATGGAGAGGCAGAAGAAAGACTTCTTAGTGCGACAGTCTCTGTAAGAAGAAGAAACCAGGTGATTTTACGTTGCCATATTGCCTCAGTGGGGTTCCCTTCAGCTCACGTGGAACAGGAAAGCAGCAGGCTGCTGCCAGACTCAGCACTGAATGCTTTCTGAGCACCACAAAAGAAGCTGTACTGTCCCACCTGTAGGCATCCACAGCTCCTAGAGGGATGTGAAGGTGTCCCCAGAAGTGTATGGCCATGAGATGCCACCTCCTGTTGCCCTGGTTGCCATCAGATTGGTTCATCACCAGCATTTGTGTCTGCAAGCACTGACAGCCCCCTGTGTGATGGACACAAACACCAGGATGTCTTCAGCCTTGTGGCAGCCAGGGGCAGCTCAGCTTCAGAAAACAGTTTCCAGCCTGAAGATGTTACAATAGTCTTTCATGAGACTCTGGAGATGTGCTTGCATTACCCCAAACCTCATTATTTCCTCCATCAATTTCCCCTTTCTTGTATAAATTAGAGTGAATTACAGTATTCATTTGGAATAATGTATAGCCACAAATGGATTCACATCAGTCAGAAAGGATACGTTTATTCATGAACACTTGAGTGTTTATTCCAAGAATATTAGTGGGGATAAATGAGCTTCAGAGATATTGGTGCTGTTAAGTAGCTGGGAGTATTCCTCCTGGAAGTGTTCTTCAAGATTTCTTCAATGGCTCCTATTTATTACTCACACAATGGATTAGCAGAGCACTTCCACATGCTTGCAGACAATTTTTGAATAAAGGGGTTCCTTTCCTTTCAATATGTCCCTCCCATCCATCCCAGCATTAGAAACAAGACTGTACAACATGGATGGCCACTTGTACAAGCAGTAAATCAGAAACAGGTCCTACTCATTGCAAGTAAGAGCCATTCAAAGATGGAGCAGCATTTGAATCTGGCTGTGCTGACAGTGTTTGAACAGTTGTGAAACTGCAAGTAATCAACTCTTTAATAAAACTCATAATCTGCTTGCAGATAGTCTGGCAAGGAGAAAACTGCTAAAGGAGCTAAATCATTTGCAGAAATCATTTTCAGTGGATAATTTGACCAACTCCAACATGATGGTATTCATGTGCAAAAGCTCTAAAAATCTTTTCTCAATGGCCTGCAGAAAATGACTACAGATTTCTTATGGCTAAGGATCAGAGCTGCTTTGGATGTTCATAAAGTAGAGACAGTATCTGTAGAAGACACCTGTCCAAAGGCATAACCTATTTGTGCAAACCACTGAACTTTTTCAGTTCCATGAAACCTCCTGGCTTTGAGTGCTTTTCACAGGGTCTCCGAGTTTCAAGCATGCACTTGAAGTTTAGCTGTCATGTGAGGATATCAATTTATTGCTATACTGAGTTAGATTCTGCCTGAAATCTGTAGCTACATGAGGCTACACACAGCAGAGACTCTTGTTCAAAATACTTAGCTAATAGTTTACAGGGTGACTCAATAATTTAAGAGGATTAGTAGCTGGAAATGAAGCCTTGCAGCTATGCACCACTTATTTAGTTCTACTCCAAATTTACAATTATCTGATGGTTGTTTGGTGGTCAGGTGAACTGAATTGCCACCTCCAGACTCTTTTGTAGGAAACTGCTGTGTACTTATCACAGACATCACATCACCATCACAAGTGGCTTGGCAGTGCAGCTGCTGAAAAAATCCTGCAAGGACTGGCAGCTCCAAGGTGATCTCTCTGCTAAGGCTCCACATGCCAAAGGTGTGTGGGGGACAATTTTGTGGTGGGGACCCAGTGTGAGGGTCCCACCCGTGACAGAGTCCCACAGGGCACCTTAAACACCCTTCTGTGTTGATGGATGGCAGTTATGCCAATTTGGAAATTATTAAGGGGGCTGAATGGGAAAAGATCTTTATCCCATTTGAATTGGCTGGGGCAATTGAGTCTCCCACTGTGGTATTTCCAACCTCCCTTGCAGCCTCTGTTCTGTGCATCAGAATTATTAGAACACCCCATTTCAGTGAGTAAATTTTATTAACATGCATTGCTATCACCTTGACCTTTAGTACTCCTTCAGTTGATTGGCTTGCCATCCCAGAGCTGCTTCCAGGTGGGATGGCAGGGATGGATGGAAAGAGCAGGCAGCTCATCACAGCATTGCCTCTGAGAAAGATCAGCAGGCTCTGCATCAGGAGACAAACATTTACTGTCCCAGAGGTAAGATTTACTGTCCCCATGGGGAGCTGCCACCTAAACAGGGAGCTGGGAGGAAGCAATGGATCCTTGTGAGGGGCATGGGGAGGATCAAGAAGAATGGAAGGAAACTGATTTAATGTTTTTGCCTTAAGGAAATGAAAGTTTGCATTTTGGGCAAACAGCCAAGCTGGGGTTGAAGGAGTAGGTAAAACATGAGCAGGGGTGTTGCCCTGTTTCTGGGGAGATCATTCTCTCTTCTCAGGGAACAGAGCAGAGCACTTGGAAACGTTGTTTTAGCACTTGGAAATGGACCCTCAAGGGCATTGGCAGAGAGTGTCCAGACCTGGCCTAAGCAGGGGACAACAGGGCAGTAACACCCGTGGTGTCATCTGTGAGAGGTCTGGGATAACAAAGGACATGGATCAGGGTTAGGGAGTAAGCAGAGGGCAGGAGCAGCAAGCTGACAACTTTTGGCACATCAGATGAGCCCAAAGTTGCATCCTAGGAGCTGTGTAGATACTCTCCCTGGGATTCTCTATTTTTATTTCTTCAGCTGAAGAGGATTCTATTGAATCTTTTGATTTTCCTTTGCTGTTAAAAAGAAGTCGTTTAAATGGCTTCTTTTGAGACATTAACACTCCTGAATTTAGCAAGGTTGTATTAAAAAGACAAGGAAAGGAAAATTCAATAAAGTAAAAATAAAAATTCATTGAAATGCTGTTGGTTTTTACACATGGAGCTTATTTGCAGAAGGTGAGCAGTTAGAGCCATAGTCTAAATCCTGTGGCATGCTCAGCTCTGTTACAAGTGGACACTGGCCCAGCCCCACATCAGCTTGCTAAATAACACCTGGCTTTAGGACAGAGCCTCTCCCTGTTGGGAGTGACAGCCCTCTGCCATGCTGACTTCACAGGGCAGCCTCCTCTAAGTGCTACCTGGAGAAACAGGTTCTTGTTATTTTTTGGATGCTGGCTCTCCTCAAAATTCAGCTACTCTAAAACATCTCCCCCAGAATCTGTGCTGTTCCCAGCTCAGGCAATCAGGCATCCTTCAACCCTGATCCTTCCCTACCTCCACCCCACGAATGCCTGCAGACACAGAATTGATCAAGGGGGTTTTTTTGGCAAAAGAGGTTGAACACAGATGATATCAAGGAACAAGAGCTGACATTACTGCAGGCAGCTCTGCTTAGTCCAGTTTGCTCCTGAAATGTGCCCCAGGCACAGCTCCACTGGGGCTCACACCAGTGGGTGCCAGTAAAACTGTGATGCCTTCTTGCCCTCTCCCAGCTGGTGCCAGATTCTGAGTTGCCCAGATCCAAGGTGCAGATTCACCCTGGCATAGGAGGAACATCCTGATTTGAAACTCTCATGTTCCTGCTCGTCACCAGATTTCTGCCCCTCTGACCGTGCCCAGCCTTCAAACAGGTTTTCCAAATGATTTTTTCTGCCCCCAGGCCAGGATTTGGGGGTCACCCATCCAGCAAGGCTCCTAACCTGGCTGCAGATTGGACCTGACCCCACCTTCCCATCTTTTCACCAGCTTAGGAGGCCTCTGGGTCTTCTTTGCCTGCCTCCCTTTCTCATTCACTGCTCCCCAGAGGACAATAAGCACTTTAGAAACCGTTTTAGGGATCCTCCACAAGGATAAAACAAGGAAACCCAGAGACAACAACCTAATCAGCAAACAGCTGAGCCAGGGATAAATTCACATGGAAAGTCTGTGTTTGTTTATTACTAATGGGTAACAGAGATGATAACCTTTTAATCCAAAACCATAATGAAATATGCATATTTGTTAATGTGCAACTATAAAATGCAAATCTTGCAACACAATGGAGAAGGGCAAAGAAAGTACTCAGCACCAATACTAATTTATTCCTTTGGCTTCAGACATTTATTCAAATTGAGTTGTGTATGTAATATAAAGTCAAATGAATATGTAATTGTAATGTATATGTATAAACATTTTCATCTCAAATATGCAAACTGTTTATCATAATAGGAAGTAATACATATTTTGCCGAATAAAAGGTTACCTATTAAAATATTTTTACACTCTTCCCACCCCAAGCTTTTGTGCTCTCTGTAAAAGCTCTATTAACACAGAGACAATTTCTGATTTTCCCTTTTGAGTCACGCTACCCAAATTCAAAAGATTTAAAGTATTAACAAAGTAGAATCAGAAAGACTTTTACATGAAGATTTTCTCTCTCCTCTTTTCCAAGCTACACAGAAATTGCTCTCCTAAATATCAATTTAAAGCATTGGCTAAAAAGCTGAGCAATTTTCCCCTTCTATTTCCAGCCTCCAAAGAAACAGCTTTCCCCTGTTGCTGTTGGAGTAACTACACATTCATCTACATATTCATGCAGGAACAACTAAGCTTTATTGCTAGTCCTGGTCACCACTGTGTTTCTAAACTGTCTCTCTGGCAGTTTGGCAGCCTGAGAGCTAGAACCAGCTTCACACACTGTATGTGAGAAAATCTGAATCTATTTGTGAATATTGAATATTGTGAATATTGCAAAGGAACCAGGAAAATAAAGAGTTGAGACAAATCCTCTTTTCCTACATTCACATGCAATCGAATCTCTTCCTGCAAAGGCAAAGTTCAGGTAGTTTTCCTTCTTTTTTTCTTGGTGGGACAGTCATGCTCATGATTCATGAGCAATTGAGCCATGAGGATTATTTCTGTCTGAAATTTAGCGTGTATTAATTGTGTGAAACTTGAAAGCATTGACAGGAAGTCAACAACAATATTTCCACTGGCTTCACTGAGCAGTGGACCAGTGGAGTCAGGGCAGAGCACAAACAATTTTGTAATCAACCTCCACCCATTGCTTCCTCGTCTCTCCTGACTCTGCTATTCACTTTCCCACTGCTGCCATAACTCTGTGCTGCCTTTAGTCAGCCCTGCCTGGTGCATTCAGCATTTTCTTCTCTTGTCTTCCAAACAAAACATTTCCCACCTCTTTGTGTTTTCTGACTCTCCCGAGGACCAGAGCCATGTAGCAATAACCAGAAGAGAAGAGGAAATCCCATCACTATTTATAGCCTCAAATTCTGTGAATTCAGGAGTTCTAAAGAAGCACAAAAAGTGCTGGTGGGTAACTAAAGCTGAGTAATTTTCCATTCTCTTTTACACATACTCCTGAAAATGGAAGGAAAGATAATTTTGATGCAGGGCTATAGCACAGTCCCATGAAATCAGTACAGGGAGTGCACAGATTTTCTCTTTCCCCACTGCCCTGAGCTAGTCTAACACAACCTCACAGCAACATGCCCAGTCCAGTGGTTCATCCACCCCTGGCATGAAGGTCAAGCTCCCTGCCCAGTCAGGAGTCACCATCCTTCTTGCTAATGTGATTGATCCCTGCAGGGTGGTTTAAAATTTCCTTGCTGAAACCTCTCAAACTCCAAAAAGATTTTGGCAGCACACCCCAGGGCTGCCAAAGCCACCTCACACTCACTGACTTGGAGAGCAGCTACTAAAGTCCATGAGAAAAGCAAAGTGAGTCTCTTTTCTCTCTAGCATTTATTTGCTCAAATCATTTAGAAGGAAAGCAGCCCCAAAGCACCATGCTTAACCTGTTTCTCCCCACTTGCACCATCCACAGGGACGATGCTCTGCAGACAGCTTGTGTAGCAGAAGAGGTCTATTTGCTTTTGAAGAAGGAGGGTGAAGGAGCAAGGGAGAAAAGCCAGCAGGCCAAATGAGAAGCACTCCTCTAGAAGTCTTCCATCATTTAAGACTCATAAATCATGATGCAGATTAATGAGAAATTAATGCAGTGCAGAAATTACTGGGGATGAGGAGCTGTCGGTCAGCAGCAGGAGTGAGACAAAGCAGAGAAAATCTCCAAAAAGAGAGAGGGCTCAGCAGCCTGGACCAGTTCTTTAATGAGGAAAGACAAAGAGGTCAGCATGGGAACAAGATAGTGTGTGGCTGCATCAGGGAGACAAGGGGCACTATTTAAAAATCCTGTCAAAAAACTCTCTGGACTGATTTGTATTAAAGCCTTATTCATATCTTCTAATGAAAAATCCTCCCGCATCGAATCATAATATGTAAGCCTTAAAAGAGAGAGAGAGAGAGAGAGAGAGAGTGTGTGTGTGCACAAGAGCAGAGGGGAGGATATCAAAGGAGTAGAGGTTAATTTCTCTATGCACCTCCTCTGTTTGGGGGAAAAACTAACACAGACAAGGAAAATAGCCTACTTTACCTCCTGTCCTTTCTCTGCCATCCTCCAGTGACATTATTTTAAGCATTTAACTTTCTGATAGCAGTTAGGCTGGTCACATTTTCCCTCCATTTAGTGGCAGGTTTTGAGCGCATCATTTAGTACTGCAGTGGAAGTGATGGAGCATGGGCATGATAGATGAGTCCCTTCCCTGCTGCTTGGGCTTTTGGGGCTAACAAGTATCTTACCACGTTGCTGGTTCAAGCACTCTGAGGCTCTCTGTAAAGCAGGGCATGCAAAGGTGGGGAGAGGGTAAAAACTGATCTTCCTTCTTGTTATTTCACATTCAAGGGAGCTGAGTACTGTCATCTTCTAAGATAAATTTTCTCTCCTCCTCTTGGAGAGTGTTCTCGCTGTGAGCCCAAGCCAAGGAAGTGTAAATTGAGTCCCTGTGTCCCATCTATGCAGATTTGCAAAGGCAGTGGCAGAAATCAATGGGAGTGATTTTGGAGAACATGGCTGTTCCACAGCAGGTAGGGAGTCTTTATGCAAATACTGCAGTGGTGCCTTCATTTACAGCTGCTGTTGGCCCCACTGCCCACAGGATGCCTGTAACCATAGCAATGGCTCTGGTGGAGGGTTCTCTGTTGGGCAGCTGATGGTGTCAGCAGAGAGGATTATCCAGACACTGTGGATGGTGAGTGCATCAGGGGAGAGCACACTCACAGCCAGGCAGATGGCAATCCATGACACTGACGGTAAGTCAGGCAGACAGCAGTGCTCAGGCACCGTGGGATGGGCATGGGAAAGGAATGGAAAGGGAGCAGAGGGGAAATGAGGATGAATGTTCAGCTGACTCAAACGTGAACACACCCAGGTATCACTATATCCCATACCTAATGGAACTTTGTAGCCTCAGTTTAGTTTCTGCTTGGTTCCTCCAGGTTTTCCAGCTCTGGGACAACGCTGAAGGAAAGCTGGGATGTGGCCTCAAATGTTAAAGCATTTTGGGAGCACACTGAGGAGAACACATTGCATTTGTATGAGTTGTATCTGGCCTGGAGATGCCTTTATGTGAGCATCTGAGAACAAACCAGACACCAGAGCATGCAGAGTTTGTTGTAGGCAGCTCTGGATGCAATATGACATCCCTGCTGACCAGTGGGCACTAACATCTTGTGTACTCCAGTTCTTACACAGTCCCATTTTTCATTCAGGGGAGTAGGGACTCACATAGAATGGAGTTTCTTTAAGCCTAGGGGTACCACAAGTCCCTTAGACACCTAATAAACCATATATTTGTGTAGATATTCCCTCTGACACCTTCTTCTGTTTTTAAGAGATGTAGTCTTTAATATTGCACCATTGGGTGGGACATCTTTTTTAAAAATCTGCTCACATGCACACATGCACAAAGGATAAAATACAAGTGGGGAAAAAGAAATCACAAAAAGGACTCTATTTATCAAAAAAACAATGGCTCAGTAGTGGCAGTGAAATAGAGATATTGTTACTTAGCGATAATAAGGGAAAAAAGGCATTGTCAAAATGATAAGGCCATTTCTGTTGTCTCCCCAAGTGATAATATCTCTGCTACCACTAGTGCCTGAGTATTGTTAGGATATTTCATGGCAAGTGTTAGACAGAATAAGTTATTCACTGAGCCCACAGCAAACTCTGAAGCCTCCAACTTCACCTCCCCCCATATCCCTCTTCACACAACAGCATCTCCTTTAATACCTTTGCAGTAGTGGTTTCTATTCCCCATGGCTTTTCATCTGCTTCTGTTTAAATACAGCACTGCTACTGAGTCAGTTGACAAGGTACCTTTCACTGATAAGTAGCCCAACTTTCTCTTGAGATAGGTCATCAGAAAGCCAGACTATCACATCTTGAAAAATGCAGGAAATGCTGGTAAAAGTGCCAGGGAAATGAGTTAAAGAAGCAAACAAAAAAAAGTAATAATATTGTAACAAGAATACAGAGAGCAGCTGAAAATCTCTGGAAGATGCCCTGATGTTCTTGTAGAGTCTGGAGATAAAATTTACCCATCCACTCAGGAGCAGAGGTTGTCCTGTCTAGGGCTTTGACACAAAGGTGCCTTCAGTGGAGTGTTCATTCTCTCATTGCAGTGGGAGGAGAATCAGCCCCATGGCAGAAATTCCAGCCCCACAGCATCTCCAGACCCATGGCAATTCCAGCCCCACAGCATCTCCAGCCCCATGGCAATTCCAGCCCCACAGCATCTCCAGACCCATGGCAATTCCAGCCCCACAGCAGTTCCAGCCTCATGACAATTCCAGCCCCACAGCAACTCCAGCCCCACAGCAGCTCCAGCCTCATGACAATTCCAGCAGCTGCAGCTGCTCCAGTCCCAAGCAGGAGCTGGACAGCAGAGTGAAGCTCAGTACTGCCCAGCCAGCCACCACCTCCCTGCAGCAGTAAACAGAAAGGGAGTGAAGAGAGGGAGAAAGTCTCATGCAGAGGACAAATATTCCTCTTTTGTTAAATATAATTTCCTCTTCTATATATATAGTCAACATAAGCACCAGCTGATGGAAACCATAGGGTCCCTGTTGCCTGCAGCACTGGTTCTGTGGAGTTTTTTTTTATCTTGCAGACCATCAAAAAAAAGAAATGAGGGTTGGCAGAACAGTGCAAGGAAGGTTTAAACCACCACAGAGGAGCCTCTACAAGCAGAGGTTGTGTGCTGCCCATGCCAGCCTTGAGAAACTCTGCAGGTTTAGGAGTCACTGCTTGGAAAACCATGCTTTCCAACAGCTCATGCAGGAGGCAGAGCAAGTAAACCTAGACAAGAAAAAATATCCAGGCTAATAAATCTAAAAGCAGCCTCATCCCCTGCAGGGAACAAGGATCATGATTTTGTGCTGGGTCACACATCAATGTCCACACTGTCTGGGGCCAGAAGCCTGTTTTCTGCTCTGCTCTGGGAGCCAGCATTCCACCAGGGGCTGTGTCTTAGAGGGAATGGGACAGGGAAATACAGTGGCCCAGGGAAGAGACACACAGTTCCTTGTTTCATATGCCATTCCTAAAATCTGGGATGGCATTGTGTCCTGGAGATTTCCTTCCAATTCTGGAAAAAGGTCTGTTTTCCAGAATTGTCCTGGCCACTGAAGACACGGTATTATGTCTAATTTTTAAGCACACCTTACAGCCAGTCAATAAGGAAAATTCCAAATCTTGGAAGAGAAAACTGCTCAAATTATAAGCTTTTGTTGCTCAATATTTAGTAATTAATGGGAAAACAACAACAACAACAAAGCCACAAAAAGCAGCAATTCAAACCCAGAGCCATCTTCCTCACTTTTCTCTACCTTGGTTGAACATAAAGAAACTGAGTTCCTGGCACACTTTTATGAGTCTCACTTTAAAAAGTCTTTGTTGAAGCTGGATCTTTGCCTGTCCTCTGCAAAAACAAGAGCAGCCCCAGGCAAGTAAAATGCAGATTGTGCTGGATGGGCAGGTGCAGCCAGCTCTGGGGCTGGGACATGGCACTTCATCACCCACACAGCACACGTGGCTCCAGAGTGAGGACTGTGCCTGCCCACCTGGGCAGAGCCATCATAAATATGTACAAATTATCTTCACTCCTTTCTTTGGAGGCAGCTAGTGATGCTTCCAAAAATAAATGAATAAACAAAAAGATCAGCATCCCACAAGCTCCCCATGGAATGTGACATGGGAAGCTTCAGCAGCAAAGGCTGTGGAGGAAACAGCCTGGAGAAGGTTTGGGGATTTTTTTCCTTTTTTTTTTTTTAATAAATATTTGAGGCACAGCATGGGAATTGAGCAGCAGTGTGGTAAGTATATCAAACATAGAGAATCCCCAGATTATCCTCTCTGAAGGTATTAGCTGGCTGCAGAAAACAGCCATCGTGAACCCTTGGAATTAGGAAGGGTGCAAAAATATGAAAAAGTATTAAGTAAGGTGTGAAACAGCATCAGGAATAAAACAATCCTTATCAAGCCATCTGAATAAACAGGATGAGAAAAATCAGTATTTTTTTGCTGCTGCTGGCTGGCTCCCTTCTCCAGTCATTGTCTCTATCCCTTTTCTGCACCCTTACCTGCTTTTGAAATCAAGCTGGCAGAGTGCTGTGCAGCTAATCAGGATGGGGTCCAGCTGCTCTCTTCAAACAATCCCTGCAATGCCTCACTGAAATCATCCCTCTCCTCTTTGTCTCCAGTTTACATCTTCCTGAGGCCTTTAAAAACCAGGGCGTAATGTGGAGCTTAACAGTTGGCAAACACAGGTTTAAAGTGAGCTTGTACATTTGCAGATTGATCCCAGAATGATCAAAGATAAATAATCTCCCCAGTGCTCCTTTGTAAAAAACTAATGAAACCTGTTGGGGGGAGAGGGAGGGAGACAGTGCAAAGCAGGGTTCTGGTTTCCTGAATTTTTTTGATCACTTCATTGCAATTACTGAAAGAACTTTTCCCACCCATCCCCCTCTTCCTGGCACCCTCATTCCCCTCATCTCCAGTAAATATATTTAGATAATTAGACCCACTGCATATAACCTGTTGATAACAGCTCTCCATCAGTGCAGCACCCTCTGGTTTGGCTGTGCCCACCCTTCATGTACTCCATGGGCAATGAGTGGGGGTGACCTCAAGGAATGGAAAAGGTTCATTTCCCTCCCTGGGAAGCTCCTGGCCCAGCTGAGGTTGCCCTTCCCTCTCAGGACCTGGAACTCTGCTCCTCCCAGCCTGGGCAGGGGAAATCTCCTGACCCAGCCTCTGCTCCATTTGCCATTCTTGGGCATCTTGATGGATCTTGGAGCAGGCTGATACTGTTTTCACAGAAAACTCTGATTTGGCACAATCCCTGGAAATTAAATAAAACTGCAAAGTTAATGGTGCTATTAATGCCATCCCTGGGAGGAATAAAATGTCTAGAAAGAACCTTTGGTTAGCTTTTTAGCCTGCAGCCCTCCCTGACATCTTTGGGTTACCTATCCTGCTCACACAGTGCTATAATGAGCATCATTTCCAGAACAGCCATAAGGGGCACTGAAGGATATCTTCTGAAAGTTCATGCTACTCTCTTAGCTCTGCTAATTCATTAAGCAGAAGGCAGACAGAAATATTACTTGGAGAACAAGCACAGAAGATTACGAATCTCAGAGTTTAAAGTCTTTCCTTTCCAAGCTTCTGACAATTTCTCAGTGCTCATGGGCTGTGCTCAGGCAGATTCCATGTCCATAGATTCAATGTTTCATACACTGAGAAGTTTTAGTTCTGCCTTTCACATGGGGAAGAGACTCAAAAGAAAACAGAGCACTTTTAATTGTCTACAGGGTCTGCTCTCCACGAGCATCTGAACCAACACCAGGACCAAATCCAGGCAATGGCACAGTATGTTAATTGTCCCTGCAGGCTGCTCCCAACTCCTGGAAAAAAATTGCAGTGCCAGCACCTGCAGAGCTGGACCCAGTCTGAGCTTCACACATGAGCTACTGCCACATTCAAATGTGCTTGGTAAAATAAAGAATTCATAATGGTACCTCTCCCACTGAAGAAGAAGCAGAGGTGACCCAAAGACTTTGATCCTGCAGTCTCTGACAGCTGTTCAGACTCTACAAATGTGCCTGGCACTTTGGTCTCTGCTGGATTTGATAGACTTTATCCAAACTTCAGAAATCATCTCAGAATATTGATAGGGAGGTTTTAGTGGAAGCATTCAGCTAAAAACAAGCCAGCAGAAGTGAGGGAAAGAAGGGAAAGAAAACATTAGAAAGGGTCATGGCTGGATTTGCTGAACAAATGAGCTCTCTGGTGACTGTGAGATCTCATCATACTCCTTTCAATTTTGTTGTAGGAAGCAGCATAAGACAATGAGTGACCTTCAAATACAGTGTGGAAATATGCAGGCTGACTCTCAACAAGAAAACCATCCTAAAAGGGTATAATCAGATTTCCCCACAGGAGATCTTTTTCTATGCTTCTGTTTAATCTCTCCTACCATATAGCTGTGTGTACTTTTAAAATAGATCGATCATGCATTTAGGGAAAAAAAATAAGGAAAAATAAAGGAGGCTATGTGAGGAGGTTTGTGCCCACAATATCAGTTGGAGTGGAGCAGGGGGTTGATCAGAGGCAGCCACAGCTGTCTTATCAATTCCAGTGTGGATTCCAGGCAGGCAATACCTGCAGATGCACCTGCTGAACACCCCAGCAGCTGTGTGCAGCCAGCTCTCCACACCCCTTACAGCTCATGAGTGTTGTGCTTGCTGTAACCACACATCGAGGCCACAGGGACTGGAGGTTGCTCAGGAACCAGGGATGAGGAAATCCCCCTTCCCAAAGCTTTTGTTCCCAAAACCAACAGGGCAAGTGGCACTGGGAAAGTGGGAATCACTTTGGAGGGAGAGGCTTCACCTTCAGTCTGCAAAGGTGATTCATAAGAAACTGCTCAAACAGTTCCCATTCACTTCTGATGGGATTTAACTGCTCAGTTTCAAAATTATTTCAGACTTTAAAGTCAGAGCAGGGGACTCATTCCCACTAAAGAAATATGTAGAAAATTTTTGAAGCTAAATTTACTGAAGGCCAAAGTCATCTGAGAAAGGTCATTTTTCTCCAGGGTTAAGAATGACTAACCTTAAAGCAGTTATAACAGCAGGTTCTAACCCTGAGTTCCTTTCCCTCAGCATGAAGCCTTTTACCTGTGTCCCTTAGGGTTTAACTTCCACCCTGATTTATTAGCAAGGAAGAGTGTGGGCTGGGTTTCTATCAGATCTTTTATCCACAGCATGCACCCTGACATAAAGAGAATATGTCCCTGAACAATAAAAAATTAAATCCCAAACTAGTCAGTGCAGGATCAGACATAGATACAGTCTAACTTTACACACTATGGTTTACTTTTTTTTTTTTTACTGTTGTCTTCCTACAAACAGGTCCCTGGGCTTTTTGATTTATACTTTACCATCTGAAATGCATAAAAGATGTGGTGCTTTTGCTCCTCCATGAATCTTCCACAATTTTGTTCAAAATTTTCCTGAAGATGACATGACAAATTACTGCCCGAGTCAATTTGTGCTGGAGGAGGGCATCATTAAAAAAACAGAACACTGGTGACACAAAAAAAAAGAGTAAAGGGAGGGTGGGGGAAACAATGAGCTCACAACCTCTTTGAATATGTCACACTCCAAAGGCAGTGCTACCAGGATGAGACTGGCAGGCTAATTACCCACACAGCAGATTCACTGATTTGGGAGGAAGGGAGAGCTCAAAAGCTCGTTTGACCCATTCAGTAGGGCTGCAGCATTTTGGAGAGCAGAGAGGCAGGGGAATTCACAGCATCACTCAGGGCTAAGCCTCTACACCCTTCCCACATCTCCACTGCTCTATCTGTGCCCTGGTCCCATCCTCTGGCAGCCCCTTCTTGTTTCCTCACCTGAGTCTAACCCCAAACTTCATGGCAGGTAAGAAACCACTTGATTATGGCAGGCACCTCACTGCTTGCACTGTATAAAGAATATTTTGTCTTTGGTGCAGCACAGAACAGTCAAGTAGCCACAGGTAATTTGATATAAAGAGTAAAACAAACATATAACATGTTCATTTTATTTTCCCAATGAAAAGCACCATGGTAAGCAGTATTATTATGAGTCATGTTGCCACGTGTTCCTTCTCACACGTCTTTCAAAGGTGTTGGAAGGAGAGCTTGTTTCTGTGGTGAACAGTGTCCCTGGTGTTTGCTTCTGTATCTTGTTTCAACACTTTCTGCAGACAGAAAACTTGCATCCCAGTTGCAGTCCTGGGGACATTTTTCTTAGTAAACAGCGATTTTCACTGCAAATGCCAAGGTATCAGCTGGGATCAAATTCTGAAATGCTTGTGAAAATATCTGATTTCACACATGGCTGCTGGCAAAGTAAATATTAGCTAGGTTACCCACAGTCCTGGGTAACACTTGGATCTGCTATGTTTGGTCTCTATTGGTCCTGTAGGAATTTTACCCTATTTATTTTCTTTACTAGATCTACAGTCATTCTGGAGTGCCTGATGTCATGTTAATTTAGTGTTTCAATTTCTCACCTGGAACCAAATCATGTCAGGAGTGACTTTGTACTTTACCTTTCACTTCCTAAGAAAATCTGTCACAAATGGTGCTTTTGTACACACAGATTACACATTACAGCAATTAGAAGATCCTGAGTATTATTTCTGTTTACACTTAGCTTACTGGGAAAAGAAAATGCAAAAGAACACATGGGGTTTAGCACAAGCAAAATCCCGTGATCTTTTAAAATCACTGCACTAGGCTTAACAGATGCACCCTGCCTAGATGCACCTGGAGTGCTGCTGAATTTACAATACACAGAATGCCTGGCTTAAAAAGTCTTCTATTTTAGGAACAGTGACTGCAGGACACAGCTGCTGTGCTAGCAAACATACCAAGTGCACCTTAATGGGCATGGTTTGCTCTGCACCCAGCCTGTGTCCAGGTAAAAGCCAGCTTGGCTCACAGCCAGATCTCCTCCAAACGTGTTAAATTGCAGCATTTACTCAGTGGTGCTCCCTGTAAAAGGCCCTGCAAGGTGTGTTGCATCCTAATCCCAGCTGGAATTCATGTGTTCTGAAGGAATTCCCATTGACTTCCTCAGGCCTTTCCAGCACATTGCTGATTTTCAGAGGATTTCAGTTGGAGGGGCTTCCTGAATCACTGAGTCCCAGACCTCTGTTACTGCCAGCACCATGACATTCAGCTCCACTTTGGCCTCACTGTCCCTTCTGAGGAGGAGGTGGTGACATAACATGATGGATCTAATGATGACAACATCTTAATTGCCACCCTAAATTCACCTGAAGGGGACTTGGTACCCTTTCTCCTATTTGAAAGACATTTCTAGCACCTACATATTCCTTTACTCAAGTCTGTTGGTGCCCCATTCTGGTGTTCATCTCTCAGACCTCTGTTACCCCTCCTGCAAGAAAAGAAAAAAGTAAACAGAGTGCAATGGGAAGTCTGGGACTAATAGGGAGAGATTTTACCCTTCTTTCTTTCACAGGCCCTGGGAGGGAGGTGCTGGCTGGAGAAAAGAGCCTTCCCAGAGAAACTGAGCACGGATGTCAGATCTGCCTGGCCCTCTGATGGCTGCTGCTCTAAGGAGGATATTTTGGATGCAGGGGAGAGTTGTGCATCTCAAAGCAGTGCCAGGGAATGCTGGGACAGCAGCTGAGAGAGACATCAACTAAACTGGTCCCAGTGTAATGGGACCCACTCTTGCTGCTGCAGCAAAAGCCAAGGCCAGGTGCATGAGTCCAAACAGCTGGAGGAAACAGCAGCAATCACAGACCTGCACAAGGGAGCACAGCCCAGGGAGAAAGCAGAAAGGAGAAATTAGGTCCTCTTGAAACCTGAGATGAACTTCTGGAGGCACTTGGGTAAGAGCATTGTCCCTCCTGCATTTGCATGTGACAGCTGGTCTCCACACATACCTTCACTTGACTTGGTCCTTCCCCTCCTCAATTCCCACCTCTCTCCATTTTTAGCTGTCTCACAGCTGAACACAGCATGCAATCCATGCCCTCCCAGTCCATTATTCCAAACACCCCCTTCTCCTGAATGCCTTTTTTCGTAGAGCAGCAGTTGGGGACACAGATTGACTGAAAAATGCGATGCAGTATAAACAATACCATAAATAGACTCCAAATGACCCAACAGGAGCCTGGTGCCCCTGAAAGATCAAAACCACTTTTCTCACTTCTTCACACAGTAAAAAAGAAGCCACCTGCTCTCACATGCCTGCAGCAATCACTGCCTGATGGGGTTCTCTGCAGACCTCCCCATTCCCTTGCTCCAAATCTTCCCTTCTATCCACCTTCAGCCCTTGAGACTTGTGCCATGTCCATATCTTCTCTGCTGACCTGGTGATGGACAGCACTGCCCTCAGCATCTCGGATGTGCCTTCCCTTCCCTGTCACTGGAGAGGGGAGGGATGTAATTTTCCAGAGTTGCTTTGTTTCACTGGAAGTAATACTCCCCATCTTCCAAACTCCTCCTAGCTTGGTTTATCTATTCTGCACACATGCTGCTCTCTAATAAGAGTAGTGCAAGCCCAGTAGCAGATTTTGTCACCTTTCAGGAGGTAGCTGATAAATTAGATTGGATGTTCAGTCCCATCATGGAGCAGCAGACCTGCAGGACCCTGGGAACACAGGCACAGTCCTCATTTAACCCTGGGACTTTTTATACTTTCCTCATTATAACTGTGCAGCAATCCCTGAGCAGAGTAAGCAGTCCTGTTAAAATGGCCACAAAACCAGGTGTTTGGCAGTTTTAGTTACCCTGGGCCTGGCTGAACTCACAAGAGTTGCCCTTTCCAGTGCCCAGTTTCACAATCTTGTCAGGATTTCTCTTAAAACAGGAGATGCTTTACAAGTCATCCATTCCTTTCATCTTCAGCTCCTCTCCTGAAAGGAGACATGAATTACAAAGTACCTCGGGGAAAGGCTGTCCAGCAAGGCTCCTTTCATTTTGGTTTTTACCTGAAGCATCTAAAGAAACTCAGCAGTACTGGGACCCAGCCAGCCTGCCAGGAAAGAAAAGCACTTGGCAGACAGCACTGCACAGTCCAGATGATCCCATATGCCTGGGCTCAAATTCGTGCCCTGCTCCACAAGTTCAAGGGTATTGAGATCAGATGTTTTGATTGACCTCATTATATATAAAGGGACCATCTGCAAAAGCTCAGATCTGGCTCCAAGCTTCTTCCAAGTCCAGGTTTGGGATTTTGATTTGAACCTCTGCCTAACTCATTCAAACTCTGCCAGGGCACAATGAAAACATGGTGTGAGACACCAAGAATCCTTTCTTGGATCCAAGCTGAGCTCATCCCCTACTCTAAATCCCTGATTCTGTCCTGTCTTTCAGGTGTGCCCACCATCCTATGGCTCCCCTGCAAACCACAGCCTCTCCCTCCTCGCCTGTTTTACACCAAGGAGCCTCTCTGTATGCCTGTTCATAGAGTATATAAACCTGAAAAACAGTGAGCAGTGATGCACATGTGAACTGTCTCTACTTGCAAAGGTATGTGGCAAGGGATCCTTTCCAAAGCAAATGTGGAAGATCAACAGATTCAGCACACTCCCAGATTCCCTGTAGGTCTCACAGAGGCAAAACATTTCATAAACAGTGAGCAGCTGTGACAAGAGACCTTTTCTCTTTCCTTTATTCCTGAAAAAAGAATTGCATCTCTGAGATCCCATTGACAGCCATTCTCCCTTAACAATCTGCTTGACTCAACACAGGCCGTGCTCCTGAGACTTGTTAAGGGAGGGGTGGGAAAGACATCTCTACACTGTTCTCTTCTCTCCTCCTTTCTTTAATCAAAGAAAGAAAACAGGGGGGAAAAGAAGAAGAAAAAAAAAGCAGGAAGGAGGAGGGGAACCAGTAGCCCCCTCCTCCCCACTCCTTGGCTTTCTCCTCTATCTCCCTGGCTGTCAGATGCTCTGACATTCCTTGCACGTAAGTGTTTTGCTTCAAAAGTTAGAAGAGAGGGAGAAAGAGAAACTGCATTGCACAGTCCCTGTTGATAAGGTTCAAAGCAGACAGAGATGCCTCAGAAGCACATGTGGTCTCTCCCTCTCTCCTTGTTACAAGAGAAAAAAGAAGAGCTAAATTCCATGGCAGACGTTGCTTCCTCCTGCTGCTGTTATCTTTCCTTGCACACAGGCTGGAGGAAGGGGAAAGATAGAAAATGTCCTGTTTACCTTGCAATTTCTCTCCACCCTCAGCCCCCTTTGAAATGTCATCTCTAAGCTGCTTTTTCAGTCCCAATTTTTAATGGCATTTGTGAAACGAAAGAAAAATTTTGGATATGTTTATTTGCCAAGCTGTTGTTTCCCCCACCTCCTCACATTGTCTTACAATTTTCCAGAAGTTAAGATGAACCCAGCTGAGGTTAGTCAAAGAAAAACCCTGTCAAAATCTTCCATACTGTTATTATTTCCCCAACTCTGTCATTATCTGACTTTCCCCTTCCTCTACCCCTTGATAAATCCCTCTCATTTTTCCTCCCTGCTTAGCATTGGAGTAGAGAGGAAGCACTACAAAGTTACCACCACATTACTCATTTGGGGAATCCAGCCAAGAGTGCTCTGGCCTTGCAAAATCATCACAGCCATCTGTCTGTCTATTGTGCTGGAGGAGAAACAAGCACATGCATTTATTACAAAGAGAGGAACCCAAAAGCCATGAAAGTCAAAAACTTGCCACCAGAATCTGCAACCACTGAGAATATAAATATAGAGCTTCAGTCACTTCACTGGGATTTCAGATGAGCCTGGTGAACTAAAAGCCTTCCCCTTATTGCCTTCAAAGGGGAATTAAAATAGCTAAGAGATTGGAAGAGGGAAACCAGTAAAAGTTAAAGAGCTCATCAGGCTGCTCTCTCAGTTCCCATCTGTCTGATGGGAGCATCAATCTGCTCAAGGTGGAATATCCCCTCCAAGGGCACCTCAGGACAGGCCCAGCTGCCATGTGAGGTTAATTTATGCTTTCTGGTTGAGGTGCTTGGGGCTCAGGTGTTGGGATCTGCAAGTGAACTGCACCAGCTCCTGCCTCTGTCTGGAGCCTCCACCCCACAGCTGAGTTATGCAGAGAGTTTGGGGCTGGTCCTTGTAGCCATGGTCAAGGAAAGCCCAGCCTCCAGCTCCTCCTCTCTTCCTAAGCAGGAGTAAGGCTTTGACTGTCTCACCCCACTGTGACTGATGAGGGCAAAGGCTTCACCTCTCTTGGAGCTGCTCCTCAGAAAAACACCTCTAAGTTTGCATTCTGCATGAGTTATTTCATGCTCTTTTTAGAGAGAAAAGGTGGCTGGAGGTAAGAACTGGTGCCTGGAGAGGACTGGACATGGGGAGACAAGAGGGGGTTTATCTCTGCAGTGAGTATCCATACATTTATCTTTCCTGTTGTTGCATCAACTGCCTGAGATGAGTTAGCAACTCAGCAGTGGCATTTGAGGAGCACACAAAATGGTTTTGTCAAAATATGAATTATCAGAAAGGCCCTTAGTGTTATCACTGTTTATTGGAGAAAGCTGGCATGGGAGGAAAACACCCCTGACTTACCCCAGGATGTTAACTACTTCCAGCTTGTCACTAAGTTAACAATTTATACCAGACATCAAAAATTCTCTTTCCTATACAGCAAGGAATTCAGGCTATAGATGGAGAATGTTTCCATGCACAGCCAGGCAGTCACTCCAGGAGGGCACTGGAGGCTTCAGGCTGTTTTTAGCCTGTTGCAGAGCAAGAGAGGGAGGAGTTTTGACTGAAAGGAATAAAATAGTCCTGTTACTGGTTGCTGGATTTGGGGTCAGTACAGTGACAAAGTGTTGTCTCCTTTCCTGGGTGTTTTCCTGCCAAAAGAGAAGAAACTTGAAAACTTTTCAAAAAGGAAGATGCTTTCCAGCTTCTGCTTGGTCTGAATGTCCAAAGACAGAAGAACTCCACTCATTTAAAAGACAAGGGGTGTTGATGCTATTGAGCTTTCTTCATCCTTTTGATGAAGAATGTCCCATGTGCAGGTTGACATTCAATGCTTCCCTACCCCAAACAGTGCTGGAGATGCTGCTGAGGGATGACTTTACATTGAAAGCAGCTTCATAATTCTTCATGGAAAATCTTTGCAGAAGCAAGCACTGACCACTCTTCCCAACTGGCCAGCTGATGCTTCATTAAGATAACTGGCCACTATCCTTGACTATACATTTGTCCAGTTTGGCTGATAAGATTTATCTGACATCTGAACTTTGAATTCTGAGTCTGAGGGTCAATATGCATTGTTGAGACCTTCAAAAACAGCCCAGGAGTGTGGCAGGAGAGCTGAGTGCTCTGGGGTTTCTTTGTTGCCCCTACCCTGTGAGCTATCCTTACTGTGGGTGAACATTTCACTGCACCTTGTTCAGTCCCTGTGCCAGAAAACATCCTGTTTACTTCATCATCCTGTCCTCCTCATCACACACAGAACACTTTGTTTGCCAGCTCACAAACACACATAGTGCTGAGGAATTTCTCTGTAAATTACAGTCATCAAGAAACAGAGAGCATAAGTCATTTGCCCATGAAGGCAGGACACAGTGGGAAAAGGGACTGGTTTGTGCTAGGGATGGCTCTTGCAGCCTGTGGTGACAATTCTGCATTGCAGCGAGGACATTTCACAGCCAGAGGAGCAATACTCCAAAGCAGCAGGACCCTTGCCTGGAAAGTGAGTCTGAAATCATTTCATAGCTGCCTCCATCTCTTCCTTTTTTAGTTCACAGGCACAAGAGTGCAGATGCAAACTTCAGACTGGTAATGGAGCAGTTTGGGAACACCTATATAAACTGCAATTCAGGACCTGGCTCCCCAAGTGCACATTTCAGACTCTGTTGCTGTAAAAGAAGCATTTGGGGCAGAAAACAACTTACTGCAGAATAATAAAAGCAGGAGACTTGGACTTTAGAATCTGTTCTGAAATGGCAGTTCACTTACCACACAGTGAAGCAGCAATAAACTTCCCAGTAGGTGAGAGCAAACCCGTGCTGGTTACCACTGTATATCACAGCTAGCCTCACCTAGCCTGTCTTGCCTTGGGGCACGAGATCAGCTTGTTCTGCAAGTCACCTGCACTTGATGCAAAAAAAAAAAAACTAAAGTTCCTGCCCATAACACCTGAAGCAGGCATTTCAAAGTGCAACATCTAGTCTGTTTTCAATTTTTCCTTCAAATACCAGAAGTGATTGTACCACATTATGGACTAATCGCCTGTCAAATTTAATTTCTTAAGATGAGGTTGCTTTAGAGCCAAGTGAATGAAAAGGAAAAAGTACCCTGTCCAAACCCACTAAATTGTTATTTTTATGCTTGTATAGTTACCTGAAAATTGGAGCTTTTCTTTAATCTTTTGGTTTAACTGTATGGCAAACACATTGCTGTCAGTCTAGGACATTATGTGCAAAATTTGATCTTCTAGTAGGTCTTCATATTTAAACTGTAATGAAATTAATTTCATTAAAGTAGCACAAGGTCCAGCAAGAAGCAAAGTCCTTTTCTGTACCTATTACTGAAGATCAAACACAGACCTTCATTTTCTCATACTTGAAGTGTCTGCACTCTGTTGGGACGAGGCTTCTCACTTTATCTATATTATGGCCCACCTGAAGCTCCCAGAGACATAAATGTTTATTAATGTTCTTCAGTCCTAGGGAGGGGCCTCACCTCACCAGCACACAAATGCTGTCCACCATAGGATGAAAACCATGCTGGCACAGAGAAAACTGGACCTGTGTGTGGATTTTGGTGCAAACCTAAACCCAGGCTCTCATCCCTCACACTATTGGAGGATAAATCTCAAATTTTGACAGGAGGTTATGGTCTGATGCAAAGTAACACACATGGGGAAAAAATCTCAGAGAAGCCTCACTGTGCAAACCTTTGGTGAGAACACCTTGTAGCTCAGCTGCTAAAATACCAAAAGTTTGGGTTTGAGCATGCCTTAGTGCCTTGACCCTGAGGCTGTAAAAGGGAGGACAAGGATGGGGGAAAAGAAGCAGAGCCACTGAGGATCTGGGTGGCAGAAAAGGAGCCTAAAACCACCCAAGGAAACTTTGATAGAAACAGGACAGAAGTAACAGCAGAGGCTCCCAGCAGAGATGATAACCCTACTGCTGTCAATAGCTGGATATGACATCTGTGGAGGCAATCTAAACTTTTCACCTCTCCCAATTAGCCAGGTAGACTATGAACTTCCTTTTTAGGCTGCTTAAGAAAACACAAAGTTAGAAAATTATTTGAGTGGAAACATCACTATCAAAAAAAAAGTTACTTTGGACAAATGCCAAAAAGAGAGAAAAACAAAAATTAAGATTGTCTGCGAACCAGTGGAAAACCTTTTGAAGTAACTATAATCATTCTTGTATTATCAGAGAGACCAAGTCCAGCTCTGATCTGCTAGTGTTTTTCATCTGCAGTTGCCAGCATGCTTTATAGCCTGCCTCTGCCTCCTTTCTTATAGGAAAGCAGAAGAGAAATTTGTTATGGCTGAGTGCCTCAGGTCACACAGCAGCCAGTGACTGGCACAGATACCAAGCCTGCTACCTCCCAGAACCAGTCTAATTTATCGATTTTCCTCATGTGGGTGTAGACTGTTGCTAATGAGAAGAAAGAACAGCGAACAAAAATGATTCCCAGCTCCTACCACCTACCAGAAATATCCAACCAATTTTGTCAATGGCTGATTTTCCCCAAAGTCTCTCTCATTTCCACCTTGCTTACCCTGCTTGGTTCAATCCTCTCTCCTCACCAGTTGATTTCACTGCCCTACATTGTGCTGAGGATAATATCAGCCCTTTCTGTAGCTAGAGGTTGAAATATTTATTGGGGAACAGCGTGTTTCTGAAATGATAAGAAAACTTGTAAAATACATAGTTATTTTGGAAACCATCATCAGTAAACAAGTTACCAGCCAAGAGTTTCCAATTTTTAGTTAAGCCATGTCGACACGGCCTGAAAGAAAGGCTTGAGGAAATTTTACCAAGCTTCTCCAAACTTTTTAAGTGATAACACAGTGGTTTTACAGCACACAAGTAAACCCACGCACAGTGAGGTAAAAGTTTTGCTCTCACGTTGGCATACCAGAGTAAATGGCTGGGAATTCTTCTGAAGTCTCTTGCTAAATCCTTGGTTCACGTTGATTTATTGTGCAGCTGATCAGCACAGGGGAGCTGAAGGAGGGGAGCATTGCTGGCCCCTCCTCCAGTGCACTGAAAACTCCCTTCTCAGAGCCTCCAGAGAGGCTTTAGAAGTGGCTGAAGTGGGTTTGGCCCTGGTGAAAGGTGAATGGTTCCCACTCATTTCCACATTATTCAAGTCTCCCACCTTCGTGGGGGCCAGTACAGTTTTCATGTGGATGGGCTGGTGCTGGTCCTGGGGCTTTCAGCAGCTTAGGGGCAGGGTTTGAGAGGGAAGGGCTGCAATAGGAAGGGCAGTGAGTGATGGTGGAACACGGCTTGTCCACAGATAAATGTGACCATTCCCCTCCCCCTGCTCCCTGCCTTTTCTATTTCAATACACACAAGCACTGCTGTTAATAGAGCTGACTTCAGAAAGGCAGCAATCACAGCAAGCATGAAGGTCTGGGTATTAGCCTGGAAATAAGATGAACAAATAGCCTTGGGAAACTGCTTGCCTGCTATCTCTCCAACCACAGCCCTTTGCTTCTCTAGGGAATTGCTGCTCCTCTTACAGATTGGTTACACCACTGAACTTGTTTTCCCTCCCTGTCTCATGTCCATCCCAGTCTCTGTGGTCCTGCAGGGCTCTTCAGGGGCCTGATGTCCAGGGCAGACCTCAGACACCTCCTGAATCCCCATCCAGAGCCAGCCTGGTGCTTCCCCCATCTTTCACCACACTGTTTTAAGAAGGAAACCAGGGGCACAGGCTGTACAGGAGCCACAGTTTCTCCTGCAGGTCTCCAAGGTGGACAGTCAGAGATGCAGATCTCACTGCAGGAGATGCTTGTCCCTCCTGATGTGAACACATCCAGGGCCTGTTTCCTCTTGGCTGGGTGCCTCTGCAGGCTTAGAGCCAAACACTGGGAAACATGAGATAATGGGCACTTGGGTGGAATTTGTGCTGGCTGCATCCAGCCCATTTAATGTGTCCACAGAAGCTCTTTATTTTTTCAGAAGAGATGCAGAAAACAAGGGATGATTCTCCATTGTTTTGCACTTTGCTGGCAATAGAAATGGAAAATATTCTCATCCAAACCAAGAGCTGCTCAACACTTTTGGGAATAGGGAGGTGTAAAAGTTGTCTGCCAGCTGCCTTATCCTTTCTTCCTACTTTTTAGTCAAAGGATGGGATTTATTGTGCAGCCAGCAACTGGATGCCTCACCTGCATCTGCTCTGAGCCATGCAGTGCAGTTCTCTCCTGTGCACAGCACTGGCTCTCCCACGAGCTGCCTTGGGGAGCTAAACAAGCAGAGCAATTCCTTTCTGCAGGGTTGCTTCTATTGCACTGGGCTGGGAAGTCTCAATGAGCTGCAGGAGGTGTCTGATCTGTGTGTGTGTGATAAGAAGTGGTCAGCACAGAAGCACAGCCCACCCTGCTCCCCTCCACAGCTCCTCTGAGAGGCCCATCCTGAAATGGCTGAGAGTCATGTTGGAAGGCAGAAAGCACAACAGCCTTTAAGCCAGTGGCTTAAAAGTTTTCAGGTTCCCAGGTATAAAATCATTAAGGTTGGAAAAGGCCTCCAGGGTCATCGAGCCCAACTTTTGACCGAGTATTCGGATAATGGAAATACTGGCAACCAGACAGCAACAGAGAGGAATTGCTCTGGAGAAATCAAAACTTGGAGGGTGGATCAGTGGCAACAGCTCCCATCTTAAACAAGGATAAATCCTCTGAACCAACTTATTCACCTGTGCAGGAAAATGGTTCACAAAAGGCTGGTGTAAAAGGATAGGGAGGGTGGGGATGGTCTTTGTATGAACCTAAACATCCTGCTTGAGCGTAACAGAAACACCCATTAGCTTCAGAGCCTGGGTTGTTTGTGTCTTCCTTTGAGAGAAGAGAGCCCCAAGGAAGCATCTGCATTTAGAAGGCTCCAGAGAGACATTCTGTACCGAGTACAGAGGAGCAACAGACCAGGAAGCAGCTTCCCTGCTCGTGCCAGGCTGCTGGGTCCTGTGGGGGAAGGACGCTTCCTGGGCCATTTGTGAAGGGATTGGGAAAAGTTGCCACAAATACATTGCAATGAATAATCCCCTGCTGGATCACAGATGACTGAGGGGGAGTGGGGAGACTCAGACATTTAAGTTGATACCTAATAGGTCTTTTCCACCTCTGTTTCTATGATGTGCTGTACACAAAACAACAAGCAGCAGCTAAAATCAATGCACAGCCAGAGCCAAGTGTAGAGGTTTTAATCAATCTGAGAAGCTGTTTATTGTGAGGATCCAACAAAGCCACAGAGATTATCATTACTACACATGAAACAGGGACAGGGAAAGCAAAAGGGAAACATTGAGCTCCTGCTTTGTGGGGACTGAAAATTGTACCTACTGCTTCTGTACCTGTCAAACGTAATGGTGGCATAGCAAGAGTAAATAACTTGGGCAGGGCTGTGGAGAGAGGGGATCATTAAGTCCCAGGTATTGATCAATTCTGAGCTTAGAACAGGAATAGCTTTTGACTATGCTTGGGAAGGAAAGCTTAGCCCCAAAGGTAAATGATGTTGTCCCCTGACACATCTGGGTGAAACACTGAGGAGCTGTGAACAGACTGTGACTGAAGGGACAGTGCATATGAAGGCAGATCTTCAGGACTTGGAAAAAAATCAATAAATAAATATCCTGCACACCCATCCCCTTTGCAAGTCAGAACTGGCTGTTCCTCTTCCCCTCAGATTTTAGGAGGATGGAGTATGCCATGGAAAATGCCAATAACTGGGAGCAAACTGTAGCTGCGCACGGTGCAGAGATGGGTGCCATGTGCTCTGAATGCTCCTGACTCTGGACAAAAACCACCTCTGACTCCAGAATGGGGATCTTGTCTTTGCTTCTTGGCACACACTAGATGCCCAGGTCTAAGTACTTCTAGAAGATTTAAAGCTAAAATTGGATCCAACTTTGAAGTCTGGACCAGTTTCCTTCTGAGTGTAAAACAATAGGGCCTTTCAGGCTCAGGCAAGAGCAATTGCTGTGTTGTGCTGGTGGTGACAGAAGTAGCCCTGACGTTGAACAGCAAGGAACTGCAGTTCATAAATGATGACCTTGTAAAGTATATTGGTACATCTCAATATGATTACCAAGTAGATGGTAATTAAACTTCAGCAATTTCAGGAACACAATAATTTTCATTACACAATATTTGGAGGGGTTGTAGAGGTAACGGAAGGAACTACATAATCTAATAGACCTTTGCAAGACCTTTTCCATCTTCATCTTCTTTGATGTTCTAAATGTAAAAACTGAGCACAACCATCACTCCAAGCAATAAGGAAAAATGCACATTGCAGCAGATGTTCTCAGTTGCCCAGAAGAAAATGGGAGGATAGTGTAGACTTGGCTCAGTTCTCTGTCCCACCAGGAAAAACCCAGGTTCTGTACCTTCCCTGGCTCCCAATTCCTTCAGACATTTCCCTCTATTCTGTTAGGACACCTGAAGTCTCCCTACTTGCTGCCACACCCAGCTCAGGATCACAGCTGCAGGAGTGGCTGCACAGGGACAGGGACTCTGAACAACATCACAGATGTGGCACAGCCCAAAGCCTGCCCTCTGATCTTCCCCTTCCATCCCCACACAGCTCAAAGGCCACAGCAGTTGTGGCCAGCTTGGCTTTCAACTGATGAAGATCATCCTGGGTTTGGGGATTTTTCACCACTGAATTTTTTCCAGAAGTCCCTGTCCCCTCACAGCCCCTCAGGTCCAGCAGTTACCGTGCTTTCCATATCCAAGAGATCTTGTTTAAAATGGACATGGCTGTGGGCAGAGCTATCTCTCAGTGACCTTGTCTGCCTTGCTGCAGAGCAGCTTCTGAATTCCCTGTGCACAAACTGGTTGAGAAAGCCATGGCTGGATCCCCATTCACAGTGCAACAAGAGCCAATTTTTAGCACTCTTTAGCCATGTCTCCATTTGCATCAGCATCCGTGCATTCTGCATCCCCCTTTCCATTCCAAAACTTTCAGTGCCGTGGCCATGAGAAATAAACAAGTACTCAAGAGCCACGCAGAGGAGAAAACCCAAACAAAACAAAACATTAATTAATCTCTCTTTCATGTATCTTTTCCCCTTTCCCTCCCCATAAGAGGAGATGGTGGGGGCTGGCAAGGGGGAGGGACGATCCCAGCAGAACAGCCTAACTATAAAAATATGAGTGCAGTTGCTAAAAGCCCAATCTATTTTCAAATGATGTGCTCTAATGGAATGTTGCTGTACATCTTTTGATGAGACAGGAGTCTATTTAAAAAGACAGGCGCTTTCGAATGTGCTTTTAAACCCCGTCTGTCAATTAGAACAACATCAAGGGTTCAGTGGCTGGGAAAAAAGATGACAGTAATGAAAAGCTGGGAGGGCAGCAGAAGAAAAGAAAGATAAATACCAAAAAAGGTGGAGGGGGGGAAAGACAGGCAGAAAAGAAAGCCTTCTTTATTAAAAAAAAAAAAAAAAAGAGGAAGAAAAAGGAAGTGAAAGGGCAGAATAAAGATTTATAAAGAATAGCAGAGAATAAAGATTCATGAAACAAGATTGCACTCTTTTACCTCCAAAATTATATATTCATTCATTGCCAAGAAGGATGCTGAGTACAGAGAAAGCAGAAAATGCAATGCCTCTTAAAATCTGATTACCTGCGTTACTCAGCATCTCTGAGTAAGGGAGAAGAAAGTGTTGCTCAGCCTTTCCATGGATGGATCCCACACTGGGACCTTTTCCTGCAGCTCTGCTAAACCTGAGCAAATGTAGGAAGATAATTTAATCTTTGGGAGGCACTAAGGTAAGGATCTCTGTAGGAAAAGGTCCATGAGGAAATTTATAACTGGTATTAAGTGCAGGATGCAGAGAGCAGTAAATAAGTCACCAGCCACAAAGCAAACATGGCAGGGAAAAAACCCTTTGGGCTGGGTTCTCCCCAGGGCAATGGTATCTCACCTGCACACTGGAGGTGTCACAAAAGGTGACACCTCCACTTTAGAGGTGAGCACTGTGCAAGGCAAAAGTTTGGTCTCCCAAGCCCAATGCCCCGGATGCAAGACTCAGGGGTCTAAATGCTCCCTTAGGAGTCAGTGACAGAGTCTCTGTGCCTCAGTCCCCTGTGGTGCAGACAGCTCTGACATGCAGGTCTCCTGGTGCTCACCTGTGGTACAATATCCACCCACTCCATGGTACCTGAAGCAGCTGCTGTCCTGCAGAGGTTTTGGCAGAACGAGTTGTGTTTCACACCTTTTGCCCTGGAAAGAACACAAGAACTTGCTAAGAAGCAGTCCTGAGCTCTCACTCATATTGCTGGGATTTAGAGACTTTAGTTGTGTTCGTTTCTACGACTACACATTGTTTATGGCCTCTGCTGCAGCGAGCCTTAAAAAGCCATAACATTTAACATATCCAGCTCCTCAAGAAACTAAATAAATCCTCCTCACCAGTTCCCTGTGCTGCTTGTGGAGCTGCTCGTGAAAGGCAGTGCACTATTTCTCCAGGTTTAATTGCAGGCCCTGGCTGGGGTTAGAGCAGAGCATGTTTGCAGAGCAGGAAGCCATGGGCAGGGTCAATTCTAGAGCTGGATGCCTTGCAGGAGCCCACAGGCATCCTGGGCTGGGCTGGCACTCGCTGTGCTCAGCTCTCCACAAAGGTGCAACCCAGGGCTGCAGAGAAGTTAAAGCAGCGTGATGAGGAATCCTCTCTCCAGATTAGACCCAAGTGGATTTACACACCTTAATGAGAAAAACTGGAGGTTTTCAGCGTCTTTTCTCACATGATGTTTGAAGAAAGGGGTGTGCAATCTCTCTCTCATGTGGCAGTGTAATTAGGCAGTGTAATCTGCTGGGAGGTAAAAAAAGCAGCAAGATAACTTGAAATGCTTCATATTTTTTGCATCATCTGCTGATGTATGGTAACTTGTTGCCTATCCTGGTAACTTCCTTATATATCTCTATCCTATTTCTGGACACTGCTTGTTCAGCCAAGAGAAACACTTTACAAACATCAGCCGTGCAAAGTCATTAATTGTGGATAAATACTGGAGCTGAAGTTTCCCAAGTTAGACAAGAGAATCAAGAGCCCCAAGGGCTCTTTTATGTAGCTCCCTCAGGCATTACTCCATATATATATAAAACAAAAATACTACAGGGGAACAATTAATGGCAGAGCTGGCTGCTGCAGGAATTTCATGGCCACAAAAATATGAACCTCTTTTCAGGCCCTGGCACCCACGGGCATTCTTCTGAGTTCAGTGAAGGCTTCCTTGTCAGCCCTTATTTTCCAGGGTGGGTGTACAGATTTAGGATAAATAAGCAGAGCTCCCTTGCACAGAGGCTGGTCAGTATTTGCTGTGCCTGAAGCAGCCAGGTCAGTGTCCCCATCCAGGACCAGGCTCTCCCTCTCTGTGTAAGGAGAGGCACAGGACAGTGCCAGTGCTGGGAGTGCAGAGAGGGTAGGATAGGATCACATAGGATCACACCAAAGCTCCCCTTTGTGCTCAGCTCAGGCAGCAGCACCACAGGAACCATGTCTGGAGTGCTTAGGGTTTGGGGGGATGGGGTGGGTCAGGGGCCCCTCTCTGTCAGTCCTGATTTCCTCCCCACAGAAACACCCAAATTTCACAAGTTGAGATGACACCCTCCCCTGTTTGGAGAATAAATGCACTGCAGAGTGTGAGGGGCTTGGAGTCTGTGGAGAGAGGTCTATGCAAGAACCTCCACTGAGGGGGTATGTTTAAGCAGTCACCACTCAGATCTTCAGTCATCATTACCCAGGGAAACCAGCTGTTCTTCTGCTATTTATGATCTCCCCCTTAAATCTACCCTCCCTATGACTCAACCCACAGGCTTTAAAGTGTGCAGTGTATTGACATTTATATAGTACATTTCATACACTTCCTCTCAAAGCCTTTTACAAAGCCATGAATTACATACCTGTCACCCACTGAATTCATTCATCCAAAAAAGCAGCAGTCATTACGCACTCAGCAATAAGCCTCATAACACTGCCAGCCATTGGGTTTGTGTATGTGTGCACCAAAGAGATAAAGTTACTTTAATGCCATCTCCTCTCTTAATGCAACGGAGAGCAAGGGAGGGGAAGGATGAGGAGAGGGGGAGTAAATGATGGGTGGGAGGGTCTGGGTCTTTCTCCATACCTAGATGCAGAGATGTAGCATACATTAACTGCCTAAGAGGCTGCAGCTGCAGGAAGGTAATTGTGTGAGAGGCAAGGTGCCTCCATCCTGGTCTATAGGAGAGATATTAAAACAATTGAATGCTTTGCATTTGTTTTGCTCCTTTCATTCTGAGATCCCAAAATGCTTTTTAGACAGTAATTAATTCTCACTAAAGAAAAAAAAATATGACAACACCAGCACAACTTTGGAGCAATTCTGTTTTTGGAGATGGAGGCACTGACAGGTTTGCAAATTTTCTGCAGGCTGCAGAAAGAATTAATGGCAGAAATAAGCCCTGGCATCTTGGTTCCCAGCTCACTGGTCCACCTCACACACTCACCTTCTTTTCATCTACTCCTATCAACCTTGCTTCTTTTTAATCAGTATTCCAGTGGGATGGCTTTCACTGCTGAGGAAAGGCTGCCTTAACTTTCGTCTCAATGAACCAAACATATGCACAGCATCTAATTAATATCTCTGGACTTGATTGCAGGCAGGAAAAAAACCTTTCTCCAGATTCCAGTGATTTTAGGATGCATTTTCCACCAGCCCTGTGAAGCCCATCTGTGTTGAAGGACTGGAAGCAATCAGTTCAAAGACAAAAAGACTGAACTCAGTCTGCTGCATCCTGCACAAGTCCTGGATTTCCTCTGAATGGAGTAAATCCTGTGATGTGCTGCTTTTGAGTCAGCTTTTACCCAAACATTAACCCTAATTTCTCCTCCCCATACTGTGCTGCAATGACATTTTTGATTGCAGGATTCAATAGATTCAGATTTTGATAGTCCAAAGCCTACTTCAAACCTCAGTGGAAAAGGGGATGAGCAGATGAAGAAGAATTGGGAGGGGACACAGCATAAATCACCTCTTTAGAGATTTATTTAGTTGATGGACTGAAATTGAACTGTCGTAAAGTGACAGTTCCTGGTCTCACTTGAACTCTCCTATTTCAGAAGAATTCAAAAGCAGGGCTGAATGAGAGAAGTCACTACACTGGGGAAAGGAGTTAAATGGGGTTTTTTCTTCATTTTGTTAGTCCTAATCTGGCTTTTGTAAGAGGACATCCCTCTTCAACCCCCAGGACACCAAATACACATTTTACTCTGGAGGAAGAAAGAGCAGAAAACCAAGTGTGAGAAAATAAATGTTCCCTTGCTGAAGGCTGCCACCACCCTCATCTTTCCTGTTCCAAGAGAAGCCAAGAGGAAAATGGACTCTTTTTTACCCTGGTATTACCTTCAGGTGGTGTTTCAAACTCATTTCCAATAGATGAATTTCATTTTAGAAGGGTGGTAAGAGATTCATTGTCACTAAAAAAATCAGTCTGGAAAAATTCTGAAAAGCCACTGTCAAAATATGATCAGCTCATGATTTTCAGTCCATGAACCATTTCCTGGACTGTTCTGTCAATGGTTGGAAAGGATGAGCCCATGTCAAGACCAGATGCTCATAAAAACTGTCTTTGCCCAAATCCTTCTCAATTCTCTTACCAATTACTGCAGTCACCAATGAGGAAAGTCATCCAGATTATCGACTGACCATGAAAATTTCTATACAGGAATGAAGGAACCAAAGTAGCAATTCTGGTTTGTGTTTTCCAAGTGTGAACTTGCTCAGGACACAACTTGCCAGGCACTGACAGCTTCCAGGTGACACCACAGCTCATGAGGAGTGGTTAGACAGACAGATGGCCAAACAGAATATACAGATCCTTATTTGCACCCCATGCAGTGTATCATTGCCTGCAGTGAGGTGTCAGCACTCATTTCACAGGGGTTTCTGCTCCCTGTGCCAGGAACATGAAGCAAGAGCAGTTCATTTGAGGCCTTGCTGTGGTAGACACTGACACAGATTTTGTGGAGCTGCACTGATGACAGAGCCTTTATAGAAATCCCCTGCCTCACTTGGGGGTGACTCAAGCCCAGAGTTTACAATCCCATTTGTAAACAGTGTGTGGTTTAGCAATGACAGCCTCTTACTTAATTCAAGTCATTAGTTCAATAGCATATATGTAACTTAATAACATTCATTTAATAGCAGCTATGTACCTTAAACACACCTCCCTGTGCTCTTTTCCTCCAGGCTCTGGCCACAGCACTGAAGGGTGCCACACCAACATGCAGAGTGTGCTTACAAGGCTGGGAAATTCATCTGGGAATCAAACATGTCAATCACCAAATGGCCCCTCTGCAGAAGCCGAAGGCCTGCAGGGAGCAGGCAGGATCCAAATCACTGACCCTCATGTAACATTCATAATACCTGTCTGTCAAAAGAGCTTCCCTCTGCCTGCACTGGCTAAAATACACAAATGTGGAATTCTCTTTGCCTCTGTGTTCACCAAATTGCAGTTCTCATTGGGGTTTAAATATGTTCTCTCAATTGGAGATACTCTCAAAAATCCCTCTACAAATGGCAAAATAGAATATAAAACAACAAAAAGGGCATTGCTTTAAGTCTAGCTAGATTGCAGTTATTATGAAAAAATATATTTTATATTTCTTTAGTAAATTCCACAGTAAAGCATTTAGCAGCCTACTGCAATATGTTGGATCATATGCTTAAGACCCACTAATTTAAATGGAAAATAGAGATAGGCATTTACATCTCCTACATATTCCATCTCTCCCTTCCCAGCACACATCCTTGCAGGCTCTTGCATGAGGAAATCCCTTTGGCCACATGGTGGTTTCTGTGGTTTTACTGCTGAGCTGATTGTTTGGAAAGACCAATGCATTGAACTGGCAGTCAAGAAGAATGAGATCTCAAACTGGAAATGAAGGGGGAAATGGAGAAGAAACCCCATTTTTACTCACAGGGTGTGGACAGAAGACCTATCAACCATGCCTAGAAGAGGAACCACAATTTCTTGGAGAGCCAAGATGCTCAGGCCATTAAATTTTGCATCCTATTAGAGGTTAGTGCTGGAGAGAAAGAGTCCCCATCCTCTGCCAAGCCCCTCATCTCAGCCATGACCAGAATTCCAGCTTGGAATGGTTCCTCAAAGCCTGTCTCATGTTTCAGACCAGCCCAGCCCCACCTGTGAGCACACTGAGTGTGGCACAAAGGAGGAAGCTGCTGCATGAGGCTTCCTGTGTTGCAGACGAGGGCAGAGTGGGCTGAAAACTGTAGGAAATTTAAACCCAGTTCCAGTTCACAGTGATGTCAAACCACAGGAAATAAAAGCAGAAAGTGGAGATTTATGAAAAAATGGTAGGAGTCATTACTATGTGTGCAGTATTGATTGAAGAAGATCGTGTTGCCCCCAAATCAAAATGGCTTTTACGTGTTTGGGCCCATCCTGACAAAAACACTTTCTTCTCTGTTGACGAGGCCATGTTGCCATGGAGATGCAGGGCTGGATGCTTGGCAAAAGCACGTTTCGATAAGGCAGGTCTAATGGATATATTTTCACAACATTCACAGTTCCTTTCTGCTCATTTTCTCCTGAGCAGACTTGTCCACTTCTTCCATTTTGCCACTTGATGAAAAAATATCTTTTTAATCTTTTAATTTAGCTTAGATTTCCCTCCCTCCAGCGCCAGAGCTTGCCAATTAAACTACTTATCTGAGATGCTCCACACCAAGGCCAAGTGCTTGCTTTTCATTATCAGGTTGGGTGGCTTGTTTTCACCCTCCCTGCTCCATGTCTGAACCTCTTTGCTGCTTGCTGTATGTTACAGATGTTGTGATACAAGATGTGAGCTTAGAGTTTCATGCTAGTGGAAGAGGGCCAAAGGTTCTTTTTTCTTTTAAGGCAGCCCTTCTGAAGTCCTCAGGACAACAAAACAATGTTGTGGTGGCTGGTACATGTCTTGGAGCACACACTGATGCTGCCTGGGCCACAAGCAGGGTTATAATGCAGTGTCACCTAGAAGAGAAGCAGAGTTTAATTAAATGTTTTTAGTTCTGTGTGTTTGTTTATCTTTTTATTATAAGCAAATGTAAGTGTCCTTAAAACTAATTTGAATAAAAGAGCAATATCTGTGCTTATGCAGGTACGCAGATACAAGCATTCCTACACACAGCTAAGTAACTTCACATCCATTCAAACATCTTTTCCAGGTTTTGGGTTTTTTTGGATTTTTTTAGTATCTTTGGGTCATCTTCTAGAACCTGTTTGAGTTTATTTAGCAAGAATAACCAGCAGGCATATTGAATAGAAGGGATGCTCACAGAAACAGGCTTTTTTAAATGGAAACAACAGTCTGAAATAATACTTTCAGTCAGTGAATTGAAAAAATATATATTCATGCCACAAAATGCATTTATGCCATGTGGCCTCTGTGACCAATTAAAATTAGTCAATTCCTTTTGGTTTGGGGATACTGTTAATGAACTTCTCCTAGAGAAAAGAGCAGACCAAGAAGTATTTGCATCAGCAAACAATTTCAAACAACCAATTAGCTGGAGAAATCAACACTGCAAGCATAGAAAATTCACAAATAGGAAAAGAGGCAAAATTCATCCAATAAATTATTCATCATGAATTATTTGTCCAGTTTCCTTTAGATCTGGCCTAAGTTATTACTAATTAGTTATGGACACCTCTACCTACTAGGGCAGCCTTGGCTGAGAAGTGGAAAAAGCCATTTTCCGCAGCAGTGATTTGAAGGCAGCTCCCAGAAGCTGGTAACTCAAAGCTTGCGTCACCAAGTGACTCTTACAAGCTCTCTTGTTCCAGCTGACAATAACAGAGGCCAATTTTCAATGGTGACAGTTATCAAAGAGAGTATTCATGTCTTTCCCCCGAGTCAGGGCCGAGGCACGCTGTTGGGTCAATATTTTGGAGGCGTCATTGTTCAGCACATTCAGAAAGTGCCCGAAGGACTGCAGACACCAGGGCTGTCACTCACACATTTTACAAAGACTGGGATGTTTCTTTGTCCTTTTGTACATGCCAGCATTCTTGGAAAAAGAAAAGAAGAAATGAGATTTAGTATCACAGGATTCCTTGTTCCTTTGGCTTTGCCTCTGTCTGGGCTGGATGTCATATAATAAATGGGGCTTTGGCCCAGGACGTGGGCTGTGAGATGTGAGGCAAATGGGGCAAGGGAATAATCATCCAATAAGCAAATTCATTTCATCTCCTCATGCTTCAATTTTGCCATCCACAAGGCACTGCTAATGACACTTCCCCTGCTCTGAGATCTTTGGATGCAAAAACCCAGCATTAACTCTTTAAAAAGGCTAATCCTCTTTGTCTGCTTTGAGCACAGGGGCATGCAAAGCTCAGTGTTAGATGTGTCTCTGCAGGGCAGAGCAGGATAATTGGGAGCTCAGGAAGGTATGGGGAGAAGGGGCAAAGACAGCCAGGGGCAGGGAACTGCTTCAGTGGAAGGAGACACCAAGGAGGATCTTGTGGATCCTGAGGGAGGGGTGGGATGAGATTTGTGGGACTGTGAGAGGTGGGAAGGTGGTGGAGCAGGAGCAATTTTTCACCACGTTGTATAAAGAGTGATTTGTTAACACATTTAAAACATGTAAAACACAGTCCTTTCCACACCACTCCTGGTGACTCTGGGATTGTACCCAAGAGCTTGTTATCACCACAGATGGAACTGTTTTTTAACAGCATCCCTGACCAATCTACTGACTCTGAGGAGAATCAACAGACTTCCCCACCACCTTTAGGATAACTGACAGATTCTGCAGGGTTTTGAGGACCCGTGCACAGTTCTGTCCTAAGCATCAGCAAACTGCAGTCACATGTCTGTAAATGCCCTGAGTGGGAAGATAGTACAGAAACAGAGCAGGTATCCTGTTAACAGGACATCTGCATCTGCAGACAGCCACATGCAGCCAGAAGATGAGCACAAGGCTTACTCTGGTTACCTTGTGCATCTGATTACAGGAGGGGAGATCAGAGGGGAGGAGGTCTGAGTGCACTACGCCTTCCTTGTAGATTTTCTCTGTGGAGTTTTCACATGGTCACGCTTCATTGATAAAATGAGTCCCAGGAAGGTTTATTCATTTTACTGCTTATTGTTTTCTCTAACAGGTGCAATCACTATAATTAGGTCTGTACAACAGCATTTTCTTGTTACTCAAATTCCTTCTGTCTCTCAGATGCTCCTGGCTATAGCACTACAGTGGCTGCTGCTTAGAGAATGAGTAAAAATGAGTTGTTTTCTTTCCCTCCTTTTTCTTCATTTATCCATATTAAGCCAAAAAGAACACACCCTCCATTTCACACGGATAATTTCTTCTTTATCTTTCTTGGGCTCAACTAAAATGTTAGCAAATGCCCCACCCACTTGATACCAACATCTTCCTTGAAAAAGCACAGCACAGACCCACACCAGGGACAGGTGCAAGCACCAGAGCAGAATGCAGTTAGTGTAAAAGTGGAAGGAAAAAACCAAGGCTGTCCCTGGGGAACTACCCTTTGCCTCCAGTTTTGGATGGAGGGAGGCCAGGCAGCTCAAGAACTGACCACTCATGGCTCCTGCAGGAGTAATGTTAGGACAAAGACTGATATCCAACAGCTGAACACATCCACTACATCTTTTCCTGCTTTAGAGGCTGTGTTTCTTTCCCTCCAAGTCAATGCACACAAATACATCACCCAACAGAAATGTGGTGTAATAATCAGGAATGTGTGGATGCATCCAGCTTAACCAAGAAAAAACTACCTTTTGAAGGCACATCAAACCAATGCCTTCCCTCCCAGAAGACCATGGAGCTTGCCTAGAAAACAGGGGAAAACACATCTCTGTTGGCACTGTACAGAAATGGGATGTTTTCCCTGTCATTTTCTTGCCTCATTATACAATGTGCCAAAAATGTAAATTCAAATAGTGCCTTGGAGTGGGGTCTTTCTGGAAATGATGGGGTTGCTTTGGCAGAGGCCTCAAGGCCCAATGGGTTTGAGGCTACAAGAAGCAACATCGCAGTGGGAAAATGAGGCTCTCAGGATAACAACTGGGGGGATGTGTGCTGCTTTCAGTCAATCAAGCCCAAACTCAGTCACAGAGTAATCAAGCTCAATTCAACTGACTTCTGTGTTATTATTGTTATTATTTATCACTTGAATTACTGGAGCACCTTGAGGAGGCAACTGAAATGAGAGCAGAGAGAGCTGCTGCTGTACAAAGATATAATGAGTGTGGCAGTCGGGGTGAGCACACAGGCTGCAGAGAAGAGGCTGGCAACAAGATGAAGAGAAATGGGGTTGCAATTAGGCATTTTCAGCGTTCATCTGCTGGGCCTCAGGGAAGATCCTGCACCCTGATTTCAGACAGCCTGCTCAGCATCTGGCGAACTCAAGGCTCCCTCCATAGCTGGTAGCAATAGAGACAGAGTGCAAAGCTCAAGTCTGACACAGGTCCTTGCAGAGCTGCATGGAGCAGCAGGTTCAGGCTATCATGCTGCACCAGCCCATCAGAGCCTTCATCTTTCCCATTCCTCCTCAGATAGGAGCTTTCTCCTCTCACTGAAGTCATTGGCCTCTGTGCTTCATCCAGCCCTTCTCCCAGCACCCAGTGCTCTCAGCAGAAACGCTGACACATCCATTGGCATGTCAGCTGGGATCTGTCCAAATGAGACAGGAGTCAAGTCCCTTCCCTCTGCCTCGCTGCTGAGCTCACACCAACTGTCATCTGTAAGTAATATGCTAGACATGTTTCTTTTTCAGTTAAAAAAAAAAAAAAGTAATTTATTTTCTAATTACAAAAGAATATAGGATAGGGGGGAAAAAATGAAAGAAAAGAAATTATGACTACCAGATGGCAAATCACCATTTAGCAAGAGCAGGCAAAGAGAGGACTCAGTCAATCACAGGGTAAGTGATAAGACACCAGAGGGAACTACCGAAAAGAAAGGCAGCTCATTACACAAAGCACTAAATTATTCTTAGTGGGACTTCTCCTCCTTTTCCCCTTTCTATTTTTTATTCTAAGCCATAAAGCAAGTAATTCCACTGAGGCCCTCTTTTAAATGATTAACATTTCCATTTTAACTTTTGTTTTTGATTGTGTCCCTGCCATTAATCTTCCTGTCTTTTTCTGTGCCCTGCTGTTCACCTCATCTAACTGTCTAATTCCCTTGGCCCATCCCTTGCACCCACAGACACATCCACAAGCTTTGCTGCTGCTGGGAGCCTTGGGTGGGTCACAGCAGGGTCGGGGGGATGTGCCAACATCACACAAGACCCCAGCAGCATCCTGGTTCATCAGCAGAGTCACCATCCCTCTAAAGAGACATCTAGTCCACATTACCTTATTGGCATGGATGTCCTGGGGCAGTTTAGAAATCCCTGGTAAAGAGAAAACCCTGAGGTACACCTGGCCAGCAATCCCTGCTTGACTGCTGGTATCTTAAGCTGATGATATTCGAGGCTGGCTGAGATCTCTTCCTGGCTCAATTCCTTTCCACTGAGCAGCTAATTCATCAGTGGGATGAAAAGTTTTGGGCAGTACAGTGTTTTTGGGTAACATCACAGCAACATCTGTCTTTGCTGTTTAAGAGGCAGGATACAAAAACCACAGCTCCCTTTTCCCAGGGAAGACACTGGGGAAAAGGTGGCAGGGCAAAACACGACTGTTGTCCATTTTTGCATGTTTCTGGGTAAATAGGAAAATTGAGGGAGTGTTCATTATTCACTGATGGCTCTCACTGTGCCACAGGTCCCAGAAGAGCTGTGGGTTGCTGGGCTGCAATTCCTGTCCTGCCTTTGATCCTGGTCTGTGCTGGGACATTCCCAAAATCTCCTCCTCCCCCAGTTTCCCTCTATTGCCAGAAAGGTAAATAGTATTTCCTTCCTTTGCAAATCCCCTGTAAAACACTGCTAATGTGCAGGGAGGGCTCAGGTTTTTACAGCTGCCTCCTGGCACCAACAAAGCCTGTTCCCCTCAGCAGGAGTGAGCCAGACATGGGTGTTGCTATCCCATAAATTCCCTCTCACTACAGTCTCCTGGCACTGCTGGCATTTAGAGCTTGTTCATGTGTTTTAGGAGCATTAGGCAAAATACTGATAGTCAGGCATTTCATTATTCATATTTCTCTGGCCTTAATGACAGAACACAGTGCTGCTTGCTAATGAAGTGGGCTGAGGCAAAGGTGTTGGTGGCACTGAGTGAAGGGAAAGGAGTGAAACTTCACCTGCCTGCCCCCGTTCACAGCCCCCCATGGCTCAGCTACTGGGAATGGTGGCAGGAGCCAAAGGCTCACAGGCTGGGGGATTTCCCCCTCCTTGGCTATAAAATAAAAGGAGTGTGGCTGGACCTGCACCAGAGAGGACCTGGGGAAAGGGGGTGAGGAAACCCCAGGGTCTGGCACAAAAGGATTCCCATGGCACTCCAGGAGCCTCCATCCTAGAGATGAGCTGTTAAATGATGCAGTTTTGTTTTTTTCTAGAAACCACACAGGCAAAAAGGAGAGGTTTCAGTGGGTCCATGTAGTACTTTTCAGCAAAATGGAAGAACTTCAGCTCCGAGCAGCACAGGGGCATCTGTTGACTGTGGCGGGTTTGGAATATGAGCCCTCACTTGTCAATGAAAACCAAATCTTGCACTTGAAGCAAAAACAAATTAAAATTAATTAATCAGTGGAAAACACTTCATTTAAACTGGGAAGAGCAGATGCAACTAGCAGGTCTAGGTGGACAAACAAGATAATCAAATCAATACTCATACTTTTCTCACTGGCTGGCAGCCACAGGCTACTAAGTGAGAGCAGAGGTGTGGATCTGCCTTGTTTTTATCAACCATCAGCTGGTTCTGCAATTAACTGGAATTCAGACCTGCTGGGGGAGTTATTACCCTGTCCTTGGGTGGATTTGGGCCGCACATGGGGGGGAGCTTTCTCCTGCTGCTGGTGTCTCCTGAATCTCATCTTCCTTCTGCACAAACCTGGCTCCCTCCCTCCCTCCAGACCAGCACTGCCTGTGCAGTGTGAACTGTGGGAGGCTGCTGGATACTGGAGGAATAAACCCAGTTCATGGCTGTACCAGCTAATCAGTGCCATTGTCAACAGGAATAGCTGCAAACGAGTGGGGCCAGGTGTAGGGCTCGGTTAATAATGCTGTAATTGAGAGCAGATTATCGGGCCCTGACACAGGAGCAGGGCTGTGAGAGATTTTCCTCTCTCTTTGTTTTTAGCTGTGTTTAGCTGTTTGTGAAACGCTGCTTAGATTTTGCAGATGGCAATCGTCTTGTTCACGTGCCAGAACTGTGGGGACAGCCCCCAGGGCAGTTGTGGCTCCTGTGGGTGCTTCCAGAATGGATTACCCATGGAAAGTGGTTAATATATCCAGGAAGTGAGCAGTGTCCCCATTCCTGTTCACCTGGGCCCAGGGCACATTGTGTCCTGAGGGCTGAAAACGAAGCAGTTAAGGACACCCTGTGGAATTTGGGCTCTAACACTTGAAAAGCTGGAATCAGAAGCTGGGAGTTTCCCTGTCTCTTAGTAGGGATGGCCCAAGAGCCACCTCAGCTAAAGAGAGGCAGACTTTTATTTTCTTTAATTGCAGTAATTTCACGATTATAAGCCGCACCATTTTGACTAAAATTTTGGTCCGAACCCAAAGTGCGGCTTATAATCAGGTGCGGCTTATATATGGACAAAGAACGAAAAGTTGCTGTTTTAGTTTGGAGGACAGGTGTCTGCTGAGAAAGGCAGGAACTTCTCTTTGAAATGGAGAATGTAAACCCCCTCCCTCCAAATTATTATAATTTTGAAATCAAGGGGTTTTCAGGCAAAAATATGGGAATTAGGAATAACAGTTCTTTTCTCGGGAAATTAAAATAGAAATACAGCACTACAAAGAAACAAACTGCAAACCCTGACACAGTCAGAGTACAACCTGACACCCCGTCAGGCAGGGTGTTGGCAGCAGTCCCATTCCATGGTGGCTGCATCCTCCTGCAGTGACAGATGTGGCTCAGTTGGAGCAGTGCTCCTGTACAAGGTGCAGTTTCCCTCCGGAGCTCCAGTGGTGATGTGGAGAAATCCGGTTTTCCTCTGGAGTCCAGTGGAGAAAGGGGCTCCCTTAGTGTCCCAAAACCTCTGTTTTTATCTTGGTAAGAAATGTTGGGCTCTTCCCCCTGGCTGGAGCAACTCCCAATGGGATGCAGTAATTTTATCAGTCCCACAGTGGGACTCAATGACCATTAGCAGAAAATGACTGGCTGGAGGAAGGATGGGTTGTGAAAAGATAAAGAACAATGCCCTGCCTGGTTTCAATGGATGGCCCATTAGCAGAATATCTCCCACGGAGATAAGGATCACTGCCCACACCCTCAACAGATGGTGATAGAACAGATACCTTTTATCACACTCTGTATTGTAACCCAAGACAGTTGCCAACACCCAGAAGTGCGGCTTATAATCGTGAAATTGCTTTAGTTATTATTTGATGTTTTCTTTTTGCTAGAAGAAGCTGTCTCAGTCCTAGAACTGGTTAGACACTGTGAAGAAAGACTCATAAATATGCATTTAAAACAGCTCTAAATTAATTCCAGAGCAATTCGTCGTGGTTTTAACTTCCCACAGACATTCAAGGGAAGAAGTTTTGCTAGGTGAGACAGTAACCAAAAAGACAAAATTTCATAGAGGTGCTGAGATTATTTGCCAAGCCACCACCCCCTACCCCCCAAGTTTCTCACTTTGAAATCACAGGCAGTTTCAGTGGTGATCAGAGTAGAGTTGGTGCCATCCTGCTGGGGCCAAGAAACATGTGGTAACACCTACAGACTCCAGCCCAAAGGGACACACTGCAGATTTCAAGTAGCACCAATGACTCATAGGTCAAACAAGTGGCTTGGAAATTCACTGGAACATAGTATATTTAATAAAAGGGGGGAAAAAAAAGACAATTCACTAACAAAGCAGGAATGGTTCTCCCTAGACCCATGCTTTATTGTTAATGAATGCTTAGATTGTCTCTCCTGTACACTCAATGCCATTTTTATGGTCCCTGTTCTTAATTTTGCATTAGTTACACTTGAAGCTTTTTGTTTAGGCAACATAAACGTGTATCTCACCTGCAGCTCCTCCGTATTCCTGAGACGAATGTGGATCTGGTTTAGAGGCTGGAAAAAAATCATTACTCTGAGATTCAGGGTCTGTTTGCTATTCCAAAAACCTGTGAAAGAAGAGAAGTTGAGTCCCAATGATCAGGATTGTCTGTGTGTGTGTTTGCATTCACACCTTAATGTGCATCTCAGTGATTCTGTTCCTCCCTCACCCCCCTTCCTCCACCCAAGGTCTAATTAAAACAAGAATGCACCAGGCTGCCTTTTCCTCTGTTTCATCTCCTGATATTTTTTTGTTAAATCCACCAAGGAAATCTCCTGAAGTCTTTGAAGTCTTGGGGTGTGTGAATAAAGATGTCACAACGGTAGACACAGGGCTTCTTAATGAGGACACAAGGTTTGATGTTGGAACACTTCAGTGCCCAAAGGAAAGAGATGCTCTCCAACAGGCCCTCCCTTTCTCTCCTTCCCTCTATTTTTTTTTTTTTTTTTGTATTCTTGCTGCAAGGGCCTAACATTTTTTTCTCTTTTATATTTTTTATTCTGTCCCCAGCTTTCAAGGGATAAATGACAGGAAATGTAAGGAAAATGCAGTTTTACAAATCCTATTGTTGTTGATGCCACTGTTTCTTTGTCCCATTTAATCTCAGTACCATCTGAGGCATCAGCCCCATCCAGATTCCTACTGCCTCCTTTCAGTCTGCCCGAGGTACCAGACTCTCTCTGTCTCTCGCCCAGCCAAACTTCTAACTCAGGGAAGGAAGGTTCAGCTTTATCAAGAGGAAAAATCAATTTAATATAACTGAGGGGAACATCTGATCCCTAGAGTAAAAAATTCATTACCACAAGCCCGGTCAGTGACAACAGCTCCAAGTACACCCTGGGACCTCAATGTGTTTGAGGTAATCTATGTCTGCTTTGAATTCATCTCTAGATCCTTATCCCTGTTGTATCTGAGAAGTCAGCTTGCAAAATCATGGGCAAATAGAAACCAAGGAAACTCATCCCATGAATCTCCCCCACATGTAACCAGCAGAACAACAGGATGCCATTAAGGCAGGGCTGAACATTCTCTTGAGCATGTCAGTTTATAGTGGAGAAAGCTCCCATATTTCATGGAAAAAAGACACTTCCTGCAGATGGGAAATGCCTTGGAGCCAGGTGTTCCCTTCCCTTTGCTGTGTGCTTTCCTCTGCTGGCTGCCTTGCTGCCAGCCTCTCAGGGAGGGTCTGGACACACAGTGTCCTGTCACCAGTAAGCAAACTCCATTGTCAAATATGGGATCCCTCCTTTGAACACTGTCCTTAGATCCAGCCACAGCATCCTGGCTGATTTGCTCCCCAGTTATCTCCTGTCACAATGATGGACTCCCCTCATGTCCTTCCCTCCCTGGATCAGTTAAGAATCTCTTTATTCCTCTCATCATTACTCTGCAGGATCCTGCACCTCATCCTCCCAGTCTGTGATCCCTTCCACAACACCCAGCCCACTCCAGTGCAGAAGTTGAGCACACACAATGCAATCCTCCCAGACAGAAGGGACTCGGTGGCAGGGATGTTGTTTTGGTGCTGTTTAAGTGTCTACAGGCGCCTGCTTTCATGCCCTGGATCAGTGAGCCCCTAAAGGAAAACACTGAAGCCTTGAAGCCTCAGAAGTTCATATCTTCGTGAGAGGTGGTGGGCAGAACTTTCTGGTTTGTAGCAGAGAAAATAAAAGTTTGGGGCAATGCTGAAAATCCAACCTGCTGGCTGCAGAAGCCAGTTTAGCTCCTGAGGATACTGCCTGTGTACTTTTTCATTAAACTCAAGCATAGCTGGAGTTCCTGCTGCAAACCTCTGAATTTCAAGCTCAGCATGAGTCAGCCCCAAAGTGCTGAAATATTTAAGGTTTTTTTTCCACTCGGGAGCTAGATTTATTGACACCAAATGAGCTGCATCATTTTTCAGCTAAGAAAACCCTGAAGTTTGGGGTTGATAGTGATGATGATGATGATTGTTTGAAATTAAACCCTTTGCATTGACTGACCACATCTGCTCAGTTCCATTCTTCTCAAATAAGACACAATCTTCCTTCCCCATCAGGATTCCTCCTCAAAGCCTATTGTCTTCCAGCCCCCTCGGGTGATGCTAATACATTTTGATAGGGACGTGGGAGCACACTCACCTCCTCAGTTTGTACTTTGATTTAATTGTCTAGACCTGTGGGCTTTCCTTCCCACTGCTGAGAGATGTCTGGAGGAGGGAGGTGAGCTGTGAGATCCCACCCTGGTGCAAAGGGACCTGGCACAGCAGCTGGGCTGGAGGTCCCAGGCTGCACAATACCTGTGCAAGGGCAGGCTGGTGGTCTCATGGCAAGGGGAGGTGACTGATTCTGCTTTGCAATGTTGTTCAGAGGGAAAGGTGGGTACTCAGCCCTTTCCTTCCCCCTCTAAGAAAGTCACCGCCCTCTTCTTTTTTCTCTTCTTTCAATAAAACAAGTACATGGATCAGGTGATTCACTATAATGGTTTATATTGCACAAAGAGGGGAGCTTTGTGTTGGAAAATGAAAGGGCATGATCTGAGCTCTGGCCCTTATGTTTACTGCTCCAGCCTGCTGCAGTGCCCACAGCTCCCCTGCCAAAGGGTGACACCTCCAAGGCTGAGATTTGGGTGAGGTGTTTCTGTCTGCACTGTGATGCTCTCCACTCCCCAGACAGTGATTTATCATCAGACTCCACACTGACAGAATAAGTTAACACAGAGGCAGAGTGCTTATCCCAGGCAGAGGGGCAGGGAGACAGCTGGGCTGGTAGCCTGTTACAGAGAGCTCTGACAGAGCCTGCTGTCAAAATGAAGCCCATGAAGCCCCTCTCTGTCTGTCAAGCTCAATGCTTGTTATAATCTGGTCTTAGACCAGAGCTCTGACTTTGCTGTGCTGGAGACTCCAAAAATTCTGCAGAGTATCGAGTTATTTTCTTGAGGGCTGGCAATTTTTAAGTGAGTGTTAACAAATTTGATGTGTGTATGCTAAGAGCACAGGTTGCCATGTAGTTTTATTTATTTATCATCCCCTTTGCAGGCTATGAGCACACCAAAACCGTGGTCTGTAAACCCAGAAAAATCTCAGGGGAGTGCAGGGCCAAATTCCAGTTCACCAGAGCTGGCCAAACCTCATCTCTGGATCTGATCATCCTTCGCATCAGAGATGTGAAGCCACACAGATCCTGAGCACTGTTATGATGATTGCATTGCTGTCAGACAGAGGATTAAGTCCTGTTGAGGTTTAAGGTCACCTCCTTTCCCAGTCTGGGTGAAGCCATCTGGTTTTTGTGTCACTGACCTTTGTCAGTCACCATTAATTCACAGAGGCTGGCAAAAGTGCTCCAAACTTGCTTTCTGCAGAGCCATGAGCCACTGCTGGGAGCTAGAAGGGTAATGGAAAAGCTGTTCAGTTTTGTTGTGATTTCCAGATCCTCATGAATAAATCCCTGCTCAGGTCCAATCAGATTGTTGCCTATAAAATTCCCTGCCTTTGATCCTGTTTGCCTGAGTTTCTAATCTCCTTAGCACCACAAGCCAGCACTTCCACAGCCCCAATTACCAGCTATGGACTTTGATTTTGTCATCAACCCTCTCTACTCCAGTGTGCCAGCCTCCTTCCTTGGCTTTTCCCATGTCCTTCCAAACACTTTGGTACCTTTTCCCAAAGGCACATGATTTGCAAGCAACTCCTGGTCTACCTTATCATAAACCCAGGCAGTCCAGTGTCTTCATTCCACCTCATCTAAATAAAAATTTTTGGTGATAAGACATGCCTGGTTTTCACAACCTGACCTACAGCCAGACCTGTCAGAGTCTGCAGGAGCACATCTGCTCATACAATGCACCAACAGCTCAGGAAAATGATTGATTGGTGCTAATTGGAGACTAGAGTTGGCTGGCTTTGACTGGACACCAAGTGCCCTGCAAAGTTACTCTGTCAGTCTCTTCCTCAGAACAGGGGAGAAAAAATACAATGAAAGGCTCATGGGCTGGGATAAGGGCAGGAAGAGATCACTCTCCAGCTGCCATCATGGGCACAACAGACCCAACTTGAGGAAATAAATTTAACTTATTACCAATCAAATAAGAGTAGGATAATAAAAACCAAAACCAAATATTAAAACACCTTTCACCCTCCCCTCCCTGCTTCCTGGCCTTAATCTATCTCCTCCCCACCAGAGCAGGGGGACAGAGAATGGGACCTGCAGGAAAGAATTCAGGACAGAGTGCAGGGAGAGGGAGCACCCCACTGCACATGCCATGGCCTTATCCTGCACGTTGAGCCAGCACTGGGCAGGGAGGGAGTCGTGCTTTACACACCACTTAGCCTTTCTCTTGCCTGGAGCCCCGGGCCACCACAGTGGCACAAATGCCATTAAACTGCTCCAATCTGATTTGCTGAACTTCAGTGGTCCTTTGGTACTCACAATAGGGAAAAAAAAATGGAAAACAGAGTTTCTTCTATTCATTCTGGAAAGCATTTTCTTTCCTGCTTTGTTGGTCGCGTGATTGTTTGGTTTGTGCTGTTATTTTAAAAGGTCTGTCAGGCAGCCACGGAGGAGAATGATTTCTTTGTGCCCAGCCATGTGCCATGCAGCAATAACAGCAAATAGTTGAAGTAAGCAGTCTACCAGCAATCCATAGCAAGGGAGTCAGCCACCTGAGCTGCTCTCCCCATCCCCATGAGTGCAATCCCTAGAGATGGGGGCACTCCTCAAACACAAAGCTCTCTGCCAGTGAAACCCCTTTGGGAAATCCCATTTGGCATGGTCATTTCTCAGCAGCCTCATAGTGTGCTTTCCCCTTTCACTGAAGGGCTGTGCTGGTGAGAGGTGGGAAAGGCATTTCTCTGGGCTGGGTCTGGGAGCTGTGTGGCTGCACCCCATTGTTTGGGGGAGGGGAGAAGGCTGTCAGGGGCACTCGTGGGCTGGCAGAAACCTGGGTCCTCTGGGCAGTGACCAGTGACCTCTGTTATTGGAGCAGACGTAAATGGAAGGGGCCTTGGTTGCATAATTTATAATTAATCAACAAAATTGGCATGGAAATAAATAAGGGGAAGGGTTCTAAAAGAGATGGGAAGCCAAGTTATTCAGGGCTAAACATGCTGCTGCCGCCTTCCTTCTCCTTTGTCCCTGTGTAACCAGATAGCTCTAAGCAGGATAGTCTGGGGTCAAAGGTTGTGATATCCCACATTCTTTCTTCTGTCTTGTCTTATCTTGTCTTATCTTTGCCTGTAAGGATAGATGTGGACTAGTGTTTGGGGTTTGACCTGCAAATTTCTTCCAAAACTGAAAGATTGTGGCAAAAAATTGAGGTCTCGTATCAAAGAATCTCACTGTGCCTTCTGCACACATTAGAAGACGGAATATAAAGGTGATTAAAGCATCTAAAGGTCCTTTCCTGTGCCCAGTGTTTCTGTGTGCAGTTCTGATGCCAGGACTGCACGTGTAACCTTTCCATGTGGCACCAGACAGAGCAGGTGGCTCCAGCTCTGTGTGAGCAGACACTCAGACCTTCAACCAAGGCACACCTGTTGAGAGGGCAGGGATGCACAGAGACCTCTTTGGTCTTCCCAGGATCCATGAAAACAGGTGGAAGAGAAATGCTGAGCAGGCTTTGAGGTGTGTGGAGCAAACCCCAAAAGTGTTCCTTGTATGCACAGCCTCAATTGCACCCTCTCTGTGGGTGAATGCTCTCAAAACAGCCCCAGCCTTGGGAGCAGGGAGGATGTGTCCTTGGGCTGTATTTCAGAAGTCACAGGTTGTCCAAAGTCCTTTGGCATTGTGGCCAGATGAGTGTCAATGTGCCAAACCCTTTTAGCAAGAGGTTCTCATGAATGGTGACATTGGGATTGAGCGAGCTGGCAAAAAACGTCGTGTTCAGCAAAATCCAGCTTCCCTTTTCTCCTTTAGAAATCACCGCCATTTGAAATATGCACAGTGGCACTGCAAGCCAGACCAGCTGTGTCTGGACAATTAACTCAAAGTTCAGATGAGGTTTGTTCTCAGAATTGGGGTAGGAGGTGTGAGTCAAATGTGATTGCCACCACAATTTGAAAAAAAATTGCGGCTCTGTAGAATTTTTACCAAAATCCCCTTGGAAGTCCCCTGAGTGTAACACAAGGAGTAAATTTTCCCTCTGGTGTGATCTCAAAGCAAGCATCATAGAGACATTGGCATCTGTGCAAGAATTAAAACAAGAAACCTTGCAAGGCAAACCAGCTCACTTCAGTCAGCCCCAGCAGTGCACTGAACTTGCTCGGTATTGCAGAGGACACCAAGGCCATGAAACACCTGTGTAGCATTTTTAGAGCTGTTTTACTACCTGTGTCCTACTTGCCATGGAAATACACTTCAAAAATACACTGCCTTTCATTTCCAGTGCTTGCATTAGCTTCCACACAACTTCTGCAGTTTCCCATTCCTCAGCTTGGCTCTGTTTTACATTTCTCATGCCAGGGGCTGACCCAGTTGATATCTCTGTTTCTAGTTCTTCAGAGTGAATCACAAGCCTTCAGCTTTTTACTGTTACTGTTTTTTTCAGGAGCAGAACGCTTTCAATATCCTTGGGGTTTTTATAAAACCTCACTAAGTTCAGAAGTGCTGGGCTGACACCCACAAAGTTCAAAATAGCAATACTTTGTGGAGGATGTTCCACTTGTGGGAGACACTGATTCCCCTGATGTGCAGAACCAGCGTTTGCCTGCCTTCCCTATAGCAAATATGCACATTGCCTGCTCCTGATCCTGATTACATCTATGTCAATCTGCTTAAAATACCACAGCTGCACTGAGAGAGCAGGATGTGGCCAGATGTGTGCATGGCACCTGATAGTTTCTGCTTCCCACACAGAGATAGCCCCTGATTCAAACCCTGCTCTCCCTCTTCCTCCTCTTCTCTTTTGGCAGCCTGTGTGAATGAAACTGGGATGCCTTATGCTAAGAATTTTTCTTGCTTTCTGCTAACCTTTCTGCAACTTCTGGAAGTCTGATTCAGGCTTTCTGCAATGCACCATTATTCCCCTAAAATTTAGGAGTGGGCTGATCATGTCAGTATGCCTGGAGCTTGGCCTTTTCTCTGTATCAGACTGAAACAAGCAACATTTCACATTCTTCCTTCTCTGGTGAGCAGAGTTTCTGATGTCTGGCCTAGGGTTAATCATAGGGTTAACCAAGTCATGAAAATATATTCTGGGAAAATGCAGAAGATTTCTCGCTTGGTTGGACTGAGCAATCTTTCTTTTTAAAATTCAGTGTCATGGGGCAGGCAGACAGATCCCTCTTCCACTGTCAGTCTCTTCTGCTGTGGGTCAGCAGCATGATGTACTTCTCCTTCCTTGCTGCTTGCAGAGCAGAAAGCTGTAATTTGCTCTGGCTTTCAGGAAGTCAGCTCAGTTTTCCCTTTGGTGCAACACCAGGTGAGGAGAAGTCAACCAGCAAGACCCAAAGCACTGCTGTGCCTCATCAGCCCAGATACATCTGGGTGCCCTCTCAGAGGGGCAAAAGAGAGTTTCTTTCTGTGCCACCCCCATGCCAGTGGTGGCCAAAGTCTGCCTCTCTGCAGCCAGAGCTCTCCTGGCATTCCTGTCCCAGCAAGGAGCAAACAGTCCCTGCACTGGGCTGCAGTGTCCCAGAGGAGTCTCTGAGGCTGGAGATGGGCCATGCAGGAGTGTCATTGATGCCTCTAGTCTGAGATGTTTATCTCTTTTCAGAGTGAGAGTCCCTCTGGGAAGATTGATTACCCTGTAAAAGATAGTTTTAGACTATGTTTGACAGGGCTATCCGGTTCTGTCTCTGCAGCTCACTTACAGCTGCCCAGTTTTCCCCTTGCTAGGCTGTTCTGGTTTCTCCTGCCCCAGTCTGATTCCTACTCCTACTCATTCCTTCCAACAGCCAGCTCCCACCCTCAGTAAGGAGCTCCTTCATGCTTAGATGGGCAACTTGTAAGTCTTTCTACAAGTTTTAGGAATGCCTTTTGCAGTTGTTGTTTATTCCCCAAGCCAGCTCATGTCACATTCAGGAGGGCAGCACTGCCTGTTGCCTTTCACAGCCAGCATCTGCATTTTGCTTGAAGTCTGTGTGCAGCAAGAGAGCCTTGATGGGAGCGTGCACAGTGCTTGGATAAATCAGCAGGTGCCTGCATGTCCCTGCAGCCTGTGCTGACATGGCTCTGCCCTCCTGCAGCCCCTGGCACCAGGGGGGAGCAGCCACACTGGGTGTGCTGGCTCCAGGCTCACAATGAGCCCAGTGTGCAGGGGAGGGGAGTTCAGGAGTGTCCTGAGGTGTGGGTGTCTGCTGTGGGCAAGCAGCACTGAACAGCAGATGCCTCAGCCAAGGAGCTTGTAGGAATGCTCACAGGAGCTGCTTCCCCACCTCCAGCGAGGGAGGAAGAGAAGAATCCTGTCACTTACAACTGCATTTAGGCTAATATCTATCAGCTCACTTGGAGAATGGCTGAGCCCAGGGCATAAAGCCAAGGGTATGTAGAGGGGGTAGAAAAAGTAAGAGAAGTTCTAACAACACTCCAAATAATGAATTTGTGCATCCTGATCCCTTAATGGCCCAAAGGTCTGAGTTCCTGGCACATGGCACAGCTAACTCAGCCACCCTGCAATTCTTCTGCTCACTGGGGCAGTCCAGAGATATTACAGAAATCTGCTCCTTTCCAAAATGCCTTCTTTTTAAATGGCCTTATAATATGGTAGGAGTTGATCCTTTATATCACTTCTTTTAAATTGCCTTCTGCTCATCAGCTGTTCTTTAAGAGATGAACAGACATCTTCACGTCCTGTCCTGATCTGCTGGTGGCTCTGAGATGCTGCCAAGCAGCTGCTGCCTTGCACAGCAGAGAGGGCTCTTTTCTCAGGGAGTGGGGGTGAGATCTGCAGACTTAAGGTTTCAAAGTGCTCCCTAAACTTCTAGGATAAAAGCCACTGGAGAAATGTAAAATATTAGTGGTATTTTAAGAAAGTGTGTGGGTGTGTAGACACAATTAATTTTCCTTTTTATAGGCCTGCATGGAATATCTCCATCTCTGAGGAAGATGCCTGGATCTATGGAGTGTTGGCATCCCAGAGGAGGGCACTGCTCCGTTCATGTTAACAGCAAATGCCACAGAAATTAACAGTGCAAGAACACTGTTGTGGTCAGGCTCTGTCAGCCCAATAAATTATTGTACGTGTGAGAGGAGGCAAGTTCAGGATCTCTCCATCCTTGCTGTGCTGAAACAGCTCTTGTTAAATGCACAGGGTAGCAGTCGTAGGGGATTCTTGTCATGTCAGTCCCCCTAGATCAGAGAGAGCTGATGTGACTTGGAAATCACAGTGCAGGATTAAACAGCAGAGGGGATGTGTGCTCACACACACAGGCAGAGTGCCTGCTCTCATGCCATGCATTGTTATTGACACACTGCACCTTAATGGCTATAATGTCAATGGCCACTCTGGGACCTTTACTCGCAGATTATTAATGCATTAGACCACAGTTTTTATGGGTTATTGTGTCAAGAGAGGAGGGGAGTGGATGCCTAATGTACACTGGCAGAACGAGGATATTTTTTAACCAGAGCTGTGGTGTGCACTGTGATTGCTGCACCTTAGAAACTGTGTTTACTGCCCTCTCATAGCTTCTTCCAGCAAGTGGGATCTCACTGCAGCTCAGAGGACAGCATGGAAAAAATGAGACTGCCAGAGAGGAAAAGGGACAGTCCAGGGAAAGGAAGAGATCCTGGTGCCTGTAGCCAGGAAATTGTACATTGCTACCTGAGGCTGTGGGGAGATGATTTCCTGGCACTAGCCACCAATACCCTGAAACATGAAGATTAATAGGCTCTTTATTTTATTGTTAGGAACTGCAGGTGCTGCTTTTATTTATATAAATGTGTGCTGCTCTCCTCACTGTGGGCCCAGCCCAGGATGAATCCTCCCATGGGACTTTGGAGAGGGAAAGTTTCTCACGCTGCCTCTCTGCCTGAGAGCAAATGTCACACCACAGGCTGGAACACGAGGGGAGGGGGTGACACCAGAGCCTTTGAAGGTGATGGAAGCTGCAGGTGCCCAGTGCTGATCGAGGCACAGGTCCTGACATTTGCAAGGGCCTTTTTGAACATATCCCAATTGGCAGAGGAAAGTGATGCAGATGTAACCAGACTTTGGCTGATCTTTTCTAGGTAAATAGGATGTATGTGTTTGCAAAGCCCTGTTTGACAGGACATCATGATTAAACCTTCAGAGAAATGAGAAGGGCAGTTTAACATGTTCAGACACCCTGAATGAAGGGCTGGCTGCTGTGTTGGGGGAGCAGGGGAAGAAGGGGGATCCTGAGAGCAGGAGCAAGGAGAACATGCAAGACATTGTGGGGTTGGAAATGAAGTACCTGTCATTTAAACAATGCAGTCACTTCCAGGGGAAGAAACTCAGAGGACTGAGAGAAGGGCTCTTAACAAGAGCTCTGAGTTTATTTCTGGCAGAAATTGCCATCTTTCTTGTAATCACTGCTACTCCATTCTGTGGAGAATTGGAGAGCTTATCCTCAGAGCCAAACTAGTTATTGGGAAATAGAAACAATAATCAGCCAGTTATAGAAACAAAACCCACATCACAGGCCCTTTTCTAGGCATTAGCACTAATAGATGGGCTGCAAAGATGGAACAAGAAAAGAAGGGTGTGGAAGGCTTGAATCCATGGCAATGCTGATTCTCCAAAATCCTAGAGGGCAAGAGATGGCACTGTCCCAGGAGGGAAATTCCTTTTTTACAAAAGCTGTCACTGCACATAAGGCCCATGTCTTTCACTTTCCCAACCTCTCATTCTCTCCATTTCCTAGCTGAAGGAGCCCAAGAAATCCCCCATTTTTCCTGACAATGCTGAGTTCACTTTGACTTTCCTTCGTGTCATATCTGGGCCATGGAAAGGCCCCTGCTTTTATTGTATGACGACACAGAAATTACTGAGTAATTGCAGGATTATGCAGCACCCTGTAAATTAAATGTTACTTCTTTACCTTTTATAGAACAAAAAATAACCATGTAATTACCTAGTGAATCAAACTGTTGAGGTCCCATGGTAATTATACATGGAGTCAAAAGCTCTGAGTTCTTCTGGTAGTTACAAGTAAAGAATTATCTTTCATTTTTAAACATATGTTGCAGTTGGATCCCAAAGCCTGCACATTTCCATTTTAATAACACTATGGCCTGCCCAAATGAGAAGAGGCATATGTCTCCCATCTGAGTGTGCAAATAGAGTGAGCATGTATATATAAAATAGATTGGACATATGCAAAACTGACCCAGGTTCATACCAGAAAAATGGAATACCAACAGAGGTAAAACATGATTAGTTGGATGATAACATTTAAAATTATGTTCAGTTTCCAAGCACTGGAATTTGTTTTCATAGGAAGCAAGTCAGTTTGATCCTATTTTCCACATGCTTGTGACTGTATTTTGAAAACAGACAATCAAGCTGTCCATCAGGAACCTTTGTCTCCTGAAGGCAGGCTCAGGACGTGCTGCTGTAGGGGGGTTTTGCCATGTGTCAGCAAGGAGGGGATGACTGGGCTGGCACCAGGGTCCCTGATGTGTCAGCTGGGTGGGTGGCCCTGCCCCAGGTGAGCAGGTTTGGCTGCTGTCTGCCAGCACAGAGCTCTCGGGGACACTGGGATCCAGACCCTGCACTGACAGCCAAGGAGAGATTTTGTACCACAGAGCTGCCAAAGGACGGGGCTGCAGATGAACCTCTACCTTATGGCAGAGCTCTTTCCTCTCAAAGCCCCTTCAGGAATGTTTTCCTGCTCCAAAAGTGCCACCAGAGACCTGGGTCTCTGCAGAGTTGCTGCATATGGAATAAGCTGTAGCATAACCACAGACCATCCAGCCTCTCGGAGCGGACAGACAGCATAAAAAAGGGACCAGTGATTGCAGGTGCTGAAACTCATTGTCAGATTTTTATTAACTATGAGGATATGTAGCACACAGGAATTGCCACTGTTGTCTGCATATCCTCTGCTCTGGTCTGAATGCCTTGCAGTTATTACAAGATTTGCTTTTTTTGTGAAACTGTTTGGCATAAATTTTTCTTGTTTGACTTTCAACCAGAAAAAAAATCAGACCAAAGTGTTGTTTCAGGTTGTCTTCTACTTTCTTCAGTTTTTTATTTCCATTTTTAGGAACGTATTTCAAAAGATCTCAATTACCTTTAATCATGAAATAACCAACTTCTGTGTCCTTTCAGTTTTAAACTAAACATTTTCATAGGTCCCAAAACCAGATACTTTGTATTCATAACTTTAGATCCCTAAATCTGAAAAACATGACTTTACAATAAATCTGACACTGTCTGAAGGGTGCAATACATTCACCTCCAGCCCTTCAAATAGGCATTATGTGCATTTACTAGCTAATTTTGAAATTTGTTTTGAAACATGTAGCGTGTTATATAAGCACCCACTTTGGTAATCCTGGGGTAAAATGCAGAACCAGGATAGGGAGGTGAGTTTTTATTTTAATGATGCTTAACAGTGACATTTTAACTACTAAAATTGTGTCTGGCTTTGCTATCACAGACCTAACTATTAGATCTACAAGTCATCCCTAGACCAAACAGTAACTGCTCCAGGCACAAAATGAATTGAAGAAATTAACTCCACGTACTTTTATTTTGCATGTTTTTATTGTTTCGCTTTTAATATGATCAGCAATTCTCTGTAGCACTGTGTTTCACAGTGTTCAAATCCTGCAGTAACGCTGCCTGATGAATGCAGTAATGTGCATTTATTTCAAAGAGTCATTTATATCCCCTGGTGAGCAGGTAGTCTTTGCTTTAGAGATGCTGGGGTGTTTTGGTGCAAACGGGATTTTTTACACGTGTTTGTTGCAGGATTTTTTCCCCCTCACGTCCATCACTTGTATCACTTTGTAGTTGATATCCAGTGAATATTAAAAAGCCCTCGTTGGTATTGGATCTGAAAAAGGTGGGGGAGAATATTATGCTCCATCTCATTGCTGGTCTCTTGGCATCGTGCCTTCATCCCAACACAGATTTCTGCCAGCATTGTGCTCGCCCCATTCCTCTGCCTTAATAGCCTCGGTCTCGTTGGGAGTGAGATCAAAGCCACACGAGTACCAAAGGGCTTACATTCAATTAACAGGGAAGGGGAGGGCTTTGGAGGGCTCAGCAGAAGCTCTGATTGCAGCAAAGTGCTGACTGTGGTTCAGGTAGCACAGCTCTCAGTGCCTGCAGCCCCAGCCCTTGCCCTGGAAGGGGCTTTGGGAAGGGACTGGCACTTTGCTGCTCCCCCTGCCCGTGTCAGGATGGAGACAGCTGGACAAGCCCAGGTCTCTTCACAGGCATGGTCAGGAGGAGGAGGAGGGGGTCTCTCCCTCCCCCTCTGTTCCTTTTTTTTTCTCAGAGCTGCAGACTGGAAACTGTGTTAGACCTTGACCAATGTATTGGACAACTTGAATTTTTAATGAGGAGTGATTTCCCACTGCTCTCTTACGCAGATCTCAGAGTTAGAGGCTTAGCCTGAGGCAGTCAGGACTCCTAGGGCAAAAGCTGAGACTTTTGACCCCTTCTGTATATTTGGAGTGTATCACAATGAAATAAAGCTTCTTTCAGTGTTCAGAATAAATTATCTGCTCTTCACTCATTGGGAAAAACTGAAAAGCTGTGTGTATGAGAGATATCTTGAGATTAGGAGGTATCTGGGACCAGCCACTGCCATGGAAAACACAATACTGGGAAGACAAGAGACTTGACTTACTATGGCAGTCTGGGCTTAAAATTTTTCCATTTCTCTTAATGAAAGGCAGAGGGAAGATCTGCAAAACTAGGAACTGGATTATAAACCTGGGGAGAAAAAAAAGTAGAATGTAAAAAAAGATAGGGAATCACCAGGAGGTTTCTTTTTGAGCATTGCTGAAATGAAAGAGCACATCCCATCCCCTACACACCCTGTGCTCATTGCCATTAGCTCCAGTTAAGTTGAAGCCTCACATTTCCTGGGGTGATGTGTGTGACGTTTGGGAAAGACACAAGTCCTTAGCTTTGCATTATTGCTGGAATTTATTTTGGTATTATTTTTTAGAGCCATGAGACAGCACGGTTCCCTATTTGTATTAAATCTCTCTCTCCACAGAGCTGATTGCTGAGATAACCTGCAACCAGAGCTGTCTGAACTTATGTGACCTGGTTCCATCTGTGTACAACCCTGTTTTGCATTCTCTTCGATTTATGTCTAATGCAAACCTTGCAGAGCAGGATGTTCCTGCTACACATACACAAAATCTCTTCCTAGGGATTCAGTACCTGCTCTTGCCAGGAATATTTTCAGCTATTTTAACCTTTTAAAATTTTCTGCATTACTATGGGAGATGACCAATCCTCACACTGCTCACAGGTTAACAGTGCTATAAAGAGTGCAGCTGGTCAGTGGAATTGGAAAACACTGAAAAGGTTAAAGCATGCAAGTATTGCAGAGGTTTCACTCTAAATGAGAGTAGCCTGTGACCTTCACTTAACCCTTACTTTAAATGATTGCAAATTAAGTTGGGCAACTTAGCCTGAGCTCTAAAAATCTAAATGTATTGAAAGATGAAACTACATGAAACAGCTTTCCATCATTGTCAGGTGGCGTTCTCTGACACACACACCAGATAGACATTTCTGTCTGTGAGCCTCACCCACTGAGAGGTATTCAAACAAAGCCCCATTAATGTCCCCAGTGCTGAATGACATCCTTGCATTTGTACCATAATGCAGCCATCCCCCTGAACAAAGGCATATCCAACAAGGATCTTTCCAACAAGGTGGTTTTTGATCTTCTTGGCTTATACAGGACTTAGAGGTATAATATATGGTGTTTGCACGGCAGTCAAAGCAGGGCTTTCAGCACTGTGAATCCATCACCTGCTCCCATCAGCCATGCCAGAGCTTCCTTCAACCTCAGCAGGAAACATCCAGTCCCCTGGGCTCTAGGGGCCAAATGCCCTGACTAAATGACCAAAGGTCACTGATGGAATATAAAGAGATGAGCACTGCAGCAAAGCATGCTGTGTCACTCCTTGTCTTGACTTCCTCCATACTGTGACACCAGAGCAAAACCAGAGATGGGGACCCCTGGTCCAGGGAGACCCATGTGGGGGTCCCTGTGGGGTCACAGCTTCTGAGCAATCACCTGTGCCAGGAGCAGCAGAGCCAGTGACACCTGCACAGGGCCAAGGGCTGGGATACCCAGCTAAACCATCAATGTTCCTTAGTTAAAGGGAGGAGCCCTGAAAAAGGCTTGGATTTGCACAATGCTGTCAGCTCTTATCGTTGTTCTTTAGTGTGGCCTTTTCTTTTATTCCCTGCTTAACTACCTGACCCTTTTTTTTTATTCCACAGCAACAAACATGGAAGCAAAACCATTACTGAGCTGCAAACCCAAGAATTTCTATTTTTTGCATCCCAATAACAAGACCTGAAGACACACCTCCATAGAAGCAACCCACAAAACAAGTTCTTTATTTGAGTAAGAACCCAATTCTTCATTAAATTAGTGGATATTGACACAGAGAAGCAGTGGTAGGGAAATGATAAATCCTGGGAGCAGCTCAGATTTGTTCAATGCCATGGCCAAGTAATGGCTGCTCAGTGACTGAATTACTGGCCAAGAGGATACTCTACTTTCTGAATTCCCATGGAGATGGCCTGATTTCCATAGCAACTGGATTCTTTCTCTTGCCTTTCCCTTTAACAGGTAGAAACACACTTGAATCCTGAAAATGCTAGATTGTTCTGAGTACTATTGTGTTTTTGGACACTAGAACACTTTGCAGACAAAATGTTGAAATACAGGCTCCTTAACATTTTTTTGTATTCTCCTTTAGAACTGGTGATGATATTTTTTTCCATCTGCTCTTAATATCTCCTGTAATTGTGCATAAAGCTTGCTCTTTCTTTCTTCCTTCCTTCCTTTCTTCCTTTCTATCTTTCCTTTCTTCCTTCCTTTCTTTCCTTTCTTCCTTTCTTTCTTTCTTCTCCTATTCTTTATCATTGTTGCAGTTTTCTATTGGATAACCTGCAACACAGGGTGATGAGAATATTAATACTAAGTAATAGCAATATCCAAAACATATGAGATGTATTTCTATTGAGAGTTCAACCTCTGCCCCAAAGATGGATTAAAAATTCGTGCCATTATTCAGTATGTCAGATAGGAGATCATGCCAGCAGTAAGTGAATACATTATTTTTCACCTATTTATTGGGACTTTCAATGGTTTTAAGTTTTGATTTGATATGCTAACTTGAAGTGTCTCTTTAGGTCTCTCCTTCCTCAAGTACATCTTCACTGCTTCTCCTTTCTAGACTGCAGCTGAGTAGAAAGAATAAAATCAACCCAGAAGAAGTTGTGGGGTTAACTGTGGGGTTCCTTATAGCCACTGTGAAGGAAATAAAAGACCCTGAAAACCATCTCCCCAAAGATCTGCTGCAGACACACAACAGGACAAGAAATGATGGAAACAGGCTTTTGGATAGTAAAAAGTCATCAGTCTGATTCCTTAAGGAAAGAAGTGCCATGGACATGATGAGTCATGTCTGTGAAATACAGGGTCTGAAAAGGTGCCTAAGGTTGTGTTTGTGAGGGACCACAGAGGGGCTGTGCTCTGGGAAACTCCAGTCTGGACTGGTTCAAAAGCTTCTGCATGGCAAGGGGCGCTGACACAGTCAAAGGAAGGGCAGCAGGAGGTGATGAGTGCAGATCTTGTGTATGCTAGGATGGATAGTTGGTGAAAGGTTTTTTCTGGCAAGTGAAGCCATTTGGGAATCCAGGAAAAACTGTAAAGTGTGTGGGTTGCAGAGAAAGTGAGAAGTGTTGTTACAGAGGTGCTTTTCCTTTAGCCACAAATCACAGGAATGTGATGCCTGCATTGAGGATGAATTTCACCAATATCCCTTTCAGGCAGCAGTCTGGCCCTTGCCCCAGCCCTTCCAGTTCCATCTCTCCCTGAGCACACATTGGCCTCTTTCCCCCGACCTGGCAATTAAACAGTCAATTGTGGGAGCCTGGGATGCCAGGAGAGCATCCTGAGGGCTTGACAGCACTTTGCCAATTCACTGACCTCTGTTATGTTCTGAGCCACAGGAGGTTACACCCGAAATCAGACTAAAAAATGGACCGATTTCCCTGTAACCCCCAGCCTGACCTTACATCTGAGTTTACATTTTTAAATCTCACCATGAGCTGCAGCTGACATCCTCCCTCTCCCTGCAGCTCCTGCACAGCTGTTCAGTGGCCACTGCCTCCCTGCATTTTGCAGCCCCTCTTGCCCACACACCCTTGCTCTCAGGGGTTCAGGCTCTCTGCCTTGGTACCATCCCTCTTCTCTTGCTCTCCTCTCCCCCTCCCCAGCTGATGTCCACAGAGGAAAGCCTTGCAAATGCAGTAGATGGGAGCAGAGGAAGAAAGGGGGAGGTTGGAGGGGGAGCCAAGGAGGGAGCTCCCAGGGCTCTGTCCCTTTGGCTGCCTTCAGGGCCATGGGCAGAGAAGGGAGGGTGGCACTGGGGCTGGACCAAAGCCTGGTCCTTGGCAGTGGCAGCAGCTCTATCACCTGTGACCTCCAGAGCACTTAGTGCTGATGAGGAACATTCAGACAATCACATTAGGGTTGTGGGGAACATTCAGACAATAAGATTAGGGATGCTGTGGGAGCTGGAAGGGCTGTGTGTGTGCTGGGAGTAAGGGCAGAGCAATGTGGGCTGGGGGCAGCTGCCTGTCATGAGACAGGGATCACAAAGGTGAGGGTGCAGTGCTTGGTGCTCCCTCCACAGCATCTGTGACTCCCCATGAGCACCCCAGGAGCAACCACAGGAAAATTGCCCTTTGAGCTTTTTGGGGATATGCCCATAGAGAGCACTGATCTGTCAACAAATTTTAGAGAAAAGAGATGTTTGGGTCAGAAAGACTGGCACAGAAGGCCCAGACATCTTCCTGTAGGTGTGTCACTTCTGAGCTAATGATCAACTGCTTCTTTTTCACTTCCCCTGTCTCTCTTGAAACTCCAAACATCACTGGGATTTGGGAGAAGTGGCTTCCCCTTCCTGTTTGCTAGAAGAGCAGATGGCCCCACAGATGATTTCTCCCTACTTTCCTCTGTCAGTAAAAGATATATAGCCTAGCTCTGAGAATACCTTTTCTTAGCAAAGATGTCCCTGGAAAACAGCAGGGAAATTCCCAGTTCTATACTTTTAAGCTTCTCTAGCCTCTTTTTAAAGAATGTCTTTAATTCTGCTGATAATGGCAAGGTGCACAGCTGCAGCTGGGTTTAGTTACTCAGAAGACACGTGCAGTGCTCAGCTGATGCTGCCAGCAGCCTGACCTCAGGGAGAACCAGGAGCTCTGCCCTCCACCCAGGGGACTGCAGCCCTTGGGGCTGGCCAAGCAAACCCTTCAGCTCAGCTCAGTTCACTGTGGGGCTGCTGTGTGTGCACAGAGGTGTGGTGGAGAGAACAAAAAAAGCCTTGGCTGCCTTTCTTTCCCTGTGGCTCTGCTTCTCCTGCTCCCAGCTATTCCCACTCCTCTCGAGCAGACCAGCAGGGAGGAGGCCCATTAGCAGCAGCTCTGCTGCAATGTCTCTTTAAAGGAAGTGTCAGGAATAAAGATTTACCTGCAGGTTTAGGAAGACAATTATTGTACGTTAATTAAATATGAAATGACACTTAAGAGCATATCCATTGCCTTAACAGTGACTGTCTCTAATAATAATAATACTTAGCACTTACACAGCTCTCTCCATCTATACAGTGCTTCACAAACATTAACTAATGAATCCTCACAACCTCCCTGTGAAGCTAAAGAGGCTGCTGGCATGATGGGGAGTGGGAAGAGGGGATGTATCAGGGGAATAACGTGTTCTTGGCCTGCTGCTAATGCTGCTGCTTTCCAGGCTTCACTCTCCCTCCTTTCTCTCAGCATTTCCCTAAATGTGCTTCCCTGCAGCATCATGCCACAGGCAGGCCAGCAGTGCAACCAGGTGGTGCCTGTGGTCACCACTGGAGCAGCATTGAGCTTCCCTGGCTCCCAGCACTGAGCACAGAGTCCCTGGTGCACAGCAAAAAGTCCACAGCACCATAGTCCATGCCTCCTGTCCCTTCTGCTTTTCCTCAGGGCTCAGCCAGGGAGCCTCAGTGAAGGTTTGCCTGAAGCTGGAGCTTTGATTGTGGCTGTGAGAAGCAAGGTTCTGGCTTGGACATAAACATCTGTAAAGTGCAGAAGTCCAGTACCAGGACTGAAATAGTCTGGACTTTTCCAAATCAGTTCTGGTGAAGCCATGCCTTTCCTTCAAGTTTTACTGGAGAAGTCAAGAAGCTTCTCCTGAGCCTATTTCACTTCCCCAGAAGGGGATTTTTGAGCTGAAAGCCCAGGACTCCTAGACAGCTCTGTAGGGGTTGATTTGTCTCCTGCAGATGTGCTTGCTTCACCCTCTTTGAGTTCATTACATGATGACCCATCCTTTGACCTGGAGGGGACCACAGATGCAATACCAAGTCTGTGCTTCCTGACATGTTTCCATTTTTCTCACTACAGGCACCAGTGAATGTGCAATGTCTCTGCTGGAAAAGTCAGGAGAGTGATAAAAAAGAACATTCATTCTCTTTACAAGAAGAAATGGATCCAATTCTCCAGAAATCCCAGCACCACACTCTACCCTCCACTGGCAACCCTCTCCTCCCTCCATCTCCCAAGGCAGGCCTGGCTCTGCCTCTGCTCTGGCTTTTAGGCAGTCCAGTTTTAGCTGTTTTTCCAGATTTAAGAAGGCACTAGTTTCATGTCCATCCCCTCCTCCACATCTGGGCTGCTTCACCCTAGCCAGGAGCCCATGGCAAGGGGGAGAGATGGGAGCAGTAGACCAGGTCTGTTGGGAGGGAAGAAAGTGATTATTCATCCCTTTTCAGGGAGGGGTTTTCTGCACAACCCTCTTCCAGACTACTTTTTTTTTTCCTCCAGCTCATTCCTCTTAAAAAGGTAATAAATATTCAAAACATAGCAGCCATACCCTAACAGCTTCAGCACCTACAAAGCTGATGCCTGTGTGTATCCACTAAGCAGTTGTCAAACTGCATTGCTTGTAACATTTAGGGTTGGTTTGGAAGGAGGTCTCAAGGCTACAATCTACAAAACAGTCTGTATTGGCCAAGGGGGAAAAAAAAGACAACATGACCTAGAAAATCTTGTCATCTTCAAAGCTCACTGATTCTGCTGTTCTTTATTTAGCACTGTAAGCCCACCAGATCCATTTCTGAGCAATCAGAGTGTTTCTGTCTTCCAGAAAGGTCTCAAGCAAACCTCTGAGTTTGAACGTGCTGATATTTTTAGATAGTCCTGTCAACACCACTGATTTCAGCTTCTTTCCCAGCTAACTCGCTGGTGGCTTCTTGGGGTTGCATTTAGATGTGGAAATGCCACACAGAGATGGTGCTCTCTGCAGTTAGTGCAGTATCAAAGGTTACCTCCAACATCCAGCAGAATCTGGGTCTTTCTACACAGATCAGTTATCCTGGTTTTATCCATTGAAGAGCCCTTGGATGAGGGAAGAGTGGGGAAGAAAATTTGTGTGTGAGAGCTCACCTGTCCATCCCTAAATGCACAGTTCATGGAAGCCAACCTCAAGTGCTTTATTTAACTATCAAGTAATTTATGCCTCAGTCTTTCCTGTCTCAGAAATTATCTTTCCCCTGCTTTTTTGCCAGTGAAGCTCCTTCCCTGGGGCTTACCCTTCAGCCACAGGTCAGCTGTGTTTGAGCTCAGGTGTCCAGCAGCAGGACCATTCAGTTGTTTCCACATGAGAGGTTTCCCTCTATGGAATGACTCTGTGAGACTCCTGCCCTGTGCATGGAGGAGAGCTGCATGGTGCACACCTGCTTGTGTGCAGCTGCACAGCACAGGGAGCAAAGGGCACCAGATCCAATTCACCCAGGACTCATCCTTCAATCCCAGAAGATTCCCCCAGTGAAGCAACAATTCTCCCACCCGTGTGGTCTGTAACTGGGATCTTTCTCCTCCTTCACAAGTTAACAAATTGGCCATTCCCTGAGAGCAGATAATTTCTTCTTAATGGTAGCCATCTCTCAGCACGTACTTTGGCTGCCAGCTTTCCAAGGTAATTGCATTGTTATTTAGGAAAGTCAAAGGTGCATTCTTCCAGAGAAGCTCTGGCTGCAAGCAGGCGTGGGGAGGGCTGACCAGAGATGGCTTTGCTTGCTCCTGTTAGAGCCAGGTGTCACTGCAGGCAGCCAGGAGACAGGGATGGATGTATATCCCCCACCCCACTCCACACTCTTTCCCTCCCTACACAGGAATCTGTAAGAAGTCATTTGCTGAAAAATAAAGATGGTCTGAAAATACAAAACACAAAATGTTTCTTTTTCTGATAAGAAAGTGATGTCACAAATGACCTTATTAAAAAAAGGTAAAATGCTTGTTTACTTAAAGCATTTGTTCAAAGACAGCAAGTGAAAATTTAGCTTTTGGGTATTTTTCTTTCTCCTTTCTCTTTCCTCCTAAATGAGATTGAAATACAGTTTCACATTTGCAAGGCCCAGTGCCCTTTCTGCCAAGAAATCCATTGACAGTCCAATCAACAGACATGTTCTGGTTACAGGAATCAGGCATCAGTCAAACGCTTGAAAGCCAGATCCAGCAAATGCAGCAGATAATAGTATTGAAAACAGCCAGTGGGGGAGATGAGAAAGTAATTGGAGTGCAGGTAAGAGCTGGTGTAAGCAGGATGGATCGGCATATTGCTGACACGTGGAAGGGAGGAGGCAGAGGGGGAGAGCTAATGAGAGGGGTAATTCTAATGATAGAAGTAGTTCAATGTGTCAGGTTTTTGTTTTTTGAAGGCTGAGAGAAGGATTTATTTGTGCAGAGGCAACTCAGCCCATGGGATTTATACACCACTTCCAACACAAGTCCTCGCCAGCTTCCAGAGCTGGCTCAGCCCTGGGATTTTGCAGGTAGATCCTCAGTAAAAAGCTGTGTGTTATCAGAGGGGAGGACTGTGGGGCTGGAGTGGCCTTGGGAGGGCTGGAGCAGATGTAGTGAGGGTTTGCAGGGGGATCAAGGCAAAGGCCTTTGTGTCAGCCCAGGGCAGCCAGGAGCACCCTGGGGGGCTCATTACCATGAGCAGAGCAGCACTGGTCTCTGCGTGAGCAGGGGCTGCATCACTAAACACAGTCATTTCAATCTCCACAAGCCTAAAATCTGCTGATTTCATCCCAAATGTAAAAATCTAAAGGAGACAGGAGTGAAAATGAACAGAATAGAATTTGATTGTATGGACTATATATCCTAATTTATTCCTGAGCCCTTGCTAGTAAAATACCCAGGCTCTGATTAGAGTGGTGAGTGAAGAGAATTACTCACTTCCTATGGTTAACATGACGAGCAAATTACCTGAATTTCTTGTGAATCTGTGATCCTCTTTTGGGACACAGCACCATGGAAATGGCAGAGAGGGGCTGTTGATCTCATACACTGCTGTGTACTCCCTCATACTGAGGGTGAGCTCACCCTACATGCATCACCCTGCCCTGTCTGGGTTATTTCTGCATCTTTTTGGATTCACTTTCTCTGTCCCATGCCTCAAGCACTTGGCTCTGTTTTATTTCCTGGCCCAGGAAGGGCTGTGCTCAGGACCTGCTCCATTGTGTGCCGTGCTGCATTGGAGGTGGTGTGGAGGAAGAGCAGTGGGGTTGGCAGGAGAAGAATTGAACACTCTGTAGAGACAGCACAAAATATTCCAAAGTAATTCGGATCCAACTTGAGCAAGTGATAAATGAGAGCAGCATGGCAGTGACAGGTCAATCAAATATTTATAGAACTTCATCCATTAGCATTGCAGCAGCAGAAAGGAAGCAATGAAGTCCAGGTGCTCCAAGACCTGCCAGGGTCTTGGACAAGACATGCTGATTGACTTCCCCAAAATCTTGAGGTGTGTGTGGATCTTCTGACTTGTCCTGGAGGGGCCAGAATAGTTGAGGTGGTAGTTTAGCTAAAAAGATGTTGGGATTATCCTGCACTGTGTATTATAATAAATTTCTGTGATGTCCTTGGGTGGATTAATGTATGTACATATTGGTGAGGAGATTCTTGTGCCAAAACGATGGGGAAGCTGATTGGTGTGTGAGGGATGTACACTGGTGTGTACACACTGGGAAAGGGCACGAGGTTTTGCAATACTCTGGAAAAGCAGTTGCTACAATCAGTAAAATGCCAGAAAAGGTTAAACCACAACAGACAAGAAACCTTAAGGAGAGAACAGAGTGGAATTGGAAAGACTATTTTTAGGATCACATGATATGATTTGATTAATATTTTAGGAGGCAGTTATCATATGCTAAGAAACAGAAGGATTATTACCAGCATCCCAGCGTGCCTGCTTTCAGGGTTTTTACTAGGGAATCCTGTACAAATTTCTCCCTCCTCACCTATGAGTGATTCCATAAGCCAGGGACATGGAGGAGTGACACATGGATGCGCTGGCAGGTGCAGGGGGCTGTGGAGAAGCTATTCATTTGATTCCAGCACTTAGCTGGAAATGCCACAGAGCAGCCTGCTGAGGCAGGAGCACACTGCAGACACATGCAGACAGAGAACGTTTAGCTGGGACATCTCCACAGTGCTCCCAGACACTCCAAAGCAATCCAACAGCAGGCTGGGAAGGAGAAGGACTAGCCTGGTCTCCCAAGGGGTAAAATAAATATGTGACTTCCAGCACAGGACGGATTGCACTGAAGTCCCTCTTTGACCTGCTGATGAGATCTGTGTGACCAGGAATTATCCCATCCTGGCCACAGAAATGTGCATCCTGCATCTCTTCTCAGGGCTCACAGAGCCATTCCCATTTCCTTGGGCAGTTTGGGCTGCATTACATGTGGTGCCCACCTAGGGACTAGTGCTTCACCAGGTGCTGGATCTGGGACTTGTGTGATCACACACCTGATGCTTCTCACCAAGAGCTGAGCTCCTGTGAATATAGGAGGAATGTGGGAAGGGAAACAAGGTCTTTCTTCTTCATTCACTGTTCTCCTGACAAAGTTTCATTCATCTGGCCTGGGAGCAGTATGGACACCATGTGTCAGAAGCAACCAGTCAGCCAAGGGGGATGAGGCAAGGCCTGGCACTTGCCAACAGCCCATTTGCTGAAAATTGATGATCCAAAGTTGCATGGGGAATTTGTATGAATGGAAGAAAAGACAGCCAGTAATTGGGATCGGTGGGTGAAGTGTCAGCAAACAGAAGAAAGGGATACTTTGGTGACAGTGATAAATGCTAGCAGCTTTGGGTCTCATCTGGAAGAGTGAATTGAGCAGAGACTTTGTAAGAGAAGGAAGGAAGGAATAAAAGGACAGTGGTCTGATGGATGCTGCAGAGGAAAAGTGCTCAGAAAACAAAAATTCAGCAGTGTGTTTTTAGGGGGGGATGATCAGAGGCAAGGCACAAGGGTCACTACCCAAGGCTGAGGGGGTCATAATTTTTTACACTCCCAGGAATAAGCCAGCATTGGGCTTGGTGGTACATGGAGTCACCAGGCACCAGTCCCTGGAGGATGTGCTGGGCACCATGCATGGAGCTGCAAAGCCCTGGGGAGCAGCCATGGGGTTCTCCTGGGTGAGCAGCACAGATGTGAAGGGCACAGATGTGAGCAGCACAGATGTGAGTAGCACAGATGTGAAGGGTCTGTGCCTCTGGAGGGTGCAGGAGCCCTGGGGTCACCCCTGGGCATCAGGGCTGGAGTGCCAGGGCAGTGCTGCAAGCAGGGACTGTCAGCAGGCACCAGCACACTGCACACTCGGGGCTGCTTTATTTCCCAGCCAGCCCAGCAGGTTTGTCTCAGGGAAGAGTTTGCCTACAGACCAAGAGTGAGCAATAACAAGTGGCCATTTCCAGAGTCATTTCTCTGACCCTCACCAGCATTTCAAGACACGTCTCAAAATGCAATTGGCACCTCTACACTGCCAATTTTAGAAACACTTTGCTTTGGAGGAAGGACTGGAGCACAGAGGTGATTATCCCTCCCCTCCTGGCAGCTTCAGGAGTCGTGCAACTTGCAGGGAATGTCAGAGATGTAGAGCATGTAAAAGACCTCCAGCAAACGCTCTGTCCCAGAGCCCTGGAACGTGCCTCTGTCCTCCTGTAGACTGTGGAGGATCTTTGCCTCTTACAAGAGAAAAGATCCTGGCTGAGGAAGCTCAGACATCCATCTAACAGACCCTGAGACAGTAACACAGAGACGGAGAGAGGGACGACTCTGCTGTCAGCAGTGTGGGAGGGGAGCCAGGGGAGTCAATGGGAGTCGATGTTTACTTCTGTTGTGCTGCCTCGCATGGACACTGATAAATGTTATGAATTTTAAAAATTGAGATTCACATTAGTTTCCTTTAACTCATTTTAGATTTTCTGCTGAGCTTTATTAAGTGGCTTTTAAAAGCAGTTTAGCCTCTACAGCTCTTACTGCAGCAGCTCTTACCTCAGCAGCCCTGCCTCCCAGCTTGTCTCGTCCAGGAACAAAATGAATCCATGGAAGCTGGAAGAAGAGCAGGAGGGTACTAGGGATGAAGCAGAGAGTCCCTTGTGTGGGAGAGCCTCGGCAGAGCAGGGAGATGAAGGACAATGGCACAAGGAGGTGTCAGCTGTGCCTCGAGGCCAGTTTGGACAAAGGTGGCAGATCCTTCAGAGGATTGTGTCCTGAGACATCATGCACAGCTGAAGATCCAGAGATATTTCTGGTCCCTTGAAGTACAGGTAGAGGAAGATCTCCTGCATATTAATGTAAATCAGGATTAGCTCCAGTGGGCTGAACTCAGCATCCTCCTGATTTTTAAGGCCCGATCCAGATCTCCCTGAAGCCAGTGAGAAGATGCCAGCTAACTCTTCTTGGATCAGTCTCTAAATGCCTTGTTTTAATATCCACAAGCTGCAGTAAAACAATCCACATCTCTCCTGTACTATCCTAAAGTCTGCTTGCCACCTGCCATTTAATTTTTCATGACACTATCATCATTTTTAATAATGCCACTGCATTTTCTTGACTAAAGAGCCTCTGGAGACCCTGTCTGAAAGAAAAGCTTCCCCATCTCCTCTTCTCCTTCTACACACCCTCAGGTGTGTCTGTATAATAGCAAGCCTTTCCTAAGCATCTCTTCAAAGACATTCACAGCTTTGTCTTCTCTAATCTTAGATGCATATTTGACATCACTAAATACGCAGTTACTCAGTAAACTGGTGGTGAGAGATATGCAAGGGCCAAATTTCTGTTCTGCTGGCTAAAAATCATTAATCCTGCCTCAGCTCTCCCTGATTGACTGGAAACTGAAGCAGGGAGAAAGCAGACCCAGTATGGACAGAAGAGTAATACTGATTTATGGGAGGCAAACCTCTGAGATAGTGATTTATTCCCTTGGGATTTTTTTCTGAGAGATGACACCACACATCTGCAGGACTGGAACCTGGAGAGATAAAAGTCTGAGTTGCTATAAGCAACCAAAGAGGACCAAGTGCTCTGGAGTGGGGATGTGCCTCCAGGGACATAACTCTCCTCCCCTATCGGCAATTCACTTTTTTACTATTGATTATAACAGGAAGGGAGAGATGGAAAACTCATGTAATTCCCTGTCCTTGGGGTTGTGGCCTGGGGGAAGCTGATGCTGTCTAATCTAATAAGGATGTGGTACAGGCTGGATCATCTGGGCTCTCCTCTCATCCCTGGGGAGTTGTGTGTAAATGGACACTACGGAAAGGAATTAAAAGTCCCCTAAAAGAAAATATAAATAAACATAAACCAGTTGATATTTCTGCTTTCTTTTGAATGGCAACTGGCTTTCCATCACTGCTCTCGTGCCAGTTTGGAGGGAGATTGCCCAGCAGAAATGTGAGAGGATTGAGCTGCTGCCTTTCCATGGGGGTGGCTGTGCTCTGGGGAAGGGGTGCAGCACGGAAGGGGTGACAGCCCTGGGGATGAGAGGCCAGGCTGAGAGCAGGAGGTGCCTCTGTGCTGCAATGGCCAGCACAGCACATCAAAACAACCTTCCCAACCCACTGTGTGCACATGCTGCTCCTGGTGCAGTGTCACACAGAAATGAGACAGTGTGTGACATCCACTTGCTTTAGGCTAAACCAGGCCTGACATACACCCTTCACTAACTCAGCAAGGAGCAAAATTAGCCAAAGCTGGAGGGTGTCCCAGGAGCTGGGCTGGGTGCAGCTGTGCCCAGCCTTCACCCTGCTTTCCACCTTGCACTGCACAGCGTGTTTCCTCGGAGCCCATGTCTCTGAGGATAGAAGTGTGCTGACTGCAAATGTGGGCTGACATGGCAGGCAGCAGTGGCAGGTGGGAAATGGATATATTGCATCCCAAGATGATGCATCTTCCCATTCAAATCAGCTCACAACCACAGATAGCCTTATGTCTGCAGAGAGCACTATTTAGACGGCAAATTTTATTCAGATGGCATCTGAAAGTTATTTTTTATTGAATTTAATTTTAATTAATCATGTTGCCAAGGGTGGGCTGAAGTGGCCTCTGTTTTTAATTTTTTCTCCCCAGAGTGGATGTCCTTAAACTCCTTCCTATAATGATATGGTTGTAGCTTGCAAAAAGGCAGTCTGCATTTATTATTCTGCCTCTTGCCTTGTTCCTTCTGATCCTAGAGAGAACATTGCAATGACTGTTGGTTAGAAAATTAGTTAAGTGAACTGTATACTGTATTCTCTTTCTGTATCACTTCTTATTAGGGAAAAAAGATAATATAGTTCCCTCTCTCCCCTCCACTCACCCTGCATTTCATCCAGAGCTGGTGTAAGGAGCATTTCAATGGACTGCTGCAGCCTGCTTGCAAAAGGACTCATCACATGTGAAAGCCCTGAGGACAACTCTGCACTTGTGGTGGCAGTGCAGCGAGCAGGATGGTGTGTGCACCAAGGAGCTGCTGAGATAGCAGCGCTCAGGTGCTGAAGGGAGAAGCCTGTCGGGGTCGCCTCTGCACTGCACAAGCAGCAGCCTGTCTGTCACCTGCTCACGCTGCAGCTCTGCCTCTGCAGCACTCAGGGCTTCACATGTTGGAAACACAGAGCTGCCCTTTCCCTCTGGGGCCAAATGATCAAACTCCTCCAGCTCCACGTGCTCCGTTTGGTGGGTCCCAAAGCAGAGCTGCAGCAGTGAGCTCACCCATACTGATAGCTCACATACTTTAAAAAAAAATAAAAAAGGAAAAAAAAAATACTTTCCACCAGCTGCAGCCTGGCAACAGGAGGCTGCCCACTCCAGGTGGTCTGTGCATGGTATTTGGAGATCAGAAACATGGGAGGATTGTAAATGGGGGCACGTACAAGGTAGCTGACCTCTTTAGCAAAGTCTGGACAAGACATCCTGCAGCCTGGTTAAAAATATTGTCAAAATTAGGCTGAATTTGTAGCAGGTAAAAAGCCAGAAATATCCTTGTAAAACTTTATTGCTGTACAGTTAATAGTGGATTTTGCTTGTCCATATGGACTAGCTAAAAGAAGGAATTTTCCCAAATTCAGTCAATTTATTGCATAGGGGCCATTTTGAAAGAATATCTGACAAAGGAATAGATGAGCTTGTTATGAGAATAAACTCCCAGACAACTGAAAGGACAGCCCCAAGGAAGGCCAACCTGATGAGAATGGAGAGCTATTAAATGAAGATACTCTTTGTACTCCAAATCCAAATATATCTCATGCAAGAGCAGAGCTTTCTAAAACAAATCCCTATGATAGATGAAGGATTTAGGCACAGCCAGGTTGTCTGTTTAATGAATTCCCTGCATTTACCCCACCGAGGGAGGAAAACCCAAACACTGCTGTTCAGAACCTTTTTCATGTGGATTAGAGCAACCACAAATGACAGAAGACTAATTTTGCCTTGTTTCCCTCCTTCACAGCTCATCTGTCCTACTTTTTACGTTTAAAGGAATGAGTAATTTTAAAACAAACCTCCAATATTTATGGATGCTCTGGTTCTTTTACACTCACTGACTGTATGTGAGCCAAGAGCCTAATTACATATTTTAGGCGCATATGTAATTCTTTGAATGTATCAGGAAAGCCTTGATTGGAGGGAAGAAAGATGGCTCAAAATGAAGTTATATGCCCTTTCCTGTACTGGGCCATGTCCTATTCTGAAGGGACATTTTTTGTCAGGAGTTTTATCCCTTTTCTGGTTCACTCCTGCATTAAGCCTGGCCTGTTGACAGGAGCTTTAGGGACTGCTGGGAAAAGAAGGCTTCGTGGATTATCTGATACACCACAGAAAAGAAGAAAGGTAGAGATCATCCAAGAGGATGCCATTTGGACTGCATGGGGTGTCAGCCACCTTTCAGAGGGTAACAAGCTGAAATCCCAATTTTCAGTCATTCTTTCTTTGATTTTATTTTGAAAGTGGATATTGAAGCTCTGCACATGGGGCATTTCACAGCTGACCTCTGCTCACAATAAATACCCAACCTGATGGCTAACCCCAAGCAGTTTGTAAGGAACAAGAGTCATGGGCAATTTTTTGGGTTTTATTTAATTAACTGATCCACCTGGCAGCTGAAAAAGAAGCCCTTTCATGTTAAAGCAAAATTGAAGCCCTCTGTGTCTGTGTCCCTAGAAGCAGCCACAAGATGCTGCTGGGTGTCTGTACCCAGCCCTCTGCTCTCTGAGCTGCCAGGCTGTGCAAGAGGGAGTGATGTGCCCTGAGAACTACAGCAAATGAAGAAGAATTCCCAGATGGAAAAGTCCCCATGAGTGCTCAGTATTGTGCAGCCCAGACTTGGCAGCATTTTTTGTTACAAAGAAATCCCCTCCTGCTCATCACCCCGCAGCTGTGGGAGGCAGGACAGACATCCCACCACGACTGGCATCCCCAAGAGCTCCAGGAAGGAATGATGGCCCTACTGCTTGCTGACTATCAAATTCCTGCCCTCCAGGGACCACACTTCATGCAGTGACTCTTGGAAGGAGATAAACTCCCCAGAAAGGTCAGGTTTCCTTTACCTTCTCTGCCTTGAAAGTCGTCTGTGCATCCCTCTGAGAGATCCCTTTGTCTTAACTGGTTTCAATGCCTACTTTTGGCACCTGAGCCTCACCCCAAGAATCAACCATGGAGAAATTAATAAATTAATCTCCCCTTAGGATTCACAGAGGCAAAATGCTTGGCAAACCTACTGGGCTAAGTCCAAATCCAGCTCAGATTTGCCTTAGGAGCAAATCTAAGCTGTCTGTCTTCATCCTTGACCTTGTTACCTTCCCCTTGGCACTTGAAAGTCTTTTTTCCTAGTCTAAATAGCACAAGAGGTGCCAGGAAAAGGTGTTAGCAACCATCCAAGTGAAGAGTTACTTTAAATCCAGGCTGAGTTTTTGACTTCTCCTCCTGTTCTCCTGAGCCACCAGCTATGGAAGCTTTTCATCTCTGATAAAGCAGATTAGCTGCTGGAAATGTCAGAGAGAGGCTACAGCTGGCTGCACAGTGGGGAAATATTTCCCTGCTAGCCCTGGAAGCTGCTGAACACCGGACCCCAGGAGAGATGCTCCACAGTCCGTTGCATAAAGCGGCTTGGCCTGTGATGCTGTAAATGCAGAAACAGCCCAATGTGCTCTGCTCAGTGAGGTTCACCAACAGCAGCGAGCCAAACCTACAAACAGCTCAGTGCAGGGGAGGCAGGGCAGGTTTTTTCCTTTTCCTACTTCCATTTCTTTCTTCTTTAATTTTGGTAATGGATCAGAGTCAAATGAGCAGCATCTGGCAATTAGCACATCCCTCGCCTGGCTCCGATCTGCCACTAAGTTCTGAGTGTTTGCCTTTATTTTTAAATCGGTGGCTGTCAGAGAGAATTAAATGGTGCCTAAAGAAGCACGCAGACGTTATAATTAAAGGCACGCCAACCTTGACAGGTAGCTGTGAGTGGAAATTTCAACTTTTCATGGGAAAAGGGGCTGTTGGCATGTGCATGTGCTCTTAAACTCCATGTGTTTCCCCCAGCTGATCTATCCCCAGGTGCTTTTTATACACCCATACTTGCAATTAATTGTCTCTTTGTCTGCTCCATTTCAACAGTCATCCAGCCAAGTACTGCGAGAAGAAACGTTCTTTAAATCTGGGAGTAAAACTGGAATCCATTAGCTGTGATTGCATATGCTGCTGTGGGACTTTGCTGTTAACAAGGATAGATATGATATAATGGAAAACAGAACAGGGAGCACAGACCTGCTGGTGCACAGAGCATCCTGAAACCATGTCATCCACATGCCTTGTAGCTAGGAATGAATTCCTGCTGCCCTGGGCACTCTCCTACCAGGCCATGTTAGTGCAATCATGGTCTTCCTCCAGCTCCTTCTGCTGTTTCTAATTAAAGCAGGGTCAAATCTTACTCCTTACAGTATTGACCCACCTGAATCAAAGACCAGCTGACTCTTCTAGGGAAAAACAAGAGGGTGGAAACTGGGTTCATCTGCTACCTGCTCAGCTTTTCCCCCAGTGCTGCATGGAGGATAAACATCATGTTAATGGGATCTAGCCTGGCCTCACACCCTCCTTCCAAGGACTTCAGGCCTCTGAGGCTGCCAGCCCAGCATTTTCCTGCCATTGCTGTAACTGAAGGTCACACGTGGTGTCAGGCTGTGATCCACTCTCAGTCCTAGGGCTGGTGCTAACAGGTCACCACCTGCAGAGGTGGGCAGAGCTGTACTGCTGATGGGAAGGGTTGTCCTGACAGGGGGTCTCTGTGCATTCCTTCACAGGGCTTGCTTGGACTCTGCTCCCTAGAACCTTGTTAAACACCAATAGTGTTTAACAGCTACCTTGTGAGTGCTTCCAGCTGCCCATCCAGCCAGAGTAGGCTTTCTGTCCAACCTGGAAAACTAAGGTGAATTTTGTGCAACTTCAGCTAGCATCTAAGGGAAGGAAGCTGAAAGAAGGATTTAGAAGAGAAGGGAGAAGTAATAAAGACATGGTAAAGTCAGGCTAATCAGTGGGACTGTGTTATGGAATAAACTTTCTCCCATCTCCTGGCTGCAAAACTGCTGTAGTTGGAAAATTACTGAAGGAAATCAAATTCAAAGTGAGCAACACCAGAGGGATGCAACTTCCCTCTCTCTGTCCTGCACCTTGTAACTCATTCCTACCCTACTGCCTGCATCTCTCACTCAACTTACGATATCTATCTCCTTCTTCTCACCCCTCCTTCCCCTGCTCTCGTCCCCAATCCCTCTCCCTGCCTCTGATGGATGGAACCATTAGTGGAATCACTGTAAATAATGTGTAAAGTTGGAAGTTACAACAAGGTATCTCATTAAAGCTGCTTCACTCATCTTACTTCCCAATTAATGTTTAAGGCTTCGCTGGAATGCGGTGACAATATGTCACAGCATATCATTGTGGCAGGCGACAGGAAGTTAATAACCCACTGGCCCTTAAAGAAGCCTTTAATGTCAGCTGCAGAGGAGTAAATAACATTGGTTTCTTCCCCCCCCAGATATCCCCCCTTCTTTTTCCTCTTTTAATTTGCTGCAGGAATGAAAGAGTTTGTGCTGAAATAACATCATTATCGCATAAAGCCGTCTTCCCGCAGAGGCAGAGCACAAAAGGTGCTGCCCAAGGGACTCTGGGATTTTCAGCAGCTTGACAAAGTTGCTCCAACTCCCCAACCTGAAAATTCAGGAACTCGTGGAGTATTTGCCTTCACCATCCTTTCTGCCTCCATTCAGGGCCTCTTTCCTTCTTTAATAATAGAAATTCCCTCACCCACCTTTTCTTAGCATTAATTTCTATCTCCTTCCCACACCTGCGAGCCCCTAAACACAACTTCACAGCATCAGTGCAGTCAAAAGTTTCTTTTCATGTGTAACAGCTTTATCTACTATTATTGAAACTTCCTTTGACGTCGCTGCTTTCCGGGGGACGAGTCATCTTTGCCTTTCATTCCTCTAAGTGCCTGTTCACTTTGAGTGCAATTGGTGCTCTGTACCCTCCTGTTGCTGCATGATGGGGCTTAAGGCTCCTGGACATCAGCCACCACGGGCTCCAGACCAGGACTGGTCCTGAGAGATACCCCTGGAGTCAAGGAAACTGCTCTAATTCATCCCACAGCTGCCAAAACTGGAGCTGAGCTCCTGACTCCAGAAGAGGTGCTGTGGCAGCAGTATCACTAGCCTGTTCCCCTCTGGGGATGTAAAGATCCATTAATCACACTGTGATATAACATAAATGATCCATTATTGGAAACCCATTTTGTAGATATATTTTTCCCAGGAGAAAAAAAAGAACAAAACCCATATACGTGTAGCATTTATTTTTAAAAAAATTACAGGAAAAGTGTCTAGAGCTTGGGGAATGAATCCCACAAACTCTCTGCTCAGCTCAGCCACAGACCCAATATATCACAGTACACAAATCATGCATGGATTTCTCATGGCCTCTATTTCCTGCAGTACAGTGTGCCTAAAAATGTTTGCTCTCCACATCTGGGTTATTGCCTTAGTGTTTGGAAAGGTCTTTCAAATTTCAGGCTAAACAGTCAAGTGTTGTGACTATATAAATACTTATTTTACTTATTGTACCAGAGATATTTTAAATATGGCCCTAGACTTCTGTTTTAATAATAGGAAAATGCAGGATGAATATCAAGAGCAATGAGATTAACTGTTACTGCAAAAAGATCCCAAATGAAAAGTGTATGTTGGTTCTTCCAGAGCATTTAAAACTTGACTAGTTCCAAAATTTTGGAAGGCATTGTTCTCTTCCAAGAGAACTGGGATGGCCACCCAAGCTGTGTTGCACCTCCATGTCAGCCTGAATGGGCTACAGAACACACTGTGCAGCTCAGATGATGGAGAGAGCTGGAGATTGTCACCAGAACATGCTGTGCAGCTCAGATGATGGAGAGAGATGGAGATTGTCACCAGAATACACTGTGCAGCTCAGATGATGGAGAGAGATGGAGATTGTCACCAGAACACACTGTGCAGCTCAGATGATGGAGAGAGCTGGAGATTGTCACCAGAACATGCTTGCAGCTCAGATGATGGAGAGAGCTGGAGATTGTCACCAGAACACACTGTGCAGCTCAGATGGTGGAGAGAGATGGAGATTGTCACCAGAACACACTGTGCAGCCCAGATGATGGAGAGAGCTGGAGATTGTCACCAGTAAAAGAGGACCACGAATCCCAAGGAAGTGCAGGCACTAGCAGATTTATTGTGGAGCTAGGTCTTCAAGAAACCAAAGTCTGGTCTGTGCAGTCCTGGAGAGAGACTTCAGCACTTTTGGGAAACTACAAACTGGAAGCAGATGGAATTCAGCATCCCCTGGGATACCCATAAGGGGTGAACTGGGGTCCCTGTCTTGTAGGAGGGGCAGGCAGGTCTGCCCCAACCCATGGGTCCAGCATGGCATCTCAAGCCCTGTCCAGGCCTTTGTCCCTCCACCTCATGTGTAACTCCTTCAACCACCTGGTTCTGCATCCCCACACTGCTGGAAGTTTTAAAAACTGAAAGTTCCCACCGTACTTTGAGATCCTCAGAAATGCAAATGTGCTCAGTTCCTAGCTCAAATACATTATTGATTTGCTCATTTGCCAGGGGCCACTTGTCAAAAGTATAACAGCATTAGTAGCACTTGACGTAATAGGGGAATGGAGAGGTCTGTGATTAAGTTTAGACAGCCTTGTTTGACTTAGTTAATTGGTTAAATATATTCAGTTACATGTGAGGCTTCAGAATTTCAGCTCCAATAAAGTATTATATTAATTTTAATTAAAGCTCAACAGAGTTGGCCAAATATTTCTATTTTCTGAATATTTTTCTTAATCATATAATTCATATTCTGATAAAACAGGGATTCTGGTAGCAACTAGGGCCTGGAGCACTTTGTCTGACCATGAGAACTTGAAAGAAGAATAGATAGACTAACACCGAGGAGAAGTGAATTTATTAAAATCTTTCTAACCTGAAGAAAAAATGAGGTGGAACAAGGAAAAAATTCCCCCCTGCCTCAAGACAGGATTAACTTACATCTATTCTGACAGATGTATTTCTACTATTTCTTAAAAATCTAAGACTGTCATGAAAACCATAACTGCAAGAAGTTGCACCTCCTCCTAAGTTTGCCCAGAAGCCTTCATGCTGGCAATCCCTGATCATCATTTGCTGTTCCCTTGCTTAAGACCTGCATCCATCACAACAGGAAGGGCAAATAGCATCCCATGGGTTGCCTTAGCTAAGTGCCCCAAAAAGTGAAGACTCTCACCAGTGAACTCTGATTCCAGACACAGAATCCCTTTCGTTTCCTGAGTAAGGACACTGCTGTAGGATTCCTTGATCTCAGTGCTTTTCCAAGGAGGGAACATTCATTCCAGGGGCACATTCACACCAAAGGCAGATTTGCAGAGATGCTCCACATGGCCAAGAAACTTTCCTTAGCTCTTGCCTGGAGAGGTTGAGTCTGGCTTGCTGAACTGCTGCCATCCTTGGCCCATAAAGATCTCCATCCAAAGCACGTCTGGAGTCAGGTGAGGCATGTGCCAGCCCCAGTGACACTGTCAGAACTGGAACAGTCTCACCTGAGCACTGCAGCACAGCAGAACACCCAGGAGTGTGGGAAGGAGGCGTTGGCTGACTCCAGCAAACCCCACTGAAGAGTGGGCATTGCCTCCCTAATGGCAGCAATTGGTAGTGCAAATACAGCCGCAGCACATCAAAAATAGCCCGCTGCTCTCATGAAGCAGCAGCTGCATCTGAGGACTTTTCCCAATGCAGAGCTCTCAGAACCAGCCCCCCCTCTCTGCTTTCCTGCCAGCTCCCCACCCCTCTGCTTTGCATTTCAATTATTTTTCCTTCTTTCTCCTTAAATGCAGACTCAAACATCTGAAAGAAGAAAGATAGAAGACAATTTCTGTGCTGCTTCTGATCATAGTCTAGTTTTCTTTATATTACCTACACAGCCAGTCAATTAAAAAAAGTGATATTTTTCTTTTGCAGTGTCGGGATTCAACTCTGCAAGCCTTTAATTATCTATCAGTGGAGCCAGGACTGGGAGAGGATGGAAAGAGCATCTATTCTTTCAGCTGATCTGTCCCTGAGAACATCTAACTCAGGTGTTTTGAGCCTAGTGATAAAAAATACCCTCTTTTTGCATGTTTTTCCCAGAGCTCTCTGCTGCAAGATCATTGAGGCTCTGATCCCCTGAATTCCACAGGATCTAAATGGCCAGGGACATCCATAAGGACTTCATTGATCAAGGGTCCCAGCTTGGCCCAATGGTCACACCTCACATAAAAGGTGAATTCATAAATCTTCTTTAGAGCATCTGTATGTGGTAAATGATATACTTGACAGGGCTGATAAACCCCAGCACCAGCTTCTGCTGTTTTAACTCTGCGTTTAATGACACAACCCACTCTAACTTTTTATCACGTGTTATTTGTACACCTCCCCTTAGAACCTGTGCAGCAGGGAGTGCCTGGAGCAGAAGGTGGAGTGCCCTGCTCCTTCCCACAGCTCTGGCAGGAATGCTCCAACTCTAAATAAAATGGGTCATTTCCAGCTTTGGGGTGAGTTGTTCTCCCTGCTCACATCTTCCTCTAAGCCATATCAGGCACCACAGAGGTGGATGAAGGGGCAGCCTCCAACATGAAATCGGACACAAGAACAAAATCCGTGCGCTGCGTTAAGGATTCATAGCACTGTTGCTGGGCAGTCAGAGGGTTTGCTGAATCGTGCTGTCAGCAGTGTTTAACAAATATGGCAGTGGGATAATGATGGTGTTTAACAAGTGCAGCAGTGGCATAATGCATAAAAGGCCACAAGCAGGTTGGGACCCAGTGTGCAGCAGCCTAACAGAAGAAGCCTGATATCTCACTCTTGTGTTAGAGAAACCGGAGTTATGTTCTCAGGGGAGCCAGTCATGGGGCTGGGACGGGCTGAGATATAATTATGGAATAATGCATGTTCTTTTCCCACCACTCCCCCCTTTCTAAATTAGCTGTCATGTCACTAAAAACGTTTCTGTGTTCCACAATCAGTCCACTTAACTGTAACAAAGCAGCGCAGATCTATCAAACTCACAAAGAGCTGCACTAATGACCGCTGAAATTACGGAATCAGTGCTGCTTCCACTGCCCTGCCCCTGTCTGCCAGCCCTGCTTGTGGCCCTGCTTGGGGGAAACTGTGGTGGCTGTGCCATGCTGAGGTGTTCTTCTGGATGCAGGGGTGAGGTGGTTGGATTGTGCCTTTTTCCGCTCCGAGGGGGCTGCTGGATGCAGGGGGGGCTGCACTGGAGGCACTGGTCAGAGAGCAGCAGAGGTACAGCCAGCACTGAAATACCAGCAGAGTGCATTGTTCCTGGTCCCTGATTATGCACTTAACTGCATTGCTAAGCGCTAAGCACTTTTTTTTTTTTTTTTGGTAACCGCTCCTCGGAAGTGCAATCTCGCTACTATTCAGATACAACGTGGCTTCTATTCTCTCTCCCAGTTTTAATTATGTGTCCGCCGCTGCTCCTTCTCCAAGCTGGCGGTCTCTGAGATTCATAATTTCAGCCTGACACCATAGTAACCACTTAGTTTGATTCAAGACTCTAATGTCATCACTGGCTGGTCTTGAATAGAGCAGGGAGAGAGGGTGCAATTTGAAGGCAGCATCGCATAGAAACTGCAATTATTTTTCCCTTTCGGAGGGAAATGTAAACAAAAGGTCATCGCTGGTCAGTGCTCTTCATTTCCATCCTCACACACTGACAAGCTGACTTTTTTGTTGATTATTTATTTCCTCACCCACTTACATGCCTCCACACCGACACCAGGAGCAGCAGGCAGCGCTAGCTATCACTCCTGTGCAGGGATGTGACTGCTCCACTGGGAGGGCTCCTCTGGTGTTTGAGAACGGCCACAGACAGCTTTGGAAAGCAGACTGGTTCCCATGAACTGACTGGAAGGGACACACAGCTGCTACAGCTTTCCTGCCACAGCCAGAGGCTGCAGCAGGCAGTACACACCAGTGACACACATCCCTGGCTTCTGCTGTCCTGGTATGGAAAGTTCTTGATTCACATTCTCTTATTCTTCCTGCCTTCTCCCATACAGCTCCCACACAGAATTTCTTACACTGTCCTTTTTAAATTAAAGATGTGAGTCTCTCCTCGGAGGATCAGACTCCACAGTTCCAGGAATGACCTGAGAGCCCCTGAGAGCCCTCCTGTCCCTGCCAGCTCAGGAGGATGGTCACACAGGCTCGAACTGAGAGAGCTGCTGGGCAGCAGTGCCACAGCTCAAGAGACTTCCCCAAGGTCCATGGCTTTCCCCTTCTCTGGACACAACCTTTCTCTGATCCTACTGGGAATGGCAGAGACACATAAGATGAATATCAGAAAGACAGATGAATGTGTACACACAGAAAAATGCAATTCACTCAGCAGCATTCGCTGCAAATCCTGCTGCACTAAATGAAGCTTTCCTGCCTTCCCCCAATGGCTCAGTGATAGAAAGGAGTTAAGTGAAAATAAATGCTCATATCAAATCACAGGTATTGATTTTCTGAGCTAGTAAATGAAGGCACTTTATCTCCGATGGGAGATTGAATGTCTGTGTGCCACGCTTTGCTCCATTTTCATAAAAAGGAAGGCATGGTGGAATTATTTTACCTGGCTTCTCATAAAGTGTAGAGGCAGCAGATTCTCATGTCCATGACATGGGGTATCAATCAGGAGCAATGTCATCACAGAGATGGAGCCACTGAGGATTGACAATGGAATTGGAAGCCTGGAAGGCTGGTCCTGGGCACTGGCTCATCCTCTGGCAGATGTGACAGTGTCTTTCATGGGTCCCTGTGGTCCCCTTCCTTCTCCAGGTGATGGGGATGGGCAGTTCCCTGCAGTTTTTGCTTTGGTTTGCTAGAAGGTAGTCTTACATCTAAATCATTTAATTCTACTGGCTGGTTTAAGATGAGAACAAGAGTTTCACTGCAACTTATGCCCTTTTTGAGCTCTAATGAGTTCTGAGCAGGATGTGATATTAAAATTATAGGTACATTACATTTAATAATCTGCAGAAAGCCTTAAAGGGATCTGTCCATGGCCTTGAGGAGTCGTTTAGAAGATCAAAGCTGACTGTTGCAAAGTAATTCATGTAGACAGGGGAAGTCACACTCACAAAGGTCCTTGGAAACACAACCTTTTTTCGACCAGGTTCACCTACACAGGCATGACTAAAAGTGAAAGAGCTGAATTTCTGCATCTGAGCTCTGCAGATCTGTGTTCAGACCTTCTGTCTCATCTGGCAGTTACCCATCTTATCAGGCAGATCTCTGGCACCAGCAATCCATCTCTGCAGCCCTCCACCCATTTCACTATGCAGCCAGCCCTGATGTATTTTGCTGCTGATATTTTTCAAAGTGAAAGAGATCAAATATATAAAAATAGATACAAAGAAATAAGCCATTAAAGAGCAGAGCCCATGCTTTTTGCAGAACATGGATTCTTCTGTATAAAACTGTGCTGCTAAAAAAACCCCCTGCATTTTCACTCCCTGCCTTCTATGACCCTGCACACCAAGATAAATCAGAGAGGGCCCAGTTTAATCCACTGAGAGGGAGAAATGAAATGGCAGGTGGATTCCAGGAGTGACTTTTGCATGGGTGAGGGATGATTAGGAGAGACACTCATGTTCCTGACTTGGAGCCTGGCTGCCTTTCATATCCCCACAGTATTTATGGAGAGCCAGTCTGGAATCACTGCCTCCAGGGACAAAACCACTGACCCTAAACTCTGAGGCCTCTCTGTGTCCTCAGCTTGAAGAGACCTGGGATAGTATGCAGAGTTTAAGGCCCAAGGTTATAGCTCTGCCCAACCCCAGCCTTACAGTTTCTGCTGAAGTCTGAGGGAGCAGGACCAAAACCAAGCCCACCACTTCAGTGGAAAAAAGCTCATTTCTCCTGTTGTGGATTCCCATAGGACAACAGGAAAGAAAATTGCCTCTTGATAATCAATGATTGAATCTGAAAGGTGGGAAGTGGCAATATGTGTCTAAGGAAGTGATAGTTTTCACCTTGCTGGAAGGAAACCTCCAGTATGAGGGAAGCTGATCAGACACTGTCCCTGCCAGCCGCTCTTCTGCCAGCACTGAACCTGGCCCTGTAGGGCAATGCTCTCTTGATGTCAGGCTCCCACAGTGGGCTTGGCTGAGCACTTGCAAAGCAGCACAGTGAAAATAAAAGAAATGGTTTTGTGACAGCGTCCTTTGAAATTTACTTTATTATTTCAGAGTTATTGTACCTCCTCAAGGTGGTACATGAAATATTCCAGGAGCTCAGGTCTGCCTGGGGAGGTGGGCACTTGAAATAAATAAACGGAACAAGGCACTCTTTTATGGATCTCAATTGAAGCACTCAAGTCACTTTTATCAGAGTCATGGGGCAAATAGGTGAGAATTCCTTTTTACTCCCAGTGGGAGAGTTGAACACAAAGTGTTATCATTCTGTTTTGGTAGGACTTCCACTTTCATGATGACAATCATTTTACACCACCAATATTTTTTATCCTCTCTTTGCAACTGCTTGTGGGTTTTGGATTTTTTGAAGGGGAGAAGGGGGATGGTTTGGGCCTGGGGAGTTGGTTTGTTTGTTGTTTTGTGTTTTGTTGGGGTTTTTTTTTTTAGTGGAGGAAGAGGACATGCTATTTTTTATTATTTTCCCTCCCACCCACTTGTCTGAGGCATTTTTTCCAATAGTCTGCTTACTGCAGCAAGCAGAACCACCACCCTATACAACCTTTCCACAGAGTGCAAACATCAATCCTCTCTTATTAAGCTGAAGCTAAAATGCTCATAGACAAACTGCTAAAAAGAAGAAAGCATTCATGCTGTGGTAGAAAAGGTAAAATGCAGTAATTGTCCAAACCTTCAAGAAAAATTGTCTCTGAAGGGAGGGGAGGACCTTTTCCCTTCCTGTGGCAAATGGCCAGAAGACTCCAGGAAACCTCACTTCACCAGTACATGTTTAGTTTTTATTTTTAGTCACAAAATCACCTTTATTTCCCTTGATTCCTGTGAATTGGTTCCAAGGACAGACAAGAGAAGCTAATACCTTTCCCTGCCCAGTTTCTTGCCCACGCTAGCCCTATCTCACATTGCTGCTCTTTTTTGAGTGCTTTCTGAAACTGATTTATTTGCAGTCTCACAAAGAAAAAGAAAAGGCTCTTCCTTTCATGCCCACACAGCAACAAGAGAGAGAGCTGGAGCATGTGTAGACATAGAGGGTGAATTAATCTGATTAAATTCAGGCTTCTAAGTTTAAGCTAGTCACCCAAAGCTCCTTCCGTACAGTAGGCAGACATCTCATCAATATACAGTCAATGGAGCCAGAGGTGTAATTCATCTCATTCCAAAGCAGATGCCTAAAGTAGGTCACATGAATCACACCCTTGAGAGCTTTTCTTCTCCCCATTGACTGTGGAAGAACCCCACCATGACTAAGTCACTTGTAGATACTGAAACCAGCTTTGACTGAGTGGCTTCTCTCCATTGCACAGTGCCACTCCGTGCCTTCAAACGCTGTGTGAGCCACTCTTCTCCCCTGACATCAGGTTTGCTGCTGTCCTCACTTATTCCCAGAAAGTAAGGAGAGATACAGCTATGGAGATACAGGGATAAAGGCACAGGTCTCACTGAAGGCAGCCTAGAAGAGCACGAGAGCAGAGCAATGTGGAAAAGATGGTGCCCTAATGACATTGCTGTCCTGGTCTGGGATACAGCAGAGACCCTGGGCAGGACAGCACAGCTCCATGGAGCAGTCCTCTGAAAGCATCTTTGGGCAATCAGAGATGATCTATGGAAGTCCTCACTTATCATCATCAATCATCATCATCATCATTATCATCATCATCATACCTGAGTAACCAAGAGAAAAAATAAATTACAACATGATTGAAGCACCAGAATACAGGAGTTGAACCCTTTTCCTCTGCTATGGAATGTAATTCACTGGCTCTGTGACTCCATTTCCCTCCTGTGGCACTAAAATAAATGTCTCTTTTTTCCCCTTCTTGGAATCATCTCTTGGATTTTGAATTTCTTATCACCTTACTAGGTGACCCATAGCCCAATGAGCTGTTGATCTCTGGACTTGATACACAACTTTAATTCAAATAGCATTAGTATTTGAAGCAGGAGGGAGAAATTGAGAGTTTAGTTGGGTATGTGAAAAGGATTCACTTGGTCATTTTGTTGGGGAAAAAGCATTTTTTCCTTTCTCTGCCAGGAGATTCTTTACTGATTTGTGGATTTAGGAAAAAAAAAATAAAAAATAAAAAAAGGGAAGGGAAGGGAAGGGAAGGGAAGGGAAGGGAAGGGAAGGGAAGGGAAGGGAAGGGAAGGGAAGGGAAGGGAAGGGAAGGGAAGGGAAGGGAAGGGAAGGGAAGGGAAGGGAAGGGAAGGGAAGGGAAGGGAAGGGAAGGGAAGGGAAGGGAAGGGAAGGGAAGGGAAGGGAAGGGAAGGGAAGGGAAGGGAAGGGAAGGGAAGGGAAGGGAAGGGAAGGGAAGGGAAGGGAAGGGAAGGGAAATGGAATGGGAAGGGGAAGGGGAAGGGGAAGGGGAAGAGAGTGGGAAGGAAACTTAAGGTAGACAGCATGAAAACAGCTGTGAAATGCACACCTGTCTGCTCAAGTCTAGCTAGAAGCCCTCCAAAGCAGAATCCAAAAGTTGCTCAGGAGATTTTGATGCCTAGTGAAGAGAACTTTTTAAAGAAAAGGAAAGAAACCTGTTGCAGGCTGAACAAGTCAGTGCTTCACACAGCTGTTTTCATGAATCTAGAATGACAGTCCATACATTATTTAAACCATCCAATTTATTGAACAGCTCAAACAGGTTCTCTCTACACCAGTCAGAGTTGACAAGGGCTCACAGAAAACTTTGCAAAACATTCTCCTTTCAGTCAGTTCTGCTCCAGCCACGGCAAGTTTTGCTCTCTTGCCCAGATCATTTGCATGTATAAAGGCTTTGCTCCTGTCACCTCTTTCCTGCCTCAGAGCAGAACCTCTGGTGTTAGCAAGAGTCACCTGTGCTTCTTCAGAGAGAGGTGTTGTAGAGCTTCATGGCCCCAGGCCAGTGCCTTCACACGCAGAGATGACTCCACTGGAACATCACAGCACTGATATAACAGAGAGCACAGGAAAAGAGGAGCCTTTAATAACACCTACTCTGAGATCTGTTGGAACTGGAATAGCAGACATTAGCTGCAAGGCAAGTGTTCCTATCCATAGGTTTCAAGAGAAAATTGTGTTCAAAATCCTTTCCAACACTCACACAGTGAACTGACCACCCTTGGGTATCAAAAAGATGCATAAGCCATAAAAGAAATCAGAAGTCCACACGTTTGCAGATAAAATCCACACAGGTAGGTCTCTTGCAAGCTGTGGAACTGGGAAGAAAACCAAACTTTTTCACCCTTCAAATAATCTCTGTTTTTCAGCCTGTGTTTGAATGAAAGTTTTATCTTTGATTGAGGCATCCTAACAAGCTCTTTTCCTTAGTAACAATCCTTTGCCTCTCCAAGATTTTCTCACATCTGAGTCACAAAGTTTTGTGTTTATGTTGGAAATGTGTGTGAGCAGATCTTCCCTAACTAGTAGGGCATTGGCAAGAAGCAGCTGAACAAGAACATGCTCGTACATGCACAGACACACTCAATGGACCCAGCACAGCTAGTTATAAATCTAATAAACTGGCAAGCACTGCGAGCCTTATGCTGCCCATAAATAATTCACTGCCAGGATGCTTGTAGGAACAGCACCTTCTGCATAGTCCACAGGAAATTCTAACAGGTACCAAGCCCTGCTGACTCCAGTTATTAATCCTGTTTATTGCTGCAGTGCCAAAGGGCCAACACAGAATGAGCCCCCTTTGGGCTAAGCACTGTATAAACACAGACTCTGGAGTTTAAAAGGACTTTGGGAGGAGAAATCTCTGGAGTTAACTATGTTAGCTCAGCCCCAGGACTGTCAAGACACAAAATTTCTTTCCTCTCCAAGAAACAGCAATAGCTTTTAGGCAAAATTCTCTGCTTTTTGTTGAAAATAGACCCAAGCTGCTGAGTCTGGAGTCTGATAAAGATGTCAGTGTCTCAAGCTCTAAAAAAATTGGTATGAGTTTGACTTACTAGAACACAGCACATGTGGGAGATGGCAGAGTGCTTGGTGGGAATGACCTTGGAACTCCAGGGTCCCCAGCCTGGTGGGGAACTCCTCTCTGGGCACCTCCTTTCTTCCCAAAGGTTCTGAGAGAGTCCTCAGCACACCTGGGTCCTGGCAGATACACAGAGGGGTCTCAGGGCCCTGTGGCTGTGGCTGTCTCTGGTCTCTGGCTGGAAGATGGGACTATCCTGGGTGGGAAGAGGAGTGCCAGGAAGGGGGACTGGTCTGGCCAGCTGGGGAGGGCCCATGTCAGCTCTGTGCCCTGGTGATGTCTCCAGCTGGTGAAGGACAGGACCACACAGATCACTTTCCTTGAGGATGAGGAGAATTTAATTTAATTTAATTAGAATTCTGATGAATTTAATAAAATTGCTGTAAATCTATGATTGAATAGGGCCACGCCCTGGGCATGTTGAGCAGCCCACATCCTTCCCAGCCTTCCCCCTCTGTTCCCCCAGTTCCTGGCTGCTTGGACACTGACTCCTCGCTGAGCTCCTCGTGAGCTGGAGGTCTGGGCAGGATCAGGTTTGGAGTGCAGGGTGCTGATGTTTCATGAGCTGCTTTGGAGAGATTTCTAACCTGGAATATGTCTGCACCACCTTCAGTAAGGACCTGCTTCCCTTTGGACCACAGTAGGATCACTGTAAGTGCTCAGGTTTGTGGATCTGTCTATTCAAACAAAATGAAACCAGGCTTGGTTTGGGACAGCGAAGTTCCTCCAGGACCAAGGGGGCATTTGGGGGAGACATGATTCCTCTCCCTGTGCTCAGCCACTCCTCCCTGGGGCTCACCAGGTTTGTGCTCTCCTCTCTCCAGTCATGAACACAAAAAGCCTTTGGGCTGCTGCCAGAGCAAGTCCCCAGGAACCCTGCCTTAGCCTGCTCCTGTTACTTACAGAAGTTTCTGCCACAGAATTGCCTTCCCAAAACCTCCTCTCTGCCCATCAGACATTAACCTCAGATGATCTCTACCCGGGTCAAACAGAGAAGCTCAGGCTGGAAAGCAGCAGGTGCAATAGAGGAAGCAGGTAGAAGGCAGAATCAATGACTTTAAGAGAAAAACTACAATTGCACCCCATGCTGTCACAAAAAACAAGCCATATCCCAGCTAACAGAAGAGACAAACACTTTTTTTCCACCAGCCAATGACTTAAATTGATCTAATGTAGGAAGCCATCCTGACTAATCCTAATTTTATAGAGTCTAATGGCCATCACTTAGCTGTGATCACACTTTACCCAGTGTGTGAAAAGGACACAGGTCGAGTTAGGGTGGATGCAAAGGCAAGTGAGAGATTATGTGCTTTACAGCTTTGGAAATGAGGCAGGAAAGGAAGGTGGAGGGGAATAAACCCACCCTGACTGAGCAAGGCAGGTCCTTAGCACATCACAAACTGCAGATCCTGATCCTCCACTCTGTATTGGTTTTTAAAGATTACTCTCCCTGTAATCTGCCTTCTAGGCTCTAAATGGGCTATGACAAAAGACCTCTGATTAAGCACTTCTTTTGCTTTGTTACACTTCTGGGTGAAATTGGTGTTCCTGAAAATAAAATAACTGAATTAAAATGAAAAGAGAGAGGACTGATTGCTGGCTCTCACTGCTGGAGGCTCTTCACTGTCTGGTCCAAAGTTGTTGGAATTTTGGCCATAATTCATTCTGGGTCAAATGCAACATTTTACTTAACCAGAAATAAATAATTTAATTTTTGGTTTTGGGAAACTAATTGTAGCTCTATGAGACATTAATATTAAAAAATACTTAGGTTACTTTTCTTCTACTTTGAGGAAAACTTTTTAAGTATTTTAAAACAGAATTCATTCAACAAAATAGACAAAGCTGCAAAATTATTTGGCTAACCCATGCCTGCAATTCAATACAATGATTACGAGCTAGTCCATCTAGCTTTACCTTCAAAGGAAAGTAAGCTTCTCATTTAAGTTTCTTTTTCCAGTGGGATTTTACAGAGCTTAGAAGAGGCTTTTTTTCCGAATTTTCTTTAAAAATTATCCAAGAATTAGCTTTATAAGGACCATGGTGGCTGCAGGGGGAACAAGCAAATTAAACTAACTAAAACCAAAACCAACAAACACAGCAACATTTCCCCAGTGCTTTCCCTGCACTTGGGGAAAGGAAAGATAAAATTGAACACCACAGTGCACAGTGAGCCCATCTCCTCTCCCCTCAGCACCCCAAGTGCTCCTTGCTCAGCAGTGCTTCCCAGGCATCACAGCTTGTACCAATCCACAGCCATTTGGCAATCCAGGGCACACACTCTGCTTCAGCTCAAAGCTCTGCATTTTTGCTCTCCCTCAGGACAAGTGAAACGCTGCATTACACAAATGCAGGACAAGCAAGTGGCATCTCTGCTGAGCAGTGCAGGACACATGCATGGCTGGAAGTCCTGAAGTGATGAATTGAGGAAGGATGGGGAGAGGAGCCCCTCTTTGTGATGGCCATTGTGCTCTGGTAGGGAGCAGAGGCATTTTTTTACCCATGGAATCTAAACTGCACACAAAATAGCATGCTAAAGGGTGGAGAGAACACATCTGAACATGTCTCAGAATTCTGCTCTTAGGAAGGTTTTTTGGCATGTCTGCAGTGGAGGGGAAGGAGCAGAGGGAGCTCAGTCCCAGAAACCACATCTGCAGTGCCAGTAAGGGGGGAAATGTCCCCATGGCTTGCCAAGATAAAATCCTCAGCTTGGTAAGCAAGGCAGTGCCTAGCACATCCAGCAGAAGGAGTTAGTCTTTCTAACTCTTTCCCTCTGAAAATGTGATTCCATAACTCCCAGGGCACCAAGCAGAGGGAACCTGGATTGCAGAGCATTGAGGTAAATCCTCCTTAGAGGTCTTTCACTGCCTGGGAGAATTGGTTCTCCTTCATCTCAGAGGGAATTTTTCACAAACCCTGGATCCCTTAGTTCAAACACACACCTGTTTTTTACGGGTCCACCCAGTTCTCATCCAGGAAATGGAAGAAAAAAAATTAGTTAATGAAGAGTTCAAAGTCTGGATTAGCTGTTTGTTCCAGCTGGCTCCTGAATTAAGCAGCCAGACTGGGAAGTCAGAAGCATCTCTGAGCAACTGGCCAAGCCCCTGCACCTCTAAATCTGATGGGCTGAATTCTGCTCTTCTCTGCCCTCCTGCACACACATTTGCAAAGGTCAGGGAGATCATTCCATCCTGACAACTCTGGAGTAGGAGGCAAGAGCAGAGGAATATCTGAAAGATATAAATCCCACGTTTTTCAGGTTTATACACTGCTCTTTCAAGGGAGAAAAGAAGTGAATTTCCTCTCAGCCCCAGAGACCTGAAGATTCAACAATGTCCATACAGATGTCAGAACAACTCTTTCCTTCATCTCTCCTAGATCTCAAGCACCTGCTTCAATAATCCTTTAAACTAAAGGGCAGTTGGTGTTCCAGATGTTTTACTTTGCAATGAATGATTTTTTTTTTTGTCCCTTCGCCATCCATCCCCATGCTTCTTTTTATAATTCTGTTGCCTAATTTGCAAGAGCAAATTGCATGAGAGCACAACATTTTGCCTTTCACCTCTGCCCCATTACTCATTAGGTGTACAACTTTCAAAGTAAATATTCCAGAGACAGAAGTAGGAGGTAGCTGAAGATTTTGCTTTTGGGGGTGGACTCTGCAGATAATTCTTGAATGGGGGAGATTAACAAAGCAGTAGGAAACCTGAGGTTTTAGTGATTCAGCTCATTTCCTATCAAACCTTGAAAAACCAGTGAAAGGGCCATGATTTGCCCAGAGAAGAAGGTAATTAGATAAAGCAAGATGCATGTGTGTTTGATAAACTCTTCCCTCAAACCCTCAGTGGTTTGAAGCACAGAAACTTGGTGTTCCCATCAAAAAGAAGCATTTCCAAGGCTCCCCTTCAGAACAGGGGAGAAGGAAGGTGGGAGGCAAGAACAAGGAATTGAGTTGCCCAAATGGAGCCACAGGTGGTGTGCTGCCCCCTCCAAGGTGTGCAGGTCCTGCTTGCCCTGGGGTGCTGCACCATGAACCCTCAGCTGCCACCAGAGCCCTGAGCTGAAGCATCACAGCCCCTGGATCCCAGCTCCACTGCAGCAAACCTTTGGCAAGGGCTGACTCCTCGCTCCTTCCAATGCACAAATATCCACGACCACACCTCTGGGGAGAGAAGAAATTGTCAGCCAAGCAAATTGCTTTTTGGATTGCTTTTTGTCCCCTTGTGAGAGCTTAACTTTAGGAGCTATCATGGGAAGGGGTGACATGATCAGGTGAAAACCCCACATCCCAGAGGTTGCTGCAGGGGCACAATATATATTAATAAATTAATTCCTTGCAGCTGAGGAAGAAGCACAGAGCAGCCACTGCTTCTTCAGAAGACTATAGATTTTTGATGGAGCAGTGTGGAGAAAAAGACCTATTTTATACCTAAATAATAAAAATAATAAAGGGAGACAAATAAATAAATAAGTAAATTCTGCTTGATAAATGCATTATTAGCTGTAGTAGGAGCAATTACAAGAAGAATGGGAAGTGACAGCTGCAGGTCCCAGATAGCCAAAGCACAAAAGGGGAATTTTAGACAAATGTCCTTCAGATAATGGATTTGTTTCTCATCTAGTTTGGGGAGGGAGGTGGGAGGTATGGGAAGCATTAACAGGCTGTGCTTCACATAGGGAGCAGGGATGCTGCAGGAATAATTTAGCTTTTCTTTTCTTCCCTGGTGCATCTGACTTCATATTTGTTTAAAGCAATGTGGGTTTCTCTGTCCTCACCCTCCTTGCTCAGAGCTATTCCCATAAAGAGAAAGAAAATGGGGTCCTGGGATCGCCTTCTCTGTAAGCATGTCTTTTGCAGGACTGGAAGCTCAGATTAATAAGAGAGTGAGGTGACCCCTGGCAATGGGATCACTGGCTTTGGGAGTGTCCATGCTGGGGGAGCAATGCAAACTTGATGGCAGCAGCCCAACAGAAACAATCCAGAGTCTGCTCTTAGGAGGCCACTTCCTCCAGATACCTCAGGGACTTGCAGAAGTTTGGTCTGCCCATGGGTATCTCATTCACCAGGCTCTTTGCTTTGCCTGATCAACCTCCCCAGCACATGAAATCCTCTCTCCCCTTAGCAGAGCCCATCCATTGCCCAGAGCAGTGATTTTCAGCACAGCAGCCCTACAGCCCAGCTGGCCAAACAAGCCTCTCTTCCTCTGTGACACCTCCTAGATTTGGGAGCCCTGTGTCACCCCACCTCAAGTCTGTGTGTCCCCTCTGCTGACTGAGGCTTGGTGGGACATGGAGGAGAAGCAGGGTGGAGCCACAGGGGATCATTCTGCTCCAGACCTTGTGCCAAATATCCAAGATAAAGTTGCTGGGACCTTGCTATAAAATCTTGCCTCAATGCTTTTCCCAATAAGGATGAACAGTGAAAAAAGTGAAGCCAATTCCTCTGTTTTTTTCCTACTGACCACTTCTGTCCATGCCCCTGCCTGGACACACCTGTTGCCCTTTTTGTGTGGAGCACACACCTTTTGCTGCTTTAACCCACAGCACTTTTTCAGCCACCCAGTAATGAAAGCTTTCAGCCTTTTCAGGAGCAGGGGAAGGCATAGGTGATGGGAGGTGGAGGGAGAATGACTCCCCTGGATAGCAGTGTGTTCCCTAATAACAGTGTGAGAACCAGTTGCAATTTTCTGGGGATGATGACACTGAGGTCAGACAAGTTGTATTATAATTTACATCCAGAAAAATGTAACCAGACACGAGCAGACAATGAAGGATCACTCTTTCAGTTATTATGAACAAAGAACATGCAGCAGAAAATCATAGAGGCCTCTCTACAAGACCCCTTTGCCTTCAGCTTAGCTTCATCCCAGCATAATTGCACTCCCTGGTTTGCATTAGTATTTTCTCCTGCCTCTCCCATGTCCTCTTCTCCCTGTGTGTCATTCAGAGCCATTAGCAAAGATTGCACAAGCCTACCAGGGATCCCCTGAAGGCATATATAAACTTTCCTCACAAAATATGATCAGTCCAGCCTGAGGCAACACCCAGGAGGGAAGATTTCAGCCTGAGTGGTTACAATTTGGGAAAGGTGCAACAAAAAGTGGCATGTAATAATAGGAAATGTGAGGCAGCCCTAATAGAAAGCACATTACAGGCCTGTGCTCTGCATATAATGTCTTGTCTCCAAGTTAATTGCTCATCAGTTCTGTACATAAACAAAGACTGATGCTGTGACTGTGCAAGTGGCAGGGCTCATTCCACCACGAGCTTCTTGCTGCTAAAAAAAGACTCTCCCTGTGTGCTGTCCCCTGCCTGCTCAGGATGGAAAAGTGTGTGGGAGAAGAGCTCCCCACAGAAGCAGGTGTCCCTCCTGGAGCCCAGGGGCTGAGGGTCTGTCCCCCTGCATGGCTGAGCTCTGTCCTGTCAGTGGATGTGTCGAGCTGGAGCAGGGCTACTGTAGTATCTGCTCATCTCAAATGCAATCCCTTCTCAGCCCCAGGAAGGCTTACAGGCAGATCTTTGGTAATTGCAGCTCATGGCTGGTGTTTTGAAGCTCTGCCAGTTTTGCTTTTGTGAAAACAGGCACCTACAGGCGCTGGGACAGCAGCACTGGCACTGCTGATGCAGAGTGATGAGAGCAAGGTCTGAGGCTGGGAACAGGAGCATCCTGTGGTCAGGATGTGCCCAGAGCACTGCAGGCAAACCCAGCAGTGGCTCTGCTGAGGTGTAGGAGTAGCAATGGGTCTGAACCTGGAGGTCTAAAGGAATCTGAGGGAAGAGAATTTATCAAGTGGGATGGGTAAGGGTTGGAGGACAATAAAACAGGATTGTGAGGGGGTTACAGAAATGACAGGTTAACCACAGATAGACTTGGTTATCCTTTTCTAACAGGGATCTAGACTCATCCCACATGAAGACAGGTAGGGCAAATTCATCCTACCCAATTCTCTGAAGGTGTCACCTGGAAATACATTTGCACAAACAACTGAGAACTCACATCACCTTTATAGACCTCTGAAAGGAGGAGAGGAATCCCATACATGACATCATTATTTGTTTTGTTGGATTTTGCTGCTCCATCCCCATTTGCAGAGGACTCTGCTTATTGCTCTTGAAATATTACCACAGTTCCTGCTCTGGTTCCTCACTGCCATCATTCCCCCCTGAGCCTAGAAAGGGAAGGGGAGAGAAGGGGAAGCAGTATCATTGTTCTGTGAGGTGGATAGTGGCTTTGTGGTCCTTCCAGGAGAGGTCAGTCCACACCACAAAGTGAAGCATCACTTCTTAAACATCCCTTACTCTCTCAGGAGTGGTTGTTCCCATGGTGGCAGCTGAAACTCCTGCATGGTTGTGGCACAGATGGAAATGAGATCCCTCCTCTCCCAGGCAGTGCAGAATTCAGCCTATTCCCACTCCTGTGCACAAACAGCAGGAGAGGGCAGCTCAGTGCCAAGGCTCAGTGCACACTTGCAGGGCTAGAGGGGGGAGTGCTGCAGGGAGATGCCCAGTGACCAGAATTACCACCCAAAAAGTTATTGATCCAGAAATCCAAACCATCCTATCCATGATCCATGGGCACCCTTGGGTGCCATGGTATCTCACAGGGGACTCTCTCAAGAGCCATTTTCTCCTTTACCCACAAAGACATCCTTTTATGTGCTGAGTGTAAAGACAACAACCTGGGAATCCAGAAAGGCTGTCTCCATCACATGGAATATTGCACAGCCATCCTAGGCAGGACAAACATCCCTTCTGCAACAGTTTCTGCTCTGTCCCTGGGGCTGCCCAGAATATCTCTGCTGCTTAGAAGGGTGTGCATACACATCTAAATATGTGTGCATGGATTGAGGTGGCCATGAGCAGGAACTCCATGTTCACTGTCAGTAAGGTCAGCATCTCACAATTAATCTGACGGGTCTTTAATCTGCTCCAAGCCTGTGGCCACCACATGGCATTGAAGGCTGAATCTGCATGAATTCCTAAGAATTGCATTAGCATCCCTGTCTGACCCTGCTGGGACAGAGCTCCTGGCACTTGGCTTGGCCAGACTTTCTAAGTAGACTTAAGGGCTGCCTATGAGAAAAGCCAAAAATCTGATATTGCTGGTTGCATGAACAGCTGGTCTCACCTGGAATCATACAACAGGAGGTGAAGTGTTGGTGTTTGGGAGCACATAGGTCTAGGCAGATCACCAGGCTGCTTCTAAATGGCAGAGAATGAATGGCCAGAGGTGAAAATTGCCTCTTCTCGGGAGCGCACTGTTTGCAATAGTCTCACTGCCCAGGAGGATACTGTAAGTTATCCCATGGCAAAAGATATTCTAATTTGTCTTCAGCTCAGCCTACAAGTCTGTAATCAGAGCTGCTAATCTTTAATAAAAGGGGTTCACAGGAGCCTTTGTTTTTAATGACATGGTGGGTGATAGCTCTTTCTTGTTATAATCCCCTCTCAGAAAGCATCTGATGGGGAAAATGTCTCCCTTGACAGTTTGCTTAAATTTTCATTTGCCAAAACACTGAATAAACTTCTTGTTTGTCTAATGGAACTAGAAGGAATTGTGACACTTTTATTGTTTGTTTACTTCCTCACTGGGGCACCAGCTAAATTGAAGATGTCATCACACAGCAACGAGAATCAAGCTTCTTAATTTAACTGACTGGTTTGCAAACAAGGGTCTCCAAAGCACTGCTGAGCCACGCAGACTTTACAGTGACCACAGACTGAAACACATCAGTGCACTACAAGCAGGAGAAGGAATGAAATGGGGATGTAATCCCAGAAAAGCTGCTTCTTTTACAGGGTATCTCACAGAGGCACTGGTCAGATTGTATCTGTAAAACCAGCAACGGGAAGACAAAGAGAGCAAATTTTCCTACAAATCCTACATAATTAGCAGCTGCTGCTGGATTAATGCTAGCTCTAATTCTGAATGGGTAGAGGGGGGCTCTGCATTTCTTGCATGAATTCCCTCTATTATTCACTCTTTTTATGCCCTTAAAACCAGGAGTAGAATTACTCTCATTTTGCACCACGCTAAGCAAGGAGAGAAGGCAGCAATCGAGATGCAGACAGAGGAGCAGTCCCCCACGGATCTGTGAGATTTTCAGACAGATCAAATGTTGAGCTTCAGGTAATTGGCAGAGATCCTTTAATGTCTGAGTTTAACACTCACCTACTAGAAGAGAACGCAATTAGGCAATGAGATTTGGAAGAGTCTGAAGTGCCAGGTATAATAATTCAGCTGTAGTGAGCTGTTCAGAGGAAAGCTGAAGGCTGAGAGCTGTCAATTACACCAGAGGTGAATTAATACAACCAAATTCATGCACTGAAGCATCTTATTATTGCTGTGATCACATTTTATTATGAAGCAGTTTGGGTGAGGTTATTTTTTTAAATTTATTTATCTATGTTAATTTTGTACAGAGGCAAATAAGTTATGAGTTGGGAATTGTATTAATTTCACTGCTTGGAAATATTTTAATAGCCGATTAGGTTGTTTGTTAGTTGATGCTTTTTTCCTCTCTTCTTTGTGCTCATTAGAAAATTAGTCTTTTTTACAAGAAACACCACAAGCTAGCAAACCATAACCCATCCTTGTGTTCATCCCCCACAAAATTTACTGGTTGTCCCTAAATTCAGCTTCCTTATACATTTCCTTGCCTTTCCTGAGTGCATTTTAAGGGCTTACCACTCCAGTGCAAACAGAAGCAGATTTTACTGTCTGGAGGGAAGTCTCCCCATCCTCCCCAAGGCAAAATACTGCATTTCACTCATACAGCAAGCACAAGGGGCTCAGCAATCAGAATCCACAATCAAGGAAAACCATCACAGAATCATAGAATGGTTAGGGTGGGAAGGAACTTCAAATATTATTTAGTTTCAACTCCCCCTCTGTAGTCACAGTCACCTTCCAGTAGAACAAGTGGCTCAGGGCCCCACCCAGCCTGGCCTTGAACACTTCTTTGGATGGAGAATCATAATTCAGCCACATCCAGCAAATCATGTCACATTTTGAGGGCAAGATTGCACTGCAATCCCAGCCTGCCATCAGCAGCACTGCTCTGCACAGACCAGGCTGGCTGGAGGGGAACCACACAGCTCAGGGAAGATGCTCAAGTGCCTTCTGCTTCCAGGTGATGATATATCACCCAGGCAAAGGTCACTGGTGTGTGGTGCACGTTTGGGATTGGTAGGAAGCAGTCTCTTCACAGGACATGGCACAGAGGACAGCAGTGGAGCCAAGGACAGGTACACAGATTGGGCACAGCACAGGAGACTGCAGGCAGCAGGCTGGTGCTGCACTCCTGCTGGGAATGGGGCTCCTGGGCTCTCCAGGGCTCCTGGGCTCTCCAGGGCTCCTGGGCTCTCCAGCCAGCACCTTGTAACTGCACAGACCTCATCTTCTGGGAAGAAGAAAGGAAAAATCAGAGTTGGGGGAAGAACAAATAAATTCTGTGATCTCTCTTGTTTCCTTACAAAACTATGTCAGATAGAAACAACGTTTGAAAGCCCTGAGATGATACTGGGAGTATTGCCCATCCCATTCAAAGAAACAGAGATGTCTGAATATTTGACACTCGTACACTCTAGACCTCTCAGGCAGTTTAGAGAAGTTAATTAGTTTTTCACCTTGAAAGGACAGTGCTCCAGGATTTTCCTCCTCCACATGTGGCCCAGGTGATGTGAGGTTTGTGGTCTGCTAGCATTTGTCTGTGGAGGAGCAGGAGTGTCTGCAGATGCCAGCCACAGCCCTTGCCTCTGACAAGTCACTCAGTCCCGGGCTGTCTCTGCCTTTCCATGACCTGCTCTGGATGGGAAGAACCTTTAAATGTCTCAAAGTGAGGGAAGAGATCACTTCATTGCCCTGGCTGCAGATATATCAGCACAGCCTCAACAACTCTAACTGCTGGAAGCTCAGAAAGTTAGAGGAATCCTACAGTAACATTTTTCTTTGCCTTAATTACCGACATAGACAAATGGGAAATTGGCCCATCATGAAGATAAATAGCAATAAAAAAACGCAGTTGAGAAAAGTGTTCCTGCTAAATTATAATTAACCACCCACCAGCAGCTACCTGACAGAGGTGAGAGGGGAGGCTGTGAGCAGCCCCTCTCATTGGCCATCAGCACTCCTGCAATGCTCCTCGTTACTGCACCTCTGGGGCACTTAAAAGCACCATTTTGCTTTCAGTGCAATTATAAAAGGCCACTTACATTTGCCACCCCCCCCTCTTTGTCTCCCCACCCCAAGATCTCTAATAGTCTAAATTATCAGCAAATTGCCTATTTGATAAGGGCAAGCCATTTTGCGTTGAGAGCTGAACTATTTCCCACTTCTGGGGGATAATATTAGGCAAATAACAAGCATCATTCTTTTGACATGTACAATTATTTGGCAAGTGTATGTTTGAATAGCCTGCTCCTTTGTGTGACAGGGTCCGTTCCCCATTAGCATACTTGACAGATGAATATGCTTGGTCCTTGTGGAAAAACCTGGCAGTAACCATGGTGATTGGGAGACAATGTTTTGAGTGAGGGATGTATTATCAATTTCAACTGGAAGTGGAAAAAAAAAAGCAACGTACCACTAACGAGCTGATCGGCAATACAGGAGATATACATTGTTCCCAGGTAATTAAACCAATCTTGGTACTACTTTTAAACTCACATAAATTAGAGTCAGAGGTGTCTACCTGTTTTGCTGTTTTGCTGGGTCCCAGTGGAGATTTTTCTCCTTGAGTTTTGAATTAACTTTCTGTTGGAAGGAACTGAAATGTGGTTTTCTACATCCTGCAAAGTTTTGGGGACCGCAGGGCAAAGTGGATCACGAGGACTCACCCTGTCCCTGGTGTGTCAGGGAGGAGGTGAGTACCCAGCCTTAGCAGTCCCCTCCACCTTTTGGGTTACTCTGGCTGTGTTTGGAGCTGTCCCTTCAGAGCTGTGGAAGGAGATGTGGGGGAGATGCTGCCCTCATGTCTGCTGTCACAGCAAGGAGCTCAGCAGGGGCTGTAGAGATCTCCCTGACCTGTGGCAAAGACAAAATTCAGAGACCAATTCCCACCTTGTGGATCTGATTTCATGGCAGGGTAGCTCTGATATTTGTACTGGGTCCCAGTTTGATCAGAGTGGGGCTTCTTGTGCCTCTCCTCCTTGGGAAAGAGACCAAATAACCCAAGCATAGCAATGCTTTGCATTGAATCTTGTCCATTTAAATCTTTACAGAACGATAAAAAAGCATCTCCATTTTGTACTGGTAGTTACTGTGCATCAGCTATGCTGGGAATAGACTGACAAAACACTCAAGAGAGGAGGATCAGGACAAGCTTTTCCTTCATATTATGTTAATAATAAAACAAGCAAACTGAAAGCATTGCCTAGTCCCCCTCCAAAGTCCCTAAATCTCTGTCACACATAACCCCACTTGACTGGAAAAAAAGGCAAATTATAGAAACAAGGTTATTATTAGCAGTTTGATTAGGAACATATTCTCTACAGTCCTTCATTAGAAGGAATGTCCCTGCCTTTTTAGACACAAATTTGCCACCATTTCCCACACACCTGGTGCTCTCTCCCTTTTATTACTGTAAAATATCGACTTAGAAAATGCTGAGTCAGGTGCCTGAGGTCAGAGAAGGCAATTTTTACTGAAGTAATGAAGCCCTCTGCATTCCCCCCCACCCTTCTCTTTTCCTTATTACTGAGTCTATTTTAGGCAAATGTTTGATTTTATTATTTTTCCCCCCCCACCCCCAGCTTGTGTCCCCATTACTCTCCCTGTTTTGGACTTTGGCAGGTTGAGAGCTACAATTAGAGCCAGTGTTTATGGTGTTGGCCATATGGCTGGCAATGCAAAACACCAGCTGCACGGGATCTGAGCACGAGCCCTGCCCAAGGCAGGGGGGACACGAGCCTGTCCCCAGGGCTGTGACCACAGCACTGCCCTGCCGTCCCTCTGCTGCAGAGTGACCCCAGAGCAGCCAGAGCTCGGGAGGGCAGAGGTTTCTGGCCCCTCTTTGGGAGCCCAGCTGCACATTCCTGCAGGACTGCAGCAGTGCAGAGTGACTTCTGTCATTGCATTGTCCGTGTGGCTCCCAGAGCTTCCAGCCAGCCTTGCTGAGGTGGCTCTTGGGAGCTGCATGTGCTCCTGGGTTTATTTTTAATGGGAAAGAAGGGAAAATAAGGTAGGAGACAAAGTGAATATGCCCTTATTCAGGAGTGCACAGTGCCTTGAGTGCAAGGTCTAGGTCAGCAAGGGCCTGAGGTTTCCCTTCTGTCAGAGGGTCTTTTGGAGGGAGTTTGGCTCCCTGGAAGAGCAGAGAGCCTGAGTGGAGAGCCACTGGTGGAGAGCCACACAGACAGGGGCTCTCAGGGCACAAACCACCCACTGTCCTGAATCAGGCAGATCTCTGCCCATTTCACTGCAGCAGTGACCCTCTCCTTCCCAGCCCAAAGATAGCTGACAAGGTGGCAAGAGCTGTGGTTCTTTGCTTGATCCACAGTCTCAGCTGTGCCAGTGACAAAAACATGGCAAAAATATCCATTGCTGCAGTCACAAATGCATTACATCCATGTCTAAAGAGCAGAGCTTTGTCCCAGATGGTACAGATTTATTTTTTTTTAGTGGAGAAGGCTGTTTAAGTCACTTATTTTCTGTAAAAATAGCCCTGTAAAAAAGCAGCCTGAGCATCTTTTGCATCCAGCTGCTTTTCAGGAAACCTAGCTCCAAGCTGAGCAAGCTGGGATTTCCTCTGGATCTCTCGTGACACTAGCAGATATGCTTTTAAAGATGTCACATTCATAAAAGAGCAAGGATGCAACCTGACTGAGGCAGGCATTTCCCAGGCTGTTTATCACCCTCCAATAAATGAATGAGAGCATTTGATGCTCACAGGCTCTAACTAGACCAGAAAGGCACTCCCTGGGACTGCAGCAACTGCCCTGCTCTTCTCAGAGACCATAAAACTGCATGTGCCAGGGACTAACACACAGACCACTGAGCAGCTCATGCTGAAGGAGGCTGGGGAGCTTTTCATACCCCCATGGTGGGGTCTGCCTCTGCAAAGTGCCCACTGCTGCATTTCCAGCGTGCTGCTCTTTAACAGTACGTGGCAACACCATGCAGCAATTCAGCACAGGGAGGGAGGAAGGCTGCCACAGGTGCCTCAAACTGCCTGAAGGAATTAGTCCAACACCAACCTTCCCACAGGCCTGCCAGCCCTCCCCAGTCTGAATGTCATGGTTGATTTAGGACCTAAGGCTCTAATACTCACCTAAAAACCGGCAAGCAAGCTCTTGTCTGCCTGTGTTAAAGATTGCCATCCTGCCCCAAATCTGTGTGAGAAGGGATGGGAGAGGTTTCCCAGCTAAGCCCTTAATTCCCAGTGCTGTTATCTACAGAAACATGTTCAGTCCTCATAAGGTGCCCACAAAAACGCAACAGAAAGGGAAAGAAGATGGAACATATAAAATTTTTCAGAACATGTAAAAAGTTTTATCAATAGGTGTTCAGATTTCTTAAAGAGAAGAGCCTGAAACTAGAATAGTTTAAGTATGTAATAGAAGGGTTAAAAGAGAGAGCAAGAAGAATGAAAGCAACTTCCATTACCTTGTGACAGCCCAAAGCCCAGTCACACAAAAGAGGCACTGGCTGGCAGCAAAAGGGCAAGACACACGAGGTGATGGGGCAGAAGTTTTTTCTGGGATCACACCATGTTCCCTCTCATACAGATAGAATGTTTGAAGCATGGACATCTCCCTGTAAGTCTTTCACACTGCCTCATTTAGGTTTTACACAATGCATTGCTATGCACGTGGCTGCAGAGAGCAATTGAAAACATCTTAATGAGGTGCTTGGGCTCCTTGCATAGTCCATGAAGAGAGCTGGTGACTGACAAACAGCTGAGGAAGCCTGGGAGCGATCAGAGCTGCTCTGCTCTGTAGAAAACACAAAGCACAGCACAGTATGAACTTTCTCCCTTCAGGCAGGAAATAATTGCCTGCCTTCCCAAACCAGGGCGCTTCTGTGCCTACGTGCCATTGAATAAAGTTTTCAGCTGAGCAAGGCACAAAATAGGAATTAGCCACCTTCAGGGTTTATCAGGGTGGATGGAGGGCTTCTGGGTTGCAATTTGAGATTCAAATACAAGTACCCCCTTGCACTTTGCTGAACCAGCTTCACCACTCTGGTGAAGGCTCTGAGGAACTGCTTGTTAGAGAGAAAATCCAAATCTGGTGGAAAACTCAAGTTTTGGCAGCCAGAGCTGGTAGGGACCTTGCTGTTGCCTGCAAACCTGTGCTCAGAGGTGACAAACTGGATGGTAAGGGGAGGAAATGAAGAACCTAACCTCCTCCTGTGAGACCCACAGCTGGCTGATGTACTGACCCGGACACATTTTGGGATTCCTGAGCTCCCCACCATGAGGCATTGCTGTGGTGCCCAGCCAGAGTCACACCCCACGTGCAGGCTTTTCTGGGCTTCCACAGCCTGCTAATTCCAGGGAGATCCAGAATGAGCATTACTGTTAGACATAGGCCTAAAGACACATTAAAACATAATGAAGTGTCTTAATCACCCTTTACAAGCTAAATTTATCACAGGGAACCCTGTAAAATGAAAGTGAAAGAGCAATTCCACAATGACGCTTACCCAAGACGGATTGAGAGATATTATTTGTTGTTAATGAATGGCAAATTCATTGCTGTCTCATCTGCAGGAATGAAATTTGTGGGCACGTGGAGCAAGGGCCCCGGGCTGCTTTGAGAACATTCTGTAATCAGCTCACGGCACCTGCTAAAACTGCCTGGGAGCTTGGTTACACTGATGCTCTAAGGCCCAGGCACGGGCATGTCTGCCTCAAAATCCTCTGCTAACCTGGGGCTCAACAGCTCTGTGGCCCCTCCAGATTCAATTGACTCCATCAGCAGGATTTTCCTTCACAGAGCCCAGGGGGAGAGCACAATGATTTCTGCAGCTTCTTTAATGAAGCCAAGACATCTCTGCCTAAGTGGTATGTTTCCCTGCATAATTAAATATTTGGCAGTGGATAAATATTCCAGGCAAATACCCCAGGTTCCCAGTGTCTGCTGGGCACCTGCAAAGTTGCTGTCCCTATGCATGTGCATCCAGATGATGCAAAGCACTGGGAAGCTCTGGTCTTTCCTTTCCCTGTCTCCCTGTGGCCCTCTCAGAGCTCCCACCCCCAAAACGTGCCCAGTTCACTGCAGCCAAAGGGCACTGCAGGCAGACATCCCTCAGCATCACTCTCTCCCACAGGCTGCCACTTGGGCAAAGCCCAGGCAGCCTTCAGTGCTGCCCTGAAGAGCGAGGGTTTGATGAACATGCTGAGAGGCCAGATGGACCACATCCCACTGGGCTTCATTACAGACCTTTGCTCTGCTCAGCACAAGTGGTCAACACTCTCTGTCCTCTAGATGTGCCCTGATGTGCTGTTTTCCTGTAGCCTTAATGACAGCGACACTGTGTGTGGAGAATGCAGAAAAATGCACAGACGTGGCAGAAAGGCTCTTTGCTCACGTCTGCTTGAAGCCTCCAAGGACCTTGGGGCCAGGAGAGCACCCAGCTGCCTCTCCAGCTGAGCAGGAGCCCTTGCCTCTGACTGTCACCAAGGGCATATCCACTGGGCAAGCCATGCAACCTCCTCTAAACACTGCAGGAGGGAATTTGAATAAGTGGCTTTCCGTCACAGATCCACCAGACATCTCATGCTCCCCTGTGCCCATTTCATGAGTGCCCTTTCTGTGTGTCTTTTCTACCTTTTTGACCATGAGTTTACACCTATATGCTTTAAGACACCAGAACTCTGCTGTTTTCCTGCTCTAGCCCAGGCCACTGCAAAGCTGAACTTTTCTTCACAGGGCTGATTTCTGCACAAAGCAGCAGGGGCAAGATGCACTCATGAAGGATAAATGTTTTAGGACATTATAGGAAGCCTCAAAGCACAGCTGGAGAGGTCCAGCTCACTGCTTTACCACCAATTCACTGCATGAATGTGGATAAATAAATCATTTCACCTCTTTCTGCCCCCACATAAAAAGAACTGATGGTGCCTTTCCTTTGTCAAGCACTGAGAGATCTCGGGATAAAACGCACTCAGAGTTTTATTAATTCTTCTTTTGGGCTCTTGTTATTAAAGTGATCTGTGTGGTCATGCACCTTTGAAGTAAATATCAGCAGGAAATAGAAAAAGAGAGCTCCCCAGCATCCAGGGATCAGACAGTCCCATCGATTGCAAACACACAGCCTCATTTAAACAAGTGGGTGCCGTGCACACACAGCAACCTGCACTGTCTGCTCCCAGCCAGCTCCAGCTAGATGTCCTGAGTAGCCTCCTGGACACACATCCAAGCAAACTGATGGTGCAGGGAAAAATCCTTCTTTATACATTTGTGGTTCTGCCATCGTCAGAAGCCGGTGGCGTCTCATGACCTTCCTGCCAGCAGACAATGGCTCAGCTGTGTATTTTCCTTGAGGGTCTCATATATCGTCCTCCTGAAACGTGGCTGAGGCAGGTAACTGTTTGTTAGGCTGTGTGCTGGAGGATTGTACAAATACAGCTTCTCCTTGTCCTTGAAGAGCCTATAAATAAATGGGCTCTTACCTTGACTGCAGGCTGCAGCATTAGTCAACACTCAAGCAGTTCATTTGGAAATTTGCACACAATAGAATCCAAGACACTTGAAAAAGCAGCAGAATGTACCTTTTGTGTGTGGAGCTGGATTTAGTGCTTGAGCAAACTGCTGGACTAATAAGCAGAGAGACCAAAGGTTTGTGCACAGCAGCACAGCTCAGACAGCCGTGGTGCTTATTCTCCCTCCTTTGCTGCCCCAGCAATGCTCCAGAGCCTTCCAGGGGGAATGAAGAATCCCAACCAGCCCTCTGCCTTCAAAGGTGGATATACTGCATAGTGACTACCTACCCCTGGGACATGCTTTTTATTTGGCCTTGCAACCTGAGAAATACCAGGACCAATTCTCCTCCCACCATCTATTCCCTTCCTACCTACCTGATCTGAGTTTAAAAAAGATTATTGTCTGTGTTGTCCAGGTCTAGATATACAGCATTCCTGAAAAGCAGGTCCAAAGCAGTGCACAGGAGCTGTATGTCTAAACAAAATATTTCTCTGCTGGTCATTTTTTAAAATACCTAATGGTTATAGTAATTTTTTTTCTAGGTCTTATGAGCTTTATAGCTGGATGGCTTAAATTATTACTCATTACCACACTACCACTTCCATAATTTATATTGTTTATGGTCTTGCCACTTTAATTATTTAATTTTGCAAAGTATTTTGGAGACTTGTTTGTCCAGTGCAACATACTGTGTCAGCCTGCCACATCTTGTACTGCTGTGATTTCTGGCAGTCCCACTGCACAGGAAAGCAAAGGGCAAAACAAAGAGAGTTCTCAGCCTTGTCACCTGCATGAAATGAGCCCAGACTGATGGGTCTTGTTCCATGAGTTATCATCTCTCACCTCAGTTGCATTGGTGTGATCCTGTGTTATTACTGAGGACCAAGAGCATGCTCCACACAAATGCCTCTAAAGGAAGAATTAAAAACCACCACACGCTTAGTGAGGCTAAATGAGTATTCAAATTGGCTAATAAAAAAGTAATGAGGAATGCCTGCAGCCCTGAGCCACCTAAAGAAAATCAACAAATGCCAGCTACAATGCAAACACTTTCCGTGGTCGGAAGTGGGGATTTCAAAACAAGGCACAGAGGGCTTGTGGGGATGACAGGGGGAAACAGCACAGGAATTGCATCTGCTGGAGGATGTGCAGGGGAAAATCATAGGAGAATTTCTCACTGAAGGCAAAGACAGAGCTAATCCACAGAGCTGCCATCTGAAACACACACACAGGCAGACTCCTGCTGCATCCTCTCGAGGAGAAAACCTCCCCTGGGTATTGTGTGGTTTCCTTGAGAGCTGAGCAGGGCACTGACAGGCTTCCTTCTTCAGCTGTGAAGATCAAGGAGTATCTCTCAAGGACATCTTCAGGTTTGGGTTCAGGTTCTTCCCAGCCATCCCCAGGTTGCTGGAGGGATGTTCTGCCACCAAAGCGTAAGGCCATGCTCCCATTGCATCAAAGTGGTTCCATAGCATGGTCCAGTTTGGGATGTTTTCCCTGGGCTCACCTCCCATAAACACATGGGAATTTAGCCCACTTGAGGCTTCCTGCCTTCAGACGAGCATAATTGACTTCTGGTGCTTTCTACCTCTTTCCATAAATAGTGGGATCTCAGATTCCGTGTCTTAAACTGAGGTGGATAAAGTTGGTGAGATGAGTTCTGTTCCAGGGGTGACACCACAGTGCACAGAATTGGAATGGGCTGCCAATTCCCAGAGGGGATGAAGGAGAGGAGGAGCTGGTGGTGGAGATGTGTCTCTCAGAAGCATGTGAAGAGAACTATATTAAAGATCATGAAATGCTCAGGTACCCTGGAGACCATATAAGTATCTATGACAAGGCAGTGAGAATAATTAGCTCAACAGCTGTGGGTACTGATCAGGAGCATTTTTAACAATATCCTGTCATGTTTGGGTCTATTACTACAGTCCAATGAGGTGTGATGCCATTTTTCCTGGTGATGGCTTTTTTTCCAGGAAGCATTGAGGTGAGCTTACATTTCAGTAGGTATCTTGAGGGTTCTTGGCATATTTTGTCCCTCATTTAAAACTCAAAGCACCTTTTAAAAATGACAAGCCAGAGAGCTCAAGTCTAACAGACCTGTGGGAATAAAGGCTGGGTCTTCAGGTCGACAGTGTTAGAGTGCAAATGAGCTCAGAAGCAGGCCAAGCAAGATTTAGAACACATACTTAAATGGGTAACAGGATTTCCTGCCCTTCCAAGCTCAAAATATTTTCCTTAGCAGGAGGGCTGTTATTGTATCTCTCATGTTATTTATGTCTTCTGCTCAAGGACAGTGGCTTAGCAGAGCAGCCAAACTTCAAACAGTGAAGGAACAAGGATGGAGAAGTTGTGCCAAGCGTCATCCTCAGAGTGCCCCAAGTCCAAGCTGGGGTGGCAGCCTCTGGTGTGCTCACAATGGGTGTCTCTCACACCCTCCAGAATGACACCTTCTCCGAGAAGGCCAGCAGAGGATGGACAAGGAACACTGACTTGCATACCACAGCTAGAAATGACAGGAGTGTGAAATAAGAAAATCCTGGAGGAGAGCCAAGGAATGTGTTTTCCAGAGGCATATAATCTGCAATTGGACTAATTCTGATGTATTTGTGTCTCCAATTCTTTGTTTCCCTGTTGCCTGTATAACTCTTGATTGGAACATTTGACGTCGCTTTTGTGAGTTCCTAAATCCAATCCTCTCTGATGATGTACATGAATGTGCATCTGATGGATGTTTTCCAGCACCTTTTTGTTGCCTCAATTAAGGGATAATGAACAAGAATTGTTCCTATTTGTAAAACATCTCCTGCTATTTCCTGCTTCCCAATTGGTTGGACAATATGTCTTAATTAAACACAAAGCCTTGCAACTTCTTTCAGGGGAGAGAGACCGGAACTGTGAAGAGAGGAAGAAAAGGAGGAGGAAGGGAGAGGTGGGAGCCAGTTGTACTTCCAGTGACTTGCTTGCAGAGGCATTTTTGATTTGTTGCACTAATAGTCACACCTTGCAGTTTTCTCTGAGTCTGCTACTGGGGGAACGGATAAGGACATCAGAGCAATCTCCACTCAAATCTGTAACTTTATAGAATACCAAAATCAATGCCTCAGGGAATAAGAAATGAGATGTAGAGCCTTTCATTTTTAGTTATCAGACAAAATCTAGTTCATCTCCCAAGGTGCAAAGAGAAATAGCCATCACTTGCTAGGTCCTATGTAACATAAGCTTATAGATAAAATAAAATAAAATAAAATAAAATAAAATAAAATAAAATAAAATAAAATAAAATAAAATAAAATAAAATAAAATAAAATAAAACCAGAAGACATTGACTGTATCTGCATCAGCAGAGATCCCAGGGATGATGAGGTAATGAATTTTTAGCAAGCTCATCAGTGTGGGTTGATACCTACCAGGGTGGAGTGTGAAGGGCCCCTTGCCCTGCCTCTGCTGCTGTGTGAATGGAGAGTAGACATGTCATGCCATCCTTCACCAACACACCGTGCATTTGATTATATCATTCTAAATCACATCCCTCCAGATGTGAGCACGAGCATACAACATGCAATTTCATGTTGCAGTCCAATTAAAGGTATTACAGAGTGTCATCTACTCTGCCCATGAAAAAGCAGCTTCAGCCTGATCGTTGGCCTCTGAGTTCTCCGACTCCTGACTAAACGCCGGTTTTGTCATCTTTGGATAAAGCCCAGAATGGGTGATGGTGTCAGCCCTAGCTCTGCTAGATCTGCTCCTCCTGCCTCTGCCTCCCTTTGCAGCGAGCAGGGTGTGACATTTGTGGGGAGGATGGGGTTGTGTGTGCCATCACTGACGGATGGAATTCCGCCCGCTCCCTGCTCAGTCCGTGCCAAACATCCCCAGTGCAGAGGACGAGGGGCGAGCGCAGCCCCACGCGGGGAGCCTGGCCCCTGGTTTAAGTGGAGCCATATGTTTAATGCATGACACACAACTCTGGCAAGGCAGGGAGGCGATGGAAGTCTTGGGAGCCTGTGTTACACATGCAAATACCGCCTGTGAAAGGCAAGTCTGTCTCCTTTGACACTGCTTGTAATCCTGATGTCATCCTCTTCACTCCCTCTCGCGCACACAGTGTTTATTTTGTCACGGTGCATCTGAACACAAAACTAAAACCCTGTGGGGCAGCAGAATTTTGCACATTTTCCGAAGCCAAGTCTTCATCCCCACAGAATATGTACGTTTAAATATAGAAAAGGAGAGGCATGGCAGAGGGGTGAGGGAATTGCATCTGGTGTTTGTCATTGTAACATAACTCTGAAGTGGCATCTGTGAGCCTAGAGTAGCTCCAGCTGAAATAACTGGACAACCCTTTCTGTCTGCTGGGATATCCCAAGCAAACCCATGCCCTGAGCTCTGCTTTTTCTTTATATTTGCTCCAAGAAATCTGGAAGCAAATATTGGATCTGTGCCGCAAAAATACTCCATTTTTCTCTAGTGTATCTAACCCATCTGTAGCTGAAAATGAGGAGATATTGGTAGATGTTACGCTCCATGACTTTGTGTGGACAAAAGGGGCTTCAACCCATCTGAATCCTGGCATCATCTCCTGGTTCACAAAATCAAGAGCAGCAGCACTGCTCTGCCTCCAAGCCCCAATCTGAAAGCACCTTGCCAGATAAGGAAGAAGACGTGAATCTCCACGGTCCCCTCAAACCCGAGCTTCTCTGAAGCAGGCAGTGAAAGGACCAGCTACTTTGTTCTCTGTGTAGATAGCATGTAAAATGTGCTTAGGTACTCTAGAGATGCTGGCTCCTGTAACAAAGAGATAAGCTGGAGGTAGTGGTGGCTCTGGTATAGGGACAGGGATGTTTGAGTGCTGGGCACAATGCTGAGGCTCTCAGGAAGACATCAAATGGGCTGATAAGAGTATTCCCCATCCAGGCAGAGCACAGACCCAGTGGCCAGGCTTTTATCTTTCCCCCCACATGGGCTCCCTCCTCTCTTTTGTGATAAAAAGCCTTGTGCTAAGACCAAGGGAAATAAAAAGCACCAAACATCCCTGGGGCTCTCCTTCCTCAGGAGGGGACTGTGCCAGCTTGGCACTCTTTTCTCTAATCCCCTCCTTTCCTTCTCAACCCCTCGTCTTTTCCTGGCTCCTCCAGTCCCATCCCTGTCCCTCCTGCCTGTGCCTTGCCCCAAGACCTGGCAAAGCCAAGGAGAATTGCTGCCCTGTGCACAGGAGATACTATAAGGTTTATTCCTTTTTCCACTACAACTTAAAAAAAAAAATTCTGCTAGCCACTCAATAATTAATGCTTCTGAGCACTGATTCAGCATGTCAGGAAGAGAATTTTGCACTCTTATTGTAGTCTTTTGTAATTGAATCTTATGCTGTTATATTAGTGTGGCCCCAGGTGAGTATGCAATAGCTGAGGGGGAAAAAAGGTAAGATAAAGGAATTACAATAGAGCCAAGCTAATGTGAGAACAAGGCAATGTCTTCTGTGCCTCAAGGTGTTAAGTTAATCTCTGATAAGTTATTAACTTATTAATGGGCTGAGAAAGGATGAACTACTTTTCATCCAAAGTCCCAAGTGCTCCTTGTTTTCTTTCACATGCTTCTCCTTGTCAACTAATTCTCCTTCGGCGCTGCTCTCCCACTGCCCTGCCTCCCTTCCTCCTCGTATCCTGTTTCAGCCGAAATGAAATCTGCCCAGAGAGCTGCTCTGTGCAGTGATCACATCGTGCTCAATGCTGGGGATGTGGGGACTTCAGGAGAGATTCAGGGACAGAAACCTGAAAGGATGAAAGATAAAGAAGGCATTACAGAAGTTTCTAATTAATCTCTCCTCTTGTTGTTGACTAGTCACTGATGTGGAAAAACAAAGAGGGGATGGGCGTCTTCAGATTAAAAAAAAGGACTTGGAGCTATGCACCTCCATCCCAGATCAGCACTGGGTTCACAAGTGAGTGTTTTCATCCACCCAGTGTATGATGCATCATCTGAAGTCATGGCCTTTGATCCCAGTTTCTCCAAAACCAGAGCAGAAATTTCAAACTGATGAAATGGGGTGAAATTCTGAAAAGCTTTCATTGAGGGAAGAGGGATAGGTCCAGTCTGGTTCTTGTGGGATATGATTTCTCCTCATAGCATGGATTCCCTTTGTCACCAAACTCTCATTAATCATTCCTTTTGAAGCCACTGCTGTCTTGAGAGAGGATTTTCCCTCACTGTCCCCATCACAAGTCTCAGAGCACAGATTGGAAACCACAGCTTGTGCCCTCCTCCAGGTCTCTTCTGCCAGGGAGGGGCATCTCCCAGTGGTGCAATGAGGATGAACTAAGCTGGTGATCACAAGGTTCAAAGCTCCCCTTTAAGTGTGGTTCAACAAGGGATGGGGCCAGAGTTTCCGCCCAGAGCTGTTGCTTTCATCAAAATGAAAAACTGGAAAGGGAACAGGTTTAAGGTGCTGGGTTGATTGGCCATTCCCTCGGCCCAGAGAAGCAGAGTTAGAGAGGGTCAGCACATCAACACAACAGATTTCTGACTTCTACACCAGACCAGAGACCCCCCATCAACACCCCACCAGAGCATGACACTGTTTCTCCAATGTTAAAAACAAACTGTGCTTTCAAGCTTCCCTTCCAAGCTCAGACACCAGTGCTGAGATTGCAGGAAGCAGAAAAAGGATACTGTTCATAATAATCTGATGGTGAACCTGATAATTCCTCCATGTGAAAAATCAATGACCTTTTAGCTGGAGAAAGGCACAGGCTATCGCATGCCTTAGCACAAAGCGGGGGGGGAATAAAAAATAGCCAGAAGCCAACTTTGGAAAAACACACAAGGGGTCTTCTTTGAATTAGCTAAGGCTTCAGCCCAAGTCTTTCTGTTTGCTCAGAGACAGGTTGGCATCTCTGTCTGTGCTGCTGCTGCTGCTCTTGCACGGGGTAGAGAGCTCATCAGAGCATGAAAGAGATTGTGATAAAGATACACTGACTGCCAGCCTCCTTCCACTGGAAGCAGGCTCAACTTCATATCCGAGTGACATCTCAAACACCAGCACCAGAGAGGGGGAGGGAGGGAGCTGCTCTTTCTTTGCCCTTTCTGGTTTTGATATTATGATTATTATTTGCAATTATTCATTGCTAGGGCAGCTTCTCAGGTATATAAATAGAGGCTAAAGAAGTCCCCTTTCCCCTCCCTGCTTCAGTGCACGCCGCTCTGTCATGCTGCACCCAAGCTGATTGAATTGTTTGATAGATAAAAGCCTTAGTTGAAGATTCCCCTGCATCCCCACTTTGTGAGCTATTCCCATGCCAGTTCTGCTTTCCAGCAATATCAGCTGTGCATATAAATTTTCAGACTCATCTGGATGAATTCTCTTCTGCCAGCCAGCTGTTTGAAAGCATTCCCTGACACCACATGCCATTTGCTCTGCGGAGGTTGGCTGGCACTGGGATGTTGCTGCTCTGCCAGGATGTGATGTACTTCTCACCATGATGGGGAAGGGGAAAAAACTCCTTTCATCTCCTGGGCTTGCCCACAGTGAGTGGGCTAGTCCATATGAAGGCGTTTCGAAGCTTTGTCAGCTGAGAGCAGCTTCAAAATTATTTTCTGTCAGCTGAAGTTCATAATTCATGCCAGGTCCATGGGAGGATACCACAACACTTTCTTGTGTCATAGAACCAGTTATACTCAGGAAAGTAAGATGCCCAGCAGTCATCCAGCCAGCAAAACACAATGACCTACAGATGACCAGGCAAAATCTTCACTGCCCCAAGTGCCTCATGGAACCATTGGTGTGTCGTTCTTCCTCTGTAAATTGGGGAAAATAATAACATTGTACCACCTCACAAAGGCTCTGTCAGGATGAATGCCCCAGTGACTAAGATTCTCACATCCTCCAGCATCAAAGGCCACTGAACACTTAGGAGAAACAGTTTTACTTCAACAAGGCAGTATAAATATAGCCAGGGATGGAAAAAAGTGTTTTCATGTCTCAAAGAGTAACTTTGCAGAAGGACAAGGGAGTCATTGCACACCCTTACCAACCCAAATAACCCAAATTATCATTCCCATTCATGTTTATGAAGTGTCAAGATCTGTAAGCATTTTCACTAAGACCTAACACTTGGCCAAATATTGAGGAATCAAAAAAAAAAATTGTGAAAAACCCTCGTGGTTATGACCATAGTGTAAATACAGGGAAGCAATCCCAGACCACAGCCAATATCTCATTGTCAGGAGATAATCATCCAAGCAGTCTCCCAAGTGGTGAATTCGAGTGACAAATGGGAAGCAGACCTCCTCACAGACATGGGAATGCAGGCATTCTGTGTGTTTTTCTGCATGAAACCATAAATCATCCACAGCATTAAAATGGCTGGAGAACAGATAAAGGGTCTCTGTAGCTGAGCAGGAAACTGAGGCCTCCTTTAAACACAGGAGCTGGCATCAAGCAGTTCACACTCAGCTGCTGCCCATGAGCACACTGACTCCTTGTGTGAAGAGTTGTTGTTTGAACACCAACCACAGACCTGCTTTACCATCTTCCTCAGCCCTAAGGGTGTTCACAGCCCCCCAGCCAAAGAAAGCAATGAAAGGACACCCAAAATGAATCCAGCACAAACCTACATGTACAGGCAAACCTGATCACACAGCTTTCAGTCTGAAGCTTCATCATGTCTGGCTGGTTTTTCTGACCAGAGGAGCTCCCAGAGGTGTTAAGCTGGTGGGATGAATGGAGCCCAGCACGTGGGAGCAGTTCAAACACAGGTTTGATTTCCCTTGGTTATCAATAGCTGTTGCTAGGCAGGGGAATGTCACCTACCTGCCTTTGGTCATGTACAAAACATGAGAGGATGACTAATATGTAACTCGCCCGAGGGAGAAGCGAAAGTCACTGCACTTGCACTGTTTTCCATGTCCCTTAACCTGCACTTACAACACCTTTTGTGTCCCCAGAATTATTGCCCTCTGATGCAGCATTATCCCATGTTGACTTGTTGTCATATTCATGGCAGCATTACATTCCCTGGGGAAAAAGGGCTCCTGGCAGTACTGCTTTGAAAGACCCTTTATTATATTGATGCCAGCAGAGATTGCCTCTTTGATAAATGAGCATGTACCTATGAATAAATACCGGAGTACATTTTATATGTATTGAATGTCTGCAGTGACAAGGGTAGAAGTTTGTGCAGGCGTGTGCTTTAAATATGCATGGAGGACACAAGGCAGCAGGAACTGGCAACTGTGGGCTGCTGCCTGAATATTCCAATGCCAAACAGAGGATCCCTGACTGTCCTCTAGACAGGACGTTTCCATTGCATCCCTCAGTTGGATCAGTTAGAAGACACCCACTCTGCACACTGCCTGGGTAGGGAACTCTCAGGATGCACCAGAACCTCTCTGTGAACTGGCAATCTCAGCAATGCTGGCCTTCTTCTGGTCTCTCCTGAGGCAAGGAAGTGAAGGGAGCTGGAGTTCCACATGTATTCCCAGACTGACACAACAAAGCAATCACACATGAAAATTATTGTCCTCCTGGGAGGTCTTCCTGGAGGTGCTGAGTGCGGGATTGTGCTGCAATGCTTTGGTGCACAGCAACAACTGGGAAGAAAATTATCCACAGTGTTTCAAGGAGCAGTGCCAGACTTCAAAGGCCATTTTGGTTTCCCAAGCTTCCCAATGAATGGCACCACTTCTCCCACAACGCCTGGGAGCCCACCCCAGCCCCCACCCCAGGCAGAAGTGTGTGTGTGCTGCCCTGGTGGAGAGCACCACGCAGAAATGAACCCCAGCAAGAAGCCACTGCAGGGGGAGAGAACATCACTGCAAGGGTAAAGCTTTCCCCAGAGCGCTCAACTGAGAGGTGCCAGGGAGCTGATCCAAGCCAGACTTCATCCTCCCAGCCAGGTCTGCCAGAGGGAGGACAGAAAGCACCTTAGCCATCCTCATACCTCCCCAAAACCAGCTCACAGTCCCTGGAGGAGGGAATAGCAGCCTGCCCCTTACCAGTCACCCCCCTGCCTGACACCTTGCCCCTTTCCAGGCAGCAAAGGAAACACATTTCCCAGTTCCTGCTGACCCTGCCTGAACAGCTCCTTGTTATAGTCTCTGAAAAGTTAAGAAGTTGTCTTTGAATACCACAACGTCAAGGTGATGGTTACCAAGGGAACTGAAAGGAACTGGCCAGAAGAAGGTCAGACTTTTCTGGGTATTTTTTTGTGCTTTATCTTGGCTGAATGCTTTTCCAGACAAATCAGATGGGTGTCTTTCTATCCTGGAGAAATAAAGCCATCATATACTTGAAAAAGGACTGATAAAAGCCAAAAAGGGTAGCTAACATTTCCCACAACTGCACACCATGTTCTGGGGGAGTTACCCTCAAAATCACCTATGATGGGAAAACCCTGTAGCACCATCAGCAACTGTGGTTTCAATCGAGGGACATAACTAGGAGAGTCCTGCAGTGAGGAGTTTAAAACTGGATTTGCTTGGAGGCCACAGAAGAGTAGAGTAAAAATATCTCCAGAGCATAAAATAGAAAACTGAACCAGCAACTTGCCTCAAGTAAATCAGCACAGCCCTTGGAGCATTTGCATTTCCATGGAGCTGTGGCACTTTCACCAAGAGGAAATTCAGCTCTCCAGGAAAGACAGTGAAGCTGAGCTCTAAACATAAGATCCCACACACCAGATCATCATCCGACCACACAGTGACAGAGATGTGGACTGATTCTGCTACAATGAGAATCCCCAGCTGTGAAATTAAAATTAGTTAGCTGAAAAAAACAGAGCCTGCTGCTGGCCTTCATATGCCAGTTGCTCAGCATGGTTCCCCTGGCCACAGAGGACTGGGTTTCTGTTCTTTTAGGAAGTTGGTTATCCAATGAGCAGGTTCATTTTTCATGCTGCACATGACAACTATTGTGCTACAGCTGCCAGTCATGCCCTTGATTCACAGTGCTGCTGGTACCCCCAACAGCTGCCTGAATTAAATGAGATACAGGAACCAAGGAATGGCCATTTTAAGCTCTTGGTGTGCGTTGAATACCAGCTGCTGCCAGTTTTCTCCTCTAAGAGCCCTGCCAAGCATCCTTACCTTCTGCACTTCAGTTTGGATCTCTATCAAAATCCTTCACTAACAAAAACACTCTTGCTAATGAAAACCTATAACTTTGCTGGCTTTAGTTGTGAGTACTGCTAATGGCGGGGGGGCCTCAGGAGACCCCATTTTGTACAGCAGAGCCACTTGACATTAGTCAATATTAGCTGCCCTTCCAATCCCTGATAGGGTCAGACAAACAAGCTCTCTCTACTGTAAACAAAGAGCTGGCTCTACTAAACAACTAAATGTCAAGGCAGGTCAGCCAAGGTGTAATCAGCTCTCATGGCATAGCTGTGAGCTGCAAGGCTTTGTACAGGTGGCCAGGTAGACTACTGCTGAGAAAGAAACTCTTCCCCAGCTCAAAAAGGCAATCAAAACTCTTACCTCCAGCTTGGCCTTCACAAAAGAAAGCCCAGCAAATCAAGCTGATCAGTCAATGACACATGGTTTTGAAAGGTTTTGATTTTGCAGACAAATATGTGTTCCCTAGCACCAAGGTGCTTGTGGTTTGTGCTGAAACAGACGTTTTAGTGCTGAATTTCTGGGACTGAGGGCTTTTCTCTACTCTTTCACAAAGAAAATGTCAGTGTAAGTAACCCTCATGATCTGTTCATGTGCCTCCTTCATGCTCTGTGTGTGTGGCAGTGGGGACTGAGCTGCCAGTGCAGGTGGCCCTGAGCAGCACACATTCATCAGGCCTGGGATGGGCCCACTTCCAGGTGATTTATTGATATTTACTATTTAAATGCCAGCAGATCATTTAGTCCTGGTGAGTAGATGTGCAGTAGCAGCAGAGAGGAGCCATCTCCTGCCAGCCCACCCTGCCTCCTCCATCACTTAATGCCAAGCACAGAGCCCTCTCCCTGCTCCCTGGGCTCATTGTGTCACACACAGCTCAGCTCCCCCAGGCCTTGCTGCCCTTCCCACCCATCCACCACACTGTGCTGGTGTCAGAGACCTCTCAGGATTTCCAGCATCAGGACCCAGCAAGGAGATTCACTTGAGGAATCTCCTAAATGGGACAGACAAAGCTCTGTTCCCCTCCCAGCGCCCTGTGGGGATAACAACCTCTGCACTGCTGGTGTCCAGATCTGTTTCTCGGTGTCAGCCTCTGCACAGCTCTTTAGCCTGGTCTATGTGACTTAAAACTGCCCTTTCTTAGCAAGCAGGGACCCTGCCCAGCATATAACAAAGTGCATTAGTGACCTTGCAATAATAATTCGCTGTCCTGACACAGGCAGCTGGAGCACAGGGACCTTGTCCACTTAAAAACCACCACCACACTTCTGGGACTCTGCCTCCAGCAGTACCTGAGATGACTGAAACAGGAAGAGTGTTTGAAAACCAATTTGCTCTCCACTCTTTGTACCTCTTTGTTTGCATTTTCCATTTCTCTCAGCGTGGGGGATGAGGCTCAGCACTAGGCTCATGTTTATCAGTGCTTGGCTCTTCGATTGTCACTTTACAGCCCTGTCTGCAGGCCCTGCAGGTGGCACTTGCTTTCCCCTAAAGAAATAGCACCCCCACAATTTTTCTTCCAACTTCTGTCCAAAAAATAAGTAGTACAAGAATGTTTCTGATGGTGTCAGGCTTGATAATAGTTCATTCATTTCAACCCTAAATTTGAGACTAAATTTGAGCTGGCAGTAGCTCTTTAATATACAGGACCTGTCTTATTACATCTCTGTCTAATGCATATTTGGGAGCTTTCAAGGAGTATTATGACATCAGGAAGTCTAAAAGTACCTGAACTGCAGATGTGATAAATTCAGCAGGATGATACGTGCCTGGAATTAGTAGTTACCTTTTTCCATTGGCAAATGGCCGCCTGGGCTCCATCCCCTGGGATAGCTGTAGAGAACAGCCAGTTTGATGAGCCTAACCAGCCATTGGATGTCACTTTGGCTCCACACTAATTCAAGGGAAACAGCATTTATCTGGCAGCCAGGCAGCCAGCTCTTCGGCAGCTGAGAATTTAATTATCAAAGGTTCAGGCGAATCTTGCTATCTCCAACCAGCTGCTGCAGAAAAAGAGACCTTCTGGCCCCATCCAGAAGTTTGTGAATCTCTTGCAAGTTCCCTTTTGCTGTTAAAATGAGTCCCAGCCCATTTGCCCTTTCCTGTGAAAGCTCTGGGCTTGATGCCACTAGAAAAAGGAGAGCATGAAAATAATACAGCGGGGAAGGGCTCTGGGTGGATGGGGCTGAGCAAGTCAGGAATGGGAGCACGGGGCAGGCTCCAGCTGGTGCTTTGATCCAGCCTTGGAGGCCTGCACTGATGGATGGATGTGGGCACAGCTTCCTCAAACTGCAGGATGTTGCTATTTCAAGCTTCATTCTGCAGGGCTGGAGCAGAGCTGCTGTCTGGCCTCTGCTCAGCCCAGGCGAGCTGTGTTGCTGCTGCTGGACCTGAGCCTGAGAGGTCTCAAGGCAAAACAAGGGCTACACTGCCCCATCCCACTCAGCAATCCAGTGGGAAGGGTGGGACTGGGGCAGGCTAAGGCAAAACAAGAGAACAGGCTCTGCAAAGGGAGCTGTTTGCTCAGTATTTCTGCAGGAGTAAAGGCCAGAAGAGGCACCAGGAAAATCACTGGGGAAAAGGTGACACCAAATGAAGCCATCTTTCCCTCCAAGAAAACAAGAGGCCAGTGAGTGAGGAATGTGGAGGTGTTGGGCTCAAAGGGTCTGTCCTGCTCCACTCTTCACTCACTCTGCCCCAGTGCCTCAGACACTTGACATGATTCCCCCACATCTGGGTCCAGGGATCCCTGCACTCCTCTCTCATCCTTGATATCAACCACAGTCAGCCCAAAATCAAAGGCTGCTGGTACTCTCCCAGCTTCTGCTCAATATCATCTCTAAGTGGGGCACTCAAAACCTGAATGAGGAGCCATTTCCTATAGATCCTTTGCACTTCTGTGTCAGGGATGTCCCTGCCCTTCCAGCCCTGCAGTGGCTGGTTAATAATGGGGCCACTTAAGTGCCTATCAGGGAAGTTGGTAACTAATGTGAAAGTGATGCACCTGCTCTTCGTTATTCTCAGGCTCTCTGCAGACACAATCAGACACAATTGGCCATTCTCAAGGCACATTTATCTTTTCAATATGAAGGCAAGAGACTCAATTATCTTGTTCAAAAGCTAAGATTCTGGCGAGCAAATTAGTTATCCTCACCATTCTTCTTCAAAATGCCATCAGGAGCCATCATAAGCAAATACTATCAATCACTATCTGTTTTGCCCAGTCTGCCCGAGCTATCAGTAGGGATCCACATAGGGAAATACATTGTCTCCACTCCTCTCCCAAGAAAAGTCTCTCCAAAGCTTGGGCGTGACTTTTGTAGTTGAAACTCCAACAGAAGAGCTAGACAGAACAAGAGAGCTCAGGGCATGTGTGAACCTGAAGGAGATGGAAGGAGCAGAAACCCATAAATACCCATTTCACTCTTTGGAAACATAGTGCCCTCCCTACCTCTTTCCGACCAACTCACATAAACTTGGAAGCCACACAGCCAACTGCTTCAGGTGGAAGAGAAACATGCCCTGGTAGCAAGTTCCTGCTAGAAATTTAATCTTGGGCTCCTCCTTGTAGTCCAGGAGCACTGTCACTAAGGGCAAGTCGCCTTGGGTGTCTCATTTTTCCATCCTGCATGAACAGGAGTGTTTATTTAACACCACCTCTCCAGGGTTCCCTCAGCTCCCTGGTCTCCAGACCTTTCAGTTTACTTACAGCACAGCTAACTGCAAACTGATTAGTCCAGTCCCCCTTCCCTTCTCCCCCATGGTTATCACTTTTATTAACAGCAAGGGAGTGATAATGGGGAAAGATGATCAAAGCTGCTGGTATTAACGCAGAGGATTAGCAGTATTTATATTCCTGATCAGTGCAGTCTCAGTGTGAAGAGGGAGCTGCCACAAATCAGCTTTTTCCAACTGAGAGTTGCTGCAGTGCCACTGCCTAAATAGCTGCTGGCTAATGAGTCCTTTGCAGCTGGCTGGGGGGAGAGCTCTCTCACTTGGCTCCTGCCCTTGTGATACAACGTGCCCAGGCTGGCACCCGGGCCAGTGTGAGGGTCCCTGACCTCAGGTTTCAAAGTGTTCTTCAGGTATTGGGGAAAAGGACCCCCACTGGTGAGATCAAAACAACCAAAGCTGAGCAAACAACTGAACTGGTGTGGCCAGCTCATGGTGGGATTGCATCATTATCACAGGAAGGGACAACACAACTTCCAGCCCAGCCTGGGAGTTGTGGGAAGTTCAATGAGCACCATGCTGGGGGAGGGAGGGGAGCAAAAAAAAAAATTCTGTGCCAGGTTTTACATACAAGGCAGGAGACTGAAATCCTCTGCAACCATCCAAGGAGAAGAGATGTGGTGTTGCATATTGATTCCAGTGAGATTCCAGCAGCCACTCAATGGCAGGGAGGGATGCAGGGGCAGACAGGTTGGCAGCCACCACCAGCAAACCAAGGTGAAAAGGCTTCACCTGGCAGGGGCTGGAGACCAAGGAGATGAGCAAAGAGCAAACACAGGATGCTGAGATCAGGGACACAGGGGATGCTGAATTTCACTTCACATGGAAGAATGAGGATCCCAGGAAAGTTTCCACTTCTCCTCTGCATCCCCTGAGGACACTTTCAGGGACTCCATGGCCTCATCCTCAATGCCCCAGTGTAGGCCCCCTTCCAATCACAGAGCAATATATAATGTTCAAAGATAAACTGAGAAACAAACACAATTCCCTTCCAAACCACTTGGTCTGTGTAAGGTGATCAAACTTCAATATTGAGCTAGACACTCATCCAAAGCCAATAACAAATAAACAAATTTTCACAAAAGGCAGGAGAACAGATGTCTTGTCCACCAGCTTTGAGAAGATTTTCCTGTTAGCCCACCAAGAAAAGAGAAACCTGGGTTTGATGTCCAAGTTTGAGCACTGCTATTTGTGCCATAAGGTGCTTCCTCAGGAGAACTGACTGGAGACTGAATGGGAGCTCTTCTTAATTATTGCTAGCAAGAAACAAGGATCTTGAAAATACAAATTTTTTTGCAGATTACTTAGGGTTATTAATACCTTCATGACCAGCTAGAGTTATATTTTGCTATCTACACAACTATTTCTTCCCCCCAACCTGTTGTTCACCACTTTCCATCTCTCCTCTATGCAGTGCAATAATATCGTAGAGGGTTTATTTATATCATCATAATTGGTTGCTGTGGAGACAATCATTATGTCACAAGTGTAGGCCAGGGAGCTTTGGCTGCAGAATGAATTGCAAAGGGGCCATGGAGGTGAGCCCTGTGGTTTTAGTGCACACTCCCATCCTCCCACTCACACCACGGACCATCTGCATCCATACACAAGCACAGCTCCACCTGCAGATGTTGGTCCCACATGTGGCCATGAGCAAACACAAGCTGACGTGCTCTGGCAAAATCCCAAAGCAGTTTTTATTCACATAACAGGCAGTGACAACTCAGGGGACAGGAGACACAGTGGTGAACTGTAGGGGAATGTTGGAGTAAGGGCAAGACAGAGGCCAACAGTGATTCTCCTAAGCTTCTTTGCTCCCACCCCACCCATTCTTGAGCCACTCTCCACACATGTGCCCAGTAAAAATGACTCTGAAGGTGTTGTAAAGCCCTGTGTAACCCATGGGGGCTAATAAACATTTTACACAACCCCATTACTGTTCCTCACTCATCAAAGCTGTTGTGGATTACTCCACTGTCCCACCCTCACAGCACAGTTCAACCAAGACAGAATTTTCTGGAGAAAACCTTTTTTCCCCACAGGCTGCTTCCAAGCTCTTGATACCTAGTTCAGCATAACAGTAGACTGTCATATAGAATGATGTGGACTTCTCATATTCTCCATCTCCAGGATGTGTTTGTCAGCAGGTCATGCTCTGCTTGGGTCATGGGTATAAACAGAAGGAGTTAGAGATGGAGACACGCATTTTCTCCATGTGCTGCATCCATCCAAGATCAGCAAAACCACTCAAATATTGCCCTCCCCATCAGATCCAATTGAAGGCGAATGTAGAAAAGCTGATTGGCAGTAGTGGGCTCTGGATAAATGGAGCTGTTCACCTTGGGATCATGAGTTCAGAGGAAGGTCAGTTCACTGTTGACCACCATTCATTAGCCTCTGGCAGCAACTCAGCCTCAGTGAAATAAGGGACCAGTCTTGGCTTGGGTCCCAGTGCAGACAAAGTCTGTGCCACTGCAGTTGCTGTGCTTGCTGGACTCTTGGCTGGCCCCAGAGGGAAATAACAAAGCAGTTCAGGGAGCCCATCCTCGTGGCTTAGCACCTTCCTGAGGGATCAGGCTGCAATAACACAGCAGAGTTTCTGGGGTTGGTCAGTGCAGACACAACTGCTGAGCTCCAGCTCTGGCTCATAGCTGAACACCAGGTGCTGCCACCAAGGAATTACAGCAAGGAAAAGCTCAGACTCAGAAGGGGAGGTAGGAGAAAGGTTGAAATCTCCTGTGGAAGAAGTCAAGAGAAAGGCAAATCAAATGACTGCAGAGCACCTGACGTGAGGGCAGGAGGCAGAAGTGAGGTTGGAGCCTCATGTGAGGATCCTGCTCTCACCCATCGCTGTTGCACAGCTTTGGTGTTGTGGGGGGAAGGAGAAAAGCCTTCCCCCACCCTCCTCTGCCCCTCTGCCCTATGCCCAAAGCAGATGTGGGTTCTACAGCCCACTCCTGTGGACCTCCCCATTGCAGGGCCACTGGAGATCCTGGGGAGGGAGGGAAGTACTGGCCAAATGAGCCATTCAGGTGGCCTTAAATTGAGCATTCTGGTACCCACTAAAATAAATGCAATAAACCAGGTCAGTATCACTTGTGTGAAATTCACTTATTGTCTTAAATCATCATTATCACCATCATAATTAAAATCAAGCAACAGCTTAAACAAATTAATGAATATTTTTATACGTGAACTTATCACGGGAAGTGGGGGAAAAAACATAACGTGAAAATGTGCCTGTATTGCTAATAAATATTATTGGAGGGACTCCCAGCTTTTCACATTACCACAGTGTGATATGACAGCCTATAATGGATTACTCAACTGCCCGAAGCCATTGTAGGAATAAATCCCTTTTAATATTCATGTGCGGTCTTTGAGAAAATAGATGTAAGCAGTTAATACTTTTCTATAGACAAAACAATGCAGTTTCTCAAAACAAAATGTGTGCTTGAAAACAAAAATCACAAAGCTCCTGGACTCATTTTATTTTTTTGCTAATCAGAAAAAATAGGACCCAAAGAAAAAGACAATTTGGGGAGCAACAGTGCATAGAAAGCAAGATGGGGAGAGGCAGGATTTTAGCAGATGGGGAGGGACAGGGTCAGTAGAAAGGAGGAAAAGGCATAAGAAAAATGAGTGTTTTGTGAATCTGTGGATGTACAGAGAGCACCAAAGGAGCTGTGTGAGGAAGGTGTTGTTTGGCAGTGGGGCTGGTAGCTGCCCTATAAAGCTCTCAGTGGGACAGGAGGTAGTATATGATGGCAGAGGAAGATCTGGCACTTCCAGGGAGGAGGCACAGGGCTCTGTGAGGTGCAAGGATGCTGCTGGGTGATGCTAGGGCTTAGCCATGTTTATAGGACAGTAAGGGATGTAGTAAAAGAGGTGAGCAGCAAAGCCTGTGTAGAGCCAGCTGAGGGCTGCTCCCTCCCAGCCCCTCTGCTCTATCTCTCTGCTTTTCCTTTTGCAGCTGATCTATAAAACCTACCTGGTTTTTAATCTCTGGTTTGTTTGGGTTGGGTTTTTTTCTCCCTTTACACTGCAGATCAAGAGCAGCAGCAGCACAGAGGATTTGTAACTTTTGTGTGGTCAGGAGTGAGGGAATTGGAGGTTAACCCTTCCTGCCCCAGCTGTTTGTGGGCAGCCGATGCTGGGAGGGAAAACCAGTCAGCAAAATGGTCTCAGGGACTGGAGGGAATGGCTGCAGCCTCTCAGAGGTGAGGGGGCAAAAATGAGAGATTCGATCTTACAGCACTGGATGCTGCTGTGATGTGAACCCAACTTTTATTTGGCTGGTATGGTCTGTGGCTAAAAATGGCTGTAGATGTGTCTGAAGCTGTGAGGGAGAGAGAGGCAGAAGCTCTTCATCTCCTCTTCTGCTGTGAGATCTAGGCTTCAAAGACAAGCTCAAACTGAAGCATCAGGAATAAATAAGGCTCCCCTGGGACTCATGTGGCTTTGATATCTGAGGCTGCCTGGTGGGTGGAAGAGTTGAGTCACAAATTCCTTCTGCTTGCCCATGTTCTGAGAGAGCTTCTGATGACACCCTTTGTCCCTGGCACAACCACAGCAAAGGCAGCTGAGGGTCTGCCTTGGGTTGGGGTAGGATTGAAGGAGACACCATGTTCTTGTACCAAATTCAGCTCAAAATGTGGCTCACGAGTCTGACAGTGCTCTGAATGCCACAGCCCTGGTGAAAGCTGTGATTCTGCAGAGACCCACACAGTGCTTAACTGGACCTTCTTCCCAGTGCCACTGGTTCCCAGGGACCTGCTTGTGGGAATTCAGGATAACATGTTGTGCTAACTGCAGCACCTCTGAGATCCTCCCATGCTTCAAAATGCTGGGGGGAAGGACACTATCCTTTAAGATATCCAATTTTATAGCACTAATTCCAATCTTTAGGAAAATGATTGGAAAATTGGGGGAGAAAAATCCATTAATTACTGTATTAGTGTGTCAGACCAATCCACTCAACTTTCTCAGATTTTATTCACACGTAATTCCCATGGAACAGGGCAGTTCCCTGTCTGGACAAAGCTTCAGCTGTGTAACCATTTATGTAGCCAGTAGTGTTGGAAAGATTCTATAATTAGAAATATTCTAGGAATGCTTGTAGAGGCAACATTTTTCCTCCATATCTTTATTAATTTATTGCAACATTAATCTTGTCACTGTAAACACCGTTAGAGCCCCTTTAAATGCCAGATAGTTTTATAGACTGTTTTGGGTGATATGAAAATGGGCCAGTTTTATAGGTCATATATTTCTTTGAAATGGAATAGGTCCAGGAGACAATTGGGAGCCAGAATGGGGAGAATTCCTCCCACCCACCTCCTTCCAGCAGAGCAGAGGTGTTTCTTGCTACGAAAGGGAAAGAAAAAGTTTCACCTTCTAATTGTTGTATTGAGTAGCTCATTGACTGCACTTTCTGTTCAATACCTTTTTTACCACTCAGATTGTCTAATCAAAGGCTTTTTCCTTCCTTGGTTTAGCTTTGCAGCCTCTAGCATTGATCCAAAATCAGAAACGAAAGAGAGAAACAGGCTCTGGGAAAAGAGAACACAATTAACACCCAAGCAGCTTCATTTTTGGGGTGCCTTTAAACATCTTGCACTTCTCAGTCTATTCTCCCATTCTTTTATTTTCCCTTTTGTGTTCCGGAGGTTTCTTTAAGGAAAGCCTTTATCAGCTGCTCAGGGAGAAGATTAAAGGACCAGTCACCGAGAAACAGGTTACTTTTTGTGTCCAAGTTCTTAATTCACTTTATTAAAATGTTCCAAATCTTCCATCAAGAGGAGAGATCAGAAGGACATTTCCCTGTCACCCCTGGCATGCCTTCCTTCCGGATACCTGTGCTTCATTAGAGGCTAAAAAAACCAAAGTTGAGGCATGGAAAAGAAGAGAGAACAAGACTGCAGTGACTGGTTAATATGGGATGTGGAGCCTTCTACTTCATGGTCACTGGTACTGCTCTGGCCCTGGGCTGGAAGCAATTGAAAGCTTTTCCCATCTCAAAGACATTCATGTGAGCAGAGTCAGAGATCTCTGGCTATTTTTACCTTTGAGGTTCAAAGAAGAGAGCTTTGCAGTGAACAAAGCCAAGCATCCATCCAGCCTGCTGCCCTGCTGTTGAAAGCAGCAAGGAAAGGGCACAGAAAGGGTGAGGAGATTAAGTCTGCTTTTCTGGGTATGCTACCTGCTCCCCCAGACCTCAGGTCAGGTATTGCCCACCTTAAAAAATGGCTCTCTGTGGTTAATAAACTTTGATGGATTTTCTTCCATAGCATCGTTTGATCTTTTTTTCTGCATATCCACAATCTTTCTCTGCACTAGCACGACCCTTCCACAGCAAGGCTGAAGGACACCAACACAAGCTGCTGCTGGGCACTTCTGATCTTTAGGAGTGCCTAAAATCCACTTTTCGTGATATTTAGTTAGAAGGCTTCCATATTAAGACCCTTGAAGACAGAAACAAAGCATATGATTCTTCTGGGCATCACTGGGAGATGTCTTGGGGGAAAAAAGCCTAGATCAGGTCTAAACACCACTTTGGATCTGGCACCAATTCCTTTCCCTTGCCCTCAGGATTCTCATGTTGGATTTTCACGATCTGTGTGCCCTGACCCAGGATTATGGCCACAACACAGTGCAGGCAAGCAGTGAGACACACCACCTCCCTCAGTGGAAAACTAAAATAAGGATAGGACAGCAAGTGCTCCAGGTAGCCATGATAGAGTCTAATGAGGCATCTGCCATGACGGCTTTTCCATGTACCCTGTCTGGGTTTTAAAAGGCCACTTGCTTTGCATAAGTAGCTGCTGTTTTGTAAAGCAAGTGTATACGATGCAGACACTCCTCGTGCTTCCTCAGGGTACAATTACTTTCTTATCTGTCTTGTACTGCTGTTCCTCTGCAGCTGAAGTAAGTTCTCCAATGTGAGACTGTAGGGTTAATCTTTTGAGTAGGGGAAGTTACAAAGGCTGGAGAAAAGCATGGCAGCCTAAGAGAGCAAAGAGCAGGGAGGTGACATCTTGGCAGGCAGAGACGAGGAGTAAGGTGTTCCTGAAAGACAACCTTCACATTTCCCATCAGTGCTGACTCATAAAATGTCAGGTTCATTAAAGGTGAAATACACACAAACCAGAACTTGAGCAGTTTCATACTCGGCAAAACATCTATGCAATTGGCTTTGCCCCTGCATCTTGACACTTCCAAGTCTTCTGAGTCAAGAGGATCGAAGTAATTTGATTTTAAAATATGTCATCAAGTTAATAAAAGTGTAGTTGAATGCTATGCTTTTATTTATTATTCAAATTACTCAATAGCTCTTTGAGGCCTTGGCTGCAACACAGCCCTGCTTAGAACTCAAGAGGGAAGACCCTTCTGCTCCCACCCCAGTGAGTGCCACATGGCAGGGGGGGAGCTCAGAGGGCACAGAGTTCCAGGTGTGGGATCCTGTTGATTCCCCTGCCCTGCTGCCTTTGACCTCCTCTGCAGAGCCTCCTCTCACCAGGCCCCTGCAGGCGAGGGAGCCCAGAGCTCAGATCGCTTGCAGCAGTCTCCAGCCACTCAGTGTCACTGCTGTGCCTTAATCACAAATCATCTCTTTTCTGCTTTTCCAGCAGGCACACTGCCGTGCTCCCTGCCCACCGACACTCCTGTTCCAGGTGTGGCACAGTACAGCACTCTGCCTGCGGCTATCCTGGTGTCCCGTGTTTATCTAGTCTCTCCTGATGGCTTCCACAACATATTTGCTCTATTTTCAAAGCCCCTTTTTAAGCTGCTTTGAATTCCCTTTGTGTTTAAAGATCTGCTTTGCTCTTCGAGCTCCGTGCACCCTCACCAGCCAGGTTTTAAAAGCAAGGCCGTCGCTGGAAGTTGTCATTGATACGTGATGCAGAACAAAATCCAGCTCGCTCGAATGCAGCTAGATTGGCTCAGCAGGGCTGACAATGGATGAACTGGGTCTTATCAGCGGAGGGAGCAGATAGAACACGGGAGCAGCATGCAGGGAGCAGATAGCAGCTCTGTGAGAGCAGACAGACAGGCTGCTGATAGTGCAGGGCGGGGGAAGGTATCACTTTTATTCCCTGGCTGGTTTTGAGGCTGTTGTTTCAAAGCTGGCACCTTTCTGACCACAGTCACTGCATTAATGGGGAAAAGAAGCAAAAGTGACGGACAACTCAATGGAGCAGTGCTGTGATGAAAGGTCTCAGCGGGGCGCGTTTGTCCAAGTGAGCCACTGCCTCCCCGCGCGATTTATTCCCTGCTCCAAATGCATTTGTTGGATTTAACGACAAGTTGGTGGCACTTCTGCAATTAATCCTATCAAAGGGAGGTGATTTTACACAGAGCTGGTCCCATATTTCCTAGGCTGTATTTTTGTTTATGAGGAGAGGGGCTGCCACCTGTCTCCTGAGTCTGGGCACTAGAGTTCATGGAAAGGAACTGTGGGTTATTAACCAAGTGTCTCCTCCTGACATCTGAAAGCAGCACAGCTAAAAAATACAACCTCAGATTGTCCTAACAAGCAATCTCCAAACTGTAAATATGCAACAGTGAGGAAAGTATTTCTTTACCAGTGAAACACTTTAATGAGTGGATGGCTCAGCAAATCCTTTATGCAGCTGCTTTCCCTGCTGCAGATACTGAGATTTATGATAGGAAGGGAGGGGAGTTAACAACCAACCAGGGAACTGCTGCTCCTTTTTATTGGGGTTCCACCTCATATTCCTGTTTGACTGGTCTGATCCTTCTGCAACTCTCCCTGGACAAACCATTAATGGTCCCATTTCCTGGGGTCTTTGGGACAGGTGTGTAAGTAGCTCCCAGTGCCAGAAATCATGACTTGGCTAAGCAAGAAGGAACAATCCACCCTTCCAGTGAGGGTATTGATGACACATACCCAAAGACTTTAAATATGGAGTGCTCTTTGAATACTGATGACCTCATTTGGAGAGAGAGAAAATCAGTGGAGATTATGTCTTTTTGCAATTCTGAGATTTTCCATATTCTCCTCCAAAGGAGAGGCTCCTAAGCTCTTTATCCTTCTGTCCAATTAATGATGTTCTAATGAATACTTAGAACCAAAACCAAAATCACAATGCCTGCTGGAATGGGATCCAAAGGAAACAATCTTCTTCCATGACAGTGGAAGTGGACTAAGAGGCAAAAGTGTAAGCATTTTCAGTCTTTCCTAGAGATCACAACCTCCAACAACAAAACCTATTTGCAGAACAGGATCCTCAGACATGCAATTAAACAGCAATACAAACAAACAAACTACAAAAAAGCAACAAAATAAATTCTACAAACCAGCACATTCTCAACTGACAACTCACAAACCCTCTGAGCTGGTTCTGCAGCCACTCTTGCTGTCATGATGAAATTTTCACTTCCCTTGGACCTGAGTTCCCAGCTGGAGGAGAAAGCTCACACCCTGACCTGGCCTTTGGCAGCAATGCATTCAGCTGGGAAATCTGCTGTATCAGTGACAGTGTAGAACAATTATTGTTATGACACCACATCTTATTTTGAGCAATTTAATAGTCATAAACCCAGCAACAGTCATCTTCTGATTTGAAAATAAAATGTCTCTAGAAACTGTTGCTGTTACCACACTTTGGTGCTGCAGACTGAGCCATTCAGTCTGTTAGTTGTTGGGAAAAGGTTTACCTAAGATAATCTCCAAAAGCATTTTCTGATTGATACCTGTTTGCAAAGGCTCTGAAGACAGACCAACCAGACACAGAGACTTGGTAAAAGCTCCTGAAGGAATGTGAAGGTGTTGCTGCTGAGGACACACAGATGAACACATCAGCAGAATATATAAGATGCTTTGCACTTTTCTTATTTATCCAAAAAGCTATTTTTGTTTATTAAAACCTAGTTACTAGCTGCATCTTGCCAATAACCTGGAGTGCTTGCTTGGTTAATTTAAGCAAGCAGAGCTTTGACAAAGTAATTTTACCATCCTCAGGGATCTGCCAGCTTATGCCGGTCTTCACTATTTCAGATGAAATTGAGTTAATTTTCACTGAAATTGCTTCTTAGCATACAAACACATTCCCCATCATTGCGAGCTTATGCCTCTGCAGTTCTATTATTCTTTAATTTACACAAGCCGGCAGCGAGGGATTAATGCCTGAGACATACAAAAGGCTACAGTGTGGAGAGGAGAAGGCAGGGAGAGAGGGAGAGAGAGGAGCTCTGCAGGGAATAGGTAATGGTGTTTCAGTTTATAGTCAAAACATTCAAAGTCCGGCATTAATACGGAGTCAACCCTTGTTGTCCTTTCGCTGTGGAAGCACATCATCCAGAGTCTCAAGGCAGAAAACCTCTCAGATGCTCAGTCAAGCCAGAGGTGATGGCAGGTCCCTGCAGGATTGCCAGGCTGAGAGGGCATTCACTGGGATATCACACACGGCTCCACATGAGGAGCTGACTGCAGGCAGAGCAGGCTCTGCCCTTGCCTCTTCCACAACACTCTTCCCTCCAAGAGCTCTCCCCTTCCACCCTCCCCATGCCCTGCCATGAAAATGCTGCTGCCAAGGCTCTGGGGATGCCTTCAGATACTCAGAAATTAAAATCAGGGATTCTCATAAGCATTCAGACAAAACAATATAACTAGTGCCAAAGCACCTGTAAATGGGTGGAAAAGGGGGATTCCACTATCTGGCTTTTCCAGAGAGAACTGGCAGAAGTGCCAAGTTCAGCAGTCCTTGTAAAGTCTCAAGTGAGATTTTAAAACTTGCATTTTAAGCTATGATTGATCAGAATAGCAATTATGCTCCTTTTTTTATATTATCACTTCAATTTTGCTTCCTTAATTAAATAGCTAACCATTTCCTCTTTTAATACATACACCTCTGAGGTATATGCAGGTTATTGGATAAAATATGGCAGTCCTGTATCATGTATTGGCATGCACACAGCAGTGTCATAAAGGGATCTTTAAATTCCTCATCTTCCTCTGAAGGGCTGCTTTCTTTTCTCTTCCCCAGCTAGTACCAGTGCCACATCAGTGCCCAGTGCAGACCAAGACCCCACTCCACTGCCCACACATTGTATATCCATGCCAGTTTGCCTTTCAGGGCTCCCCAGGGAGCATTTTGCCCTTCTGCCAATGTCACAGATGCTTGGCTCTGAGTCCAGTGGAAGAAATATTGCTCTTTTTCCCCAGTTTGCAGCCAGCACTGAACAGCACTGGCCAACACTTCCTACTACCAGCATGATGACACTTGACTCTGCCTAACACTAACACCTTAAGCTTCCTTTATCTGATAACAATCCCTCCTGAAAACTGTCCTGGTTAACTGTGGATAGGATAGCAGAGGGGAAGGAAGTCTCAATTGTAGCTCATGTTGAAGAAAATGAAAGGAAGTTAGGTTCCCTCCAGAAACAGCCTCACCATTTTGCAGGGTTAGCACTGCTGGAAAATCCCAGCCTCCTGAGCAGGTGCTGGTTGAATCCAGGTGTGGTCATGGTAAGAAGGGCTTTGCACTAAAGACAGACTCATAAGAAACTCCTGTGCATTAGAGCAAGATCAAATCTGAGAATGATAAGTGCCCTTCCCATTTGCAGAAAAGAGAGGGAAAAGCAGAAAAACATCAATGGACAAACAATTCCGTTGAGGTGAGTAGTAAATACTGAAAACTGGCACTTTCAGCCACGTGCAGTTGGGGTGCAACAATTATCAGCTGGTGGAAATTCCCTCTGTTGGATCTGCCTGACTGTTACTTGAAAAACAGCCCAAAATGTTTTATTACACCAGTGGTCTAAGGCAGGGTAGCGCCAGCAACACACCCACAGTAAGGATGACTGGGACCAGTGGCTCAGGCAGGTATACCTTTTCCTCCTTCTGCCATCCAAGAGCAACTTCTGCCATTTTCCCAGCAAAGTTATTTCAGAAATCAACTCCTTTCAGCTCAGCTGAGTTTTAGCTTCATGCATTTTTATATACTCTCTGCAAGAATGAGAAGGATATTTACATTTTTTAATAAGCCTGACAGTTTGAAAGTAATTGGGGATTTATAATGGGTTTGTTTAGGTCTTTTTTCCACTTGAATTCCAACTGCTAGTCTTAGGCCTAACAAGCAATATTATCTCTATGGTGATGAGGGAACCTCAACAGGAGGCCCTGAAGCCAAAGAGGAAAGCACTGGCATGTTTTGTTTTGTGATGTTTTTTTTTTCCTTTGAACCTGCATTTTAAAGCAAAAAACAGCATAACAAAATTTGAAGCAAGATCAAAATTCCTCCAGCCATCCAGTGCTCATAACTCTGGCTTCTTCTGCTGGTTCTCCAAGGAGCCCACAAGCCAGTGTCTGATCTCCACCGTGGTGGGTTTTTTTTTATTCTTGGCAAAGATTTGCATTTATTTGCTCAATTATGCCTCTAAAATGATCTTAATCTGATTTTTCTTTTGGGGGACTCAGGTGTTTGGTGGTAAGGATGGTATTAACGTGCAAAGCTCAAGGTCTGGAGTCAGATTCCTGCAGCTAAATCTCAAGGACTCAGTTCTGCATGTTCCTGAAATGAAAAGACACCTGCTCCCAGTGGAGGAGATAAAGGAGTGGAAGCCAAGCAGAGGTCTGATCCTGTTCTGATAATGGGGTTTGCTGTGGGGACTGCTGCCAAAACCTGGGACTCCTGTGGGTCTCCCTGGCTTCCTTGGCATAGCTGAGACTGCAGTGCTGATGTGTCCAAGGCCCCTCTAGGCAAGGGCTGCTGACACTTCACAGGTGGTAAGCTCTGAGCCTGAATTTTAAACCGGGTCCTTGCTTCTTTGTGCCTCAGTTCCACACCTACTTGAGAAGAAAGAACAGTCCCTATCTTCCTGAAGAGTAAGGATATAGATGCAACAAAGAACAGCAGGGCTTAATGTTTAAGTAAGAATTGCCCAACAAAACCCACAGCAGTCATAATGAGGTAAGAACCAAGCAGGACTAGCACTGTCACCCTGCTCAGCAGGGATCAGCACACGCCTTCACTTCAGTGAAGTGAGCACCAAGCAATGGTGGTGCCATGGGACATTCCCAGCTTTGTTAAGGACAGAGCCTTTGAGTTCACATCTCTGTGCCTCTGACCTTCAGGGCATGCAGGACACAGCAGATAATCCCTTTCTGCACCCCACTGTGCTGTTCTTTCCTCAGAGCAGCTAAAACTGTGCAAAGAATCACCTTGATGAGCAAAGCAGAGCTGAGATGTGGTCACTGCTCTTGCATGCTCCTCACTGAGTGCTTTGGGTTGACACCCAGGGAAGGCACAGAGCCAAGGGGCAGTTTGAACAGTCCCTCTGGCATGGGACTGTGCACTCTTATTTCCTTCCCCTGTGGAGCAAGGAGAGACAAAAGGACAATGCCTATTCCTGGTGTTTCCTACCTCCCACAGCCCCAGGAGGGCTTCTCCAGCACCCTCGCAGCACAGAGAGCTGTTGTGCCTCTCCTTGCCCTGGCAATGCTGCCCAGCACATCCATCCTGCATCTGCTGATGCTCAAGGTCTCCTCTCCATCTGGGAGGGCAGCAGGCAGCAAGGAGGCTGCAGGCAGGCTGGTGAGACACATGGAGGGAGGAGTGGGAGAAGAGTCAAAGTCAGGGAGAGGAGAGAAAGAGAGGTGGGATGGGAATGGGAGAAAGGCAGCAGGGATGAGAGGGGAAAGTGGGAAATGAATTGAAATGAGTTAGAAAATTCCAGGCAGATGAGCTTGAGCATTCAGCAGCTGAGATGTGGGGCCTCATTAGTACAGACCGACTGAAGATAGAGACATTAAGGAAGGAAATGTGTGACTCACGGGGGAAAATGGGAAAAACAGCACACACCATAGCAGCTGCTCCGTTTACTTCAATTAAAGAACAGCTCAAAGGGTATGTTAAAGGGAAAGGAGGGGGAAGCAAACAAAGGCACAAACAGCAGGAAAAAAAGCCAACCAGATGAAACAACTGTTACACTCAAGCATCTAAATGAACGGAGTCAGGTATCTGAACAAGGGGCCACATTCCTCACCCTGTCCCTCCAAATTGGTCAGGCTGCCCAGGGAACCTGGAGCCAGGTACAAGGCAGTGAGTGCTCACAAAAATACTGTCCCAGCTATCAGGTGGGGAAAGGCAAGGCGGCTTCCCTTAGCACAGCTCCATGGCACCTGGGGAATGGGCAGTCCCTGACCCACCAGCCACAGCATCTGAGCAAGGGAGGGAGGACAGCAGCAGTGGGTGTTTCAATCACAGCTACAACTCACAGCAGAGCTGTGGTGCCTAAAGGGACACAAATTGCACTTGGCTCCAGGGTAGTGGGGAGCTCTGTGGCAGCCCCTCCATCCTCCAGTGCCACCCCACAGCCATCCCAGCTCACCTGTCCCAGACCTGCTGGCAGCACCAGCCAGAGCCAGGCAGCCTCTCACACTTACATCACGAGTCACCATACCTGGTTGGGATGAAAACACTTCTCTTACCTCCTTCTGTGGTATATGGGGATGCAAAGAGCTCACTGAGATTGGTTGTGCTGTTTTTTCAGGGAAGAAAAAAAACCAGATTGACATTAATTCCAGCTGGAGACTGTAGTTATTCCAGCCACACCGGTGTGAACATCCTGGTACTAGGAAAAGAGAAGAATAAGCAAGGTGACACCCATCTCTTCCTTTCTCCAATAAATGTCAACCCTAATTTCTCAGACCTCATGAGCACTTAGATATGTTACACTAAAAAGGTCCTGGTTGTAGTGAATCCTGTTTTCAGCTTCCAGGTGATAAATACTGAAGAAAAAAGTGGACCCAGGAGAAAAAGAAAGACACAGGAGAAGGAAGGGACAGAAGAAACTTTCATGCTTCTAGATGTTTCCTCCTTATACTTTCCACCAGGACAAAATGTGTTAAGGATTTCCAGGGGAAGAAAGTTTTCTGTTTGGAGCTCCCTGCCTGCCATAGATCTCTGCTTTCTTTACTGGTGCCCTCACGTAGGAGGTTTATCACTCTGCTCCAGCTGTGACACCAGCCTGCAAGGGTTAGTTGCTTTGCTTGGTTGACTGAAGCCTCAAATCTGGAGGTTACTGGGTCAATCCTAACTTGTGGCCTTCCCAGATGATCAAGACAGACAACTCTACAATGTCAGAAAATGCCTACTTTCATCTTTGGTTGGGGAAAATCTTTGCTCAGATTCTATCCTTCTCTCCTTATCTTTGTGGATGCTTCCCAATTCCTGGAGACACCAATTCCATGACCCCTGGCTGACTCATTCCCTGTGTGAGCATGGCAGTGGATTTCATGACAAAGTCCTGTGGTCTCAGGATAATTACCTGCCCAAAGTCTCAGATGGAGAGCCTAGATACAAGCCAACTCCCAAACTCCTGACATTTATCACTCTAAAAAGCAGCCAGTGGAAAAGCAGCCCCCATCAGATAAGAAATGTCAGTCAAGATTTCAATGTAGTCGGCTGCAGCTTGTAAAGGACACATCACAGTATATCTGCAGGACAAAGTGTGGTGAATGTTAAATCTCCACAGCGTGGGAACCAGCACAATGGATCACATCTCCATACGTGATAATGGGAAACTCATCATTCTCTCACACAAACTTTAATGCCAAAAAGTTGCCACAGAGAACCACCGAGGACACAGGGGCTTCTTCTTCAAAGCCTCTGAGATTGGCAGCATTAAAGGCGTTTGCTTTGAGCTGCCTCTGTGTTAAGCTTCCTCTCTGTCCCTTCATCTCTCCCCAATCAAGCTGTGCCTCAGCCAGCACCCAGTTGTTAAATTCTGGATGGATTAAAGAGCTTGAGAAAGTGCTTTTTTAGGAAAGTGATGTTTATCCATCACTCATCTACGTGAGTGTTAAATTTCAGATCTTCGGCTCCTCTAATGATTGTTACATGGTGGTGCATTCAGAGCCTTTGCTTTGCACAGTAGTGGGGATGTTTGATCTAAAGGCTTCTCTTTGCCCAAGATTAAATCTGAATTTGAATCATCCTTTGGGGTCTAATTGCATAGGATTCTGGTGACGGTGCAGCAGGGCCACAGAGTGCATTGGCAGGAAGAAGAGGACAGGAATTCCTCAAATGATGGAGCCCAGGAGATTTCAATAACATTTTGGGCGGAGAAGAAAATTAAATTCAAAGACAGGAAAAAAAAAAAATCTTGTGCAGCATTAAAAATTGAAAAAGGGGAAGGATAATCTCTCTAATTAAATTCCTAGAATTCCTGCAGACTTCCAACTATTGCCATCTTAGAAGGAGTATTGACCATTTTCAGACCCTCTCTGATGGAACTGTGGGTGGACAGGGTTCAGACTGACAGTAAGTTCTTCTAAACTGCAAAATTTTGACACTGCATTAGGCATAATTACACCTGTCAAAGATAACATACTCCTGGAGATTTTCTGTTGCAGAACTAATGGCAGAGGGACTTGTGCAAAACCCTCCACAATAATTTCTGGATGCCTCAGGCCTTCAGGAACTATCTTGACAGGATGATGACATCTTGCTGTGCAACAGGAGGCTCTGCTTCAATACAGGTGGTGTGGGACTAAATTTGAAGCACCTTTTCTTTTCTTCACCTGGAAAAGTCCACCCTTTGCACTTCAGCAGTGCCACCACTTGCAGAGGCACAAGAAATATGAAGTCATAGAATGGGCACTTGCCAGTCAGCTCCTCTGGCCTGTCACCTCCACTAAAGGGTAAACTCTTCAATACAGTAAGGAAACACGTGATGATACTGAGCTTCATGGTAAGACAAACTGTTTCTTGACTCCTTTTCAGTCTTAGAAATTTCTTTAAAAAAAGAAAAATATTTAATCCCCACCCACCCAAAAAACTCCAAAAAAACCAAAAACCAAAAAAAAACCCCAAAACAAAACAACTATCACTTACAGGGCCAAGCCCAGCACTGATGGTAGCCAAGAAACACACAATAACTGCAGTATCCCTCCCTGGTTCAATTCCTTGCAAAGCCAGCAGTGCAAAGACTGATGTGAAGTTTCCCCCAGAGCAGCAGCTTTCCTCCCCACTAAGGAAAGCTCAACCAGACTGAGGCTAAGTAGGAGGGAAAGGTCTGTGTTAGAGCAGCACAGAAACCACAGGATTTGCTACTTGCTCCTACCCTAGTCTATCCCAGTGCCTGCCCTGCCCAGGTGGATCTGGAGAACTGCCCTAGACATCCCAGACAAAGACAATCCATGCCATCTACATGTGGGCATGAGCCAAGGAACACACAAAGGTGTGTCAGGACTGCCTCAGAGCCTGCTAACCACGCTCAGGTGAGGCTTTTTATTCCTTCCCAGCAGCACTTCTGTCACTGCCACACCACCACACCCTTCCAGCTCCAAATTTGCATGCCCTGCAGAGCAGGAAGGTCAGCACTCAGTGCCAAAGGATGAAATGTTGAAATCCTCTTCCAGTTGAGATTAAATTAAGGGAGAAGGGATGGAGCATGCCAAAGGCAGTGAGGCTTAAATAAAAGCTCATTGTCTTCACCGGGAGCTGGTTTGAATAAGAAGTTCAGGATTTGGCAGGCTCTGTGTAAAGCATTGCAGAATGACTGCTATGTGCATGCAGCTAGTTTTCATGCATAATATATATAGGAGCATACCATATGTTTAAAGCATCAGACAATCAGGCCAATCTTGGATGATATTATAAAGCTTTCCTTCAGTGCTGCATTTGTTCTAAATAGATGCATTTCTCCTTTTCCCACTCCTCCCCCCATGCTTCCCAGCCTGCCAACACTCATTTATAAGGAAACCAGGTGTCCATCTTTAAAAAATGAAATAAATCAGTATACAAAGGCATCTGTCCAGTAACAAAGCAAGTGCCCATCTCTTCTATTTTTGTTTCAAACAGGAAATACGTTGATAAACAAACTAACAAATGGACAAGAAAATAATCAAAACAAGGTAAAGGAAGACATGAAAACTCACAGGAATTAGGTTCTGAATTCTACAAAGCCAAATGCTAATTATGTCAGTCCCCAAATGTACAGAACAGATAAATTCAAGAGCAGAAAGTGCACCAGTGATAGCAGATATGCTCTGGATGAAACATGTCCTGCATCACTTATGAGAAGGGCTGGATGCTCTTGTCTTTAAAGTGTATGGTTTGATTTTATATTAATTCATCATCAGCATCACCGGTCTCAGGGGCTCGTCTCTGCTCATTAGAGGTGCTTTGCATACGTGGTTGGAAAGGCACCACCATTTATGTGATTTGCCTCGTTGCTGCTCTCTGCTGTCGCCGTGTTACCCTGGCAGGGAGCTGCTGGCAGCCCCTGCCTCACACGGGAGCTCTGCTGGCCCTGGCTCAGCCCCAGCGGGTGTCCCAGCAGCAGAGCAGCTCTGAGACAGCCCAGCATCCCCAAACACGCTGGGTGCTGCCAGCACAGGGAGGGGATCTGGGACAATCCAAGGCCAACCCACCTTGTGGGAATCATCCACGAGTGAGCAAGAGCAGCTCTGTCCTCCTGCAGTGCTTCAAGAAACGCTGCCTCCATCAGCCCTTGGCGGAAGCAAAAGCACCTTGCAGACAAAAGGCACCAGGCTGAGCAGCAGAGCAGCTGGGAATCCCCTGCAGCTGGTTCCCTGTCCTTCACATGGAGTTCCCTCCACTCGTGCGAGCTCTTAAGGCCGTGTTTTATTTCCTAATTAAACTGAAACAAAAGGAATTGGATAACAGTCTAAAAGATTTGCAAGCTACATCTATTTCACAAAATTACTCCTGTTCCCACTAGTGTAGCTCATCAGGTCCAGCACATGCTCTAATATGTGGGACTAATAGATTTGTAACAGTGATAGTTAATATGAGTCTGTTCCAGTTACATACTTATCATGGGTCCTCGCAGGCTTTCCATCAAAGCTGCTGAATGAAAGCACTTTTTATTAAAGAAAGAGAGAAAAAAAAAAAAAAACCTCTTTGCCCATAAATCTCTCAGCACATTAGCCCTCAAAACAATTCACTGAGGCAAGGTCGTATTTCCCTCGCATTAATTTAGATCCTTGGAAAGTTCAGTGAGATGAGAAGACAAGACAAAACACAAAAGGCTACGTTTTCAGCTGCCATGAATCAGCGTGGCTTCCCATCAGCTGAGAATCCAACCATACATCCACATAGAGCCATAGGAAATATGTAACTATTTCTTTAAAGTCTTGGGGTCTGGTAGTGATAATCCATATGTTGTATTATTATTTGAAAAGGAAGGTAGAGACTAAAAGGACAGATGATATTTGACAGGTGAGAGCAGCTTTAACAGCCCAATAGAGAAAGATTTTTATACTACAGTAGGATGGGATTTGCCCCGTGGTGTTGGGAGTCACCAGGTTTAAGAGGAGGGGAAAATACTCTGTTCCTTTTTTTTTGTCCAGGCAGTATTTCTGTGGTTCAAGCCCTGATGCCAGTCAGAGGGCTGCAGTAGAACATGACAAATGAAGTCACAGAGGGACAGGCTGGAGTATCTGATGATGATGCTCTGCCTCTCAGTTATCTCCCATCCGCTGCTCTGAGCAGGGAAAGCTGCCAGCTTTGAGTCCTGTACTCAGCACTGTCCCTTTGATACCACAGCTCTCTCAGTCATGTTTACACCCTTCAGATATTTTTAGGCCTTTTTTTTCCACATGCAGAACTATGCGTTGTCATCTCCTAGCCTCGTTTAGTGCTTTGAGCCTACCCACATAAATCATTTTTCACAAACATCTGATCATTTAGTGATCAGAAGGCAGAAAGGTGGTCTGGCTGCTCTTCTTTTATCTTCCTCCCAGGTCCTGTTATCTGGTCATGTCATGGTGGCCAGGACCAAGAATGTGATTTGTTTCAAGGACAAACAAATAGGGAAGAGCTGTTTCTTTCCCAAGACAGAATTTGCCTCTGTGGAAGCAGACTATTTTATTTGCAATAATATGCTAGTTCAAATTGATCTCTAACTTGTCATCCACTGGCACTTCAAGGATCCCCTTGCCTTACCCGGAACTGCGGGACAATAACTTGTCAAAACTGTTAATTGTTGATATAGTTGGAGGGGAAAGGGGCCCCTTAAAAAAAGCTTGTGGTTTAGGATGAATAATTTCTAGTAGAAGGAACTTGATTTTAAAAAATTATTTTAACAATAAATCCACTCTTCTGCCCAAGAAAACAAGATTTTTATCTTCTTCACTTTGAAATCTCTTCCAAAGAGAGAGATTCTTCTTCACTTCCAAATCTCTTCTTTTTGTGAGTTGTTTCAACTCTTTTGGGTAGCATTCTTGCACATACACATATTTGGCAGGTTTACCAGAAAGCAAATATCACATTACAGTAATGGATTTGTGGGCATGATCTGGTCCAACTAGACAGACAGCTAAGCACTGTAAAGAGTTCTATCAAATAATTATTCTCATCAAATTTCACTCTCCATCGTGGTCACATTATCCAGATCAGATCCTTGGTTCTTCCGTAAAATATCTTAGAATATCCCACACAAGCACCATTAAAACAAGCTATGCCAGATCGTGAAATAGCAATGCATTCAACCCATTATTCTGTGAAGTAAAAGCTTTTATGGGCCAAATCCAATTACATGCCATGCTTGTAAATTCATTCCAGGAAACCTTTGTGGCCAAAAAGGTCCATGTTAGCCATTATGGGGCATTTCTTAGCAAAAAATCTCCTATTGCTGCAATCACTCCTCCCCATTCCACCCCTGCAAGTGCCAGATCCCAGCAGGCTGTTGGCACCAAGGTGAGGAGTTGGGTGGTTGGGAGCAGTGTGGCAATTACCCAAGGCTTGACAAGGTGTCCTCCCTTCACCCATCCCTGACTCTGCACCCTGGCACTTCCCAGCACAAGGAGGGATTCCCAAGGCAGCAGCCTCACAACCAGCACCTGGATACAGGTTAGCACTCCATCAGGTATTGCACCCATCACTGCCCATGGCAGGTCTTGCTGCTGTGGAATGTCATCCTGCCTCTTTCCAGGCTCCCTGTGTTCTGGAGGGCGGTGGGTAACCATAGAAACAGCTGTAAAACAGCATAGGAGCTGGAATAAAGTGCTACAGCCATGCAACACCTGAGCAGAGCCCTCCAGGAGGACTCCTGTGGGATGGGCTCCAGCAGGGATGCCCTGTGTGCAAAGTCAAGAGTGGGCCACAGGACAGAGTTAGCATGGGAAGGCAGGCACCAGCCATCAATGTAGCTTAAAGCCCTTAAATTAAAGCCCAGAAACCCATTGTCCCTGCACACTTTTTCTTTCAGTTTCTGAAGGGAGCATGTGATGCTGAGCTCTGCACCATGTTCCCACATAGCTTTAAGGCTGTGTTCACCAAAATCTCCTATGAGCACATGTAAGGCACTGCAAGTCTTGTCAGATTTTTCTGAAGGAAATTCAGTCTCTTCTTGGCTTGTTCCAAAGCTTGTTCATGTATGGAGAACACTCTTCTAATTACACAGAAGTACTTAAATATGAGGTATCCTAGAAACAGTGGTATTCAGTAACCCCCAGTAACCTGCAGGAGCAGGTTCCCAGATCACCAGCATAAAAATACCAGCTTCTCTTCTGTCAAACAGAAGTTGAATGCCTGTGTTGCTCAGATTTGCCATACCAAGGAGGTTTCCATTTTAACACTGAGCTTCCTGGCTTTCTCTCAAGACATTCCTATGAATCTCAGTATTCCTTGGGGACTGTAGAAGGTACAGCTGAAAAAGCCATGGTTTTAGGAGGAGAGAAAAAGCAGATGCTCGTTCTCCACCTTCATTATTCATCTGCTCTGGGAACAGTCACCACTTGGACCTGAGATTTCAGCCCAGCATTAATTCTTCTCTTACCATATCTACACCTTCAGCTGTAGAAAACAGGGATGCAAGTGCAGCACAGTCTTACACTGACACTGGTATCTGGCTGTGAATTCTCCTACACACAGGACATGATAATAAATCATACACAGAGCATGCTGATCGATTCTGCCCAAGCACTATGTTGGTCTCCAGGGCCAACAAACCAGCACTTAAATAAAGTTTCCTTGCTCAGTGTGCCATGCTGCAATAAAAAAAAAGTTGTTGTGCATCCCAGGCAGGTCATTTAGCCTCCTGTGCAAGGAGAATGACAAAAAGATACACATGTAGGCATTAGAAAATGCTCCCACCTGATGTTCCTAAAGTGAGCTCTCCAACAGCTTAATGTTTCCCCTGTAGTCTTCCTAATAATTAATGAAAAAATAGAGTCTTCTGGGGAAAATTGTCACTGGGTAATTAATAAAAAATGAATGAGAGAGAGCAAGAACTACAGGGATGTTGCAGAAATCCTGCAAATTGAAAGAGGAACTTAGAGTTGTGATGCCTCCCCAGTCTCAGAGGGGACTTAACATGTTCCTCGATGGCTCACTCCAGACTCTCCACCTCTTCCATTCACACTTCTGAAACAAGAGACATTGTGATGGAAATGTTTGCCACGTTTCTCAATGGCCAGCATGAACAGACGTGCTCAAACAGATGGGGAATGGCTGTCCAGGACAAATCTTCAGGTGATCACTTGCAAATAAAGGTCACAGTTTGTTTTCTATCTGTGGTTTCAATCTGTTTATCATTTTGATGTGTAGGGTTCATTAAAACCCAGGAAAGGGGTCCTTTCTCTACCCAAGCAGTGATTCAATGCCCTTTTGCTTTAGAATCTCTGAAATGCTTCCCCAAAGAGCAAACACTCAAGCACATTTATCTCACAGATCCCAAAGCAGACTAGAGTTCAAAAAAACCCCTAAGCTTTCAAGGTCAAAACTGATGCTCTGTTGGGATATGGGGCTGAGAAACCATTGCTGGCAATGCCCATCTCCCAGCTCTGTCTCCTGCATTTTGCCAACACAAGTTCCTAAGCTGTCACAGATGCTGGGGAATCCTGAGGGGAAGGAGGATGAAGATGGATGGTCTTATGATTAAGCCAGAGGACAGGGATTCAAGGGACCTGGTGTCACTTATAGACCTCCTGTGCTGACTTTGGGCAAGTCAATTAACCTCTCTGTGCCTCTGCTTGCCATCTGTAAAATGGAGATAAGAGACTTCCCTACAGCACAGGAGTGCTCGAAGGACACTTGTGTGGTTGACAGATGCTCTCATCCGACGCCAACAGGAGCCATGAGATTTCATTGACAGGAGAGTGATGGAGTGGAGAAGACCCACTGCCATTTGGGGTTATGTAGTTTTGTGAAAACTCAATAGGTGCCTGTTCTGCTTCCCTTGCACACCTGTCTGTGTTACAAGGCACAAATGCTCTCCTGACCCAGCACTGGCTCCAGCACCAGCTGTGGGACCCCATGTGTCTCATTGGATGATCCCACGAGAGGAAATGTACCAGTGAGGATTTTTGGCATCAGACAAAGTTATGTGAGTCTCAGAAATAGCTATGGAGTGGCCAGCCCTGTCTTACCCTCGTGAGTGTGAAAGTGCCTGAGGTGAAATGTTCTGCTTCCCTGCCCTTGTGCCCATGGGGCACCCAGATAATTCCCCACCCAGGGAAGGGTGTCCTGCCCATCACAGCCATGCAAGAGGAATCACAGCTGCCCCCACCTGTCCTTGTCTCCCACCAGAGGAGCTCACTAACATCACCAAGACTTTTACAGCTCTGTAAACAAGGGACCATTATTTGCGATTATGCGTTTTGATTTCTGGTTGTTTTTTTGTAAGACACCAGGAAAGAAAAGCATTCCTGTGCTTTCACAGGAAACACTATATTTCCCCTTCCAGTTTCACAAGACAAGCATCTAATCCTGACCCTGGCAAAGCCTGCCTGACCCTTTCCTGCAAGGCTCAGGGGAAGGATTTCTTTCCCTCTCCTGTTGGGTTTGTGGGTGGTTTGTTTGGGTTTTTTTCTTCTATTAAAATCCCATAGTATTATTAAAAGGAATTGTTCAATTCCTTTAATTGGCTCAGAAGAGAAATTCTTCCCTCAGCCCAGGGGGTCATGGCCATCAGCAGCTATTTATTAGCAGCATTGATTGAGAAGAACAGCTTTTAAATGGAAATAAATTGAATTCTATGGCAAAGAGTATTCCATCCAGGCTATTAATATAAGACAAGGAGCTTAACAGTTTTATTTCATATTTATTTGTTCCCCTCCTCAGCTCATACCTATCTTCACTAGTCCCAGTTGCCTCCCATGTTTCCCACCAATCATTCCCTCCTCACCATGGGAATTCTCTTACCTACATGGGTGAGAGCGAGCACAAGGGTGATAATGATGATAGAGACTTGAATGAGCTCAGGGAGGCTCCAAATCAGGTCCCTGGGTACCAGTGGAGGGAGGAGGGGTGATGGGGAGCAAGATGAGACTTCCACATGCATGCACAATAGAAATGAGAGGGGGAGAAGAGCTCTCCTAAGCTCTCTGGGGAACCTTTTGTTATATTTTTGCCTTCTCTACTGCTCAAAACCCGTCTTTGCCACCCCCTCATCGACTCCAGAATACATTCATAGTGTACACCTTCATTCCAGTGTTTAATTGCTTGAGATTGTTACTTGTAGGCTGCTAATTTATTAAAACTAGATCTCTCATATTACTCTGGAGCCCACAAGAATCATTGCCTTCTATTAAAGGCAGTGGTGCGTGCCTGCTTGTCTTTTTTCTCTGGCCACCTCTGTAATTGCAGCCCATTGCTAAGATGTGAAACTCTGCCCTACCAGCTCAGCATCCTCCACTGGGAGTGTTTGGATGAGGAGCAAATGCAGGAGACAAATTCATTCAGGATATAATCAGAAATAATTACTCTGATGTTCACAGAGATTGCACCAGGGATGCACAAAGCCTCTAAGCAGTTCAGGTCACATTCCACAGATGGGGCAAAAAGTGAAGCCAGAGACTCCTGACACAGATGGTCACTGGAAGCATCATGCAGACCAGACCTTGACAAAATATGATGATGGATCCCTACAGCATCCTATGGAGCCAGCCCTGCCCTTGCCCAGCTAAGCACAGAAAGATCTTCCCTGCTCATATGGGCCATCTTTCGAGTCAAACACATCCCTCAAAGCAGACACCTGCACCATACACTGGTGCCACAAGCACAGAGGGGACTCCCATACCAGGAGATTGAGATACACATAAACACACATATCTCCATATACCAGGTGGCTGATACAGCCCAGAAGCTCCTATTTCTTCTCAGCCATCACCTCTCCAACAGGTCTGCCCATCTCCAAAAGGCTGCCCAGCTGCCTGCATCATCTCCTGACTCTGCTCTGCCTTTGAAGAGCTTCCTGGCAGCCCCATGGACACTCCTGATCCTACAGAACTGCTCTAACGTGGAGAAGCAGCATCCCTTAAAGCAGTGCCTGAGCCTGGTTTCAAACTCCTAAAGAAAAGAAATCAACAAACAATTCAGTGATGGAAAATCACTCTATACTTGAGATACTTTTGAGCAGCAGTGTCCATCCCTTTCAGACTGCTTTCTGAGATCCTGTAATCACAAGAGGCAGATACCTCTCAATATATAAGGACAACACCACGGCCCTCCTGTGTCATGACACAGCTCATGTTTTAGACAGTGTTTCCCTCAAATTTGGGATCCTGTGATTGAAGTCCTCATCTGGATTTGGGACTCCACTGATGGGTAAGTGCAGGTTCAAACATCAGATTAAACCAGCACCACATGGGGCACTGGTTCCAGACCAGCTGGGAGATGCCTTGTGGAGTTTCCAGCCAGCTGTTGGAAGGATTCACAAATCTAAATCCTCCTGTGGTCCAAAGGCCACCAATACTCCACAATGTACCCAGGCAGCCCACGACACTTCACAGTGAGCTCCTGGGGCAGAGCTAACAGCAGCTGCAGGCAGGTGCAGGCAGAGGAGGCAGAGGCACAGGCAGAGGCACAGCTACCAGCTCTTCATGCTCAGCAGTCAGCAATTAGAACAGCAGCAATGCAAGACTAAAACAATAATGTTTTGTTTATCTCCCACACAGTTAGCTCATTTTAGCAGTCTGCCTCCAAGTGCTAGGTAATAACAGGATACAAGGCAGGCAGCAGCTTTCAGTATCCAAAACAGTCTGGGTGCTTCTGTGGCTGCAAAGTGGAGAGTTCCTGCTCTGGATCCCCAGTCCTGGAAATGGTGTGGTTGCAGGTGGTGGTATGAGCTGTAGGTTAAACAATATTGGGATTTTTCAGGGATATGGAGTGGAGACAAGCTAGACTAGCTGCTCTGGTGTCTGTGGACTGGCTTTGACCTACATCTTTTGAAGATCTGGCTCTCTATTGCTGAAACAGCCTGCCTTATTCTAGGACTGTTTTGCTTTCACCTAAATATTTGATTTATTTGATGTCCAAATGTCCCATATTTGATGTCACAAATCTGAGACCTGCAAGCAGGACCACACAGCAAAAAAACAGACTTACAAAGATCCAGAAAAACCCATTTCATTTATATTAAACAAGGCCATTATTGTGGTTTAATATAGGAATTGATTATTGTAAGTATGCATATTGAGCTTAACAGCTTAGATTTGTATCTGTTTCATCACTGTTAATCTTTGATAAATATGTTTTTAATAATCTCTGGGTATTTATTGAACATAAAACTGTCATATGAAATTGAGAATAAGATTGCTAAAGATACTTATTATACACTACTTCAACACAAATTCATTATTAAAAACCTTTCACCGAGGCTTACTTTTAACCACAACATAACTGATGCGGATACTGCATAGTTAATCTATAATAAATATATTTGCAATAAACCATTGATATTTAACCTGCAGTAACTGTCTTAATAAATATGATACATGGAAATGGCTTTTGAACAAGCTGCTATTTTTTTAGCTCTGTCAGCCCCTTGGAGGATGTGGGGTGAGAAGGGGGAAAGCTATAGCCTTGTATAAGGCAGTTCACTTATCCGTCCCCACAGCCTTCCCCTACCCTGGCCACTGGACTCATTGCTGTTGCAATCCCCAGATCTCCAGACTCTTACAGGGCTCTGTCATTTGATCTCAGTCTTTACTCATATTAACATTTGGCCCCAGCCACCCCTACAACTCTGGTGGGCTGTGCCATACAAAGGCTCTTAATTCAGCTCCTGGTGCCCCCAGATGATGCTCCCTCTGCCCAATAGTTCTGCAAAGTGGATAAGCACCCTCGAGGGATCTGAAACACACAGAACCCATGCTCCTTGGGCAGTAAAAACACAAGTTTTGTGAGAATATGGATCAACAGAGAAGCTCAAAGGAGGAGATTTCAGTTTCGAACTCAGCAGAGGCCACCAAATGCCTTTGACACATAAACCAGACAGGAGTCTGACTCCAAGCCAGAAGCAAAGGACTTGACCCACAGAGCTGCTGAGACCCCCTGGGATATCTCAGAGATGTGTTTGTCATTCTTTGCGTCACTGAATGACTGAGGTTAGATGCAACAAGTCAACTATAGCAGATATGCACAAAATTTCCCTCCCAGCACTAATCAAATGGGAGAGGAGCAGAGCAATTCCTCCCCTGTCCTCTCCTCTGGGTCTTGCCCCATTTTTTATATGGCCACTCATAGGGCCCTTTAAGATTTCCTGGAGGCCACCATCTGATTCTCACGTATCAGAGAGAGCCAAAGATCTCAACGTGCAACTTTTAATTGAGCTGTATCATCTGCCACAAACATGAAATTAATGGTCCTACATCATAATCATAAATTCATACATAACCCCATGCACCAGCAAATAACTCTTTGCAGTGATACTGCAATGGTAAGCTGATTTGCAAGAAGCGCACGCTTCCCAGGAATCCTAATTAACCAAATTAACACCATCACTTCAAATCATGTCCCAGCAGTAGGACATTTCCGATTGGCCTCAGGCTGGAGCAAAGCAGCCAAATGAAAACCTGACAGCATCTCTGTGAGTCCAGCAGCCTAACCTCCACTGGGGAAATATCTGCTGCCCATCCATGCACACAAGGGAGGGAGCAAATTCTCATGAGCATTTGGAGGCTCTGGCCCAAAACAGACCATGGCACAGTGACACTGTGCAACAGAGGAGCAGCTCTCAGCTCCTCCTGCATTTCCCAAATCTAACCAGCAGCAGGAGGAGCTCCCTCCTGCCATGCTGGCTTCCTCCAGGGGGTTGTGACACTGCCTAATCCCCTCAGAGAGTGCCAAATGTTGCTTTGGGTGAGTCTGCAATGGGTCTGGGGTCATGGGGTGGGGCTGATGAAAGAAACAAACTCCACAAACCCCAAATCTGTCTCCCTGAACCCACTTGTTCACAGTGGTTTCCCCTTCTGACTTACCCGAAATGTTTAGTGCTTAACACCTTTTTATTCCCCGCCTTCTGGGTAATCAGGTTTTTCTATTTCTACCATAGGAAAAACAAGTTGCTATTTTGGGATCATGTGGGATTCAAGCCTATGACTGTCTCAGCACTCCCTGCATGGAAGAGGAGATCCACAGCCTGTGTGCCAGAGGGATACACATAACCACACACACCTCCACATGAATCTCTGCTTTGTGTCTCAGCCTGGATGGCAGGGAGGCCCAGCCCCACCAGGGTCCTCATGCTGGAGCATGGAATGGCCTCAGCTCCCCAGGCACAGAGATCCCATCCCTGCTCTGAAGGGATGCCCCAAAAGCTGGGCTGGGAGCTTTGGGCTCACAGGAAAAGGAGGCTCCTACCAGAAGTGGGGTTCGAACCCACGCGGGCATGCGCCCATTGGATCTTAAGTCCAACGCCTTCACCACTCGGCCATCCTGGTGGGCTCTGGGCTCTCCCCTGGCCACCAGCTCCTCCCTGAGAGCTCACACCTCCCCAAGCCCTCGGGTCCCAGCCCAGGATGCTTCCCAAGCCCAGTGACAGCATTCCCTCCTCACTGCTTTCTTTAACGTCCCCAGCAACTGATGGAACATCTCATCAGGAGAGAGCGGGTCTATGGGCCATGAAGAATGGCACAGCCCCTGTGTGCCACCCTAGATCCTCGTGCAAGGAGCACAGTCACTGCTGGTGATGCCAACAGGGACCCTGGAGCAGAAGGGACATCTCTGGGGAGCACTGGGTCCTCAGGGGAAGGGAGCAGCTCTGACAGCCTGGCAGCTCAGCCAGACACAGCTCACAGGTAAAGCTCTGGTTCTGCACCCCAGGTTCCACTCCTCATCCCCTCCTGTCTGCACAAGGCACTCTGCCAGTGCATTTAGCTGGGGCAGACAGGGGTACAGGAAGGTCTTTATTTTTCCTTTGGGGTGAGGGAAAGCTCTGTTTTCATCTTCAAGGGAGAAGAAGAAAAAAACACAAACATCACTACTGAGCCTCTCAGGATTCAAACCCACAACCTCCAGGTGCTCATGTGCACGAAGTCTTTAGCCCTTACACCACAGGATCCTGATAATTTCTGTTCCTGAATTCAGCCATGATCAATCTTCCCAGGCCAGCACCTTCACACAGGGATGTTATCACACAGAGAGACCCTGCTAGGCCCTTTCAGCAGGGCATGTCTGCTGGAAATTCTGTCAGCCAGCTGTCCTGGAACTGTCCTGCTTCAGGGTGAGAGCAATTTCCTCCTTTCTTCCACAGGGGCTGCTCATTGCTTCACTCTGGGGTTGCTAAGCCACTTGAAGGGATGATGGATTGGATGATGGAAAGGTGAGAGGCACCAAAAAGGGACATTTCCACACCTCAAAAGAGGGTGACACAGCTCCTCAGTCTGAAGGGGTTCACCCTGGCCTCCAGAGATAATTCACAGGTGGTAGGAAGAAAGGTGGAAATATTCCAGACATCCCGTGAGAGAATGCTGCACGTCCTCGGCTCAGTGGAAGACTGGGTCAACCTATTCATATGCTGCCAGGAGGAAAACTCACAAGAGAGGACAGAAACTTTCCCTTTTTACCCTGCTCATTACAGCCACAGCAATCTGCCGTGCTGGTCTGTGTGTGCAGAATCACAGCACAGCATCCCTGGATGCCTCCAGCTGCAGCACCCACATTAATATCAAATGAAATCATGCTCACAAAGGGTGTTGTGCTCGCCAGCTCCCGAGGAATCTGCTCCTAATGAGCGACTTCAAAGCATTAATGAGCTTGCAAAGCTCTCCTCTTCGTTTACAGAGCTGGATCTCACACTCTTGGCATTAAGACAAGGGTCACCCGTCAGCAGAGGAGAATGCGTGTGCATGTCAGCGAATATAATATATTTGTCATCCTCGAAGAAGCAAAGATTAATCATGCTCTCCCCAAAAGGAAGTTTTTACGCCACATCTGCTCTTCACAGCATGGAGAGAAGGGACCTGCCCGCAAGGACGTCCATGACCCACACTGCTCAGATCCCCAAAGAGCCCAACTTTGAAGTTAACAACCCACCTTAACCCCTTGGGTCCAGGCTGGGAATGCTACTTGAATTGGCAGCCCGGGGGATGAATAAAGGAGTGGAATTCTGTTCCAGAGAAGGTTTAATGCATGCATGGAGGGAGGGAGTGCTATGGATGTGTGAGAGAGCAGGTTTGACTGATGCTTCCTGCTCTGTGGCATCCATCCTGCTCAGGGAAAGAAGGGACATGCTGGCCCAGAACAGCAGGGCTGCACAACGCATCTGCTGCTCCCTCCAGGGGCCACTCTCTCCCAGCCACAACCTCCTCCAAGCCTCCCTGAGCTCACCATAAATCCATGTGTTGGAACAGCCTCCAGAGCTGGCCAGCAGCCCGTTTGCACGCTGAGCTGGGAGGTGGCCACACAATCAAACAGTGGGAAGGGACCAGGCTGGGCACAGACCTGCTGCTGGGCACTGATTGCCCTTCCTCACAAAGCCCCTGGGCCTTTCCAGAGCCATCTTTTTGGTGTTTCTGCTGATGCAGGGAGGGTTGGACCAGGTACAGGGCAATGAGATATGGGCTTGCTCTTGCACCACGGCTGCCCAGTCTTCAGACAATCTCCATGTACAGCCTGCAGAGGCACTGAAATGGGGACAGCTCAACTTCCCTGGCCTGGTTCAAACTTACCATGACACATATCCAGGGGGGTCACAGGCACTACCTGTCTGTATTTTAAAATGGAGCTGCTTCCCAGGGTCTGCCCTGGCTGTGCATCACCCACAAGGTGGGTTGGCTTCACCTGCAAACCTGCACAGAGCCCTGGCTGGGTCTGCAGTCAGCCTTGCCTCTGGCAGGGTTGTAATATCAGCTGAACTACATGTACTGTCTTGGATGTCTCCTGTGCAATCCCACGCCAGGCTGGCTGTGCCTTGCTTGCAGTATCCCCACGAAATGTCAGCTTGAAGATGACACAGCTAAAGGCTTTCAGAACACATGTTCTGCCAGAGAGAGACAATAATGTCCTGAAGTCAGAAAGGTGTCATGCTTTGGTTCAGAAACACATTGGCAATGTTAACTGCAAAGCTCTTTCTCCCCTCTTCTCCCTCCAAAAGAGATCTTCTGGCACTTGGTGTCTATTCAGCAGGTCTGTGTTTAATTTAAACAGCCTCTGGAGGCAACTCTGTCCCTCATGCTAGTACTGCAGCTGGAGAATGGTTGATTGGTAATTAATAAAAAAATCCAAAGCCTTAAAGTTAAGAGAAAAGTAGAGTAAAACTGACACTTTGAGGGATTTCAGGCTTAAACTGCTGCATTTTATAGCAACTAGTTGGAAAAGGGGAAAAGTGGGACAGGGTCCTCCTCTGTGCTCCTCTTGTGCCCTTCCCCTGCTACGAAAGCAGTTCAGCACATGGGCTGTGCTCCCTCTGGAGCTCTGTGACCTGAAGGTTTGGCAGCCCTACCAGGGTCATCTTAGGTTAAGTGTGAGATGACAGCTTGGCTCCACCTTGTGCCACAGGCTTGTGGGGAAGCTTCATGCTGCTTATAGCTGTGTTCCTGTAGAAATTAATGGGGAAGCTCCTAGGACTTTGTCAGACTTAAAACACACTACTGGTGTCCCTCGTGTCTGGAAACTACCACATTTTGAGAGTAGCTGGAGTTCATTGACAAAAAGAAGAGTTGAACAGCATTACTATTTAACTGGGCCTCAGTAGGTTTAAGAACAAACAGGCAGGCAAGCACAGAAGATCACTCTTGCTCCCTGCCTTCCCTCCCTCTTGAGAGGCAATTCAGGAAACCAAGCCAGCCTTTCTTTGTATTCAGAGGGTTTCTGTTACAGGATGGCTAGAAAATTCATGTTGCATTGCTGTGGGGGAAGGCTTATACTCTGCAGAATTTGACATGATGCCCTGCTGCACGTTGGCACAAATCAGCCCCTGTGGAACTGCAAACCTTATGGTGCTGTGTAGCTCCAGAGGAAAGGTTTTCCATGTAGCTTGCAAATGCTGGTGTTTGGCCAGAAAACCAAAGACCACTTACTGTGGGCACACAGACTTGATTAAAAACCAGTGGAGTTGTACAATTATGGGAGGTTATTTATCCCAGAGGGAAAATATGTCTCCTTTGTTAAATAAATTCTTTCCAAAAAACCAACAAAGCCCCCATCAAACCAAAAGCAGCTACCAGAGCTAAAGTGGTAAATCACAGACAATAACAGATTTACCTACTTTCTCCTTTTCAGGAATGCTGTCCCACATGTCTACAATTTTCCACTCCAGGTATCACTACTCTGAATTATTCTCCCAGTTATTTTCTGAAGATATTTCTTGGACAACAGACAGTTTCTCAAAAAATCATTCTTGAGGGTTCAGAGTAGCCTGGCTTTGCATCATTGTTTCTGCCTTGATTCTGAGTGGGCTCCTAAGGAGATGTCAGGAATGAATGGTGATGGTTCAGCATTTCAAAGTCATCAACTCCCCATATTTAATTATTCCTAAAGATGTTCTCGACAGGATGCACAAGTAGTTCATCAAGACTTTACCTTTTTTCAGTCTGAATCAGATTTTGTGAAAGATGCCATCATGGGCACATCTCCTCCTGTCACTGTTCTGTGTGATTCCAAACAGAGAAAATGAGTCACAGCTTTACAGAAGGGAAAGCTCAAGAGCACATCAAGGATCACAGTGCTGTGGTACTGATGCCTCAGATGCTGAGTGCCCAAACCATGAAGTCATACAGGGATTGGATGTAAATAACACATTCTCTGCATGTTCATCTGCTCTTGCCCAACACAGTCAGCTTTTCTACAGTCACTGCAGAGAAACTTGGCCAGTCCTGACTTGAGGCACATGATCCTTCCAGCCCCACTCTCCATACCTGCATTTCAGCATGTGTTAATCACCAGATGTGTGTGAACCAGGCTCTATTAAGGTCATTCCAAAATCACACAATAAAAACTTATGTGTTACTTACTTTTGGCTACCTTCACGTGGCAGAGGAGTTATCTCAGGTAAACAACAGCTCACTGGAGAACTCCATCCCTTCTGGGACCATAACTTGGGAAATTCTGCAGCAACTCTCCTCTGAATCAACCCAGAGAGGAAAATGAGGTGGCTGAGTTACATGTGGACAAATACCAGCAGAAGAGGTTCACATTTGTCAAAAAAGTCTCCTGCAATTGTTTACATACCTTGGAATGAATGGGAAAAACCTTTTGTGCTCCACCTGCAGCATCAGCAATGCCCACTCCTGCTTGTTAGCTCAGCAGGGAAGTGTGCAGGCGACAGATCACATCCCAGATGTCAAGGTGCATCTGAATGAATTCCTGAAATGACATGTGTTCTTTAGCCCAGAGCTTGGCTCCAGGCTAAGAGCTAAATTTGATGTTCTCTGAGGCTAAAACTTCTTCAAAAACCATTCCAGGTTAATTAGGGAAGGGAAATTTTGGCTGCAGTCTGTTCAAGAAGATTGACTTGGGAATGGTATGAAAGTCGTGGTTTTTGCAAGAGCAAAGAGAAAGAACAGGCTCATTTCTAAAAGCCCTGCACCTAAGAACTTCAGAAAAGTGCAGAACTTCACTGAAATACAATAAAAGGGATTGCCTAAAAGCAGAACATCTCCTTTGGCTCCACGTACCATCTCCCAGAGGCACCACATCTTTCCTGCTGCTCACAAAACAGCTTCTGCCTCCTTTTAATAGTTTTATTTTTAGGCTTCTCATATTTAATTCTCCCTTTTTCCTTATGTAAGGTGCTTGGAAAGGCTGCAGTGTCAAACAATAATTACATCAGAGAAAATTTAGAATCCACAGTGTTAAAATGAGCCTGCTCTTGACAAGTGAATGGATGTAGGAAGTGGGGGGATACAGTTCTGTCGAGGAGAGCACCCAGCTGGCAGTGTAACAGCATCTCTGGGGGGCTCTTGCCCTCGGGTGTGGGCAGGCTCAGCCTGGAGCACATCAGCTCATGCTGCATTAGTGTGGGAGGAGATGCAGGTGCATGTTCAGGCAGTGCTGTCAGTGCCTCTCCCCAGGAGCAACCTTGAACTAGGCTTAAAATGCAGTTTTGCCATCCACTTACCACCCCTGGGTGGGCTGAAGTGTGTGTGCCTATAGCTGCAGCTCCACCTCAGCTAAGGAGCAGGAATTCCTGGGGCCAGGATGCACCCCCATGGCCACATTTGTCTGTTTATATTAGAGCTGAAGGAAGGAAAAGATCTGTGTGCTTCACCCAATCTGTGTTTCTGAGGATATGGGTACCTACCTCAGGCAGCATTCCAATACCTTTATAACTTATTCCCCACCATCTGTGCTGAAGTAACTGGACATATATCTGCTGTGCTAAATTAAATTGTTTTAAAGTTAGAACTCAAACTGACACAACGTTGAATCTTGGACTGTGCCCAAGTGTTGCCACTGCCAGGGTGTTAAAGGAACTCACTGGTGATAATCTCCAAGCACCTGCACTGTGTTTTCCAGAAAATAATCAGATTAGGGTGATTTGATCTCCCACACATCAAAGCCATGTGGAAATCACTGATGACTGAGACTGCTGTGGATGACCAAAAACTTATGGGAAGACCAGGAAAATATTGTCCTCTCTAAAAGAGAGCATCACCTGCCTTACAATGGATTCCAAGTAGAAATATTAAAATGCTGACAGGTATCAGCTATCTGTCATGCAATGTCTAAAATCAGGTTGTGGAGAAGAGTAGGTGTATAGAGTGAGCTCACACATAGTACATACAAGAAGTTTTCTAGGGATAACAAGTTTATGGAATATATATATTTTTCTCCATATGGGTTCCCAGCTGGACTTCTTTGCCGCCTTGGAAGAGACCAACTTGCTAAAAACATCAATAATGTCAAAATCCAGGATCATCCTAATTAGATGTGACCTTTGAAGGGAACTGCTGGGGCTGAGAACTCACCTGTTTCTGTGAGCTCACCCTGCCTGCTAGGGGTACCACAACCACGGGTATTTCTATTTCCATTCGGTGCCTTGTAGCTCACGTTCCTGTTACCAAGGTAAAGGGAAAAGAGGCTTGTGAAAGAGAAGGGTGCGGGTGAAGGAGGGCAAACCTGTGAAGTTCCACAGCTTCAGATCCTCAGTCAGTCTTCTGTCTGGCATTTCACACCCCTCATTTTGCTTTTCCTGATCCTCTTCATTCCCATCAGTTGGCTCCTTCCCATCCTTTGCTCCTCCCATGGAACAGAGGCCTTTGAGGGGCAAGGGCATCTCCAAGTGGAACTGGCCACCAGGACACGGTACAACACAAGCCAGCTATCCCAAATCACATGGCTGGTGGCTTCCTGGGAAACTAGAAAAGAAACTTCTGAAGTTAAAAAGAGAGAAAAAAATTAGTTCTTCAAATTTATGCTAATTTGCTACAACTACGATTTTTTTACACTCGGTTTTCAGAAGAGCCACAGTGAAATAAATATTAAGCCCCTCTAAAGTCCTCTGGACATCAAGCACTTCTCTCCAATGGCTTCTTTCAGAACTTCTGATAATAAACAACAGTCAGACAAACTCTAACATATTTCATTCTTTATTTGCTTCCTTTTGGTTGGACTTTCTTGTGTGTTTGGGATTTTTTAAAATAAAATATAGTCTTTCTTCTGGGATTTACAGCCTGAGTTTGTAATCATTAGGCAAAGTAAACCATGTGGAGATTTTTTATGATCTGCTTTAAACATAAAGTTTTGGAAAATAGACAATTAAATTATTATTATTTTGCTGAACAGCTGTGCTAAAGCGCAGGGGAAAGACTGAAAAGACACTACTATTTGTTTATTTGGCTTTCTATAGCTATGACAAAACAAATAACAGCTTTGGTCTTGGTCCACAATTGAGTTAATTGGTAACACCTCCAATTTTATGTCCTAAAAAACTCCTAATTAGCGGCTAAGCACAGGATAAAGTAGGTAATATGTGTTCATTTGTGTTCCAAGAGGACCAGCCAATACATAAAAGTTAACTGAAGATCCAGAAGCATCTGATGTAATGTGTACACATGCAAGAAGGGATGTGTGTATGTGTAAGCACTTCTGTCGTGTTCTGTGTCCCTACAGCACCCAGCACGAGGGGCTGAGCTCCTTACGCATTCTCTACACAATTGGGACCCAATCTGAGAACTACAGAGTCTCTTCTGGGAGACTTCTGCTGCCTCCAGCAGTCTCTGGGTCAAGGCCCCCTGGGAAATGACTGCCACTGCCTTCCCTGTTAATTTTCCCAAGGAGATTCCCTCTCTTTGCTCTTTCATTTACAATTCAAGCCCCTCACACTGCAGCAAAGTACTCAGAGCGCCAGGGGAAGAAATGGTCCAGAGCAATGAAGGCATGGGGAAAGTGAATGCAGAGGTGCAAATACCTGCTCTGTAAAAAAAATGTTTGTGGGGACAGTGCTAGAAATCATAGACATAGGCCAGCAATTCAGACATCCAAAGAACACACTGTGAAACATGGGCAGCAGAGGCACGGGGATGAGACAACAGTTTACATCAGAGTGAGCAAGCACAGCCAGAGTCCTTTAACATGTACCTGCAATACAAGCCTGGGGTCAGGGATCAATCTCTTGCCTGCCTGATGATCCCCTAGAATGAGTTCATGCATCTCAGTCCATCTTTAGTTTACTAAAATCCTGCAGCACCAGTCCTTGGCCTGACAGCTGGTGATGCTGGGGAACAACCTCACCAACACCAAAGGGCAAGATCGGTAACTCAAGAAAGCAGCAGCTGTGTCTCAGTCCTCAGCAGCATCTGGGACACTTAAAGTTGATGGACAGAAGCAGGAGGCCATAAGACTGACACTCAAAAACTCAGAGAGGACTGCTGGGTGCAGAAATAGAGGACAAGACAGTGGCAGAGCATTTTCCTGAAATGCAACATTAGTCCTCCTGTGGAGATGGATGAGGGAGAGTTTTTGCAGCAGCTGTCCAATGTTGCCTTGCTTCCCCTTTCTTTCTCTAAAGCACTAACATGGACAGGAGGGTCTGGTCTCTTCCTCCTTCCTGTCTCTTGAGGGACAGCCACCCAAAATTTTGGCAACTCCTGTACAGGTACATCAAGCTGGATGTGATCACACAGGGGGATGGAGACACACTGCCCAATCTCTCACTAGTGACAAGCCCAGCACAGGGATGGAAATACAGCAGTCTTGGTGGAGAAAGACAGGACATGCTCCACCAGGAAAAAATCTCTGTGAGATGCAAGTATCTCCCTCCAGCTCTCCTGCCTGGCAGGTGAAACTGGTGCCATAAGGCCAGCAAGTGTTTAACAAAAGCCCTTCTTTTGGTGCTCTCTGCTCTGCTGTTTGCATGGCTCTATGAGGCAGATTGCTATCTCTTATTAACTAAATAAACAAGCAGCAAAAGTTGAGCAAAACGGAAACACACACACAGCTTGTCTGCAAATAGAGACAAACGCCTGCATCGCATGGCTGCACCCAGCTGTCTGCCTGTTACCTGCTTAAACAGCTCTAATTCCACATTAAGGTCAATGCAATCAGAGCCTCTCCTCCCAGCTGGAAAACCTGCCTAATGAAACACTCAGGTTTGTGCTGAGTCCACTTCAGTGCATCAGCAGAGCATTTTGAGGAGCTGAGGTGGGTACTCTGGCACTTCTTCCACAAGGGCAAGTCCCCAGCCCAGACTGGGGGAGAAGGGCTGAGCAGGGGCTGCTCTGAAATCACCTGCTGAAATGATGGGGCACTTCCAGCTTTCAACCAGGGCATTGTCCTGCCTGAACAACTCACACTGCAGAGAGAGTGCAGCGAGCAGAGCCCTGCCCAGGTCTGTGCTCCTTTCTGCTGAACAGTCAGACTGGCTCCAATTCTAGCAAATGGTATTTATCAATCTTATACATCCCTTCCCTCTATCATTCACACAGTACTCCTGCTGCACCCTGAAAACATACATGGGCTGAGTAAACTGTCTTTATATATAGTCTGAGGGGTTTGACTTTTGAACTTCATTTTTTACTCTTCAGTTTCTTTTAGCTTCTCCTTTCCAAACACTAGATCTCCTGACCAGGTTTTGATGAAGTCCATGAGGGTGAAAAATTTCCAGGCAATGACCACTTGTAGGAAGCTATTTGACCTGATCTACATGCTCCATGTTAATCAAGATGAAATTTAAAAAAAAAAGAAAACCTCGAAAAAACACCCTTAGTCTTTCATGCCTTCAAAGTAACTGTTCTGAGGATAATTTAAAGTATTGAGACATTGATTCACTTAACATTGTTCGCCTGCTTATATGTGGGCAGGCAAAGTCACCCATTATTGGTGATTTATTAGCTGTAGCTGCTTCTTTGATCTTGTCCAACATTGTGCACTCAATATCCTGCTCCATGAGGCAGCAGGGACAGCAGCCCTTTCAAGACCTTCACATTATTGTGACTTACAGTTCCCATCCACGGAATCACCTCCACCTAAGACACTGCTTTTTACTGGATTCAGGGGAATCTTCCAGAGCCCTACAATATATGCAAAACCAGAAGTTCCTCTTGGATTGAGAAATTATGATACCAGCACCTCTAAATTGCTTTTAGCGGCTTTCTGTGCTGCCTCGGGCTCAGAAGTGCTTAGTTTGCTGACAAAAATCATAGACTTGTACACATTGGAGATGGAAAAGCCCTGCTAGCTTCAGCTAGTCCATTTCTCCTACCAGGGAGGGAATATTCCCAGCAATCTGTTTTCCCCGCTACTTTGTCTTGTCTATTTTTAAACATCCCATGTAGCAAAAATACATTTAGATTGTCAGGATTTCAGAGCCAAGTTAGCTGTGGAAGTACCAGCTGTAGCCTAACCTGCTTTGTCTGGTGGCAGAAGCTAAATTGCTCTCTGCTGCCTTTGAAGTCAATGGTAAAAGTCTTATTGGCTTCTGTGGGAGCATTCTCAGGCCTTTGGTACGGATGATTGGAGCAAATGGCTACGGAGCACTGATAAGCCATTCTTACACTATCGCTTCCCAGGCCCTAACTGCATTTTAATAGGCAAGAAATTGTCTCAGCAGCAGTCAGGGTGCAATAACAGCAAAGCCATGTGGAGCACACAACAGACTGGGTCTGCACAGAAGTGATTCCTGCCATGACCACACAAAGTCACATCCATGGGTGAAATAAGTGATCCAGGGTGAACAGAGCAGCCCCTTTTGTACCTCCTTGAGCTCTAAAGTCCACCAGAAGTCAGTTCTGTTCCTAGACAGCTCCAATGTGTTTTCTCTTTTCCTTTTTGCTGTTTCATTTAACAGAGTGAATGAAGGGGGCTGGTCACATTAGTGTCCCCCTTTACCCATCTATCATGCCTTGATTAAAATTTAGCATAGGTATGGCACTGCCCTAATTTTTCAACCAAAGAAAACAAAGAAAGACCAGTTGTTGAATTACAAAAGTTAAGATGTTACTATATAAAACTTGACTCACCTTCTGCAGGATAAAACTGCCAACAGCTACCCTGTGAGATGGAGCACTCAGCAGTGGCACTGACACAGCCCCAGTGCAGCTCAGTCCTTTTGCTTTCTCTTTTAATTTCAGTAACAACAGCAGTTAGTGAGAGCCAGGGTTGGATTTAATTTAACCGGTGCTGTGTTCTACTGGGACAACTTCCTCTGCCTCCACATTTCCTGTCTGGAAGTTCTCCCAAAAGGATGGATTAACCAATATATGACCTGTATGGGAAATGCACTTTATTGAAGCTATTTTTCTAGGGTGGAGCTGAACAGCTGTTTAACAGTACATAGCTGCACTACGTGAGAGATGGCAAAAAACCACAAAAAATTAACTGTATTCAGGTATAAACAGGATGTAAGGAGGCAGAGATAATTGTATCTTGCTGTAATTTTTGCTTGTATGCAGAGGGTACTGTCCTTGTGTGACAAAGCATGGGGTACCACAGCACAACAGTCAGCAGAAGGGAAGGGACATTCTAGTGCATAAATACAGACTGGTTAATACTACCATGGCAGGCCCCAGCATCCTGGCAAGGACAACCCACATGCTAAAGCTCTGTGGGCATAGACCCCTATCCAAAAACTGCTTTTTTACACATGATGGAAGCAGCAAGTGACATGGCCTGTGGGGACAGCTGTGATGGACACCAAGCACAGTTCAATCCTCTCTTTTATACAAGGTTTCAGCAATCAATGGGGGCCATAATTGTCCCAGAAACAGGCCCACATTAACTTCATGGCAATCCCGTCTGTAGGCAGCCCAGGTCAGACTCAGCTCTGCCTGTACACAAGGAGCAGCTGGCTGCTGGGAGCTGCCACTGCCATCCATGGAGCACAGTCCCACTGTGATGGTTCCTGTCTCAGGCCATGAAGGACCATCTCTGGGTGCCAGCACAAGGCTGCACAGCCCAGGCAGCCTCAGCCTCAGGGTGGAAGCATCTAGAAATCTCTTCCAGAAGCTTTGGTAGAGTCCCTGCTTCTCATCCTTTACATGCCTTCCTCCCCACCATGGCAGGTTAGCAGTGCAATTCAGTTATTGCAAATTTACATTAGGGTTGGAGTTATGAGAAACTGAGCAGAGGCTTTAAAAGCCACTTTTTTTTTTTTTTTAATATAAAGCCTGACATAAACCACTGGCCAGATTTGCCATGAGTTTCCTGTGTGTGCCCATGAGTTATATGCACAGTAAGTGTCCCATCACCATGAATCCTGCCAATGTGCCTCTTTAACAGCACTGATCATAGGGAATTCATTTGGTCCCCATATAGCTGTCACCTGTATTACCAGAGTGATTTCATTCTAATTTAGCATTACTTAATGGTGAAGATAAAGTTAAGTGTTAGCCATGTGGGTCTTTTCTTGGCTTCTCTCTCTCTCTGACACAGCAAGAGTGTGACTGCAGGGTGTTTTATGACCAATAATTCAATAGAGCAGGGAAAAGAAGGAGCAGCAAATATCAACTGCTTGTCAATCATCCACAGACTTTCAGCTCAAATGCTTATACCTGGACCTCTGACCTTTTCTTCTACCATCTCTGATCCCCATGTTTGTTTGGAGTTCTTTAGGTATTGCAACCACCAAAATATATTTTTTAAAGGTTCAGGCTTAGGCAAGCTGCAGTGGTTACCCACAGTGATAGGAAACTGGTATAGAAAGCCATACCTAATGGCTGCAGTAGAGCAGCCAAATTACAGCCAGCCCTACAAGCTGGCTGAACACATGAAAATGCTGTGGGGAAGTGGAGGGGGTTTATGACATCAGTAACAAAGCAACAAGTGATTTGTCTCCCAAGCCCCTGTGCCCCCCCTCTTTTCCTCTGGCTCAGAAAGGTAATCATTCTGTATATATCATGAGCTTGTTTAAACTGGAGATGAAAAGCTACAAAAGTGCAACTTAATTGAACTCTGCATTGTGTTATTACAAATGCTGCCGACCTCACTTGCAGTCCATTATCAGAGGTTCTGCTGAATGCTTTAATTAAAGACAATAAGGCTAATAAAAAGGCATCATTTTCTTGTCTTCAGCACTGCTGGAGAGTTGGGTCTGATGAGATTATTTCCTGTTAATGCTCTTCTGTTGTTGTTTTTAAATCTTTTTCTCCCCGTGGTTTGCAAATACTGTCGGAGCCTGAGTTGTACCAGAATCATTAAGCACAAGAAAAAAACCAGTTTCGCCTCTAAAGCACTCACTAATATTTGACAAGCAGAGCTCCTCTTTCTGATGGTTTCCAGTGCCTTACCCAAAGTATCTCTGCCTTTTTCTGTCAGATCCAGTCCCAGGAAGGACAGAGCTTCCCCACACAGGCACAGGTGCACATAAGGACCGGTGGAAGGATGCGCTCTGCCCACGGCACCCCTTGGCAGGAGGGACAGAGTGATGACAGTGCCACTTGCCAGAGGGCAGGATCTAGCCCACAGTGAGTAATGCAGCACCTCTCCATAATTAACATAACTAACAGCCCATATGTGCCATATCTACTTTCATACTGGTGATAGTATTAATGATACCAAGCCAGCAGTGCTACCAAAGCCAATCAAGGCAGCCTGGCTGGGCTGCTTTGTCTTTCCAGCTTTGGTCCAACAAAGCAGAAGAAAAGGAGGACAACACAAGAAAGTATCAGTGAGAATTATCACAAGGAAGGGGAAGTTTGTAGCCTCAGTGGGCAGAGCCAAAATGCTGTGGGGGAGGACTTTACACAAGCTCTGCTCACCTGGCCACAGGTGAATGTGCAGAGGGATAAGTGAGGCAGGATGCTCTTCTGCCTCTGGATGCACAGGGAGGACACACCAGTCCCTGTCTGCACCCCTCAGCCTTCAAAGACATCTGCAAGGGCTTGACCTTGTCCACCATTCTTGGTCTTTGGCAAATAGCACAAAGTAAGAGTTACAACAAGGTTACAAAAAGGGCAGTGGGAAATGCCCTGGTGCTCCTTGCACAGATGTGTTTACTGAACAGGCACATCCACCCATCAGCACACAGGCTGAACCCAGCAACTCCTCATCACTGGCCACAAAACAGTTAAAACTTTGCTAGCAATCCAGGCCATATTTGAACAAGAGACCTAATGGCAATTGGCATTGTAGCCCTGCTGTGAATAAGCCAAGCCATCCAGTCCTACTGTGATTAAAAACTCCTTCTTGGATTAAGGAACAAGCAGCCAGATGCTAAGTAACTGAACTTTGCCCCTGCAAGGAGGAGAGCAAAGAACTAACCACTGAGCCAGCCCAGTTTGCCAAGACTTTTATAGGGAAGGAACTTTTACAATTAAATACAGCAAAAGGTTTCTTCCACTGTGAGCCTCTGAACACAGGTTGAAAGAAGCAAAGTCGAACGTGAAAGCCAAGTTAAGGAAGGAAAAAAAAAAAAAAAGTCTTGATCTGAAGGCTGCAGGCTCAAAGTAGCTGGAAACCCCATCAAGTGACTGAATGGGAGCAGCAAGGGGCGGGCAAAGACCACAACTCCTCCCTGGGTAAAGGATAAAGCTGTAATGTGAAGCAGACTGACCTAGTTACATATTTCTTCTTCGCTCCCCATTTCTCTCACTACAGTTGCCAGGCTGGCATGTTGCAAAGCAAATTGTACATGAAGTTTCTACCACCTAAGCCAAGACAAGGAGAAAGCAGGAGCTGTGTTGATGGGGGCATCTTGAGCAGAGCCATCTCAGGTCTCCTTGGAGGAAAGGCGCTTCACTGTGCCACATCACCCCATCCAAGGTGACTCTCCCCATCATGTCCTTTCCTTTCTTCTTGTGTCAACAGCTGCCTGGCATTTTTGGCACAGTAGGGAAATGATCCATAACCTGATGACATTTGCTGCTTCATCCTCCTGAGCACATGAGGCACATGCTCATTAAACAAACTCTCTCCATCCTTCTGGCCTGCAGCTCAAGAGAGGGTTTGGGTTAGGAGGGTCCTGCAGCCCCCGCTGCTGGACAGAACAGATCTGCCCTGGACTGCTAAACAGCCAGCAAGTACAGGGGTGACATGGTGCTGCCATTTACAAGGGCTGCTGATCCCCTTAATTATGATGGAGTTGGGAATCAGGAGGAGAAAGGGTAATGTCTTTCAGTCCCTCTGTGTTTTGACAGTCAGGAGCCCTCTGACAGCTCTGACTCATTCCCAGATACACCCATGTGCTGTGGGAGGGGGACATCAAGCACAGCTTTATGGCCATGGTGAGGCCCTACTCCTCTCTGAATTTGGGTGCAGCATCCTGGCAAAGTGAGCCCCCAGATTTGACCTGGATTTTTCCAACATGTGGCAGAGCTGCTCTGGCTGTGGCACACGGTGGCACGCAGGGCACATGCCAGGCTGGGCTGGCACAGCTCACACCATGCTCCTGCAGCAGGCTGCTGTGGATCCCAGGTGAGATCATGACCTTTGGCCCTTTGGTACTCAAGGATGGCCAAGGATACCTGAGCACACTGAATTTGTGAGTGTCTGGAGGCCAGCAATTTGATCTGGGTCCATTGACTGCATATCTCCAAAGCATCCACTATTACTGCAGATTCACAAGCCTGACAATCTTAAACCACAACCCACCAAGATGAGATGGGGTGCAGGGAAAGCTCTGCTCTTGATGAGCAATTAGATAAAGGAGCAGCTTCCAGGAGAGGCAAGAGAAACTACCAAGGGAAGCATTTCCAAAAGATGAACAGACCCGTTGGGGAACACAGTATTTTGGAAGAATCGATGCTAAATGTAGGAGCTTTAATGACTTGTGGGGAGTCTCCAGTCTATAACTTTTAACTGGAAATGAGGGGAAAAGAACACTGAAATCTTCTGAACCTTTCACCATTCAAAGCCACCAACATTGCTATTTTTGGCTCAGAAGTATTTTTCATATGTGCATGTCTAATTTTCAATGAAAAAATGCCTTGACAGGGAGAACTGGTGGCAATATGAGGAGATTCATGCCCTCAGTCACAGCCACCCCCTCCAGCTGAAGCAAGGCATCTCCAGAAAAGGAGTGGTACAGATGCTGAAGCAGATGCTAAATAAAAATTAAGCTAAACAGAGTTCATTTGGTAAACAGTTGCTGTGACCCCACTTTTCAGCATCACAAGTTCACTTACAGCCTTACTCCTGCATCATCATCACTTTCAGAATAGCATGAAAGAATGAGTTTGCCTGTAGGTGTGGGTTTGTCTCTCCCAAGTAGCTGAGGGGATCCAAGGTCCTGTGGACAGCTGGGTAGAGCAATTTTTCCAGTACACCAAGTGAACAGTGCTGCTGTGGACATATTTTTCTGTGCCTCAGCAGCTCTGAGGATTCGACATTACAATAGGGTTTACTCAAAATAAAGCCCCTCTCCATGCCCTTGCACATCTCAGATGTGTTTCAAAACCCAAAACACATCACAGGTACAGTGTCACACCTAACCTACAGCAAGGCTTGTAGTCAGGCTCTGTCAGATGAGGCTGCTGGAACACAGGAGGGGGGCAGTGCCCTGGAGGAGGGAGAAGGGGATGCCAGAGCCTGCATCCCACTGCCCAGTGAGCCTCCACACCTGCAGCCATACTGACACAGAGGGCTGTCTGTCACTCTCATCAACCAGGAGGGGAATTAGGGAGCACTTCTTCAAACAGAGCTGCCTGTGCTTTTTGAAAGCTGCCCCATGCTTGCACCCATCAGGGAATACCATGTCCCAGCAGCAGGAGCAAACCTACTCCCTTCCCTCACCCCAAACAAAAGCTTTGGAACCAGCAATCCTTTCAGAGAAGTCAGTGGTCAGTCACCATTTCCCAACCTTCCCAATCCACAATTTGCTCTATGATCATCCTCAAGAGAGACAAAAGGGTAGGTCATTATAGACGTGTTCTCAGGAAGAGATAAACCCATTCCATGTATTAGTGAGCTCCACAATCATCACTGCTGGAAGCTGGGTATTTATGAGAACTGACTCCTTTGTAAGAGCTGCACAAACACAATATGGGGTGAATACCAACTTCAGTAGGGGGAACCAAAAGATTTGGACCAAAGAAAACAGTATGATGCATAAACTGACTATGATTTGCCTCCAATCTCAGCTTAAGGGGGAAGTAAAACAAAACAATATTCAATGTGGGACAACTACAAATGACTCATTCAATCCTGACAGAAATTTTGTTTAAACTCAGTTATTATTTGACCTTTTTATTTTTTCTAGAAAATAGGCCCTCACTCGTTTTAAGTGAAAAAGACTGTATCAAAATGTAAGTTTAGCATGTAAAGGTTTTGTCTCAGAAAATTTCACCTGGTAAAGAAAAGACATGCCCTATCTGAAACCTGCAAACCAACACTTCCAGCCTTTGTGATCCCTCTCCCTCCATCCCTCACCAGAGACATGCACTGACTCCAATTCATGAGCAGTTTCCATCCTCCTGTAATTTTCCACTAATTGTCAAATTTACTGTGCACTGCACATATTTTACCCATGTCTGCAAGAACCAGATTTTCTGTTGTCCCCATTCACTCCTCTGCCCCTTCTGCTCTCCAGTCTCCACATCTGCCTTTCTGCTTAGAACTCATACACACACACAAACATGCCTCTATTTCATCTGCAACATCTGTACAGCTTGACCAGTTTCCTCAGAATTTTTTAGTACATACAAACTCAACGAATAATGCAAATGAGCCTCCACTTAATTATTTCCTCAACTTGTCACACAAGGAGCAATTTGGAGTGAGGGCCGGAGGTGGTGAGAGAGGCAGCACTGCTGCTCTCCCTGGTCCCACCGACCCACCCTCCAGCTTTCCAGCAAAGACTCACTTCACAAAATTTAATTACTCTGCTAACATGTCCCATATGCTCTGTGGCAGGCAGGGAAGGCTGTAATTACATCTGCTCTAGACATGCTGGGGAGCCCTGATTTCCAGTTCCCAGGGGCTCAACACAGCACCCATGGGCTTGAGGGTGCTGCCAGAACCAAAAAGGTGGCTCAGTGTCAGGCCCTGGGTACCAAATACCCTGTTTTTCCTCCTTCTGTCCCTACACACACACACACATCCACAGATAATGGCAGGGCCACAGTAGAGAGGGCTCTACTCTCTGGAGGAAAACAATTCGCCCCTCTTAAAAAACGCCAACCATCACTGTTAATGAACTGATTAACAATCACTGATGATTAGAAAGCCCTTCCACACCATTGCTCATTTGTGTGGCACTTGAGAGACATCATCTCTCATTGGAAAGTGGAGGACAAAACCAATCCCCAGCTGGCCTTCCTCTTCCCTCCATCCTCCCAGCACTTCAGCACACCATGGAGCTGGCTTTTCCCCTCCTTCCTCCACCCCATTTTACTTTTCATTTTCACAGCTGCCTCTGCAATTGCTACTTTCATAGCCAGCGGGTGTTGCTGAGGTGGCAGGTAGTCAAAACCATTTTGGGGCACAATACATCAGGTGGTAGACAAGGAGCAGGCAGGAATTTGTTTGACGTGACATTGTTATGCAAAGACGCTCACGGTTCCCAAGGCTCTTCATGCAACTGGATGGCATTTTCTGGAGACAGAAATCCTGCTTTAGGGGAAGAAGGGCTGGAGGCTGGGGAAATCCTTTCATTCAGGATCATGTTTAAGTGTGAGAGCAGAATATCTATTGTTGTCCCTACACTTTTAATGTGGTTTGTGGCTTATATGATCCAGCCTGTAATCTGTTCCACATCTTATACTGCCTTGAATTTGATCAAGCCACATCTGAATTGTGATAGACTGCTCTGCTGACTGCCTTGTGGTGAGCCATCTCCCACCAGCTACAGCTAGTGTTTTGAACAAGGGCCAGTCATTATTGTTTGCAAACTCTTCAGGCAGAGGGGCAATTTCCAAGAATATTGTGGGTAGGAGAAATTCCACAGAAGATGCCTTTGATCTGAACTTTCCAATTGTGGGGTATGAGTGTACACGTCCACACAATTTGTTTAGTAAACTCCCTGTGCATCCTCCATCAAAGGCACAGCTGCAGGGTCATGATTTGAAGCAGGAATAGCACTGCTTTCCCAGGGACATTCACAGGCTGTGCATTTCCAAGCCCCACTGCAGCCATCTGCAGCATCCATCAGATTTCCTGCTGCACCAGGGCATCCCTGACCCAGCCACATTTGGCAGCCACAGAGAGGTGCAGGCAATGGTGTGCTGAGCAGTGGGAGAAGAACAGTGTAGGAGGACTTTCCTGAACCACATCCTTTGCCTTCTTGCATGAACTGCTCTGCTTGAAGAACAGTGCTTATTCCACATTTTCCAGTTGTTTTTGTTCCTATGGAGACACGAGAAGCTTCATGGGTGCTTGCTTTCCCCCCTGCACTAAGTGGAGTCTTGTCCCATGTGCAAGCTCTGGAGTTATGAGAGCAAGGCTCGTGCTTGTGGCATCAGCTCCCACCCTCCCTGTCCCTCTCCACTCCAGAGCTGCTCCACAGAGCATGAAATGAGCACCTGCTCAAGCTCCACATCACTGATTTCTCCTGTGAAAGGGAGATAATCCACAAAGCACTTGGCAGAAGGGTGGCAAAAAGCATTCCCTTTCAGGAGATGTTCATCTCAATGTCCTTCTTTCTCCACCTAAGGTCCCAGTGAGGTCTCATACATGGAATATTCCTTCAGGAGAACACCAGTTTACTCCCTCCCTTTCCTAAGAGTTCCTAAACTGTGTTAAGGCTATCCAGGTTCCAAGGAATGGACATGTGGCTGGTCCAGCTCCACTCTAAGCTTTGTATAGAAGCCAGTTGCCTTTTCAGGACCATCATTATTTCTTTGCAACCTACAGCCTAAAATTACCACTACTCAAGCTGAGGAAAGGGAAGAGGAGGGGAGGAAAAGAAAAGGGAATAGAGGGAACAGAGAGTGAAGCCAGCACTTGGGACATGGCAGCTAGAAAAGGTCAGGCTGCACGTTTGAATGGCTCATCCCCTTATTTAGGTTCATGGCAATGGGAGACCCTGCCCTTTTCTGTTTTATGCATTTCAGTAGCATCACTGTCCTTAGGGTGAATCAAATTGATTTAGTCCAGTCCCCCAGTTCAATTTCTAGGGCTGCTCGGCCAGGACTCCCTAATCTGTGAACAGGATTTCATTGTGGCTGGGCACTCCTGATCCTTCCATTTATGGCTTGGCATTAAATTGGGCTCCAGTGATGCAGGTCCACTTAGATTATGTGTCTGAAAGATCAGGCAACTGTAGCTCAAGCAGTGGGGATATGGAGGAATTCTTGTGGAAGTGAGTCTTCCTCCCTGAGTAAAATAATCCTGTGACACCCTGTCTGTGTGATCCAAAGAGCTGTGGTTTTGAGGTCAGGATGAAATCTCATTCAGGAGGAAAAAGAAATAAATTATCATGGAAAGCTGGTTTGCAATTAAAAGAATTTCTTTCTAAAGTGCCTGTTCCTCACTCACAACAATTAAATGAGCTGAGCAGCTGGAGTTGTTTCAGCCCCAAATCTGTTTTTCCATTTTGCAGGGCAGGAACTTGTGCAAAAATATCTCACAGGTTTGCTGGGGTTTTTTTCCATTCCTGGGGGGGAAGCACACAATACAAAACCACCTAATTATAGAAGCAATGTTTGGAAATAGAAATTCCAAATCCACTATTTTGGCCTTAAACCAGAGCTTATCACTTTCAGGCATAAAGAGATGCTGCAGCCATTTCTTAGACATCCTGGACTTACCCTGATTGTTGCTGGGAGCTGGGTGGGCAGGTCTGAGCTATGATAAAATAATTTGTCTCCTTCCTGTCTCAGAGCAGAGCATGTCTCCCAAGCACATATTTTAAGAGCAACCAGGGCTGCACAAGCTCAGCTTTTGGCAGGAACCAACCCACCAATCCTTCAGTAGTGCATTTTATCCATGACCTCAAAGCACTAAGCAAGACACTCCAGCCAAACAGAGCTGGTAAACTTTTTAATCCTAAATATCTGAGACAACTGGGGGGCTGCCCAGCAGCTTGCCAGAGCAATATCATCTGCTGCTGTGAGATGTGTGCCCTGAGGTACAGCAAGAAAGCACGTGGAGATGCTCAGGAGTGTAGAGCCAGCTGGGGCATTCTGCTTGGGAATGTGCAGTGTGAGCCCTGCTGCCATTTGGGCACAGCTCCTGGGCTGAGCCAGCTTCCAGAAGGTGTCCAGGGACATCCTGGAGACAACCCAAGACAAAGCCTGGAAGTAACTCCACGAAGGATCTGCCTGGACAATGGGGCCCCTTGCTAGGGCAGCCCAGCTGAGCTGCCCACCCACCACCCTCCCTGGGGCTGACCCACAGCACAGCTGTGCCCAGCAACATCCCCTCCTCGTGGGTAATTTCCTAGGCCCTGTATTGTTTCAGGGAAACACCTACTTGGCAGCTCATGTTTTCCGAGCCACCAGCCAGCAAGGATGGAAACAGCATTTTTCCCAAAGAGTCTTTCTCCACTATGTCATGAGGTAAATATCCAGGGTGTGTTTCCTCATCCTTAATATGCACACAGACCTCAAGGATGCAGTGTGCTGGGACAGCAGAGGCAAACCAGCCTCGGGGTCACTGAAAAGAGCACGGGGCTCCCCTGAGCACCAAGTCAGCTCAGGCAGAGCTGCACAAACCCGAGCAAACACATCCCCACCCCTGCACCTCCTGCTCTGCCCGTGACATCAAGGGAGGGCTCTGTGGGGCACAGAGTCCCCCCCAGCCTGGAGATGAGCCCCCCCAGGGCTCACCCCAGCCCCCTGGCAGTGGAGCGAGGGGCAGGCTGTGCCTTGTGCCCCCTTCTCGTGCCCTATCGACTGGACACCACCGCGCTGCCTTCTGGACACGATCAATAAGCAAAGACAGGCACTACTGCTAAATTATCCCACCAGCCTCCTGGTGATCTAATAGACTCTCCAGTAAGGTCTTATTAAATTCCAAGCCAAACTGCATCCAGTTACAGTAATTACTGAATATTTAGGAAACAGCAATTGGCTATTTAGAGCACACTAAAAAATATCATGGAAAATTTCATGCTCTTTAATTACTGTGCAACCTATCTTTTCAGTGACACCCTCCAACCTGGATTTATGTGTTAATTTGCATCTGTTCTTCTATGTTTCAGCATTTTAGAAAGGACGATAAATCAAAAATTAAAATTAAAAAAAAAAAAAAAAGAGAAAATGAGAGCATTTCTCCTGTTGAGGGTTGGGACCTGCAGGTAGAGAAAAGCCTAATGAAAGCAGGTGCTGTGCCAGCTTTCCCTATCCCTATGTGGAAAGTCCAAATGCTGCAGTCCATCACTGCAGCTTTCCACATCATGCCAGCTTCCTCCTGTCCCTCTGCATGCTCAGCCGTGACCTCCACAACCCCCATCACTCCCACCCTAGGGCTCAAATGCTAAAAAAAAAGCTAAGTCAAGCAAACCATGCCTTTGCTGACCGATGTGCATCCTCAGGAAGTAGGGCAACACCTGCCTGGAGCTCATTTCCCTGCACGCAGCCGGAGCCGCGGCCAAATCCGAGCGCGGGTCCCCTGCGCTCCGCGAGAGCCGTAACCCCAGCTGTGCTCTCCAGCTCGCTCCCTGCCTTATTAGCACTGAACAGCATCCTTATTTAACACACTTCAATTTAGAGTGGAATGGATATTTCTTACTTGAGAAAGTCTCACCTGCCTCTCAAATGGCTCTTGGCACGCTGCCCGTTCTCACTCGCGCTCTGCCTTTAACAAGGCAAGCCTCATTCCTCTCGAATGGAAAAGAGCTGGCAGGGCTTGATTGAAAGTTTGGATTCCTTCCCCCTCCCCATCCACTTAGATGCCACAAGAGCCCCCAAATCTGTATAGCCTTCTTATTGCCAGGAAAGCAAAGCTTTTGCCAACACATCTCCCAGGCTCCTCATCACAGAAAGTGAAGTTAAAACATCTAATGGAGGCACCAACAAAGATTGGCACGAAAAAGAAAGAGGGGGAAGATGAGCACTGTTTGCAGAGCTTGCCTGGCCTCCTGCTACCCCTGCTTCCATCTTTTCTTTTTTCACTGTTGTATCCTCAGAACATCCAAGCCCAAGGTAGAAATATCTAACAAGTAATTTTTTTTCTTTCCCATCCCCAACCGCACTCTTTCTGCAAGCAGCTTGAAATGCAGAGATCCAAGAGAAAGGAGCATATCTCACCGCTCCCACTTTCCTAACAAGACCTCATTATGGTGCAGGAAAAACTTGACCCCATCAGAAGTGTCAGGCAGAGGCACCGTGTTTATTTCTCACATAGTCCCCTTCACCTGAAACTTGGCGGGTGCTGCAGGGAGGTTATTCTTTCTTCCTTTGATTGTGATGAGGAGTAAGCTTTTCTTTTTTTAACAAAGCTATTTTAAAATAGATGTTTAACTCTGTGCTATTTTAAATGATGCATAGAAAAAAGCCCACAGCAGAGCTGCAGTTCGGCACAAAGACTGGGCGAACAGAAGCCCACGTGCTCCTAACTGTGTACAGAGGTGAAAGGAATTCAGATTACTGTCTTGAAGAAAATGGCCCTGTTTGGGCCAGATGATGGTCATCCAGCTAGCAACAGCTACAAACCTGCTAGAGGCTTACCCAGCTTGCTTTTGCAGGTCAGTGATACACCCATGGTCATCTCCAAGCTGTGAACTACATCTCCACAAAGTGAGGAACGAGAGGGAGGAAGGCTCCAGGCTGCTGGGTGCTGTGGACACCATGTTTCTGGCCATCCTTTGTGCTGGTGGTCATGTTGTCAGTTGAGTGAAAGTCCATCCACAGCCACAGGAGAGAAGAATAATAAAGACAGAATGTATGTCATCCAGGAAACAGACTTCCAGCTACATCCCCAACGGAAGCGAGGTAGGAGCTACCAGAGATCAGCAGTTCCAGGACTCAGCTTGGATTTGCACTGTGATACAGAGGCAAAAGAGTGGCAAAAGTTCAATGAGCTTTTATTATTTTGGTACACTGGAGATTATAACCCTCTGAAGTTACAAAACCGTATAGTCAGTGTTTATCTCTGGTGTTCGATTACTACACAGTTGTTCATGCTCAGCAAATATGTTTTCTGATAATCAGCTGGCATTTACTTTATAGACATCTGTGTTATTAAACACACAGAGAGAGGGGATTTAGGGATTGTGACAGTGAAAAGACTTGTTCAGTCTACAAAGCATCACGTGTACTTTTCTGGCTGCTCCACCACAATGTGTTACTGTGGGTCAAACCCTCACCCAGCCCAGAGAGCCCTGCATTTCCCAAAACTCCCTCCCCTCAAATAGACAAGGCCAGTCTTCTGCATGGTAAAGGCATCCCATACCTCCAGCTGCATCCATGCTGCTGTCTGGCACTGAATTATTTAGTTTCCTTTCACTGTGAATGGAAATGATCTGCAGTTTAAATGGGATAAAGAGAAGTTTGAATCAAAGGCACCTTAACTCAGTCAAACACACATTGGAGACTTCTTTGCCTGTGACTGTCAGGGGTAATAACCACAGCTCTGATCAAACAAAAGGCCCTTCAGACCCACTTAGTCCCTGGAATCAGCAGGTTCACATCTCCTCTTCCAGCTGTCGGGAAGAAAGCATTTAAAGGAGTTGAGTCAGAGGGAAATGAGGACATTGCCTGTGGAACATGAACAACTTTCCTGTAGATTGGAGGCTGATTTAATGCTGGGCTTTCTCAACACCCAAACCCTTTGTCATGCAGGGTAGCAACACTTGCCATTTCCTCCTGACCTGGCAGGAGAGGAGGGTCAGCGTTAGCAGCACTCGCGGTGGGTAATTCATAGGGAAGGGCAGAGCTATTGCTGCTGTCACTGCCACTCAGATGCCAGCTTTCTCATTTCCTAAACCTCTTCTGCTCAAAACCCACCATCTCTGACCACTCCTCCCCTGCACACTTGAACCAGCAGCAGCTCTGCACTCTACCCATAGCCAAGTCCTCCCACCTGTCTCCACATCCAGGACTTCTTTCCCCATCTCCTGTGTGCTGCCAGCAGCTGGACCTCTGCAGACATCAGACCTCCTTGGATGACAGTGCTCCTCTCCAGATCACAAGGTGATGGAGAACACTGATTAAGTGTCCTCATGGTACGACAAGAAGGATAGCACAGAGCTGGGGGCAAATTCGGGATTTCCCAATGGTCATTGCAGAGATTTGGTCAGTGGAGTTCCTGAGATCAAACTGAAATCTGTCAGCATTTGCAGAATGAGGGATGCTGCTGTCTGCCCTGCCCCTGCTTTGTTGCCCCCCAGTCCTGTTCTCCCCTGCTATGCTGCCCTGTGAGCTGCCCCCAGTTTGGGATGTTTCCCTCAGGGGATGCCATTGGATCACACAGCCATAGGAATCACAAAGCCAGGCTCTGCCAGCACCACACCACACCTCAGGCTTCCCCCCGCTGCCCCGACACTCCCCACCCCCCAAGTTGCTAGCATTAAAAGGATTATGGAACAAAAAGATGAGAGAGAAGGGATTAGAGGGAATTATCAGCCTTGATCCTCTCCTAATTAATTACTGGTCAGACATATGAAAGGCTGGCTGCAGCATAGCCCACAACAGTGAAGAAGCAATGACACGTGCAACTGGAAAGGCTTTGGTAAATACCAACCCTTATTTGCTGATGCAACTTTCTTCCCAGAAAAGAGAAGAGAGCGTTTAGAGAGCAGTACCTAGGCATGGCTGCTGCTATCACCTGTGCAGTTTGTGTTCCTCTTCATACTCACCTTTCTCCTCTTTCTAATGCTTGCACTCTCCTGGGTGATTTGCAGCCAAGGCTGCTCTGCCCTGAACCCTGGGACTGGCTCCACAGGGCATCCTCCTGCCTCAGCAGGCTGGGAAACTGATGCTTACCTGGCTGACTGGGGATGCCTGGCTTCCTTGTGCAGGGCTGGGCTGACTAATCAAAAGGTATTTTTCTTAAAATTCTTATGGATTGAGGCAATCATCACAACAATCAGAGCAATCCTGCAAGGAGGGGAAAGAGGAGGCATGTCATTTCAGCTCTGCTCTCTAGAGGAAGAGATAATAGAAGACCTATTTTTCTGTGTTTCCTGGTCTGAAAGGGAAGGATGTTCTCATCCCTCCCTTCCACTGTTTACTGGGAACTGGCCAACTTCTATGTTATTTTTAATTCTCAAAGTTACACCCCAGTAAATAAGAACTAAACTAATGGCTAGCCTTTGTACATTGTGCTGTGCATGCTTTCCAGGATCCAGCCCCTGTAGTGAGAAAGAGACACCCTATACTGAAAGATTGGTTTCACCAGTCACAATCATTTTTTCTGAGAACAGAGGTCCATCTATTCCTATAGGTTTGCTGGACCTGTTCCCACCTCCTTCCCTGAGAGACCAGCTCTTTGACAGGGTCATGGTGCCACCTGAGCAGAGTTAACCCCAATTGATTCACAGTTCCTGACAAGGCTCACGTACTTCCCTACTGAATTCCACTCCTTGAATAAGGGCTCCCATGATTTTGGGGTGCCCAGCCTTCCTCAGACAATCTCCATGCCCTGGCATCCCACAGGTACACTATAAATCTCTCTGATGGAGCACCCAGAGTCCCAACCCAAGTCAGATGTTTCCAAGTTACCTGTAAGGGAAGTGGTTGTTTCCAGCCCTTAGTCCCAGCTACACCATCAGCATCTGCCAGCACCCTGGTCTTTCTTCCTCACCCAGCTGAGCATTGCCAACCTGATGGGTGATTTAGGTCTGGCTTGTGAAGTTCTCTGCAAGAACCACACAGCTCAGCAGCCCTGGACTGCCACTGCTCTGTCTTTAGGCTCAAAGAGGCTGTGCAGTCACAGCACGCTTCAAAGTGGAAGGTACCTGCAGGATGTGGCTGAAGATCATCTCTTTTTGTATCACACCTTTCCCATGCACTTTTCCCAACTGCAGGATCATTCCCAAAACAGTCACAGTCAGAACACTACATCAACTTTCCTTTTGTGACCCACAAAGTGGAGAACTCAGATGAGACTTTTGCAGCAGCTCCAAGATCCCCCAGGTCTGTCCCCATTGTCTGCTTCCTTTCCTCTGTCTTTTAACCTGAACAACTCTGCAGCAACCTCAAATCAATAAAACAAAAAAAGGCAAGGCAAGCTGCCACTAAAAATCACCTGCTTTAAAAAGATCAGCTAGAATTATTTGCTGTTACACAACAAATTTCTGCCTGCTCAGTGCCCTGGTTGCTGTGCTGTAGATGCCCAAGATGGAGCAGGATGCAGAGGTGGAGGGACCAGCCAGCCTCCCCTTCCCCACTGCACAGAGCAGCTGGCCCTGCTGCAGCTGCAGTTTGCACCATATGTTCGTGTAAGCGATGAAGCAGGGATGGCCACAGCCCTTCCCTTGCTTCTGGAGCTGAGGAACCCCAGTGGGGAAGCCCAGAGAGCATCCTTCTGCATCCAGCCGAGAGTTTGTCAGAGGGCATCCCCCCAGCTGCTGGGACAGGCAGGCGTGAGCTCTGCTGCTGCCCAGGGGACAGAGGCTCTGCTCTGCTCTGCACAGAAAAGGTTAAGGAAAGCAACATTTCTGAGAAACACCAGCATGCTGGTTTTGACAAATGCTCAAATTGGAGGTGATGTGGAATGCAGATGTATGTAAACACTCATGAAATTATCCCATCCCTCCTGCATAATGTGGCCTCACAGAGGCTCTGAGCACTCTGCGAGGCCAGGCCAGTGCAGACCCATGCAAATCAGGGACAAGGTGCTGTGAAGGCACCAGGCAAGAGTGGGAAACCAGTGAGGGAGGAAGACACCTCGTCATCAAGTTAAAGATGGCCCTGCTTGGCAGCAGGACACCCTGGCTTTGGGACTGGAGTCAGTGGGATTTTCAAGAGCTGCTTCCCTGCTCTGCCTGCAAACATCTCCAACCCTCAATCTCTGACCACTTTACAGGGGCTGGGATGGTAAATGCCACGTTACAGTTATTGAACCAATTGTCCCAAAATCACACCATAAACCCTGGAAACAGAAAACAGGAGTCCTGACTCCCACATCCTTGTCCTAACCATTTCATCTGTGCCCTCCATAGCTGTTGCCATGGAGATAATTTCAGTGTCACCCATTCCTTACCAGGACATCACTGAAATGGTCCAGCAAAAGCAGTACATAAGCCCTCAAGAAAAAAACATCCCTCCATGTTCCTGCTTCCATGGTGAGCTGCAGCAGGGCTGGGGCAGAGGTGAACAGCTTTCAAGGCTTTCTCCACATGAGAGCCCCTTTTTAATATCAAGCTCACATATTTTCTATTTACCTACTGCCAGCTGCACCTGCCCTGATCCCAGCCATAAGCCTCAGCAGAAGTTAATCTCCCCATCCCCACACTGCACCTGCAAAGCCTCAACTACACTTTTCATAATGGTCTGTATGAACAGATCTCTTTCATTAATCCCCCACCTTGCTCTGGCCTCTGGAGAGCTCCTTGGCACCAGCCATCTCCCCTGTTCCAGCACTTCAAGCTGGATTTTGAGATGAGAGAGGCCTCTTGAGCACAGGATTTTCTGATTAAAATAGACAGGGTGAGGGACACATAAAAAATGAAGAGCAGAGAAGACATCCCATATTCTTCCAGGGAACTTAAAAAATTTTAGCTCTTGGGAATAAAGGAATAGAAGGGAAAGCAGTGAGTCCTGAACTGCCAAAGATATCTCACTCCCCTACCCCTCAGAGGGAGCACTGGGACTCACCAACTATCCTACTAAGGATCCAAAAACCCTTTTCCGAGAACTAAATCTGTAGGCTTCAGGAAAAGGTAAACAAGCACCCACACACATAAATAAAGCATGGTAATAAATGTCTTAATAATTAGCAGTGATACAGATGCAGCTGAGCAAACAGCCCTGGATCCAAAAAAACAAACAAGCCTTCTGCTTTCTATCCTAGCTCCAGTGATAATTGCTTGCACACCTTCATCACAGGGGATCCCAAAGCTCTGAGTAAATAGAGACAGGGGTGTCTGTGGAATGGAAGCTGGGAGAGGCAGTGGAGAGGTGCAAACAGACTGCATGGGCTCCCAAAAGCCACCTTTGAGTTCAGCACAGTCACTCCCCACTGGTGCCACAAGGTGGGTGCACAGGCATACAGAGCATCTCCAGCAAATCCCTGTGCTCTCCAGGAACCCCATTTTCAGATTGCTGAGGGGGGAAAAAAAAAGATTGAGGAAAACTGGGCATGTTTCCCTGCCCTGCAGAGCAGCCCCAGCCCACATCTGTGCTCATAAGCTGCTCCAAAGCTGCCACTGGGCTCGGTGGGACAGCCCTGAGCAGAACTTGGCATCTGGGCTGGTCTGGGCTGTCTAGGACAAGACTAACACTCAGTCAGGAGCAAATCTACAAGACTTTACTCTCAGTTATTTTTCGCTCAATTATACCAGAGGGAAATCATATTACGAGAGGGATCAATAAGGAAAACAGAGCTGGAGGAAGGAAGAGAGCAGTACAGAAACACACACACTCACCCAAACCCCTCTCTTCTGAACTCCAGCAGCAAAAAATGCCAACCCTTTGAACTTTCCCTTTGAGTCCTGAGCTCTTCTAGCTTTTTTTCTTCTTTTTTTTTATTTCCCCCTCCAGACTCAAGGATGCATTTCTAACCTCAGAAAGAAAATCTTCCTTCTGTAACAGTCACTAATTGGCTTTGGGGAATCTGGGCCACCAGATATGCCCCTAATCCCATACACACTTCCAGTCCCATGTTCAGAGTTGGGTTGGCTGGCACTTCTCTCTGCAAGAGACTTGTTAGGGGAATTAGCTGCTTTCTTCAGCCACTGCAGCTGCCTGGCTGGATATATTTTTAAATATTATGGGAAGGGGGGAGAGGAAAAGGCAGTCAGCAGATCATGTTGAGGAGACACTGATGTGAATTTTTCTCTTTCTAAATAGCACATTTCTACATTATCAAGACACACAAAGCATTGTCAATCACCTTGTCCTAATACAAAAGCAAAGAGCTTGCCAAAAGGTTGTCAGCAATCAGCACATCCTTGTGGGTGGCAGGGTGTTATGAGAGTGAGTGCAGTTTGATTCGACTGGGAGGGTGTTTGTCATGATTTAAAATGTTAAACCGTGCAAGTGGTACATAAAGGCTGACACAACAACGTCTGAAGAGCACATCCAGGGCTTCTTCTCAAAGATCCTAGGAGCCAAACACAGCTCAGGGTTGGGAATTCCCAGCTGCCCTTAGGAAAACTTTAGCTCAAACCTCTTCCAGTGTTGGGGGGATTTACGAAGCAGTCACCAATTACAATTCACCATTTCCCCAGGTGGTTCTACCTCAAGACACTGCTCACACATGCAAGGCATCTCCAGGCAGCAGGTGGGGGATTTTCTTCCACTATATGGGGAAAGTGATTCAGGCAGGGTCAAACTTAGGTGCCCTAAGCCTCTTCCCAGAGATCCACTCTCATATCCTTTCCAGTACACACCAACAAGAATCAAAATGAAATCAAAATTGAGTTGAATTACTGTCTTGAACAAAAAGAAGCCTATTCCAAGTCCAAACACATATGAGAATCCTCACTAGAAGGAAAAAAACCACCACCTATTGTTTATTAAATTATTCTTTTTCTTATTACTGTCTCTCCTGGTTCAGACTGAGGCATTGAAAAGCTACGAGACACATTGATCTTGTGCTATTTCCCATTTAATACTGAAGCACTTGAAGCTCACAGGAAAGGTCATTCTGTTCACATCTCTACCTGAGGAGATTTGGATTGCACAAACAATCACCCAGACACTCAAATCTCCCACCTATCACACACAGCTATCCTTTTTGGGTCAAATCCTGCCAGGATCCTGCCAGGATCCTGCTACATTTAGCATCCTGTTGGTGTTTTTTCAGAGATGCAAAGTGTCCTTTAGAAGGAGAAAAGCCAGCAAGGATGGAGTCAAGAGGCTCTCCAGCTGGAATGTTATCCTGGAAACCGCCATAAACTGTGGAGGTGAACTCCAAATGAAAGATCACACAGCAGGGACCTGGAGGTAAGCAGATGGCTTTGAGGACTGGGAGTCTCACACCAGCTACAAGCAAGTAATTACCAGCAAGTCACAGCTGGGCTGGACGACATGAGCAGGTGAAAATGTGACTATGCTAGGGTGACATGCTAGTGTGATCACACTGCCAGCATCCTCTGACACTTCTCTTCTTCCCTTGCTGGCCCTAATGCTACTGAATGTAGGGATTATTTCCTTTAGAGAAATCAGAGACATTTCGCCTTAGGAGGCCTCTAAAAACAGGGGTGGGAAGGAAGTCGACAAGATGCTCTGAAGTGGTGGATGAGTGCAGCTATCACTGCAAGAGGTGAGGAGCACATCCAGACAGATGCAGAGTTTGCCAAAGTGGCTTTTGAGACCTGGTGAGGCACAAGCTAAGGTTGGGAGGGAGATTTCTTCAGCCAGAGCTTGAGAGGGCAGCCTGGGGCCACAATGTGGGAGTGACATTTCCGCTAGGCTTGGCCATGAGGATAGGAAAAACTGGCTTCCACTGCCTGCTGTCCACGTGGGTCTGCACTTGAACAAATACAGGCAGGCTGCTCTGAAATCTTGGAATTTGCCCCCCTCCTGAGTTCCTGGCTGTAAGCAGGAACTTATAGTTGGGAGGGAGCAGCTAACACCAAATTTCTGATCCAAAACTGTGGGCTGGTCTGTAAAAGCCAAACCAGTTCCAGCAGCCAGTCTGCTCCCTGTGTATGGCTTTTTTTTCTCCAGCTTCTTTGTCCAATATGTCTGGAGTGTAGATATATTGACAAAGTCACAGGAAGGACCATGCATTTGTTTTTGTGCATTTCTAGAAATGAGAGCAAGGAGAGGGATGATGCCAAAATGTCCTCTCCAGTCACTGCAAGTTACTCTCAAGTAAGTTTACAACGCCTCGTATCCATTATTGTGAAACTCTTGGGCAACCAGCTGATTTCTGCCTTTGCTGAAACCTGGAAGCTGCTGGGCATTTCCTCATTGCTGGCCCTGGCAGCAGGAAGAGGTGCTGAGTCCCCCAGTGCTGAACCAGCTGCAAACACCCAAAAGTTTTGGCCTGGCCTGCTAGAAATTACTACAAACATCATTCCAGCAAGGTAAATCAGAGCCCACCCCTCTCTCAGATACCCTCCCCTTGTGCATTAGCTTTTTAGCAGTGCTGTAGAGCTCTCCTGCAAAGCACCACCTGATGCTTTCGGACAAAGGAGAGAAAAATCCCATCAATGAAGGCAAACACTCTTCCTCCTGCTGCCTCACCTCTTCCCCCTCCTTGCCCCCATCATTGCTGTCTCTTTTTTCTTTTTTTGGCACACCAGGAAATGCTGACAGATTTGGGCAAAGGCAGGCAGCTCTATGGCAGCCGGTGTGCCGGGGATGTCAGAGCCACATCCTCTGCTTTCCCCTTTTTCTCTCAGCACCGGGAGCCAGCCCCTTGGATCGACTGGCGATGACATGCCTGGCTGGGCTGAGGCTCTCACATCGACGTTTCCCCAGGGTGCTGCTCCTGATGGAGTCTGCAGCAGGAGCTAAAAGCCGCATACAGATAACTCTTCCTTCCCCTTGATTCCTCTCCTTCCTCCCTTTCAGCAATTCAGAAAGAAGAGGGTGAAGAAAATGGCACTTGGATTAAATAAACTAACAATCAGCACGCAGGGCTTTTAGCTGTAAGTGAGCCAAGTGTCCTGTAACATTAAATAAATGCAAGATTAACCTTCAAGGCTTCCACACTAAATTATTTATCTTGAGAGGCAAAGAGGTCGAGATTGAAACAAAGGGTAAATATTTGAGGAGCGGCTGCGTGCGCTGGCTCTGTGGCTGTTTGCCCACGGTGCCAGGGCTGCCAGCACTTCCCTGCCCTGGGGACAGCCGTGGGCTGGCTCTGGCCCCAGCCATCCTGGGATTCAGCTGTGGCCACAGCAGAGGGGACAGCCCTTGTGCCACCAGCCATGGCATCCTGCCTGGCAGAAGTGTGAGGCTGGGGGAGAGCCCCAGTGACCTGACAGAGGCTGATAAGTTGTGATTTCACTGAGCATCCCAGGCTCTGCAATTAGCAGTTGCATCTGCCTTCTGTACTGGAGTATTATTAACTGCATGATTTACATCCAACCATTTCTGCTGCCACTGTAGGCAGGGAATTACCTGATAACAAAATATCCTGCTGTTCATGCTAAGTGACAGACTCAGAAATATTAGTCTGTTTAATCAAAGCACTAACAACAGCAAATAGATGAAAATATTTTGCCATTCCCTAGCTGATCTCCCCTGTTAAGATCTTTAAGAATTATTCTGTCAAAGATATGCCAATTATTTTCCTTTCAGTAAAAAAAAATATTAAAATGTATCCACTACTGTGGGGAAACATACAGCATCTGTTTAACAGCGAATTGCAACTTTACAGTGTATTTTAAGTAAAAAACACAAAGGCAGCTATGGCCAGGACCTATGCAATTAGTCAGGATGCACAACACCTTAAATTACCATCTCTGTACTTTCTAGAACTTCCAGGCTTCAGAAGGAGAAGCAGCCAGGATCTCAGTGTTAACTCACCTGAATAAACCTCCTCTACCACACTTTTTCCCTAGAAAGAGCATCACCAAATCACCAATCAATGACTGCTGGCAGTGCCCATTTCCTCCCCCACGCTTCTGTCTCAGCCTGTACAGAGGCAGAGCACTGCAGGTGCCACAAGAACACAACACACTGAGGCACTGCCCAGCACCTGCCACACGTGCAGTGCTAGATGCTAAAAATGGAGGGGATGATCAAGCTGCAACCTATCAAATAAAAACATTTCAGCTACTTGTCAATACACCAAATTCACAACATCCTATTGGAAGTGTGTGCAGGAGGGAGCAAGACCAGGCTGCCCTCTGCCCCAGGCTGGTACTCAGCAGGATAGATGGAACTTCTCTGGCAGCTTCTCAGTCTGTCCCATCCATGTACAATGCATTAAACCCCTCAAAAGGTGTAAGGTCAGGGATGGATTTTCTCTGAGTGAAGGAGATCACTGGAGTAAGATTTTACCATCCTTCACAGCAGGGTGTGTGCTTTGGACTGTTGGATCATCTGCTTATGTCCATGTAGCGAAGCCCTGCTGTTTCAGAAATCAAAGGCACTGGCACTGCTCTTGATCCCTCAGGGTCTCTGAGGAGTGCTTTAGATGGTGGGGCTCAGTCTCCAGCACAGGGTGTGGTGTGCTACAGGCTCCCCCATAAAACACTGCAGCTCTCTGTCCTGCTCCTCCCCACCTTGCACCAAAGCCTCACCCACCACTCACAGCCTCAAGAGCTGCTTGCCAAAACAGCCCTTCATTCACCCCCAGCACTCCTGTGAGACCCCAGGACACAGGAGTGGTGTAATCACTCCTAGACTCCTAGACTCATAGACTAGATTGGGTTGGAAGAAACATTAAAGATCATTCAATTCCAACCCCTCTGCCATGGACAGAGACACCTTCCACTTGACCAAATTGTTCAAAGCCTGGTCTTGAACACTTTCAGGGATGGGACATCCATAGCCTGTCTGGGCAACTTGTGCCAGGGTCTCACCAACCTCAAAGCCATTAACTCATTCCCAATATTGAATGTAAGCCTACAATTTTTCCTTTTGAAACCATCACCCCTGGTCCTATCAAGGTGAAGAAAGCTGGAGATGGGATGCACAAAGGGAGGAGCCACCTGCCCCTCTGCCATGCTGATGTGCAATGCCTTCACTCATCAGCAGATGAAGGCTTTCCCTCTGCTGCCAAAGAGCAGGAGTTTTAGGGCAGGGTAGGGGAGGTGAGCAAGCTGTGAAACCCAAGTGGCTCTGAGATACGTTGCTTTCTACAATTATGAGTATGACAATAGGTAAAGAAGTCATAGCAACAAAAACTTGACCTGTACCACTCCAGAGGTACAGCTGAAGCCTATTCTAGCTGCAATGTAGTCTCTTAACACCTACTGCTATTAATGGTTCCTGCATAATAAGGGGGATTACAGATCTATTACGGTTCTGTCACCTCCTAAAGAATATGCCATTAATCATGATCATTTATTTGCAAATTGGTTTATAATTTTGCAAATCTTTTGCAAATTACTTTAAATAGCAGAGTGGGGGGCAAGGGACTTTCAAAGCAGGCTAACATGCTATTTCCCTCCTTGGCTAATGACCCATTTTGAGCCAAATCACTGTTTGTGCACGTCTGTATATGTCTATAGGTATTGATGTATGGGAGGAAACTGGATGAGCACAACCAAACACCTGAGTGACAGCTGGCAGAGAACACACAGGACAGTGTGTCTGTTTCTGCACAGACACCTTTTTACAGGCTGATTTTCACCTGGGCAGCTTTTACAGATGATGAGCAGCTGAGTGTGTGTGTGTGCCTGCCCACTGGTGACACCGCTGCCTGGACACAGTGAATATCTCTGTGTGCACTTCCTTGGCCTTCACCAAGATGGTGTGCATGAGATTTGGAGGCTGGGCCCAAGATCCACACCCTCCTCATCTCAGTTGTGCAAAACCTTGCTGTTACACCTCACTCCAGAGCCAGCAGCTGATTCACCGAGACCAACTCACAACCCCTTCAGCTGCTTGGGAAGTCCTGCAGAGCAGAGCACAGGACAAGAACACATTGAGCCCTTCCCACATCCCACATCAGCCCAGGGTTGGGTGAGAACAGATTAACCCCCTACCCTGTCACCCTCACCCCCAGTTTCTGTGAGGCTCTGCCCTTCTTTACAGCTTTCCTTTAAACTCATCCCAAAATCCCTTCACCCACTGGAGCCTCCCCTGCACTCTCCTCCTCTCCAGCCTTTTGCATCCATCCCTGCTTCCCACCCCCGCAGATTAAGCAGACTTTGCCTGGATTACAGCTGCCAATCAAGTTCAAGTGCATTTTTAATAGTTTAATTTGTGGCACAAGGTTTCAAATAAAATCATCAAGTGCAGTCGATTAAACTCATTAAGTCCTTACGGACTCGTCTGTGTACTGTGCTGTTATCAGATTCAGAGACATGAGAATTAATTAGGCTGCTGTTATCCTTTGTCTGGATTACTGTGCCTGGCCCAGCAGCCGGGTGTTTTCCTGTGAAAGCATGAGGTCCATAATCTCCTTACGAGCACAACCGGGGAGACAGTGGCCTAAGAGATTTCTTCAGCATTCCTCAAAGATCAAACAACTCAGAACACACTGTTCTTTGATTTTTTTTTTTTCCCTTCCCCGGGTTTTCTTTCTGTTTTTTTTCCCCTTACCTGCCCAGCACAGCTCATGACTAAAGGCAGTTCAGTGGTACAAGGGCAGGTGAGTAGCAGGGCTCCACACACTAACCACCCCTTCCAGAGCACATCAGGGATGTCCTGAAGGTTGCTTCTGCTTCAGAGGGATGCCCAACAGCCCTAACACATCAGCTGGGGCTATTTCTCCACTGCCACATCTGCTGGGTCACTGCCCACATTTGGGGAGAGTGACTAAGAGTACCCAAAGGGACTGAGGCTACCCACTGCACCCTGCAGACCCAGAGTGATGTGAAACCACAGCTGATGCACTGCACAGCACACCAGGATGCCCCAGATGCTCTCATTTCTGCAGTGAGTGTGACACCTCCAGCACATGCTTTTCTTGCCCCTGGGAGCCCATGCAGGCCACCTGCTTGGAGATGCAGATGTGCAGGGGGAAGGACAGTGCAAGCTGCTGCCAGGTCTGTACAGATCTGAAGGTGAGGGTGTGCTGAGGTGAGCACCCATGTGTGTGCTGCAACCACAGTGGGCAGATGGGCCAAGGTGAAGATAAACTGGATAAAATCACCCATCACCTGACTGTATTCTGGCCCCTACCCACAGAGCAGGATCCCACTACACAAGCACCAACACTACACAAGCTATATATTCTCTATATAAATTGCCCCCTACTCTGGTCCATGAAGCAGAAATAAATATCATACATGTATTTTCTCTCATTTGTTTCACCAACACAGGAGGACACTGCCTGTACCATGCAAATGCCAATACAGGGAGCTGAACAACTGAACCTTTGCAGCACAGGGCAGGTTTATGGACTGCCTTCTCACCCCAGCAAGATCCAGCCACAGGCTTGAGTAAGTGGAGATGATACCAGAGAAGAATTTAAGCACCACAGTCAGATAAGCATCTCTGACTTTCTAATGCCATGAGAAACTTCACTGAGATCAGGAATCTGAAAATCTCTCCCTTCATAGCAAGACTGCATCTCATTTATCGAAGTCATAACCATGCTGTAAAGAGACAAACTTAAGGGACAAAGAAAAGTAACCCATATTTAGGCTGGCAAGGGTTTGTGCTTGCTAACAGTCCTGCTGAATTGCATTTGAGGGGAGCTGAACTACAGCAACTTCTAAACTAAATCACTTGGGCCTGCCAGTACTTTTACCAGTTTATTACAGAAATTTACTCACAAGGGTCAGTGACCCCTCAATCAATGACTCCCCCAGGTGACTTTCTGAGCCACATTAAGCTACAAGCATTTGCTCTCATTCCCTCTGATGTTCTTTTTCTCTGCTCCTCCTCTCCCACTTCCCATTTCATTCATGTCCACTGAATCCCTTCTTTTTTTCTCTCCATTGTCAAATCAAGGGAGTAGGGTACAATGTGACAAGACAGTGTCAGTGGAACAATAGGGGATGTAGACGAGAAGGAGCAACAGAGAGGCAAAAGGGCTGGGAAGGGATGCAGAGAAGCCTGAATGTGATGGAGGGCAAAGAGAGCTGTGAGGAGCTGCAGGAATGGCAGTAAGGCAGCTGCACTTTGGGGAAAGACGAGGATTTTCATACCTGCTCCCTGTACAGATAATATGAAGACAAGGATGAGGAAGAGAGCAAAGATGCAACCTCCAAGATGCAAAAGGTGCCCAGAACCATTTCAACTACTAAGGTGCAGAGAAAACAATGGCAGCTGCAGGGCATAAGGGGAGAAAGAGGCATTAGGATTTGGTACAGAGGAGGAAGATTAAAGAGCAGTGGGCAAGAGGGAGAAATCAGAAAGTTTGATGGCACTGAAGGAGATAAAAAAGAGAGCTCTCTTTTTAATGGAGGAGTGCATTCCCTCCAATAGTGAGCAGCCAAGAGTGTCAGGTGAATTCTGCTCCCCTTTCCTAATAGTGAGTGTAGACAGTCATGCATTCCCTGAGCCCAGAACATCTGCACTTGGACAAGATGAATCCTGTGAAACTTGTGTCACTTTGACCAAATTTATGCAGGTTCAGAGAACTTTTCTGTGACCGGGTAAGGTCTCCAGGCCTGGCATAAATCTAACCTCAGTATTTCCCCAGCAGACATGGAAGCTAAAAAATTCTTCAGGAAATACTTAACACATCCCTGGAATATAAATGCTGAAAGTGTAAAGGCAACCCACTCTACAACAGGATTTCTGCTGCTGTCCCAGCCCAGCCAACCTCCTCCTGCTTCTGCAGTTCTCCACAGATTATTAATCACAAGTGAAAACATACAGAGCAAGCTTCCTTTTCCTTCCCAAGTCCAAAGAGTCTCCTTGCAGTGTCTGCTTCTCACTCGTTTGTTTTTTCTTTCTTCTCCCCTCATCCACACTTAAGGAATTGATAAATGTCTCTTTAAGGACGTGTCTGCCGCCTTGCCGCGCACCCTTATAAATCAGATAAATATCTCGAGGATCCTTATCCTGGGAAAATTGAGATAATTGCACTAAATTGAAGAGCTGCTTTTTTTTTTTTCCTCACCCCCTCCCATCCTTCTTCTCTTTTCAGCTGGAGTCTCTTGTAGTAACAGGTGTGCTGACTGCTAATTCCTGCACAGGAATTACCCCCTCCATCTGAAGGGATGGCCCTCAACAGCTCCAGGCTACCTCCTGAAGTGAATTTTAACCAAGATACCACATCAGTCAGGAACATTTTCATAGCTCCAGCTGGGTCTCTCCTGGAGCAGTTCACCCTCGCTGGTGCACTTCTGACACCTACCTGCCCAGGAAGCATCTCTGCAGTGTGATTGGAGTAAGGAGTAGAGCAAGTTCAGCTCCAGCACTCCCCTTCTGCCAGGGGCTGGTGCTGTAGCTGGAAAAAGGGATAAAAGAAAAAAAGAAAATAAAATGGAAGGCTGGAGATGAGTAGGATTCAGATAAAAGTAGATGAGGCATTAAGAAAAAACAGAAAAACTAGCATGGTAGTCAAGTCAAATCAAGTCAAGTCAAATCAAGTCAATAAGGCCCTCAGTGATCCTGTGTTCCAAGCAGGTCCTGAGATACCTCTTTCAATCCTTACCTCTTGGTCCCATGGAGGACAGAGGAACACTGGGGGAGGCAAAGATCCCAAAATCAGTCCCCATTTCTCATCATCATCACCATTTGCTTCTCCCCTACCTACAGAAACGAGAATACCTCCCAGCAGCAGCACCAGTTACACTGAGGTGTAACTGAGGTGTATCCCTCCCCTCCACCAAAGGTGTCAAAGCCACCAGAGGAGCAGGGGACAGGGTAGCAGGTAAAGAGATCAAGGAACAAACTGCCACCCTGCTGATTTTCTCCCAGGTGAAGAAAACTCTACAAACCAGAAACCTACAACTGTGTCAGACTTTTGGTGCTTTACAGCCAAGCACACAGGAAAATTGGGACTGTCAGAGGGACTGAAGGTGACTGATGCTGCAATCCAAAGGGGATGATTACTTGTCCAAGAGATTTCCAAGGAGCACCTGAGGTCACCAAGGGTGCCAGAAGAAAGGATTTTTAGGTGACTTTGCATAAGACAGGGAGATAAACTCAGAAGGTTCTCAGTGAGCAGAGATGACTCTACATGCAGAAAACTCAGGAGGTGGCAGGATTGTGATGTGAGGGTGCTGAAGATGGCTCTCAGAACCACAGCACAGATTAGACCTTCCAGCCCAGCCAGCTCCTCTAAAGCATTGGCTGGGGGAAAGCAGAGCAGACTGGCTCCAAGCCCCAGGAGATAATTGCTGAGCTTGGGCAAGTGGCCTTGAGCCTGCAGGTGGGTTGAGAGAGAGGAGGACAACAGCTGCTCCTACTTCACCCAGGTCCTCCTTGCCAGGACAACCTTTCTTCATTCCCAGCAAAGCACCACTCTCTGAAAATTCATCAGGGCCCATTCTGTGGTAAAAGCTCTTGTGTACACCAAAAATAGCCCAAGAGCCCATGCAGGGCTGAATGAAGATGACTGTGTGGTGGAGCAAAGTGGTTCAGAGCTGTGAGTCCACCCATCCATGTCATCCACATGGACCCACTGTGAGTTTGAAAGTAGCATCACCAGCCAGAAAGGGGCTCCACAGCTCCCCTCAACCCTTGCCCTGGCTCTGCAAAGAGGCTGAGTGCATCTTTCTGTGCCTAAGGGACAGGACGACCCCCACCCAGCCTTCAGTCTCTCCTGGCATCAGCAGGCTCCACACAACATATCCACGGCTCTCAGGAAGAAAAGGCTTGATGGTGTTTTGACTCCTTTCTCAGAGACTCCCACATGGCACTTTACAACCCAACTTTGCTCTTAAATACACACCCTGGGCTGCATCCCAGAGATGTGTGTCAGGCACGAAGTGCTGTCAGTCAGCCCCAGTCACAACACATCAGGGCTTAGGAGAATTCTGACTGATCAGGGTGAGGGGGGAGGGAGTACAGGAATGAGAAGAAAAGGCTGAACAGAAAAAAAAAAATAAAAAGAGAAGAGAAAGACAAATCAAGTGGGAAAATGGCAGAACTATTCCATACATGGATACAAGAATGTTTTTTATCTGTGATACAACAGCACTGTCAGGCACCAAAAAGGACAAAGATGTTCAGATACAGGGTCCCAGGGGGCAAGGTGGGAGAAGCTCCTGGGAGGGCTCCTGGGCTGAAGTCCTGTGGCTCTCATCCATGTGGCTTCAGGCAGCAGGAGATGAAACACACTGCCATATCAGCAGCATGGCAATTAATGTAAAGTGGGCTGTAGGGACAAAGCTACCAGATAAAATGTGTGCCTGGCTCAATGCTGCTCTGGAGCTGGCTCTGATATCAGCACCCTCAGCCAAGAAGGACCAAATGGCCATGGCACTGTGGCTGCCTGTCCTGTGCCATGGAGGGGTTCGTGGAGCACAGGGAATGTTCACTGCAGGAATGACTCAGGGCCACCATCCCAATGCCTTCCTACACAGAAAGGTACCTGCAAGCCTAATGGACAAGAAAGATAAAGCTGGACAAAATAGGAACAATTGAGGGATCAACTAAAGCTGTGCTCATTTATTGGCAAAGGTGAATGCCTTTGCATGTGGATTCAGAGGAATGTCTGTGGGAGGGCACTGCAGTGGAGAGAGAGGAGATCCCTCCCCATTCTGGGAGATTAAAGACTTGGAAAGGAGACCTGGAACACTGCATAAAAGCTTGAGATTACTCAAGTATGCTAATTCCATGAATTTCAGTATCTCCCACCATGCATGAAATGAGTAAATATTCATTGGGCTGAAGAAAAAGAGAGGAGGGTGGTGAGCAGAGATGACTCCATAGCATAATTTATACAAGTACTCCCTGGACCCTGAACAGGAACCCACATCTCCCCTACTCCCAGGTGAGTACCTGAGCTTCTAGGCTGAAAGCCCTGCTTTTTTTCACTTCCTTACTGCAACACAAGGTTTAAAAATATTTAATTACTCCTTCCGATGTTGAAAAGTTCAATAGGAGCACTGAGCAGATTCTCCTGCCACCTCAAAACCAGAATTACCTGACAATCAGGAGGGTCTTTCCAGGTGGGTTCAAATCTCTTCCAAAGGGAGAAAAGATAGGAGCAGGGAGGGCTCCAGCCACTACACTATTGTGTGAGAGTGGCCTAAGTTTCAAACTCCATGCAGAACCTGAACTCTGATCCATGCCCAGAAGATGCCTCACAGATTGGACTTTGCCAGTAAGCCAGACATGCTCAGAGTAACATGGTGCTGCAATGGCACCGACTGGTTCAGCACAGAAAACAGGGATGGGTCTGGCAGAGAGACAAGCAGAACCTCAGGGAGGATGGGAAACACAGAAACATGGCAATGATATTGCAAGGCAGCTGAGCAGGGGCTCTGAGGATCCAAACTACATCTCTAAAGCTGTTTTTGTGTTTGGGGCACAGCATACCTGGGGCTTGCTTCTCCACAAATCCATTAAAGAGGACAATAGACTTGTGCTCACCCACTTCATGAAGCTGATACAAGAGAAGGAGCTGCACGAGGAGCCTGCTGCTCAGGAAACCATTCCCATGCAAACTCCAGTGCATCTCATCTCTCTCTTGTCTACAAGGAGGCACCATTGCCTCTCCAGCTCATAAAAGAGGTGAGGGGCACAAACCATGAACAATTTCAAATTATTCATCACTGGGGCTCAGATCCCCTTGCATAAGCACTGTCTGCACTTCTGGTTTTGTGGGCTGAATTTAGCCAGCTCAATTGCTTTGGATTTTTCTTTCAGCTGCATGAAAGACAAAGGGAATGAAGTGGGTGGTGTACACTCTGACTTCATGAGGCATTTGCTAATCTCGGAGGAGGAATCTCATTAGAGAAATTGAAGAGGTCATTAGGGGTAAGGATGGGAAGCTCTAGAAATTACACATCACCTAGAAAAATGACCAGAAGAAATGGGAGTCTCTGTGAAAGCTGGCTCAGGGGGAAAAGTGAGTCCATCATTCTTGCTTCCTTATGTTCACTGCATTCAAAATCACTGATGTGGTGAACTGACCCTGGATGGATGTCAGGTGCCCACCAAAGCTGCTCTACCACTCCCCTTCTCAGCTGGAGAGAGGAAATATAGTGAAGATTCAAGGGTCAAGATAAGGACAGGGGGAGATCACTCACAACTACCACCATGGGCAAAACATGAATTCATTATTTCGTTTTGGGGAAATTAATTTAATGTACTCCTGTAAACCTTGGGATCCTGTGCTCAATCACTTACTCTCCCCTTGGAAGAGAACTTGTGAGTCAGATCAGCAGGCCCTATAGCTGAGGTAAGGAGCCAGCATTTTGCAAGTCCCTTTTTTGATCCAACAAAGGAAGAAGAAATGGCTCTAATGGAGAGCCTTGCCTTTCACTGGCTCATCTGAATCATAATTAGAAAGTGCTGCAAAACATCTCTGCAAACCCAAGAGGAAAGGAGCCTGCCCTCAACCTGTAGGGAGATCATTCCAACAGCACGTGCTTGCAAGCCCCAGCCCGGCTCTGGCTGGGTTAATGTGACAATCCATTTCTGACAGCGTGTCAATACAAAGCAATTTAGGAGTGCATGAAAAATCGACCCGAGGTAACAGGCAATTTCTCCGCTCTGCTGGTCAGACGGAAGCAGGGACCAACGAGGCCACAGTCTCAGAGCACTCTGAGCTTGGCCAGCACGTGCTGGCATCTCAGCAGCACTCAGAGAGAGGGATGGGACAAGGCAGGGCAGGACACTGCGGTGGGACACAGCCTCGAGATGGTGACAAAGAGCTGAGGGTAGCATCCCATCAAAATTTTGTTAATTGGGGAATATTTGAATATGTAAAGTAACAAGCTGGCTGAAACAGGGTAGACAGACTTAAACATACAGATGGTTACAAGGCAGAACCTCAGCCTTGGCTCCCTGTGGGCAGGGAACCACTGACTGAACCTCGCCAAGCTGGAGAGGGGCAAGCAGGTGGTGCAGAAAACCCAAAAACTCAGTTCCAAAAAGTCACTTCTTTTAAACCAGACCCAGAGCATGCCTGGATCCAGCCCCAAGCACTAACACCATGCTGCTGCCCTTCTACCATGTATTCCAGGAGCACATTTCACACTGGTGCATCTCCCCATGCAGGGACTGAGAGCCCATGGGAATTATCAGGGAGGTGATGTGGGACAGGAATTTGAAGGCACTGGCATCACTAAAGGCTGACCTGCCCTCCTTCCCTCTCTGTCACAGCACAGATTGCAGGGAGGACACACTCATTTGCCTCTTGCCCACATGGTAGCCACCAGCAGCCATCTCAGAGTGCTGCCTGCATGCTGTGAAGGCACCTTGGCACAAACACCAGGGCTGGCTTGGAAAAGCAGAGGGTGAGCCCAATCCAAGCAAATCTGTTTGCAAATGCAGAGCACAGCAGCAATGTGCTGGCAGTGCTTATCCAGCATGATGGGCTGAGGGACACTCCCACCACACTAAAAGCATCTCAGTCTGTCATTATTAAAGCAGAAAACACAACAGATGCAGCCTGTGTCTCCAAGTTCAAGCTTTTGCTCCCTTGCAACCCAGGATGTTGCACTCTGAAGAGTTGATTCAGATCACTCACTCACCTAGAAAGGCCAGAAGTGCCACCTCCTCCAAAAGAGTCAGGAGAAATCACACTTGCTGCCTATTTTTTGGATGGAACAAACTTTAAGCCAGGCTGAGCTTCCCACCCATGCCACACACAGCAACTCTGGAGGGTGCCAAGAATGGTAATGCAGAAGTCAAAAAAAGGAAGAATGGATACAGAGAGGAAATATAACATTGTTGTAACTCTGCCAGAATAACATGCTGGTTTAAACCCATCCTTGGACATATTTTTATCTGGGACATCATGGGATACAACCAGGGAGGCAGGGTTTGAGGTTGGATCCTTTTTGTGTGGTTGCATTAAGACTAAGATTCCCACTTTATTTTGATTTAATAAGCTAGTTAAAGCGTGTTAACAAAATTAAAAGCCATTATTGAAGGCAGATGTACTGGTGCACAAATAGCTGAGCATCAGCATTGACTTTAGATGATCCACAGCTTCAGTGTATGCTTCTAATAACCAGCTGCCACTTACCAGAGATGTGGTAACTCTTATTAAATCCTAAATGGGCATGTGGATGTTACATGTAAAGTAGTATTTTCCCCTCCTCACTTCTATTTTTTCCCACAGGCAACTGAGCCAACTCACAAATTTCCTGCATCATTTTTTTCCCTTCGTTAATGGGATGCATGTTGAGATCAGAAGGGCCAAATGATGACCTGTGTTTTTGGTTTTTACATCCCTTTGGAAAAATCCATATGATGCTCTGTGTGTCAGAAGAGCTATAACACATCCCAGATGCCTCAGCACTAGTTGCACTTTTTCTGCTTGAAGCCACCAAGGTCCCCTGAGAAGCCATTCAGCCACAAGCCCAGTTTGTCCAGCCCTGCCGTTTTCCTGAACAGCTCTGCAGTAACAGGCTGGTGAGCCCAGCTCCTGGAGGAGCCACCACCACCAGCCCAGCACAAACACCTCCTCCAACACAAACTGCATGTTCAGGGGATCCAGAAACTGGGGCCTTGTTGGGCTTGTGAGAATCAAAATCTGTTTCTAGAATGGGAATAGGGGAGAAAGGTTAAGAGAGAAAATCAATCTCACTTGCAAGGTTCCAGTAGGACTACAGTAGAACAAATTGAAACAGTGCTTGAAATCAGGACAACCCTTCTGCCATCCACTGTTTTTCACATCTTTGGCCTTTTAACTGAGGTAAATGCACTCGAGAGTGCAGGAGTCAGTACCACCCAGCACTGTGGTCTCTACAGGATGCCCTCAGGGAGCTGCCCCTGCCCAGGTGTCAGCCACACTCACCAGGCAGGTGATGCTGCAAAGCTTTGCCTTGGTCCTTTCTCCATGAGAAGGAGCTGGCACCCTCCTTTGACTCTGCTTTTCCCAGGAAGACACACCACAGAAGAGCATCTATGTAGCAGGAACAGGCTTTCCCTGCCCACAGAGATGAGCAGCTGAACTGCCTGCCCCAGGCAATGGTCACTGCTGCCCTGGGGAGCAGAGGAGAGCATCAGGGCACTTGCTCTCCTCCAGGTGCTGCTATCAGCCATAACACAGGATATTTGTGGTCTAAACCTTTCCATCCTTATGTCTGAAGGTCCTGTACATGGTGCTATCAATCATTCAGAGAAATATTAAACTGCTGGAGAGCTGACGATATCATTTGCTGTGTTCATTCCCTTGAGGATCAAGTGTCTCAGCAAGAGCAGGAGCAGAGGCCAAACACAGAGCCTCCCCTATCCCTGATCTCATTACAGCCCTGCTGCTTCCACAAACCCCTTTTCCCTTCAGGTCTCTCTTCCCACAGCATTGACCACAGCTCATAAATTAATAAGTGCCTGTGTTTTTTAAAATCAGGTTTGTGGCGAGCAGATGTTGAAGATGAAATGGAGGGGAGAAAGGGGAAGAAAACAAAAAACAACACATACAAACAATTCAAAGACTGTGAAATGTTTAACAACATGTAAGTCCTTCAAAGCCACAAAACCCTTGGTCCCTATCCCTGGCTGGATTCACTAATAGGTTTGCTGCCAGTGCCAGTGTGGAAAGCAGGGGTGCAAAAGGACCCAGACCCTCTGTTTTGCCTCCAATTATGTGCCAAGTTAACACTCAGGGGAAAAAAAAAACAACCAACCTAATCCACAGTCATTCTTTAATACTGTGCAGCTTATTAGAAGCAAGAGGACAAGATAATCCACCCAGACTGGCAAATTGGAGGCTGCTCATTCTCTCTCCAGAAGAAATCAGCTCATGTTTTCTCCTGAAGATCCCAAGAGGCTCAAGTCCAGAAGGCACTGAGAATACACTACAGAAAGGAAAAAAAATTAAAGGGAAGGTAATTATGGAAAAGGTTCAGAGGAAAACATTTCTGTAGTGCTGCTGGGGCCGAGCAGGAGCAGCTGGCTCCCCACTCCTGGTCACCAGAGGATCACACTGGAGAGACAGAGCTGGGACCAGAGCTGTCAGAGGGATGGGCAGCTCCAGGGATTGGGAACCAACAACCTCAGCTACAAAAAGGCTGAAGGATAAAAAAAGAGACTGTCTGTCCTGCTATGCAGCCAAAGAGGTCAAGGCTGGCCAGGTCACACAGATGGAAAGGGCTGGGCAGGGGGATCTCGATGGAGGGAACTCACTCAGCACGTCTGTTCTGATCCCTGCTCTGCCAGCTCCCTCAGACAAAGGGTGGGGACACTTCAGAGGGACAAACACACCCAGTGGGACTCAACAGCTCTGCACTGCATGACCCCAGGGGCTGGAGAGGTGTCAAAAGCCAGGAGGAGCAACAAACCTGGTGGAGCAGAAGAATCAATGTTTCCCTCAGGAAAGGTGGGAAGGAGGAGGTGCAAAGCCAGCAATGCCTTCGTGAATGGGATGATGATGAAGACACATGACAGGATGGAAGAAGATCATTTTGGGCCACTACCACTTGGACAAAAAAGTCCATTGGAGAGTGCTGAAAATTTCGATGGACACTGAAATTTCTGTTAATATTATTAACAGAAAGAGAGAAACTATGAAAAATGCTCCTTCTAGTAGACTAACTACCAAAACAAACCTAAAAATGCAACAGTAAAATCTCACACATCCTAGCTGGAACAGTTCAAGACTTGAACACCAACTGTAGATGCATCACCAAGACATGATTGTGATTCATACTCAATATTGGAGAATGATAAAAACAGAGTGGAAGAGATGGAACTGGAAAATAGCCTTGGACAGACTGATTTATTTAAAACTCATGCCTCATTTTGACTTATCTAAACAAAACAGACAGATAGACAACAGCAGAGTGCTGCCTAAAGGTTCCTGGTTTCAAAAGGGCAAACCTAGCCTTGCCTATAAAAGGTAGGTTCAAATGTCTTTGAACTAAAAGCAAAACTCTCTGGGAACTTCACCCCAAACACAGAAAAATAGTGAAGGAGTAAATCCTGGGTGGCTCCTAACTTGCTGGAATGAGTAGAGCAATGCAGGTAAAAGGAATAAGAAGACAGCAAAGACAAGGAAATTTTTAATCAGCAAAGAGCAAAATTTTAGGGGCTGAAAATAGAAGAGATGGAGTGGGATATGCCAAACATCAAAGGAGTTAGACCTGAGGAAGGTTATTAAATAGTGAAAGGTTCTCTGGTCATGCAAACACAAAGGTAATAAAGACAGAACAAGCAGAGCTGTGATTCAGTCTGGGGGAAGAGAGTTCACAGGAAATCCAGCTGAGGTCCCAGGACTGAGGGAATTCTTCTCAGCAGCTCTGGACAGTGACAATAATTACAAGCACATGAACTTAGCTAGGTGACTGATATGGAAAATGTACTTACCACAGCTGGGACAGGAGTGAAGACCCAAGATCTTCCTGTGATCAAGTCACAAGGCCAGGTATTTCAACCCAAATTCCTGGAGGAACTATTCCATAAACAGATTGGGGACAATTCGCCAGTAAGGAGGTGAGGAGCAGAGAATGCAGTACCTGTAAGTAAGAAGGGTAAAAAAGCAATCTGAGCAGCTGTCACCCCTGGCTGTGAGCAAGGGAGGGAGCAAAACTGGGCAGGGCTGTGGGGGATGCTGGACTATCCCACCTGGGATTGTTTTTATTTTTATCTCACTTTTCTGTGTTGCTAACTCATCTTCTAGATAAAGGAAAATGCACATTTTAGTGAATCATTTAATGCAGGGCCATGGTGGAAAGGGATTTGTTGTGATGAAGAGGAAGAGGCAGAGTAGGATTTGATGGAGCTGTAGCTGTGGACAAGGAGAGGGGTGCAGCTTCCAGGGAGTTTGACAGTGGAGTTCCCAGCAGAGTGGTCTTAGGGCTTGCCCTGGTCAGCAATTTCCCTAGTGAGTCCTTCTTAATTAAATTAAACTAGCCTATGAGAAGCAGGAGAAACCAGGGAAGACAATATGGATATCACACTGGAAGCACAGCTTGAGCATGGCTCAATCCCTGAAGAAAACCACGTAGTTTTTGAGAATTTCTGCTGCAAATGGGGAATTCACAAGTAGAAAATGACTGAAGAGGAAAAGGCTTTGATTCTAGGAGTCAATTACAGGCTGGTTAGTGAGATAAAGCCACCAAGCAGGTAAATTTGATCCTAACATGTATGCAGGGGAGGATTTCCAGCAGAGGAAAGTATCTCCCAATTCACAAATTAAACTGGTCAGTCACACTCAAGAGCAGCAATAGATGCAAAAAAAAAGGCTGTCAGGATAACCAGTGGATGGAAAACAGCCCAAAAAGACTGGGTACATGAATTTTTTATTTATCAGGCTGAAGGAGATGTGATTTCTGTCTCCATTCCAACTGTAGTCAGTAAACATGAGAAAAAGCAATGGTGGTAGAAGGATGACATGAGTACTAAAATATGTCAGCTAGAAACATGTCTGAGCTCAAAATTATTCCTCACCAGAGTGGGGAGGCAGCTGGGGCAAACAATGAAAAACAAGGAGGAAGTATTTTTGAGATGGTTCCTGCTAGGGGTATGAAAGGGATTTTATGAGGTGGTTCCCAGCTGGGAATTTGGCCAAGGTACTGGGGTTAACACACCCACTACTCTGAAAAGTACCAAGGGATTTTCAGCAGCCAGAAATTGCCAAGACCTTGGTTTTAAATCTCCACTGCTGAAATGCAACTATTTATTCAGCACAGTTCCACTTGAGCAACTATGTGAAATGCTGCTCTGAGACTCTCAAAAGTCTCCTGGGGAGCAGGCAAAATATATATATATATATTCTGTCTGGAGCTGATTCTCTTTCCACACTTCTGTCCTTCTCATCCTGCTTCACCACTAACAGGATTTGCATCAGAGCAGCCCAGCTCTCAGAGCCAGGCAGCTCCCAGCCCCTCTCCCTGAGCCTGTCACACCGTGGACACATCACCTTCGGACATCTGAGCACGAGGAGCAGGGTCCTGGGCAGCCAGGGGGGACACTGGCCACACAACAAACACCTCTGTGCCCCTCCTGGCAAGCAGAGAATGAGTTCAGGCATAGCAGGGTATTGCACAGTTTAGACATGTCCAAGCAATTCCAGCTAGGAGCAGATGCTTTCAGAGCCACTCAGGACTTTCTTAATAACACAGGCTTACCTGGGCTGAAAGAAAACTGAGCCATCTTCATCCTAAGCCAAACAAGAATATACCAGCAGCCTCCATGGTCCCCAGGTAGCAAGGAGCTCATTTTAACAGGCACCAAGTCTTTATGCACAGAGGAACAGTCACTGTTTGGAGCACCCAGGTGTTCCAGTACCTGTGTATAATTTTTTAAGAGCTCAACGCACTGTGTTTTCTTGCAACAACCACCAGACTCTGCAAAAAAAAAAAAAAAAAAGACTGCTCAGCCGGGGCTCCCTGTTTTGGGGTGAGTAATTTTTGGTTTTTAAAACCTTGTGCCTTCTCTTACTCCCTGTTATTCGTGCTGAATTATACAGGTGAAAGAGTCCATAGCAAAGCCTGGATGTGAACCACTACAAGTCCTGCCCTGCCAGCAGTGACCAGCATGCACAGCACAGTGTGGAAATGCCAAAGCACCACAAAAGAGCAAACCTGAGCTGACTAAATCCTCCTCCAGCTGCTTGTTCATCCCTTGCTGCTCAGTTTGGCAGCAGGGCTGAGCCAAGAGGGCAGCCCAGATGCTGGGAATGGGGCAGCAGGCAGAAGGGAGCTCTGCAGTGGGCTGCTCTTCCCACAGGTATTTACATGAGCAGAGAGGTGGATGGATGCAGATGGAGTTGTTGACACACAGAGGTTTAGCAGTGAAACCTCCCAGTCCTCTGAGCCTTGGCACAAGAGTGGCAGGTCAGTCCCCAGCACAGTGATTCAAATGTTGCCGACAAGGTGGGGTACAGCTGACACTTACCTATCCTGCTCCTTGTCCCAAGGAAGCACCTTTCACCTCCCTCAGCTTTGGGAGGCTGTCTGGAGCCTAAATCACAGCAGAGAAGGGCCAAGCAAACTGCATGTGATGCTGGGAGAGCCGTGCCCAGTGCTGACCTGTGCCACCCCACAGCCAGCCCTGCCTTTGTACCTCACACCCGCTGGTGACAGTGCCACCGCCACCCCACACCCCTCACACTGCCTCCCACCACCACCCTGCTGCCCTCACAGGGGCCAGGAGGGGCCCAGGCTGCCCATGCCCAGGGGTGCCCCTCTCTCCCTCCTTGGTGCCCCCACCCAGGCCCATCTCCCCTTGTCCCCTTCCTGCCCTTCCCCGCTTGTTGCACAAAGGGCGCGTTTGACCTCAATCTGTCTGCTCAGATTAGAGTCCAGAGCTGTTCCCCTCTGCTGAGCACAGAGCCCCAGCAGGGCTGGGAGGACACATCTGCCACGCTGGGTTATTCCAGAGGGGCTCAGCCAGGGCTGCCCATCACAGGGCATGGGGACACAGAGGTGACAAGGGGCAGTGCTGGCTGCACCTGCCACAGCCACTGCTCCTGGCTGCTGTGGGACACAGGCACCACCCCACCAAGAGGTGGAGGTGAAGCAGAAAGGGTTAAGTGGTGAAGGAAAAGTGGGGACTTCCTGTTATAATGGAGTGGAGATGGTTGCATAGGATGAGCTCCAGCTGTAGGGGTCCTTTGGGTTTGCAGCATTTTATTCACAAATAAAAATAAATAAAGATAAGTATAGAAAATGCAGCAGGGCACGGTCTTTGGCCCAAAGTGACTCAGCATGGCTCAAAACAGCTGCACTCTACAACCTGTTCCCAAAATCAGTGACCTCACTCAAACTGCTCTCTGGGAGGCATTGTTGCCCATGACATCCCAAAAAAGTGCCTGGTCAGGAGACAGACTCCCACAGGAATCCTCTTTAACTTCACTGCATCCTGTCCCATGCCACAAGCACCTTCTGTTCTGGCTGAAGTCCAGCACCACACCAAAGATGTATCCAAAGGAAGGACTGGAGAGAGGCAGCAGAGTGCAGGATGGACCAGAGGGAGGAAGGAAGGTGCCTTCCAGCACCAAATGGGTAAAAAGGACAGAGACATTTGCACAAGAAGCTGGCTGGTCAGTCTGGGAAGAAGCAGGAGTGTGACAGCTACTATAACAATCCTCACATGCACACAGCCCAGCAAACTGGTCAGGAGGGAAGGGCAGCAAGCCCTGGGGGCTTCCACTGTGTTGGTTGAGGATGACAGGCCAAGTCTGACAGCTCTGTGTGCTGTCACCATCTATTGTGTTGCTGAAGGACAGCAGGGCCAGCACAGTGCCCAGAGCCCCAGTGGGTGCACTTCCAGACAGCCTGGCACAGCCAAGCACTGTCCCCAGCTGCACACTCCTCTCCACACCAAGCCTCTCTCCTCTCTCTCTTAGGAACAGCAACAGAAGGATTTCCCCCTCTTCAGAGGACAGGTCTGCTGGCAGCACCCAACCCATCACAGAAATTTCTGACTGAACCAAAACCAGCTCTACAGGAGGGACCATCACATCCAGTGCCAGCATGGTTAATGCCCTGGGGACATAAAATTTCCCACAAGGTGAAGGTTGCAGCCCACTGTACTGCACCAATGTTCTGCACCACAGCAGCTGATTAACACAGTGCTGGGACTGAACAGCAACCTTGGACCCCTGACCAAGCCCAGAGCTACTGGCTGTGGGGTTCATTCTGCTTACTCTGCAGAGCAGGGTCAGCTGGGAAATGTAGATTCAGCTTGTGAAATGTCTCAAAACCTCAGGTACTCAAGTCAGATATTTCCAGCCCAGTTCTCCCCAGTGAGCAAAAGAGGTGTCAGTGCTGAAGCAGAAGCTCTGCTAAGTCTTAGTTGTTTCATCCATGCCCAGAACTTCCAAGATTTTGTCCCATCCAGTGACAAGGACATATCACAAACACACGAGCTGTGGCTAACATGCACATATCTCACAGAGGATGTCTTTCAGCATTCCTCCTTCATTTTTACTTGCTCTGTCCATCACCCAGTTTGGAGTCACTGCCCATCAGACACACATTGCTGATAGCCCCCAGGTGAAAATCCAAGGGGAATCCCAGCTGAGAAGTGATGAGTCCAAAAGGGTTAGGACAATCCACACTCCACCTGTTATCTGCTCATCTCCAAGGGGAGAAGCTCTGGGGTTACAGCTCTGCAGGCAGGAAGCCCAGCATTGCCACCCTGGGACTGCACTGCCTGGCCTGTCTGCTCTGTCCCTGCAGCCACTGAGGCTCAGCCAGCAGCTGGGGTGCGTGGTGACACAACAGTGACATGACAGGGGCCTGGCTGCAGCTTTGTGCTGGAGGCCAGCCTGGCTGCTGTGTCCTGGGGCATCAGCAGCCAGGAGACAGGCACGTTCCTGCAGCTGCCCTGATGGCCAGCCTGGCTGTGCTTTCCTTCCTCTGCTCCCTCGACCCTGCCTAGCCCACAACCCAAAAGTTTCCCCTTATTTCATGCCAGTGACACAGAAAAACAGCCATCAGGATGGGGGGATGGAGTCAGATGCCAGCGTGGAGAAATCCTCCAAGTCAGACACACAAACAAACGCAAATCACCGCTTCTCATGGATGTCACAGTAAGTAGCACAAACTGTAGCTGCAGGAAAAAAATCCAATAGACACCAATTAAATGCATGACTTGACTGCCTCTGCTGTGGCAGCCAGTGGTGGCTTGCTGGTGGCAGCAAAGTATCACTGGTCACTGCTGACACTGCGGAGCTGCTGCCTCTCCCAAGGGATGCCAGGGACAGTCAGTCTCACCAGTGTGACACATCCCTGTGTACCAGCTGGCTTATTGCCAACTAAACCATAAAGTCACTCATGTCCTGCCTTAAAAACAGGGGACTGTCACTCTGCCATGACCCCAAATCTCCCTGGAGTATTAGCAGGGCATGAACCCAATGGTAAAAAAGAAATTTTCTGGATTGTCCAAAATCTGGGGTAGCACAGACAAGGGCATGTCTGCTGTTGCAAAGGTCCTGCCACACCCCTTGACCTGACAGAGGACAGGATCACCCCATGACAGAAATCCCCAGAGCAGCTGTGGGGTAGCAGTGTGGGACAGCCAAGAGAAAACCCACAGCCCGTCCGTGAGTCACAGTTTTTCCCTGCCTACCCACAGTGATGCTGCCATCTGCCTCAGACATCCCAAAGACAACTCTGGTGTGATAGCCACAACAGCACAGTGCTGTGCCAGGCAGCCTGGCCACAGCATTCCCAGCCACAGGCACTTCCAAAACCAGCCCTCCTGGAGCTGGCAATCAGGGATGGAGTATCGTACTGAGCTGCCCTGGGATCTGCATCACACTGAACAGCTGCTGTGCCTGGGGGGCTCTGGGCCCCAGCACTCCCCATGGCAGTGGTGCCTGCTCCCCTCAACCTCTGCTTGCCCTCTGCACTGCACCCCTGGACAGGAGCATTCAGTAAATCAGAGCTTCTCTGCAAGAAACACACACATCCCTCCTTTATTTAATCTGCAGCCACTAGAGGGTAATCCAGTCCTCCAAGTTAGATCAGCTCTTGCTTTGATAGCTGGGCAGCAGGTAAGTGCCTGAACCCCAGCACTAATTACCAGGTGCCTTTCAACAGCCCTGCTCAATCAGCATCCGTGCCTCCGTGGCTAGTCAGAGATGCCTTCTGGCTACCCCTGAGCCACACAGTCTGGAGAAGGCACCCTGAGCCAGTGCCACACACTTGGGTGCAGTTGAGACTGTTTATTCCAGTTGGATGCTGCCCCTCCTCCAAGCTGATTAAGAGGAGTACAAGATAATAACACAAATAAAGAAATAACATTTTAAAAACCCACCATAACCCTGAAATCTTCATTAATTATGAATTTTGCATGGCAACTGTTACTAAGAGAGTCTCCTCTGAAACTGATGTTCAAAGAACTTCATATCAAATCTTCAAACAGTAGAGAAGGTTCAAGCTACAAAGTCGAAACATCTGTTGCTTTCCATGCATTTTTCAATGGGGAGATCAGAGAGGAGGAAAAAAGTGTACAAAATAATCCTGGTTCTGCTCTATTATTTAAATACAATGACAGTCTATGATATATACTCTGTGCAGAGAAAGAAAAAATGAAGTCAGAGTGTTATACAGTTCTACCTACTGGAGCCAAAAATATAATATACTTCAATTTGCTTTAAATTTAGCCCTTCTGGGAAATGCTGTATTAACAGCCCTTGGGGATGAAATCTAAAACAAGAAAAGAAGAGCAACTTCTGCAGCAGAAACTGTGAACTGACAGTTCCATCCCTTCTCCCAGTGCCATGCAAAGCCTGGCTGGAACGAGAAAGTTTAGAGTCAAGACTCTGGGGTGCACCTCCCAATACCACCTCACCTCATCCCTGCAGCCAGCAGGGAACAAGCAGAAAGGATTGGGAAGCACCAAGCAGGCAGGAACATCTCCTAATCTCAGCTTTGTGCCCTAAGGGCAGGCAGAAATCAAGAAACTGGTGCCTCTTCACACCTGATCAGCTCCATCTAGTGAGGTCTTCACTAGACCCAGCTGTGGCATTTTTCAAACTTTTCAGTTGAGAAAAAATAACATCATTTTAGCCCAAACCAAACCGTTCAAGCAATAAAAAAACAACATTCCCAATTTTTTTCCAAGACTTTGCAAAATATTTGGTGTCACACAGGATCGATGTTGCTTTCAGTATAACATTGACTTTTTTTTTGTTGAACAGTGAGAGGAAATTTCTAACAACATTTGGATTGAAGACCTCAATCCAACACTCAGCACAGCAACCTCTCACTACAGTACTCAGGAACATGACCCAGAGGTCCCTGCACTTGTGGTGTTTCCACAGCTTTCCCTGGAGCCCCGAGCACTGCTGCATCACAGGGCTGATCCCTGAGGAGAGAGCCTTTCTTGGGATGGGAAAACTGAAGTCAGCTCTCAAACCACGTGCCTTTGGGGGATGCTGCTCCTCTGAGAGTTAATGCTGCAAGAAACCTGGGCTCTCACAGCTAGCTTCATCTAATGCCAGGAACCAAGACCAATTAGCAAACTTCAAGTGAAGAGCTGGACATCAAGACATCTGTAACATGAGGCTGGAAACAGCTCCTGGCTCACTGCACCAAGTCCCTGCTGTCACAGACTCTGTGATATATTATCCTTTAATAGACATAAAGCTCAAAACTTTGGTGCAAATCTCCCAAAAATGAAGGTGGAATGGGGCACGAGAGATAAAGTGAGGGGCTCCCAGGGGCTTTGGGAACCAGAAATTCATGTCCAAACCCTCCTCCTGCCTCAGACCCACCAAAACTTTCCTCAATTCACAATCTTCTCCTACTTCTGTGGCAAAGGTGAGAGTCTCCCACACTCATCCCTTCTAGTAGAAAGGTGTCAAACCCCTTCAAAGAGTTTTTTTATGCCCCCAGAACCTTCATTCAGCCTCTGATGATTTGGAGGCAGCTGAGAAATTCATCTGCTGCTGGCTCAGCGTGGGCAGGGATGAATTATCAAATGCTGCTCCTGAAGGGATGTAAAACATCCTAGTGGCAGCCACACTGAGCTGCTGGCCATCCTCTTGCTTTCTGTGTAATTTGTCATTTCAATTTGGGCCCCAACAGTTCAGCAGCCCTTGAGGCTTAGATGGGTCAGAAAGCTCAGAACAAGAGGAGGACCAAGGAATTAACATTTTCAGAGAGCTCTGTCCCAGCAGCTTTCCCAGCTCCCATCTCATCCAGCCCCAGCTGGGCCCCCAGGCAGCTCCTGCCCTGGGAATCCCATCAGGTTCTGCTGGTCCTGCCCGTGCAGCCAGCCAGCAGTGGTCAGAAGCAAAGGCTGAAGCCGGTGCAGAAATTCCCTCCTCCCCAGGCAGTGCATTTCAATTACCACAGCATGGGCTTCCAAGTGGATTTATCAAACTGGGCCTATAAAGAAAATTGAATAATCTCATGCTTCAGACCTATAAAATTTAAGTATTATACTTGAAAGTACTTTGACAAAGTAATAAAGATGGAGAGTGAGGGAAAGGAGTGAGGAGATCCCCTCCGTCATGGGAGGCTTCAGGGCACATCCAGCTGTGAGAATGCATAATCTGGATGGAAAACTGATAAACTCTAAGATATAAAATGCTTGGTCACCCATTTTGTCCAACACTATTTCCCTCACTTCTGAAACTTCAGACATCTCCAAAAACTAAAGAGTGCAGGGGGAAGTTGGAGATAACTGAGACCTTGGAGTTAGATGTCCTTCCAAAAACAGCATCTGTGAGCAATCTGGTCTTCACCTCTCTGCTGAGCAGGACCAGTAGAAAGGGGATTATATAGCAACAAGTAAGATTTAGGCTGGTCAGAAGGAAAACCATACTGAGTGGAGGAAGACCTGGTGCACACTGCCATTGATGAGTGCAAACATGATGCTGTTCCTGAAAAAGGAGTTAGGGGAATATCACATCACAGCCCAGGATGAGAACACTGATGCATTGGGCAGGTCCACCATGAGGTCTTTCATGATACTAAATCAAAATTGGGATGCCAGGCAACACAAAACACAGCAACAGCAACAGCCCTGGCTCTTGTGGAGTTCTTCTTCTCCCTGCCAGCTCTCCACACCAAAGGTCCTTCTTTTTAACTCCATCCCTGACTGTGACACTAACTCTCAACCAGGGTTGTCTTCCCATATATCCTAATATTAAAAATGAACATAGGTTTCTCCCCACAATGGTGTCCTGTCCTTCTCCCTTTCATTCAAAGGGACCTCACAAGTCTTGGCCACTGTAACAACACAGTACTGGGATTAGCTGCAAACACCTCCTCCCTCTAGCAGAAAGAACACCCTTACCCTGCTGGTACTATTTTCATTGTTTGGTAGGAACAATGGTGGGAACAGTGCTCCAAGTTTTGCTTTCCCAGCTCAGCCCCTACCCTTCATCAACCCTTGCAATCTACCCTAGCTCTGGAAGCAGACAACCTGCAGTGATCACCCAGACAGGATCTGTAACCCCAAAGCAGCAGCAAACTGCAGAAAGGACTGAACTTCCTGGCTCTGCCTCCATCCCACCTCTCCAACATTTACGTGATCCAAGAGCATTAATCCAAGAAATGTATCCATAAATCCTCTCTCGTCTCCTCCCTAACACAAACACAGGGGACCCCACCTCTCTACATCATGTATTTCTAGCTGGTAACTCTGGAGCAGCACGCTCAGATACCCAAACTGCTAACACATGTTGAGCCAGCCCCAGCACGTGCAGTCCTTGCGCTGCAGCAAGCCCCATTCTGGCCTGAAGCCCTGTCCCCTGACAGGACACCAGCTGAGAGCCACCTTTGCACCCAGGTGGGACACGTGCCCAACCTTCCACTTCACATCATGGGGTTTTCCCCTGCTAAATCAGCACCCAGATCTGGGAGATGGTGCAGGGTGGTAAAACCATACAACCAGCCCTTTGGAAAATTAAAAATAATTATCCAGCCTATTAATTTCCCCCTGTGATTTTCCATCACAGTTAAACCCCTCTGGCCATTGGCTGGAGCTCAAGCAGACATCAGACCCCTCTTCCTTGCTTATTATTTACTCTCCACTCACTGCTTTTCTTCTGCCCCAGTGGCTCCACTGTTCACACATCCCTGCTCTGCCTTTAACCCCATTTTCGTTTAGGGTCTGGTTAACTCTTGATGCTGAAGGTTTTCACCATCAAAAGGCTTTGTTTCCATGGCAACTCCTGGGGGGGATTATTCAAACCAACGGGTCCAGCTAGCACAGGGTCAGCAGGATGGAGGAACCCCCAGGGATGCTCAAGTCCTGCTCCACAGTGGTGACTGTGCCTCCTCCCACCACCAATTACTGCAGATGAGAGCCGAAATCCTGCTGCCCTCTTTAACTCTCTCTGCATTAGCACTGGCTCATGGACATTTTTTTCCTCCTTTTTTTTTTTTTTTTTTGCACCATGTGTCACTAATTTTACTCATTTTCTGAGTTTGTCTAGAATAGTAAAAGATTTGATTAGAGTGTTCCCGGTTTTAATTGTAATTAGGACAGTCATTGTACGAGCTATAAAAGGAAATTGGGCTACTGCTGAGTGGAAGAGCCCCTGAGAGAATAGGAGCTGCGAAGGGAGAATTTCGTTCATAAAAAAAGGGGAAAAAAAACAGTTTGAGGAAGAAATAAAACTCCAGCTCAGGATAGTGTGACAGCCAAAGTGGTCCAGGCATCTGGGACCATAATCAAAGCACATTTCCTGGGGATTTCAGTGTTGTTGTGAGCAGTTCCTTCCCCACTGCAACTTTCTGTACGACCTTGGGCCAAGAGCTCTGCCCTCATGCCTCAGTTTCCACCACAGGGACTCATCTGGGGGGTGTGTGAGCTATTGGCTTATTTTACAATGTGCACTGTGATCCCTTGTGATATGGGAGAGGCAACCATTGAAATAACCCACCCTGTCCCCATCCCTTACCAGCAGACCCTTGCTGGAGGCACCAGAGCTGCTGAGGGACAGCACCTGCAGCAAGGGGACAGAGATGTCCCTGGCTGCCATCCAGGTCCCAAGGATGGACACTGGATATATCTGCTTTTTTCCAGCAGAGGGAGGGAAAGGCCCATTGAAGCCCATCTCAGCAGGGTTACTGCTGGGAAGAGCACCCAGAAACAGCACGTGTGTCACATCAGTCACCAGCTGAAAAGCACCCAGACACAGACAGCATGAGCCCAGGTTTGCCAGCCCAGGGTGATCTCACTGGCCACCTGTGTCAGAAACAGGGTGCTGAACCACCAAACCATTGAGGAGCAGAGGAACAGGCAAGATGCCAGCAGAGATGTTCCTCAGCTGACTTCACTGTATGGAAAAATTGTTCCTGACAGTCATGGCCAAGATTCCTAGTGGTCATGGTCTCCAGACTGGTCACTGCACCCCACTGCCACCCCCTGGAAAGGGGGACCCTCTGGAAAGGGACAGCTGGTAGTGCCCAGAGCTGTCACCTGTCCTCTGCCCCACAGTTCAGCTGGGGGGCAGCTTGCTGAGCTTGAGCTGTCAATCTGGTGCAGTAAAACTCGAGACAAATCAATTTTCCCCCTTCCCCCTGCTCTAATTCCACCAGGGAGACAGTCTTTTTCCTGAAGCAATAATTTGCCTCAGTTAAAAAAAACCCACACAGTAGAGCTCTGCTCATGGCACATTAATGTGCATCAGCCATCGCCTGCCACCTCCTAATGATCCCACCTCCGATCCGTGCCCAAAACTGTGGGCTTTTTACCACTACATTTAAAGCAAAGAACAAACATAAACCAGTTGCCTCCCAGCATGGCTGTGATTTTCATTAGTCCAGGCAGGGAGAGGAAGGGGTTGTTGCTCTGCTCAGCCCTTACTGCCTTCAAAATTTATGGATTTTCTTTTTTTTTTTTTTTTCCTTTTCTTAGCAGCTCAGAAGAAACTTAATCATCACCTCTGAGGGGGAAGAAACCCCCCGTCGTATCCTTCAGCTTGCAGGGTCACATGATGCTGCTCTGGCCTTTCCTGTGCAGTGTCTGAAGGCAGCACATGGCCTGGCACTTGCTTGTTAATGTTCTAGATGGGTTTTAATTTCTATTCTATTCTATTCATATACATAGTTATCAATTTTTTATATATATATATAGATTAGAGACTATGGATTTTATATATATATATATATATATATATATATATATATGTAAAATGTGTGAGAAATAAAGCTTCTCTCCCATGGAAAGTGGCTGCTTGAGGACTCCCCATATTTCAGCACAAGGACCAGGACTGCCCAGGGTGATGGTGCAGAGGAGGAAGGGAAGGTGCAGGTGGCCATTGCTGGAATTTGGGAATGGTGGACAAGGGAGATGCTCCTGCTGACCTTTAGGCTAAACCTGAAGAAAAGGATGAATCTAAAGTCATTTTTAATGGGCACACCAGTGGTGACATCAGTGGCAGGTCAAAGAGGTGTTGAACCCCAAGGCAAGCACTCATTTCTTTCTGGAGCAAAGCTCATCAAAGACAGGAGGAGCTTTGCTGCTGGCTGACACTCACACCACCAACATGAGGCTGTCCATGACTGTGCCCAGGGAGATCAGAGTGTCCCTGTGCTGCAGGCCTTGGTCCCCATGTCCCACATCCACTACAGCCCCAGGTGACACACGGCACTGAGCACACAGTTCTCATCTGCATATCCTGGCCCTCACTGCATGTGTGAGACAAGCAAAGGATTACACAGAGACCCAAAGGCAGGACAGCACCATCTCCCAGGGCAGGAGGAGCAGGAGGTGCACAGGGAAAGTACAAAAGCATGGTGGTGGTGAGGGGATAAAGGTTTTTTACAAAGAGCCCCAGATGAGACCTCCAGACCCCACACAGGTGCTCTGGGATGTGCCACTCACCTGGAGCCCAGGTTTGGAGGAGATGATGGCAAGGGGGCTTCCAGGAGCCCCAGGTCAGCCAGGGAGAGCACAGGGAGAGCAGCCCTCACCTCCTGACCCCGGGCAGCCCCAGGCACAGGGAGCTGCTGCAGATTTGCTGGATTAGCGCCGTCTCAGGCGGCAGCGGCGTATGTTATTGCTGGAAGGTTCACATTTTATCATTTAATCAAATAAAGTGCATTTGTGGATTACACAATCATTTGCAGGCCCTTGATAATCTTTTTCTGGTTAGCTCTGCACTAGGACTGAGGAGGCAAACAAAGACATTTGTAGCTGTCGTTGGAGGCCCTGGCTTCCTGCCAGAAGCTCTTACTTCTAGGGAAAACTGGTGCAATTTGTATTGAGGAACATCCTGGTGATGGTGAAATACTAGATATTTATTTATTTGGTCAACCAGGAGGCTTTAAAGTTTTTTCCCTGGTAAAATAATATAACAAATTTTAAAATAAAAATTCTGCTTGCAAAGGGCTCAGAGTAAAGCACCGAGGTGCAGCAAGGTCTCTTCAGAAAGAGATCTTGATCTCCATGCCTTGAAAAAAACAATGAAAGCCCCACTATAGGTTGGACTGACAACTTATTTAAATGCAGTTTCTGTACCCACCACACTGCTCACCTGTTTGATGCTCAGCTGCCACTTGCTCCCATGGCCATGAGGATGACGTTTGCAGCACAAAATTGGGGAAGATGAGGGTCTTTTTCCTGCTGCCCTCAATTAAATCCTCCCAGAAACCTGACCAAAATTCAGTTCAAATGTGATTTTCTTAAGCATTTGAAAGGTTGGTAAAAGAAAACTGCATTTTTTTGAGATAGAAAAACAAGATCAAAACAATTTTTGTTTTATTGATGTTATGGCAAAAATAGTGGATGTTTAATACCTGCCAATAGTGTTCTGGATGGAGAGTAGGAAAACTGCAAGAGAAAACATGAAAAACATCCAGTTTATATACACACTAAGTGCAGAGAAAATATGCATCCAACATCCACAGTACAATCAGCCCTGCCAGCCCATTCCCCCAGAAGACTGGCCCCAGGGCAGGAAGAGGCTAAGGAAACAATAAAAAACAAAAAGCAGCCTAATTTGTGTGATGTGGGTCTGTGTGCTACGCTCCTGCTGAGCAGTCCTGGCCCTGACCCCAAGCCCAGGGATTCACCCCCTCCTCTCTAGGAATGCCTCCCAAGCCTCCCAAGCCACCCAGCACTGCTGGGGAAGGTCCCTGCTCAGAGGAGGGTGCTGAGGTGACCACTGCTACCCTGAGCTTCCTCTCCTGGTGCTTCACTTTGGGACCCTGCAGAGCCTGCAGCACAGCTCAGAGTACCCAGAGCTACAGGATGACCCAGCTTTAAACACAAGGATCAGAAGATAGAAAAAATCAGAAGCTGGGGAAAAAAAATATGTCCTTGCAGTGTGCAGAGCCTGCAGAGACATGAGTGCAGCATCACCTCACCACTGTGCACTTCCTCCCGAGCACTTGTGCTGCCACCCCGTTATGTCCCTGTGGGAGGAAGGACCAGGATGTCTGAGAGGTGGAAGTGAAGCTGTCCCAGCCCTGGTGGCTCCTGTGGATCCCAGTCAGCAGGTATGTACCTCTCTGTGCTTGCACGGCAGGGTCAGCTCCTCTGCGTCTGATCAGCAGCTCTGGGCAGTTTGAAAGGCAATGAGTAAAATCAAATGGTTTAAAGCAATTTAACATGAGCCACCCAGGAGAGGGGCTGATGGGGAAGCCACCTAAATCCCCCTGTGAGCGTCTGGAGCTCCTTTGGTGGGTGTTAACGAGCACAGCTCAGGACCCCCACACCCACACATGCACTCTATGGCTGGCAGATGGTGATGCTGATTTGTATCACATCCCCCTGGCATAGCCACGGATTTGCCCACTGCTCCCAAAGCTGCCTGCTCCATGCACCCACATCACCTCCAAAAACACAGGCAAAACACCAGCTTTAGCAAAAATGTTTAATCTCTCCTTGATGCATGTGTTTATTTACAAGTACTAAATCTGAAGAACATTAAAATAGGAAATAGCAGGATATTTACACGATCAAAGGGCGCTTGACCAGCCGTGCTGGCCTGTTGCTTCAAGTCTGAAACAATCACAGAAAGGGAATCAGGACTCCGGAGTGCCATTTTTTTCCCCCTATTTTCTAAAACTTTTAGAGTTCTCTGCCTCTCGCCGGGTCCGCCTCAGGTTTCCCCCTGCTCCTTAAAGGACAGCTTGTTGTGCGCTTTGGTCGGGAGTGGGTGAGCCTGGGGGTCCCCACACCTCTCCCCCTGCTCCCTGTCCCCAGGCTGTGACACAGGCTCCTGCTAGGGGACACTTCCAGGCTGGACTGCACATTTTTTAACCCCAAACAGAAGCGAAAGGCAATGAGAGCAGGGAGGGACCCCCTTGTTTGCAGTGCTGGGGGATCAACCTGCACAGTCCAGCTGCCTCTGGTGGGGGGCAGAGCAGGAGTGCCCAGAAATGCAGGCTCACAACAAGGGATGCTCCTCCACCTCATCCCATTCTGGGGCATGGGCTACACCAGCAGTAAGAGGAGTCTGGTGGATGCTTCCCAGCTTCTCCACACCTTTCCCCCTTCTGAGGCAGGGTCTGACAGGGCCAGTTCTGAGCCCACCAGGCCGGTCAAGGAGGGGTGGGCAGCTGCCTGGCACAATTAAGGTCGCTGGGCATCGTGCGAAGGCAAAGGTAGCACCAAGAAGCGCCAGAGGCTGCAGGCAGCACTGCAGTGCCCACCTCACCGACCACCACCCTCCCCTCTAGAAGCAGCAAGGGGATGCCTGAGCAGTGGGGAACTGCTGGGGCATCCTTTGGAGGAGCAAACTGCAGACACCCCAAAGCTCTGCAGGAGGAAGCCAATCTGTAGGATCACACTGTGGGCAGGCAGCATCACCAGGGGTCTGGAAGAGCCAGGTCACAGCACACGGCGAGCCCAGAAAGCAGAGCCACACCATGGCACTGCCAGCCTGCTCAGCATGACCTCCCCAGGAGCCTCTCTGCTGCCCAAACCCATCTTACACCCACCATGGCCAAAAAACTCATCTGTCCCTCCAGCCTGGCTGAGGGAGCACCCACAGCGTTGCTGCTGGGACAGCAACAGCCTAATAGACCTCAGCAATTAATGGTGCTTCCAGCCCTCTTTGTCAAAAGGGAAATTTTCAGGGAGATGTTCTTAGAAACACATCTCCATCCCCTCTCAACCACCACTAAACCCATGTGCTTGGCTCCCTCAACAGCAACCAGAGCTCCCCAAGACACTCTTACCACTGCAAGAGGCAGAACCCACAGCAGTCCTGGACAGAGACCTCAAAGCCATCGCTCCCCTTCCATCACACTGCAGTGACCACCGATGCATTGCTGCCATCCTCCAGGCGATTTCCAGGACCTCCACCAGCACCACGCAGCCAGCAATGCCACAAGGAAGAAGTTTTGTACCAAAGGGAGCTGCAGGCACCCCTCCAGCCCATCACAGCAGCAGTGAATTCTACAAAGGGACCCTTGGAGGGTTCTGTCCCACCAGAGCGCCCAGGGAGATGCTGGCAGCCAGCAGTGGCCCCAGCACAGGGCACACAGCTGTCCTTTAAGGCTCTCCAAGTACCACATTTGAGATGTGAACCTCTAAAGTCTTTCTTTTTGCTGTTTCTTTTTCTTTTTTTTTCTTTTGGACGAGAAAGTGGCAAATTAATTTCAAATTAAAAAAAATAGGTAACAGGTCTAAACAAACCTCTAATATTCAATACTCGCAGTTTCTTTGTTTTATGGGTTTTTTTCTTCTGTTTCTTAAAAAGATCAACTCAGACTAAAATCTAGCACAGTCATGCAACAGCCCACAGCTCTCAGAAATCCAGCGACAGCTCAGGGTTCGTAGGTTTGGGAAACAATTATAAATTCTTTTTCAAACATAGTTTTGCTGTTGTGGTTGGATTCTTTGTCATCTTTTTTTCCTTTTTTTTTTTAATCAGCATCTTCTCTCCTTTCCCTCCTTATTAAAACAAAACAAAACCAAACAAAATTACAACATAATGAGAGATGTGCAGGCTTCAAACGATTGTTCTGCATGGTGAGCAAGGCTTGGAAGTTCCTTCCAGACCATTTGGTATCCTTTTTATTTGTTTTTTTTGCAGTGGTTGTTTGTTTTGTTTTAACTGGCTGCGTAAATTCATCTCATTTTTATATCGGTTCAATTCTCCTTCAGTTAACTATACAGCACCCCACTGGGGCACGAGAATTAGATTGTAACCACATATATATATATACACACTTTTATTATTTTTTTTTAATTAAAAACTTCATTATTTCTCCCTCTCCCCCCCTTAACTTGCAATTTAAGGGAATGGACAGAAATCAGCTGGGCTTCTCTCCACTTGGATTTCGACAGCCATCCGCTCCTGGCAGAGTGTGGCCCCGTGTGCCATGGCCTGGGCAGTGACAGGAGCTCTGAGTACAGAAAAGGAAAGGGTTTTGCTCTCTTTTTTTGGAAGTTTTTGGTCACCTGCTGCCATTCAGAGCAGCATTCAGCACCTTTTCATCTCTGGAAAGCACAAACCCACAAGGAACTGACATTTCCAAGGGGGAAGCTGAGGGAGAGACCTTAGGTCTCCAGTGAAGCCCTGTCAGGGCAGAGGCAGTGGAGGGGAGACAGGGTGACAGCAAGGAGAGAAAGGGGGAGAAAGAAGGAAAAGACAGAGAAAGAAAGGTCAGTCTTGGGTGGAAGGTCCTGCACACGTTTGGGCTCCCCAGGTGGAAGAGCAGGTGACACCCCCTGGCAGCCAGGATCCCAGTCAGGAGCGCAGAGGAGCTGCCTTCCCTTTCCCTGGGGATCTGGTCTCTTCCCCTGCATCACACAAAAAGGTGATGGGGAAAAATAAACATAAAGGAGCTTTGTTAAGGCAGCTCCAGTGCCATAGAACCTGCCACAAAAAGCCAGGTTGGCTCTCCATAAGGCCCCACAAGCATCCTCCACCCCACATCATCCCAGGACCAGCAGGAGCAAGCAGCACTGCCCAGACCACCCCACGGCCACCAAACCGGGAAAACAAGGACAAGCTCAACAAAACACCGACCATCCCTCAGCAATCACCCAGGAAAAATAAAACCAGCCTTGGGATCTCCCTTCCTCTCTGATTTTGACCTCCAGAACCACTCAGCAGCATTAAAATAACAGCATCTATCCAGCTAACAAAACTCCCAACTTTTTTTTTCTTCAATTTTTTTTTTTCGCACTAAACAACATTCAAATAAAACATGGCACAGGACGTATTTTAGAAATATCAAAGCTCAGGGATTTCTCCCTTTCCTGCCCACCCCTAAAGCCCCAACCCCATATCTCCCCAGCATCAGTCCTTTAGCTTATCTCTTAAAATCGTTTTTGTTAGTTCATTGCAAAAAATTCAGGATTTTTTTTTTCCCTCCCATTTTTTGTTATAATTTTTTTTCCTTTAAATTAAAAATTTTGTTTGTCTCGTGTAAATTGTGCAAATATAGCAGTTAACACTAGTGGCAGAAGGCCAGAGAGAGAGAGAGAGAAAGAGAGAGAGAAGGGGGGAGAGACAGAAAAGGAGAGAGGAGGAGGAGGAGAGGGGGTGGACAGCTGGGGGGAAGGAAGGGAGAGCAAGTCAAGTACAGTAAAAATAGGAGCCCACCCCCCTCCCTTCACCGAAGTAACAACAACATCCAAACGCCTTCCGAGAAAGCCCCGCGGTCCCGACCCTGCCCTGGGCTCCGGGAGTGCCCAGCAGGTCCATGGGGCGGGCGGCCCCTGCTCCTCTGCCCGGCCTCTCTGCAAGGTCCCTGCTGCATCCCGCTGGGACTGGGGGGTTTGTCTGTGGGTCAGGGAGTTCTGTCGGCGCTGCTGCTGTCGCCGGGATTTGTGTTTTATTCGCTAAAGCGCGAGGTTTCCGTGTGTGTCCGTGGGGAGCTGCGGCGGCTCCCGCGGGCCCGGCCGCTCCCAGCCCCAAAGTCTTGTGCCCGCGGCTGCCGCTGGCCGCTCCTTCCTCCATCCATCCATCATCCATCTATCCATCATCCATCCCTCCCTCTGTCCGTCCGTCCGTCCGTCCGTCCCCTGCCGGACGCTGGCGCCGCCGCCGCCTTCTCAGCTGCTTAAGGCCATTGTGTCGATCGCCTGCTCCAGCTTGCTCCGCAGCCGCTGCCTCCGCGCCTGCTCGTCCTTCTCCAACGCAGCTAAAATCTGCGGAGAGAGGGCAGGAGAAAGGGTGAGGAGTGCCCTGCTGCCCAAAGCGGCTCCTTGTGGCCCGCTGGCTCTGTGACAGCATCAGGACATGGGGATGTGGCTCCAGGGGAGATATTGTGCCCCAACAGGGCCAAAGGAAGTGCAAGGTGAAGGACACCAGTGTGAGTGGTGCCATCCACAAACCGAGCTACTGGGACCCCCAGAGGGTCTGCAGAAACACCAGGGACCTTCCTGACACTAACCAGGAGCCAGCTTGCACATGGGGAAATGAAGAAAACACAGTCAAACAGAGGGTGAACCCCAAATCCAAGCCAACATCTTCCCACCGTGTGTGACTCCAACAATCCTGTAACACCTTAGGGAAGCAGGGGTTGGGTTTCAGAGACCACAATCAAACCATGAACTGGTTCCACTTGCACGAAAACACCAAATCACAAGGCTTCAGCTGCCACCAGTGTTAAAACCTGTGTCATTTTACACAACTGGGGGGCAGTGGGGTGTTGGAAGGGGACATCAGATGCACCAGCAAAGCCTGGGAGCCCCAGTCCTGTTCAAGGGGAGCACCCACAGACACCTGAGAATGACTTTCCTCCTTTGAAATCCTTTCTCTAAAGCAGCTGCTGGTAAGGATGACAGACTGCAGGCTGGAGGAACAGTCCCCTGCCCTGGGCTAGATGTGACCGTGCCCCCAGGGCTGGGGAAGGACTGGCAGCAGCAGGAAGGTAGAGGACAAGACTCAGAGTGGGGAAAAGGGAGTAACAAAGTGTAAAACAAAGGGGCCATTGCCCTCCCAGCAGCCAGAGTCTCGTCTCACTAACATCATGCCAGCAGAGCAGAAAAGCTGATTTAAAAAAACAAACCTGACAGAAATCTCATCTCCTCGGGTGAGCTAGTTGAGAGAGCAAATTTTTTGCAATTATATATCAGGGCATCTGTCAAAGGGGACTTGATTAACCATTTCATTGGCTGCATAATTGGAAACCAACTGTTGTATAATTAATAGACTTACTAGGAGGCAGGCAAAGTCCATCAGGAGCCCTACAGGTAACTTCTTAATGGGGAATCAGCTCCCTTTGATTAAGAGCTGCTGCAGTGCTGGCAAGTTGTTGAGAGGCAGGCAGAGCGTGCTGAGGAGCATCCACCACACTGCCACAACCAGCCTCTGATGGAGCAGGACCAGGCTGGCCCCTGACTCCTGGGGCAGTAAGAGATGCCTGATGGGGACTCTCCTTCCAAAAGAGAAGGGAAAGCTACATCTGGACACTGGTGTCAGCTCTAAAGGAGGGGAAAAATCACCAGCAAGAGCTGGACACATCTGATTTACCTCCCCTGGCAGCAACAACCCAGGACAGCAGCTGCACTGGCAAGAATTCTTAGTTTCTGCCAAAAACCTACTGCTGAGGTTACTCCCCACATCCATCTCCACAGATACTCTCAGCCCTCATGCTACACACAGAGTAAAATACCTGTAGTGATACTCACACAGAAATCAAAATTCCACAAGCCTGAAAGGTGCCTGAGCTGGAACCAAATGAGATTGGTCAGATACGTGAAGGGAAGCTTATCCCCCCTACCTGCCTCCTCTACCTGTCCCAAACACACAGCTGTATATCCTGGAATGCTGAGGTACCAAATGATTCCAAAATTGCCCATGCCTTCATTTACTCATCTCTTAGCCTTACAGAAACCATGCAGGCAAAGGAAACCTGTGCTGAGTGTGGGGACACCCACGTTTGTCACCTGCTGTAAGGAGCCAGGACCACTGATTACCAAGATGCAAGTACCCAAATGAAAATTAATTATGATTTTCATTCATAGCCAATGACAGCATATTATTGCACTGAACAACAGGAAAAATTATTCTCTCCCATTTTGCATCAAAGAGGGTGCAATCGGGCTGCATATAATTGTGCTTAATGAATGAAAACAAACAAAGGGAACAGCTGCGATTTATTAATCCCATTACAAATAATAAAAGAAGTTCCTGAGAGCTGTGAACACACTTGTGATGCTCTGAGAGCAGGCAACAGCAAGACACTCAACAGATGTCAGGCTGCTGTTAGCAGGCAAGAAGAGGACCTGTGCCCTAAAGAGCAGCTCATTAATGCCACGGGTTCCTCTCACACAGCCCCCTCCACACTCTCACCCAGGGCTTGGAGGATTTATTTTAGGTTTGTGGGACTTCTAACTGGACCACAGCAAATGTAGATCTTCCAGACTGCTCCACGTTCACTCTCATGGTACACAGAGCTGTGTACAAACTGTAAAACTCCAAAACCCCTTCATGGCCAACCCATTACCCAGAGCAACGGAGCCTCTGGGATGTGCCATCCAAAATCGTTTAAGGACTGGCACAGAGATCCCACCAGCATGGTCTGGTATCAGTATATGGCTACCAGCTGCAGGGTGACCAGCACACAGCATCTTCCCAAGAACCAGGAAAGCCAGGATCTCCTCTTCCCTCCTGTAAAGCACCAAGTTCCATAGGATATTGGCCACCACAATCCCAGTGCTGACCTTAAACTCAGGAGCCAGGTGTCCTACAACCTGCCCATGGGCCCCTTAAATTCACACCTCAAAGAGGCACTGGGAGAAGCCTCTTGGGATTGCTGCATGGAACAACAGGCACCCCATTTCCTCTTCTGGAACTCTGTCACCTAAATTAGCCACCATTCAAATATAGTCATCAAATCCCTTTATTGGGACAATAAAACCTGTACTATCACGCTATGTGTATAGACTTATATTTTACTGTTGTGACATATTTTATTGCTTTAATAAGATGTAGGCTGTGGATTTGAGGAGAGTTTTGAGAAATTAATTTGTATAAATGATAACAGAGACATTCACAAAACAAGCACTGGAGAGGCCACCACATCCTCTAACATGCCTGGGGAGAGGAGTCAAACACCACCTGTGCAATTCCACAGCATTGGTACCACCACGGTGTAGGACTGGTGGCAGTGGATAGGGGAAAGCACGCTGAGAAGCATGCTTGGAACTCTGCAGCCTCATGCAGCTCATGTGCCAAATGTGTAGAAAAATAGGTGTTTCCCACATTACTCACTGCAGAAAATATGAGGAATTAGCACTGCCCACTCCAGCTCCTGGTTTCATGCCTCCCAAACCTTTCCTTCTCCACCAGCCCCAGCACAGACATGGAATATGTTACTATTCCACAGTTCATTGTGTATTTTTCTATAGGAAAAAGCAGGGGACAGCAGAAACAAGGACAAAAGGACACAAGAGGCAGCTCAGGCCTCACCACATCTTACCTCATCCTTGTACTTGGTGATGTAGGAGTAGATCTCGTGCAGGGCACTCATGCTGTTGAACTGGCTGAGGTGTAACCGCGACTGCTCCGCCAGGTATGCGCTCATGTCCTGGTCACTGATCGCTGGCATTTTAGCTATATCTGCATAATATCTGCCAGGGAGGAACAGAAGAGAGGGTCACAAATAGGGACAGGCAGGAAGGAATGGTCCCTGCCTCAATGCTCACAGAGAACAACCACTGGAAAGGCAAGTGAAGAGCATCTGTCCTCCAAGCAGTGACATACAGCCACCCATTCTAACAGTGCTCACCAAGAGGTCTCTGGGCACTCCACAGAGCAGTCAGCACCATTAGGAATGTGGTCCTGATGGGACAGCACCCAGCTCAGTGCAATTCTGCTCACCATGCCAGGAAGCCAAGCGATGATGCACTAAAGGATTTTCCACCCTCTCCTAAACTATACATTTTTTGTCCTTCCCATTCCATTGGCATGTTTGGCCACCAAACCACACACACCAGAACCCTCCACACCTGCAGCAACACACAAGGTTTTGCTACCACTCTCCTAAGGTCACCAGGTTCCTAAAGCCAACAATGCCCCTTTGCATTCAACAAAATACTTGGGGTGTGAACACATGACAAGGTGACAATCTGCCCCTGCAGCAATACATGTGCTGTGGTAGTGGAAAAACAGAGTATCCAACAGGATGTCCATCACATCCCTGAGAGGACAAAGCTGCAGCATCCCATTACAGCAGGAGAGTTACACCAAGCAGACACACCAGTGGACTGGCTGCTGAGGACTTTTTGGAAACCAGGGTTGTGTCCACAGGCCTCGTTTCAAAAGAAGCCCTGACCACAGCAAACAAGCTCTGGCTGTTCCCAGGGAGCAGTACTGCCAGCATTTCCACCTGGAAATACAGAGTGCCAGCCTCTCTCAGGTTTGCTCTGCTCCTCATGACTCCTCACTCAGTAAAGTTTCTGGTACAGTGATTAGCATCATTAGTGTCACCAGCTGAACGCTGAGATGGAACACTGCTGAAGCACTTGGATAGGAGCAGATGGCAGCAAGACCACTTGAGAAGATGAATATGAGGATGCACTCCATCCCACTGCACTGAACTCAGCTAGTGATAAACTACTTTATCACTAAAAACTGGGCAGTTTTTACAAAGAGGCTCATTCATACCCAGAAAATGATGCAAGAGAATTTCTGGATGCTGCCAGGAGAGCAGTGGTCTGAGTTGAGGACCTCTGACTAAACCAGGCATCTCCTACACCCCTAGAGAGATCACCCCAGAGTGACATTTCCTAAAGTAGCAGTTTCACATTCCAGGTGTTATCATGACTTATAGGATGGGAAGAAACAATCATTCTTCAATACAAGTGAGTGTGGCTCACATGGACCAAGATTCCAGTCACACCATCCATTTCCAAAGAACACGTGTTACCCCAGCAGGAGTCCCCTTGGGTTTCCCCAGGTTTCCCACTTCCTAAGCCTTTCCCTGTGCTATTCCTGCCTCAGATTTGCTATTCCTGCCTCAGATTTTTCAGCTGGTGCCTGAGCCACAGCAGCAAACAGACCTGCTGTTGGGACTGGCAGTCCCACTCAGCCACCCCCGCACCACTCCCATCCCTCCCCTGCAAAGCTTTGCAACTATAACTGTGCCAAAAGCCAGAAATGCTGATTAGGCCATAAATCCCTGCAGTAGAGGAACAGTAGTAGACACAGTCATCCCCTGCACAGGACATCTCTGCCCCTGCTCATCTGCTTCTGGGAGGATCATACTGGAGATAAGCAATGGCAGGAACATCTGCCACCACTGAGATCTCCCACCTCCTCCCCAGGGACACAAAATGTCTAGACCAATGCTTAACTCTGAAATGGTTTTAAACCTTTTTTCTTCCAGGCACATACACAGAGCTGAATATTTTTGTCATAGAAATGGCAAGGTCAGAGAAATTCACCTTATGAAGCTTGTGATGTTCCTACGGGACCCCACTCCAAAGCCCCATCCAGCCCCACACAAAGAACTTCCTCCTATTACAATGCAGCTCATCTCTCATCTCAGGCATCATAATTCAGGGGCACCTTTCCTTCTGATCCAAGCCCTGCCTTCCTCCAGGGAAGACACTCATCTTTGCACTCGCCTGCAAAACAGCAGGGATGCCAGTGGTGCAACAAAAATATCTGTGTACAAGCCAGTACCCAAGGATGACTTAGGCTACAAAGTTCCATCCTCACAAACTAGAGAATATGACATTTACTTTTGCCTGGACATACTTCATTCAGTTCAGTCTGTATTTGTTCAAGGTGCTGAATAAGGGCCCGCAGTTAAGACAAAGCATTGTCTTTAGCCCAGCACATAGCACAAAGAAAAAGTTGTATCAGCAACCTGAAATCTGCCATTTTTAAAGTTTTATGAAGTTCCACTTCTCAAGATGGCAACACTTTAATCGTAGATCTATTTGGAGGTTTCTTTCTAAAAGGATGAAGCTAAACACAGCATTATGCCTGAGTGCATGTATTTGCAATCAGTCTCATTCAAACCCTGACCCTTTAACACTACATTAATTCAGTGGGACAGAGGGACCTCTCTCCTCAGCTAACAGAGAAGGTGGAGGGTGTTGAAAGGTGTCAGAGGACCTGCTCCTCTCCCTGCTCTTCAGCACAGAGACAGCAGCCTGAGCACTGGGAAATGATAATTTTCAAGCATTTCAGCAAAACCTGCATCTATTGTTGTGGTACAAAAAAGGCACTTCTCTAGTCCAAGGCTGAGTTCTCACTACTTTTCAAAAGCAATCAAGAAGCAATTCCCTAGTACAAACCAAGTTTTTACAACAGAAAACATCAGACAACCTAAGAGTGGAGGCTGCTTTTAGCACCCCTTAAGCAAGTCATAAACTGCTCTTCAAAACAGTCTTTGCAAACTCATTCCAGGAGACAATCATGAGAAACCATCATCCCCCAAACAAGAGCATTACCTTTTGTGAGCATTAGTACAGTCCTGCTTCAGTCAGCTACCAAGAGAAGCCCTCCCAACAACCACGAGCATGCAGTGCAAGTCCCCCAGGAGAAGCAAGGAGCTATTGCCAAGTCTACTCACCTTTCTACCCAGCTCTTGTAGTTGGGGATGTCCTTGGCATACAGTAGTTTGTTGGAGGGAGAGTCCTTTCCTAGCTTGTGCTCAGAAGTTGAGCAGGAGTCCATGAATGTCTGAGCCACCACGGATAGGCAGGCATCAGTAATACTGTTCTTGTGAATGTCGAACACAAACTGGGGGTTCTTAATCACATTCACCCAAAAACGTAGAGGTAGACTGAGGGATGAAGGAAATAGGAGTCAGCACCTGAACCACACCCTGCAGGGCAGCTGGCACACACATGCACCTCCAGTTGTGGAGAAAGATCTTCCCATGGCCCAGAATGCTTTTGCCAGCATTCCAGGGATGCAAACATCCTGGGTAAATGGCCATTCCTCCCTGCCCACCATAAAAAGCAGTTCTCTGTGAAGAAATTCCTCAGCACTGCCAACACCTCCAAAGGCAAACCAGGGCAGTGCAGATCTGTGGTTTCTCCAAGGATCCATTCACACTGAAGAGACATTGCTGAGCCCGTGGGTCAAACCAGACATGGTCCCTTTCTCTTACATTAATAATCCCTTTGAAGTGTGGCATTTCACACATCTCCTGTGTCAGAGGAGGGAGTTAGCTGGACTCCTCAAGGGACTCATTAGTGCATTTAACACCAGAGGAAAATTTAGGTGGTCTCAGATGCTGGAAATAAAGCTCTCAGCTGTAGAGACAGCAGGTCTCCTGGCAAGCCATTGACTGGTTGTTTGCTGCATACTGACACACGTGCCACCCTCCATGGCTCCACTTCCCAATCCTGCTGCCCCTCTCCTCTCCCAGGAGCGCCTCAGAGCCTCCCCCGTCAGAAATCCTCCTCCCTCCATCATCCCCCAGCACCTACACTCAGGGAATGCTTTTATCTTAAACAAAACACACTTTGTTCCCCAGGACTTTCCTAATGAGGGTACTGGGTGCATGTACATATTTCATTTGTAAAGGGAATGGCCTGGAGAAATTAGCTCCACACGTCGAATTAGTGCCCAGAGATAAGCACAGGCATTAGTATGCAAGAGCCTGCGTGCCCAGCCCCTGAAGAGTGGGGCTTTTTTCCTCCCTTGCCTTTCACTCCTTCTTTTAATATAGGAAGCTGAGTTATAAATCAGTTCCAAGCACTTCCACGCTCTCACATCTCCATTTAAAAATGTTTCTTTTCCTGCCCTGCTAATTGCAAACAGTTACTGAACTACACAAAAGCGATTTGGCTGCCATTTAACAAATGCCAGACATGGGGAACATACATACCCGTCTCCAGTCACAGCAAAATCAGAGGGATGAAAGCAGTGAGGCAGCAGAATTGAAAAATGCCAAAGGGGGCTCGGGAGCCAACACCTGCCCCAGCACAGCACCCGGGAGGTGCCAGGAGCTGCCCCACCCCAGTGTTCAGCAGCGATTAGCAGAGCAGGGCTGGCTCTGCAAGGGCAGGAGGATGTGCACACAGATCTGTGCTAGGGCACGGCTGAGTGACAGCAAGGAGTGTGGAAACACCTTCAGGACACCAGAGATGAGAATTGGGGCTGGCATCCCTGGAGCAGCCCGGGGGATGCAGAGGCCAAGGTGAGATGGGAACGGAGCTGCTGTGACCCTCGGGAGCCATGCAGCCATCAGGGGGAGCGTGGTGCTTGGGATCTGGGGAAGGGCTGAGGGAGCACTGCATTCCTGGGATATTTTCTGCGAAGGAAGGCATGCAAGGGATTTACCCACACCCGAAATACAGAGATATGGGCCTCTCTTGTCCTGGATCATTTCCAGGTACATATTTCTGCTCCCTGTGGGAGGCCGTGGAAGCTGTGATGTTGTTAGCCCACCCCCCAGCCCGCTGTCCTTCTCCATTACCAGTTACTCTTCCAGGTGTGCCTGACATCATAATCATTGATCTGATGCTTATCAGCTTGTTCATCCAGGAAATCAAACATGTATTTGATGGCGAGGGGCAGTGCACTCCCACGGTGAGCTGTGCTAAAGATGGTCTCAAACAGGTCATCCACAAATTTCTGCAGGGTACCCTGGGGAGCAGAGAGAGAAAAGGGCTGCTCAGCAACACCCTGGGCCAGCAGAAAGGTGAATCTTTAACTAATGGTCAACCTCTAAGCCAATTTCAATTCTATTCCTACACCTGAAAGAGCAGAACAGTCTGTGTAACCCTACTGGTTCTCAGTGGTTTATACTGGGAAACAGACACTGCAGGGATAAGGTTATCTTCTCTACTATATGATCTGGCATGCTAAAAATATACAAAGAAAAACATAAAGCAAAAAAAGTGTTGTATGTGCTGAGGAAAGTGGAACATGCTGCAGTGCCAAATGCCTGGGGTAATCACCCTTCCCACATCACCAGTTCTGCAGTTTTATCCCAAACACCAAAGAGGCACCTATCCCAGGGCATCTCCGCTTTGCAGACCAGCAGCTGCTCAAGAATGCAGGGAACAGTAAAAACATCAAAAGGTGCAAAAAGCAAACAGGAAAATCCACTCAGGGGATATTCACCAATGGTTTCGACACACATACCCTTCACCTCCAGCTCAGAAAAGAGACCAAATGAGGACCTCTTCCTGTGCTAGAGCAGGAGGCTAACAAACAAGCAGTGCTTACCACTTTTGGACAACCCAAATCTCTCCCCTTCCCCACTCAGATTTCATCAGCTCTTGCTCCCTGGCCATACCTTGGTGGCTAGCAGACGGGTCAGGTAGATCTCAGAGACCATCTTGCTGCCCCGGTCGCCCTCCCGCTGGTCCATGTGGTCGTGGTTTTTCACCAGGTGCCAGAGCTTTGTGCCGCTCTCCAGGTCAGGGGTGATCATGGGGGTCCGTGAGCGCAGGCTGTCGGGGCTGCTGGCTGTCCTCAGCATGCTCTCTGCAAGCACAGGGGATGCTCCCACTCTGCTTCTGCCTCACCACCAGCCCCATCGTTCCCTTCCCTCCACAGGAGCTTTGGGATTCAGCCTCTGCAGCCACTGTGAATTGGGAGCTCTGCTGTGACCATCCTCACAGCCTGCCACATGCAAGCCTGGCTAATGTACAGGGGCCAGGACAACCATGGAAGGAATTCTGCAGAGCCTGTCCTGCTCCCAGCATGCAAGTTCCAGGATCTCAGATGCTTCCTGTGCCAGTCTGAGCTGATCACACTATTCCCTTCCAAACCAAGGCTGAAGTACACCTGCCACTGCATTCATGGGAGTCTTCAACTCTGCTCTTTTAAGTGCTAAGTGCCTCTGTGCTTATTTTAATTAGACTTCAGGGGAATGAAAGGGAAAGGATCCCTTAGCACCAGCCATCTAACATTTGCCTTTTTCCCCTGAGTTCAACACACTGCAAAGAAAGATGGCTCTGAGGGCACCTGCTCCCTCTCCAGCACTAGAATAAATAGCATTGTGCAGGAGAGCTGGGAGTTTGGAGGACTTTGTTCACATGAGTTACAGTTATAGTCACTTGCCTGTGCCTTGGTCCACATGCCCAGCCCAGTGCCACCTCCCCTACCAGCCCAGAGGAGAACGCCCATGTGCACTCACCATATCTGCTGAGGGACTTGGTGAAGGTGGAGGAATTGGAGATGTTGTATGCTGAGTTCTGCTTGGGCACCAGGGCTACTGAGGAGCCATCTGTCACCTGCAGGCAGAAATGGGCTGAGCAGGCTGCCACACCAGAGAGGCACAGGGGGAACAGCCCCAGCATGGGAGAAACCAGCCCCAGAGGGATGCAGTGACACTGTCACCACCCCAGGAACATCATCTCCAGCAAAGGAGCCTGACATATCTCTGTGACAGCTGGGGAAAGGGGCAAAACAGGAACACACCAGAAAGCACAGCATGAAAATGGCATAGTAGGGTCAGAGTGGGAAACAGCCTCTGTGAACCCTGGAAATACCCATTTAAAAGGACCAGAAATATGAGATGCAGGCAGGAAAGTGACTGCAGACCTCCTGGCCATGGCCCTGCAGAGCTGAAGCCAGCCCCTGAGACCAAGAGGAGGGAGAAAACATGTTCAAGCTCAAAGCAGCTGGTGACTGCTCCATGTTCTCCATCATGGACTGCCCTACCTGGTAGTGGGCCAGGGTGTTCAGCCTCTTCCAGTCATTGTCAATCTTTGTGGTGACATCCTCATCCTGCAGTATGATGCGGGCCATCCTGCCCTGCCGCCACTCTGTCCCCGGGAGGGAGAAGGGCTCGTGGTTAGCAGACAGCAGGAGCACAAAGCTAAGGCAAGGGTATGAGCACAGTCCCAAGGCATTTACTTAAGAGGCCTCCCACCCCTCTCTGAGCCCCAGGGCTGATGACTATCCATGTGTTGGACAAATCCAAGTACTCAGGGAAAGACAGCATCAGTTTGACCCTGGTGACTGTTACCTTTGCTCCTCTCCATTTCCCTGTCCCCCTCTAAGAACAGGACTATTAACACTGCCCTCAACTATTGCTGGCCTCCTTGGATCTCAAGACACCTCGGGCCTGGAATTCAGAATCCCAAGAGCTAAGGGGGCTCTTCTCCCCATCCTCCTTACTGGCAGGATCCACACTCCTGTGGCCAGGGCTCCCCACATAGAGTCAGTGCCACCAGCACAGCAAAAGTGGACCAAACAAGCACAAATGTGCTTCTGTAGGATATGTCGATTTTCCTGCCCTGCACAAATTTATTGGCACTTCTCCTCTTAGTAACATGCCTGCTCCCCAGAGGGAAGTGCTTGGCCTCTCTCTTACCCAGGTCCATGTCTCCAGCTTTGGGTCTCTGGGAATAGGGCACACCCTTGTAGACAGCATCCAGCAGCTTCTCCTTCACCTGCGTGATGGTGTCGCAGTTCAGCACCTTGACAGGGATCTCTGGGGCATTCTCATTCTCAGGGTTCACACAGTTGAGGGTCTGCACAGGGACAGAAAGGTCAAGTGAGAGGCTGTGACACACTGGCTGCAAAGGCAGGTCCAAGGACACGAGGCTACAGCTGTCTACAGGCTGTGTCTTCTCACCTCCTGAGCTGCTGTGGGGTTGTAGCCACCTGGCACATTCCTGCTCCCCTTTCCCCACCTCTCCCTGCCACTCTCAAACCTCCAAGTCCCAGAAAGGAAGCACAGTGTCAGAGAAGGAATCCCTGGCCAGCAAACCATGCCCAGTGCACCAAAGCCTGTTGAGAATGAGCAATGCCCAGGCACACTGCACTCCCCTCCCAAACCAACCCTGTGGAGACTGAGCTGCAGGTGAAGAACCACTGCAGGCTCAGCCAGGGGAAGGGTCTGGCTTATCAGTTAGCTAGACAGAGGACATGGCTCAGAAGGAAGACAAGTATCTCTCTCCATCTCCTGCAGTAACCTCAAAGCTCTAACTTTGATCCCTGCCAAACATGAGCTATGGGCTGCTCATATTACATTATTATGATTATTATCTATATTAGCACAAGCTCAACAGCATCTCTCACCCAAACCTGCCATTGCCAGGGGTTTGCTTGGAAAGATACAGAGCAGATTCAGTTCATGTCTGGCTTCCTTGGGCCCATGGCAGTAGCAAACCTTGCCAAGGAAAGGCCCTGTTTCTGACCTTGTCTGAAATGGGCCCCATCAGACAGGGTAAGAGGCACCCCAAGAATGCTGGAGAGAACAGACAAAACTCTCTCTCTAAAAAATATTTTGTGTGCCTCCAAGATCTTGTTGAATAGCTGGACCTGGCAGTCATGGCAAGCACCAGTACCACTGAGGCTTCTGCTTGCACTAACCAGCATTTTGTAGTCGATCTGCTGCCGGATGAGCTTGTCCTCGCTGAGGGAGTAGCGAGCCTCTCCTGTGATGGCATCAATGGGTCCCTTCTCCATCTGCTGCTTGATGGCACAGTAGAGCATGAAGAGTGGTTCCCCAGCACACTCCTGTGGGACAGGGGGATAGAGGGGAGGAGAGAGAGGAGTTAGAAGGTGCCAGGCACCAGCTTTGCCTTTCAAGAACCACCACCATGTCAGAGGTCTCCTGCAGCATGAATCCCCACACAGCATTAAAAGAGTCTCCATCCCTTGCTCAAGACTGCAAGGAAGGGGATCCATGGTAAAATTCATCCTGTGAAGAAATTAATTCTCTCCTTCCAAGCCCACTGGAAGTTGTTCATCTGTCAACCTGTAGGCTCAGATTCCCTTAGCTTAGACACTTCTGGGTGAATTCTACTAATTCTGCAAGCCAAAGATGAGCTAAAAAGGGTAAATTCAGACCTACTGAAGAGCAGATTGAATCTGGTGACCTTGAGTATGGGATACATCCTGTCTTTTGAGCTGCTCCAGACAAGAGAAGCACCTGAGGACTGGAAAGGGCACGCTGCAGTGAGACAGCCTGGGGGTTCTTGCACAGACATCACGATGTAATTCTGACATCTGCCAGGAGCCCAGTCTCACATGAGAGAAGGTCAAAGGAGATTTCTCCAAATGACAGCTGGGCACAGCCAGCCAGACCCACTGGAAAGGAAAAGCAAGGGAGCAACCCACAGACAACCCTACTCTGAGTCTCCAGGTGATGGAAGGGACCAGGCAATGAGGTTTCCTGCAGTTAAACCATTTGCCACCTACACATCTCCACTGCCAAAGCCTTGTAGTTAGAGCCAGCTTTAGCTACCACATCAGCATCTATCTTATGTGAGGAAGGGAAAGAGAAACTGGACCAGACACCTCCCTGTAAAACATGCTGGATGCTGGATTCAGAAACACTAAAGGATTTGCCAAGGTTGGAAGCACCAACCAGCCTGGAGCCAGGATTTGGATAGCAGGACTGGGAGTGGACACACATTCATAACCCAGGGCCCAAACACGTCCCTTGAGCTGCATCCCAATGAACCCTTCCAAACACAGGCATTAGCCCTAAGGGAGAAAAAAGAGTACAATGGAACAGAGAGGATAGAGAGAAGTCCCAGCAGATGTTACCCCACTAGCCCTCATCCCTCCCTCCCGGCCGCCTCACAAATAAATTGTACTTTGGTGCAAAGTGTGGCTGCTCTCCCTGTCACCATATGCTGTTAGCATCTCGTTAGCATCTGCGGTAATTAAAGAGACAGCTGCTAACGAGCAGGAACAGGCATACATCATCCCCAGACCTTCGACAACATGCCTGTCTTTGAAATTATGTTTCATTTGCAAACTTGGCTTCATTAAGTCAGCTTGGAAAAGTGAGAGACCCAAGTGGGTGCTAGGCTGCACATCACCGGCTGCCTGGCAAGGCAAGGCTGGCTGCAGAGTGCTGAGAGCCCAGGGCACCCCAAGCCTACCCCTCTGGTTCTGGTGGAAAGACATAAGTTGCCTTTTTTGGTTGCTTGCAAAAACTCCTTGTGAAAATCCCAAGTCTGTGGAAATGGTATGGATGGAGGACAGCCTGGAGCAGGACTCTTGCTTCCATCTGCCATGGTTGCTACAGTCCCAGCCCACAGCTTTCACCTCTCCAGTAGGGCATGGAGGCTGCCCCCACATCTGCAGCTTTGCACCCACCTCTAGGGATTCACACCAAGAGGGGTGGGCTCAGTCTTTCCTACACTGCCTTCTCTGTCTGTTCCTAGTGTGGATCCTACCCTTAAAATGCAACACCTCACTCCCAGCCTCAGTGTCTCCACTGCTCTTGAAGCCCATGGCAAAGGTGCTGCAGTGGGTCACAGCTTGCTGAGACAATGCAGATGAGAATGGTTTAGGGATCATGTTTGACAGAGACCAACAAAATGAACAGGAACCAAAGATACCAGTGCTGGGTAGTTGACCTGAGATGAACTCCATCAGGTGAAACACAGAAGGAAACCACTGAGATGTGGCCAGGTGGTCCCTCAGGTTGATGAAGGGCACCCTGTCTCCCAGACACGACTGTGCCCACCCTGTCAGCCTTATGCAGTTTGCTGACTGCTGGGGACCTGACTGAGGGGAGCTTTGGGGGCTCTCCATGGGAGCTGAGGTGGAGGAGGGCAGCTGCAGACACCCTGTGCATGCCTGTGTTGATATGTTGGGAGCAGGCTGAGACAAGCCAGTTAATTCCCAAACTGTCTTACTTACTAGATCTAGCTCATCAGGCACCTAATATTGTGCATTTTTCAGCACTTGTCTCGATTTATCCATCTCCCTTTCCCTGAGGTGTCTCATTAAGAGTCTGATAAATGCTGCTACAGGGTCCCCCTGAAAGCACCAGCCCTCCCTGGCTCCCCACACTGCTGGCCCTGGCCATGAGGGGCTGTCCTGTGCTGTCCCCATCCCTCACCCCACTGTATCTTGCCCTGCTCAGAGAAGCTTTGCTGAGAGCTGATCCAGAATCTGTGCACCAGGCTGTCTGCCTCATTTACATGCACAATTACTGCAGTTTGGGGCACATTCCCTGCTGCCAAGCTCTCTGCTGTGATACTCTCCATCTACTTCACCGCCTTCTCCTGCTTTTGCTGCCACCTGTGACACTCCTGTCCAGAGACAGGTGAGAACAGCCTCGTGGGTCTCCTCTGGTGGCACCAATCCAGAAGAGGCCATAAGCACATCCTCAAGTCTCTTCCAGTTTAACTCAAGTGACTCAAGCAGTACAATTTCAACAACTTCCCAAGGAAATGAATCTCAGCATAATAAATTTCACAGCCAGCAAGTTCATCCAGGCTGAACATTCCTCTGTAAAGGTGCACCTAGATCAGACCTTTCTCCTGCTGCTACCACCCAAAGACTGAAGGTGTTTTCCCATGCCTAAGTCATGGTGCAGCCAAGGACATGTTTATAAAGAGGCATTGCCCTGGTTCCACCATCCTCACACCTCTCAGCTGCTACTCCTTATCCTCAGACCTGCTCCACAACTGGTAATGTGCCCAGAAGCCACTCTGAAGGGGGACAAGGACAGGTGCAGGACACTGGTGGTGCATGAACTAATCCAAAGTAGCTTCTGAACGTGGCCCAGTCCAGCCAGGACAGATCAAGGATGTCAGCTCACACACACAAATACAGTGTCCCCAGATGCTGCTGTGGGTGTTTGTAGGCTGTGCACTGCACTTTGCTCAGCCAAAGCATAACCTTGGTCACTTCATGGAGCCTTGGAGGAGTTTACCCTCAGGGAGAGCTACTCCTGCTTGTCCCACCAAGTTCACAGAGCCCAGAGAGCCTCCTGCCAGTGTTCCACCTGATCCCACTGGGCACTGCTGATGCAAAAGGGCCCTGCTGGACAAAGCCCTGGTACAAAGGGGTGGTGGGAGGTTTGACATCTCCCCATGACCAGCACAGCTTTTCTCCTCTCCCACCCCTGGCAAGCAATCTCCAGCATGCTAGATGGATTTTTATAGATACAAGCTATTCCTCGACAGAGGCAAAAAGCCAAGTGCATGTAAGTGATATTATAAATCACCTCTCGTTGACGATCACTTGAGTTCTGCTGAGACTCCTGCTCACTCTCATCTCTTGGCTGGAAGTAGTTCAAACCCTCTTTGTCTTAATGAGGGATGAAATCCCACAAAAACAGCTGCGTGCCACCCAGTCTCACTGCACTGACACCAGGCAGGATCCCCAGGAACAGCCCCGCTGCCTGACAAACCAGCAGCAGGATCACAGGTGTCATTCACCCATCACAGTCATCCCAAAGTTGCAGCAGGACTGAGCCTGGGGCCCACATGCTGGAGCTGCTGCTGTGTAATCTGCATGGAAACTGGTGCAGCTCTAACAGGTGGAAGCACTGGTGCTGATGGAATAAATGTTCTTAATATGGGTAGATGCACCAGTGGTAAAAACAGAGCTTACACTGTGCATCCTCTTCTGCTACCCCTCTGAAAGTGGAAAAAGGTGAATTCAAGCTAAAAGGCTCTGCAGCCTCATGCAGGTGCAGTGGAGAGCTCTGTCCCTGGCTGTCAACAAGCCCCTCGAGGCATCCATCCCTACCAGGGCATCTTTGGAAGGGGAAGCAGCAGCAGAAGTGGAGATGCCTAAAGGAAATAATTCCCCTACCACAGAACCTCAGCATTGGAAAGATGAAGGAAAAGCAGCAGCATTATATGGAGAGTGCAACTCGCCAAACTACAACCCAAAGAGGCAGAAACAGCCCCAGTCACAGCCATGCCTACAGAAGGAGCAGTTCTCAGTGCTTTTTCCTCATGAGTTACACAAACAAATGCAAGAAGAGAGGAATGGGGACCCCTCCAAGATTCAGCTGAGTTGCTTCAGATTTATCTTTCCTCAGGGTATCATTGTTAAAATCTCAAACCCTCTATGCATTAAGCAATCCCAATCTGGATTTCATTTCCCAATCTCAGCTATTTCCCAAAAAGGAGACCAGAATCTCATCTCAGAAAACCAGGATGGAAACAGAGATCTGGGAAGCAATCTCTGCTCTGGGAGGGAGCAGCAATGCTCAGGAGCATGTCAGCCTGGGCTTTGGGTAACATGCAGGAACCACCTCCCTGTCCACACAGGGTTGCCATCCCTTCCCAAACTCACCTTCAGAAACTTGTACAGCAGAAACGTGAACCAATTCGTCAGCATCTTCTCCGCCACTGACTCCGTTCTGTAGGGAAGGTAGAGAGCAAAGCCATCAGCAGAGAATATTAAAGGTCTCTGATCTCACCCACTGCCACCTCACCCTTAGACTGTAGTTAAATTATTTTTGGCTCTAAAAAGCTTCATCTGGAAAGGAGGCTCAAAGCAAGGGGTACAAGGAGGCACACAAGCTCTGCTGGAAGCCTGCTCATCAGCAGCCCCCCAGGAGAGAAATGCAAATTGGTCTCCAGCGTATTTGGAGAACTGCAACAAGTCAAGCTCAACCTTGTCCCACTGGGAGTCTCAACAGGGGATGAGAAGCTTTCTGCTTCTCCCTGGTACCTTCTGCTTCTATGAACTTTGTTTCTTCTGTGATGTCCCATTGGAACCAGGCAGCTCTCCCCACAGGAGGGTTGTATGAGGCACCTAAGCCAAGTACAATGTCCCCAAACCTACCTCAAGCTTCCCAGTTAAAGTACAGCCTGAAAGAAGGGCTGAGATTGCAAGGCAAAGCCAGATCTAGCTGGAAGCCCCTTTTCCCACCTGGGAGCTGCTGTTGCCTCCTGGTCCTGCAGTGCACTCAGTACTGCCATTGTCCTGATGCAGGACAACTCTCCTGGTGACATGGGACTCCCCTGCATTCCCCGCAGCAGCCCTTGATCTCTAAAGCAGCAAAGTCCAGGGCCCATAGTAAAACAAGAGGACATTAATCACCAGTCCACTGGTACATGGCCTTGGTTAAAGCCACAACCAGATTTAAGTCTGGAAATTTTGACCCAAATATGTTTTTGGTAAACTTATCCTCACTACTAATTCAGCTGAAACAAGGGGATTAAAGGAGGGAGTAAGAGCAGTGGTTGGAAACTTAACCTGTTTTCCATGTACTTTTGGAACACAGACACTGTGCCAGGCTTGGAATTTAACCCTTCCATGCCTGCATGGTGAAGTTTAGGGTTGCTGTGTGTCTCTTTGGTGCGGGGTGGTGATGTAGGAGTTTGCAAGTGTACAATGCAGCTCTTGTTCCACTTGCTCCAAAAGAAATTTAAAAATGGAGCCATGCCTCTCAGCTTTTGGATATTCAGTTAAAGGAAACAGCCAAAGATGCCTTGAGAAAACCTATGTATTACCCCTAGTTTCCTACATCCCAGTTTAAATCCAAATTGTGCTCCAAAGCAGCTTAGCAGAGAAAGTCTGGGGAGTTGCCTGTGTCTGCTGGGGACCATGCTCAAAATGGAGAGCAGGATCCCTGAGGACAGGTGTGAAACGTGGTGGGTCCAAATAGAATGAGGGACCTTGGGGTGCTGGTACTGCAGCCAGGATGTGCCACACCAGCAGAGAGGGGGACATGGAGGGAGCTGAGGGTGACACCAGACCCTGGTGAACCCTGCAGCCCTACAGGTGCAGCTTAACATGCCTTATCTCTCTGCCATAAGTTTAAAACTCCCCTTGACCTGTCCATCATTTTTAACATGGCCTTCACTCCTAAAATCTTCAGCTTATCCACCCATTAATTAACAGATCAGCCACTTGCAAATGCAAACGGTCCTGAAAGCACAGGCAATACTAATAACCTCAGAAACATGGCTGCATTCCTCTTACATCAGGGAAACAAATACAAATGGTTGACTCAAGAAACAAAATCCAAAAGGAACCAAAATGTTAGAGCCACCAGGAGTCTCACTGCCCATTTCCATGCACTGCCCAACTGCAAGGCCATGCCCAGCAGATGGGTCAGAAGCAGCTCCCAAAGACCAGATGGCTGTGGCAGGAAATCCACTTTCCCAGAGTTTATTCAAGCTTACTTGGTGTCATATGGTCCCTTCCATGGTACCAAGGACTTTTCTCTTGTGCTAATGGGGCTTAGCATTTTGCCCTCCCTGGAATAGCAAAGCCCTCCTTAAACCATTTGAGGACAGCATTACCTGAGCCTTCAGGGAAGGGAAGGCTTCTTGCCCCCACCAGGAAAGAACAGTCCACCACAGGGAACAAAAACAGGGACATGGAGAGAAAGCCAAGGGAGAAGTGGACTGCAGCTATTCAGCAGACATCCTCCCTGGCCCTAGAAAGGGCCTGACAAGCCCATAATGCTTATCTGAAGTGCCACCACTCAGGCTCTGGTGGATGTTTGTCTTTATCCATGACAGAGCCAGATGCCACAGCAATGGGGGGATTATCCAACAACCAAATAAATAAATAACAGCTCTCCCCAGTTAGATCAATGCTAATCCAGGTGCCCTAGGCAGTAAGCACACTCTCACACCCAACAGCAAGGCTAATCAAACAGCTAGAGAAGCACAGCTCTCGACACCACTCGCTCTGCACCGTGGCTTCAAGAACAGGGTCTCTTTGTTAAATACCACTCAGGGAGGCATAAGCAAGGTGCTGGCCAAGTAAGGTGCTGGCCAGGGGACTTATCCCTGTCCTAACTGCAATGGCCCTCCAGCACGGTGGCCGGGGACTGGCAGTCTTTGGGCACTGGTGCAGGTTGCATTCTGCCCCTGTGCTGCTGCCACGGCTCAGTCACTGCTGCTGCCAGCCTCCTCATGATGCCTTTTATTTATATTTTATTGATTTACTTCAGGAGCTGGAAATGCATTCTAAATATTTCAGTGAAACCTGGTGTTATGGAGGAACAATTGGAAAAGAAGAGAGTAAGAATGCAGTGAGGGGAAAGGAATGGGGAACAGCAGTTGGCATCTCCAGGACCCAGCCCACTCCCAGCCAGCCATCATCCTCACAACACACCCACTCTGACACACTGCTAATGAGATACTTTGAGACATTAAGGGAACCCTTGCAATGTGATAAATGAAGCAGAGAGAGTAAGAAAGCAATGTGCCCAACAAGATGGGCAACACGGATGTAACTGGGACCAGCTCACATCTGGGTCTTCTCCAGATGTTTCCCCAGGGCCAAGCATACAATACCTGACAGGCTCTGTCCAGTCTGGCCATGCCATGAACATCTTTGCCCTGAGTTTCTTGAGCCTTTCTGGTGACATGCCAGCCCTGTGCCTCTCTGCCAAAGGCTGGTGGCACCACACTGCTGGATGTGGGGATGGGGAGGCACCACATGGCGTGCAAAGGGAGAAGGTGGCACGGAGGGCCTCGAGCTGAACCAGTGGAGCTTATTAATAGTTTTTGTTCAGGACTTGGTGTATCTTTCAATATTCATCAGCCCGTGATGAAGGAGAGCTCAGAGCTATCATTAAATATTGATGGGGCAGGCAGACTCACGGCAGGGCTTGGCAGGCTGCCTCCTGCTTGCACTTCCCCCGGCCCAGTGAGACTCCCAGCTTGCAGAGATCTGAGTGACTTTCCCAGGGAAACCCCCATGTGACTGGCAAGGCGGGTAAGCCCTGAGGAGACAGCAGGGAAAGGAGGACTCCTGCCTGCTGCCAGCCCACGGAGGCACCCACGCAGCCACGAGGCAAGGCAAGAGCTGTCCCACATGCCAAGAGATGTGGGGGTCTACCTGGTCACCTTCCCCTCTCCAAGTGACCTACAGCAACACACCACAGTGCCTGACACTAGCATGTACCCTACCTGCACCAGCCTGAACAGCTGACAAGCACCTTGTTCTCTCCTTCCCAGGCAGCATGAGCCCACACAGCCAAACTGGAGTGAGAACATCCCATGGCTGGGACGAGCTAGTCCCACATTCCTCTCATACTTGCACACAGACAAGCAAGAAAATGCTTGACCAGACTCAGTGCCCTCACTGCCACAGCCAACACCAAAGCCATCACTGGTGGCATCCCCCAAGGACACCAGCCCATGTCACTGTGCTCAGAAGTGCCTGGGCACTGTCCCACAGCTCCAGCCTCTCTAGGGGACACTCACCTCCGCAAAAGCAGCTTGGGGTGGTTCTTGCTCTCCAAGTTCTTCTCGATAAGGTCGGACAGGAGCTGTTTCAGCACCCCTGTGGCATACTCCATCTCGCCCTGCAGCGCTGTCATGATGAGCGAGGCCACGTTGCCGCGGTCCCGCATGGAGAAGCTCCGCTGGGCTTCCAGAGTACGGATGAAGGTCAGCAAGAAGTGCTTCTTGTTCAGGAGCTGACCAAAGAGGGTCAAGGACTTCTCCACATTAGCCTGGACCTGCAAGGATAGAGCAAAGCTGAGACAGGCATAATGGGGAGGGTGACGAGAAGGTGGCTGGACTGAACCACACCCTGAATTCACCCTCAATCCCACAAAAGGAAATTATGAAAAAGGGTCCAAAAGCAGCTGGACTAGGTCTCTCACTACTACCAAGCTTCCCTTTTGGTGATCAGTATTAGTTCCCCCAGAAGAGCTGTCTGATTTGTAAAATCCCAGCATCAGTCTCAGGGCATCAATGTATATATATGTCTGTATAGACACACCTTTCCATACAAAGACTCTCCCACGTGTGTGCAGACACATAAATACACTTCCCTCCCATAAACAAACACTCTTTCTCTCCCAAGCACACACACAGATTATAATTTTCAATTTCAGCTAACAAGCAGCTCGATTCCCACCCAAGTCACTGCAACATGTGCTTTGGGTATTACACAGAAAGCAAATAAAGCCACAACCCTGAGCTCCACCAGCAGCAAACCTGCCTGGTTTTGGGGGGATGGATTTTAGATAGAGGAATAATGCAGAAATCGGGCTCTGTCTCACTGCAGGCACACCCTAAAACCCTTTGCTCATGAGACATTTGAAGTTGTATTTCTGGCCATATTAGGACCCAGCAGGGATTGGTCTCGGATACTTTCACACCTGCACTGCCATTAGCAGCCCAGCTCTGGCCAGCCCTGACCACATTTGTTATCAGAAATGAATATTTTTACAATACTCAATTTTGCCATTAGAAAAGATGGTTTCCTCTGAATAAAAGCCTTTCTGTGGTAAAACATCAATTTTTTCTTTAATTCCCCCCCTTGTCTTCCTGACTGGGAGAAGGAGCATTAAATTTCGCTTCATGTCGGTATTTGGAGACAAAACAACACTTTTCATTTCAAAACACCAACTCAAAATGAAGAACAGAGTTTTGACACATGGAATAATTTCATTTCAATCAAAACTTTGAATTGGTGCTCTTCAGTTCAGCTAAATTCCTTGCAGTTATAACTTCCCTTTCTCAAAATACTCCTTCCTGCTGGACAAAAAGCTGTTTCCCACCAAGTCCCCATGTTCAACTTGCTGATCATTAGCAGAAATAAATGAACAATATTGAATTAAATATTTAATCAGGCTTAAATTCTCACAAAGCAACCAGCCTCTCCCTAAACCCTGCAGAGGAAGGGAGCTGGTACCAGTGCTCACTGTGGATTAGCATGTGCGTGAGCAAGCGCCGCTTCATTCCGTCACTTGCAATAGCTAATGTTACACTCTGAGTAAAGAGACAAATAAAAGCAAACCTGATTAAATTATATGAAGCTTACACAACTCTAGTTGCTTTATTTAATCTCTTTTGGGGATTTTTTTTCCCCTTTGTAAATTTAACCCTTGGCTTCCCAGGCCAGGCTGAGCTGGTGTGCTCTCTCAAGCAGGATGTTTTGAATTAAGAGCTGGAAGTGGACAAAGTCCACCCAGCCTGCCACAGTAACTGCAAAATTCCTCCTCTGATACCCTTTTTGACACCCTTTCCACTTTCCCTCTTTAGGAAAAATCTGTAAGAGCAAGAGCAGAGGTGAGTCAGGCATCCACACAGACAGGAAGGGCTGTGCCCCAGGGAGATCTACACGCCTGCTTTGGCTCTGAGCATCCGGAAACCTGAGCTGCAAGGGGAAATCCATGGAAACAGGGTCCCCACCACCCTCCAGAGCTGGGATTAGGGGCTGGGGAAACAGAGCAGGCAGAAGGCCAGGACCCACACCGTACAACACCAGCACGTGCACTTGCAGTTGGTAAGAGCTTGTTGTGTTGTAATTAGTGACCGTGCATCTTGCACCAGAGCCAATTACTTCTCCTAAATACATTGTGAAGCCCACGTCGACATTAATTACTGCACTGGGTCAGCAGTGAGGGGAAGCGAAGGTCACCCCCCTCCTTCCTCTAATCAAGAGTGGCCTCAGCAGCCCAGCACACGAGAAGCAATTGCTGTGCAATTGCATGCACTAAATTATACAGAGGTGGGGAGGCCAGGAGAAGAGAAGGAGCTGATTTGGGGAGCAGAGGAAGGATGCCAAGGATGGGTTCTGCATGGGGAAATGGAGCCAAGCAAGCAGGCGATGTCAGACAACCCTGCTAAAAGCAAGCGACCGGTCAGGCATCAAACAAACCCAATTGAATAAAGCAAGTGCTGTAGAAAATGACAGCAGCAATGATATTAATATAAATATTGATATTAATGTCAGAGAGTGCAGTAACCATTTGGCAGCCAGTCCACATCCGCGCCGGCTGCCACGTGGAGAGATGCACCACGCCGGGCCAGCATCCAACCAAAGCATCTCTCCAGCCCGGGGGCACAGGGGCTCGTGCAGGGGACTGTGCAGGGGCACATCCCCAATGTGAAGCACTACAGAGACAGACAGACAGACCCACACCTCCATCTCTTTCAGCACAGGGTGGTCTTCTATGCCGGGGAAGAGAACCCGCATGGCGTAGGTGCGGTAATCCAGAAAGGGGATGCCAGCCCCATCCAGGTCGTTGGTCAGCTCGTTGATGTCTGTCTGCAGCTCAGCAAAGGCTAGGGTGGGAAAAGCAGAATTAAACAACACATTCTGGAGTCTCAGCACACAGCATTGGCACACAGCCCCTCATCACACCCCCGGCACCCCACGGGTGGACCCTCCCCAAGGCATGAATATTCTCAGCATTCCTCTTCTTGGCAGGCTGTGATTGCTGTCCCCACACAGATGGAGAAATTGAGCTGCAGGGTGTGGGGATGACATCCCCAGAATAAATGAAGTGGCAGATTTGGGAACAGAACTGCCAGGTCCCAGGGGGGCCAAATCCCCCCTGCCCAGCACTTGCAGCCTCCCAGGGATGCTGGGGGCGGGGGGGAATAGCAGGGTTTGAACAAAAACAGAGCTTCTTGAGGAAAATGTTAGCCTAAACCACAAGATTGCCCTCATTTCTTTTTGACCTAAATACTACTTGAGAGAAGAGCTTGAACACACCCACCCTGGAACCTCCCGATCCCAGCAGAGGCAGCTGTGACTGCCAGGGGAACGTGATCCAGGGGGGTCCTGAACCTTTAATTGCACCTACAGGGAAAAGCTGATGGGAGAAGAGTCCTGGAAATGCACCGGGGAAGGGGGTTGGGGTGGGGAGAGAAAACCCTCAGAAAAATCAAATTAACAGCACTTTAAAGGGAGCTGAAAGCCAGGCAGAGGACTGCAGGCTCGTCAGCCTGATGAGAAAAAACAAACCGTCAGCTTGAAAGGCGTGCTATCTTATCTGTAACTAGCGGGACTAGAAAAGAGAAAAGGCAGGGAAGAGATTGTGCCTTTTAATTAAAAGCAGATCCTTTTATCTGCCAGCTGTGGAAGACAAGACACCATCCCCTTCACCAGCTCCCTCCCCTCTCCCTGTCACCAGTGCCATCCACAGGCATGTGGAGGGATGGGGACTTGGGGGAGCAAAGGTTTTCTTCTTTCCCCTTTTTATTATCTTGTTTTCGGTGCCTGCTTCATTTGCAGCGTCCGGGCTGGTTGTGGCTCTGGCTGGCAGGGTCGGGGCCTCTGGAGCCAGCTCAGGGGGATAATGGGCAATTAGGTTTTATCAGCAGTATCATACAAGGAATTCTGTCCAATTTCACAGCATCTGTCTGTCACATAATGAGAGATCCACTGCCCACTCACAGGAAGCTTTCGCTACCCTGCTTGCTGTCTTTTCTCCCACTTGGAGAAACGGAAAAGAACTTCTTAACTGGAAATATCCCCAAATCCCACCTAAAACGAGTTCACTTCCACTGACAAAGCAGCTTTGCCCACTCTCATTCCCCCTCTGAAAGGCAGTAAGGAAAGGAGCCTTGAGCAGTAAGAAACACCCAAAGAGCCCCATGCTGACAGCAAAGGGATCCCTCACCCTCTTTGCACTCCAGGGCCACCCGGGACTCCAGGTTGTCCATCTGCAGCTGGAGACGCTTCAGGGTGCGGTCGGCATCCCGGGACTTGCGCTTGTAGGCGATGAGGACGATGATGATGATGAGGAGGAGCAGGCCGCCGCCGCCGCCGATGCCGATGATGGCGGGCAGGGTGAGCAGGCTGTCTGAGTAGATCTGCAGCGTCCCCGGCGAGAACTCGAACCCTCCAGCCTTGATCTGCACCACAGCAGGGGTAAAAACAGACCTGCTGTCAGGGACTGTGTGCCACAGGGAGCCCTCCCTGCTGTGCCCACCATGCTGGGGTGTGACTCCCAGCCCACGGCATGAGTGATGTGGACAAATGCAGGAATGGCAGGGGCTGGTCTGGAGCAGTGCAAGGAGCTTTAATGGCATGCAGCACACATGCTGCCAGTGCACGTGGAGCAGGCAGAGAGTTTGATGTCTCATTCAGACAACATTACAGTAACAGATGGGATGTAAAGCGAGTTTCCCCACGGATGGGGAGCCTGGGGAGGACTGTGCTGGGTCCCTTTTAACATGGCAGAGTCCTGGAGCGCGAGCACTGCTGCACTACAACCCCTCAAACAAAGGAACCTCCCCTGCAGCATGTACCAACACTGGGGGGTGGAGGTAGGAATCCCCCTGCCTTGCACCCAGCACCAGCCAGGGCACAGTAACACCAAGCTGAGTGTACAGCAGGGTGACAAAGTATTTGGTCCTACGAAACATGTAATTAGGAAGAGGGATGCTTAGGGAGCAGGAAGATGACTCCTGAGGACACTCCTGCATGTACATCTACTGTGTGATCCTCATTCAAGGACAAGCACACAGCAGGGCTGCTGCTGGGATAAAGACTGAAATTCTGAGACACACGAGGCACAAGGAGCAAAGGCACCAGTGTCAGCACTTACTGTGACTTTGTGTTGGCCAGTGAGGTTGGGGGACTCGCAGAGGAGCTGTGTCTCAGAGACTGTGAGGGTGCAGGGAGTGTCTCCGATCAGCACCGTGTAGTTGAGGCGGGAGTTACCAGCAGCTGGCGGGAGCAGGTTCCTGCCCTTTGAGGGAACAAGGAATGAGACTGTCAGCTCTTGTGCAATGGGAAATGCTTAAAAAACCCAACACACAGCAAAATCTTTGCTCCAGGAGAGAAAAAATGCCACCTCCACAGAGGGACATGTCCCTACCTCTGTCCCCAGGTGCAGGCTCTTTACCTTGAGGATGAGGGGGGAGCTGGGCTTCAGCTCCAGCATCCCTGTGGGGCTGAGTGGCTCAAAGACAGGGTCTGGGTAGTAGACAAAATTGGTGGTGTTGATGATCAGCAGCGCCTGCACGTTATCCATGACAAAGCCAATCTCGTCCGGGCGGTCGCCAAGCTCCGGAGGGCTCCGCACAGGGTTGTCGATGGAGGGAGCGTAGCACACCATGGTGGTGTCATTGTAGACAGTGCAGTTCTGCAGGAGGCACAGAACAAGGTCAGACCCACTCCCAACAAGGTGGTCAGGATCAGACCCCACAAGGATCTCCTGAAAGCAGTGGCTCTGGACACAGGGTTTAGATTTGGAATCTCCTGTTCTGTTCTAACAAAAGGCATCACATCCCACCCCAGGGCAGAGACAGGTTCCTGTTTGCAATGGATGTGCTAGGGGTGACAGGCAAGATGTCACTGGAGATGGGCTCTTTCTGTCAATACAGATGTCCCACAAACCTCACACCAGTTCTGAATGCTGAGATCTCAACCCTCTCCTGAAACACCAGGATGGAGGCTCTGCAAAGAGATTGGTGCCTCTCTTTGGGGCCAAGCCCATAGACATCAGCCACTCCAGACCATCACACCCGAAGGGCAAAGGGTGCACTGTCTGCCCTGCATTGCACACAGACAGCATCCCTGCTCTTTGTGCTCTGCCCCCAGCCCCAGCCAGCACCACTTACATTCTCCCTTTCAGAGCTGCAGTACTTGGCCCGGATCCTGGGCTCTTTGATGGTGGCCAGGTTGGTGCCAGTCACAGTCAGCAGTGTCCCACCACTAGAGACATGGAGACAGTGGGTTAGGAAAGGCAGCTTGGCATTGGATCCCCAGTTCTAGGATGGAAGCAGCCATCATCTCCAGCCAGATGCCCATCTGCCCCAGCATGGGTGAGCCACCATGCCCCAAGGATTTCTTATCCCACCTATATATTGCATGGCTGGCAGGACCCGGCATGCACCAATGTAAAATCATTTCAGCTGACCCAAGGGCCAACTAGAGATATAAAACCTGGTAATTAACACTGATATCCCACCCTATGTGCAGGTTTAGAGTCTGAAGATGACTTCCAAACTAAAGTCAACTAAGCATTCACAACAGGAAAGCATCCCAAGAAGTACAAGCTTCTCTCTGCCACCCTTTCTCCACACAGAGGCAGTGGGTGACAGGAGAGGCTGAACTCTGCCAGCTTTTCTCCATGACTCGGTGTTAAAAGCCCCGTGGTCCCAGAGACCTTGGCCATGCCTCTAGGGAGCTTGCTCCTCATCAACAGCTTGGGGAAGGTTTCCCCTGGCACTAGCTCTTAATGGATTCCTTCGCCTTCTCTCCAGCCAATTCAAACCTTTTAGAAAAATATGTAAACATTTCAAAAAATCCCCCGATGGGAAATATTTTAATTTTATTTGCCGCCGCCAAATGTCAAGCTGAAATTAAGCAGAATCCAAAGCACTCTCTGCTCTTGCCCCCTGCCAGGCTGAGCACTGTAGGCCAGGAGTTAGCAGGGCCCTGGTGCCAAGGCATTGCTCACACTCCTCTTGCCACATCTCTGGAGTGCAGCCTGGCAGTTATCACAGCACTGAGACATGCCCGTCAGGAGCGGGAAATCCGTATGGGAAACAGTCCCCCGTGCATCCCACAAGCTCCTTGCAATTCACCTGTTGATGCTCCATTCAGGATCAATCTTCTGGATGGTGGGGTCCTCTGTGTAGTTGTACTTCACCTCTGGGTTGCTCAGCTCTGCCCGGTTGATGTTGATGAGGATGGGGGAGCCGCCGGGGGTGTGCCCTGGGGGAGTCCTGCACCGAATCTCACGGGCGCTTCTCCTGGGGCAGAAACACACAGCCTGTCAGTGCTGGGCAGGAGGGAGGCCAGGGCAGCCCTGTCCCAGCCCCTCTCCCCTTCTGAAACAGCTGGGGCATGAAGAGATAAGGGAGGGAAAAAAAGGGAAAAAAAAAAACAAAAACCCAAGAAATGAAACAAAAGGCAGCCAGGAAAGCCTGAGTAGCTCCTGAGCGTTCCCATCGTGCGGCGGCTGCAAACAGCAGCGATTAGGGCTGATAACCAGTAATTACCGCAGGAAAATATTTAAAGAGCCGCTCCATTATCATCCCTAATCTAAAAATTATCCACTTCATGCCTCAGGGCTTTGTGCTTTTAGAGAAAAATCTCTGTTCTTAGGGCTCTTCCTGCAGCCTCTGACACACAGAGGTTTCAAGAGGAGATCCCTTTGGCCAGCCAGGGGGTTTGGCTCCCATGGTCCCTCCTGGCTTCCCAGCCCAGGCTTCTGGCTGCTGCTCTGTCTGGGGGTCCCACTGCCTTTGAAGGTGCCTGCTGCCCATCCTTCACCACCCTCTGTGCCCCTCACCATGAAAAGGCACAGGGCCGTCCCCCGATGGTCACGGACACGTTGCTGCCAGCGTTGAGGTAGGTGCCTTCGATGGCGATCCAGGTGCCACCAGAGAGAGGACCCCGGGCTGGGACAACACGGGAGAAAGTGGGCGTCTGTCAAAGGAAAAGGGCATCCCCTGAGTCAGACAGGCTGGGAACTGAAACCCACATCCCCAACAGCTTCAACCAGGTGACACAGCCACAGAGGAGAGGGACCTGTGAGACAGCAGCAGGGCATAGTACTAAAGCCTGGCAGGGCCAGTAGGACAATGGGGAGGCAGAGCAGTGGCAGCCTTGGAGAAATTCAATCATCATGATTCAATGCCTGACCAGAGAATCCCTGCTTGCCTCTCAGGAAAATGATAGCAAATTTTCCATCTCAGCCAGAAAACCACCCAAAAGCACTCAGCATCACTTCCCTTTTCAGGTGACAGACCTGTCCCCAGCATGGGGCTTACCACAAAGGTGAAGGTCTTGGGGGATATGGCCCGGTAGTTGGGCGTGCAGTCACGGATGCACACTTCTACCCGTGCCTCATGCTTGCTCAGGCTGGCATCTCCGATTTCACACACAATCCTAAGAGATGAGAGTAAAAAACTCTCAGTGTCCTGACACCAAGACATTCCCTGTGTGAAGCAAAGGTCTCCGGTGACAGCAGATTCATGAGAAACCAAGGTGGTGGCAGCTGGCACTGCCAGCCCTCAAAGAAGTTTCCCAAAGCCTTTGAGCTCTTCCCAAAGCAATCATAACCAGCAGGTACTTCCCTCCCAATTCAGCTCAGTCAGCTCTGCCTTTTGCAGCCACAGGCAGCATTTGAACAGCATCAGTGCTGTCCCTAACCCTCCTGAGGCAGTTTGGAGCACACCCACCCCTCCCCAGGCACTTACTGCTCAGCACTGATGTACTCGCTCTCGATGGGGATGCACGCCACTTTGCCCACTTTGACACCCCAGCGAACATCTTCAAACTTCAGGCCCAGGTTCTCGCCAGTGATGGTCAGACGGGTCCCTCCTTGTCTGGGGCCAGTCTCAGGGAACAACTAGGAGAGAGCATGGTCTGTCACAAGGATGCAGAGCCACAGGGACACCTCACTCAGGCAGGCTGCAGCCCAGGCAGCTGCAGGATGTGTGTTACAAGCAGCAAGGAGCAGACAGGTGATGAGAAATGCCAGCACATCTTGGCATTGCCCACACAGCAGGAAAAACCTCCCCAGTGACAGCTGTATCCACAAAATCCCTCCAGGGACAAGCCAGGAGATATGAGATGTGTCCAAGCAGAGGGCTGGAATGTGGACACCCTGCTGCAGGCACAGCCATCTCCTAGCTGACAAGGACACAAGAGTTGAAGGAGACAGGGCAGGATCAGCCATGGTTCCAGCTGAACCAACAAGGAAGCCCCTGGATGTGCCTGGCTTTTGGCCAGGTCCCAGGTGCCCAGGGATGAGATTCCCATGTCCAAGATGTCCTCAAAGGAGAAAGCATCTCCAACAGATGCACCTCCTGCAGAGGTGAAATGGCAGGCGGGGGGAAATGTGTTTCTCTTCACCAGCAAACCCTTTGCTGAGGCCAGTTGGGAAGGGAGGGCACCTCACCACAGCATCACACCTCATTTACCAGGATGATGCCCAATAAAGCAGACAGGTGTGGCCTGACAGACAGTGGCAGAATGAGGGATGATCAGAGGTGTGGGCCCTGTTCCAAGGTATGTGGGGACGCTGCCTCCAACCAGGCAATTTCAGGCAGTTTTACATCAGTGATTGCTGGCCCTGAGGTCAAGCGCCCACCTGCAGCACTAACTAGGATGAATGGCAGAGCTGCACGCCCTGAGTGGGCCCTGGGACACAGCTGGGTCCCCAGGGCCATGAAGATACAGCAGAGGAGAAGGCAGTTGCAGGCAGCAGGTGAGGGAGAGGGGAATGCAGGCTGGGTCAGCCCAGGAGGAAATCACACCCTGCCCCAGGGGAAGGGATGGTTCTGTTGCAGGTGATGGTCTCCTCTGCTCTCCTGGCTGAGATCCCCTCTGGCACTGGCAGGAACCTCTGCCTGCACTAAGCCAGCTCCTGGACAGGTTCAAGCCATGACCAAGCACGTGTAAGCTCTTTCCATTCTTGGCAAATCTGAGCAGCTGCAGCCCTGGGGCCTGAGCCAGATGGATCCTCCTCCTCTTCCCTGTGAAGGGCTCATCTCTGAACATCATCTCCACAGCAAGGAAAAGTGGGTGGGAGCTTAGGGTGGGAAATATGCAGCAGTGGACACTGTCCACATCAGCAACCCTGATGGACTGCATGGAGCCAGGGGCTGTTTCTGCACAGTCCCCCTACAGCAATTGCCACTGGGATTAACTTCCACCCTCTGGATTCACACTGGGCTGGTGACATTCAGCACACACGAACTCAGACAGGAGCACCCAGTCCCCTTCCACACAGACATCCTGCAGGACTGGTGCCTGAGCCCTGGGTCATGCTGGGCAGTCACAGCTCACTATTTACACAGCAACAAAACCCTCTGGGGCTGTGGGGAACCACTGTTTGCCCAAACCTTGCTCAGCCCTTGCCCAAGTCTGGGACTGGAGCTCGTTCTAGCAGCTGCAGCCAGCATCAGGTTGGGTCTTCCCCTTAAGGAAATCTCTGGTGGGGCAGCTGGCAAGGAGCACTGTTTGTTTGGTGTTTCTAAATGAGTGTTAAAAGCTGCTCCGGCATGTTCGATCCCTCCTCCGCAGCAAAGCTGACAAGGGCCACGCGCTCGGGGACGAAGGAGCCCGGGAATGAAATGACATCGTTGGCCACCCAGCACAGGCAGGTCACAGCTAAACAAGGTGTGTGGGAGGGGGGAACTGCCAAGGAGAGCAATAGCTGCTCAACCCCCCCTTTCCCCCTCCACCTCCGGACCCCTGGCCCCAACAAACAATGCTGCTTTTCTCCTAATTGGTTTCATAGGGTCCTTTTACATCAACAAGCAAACAGTTCCAGCGGGTACAGACACTTGGCTTGCTGTCAGCTCCGGCGGCCACAGCATGGCCAGGAGGTGCAGAGGCCAAAAGCTACCCCAAGGGAAAGGATGTCACTCTGAGGGTCACAGTGAGCACTAGGCAGGACACCACAGAGGCTTGGAAGAGGCTTGTCCCCACCACTGAACAATGATTCTTCACCCCAAGGTTGAAGAATCACGGTCATCTCCCAGGCCAGCCCCACCACCCATGAAGACACCTGCACTCCAGCAAGCTGGGCAGGAACGAGCCTCCACCTCCTCACAGAACCAGTGCAGGAGACTCTTCTCCCCCATCAGCCTATGCTGCCCTCTCTGCACTAGGCTTTTCTCTGGACCCTCTGCAAGCACGCCCACAGCCCAGATGTGGGACTGGGTAGTGGGAGGCAGCAGGCAACAGGCAGGCTACAGGAGCAGCATCACATTGACAGCAACTGCACATCCACACTGACTGCCACTTCCCAGGGCACTAACAGAGCAGCGCCAAGGTCAAGCCCACCTGCTAACAGATCTGCTCCTGCTGCACCTGCAATTACTGTAAATTTCATAATGATTCAGGGTGGGAGAGCTGTTACCATCAGCTCTGGACCAACTGCTGTTACCAATGCTGGGCACCATCAGCTGCTGGGAAGCTGCTGTGTGTAAATGCCTGCAGCCCTGGTCACCTGAACACAAGAGGACAAGGGCACAGCCTACAGCGAGGCCACCCTGGCCATGAACTGCCCCACAGTATTGCCCACTCCCATCATCCCTAGGGGTCCAGATTTGGGAAGTTCAGCCTGAGCATGGAGGGAAGCTGACAGGGAGCCCTGCAGCTCTGCACACAACAGCAGACCTCCATTTAGGGATGAAGGATCTGAGGCTCAATCCCACTTCCTCAGGAATGAATCCCTTCTGCCAGCACTCCACAAGCCCCAGGCAACTCTGCAGGCAGTACTTCTTGCAGGCAGGATGTGCCCAGCAAAGCTGTTCTCCCCCTCTCCACATGGCTGCCACCCAGCACACTGCAGGGCCCATCCGTGTGAGAGGCAGCAGCACACACTGGGAAAAGCCAGGACTCTTATTTCCAGCCTCCATCAGATAAGGCACTGAAACCCAAACAGATCAGATCCTGTGCTAAGACTCCAGTAATTAACACCATCAAGCCATGGGTTAGCAGAAGGTATCCAGCTGAAATACCCACCAGCCTCTCCTTGTGAACCTGGATCCCAGCCCAACAGGCATGTGACTATTAATATACACAATCTTATAAGCAAAGGTCATAAAAGCTGTCAGGGAAATGGGATGATGATGATGAACTACTGGCCCCAGTGCACATGGCAAGACAAGAAGCAATCTAGAGCTTTTCTGGATCCCTCAGTCATGTGCAGGAGGGGTTGGAATTTTGGAAACGAGCCAGAAAGCCCAGCGCATGAGTGTGGTGGAGAGAGGATTTTAGTCTTGGAAATGAAAGTGGTGACAAAAAACACTCAAGTACTAAACACTGAGCAGACCTGGCTGCTGTGAGCTGCCACTGGAGAGCCCCATCCACACCCCCCACCACAGGGCATCACCACACACCCGTCCCCACATACCTTGGTGATCTTGGGGTCGGTGCAGCGGCTGTTGCCGCTGCTGGCGTGCATCCAGCTGCTGTCGTAGGCCAGGCAGTGCTGGCGCAGCGAGCAGCGCCGCTCCATCACGCACCAGCCGCACTCGAAGCGCGGGTCGGCCTTGAGGCACAGCCCGCAGCTCTCCCGCAGCGCAGAGCACTTGTACAGGTGGGCTGCAATGGCAGGGGAGGGTGGGGTCAGCATGGGCCCCACCACCATGGGCAAAGCTCTGGGGGGAAAAGGAACCTGATCTTGGCCCTTCCCACCAGCTCCCAGTGGGACAAACCCACACAGGCTTCTCGGAAAAAGCCTCTTGTTCAGAAACCCATCAAAGCACTGGTGCAAACTGTGTCAGCCAGGGTGGGCTGGAGGCTGAGGGGGCACTGGGCCAGGTCCTGTCCCATCCCTCACTCACCTTGGATGTTCTGGGGGTTGTCAATGACAAAGTTCCCATTCCACACCACAGACAAGTTGACGGGCAGGTCACTGATGTCATTCCCTTCGTAGAAATACTGCAGGAGGAAACAGAAGGAGGCAGAGCCTGTTAATTATTGAGGCAAAATGTCCCCATGGTGAGTGCATAGAGAGACATACACCCTCATTACATGGATGTCTCCCATCAGCCCAGAGGAGAGGGATGGGGTCCTGGCTGGGACTTGCTGGCTAGGAACAAACAGGTCTGACAGCCACTCGTCAAAGTGTCAGTCACAGCACATGAAACCAGTGGGGTGGACTGACAAAAAAAGATAAAGCAGCAAAACTCAGGGTTTGTAAATAGACCCAAAGCCCATCAACTCAAAGGTCTGAAGCTGCTGCTGCTGGAACAGGAAGAAACAGATGGTGCCTCTGCAGCACAGATGTACTTCTTCCCACAAGGCTCCTGAGCCATTCCCCATGACCTGTGCACTCCAGGGATGCTCAGTTGGATATCTGGGGTTATGGTCATCACTAGAGAAGCTTGGGGAGGACAGGCTGGGCACATCACAGGGGTGGATTCAGTAGGGTCATCCCCAATAGCCAGTGGGAGGATGTCCCTCACAGTCCCCTCCAGCCCCATCATCCATAACAAAATGACATAAAGCTGTGGCCACACGGCTGTGTGTGGGACAGAGCCAAGGAGCACTCCAGTGTGACACCAGCACTCAGAAAGATCTCAGGAGAGAGCACTCCTCCCCTCCACACCACACACCCCCAGATGCTCCACTCCCAGCTCCACACTGTGCCTGGATATTGACTGCACTCCATTTCAGCACTGGAACCCCCACCCTGAGTTTCCATGTAGGAAGGTGACACCAGGGAATCCTACCCGTCAGCTTTAGGGGACCCAAAATTCAGGCCCTTGGACTTGTTGCTGTCCAGACATAACCACCTCCATTTCTCCTTCCAGCCTTGTCAGTGCCTTCTCCCCACCCAGAGCCCTCTCCCCTGCCTCAACATCTGAGTCCCAGCCCCAGCAGCACTATCAGTATTCCCTGCAAAGCCCCTGCATGCAGACAGAGAGGTTTAATCGATACAGAGGCAGGAAGGCATTTGGAACCATCCCTGACAGCTAATGACCTCCTTCGGCAAGAGATTCCCCGCTCCTCGCCTGAGAAAATGACAGGCGTGTCAGGAGAGATTAAATGAATGATTCATGGGTTGCTGGAGTTTGTTAGAGAGCAGCAGATGCACCAGCAGTGCTTCACCCGGCCACAGCTGGCCACAGCCCTGCCACCACCTCCAGCCAGTCCCAGCATCACCTTTCACAGCCCCTTGGTACAGCCAAGGAGAGGTGGCCTCAGCATCTCCTGCAGCACTGCCTCCAGCAGCACCCTCTGCAGTGGGTCTGTTCATCTCCACCCCTCCACAAGGCCCAGGTATGTGGCCCATGAAGGAGGCCAGTGTGTCCTGAGAACAACACTTCAGTCTTCTCACCTGACCATCAAAGCTGGTCCCTTCTGTGCTGAGTCTCTCCCACAGCAGTATCACCAGTCCAGCACCGACACACCACCAAAATGGGGCACAAGAGACCTGGCTAAGGCAACACACCCCTCTCTCAGTGCTACAGGGTGCCAGTAAGAGCCAAGCCTGCTCCTCCATTACAGCTTTTTGTTGGTGATCCTTTGCCCGTGAGCCACCACCCTCAAATGCAGGGTGGAGGACCCCAAAATGCAGCCCTTCCCAGGGAGAAAGGCTGCTGCTGGTCAGCCCTACACAGCAGTTGTCAGACATAACACACCCAGCTGCAAATCCAACAGCTCCACCACCATCCCCTCTCTATAGGCAGAGCCCCATGACCCCCCAACACAGCCCCTCAGACATGGCACCTCTTGTTGTGTTTGCTCAGACAACCTTCACCACATCTCACCCTGCACCACCTACCACCAGAGTCTCTCAGCAACATTCCTGTTACCAGGCTTGGGAAGATGAAGCCAGAATTTAGCTAGGAATCCAGATCTGTTCACCTTGCCCTGTCCTACTCCCACCCAAGGATATCCTCAGCAGAACCACACCAAGGAGCTGGCCAGACCCAAAACTGAGCAGAGACCATTCCCTGGCAGCAGGAGGGAGCACATGCTGGGGAGGGTGGTGGCAGCGCTGGAGCAGAATTTAGCTGTGACGAGCCACGTGGCAGCATAAGTGAAATTGGCATTTTCAATTTGTACTCTGACATGTCTCATTTGGGGCCCTGGCATCTTGGGAAGGCATCCAGCCTGCAGCTGTCCAAAACACTTATTTGCATCTCTCTGCCCCGGCTGCTTTTGGAAATTAGTTCTTCTGGGAGGTGGGTTGGAGGAAGAAGAATAGGGGAAAAGGGAGGGAGAACATTAACTCTTCATGCACTGGTCCCGAGACAGCAAGAGGACAATTGCATGAGAGAGTGTCTCCCTCTGGGAAAGGACACAGTACTGAGGATGCTGACTTTGCTGTGGAGCTGGAGCAGACAGCAGGCAGCAGCGGGAGCACAGGACTGTGTGGAGGGAAGCGGTAGAGCAGGAGTCGTTGCCTCAGCTGGTGTTCAAAGCGTGGAATCACCAAGGGAACATGGATATCAATGAAAAATGTGTTCTCTGCATCTGCCTGTCTGTCAGCAGCCTCTAACCTGCCCTGCAGAGACAGCAGTGGGTCTGTGGCTTGGATACTGTACTTGGATACTTGGATACTGGTCCCTGCAGAATGCTGGAGCTGGAGTCAGGACTTGGCGCACAGGCAGGAGCTGCAGCTGCAGGGGCTCTGGGCTGGGCCTCCTGGGACTTGGAGATCCATCAGATCCCTCTCTAACTTCCAAAGCATCTCATCTTTTGAAAGGTGTTTCCAAAAGGTTCCTCACAACAGCCCTTGCCATAGAGTAAGCACAAAAGTGGCCTCTCCACCCACAGGCACATCCAAAGCCAGGGAGGCAGCAGAAGGTAAAGCAGCAGCCACCTTCCAGCCCTGAAGGCCCCATAGCTGATGGGGATCAGGCAGGGGGTGCTTACCAATCTGTCCATCCTATGGGATCCAAAAGAGAGCTCACAGACAGCCTACAGGTTCCATCACACTGGCTCCTCCCAGTTCGGAGCTAACAGGGTGTTAAACATCCATTAAACACTTAACAGTTATTAACCTCCCAGTTAATCAATCCCAGTGGCTGGCAGCAGACTGGGATGAGCAGCAGGAGGGTAGGCTAGGATGGGTGTGAGTGGAGGGATGCACCTACCCAGGCAGTCCTGCTGCCAGACAATCTTTTACTCTACAGAGGTGCCCAGGACACCCAGCTGTGCCAAAGGATGATTTGGTTTGGTAACTGCTGTGAGGACAAACTATGGGAAAGGGATGTTTGCTCTGGGAGCAAAAAACACCAGGCACAGCCTGGGAGCAAACCAGCGGTGCCCAAAAGTGATGTGTTCTGATGCAGCACAGCCCACAGGAGGGGATGAGAGAAAAGATGCCACCAAGTGAGTCAGCAACTGCAATGAGAACTGCCTGGCTCCTCACCTAACCCAGCCAGCCTCCCTGTCCCTCCCTGAAGAGCTTACAAGGCAAACCTGGAAGAGAAGACAGGGGGTGTTTCAGCCCCACCCACCTGGATACTGATCTTCCCAGCAAGGTCTTCTGCAGAGGTGCAGTTAAGGCAAGAGAACTCCTTGCTAAGCCTTTCTCAAGGCTCTTTACCCAAAACTTATCTCAGGCATCTCCCCAAGTAACAACCACCAACCTCATGACTCTGATTCTCACATCCACCCTGCCCCCATGCAGGGAATGCCACCAGCCCTGCACACAACAAGGGCTGTGGCTGTCACCTGCCCTGAAAGCCCCACTTTTGATTCTAAGAAGCCCACTGCTCACGCACCCACCAGCTAGCAGCAACAGACACTGAGAGCTACCCAGCTTCCCTTGGGATGAGAGATTCAGCACTCTGAGAGGTGCCTCCAGGGAACACACGGGGGACACAGCTGCAGCTAGCAGGAAACACCCCAAATCTGTGGGCAGATCACACTGAGATGCCCTTGGGGATACTCCTGCAAATGCCATGCTAACTGGACAAGGCACTAACCTTTCCCATCCCAGAGGAGACAGGGCAGCCCCACAGCCACCACACCCCTTTCCACAGGGCATCCACCCCCTTCAGCCACAGCCTGCACAGCCCATCCCTGGAGAAGGCAGCAGAGGGGCTGCTCCTCTGCAAGCAAACCCACACATCCAAATTTCCTGTGCAACCCCCCTCACTCCCACATGCACCATCCCCCTGGGCTGCATTTCTGGAGGAAAGCTTGGGCTGCAGCTGTGTCCTATTTTTCTGTAGTTGATGACCTCAACTCCTTCCCCGCACTACGGGGACGGCAGTAATGTACATCGCGTCTCGCCAGGGCTCAACTGCAATTCATCATTATTTTATCTGCTGGAATTTAATTGGATCCTATCAAACTCTCCTGATACTCCCTTTTCACTTTAAACACTGCTGCAGGAAAGATAAATGTAGGCACCGCTAGGACGGAGAGCGCGGCTTTGTTGGCGAACGGAGCTGGGGCTGTGGGCTCCAATCCTGCTTCCCTCTCCATGGTTGGTTAATTAGAGATACATATACTGGAGGTGTGCAGTGCTCAGAACAGGGCATGTGTGTATGATTTATGTTCCTCTATAAATATACCCTGGGCCGAGTAAAATACCGTCATCCGCACAACAGCACAACTTGACAATAACGCTCAGCCTCTGATTCTGCATCCCCTTTTTCTCTTTTCACATGGATCTCCTCCTTTCCTCCCCCATCACACACAACCTTCTTCACCTGGATTCCTCTTACCTCAAATCCAGCATGGTATGAGAACCTGAGACCCTGGGAATATGCCAGAGCAACACCCAGGTTCTACAGCAACAAAAATTATCCAGAAAACATAAATCTGAGAGGACTTACTTCACTGCCCAGCATCCACACTTGGGGCTGGGCTTCAGCATCCATGCTGGAGTAACCCACATGTGCCCACCCTGCCAGCCCAGCTTGCTCTGCACCCACATCACTTTGTCCCAGCAATAATGCTCACTCTGGGATGGACATCCCAACCCAAGCCCAGCCAGAGGGCAGGAATCTCCACAGCCACAGCAGAAAGAGTGGGCAAGGTGGGCTCTCCATGCCAGGGGCACTGGTGAGAAAGGACCAAAAGGGAGCCAGGGAGGTGACACAGCTGCTCCTCACCACGTGGGGCTTCAGAAAGGGAAATAACTGAGGCATTACGCTTAATTTAAAGTGCTGAGACAACAGGCTCATGAAAAGGAGATCGGGAGTTCTTCCTATTTATACATGTAAAGGGAAACAGCAGCTCTGGGGCAATTTCAGCCTTAAGAGGAACATTTTAGAGAGAAAAAGCCAAACCCTTGACAGCAAGAGACACCTGTAGCCATTTTGCAAAGGCCAGGACTAAATCAGATCAAGTCCAATGTTACAAGCATTAGTGCAGATTTCGGACTGTGGCACTTTTCAACTGCAAAACTGTTTCATTTTTGCAGCAATCAGGAGGATGAACTCTGTTGAGGGATGTCAGATGGGAAAGAACAGGCAAAGGCAAGGATATTTGGAAAATGAATCTCAGTGGCATCAACCTTAGGCGTTAAGACAGGTGACCATTTCTCCACCCTCTGCTGCAAAAAGCAAGCCTGGAAAACTCTGCCTCCAGAAGATTAAAAGCAGTCAATTCACAAAAATTAGTTTATTGGCAAAGATCTTCATTTCCTTAGTTAGGTTTGTCTTTCCTTTTTGCATCTTTACATTACATGTGGAAAACCATTACGGTTGCTTTCGTCTTGAAGAGCAGAAAGAGACCAAAGTGGCGAGGCAGAAAAAGTTCTTTTGGCTTGGTTTATGGCCTGGGATGCTGGGGAATACCAGAGCTGGTCTCCCTTGAGTTTGCCAAAGATCTATTGGGTGTTTCAAACTATGTTTATAGTCAACACTCAGACCTTAATGAATGGGCTGCTGAATATTTAACCAAGATGTCTTTTCTTCAAAGTGCTAACAAGTCATTGGAGTTTGACAAGCACTAAAACAAAAGACAAAGAGTTTTAAGGGGCTTGACTTATTATGCCTTTCATTCACCAGTGATTCAGGAAAGCATCTGTAATTCCACAGAGTATTTAACCTCTTGTTTAGACCCCACTGAACTCCTGGAAACACTGCGTGCTTAAACGCCTTTTGGCATCCATCCTTCACTTGTTGGCTGGGTAGATGTCATCCTTTCCCTATTCCTCCACTTGCCAGTGTTCTCCACACCAAAATCCTAACCCAACGGATGAAGTGCAATGGAAGAAGCTGTTGGGCCATGGCTGGGAGAGCCTGAAGCACCATCAAGCAGCCAGATGGACTGCAAAAGGCACGAAGGAGACAAACTTCACACAAGTGTGAATCTGAATCCCCCACACCATAATGCAGCCTGGCTCAATGCCCTCAAACATTAAAGCAGGCTAGCAGACCCTGAAAGCAAAGCAGCTTCTTTCAAGTCAAAACTCGCTTTTTCTCTTTGTGAAGCCACCCTGCACTCAAAAGCCACATCTCCTGCCCCACACTGCAGCCCCATGGAGCTGCTGCTTCCCATTCCTCATGCACCTCACAACACCACACACATGCCCTTCTGACAATTTGTTTTCACAGCATTCCTGACAATTTCCAGGTCAAACATCTACCACTGTCAGCCCAGGATAAGGTGCTGGTTACAGCTGTCCTACCCCTTTGGAGAAGAGCTGCAAAGGCCATGCAGCTCATGGCACCAATCCTGACAGCCACAGCATCCCTTGGGAAACCCAGGAAATGCATTGTGCTTTACTCTCTCTCCTGCTTGACAAGTTGAAACATAGTGGGGAGAAATGAGTCCACATCATTCAGAACCTCTCTGCATGCTTCACCTCTTTACATAAGTAAAGACTCCCCTCTGGCACAGGCAGCTCTCCCCAGCACCCTACAGGAGCCATCAGGCTGGTGCTGCCAGCACTGTGCAGCCACAGCACTTCCCCACAGGGAGCATCCTGCAGCATACATGTCCCAAACTGCTTTGGAATAAACTCAGCCAAACCCCACACTACAGAGCTGGGCAGGAGACAGCTGCCAGCTCCAGGCAGAGGAGACCTGGCAGGAGGCTGGATTGGCTGCCCAGCATCCCCCCAGGACTGCTGCCCAGGGCAGGAGGCAATGGCTCAGGATGCTCCTCCTGTCCAAAGGCTCTGCAGCCCTGGGATCACTGGAGGAGGGAGGGAGCCAGTGCTCATCTTCAATGGCTTCTAAATGTCACTTGTGCCACCAAAGGGAGCAGGGATCAGCACTGGTGTTAGGCTGCAAATGAGCTTTCACAGTATGAGAGATGAAAAACAAATTTTAAAAGGATTAAATGGGAGAGCAAAGGGAGGGGCTGGCTCCACCGGGGGAGGCAGGTCGGTGTAGAGCACAACAGGCAGCTGAGGAGCTGAGACAGGGCAGCTCCCAGCGGAGCTATTAGCACCCAGAGTGGCTTTGTTCATGAGCACAGTGCACAGCACACACACAGCTCTCCCAGGACTAAACCCCCTCCCGCTTAGGGGACAAGGTGCCTGGAGAGGGCAGAGGAGGCAGAGATTCCTGCAGGAGAGAGCTGAAGTGACAGGGCTGCAGGGCCCTGGCAAGGACACAGAGGCAGGAAGCGATGCAGGGAGCATGGGACGGAGGGCAGTCAGGCAGGGGAAGGAGGCAGCTGCTGGTCAGATAGGGATGGAGGTAGGGATGGAGAGGCTGCAGGGGAGGAAGGGAAGCACTTCCAGGGCTGGTAGGCACAGCTGCATGTGGAGGGCTCCATGTGCACAAAGGGACACAGAGGTGTTACCTCCTTCCCGCCTGTAAAATGGGATAGCTTGGTGTCAGGGGGGCTCCAGCACATCTGGGCCCAGCTGGCTCCTGTCCAGACAACTTTCTTCAGCTTTGTAAACCCAATTTCCTTGGAAGTGCTCCTAAAGCCTGATGATTTCAGCACTGATCCTATCTGGAACAGCCCCAAGCAGCCTCCCAATGCACATGGGGGGCAGCGGCAGGGAGCCCACCTCGCACCCCACAGGCAGCAGAAACCCCTCTACCTGCCATGAGAGAGCAAAACCGCTGGGCTGGTCCTGGGCGGGCAGGGAGGAGCAGCCCTGGGCAGGGCCCACACTCACCGAGGTGTTCTGGCACTGGATGCTGGTGCTGTTGAAGCGCAGGGCCGTGACGCGCGTGGTGCTGCCGGGGATGTGGAAGATGCACTCGTAGTTGCGCTGGCCTGACTGCGGCTGGGGCAGGTTCTTGGCTGTCAGGGTGATGGGTTTCACCACACCCACGGGGATGTAGATCTGGGTGGAAGGCAGGATCTGGGGGCAGTCCTGCAAGGGGAACAAGAAGCAGATGATGAGACAGGAACATTGTACAGCATCCCCCAGCACCCCCATGACCCCTCCCCACTGGCAGGCTTGGCAGTGCACTCCAAAAACAGCACCCTGAGCATATGCTTGAGAAAATCCTCATGTGCAGCAACCCCAAACCAGCATCCTATGCTGCTCTGCCCAGAACCCTGAAGACAGGAAAGAAGAGCACAAAGGAATCTGGTGGCAGGGCAGTACAGTGTTTTCTAGAGCTCAGGTTGATTTAGGTGGGGAGAGGATCCATCTCAGGAATCTGTAACCTGCCACTGCAGCAGCAACACGTGTTTGGGCTGACTGGTAACAATATGGACTTCAGTGCCATCATTGCAGCCAACAGGTTTCAGAGTCAATGCCCACTGGACTGTGCATTCTCAAGCTACCTGCTCAGCCCTCCTGCTCTCTTACAGCCTCCATCCCCTTTCCTTCATGAGCAGACAGAAAGGCCTTTTCCCTTTTTGATACAACAATGTGCTCCTGCAGTGTGGCAGAGAACCTGCTGCAGCAAATTTTGCTGCTGCTGCTGCTTCTATCTGCACCAGTTTGAAGCAGTGTCACCCCACCCAGCCCAGCTGCAGGCTGCCCACAGTGAGTGACTCCAGCCAGGGGATGCTGCTGAGTGAGCTGGAGAGGAAAGCACCTCTCTGACAGCCCCTGGGGAAGGAGACATTAGGAGGCCAAAGCACTCCACTTTTAATAGCCATGGGCTCCCAGCTGCTCCAGGGGAGCTGGTGACTCTTGTGTGCAAAGCACAGGGGAGCAAAAATAAATGAGCTCAGGCAGCAAAACAGCTCTGCAGCCCCAGAGCATAACACTTTGGCAACAACAGCCTGATGCAATCCCACCCTGGCTTTGCCTGGCCTGGCAGAGGTTCTCACACCTATGGCAGCTACTCCTGGGAGTGTTGGCTTGAAATAACATCAAGAGGGAATAACATGTGAGCTGCTTGAAAAACAGAAATGCATTGAATGCAGCCACTCCACTGCTCTCACAAAGCTTTTGATGGCCACAGTGCAGCTGCAGGGGCAGCTCAGGCCCCAAGGCCACCAGTAGCCCTGTGTGACCAAGGCTGCCCAGCTGCCTCCTGCCATCCTGCAGCAAGCCAGGCTGAACCTTGCAAAGTGCCAGGCTTTATCTCAGCTGGTATGATTAATTAACTTTCAAACAATGCAGAGAAAAGCAAACAAAATTGTTTCACTTAGCAAATCTCGACAGAAAAACCCAACTACTTTTACTCTTTGGTTTTTCTGTTCTTCCCAAGTCTGTATTCCTCAAAAGCAAAATTTTCAAGGGAAGAAAGTATTTATCTCCAAAACACACTAAACACAATAAAAGCTGAGAGGAACAGAAGTGTGAGCACACTGAAGAGCTGAGAGGAACAGTGCCCAGCCACCTCCCTGCTCTATATCATGGCTGCCACTGTGCAAAGTTGGGCTTCACTTTCCCCCCACTTCCAGAATCAGTTCAGCTCTCAGTGGGGAGACACCTCATGCCAGTTGCCATTTCCATGGAGTGTCCCCATGACTGCATGGTGGTTGTTCCCCACCAGTTCCCAGCTTGGAAATGCTGTCAGAGGAAGCAGCCCCCACCTGCTTGATCTCCTCCACATTGCAGAGGGACCCTGTGGGTGGCACAAGCCTTCCCCAGGGGGCACATGCACATTTGGCAAGTGTTAACTCCTGGCTCACTCTCCAACACTTCCATCTCCTCTTCTCAGTAATTATTGCCACAGCCCAGCTGGGTGGTGGGCAGTCCATGCCCCCCAGGCTGGGCTCACCATGTTTGCATGTGCCCAGGGAGCACAGCAGGCACGTGTGCCCCTCTCCCCACACAGGCAGGTGGGCTCATTCTGCCGATTCACAGCTTGAGCCCAATCCCCCCATGATGTCACACGCTCCACATCTGCCAGCAGAAGTGTTTGTCTCATCCAGCAAAAATGTCAGCCTGTGCCCAAACAGGAAACACCTGGTGCTGGTGGGCGCCCAGGGTGCCCGCAGGGGTGGGGGTACAAGGACAACTCATTTCCCCTGCGAGCAATTCCAACTGCTGACACAACTTGTCTGGCACTGCCCAGCGCTTCCATCCCTTGGGAGCACTCTGCACAGCCCACAGAGCTCTGTGTCCTGCCAAATACAGCCCCTCCCAGCACAGCCCCAGGGCCCAGGAGGAGGCAGCTAGGAAGGCATGGGATAAGCAGGAAAGCAAGGCCCCAAATCACTCAAATTCCCAAACATCACACAACTCAGATTTTCTCCATTAAAACCACTTTTCTAGTTGGATGAGAACATGACATGGGTGTCCAGGTTTGTCTGGAGAGGTAGGAGCTTTAGAATGACATCGCAAATGCTGCCATTTGGGCTCTTCTGGCAGGTCCCAGCTCCAGCTGCAAGGCTGTGCATGAGCAGAGGCAGGATGAAGGCAGCCTAGGACTGGGCCTGAACCCAGCTTTGAGGTTCCTTCACAAAGAACTCAGCCATTCCCACTGATGGGGAATGAAGAACAAACACAAGCTGAACCTACCTAATCTGAACCAACACTTGTTTCCCCACAGTCCAGGAGCCTTTTCACCCTCCACAGTAGCTCTGTACCAGCAGGGGCTGTCTCAGAAGAGCAGCCTTCTGGGATGGGATGCTCCAATGCCCACCCCTGACCACCCTTTGGCCACCACTGCACACCATGAGTGGAAAAAAATGAACAGCAGCCTGTGCTGCTTCATCACCTCTTCCCCAGCCCTGCATCCCCCCAGCAAAGCCACAGAGGAGGGCAATCTCCAGATCCCAGGATTTAAAGCTACCACAGCCAGTGGACAGGGACATCCTGACTGCTGTCTCTGTTTCCAGGCACATTTATGCGAGTGGTGGCTCCTACTCATGCCCCATTCCAGCCTGCCAACCCCCAGAAATCCAGACAAACATTCCTGGCATGCCCAGGACAGAGTGCCATGGGTCACTCTGTTTTCCTACAAAACAACCACTTTCCCACCCAGGAAATTGCGGTGAACTACCCATGGGAAGGAGCAGAGACAGAATTACCCTCTACCCCTGCATTTCCTGACCAGTGCCCACCACACTCCAGCCAACACAGACAGACCAAATCCTGCTTAAAATAACCTTCCTGCAGAGAGGATGGGGCTGGATGTCGACTATTAATTTGTCTGGTGGTGCCATGGGACTGGCACTGAGCCCCACCACCCACCACACCACCCTGCTGGGGACCAGCACGGCCAGGGATGGGGACAGGATGTCTCATCCCAGCCTGGTCACAGAGCCCACAGCTGCAGCTGGTCTGAGGGTGCCTCACCATCCCTGCTGGGAACTGCTGAAGCCACACCAATGTGCAAACAGGCTGAGCCAGGCATTCCAAACCTCAAACCAGGCACTGCTCCATTTCCCAGTGTGGCCAAAAGGTCTGCTGGGGGACACCCTGCCCACACTGGGGAGTGACACAAGCTCCTGAGCAGCCAGTCCGTGGGAGAGCTGCACATGCCCCAAGGGCACCACCTCTGTGGGGTACAGCCAGATGCTTTGGGGTTCACCTGGCAGGGAGGGGGGCAGATCCCATGGCCTCAGAGAGGGGAATGGGGAGACCAGAACTGCTGGGTTCCAGGGGTCTGGACACCATGTGTCACATTTACAGAAGAAATGCCAGGGCTGGCTGGAAGTGTGACCTCAGGAGCAGGCTTCTGGAATGCCTGAGATAGGCAGATTGCTCACTGGATTTCTTCACAGCACGGGACAAAACAGCTTTTTCCAGCTTTCTCAGGTTACTAACCTCCCCTGGAGGCAGCAGGACCCTCTCAGTGGGGCCGAGTACAGTCAATGGGAAACCCAGACAAGTCAACTGGAGCCCCCTTCCAGAGCAGGGACAGAGTTTCCTTCCCATAACTCTCCCTTCAGGATCCAAATCAGCATTTACTGCAGAGCCAGCAGTGGCTGGCCAGACCTCCATACCCAGGCCAAGCAGCCAGCAATGCCACCACAGGCTGGGGACAGCAGGATGTCCCACAAACACCCTGCTGATGGCAGGTTTTCCCAGTGGGTGGCACGGATGCTGCACAGGATGAACCCCCACAAAAAAACATGTTTCTTAGCAAAGCAGTTGAGATGAAGAAGGCATGAGGTGCAGCAAAACAGTTTGTTTTACAGATTTCAACCTTCTCCTCTCCAAAAACAAGTTGTTCTGCAATGACAGTTCAAGCTTGCTCCCCTCACAAACATCAAAGGAAAATGCTTTAGTGTCTCTGCCTTTGTTTTTCCTTTCATTCAACCTAAAGTGCTCCGGGCTTCAGCCGACTTCCCAAGCTGCCTCTCCACAGCCACACAGCTTCTCCCCACCAGCAGATAGTTCCATCAGCATTTCCCTTTCCTCCCTCCCTGCTCCTCAGGCAGTCCCAGCACCCCAGGAGAGACAGTGGGAATGGTATCTGAAGGAGCTTCTTCTAAACCCTTCCCCAGAGGGCAGGGGGCTATGACAGGACCAGAAAAGACGAGGGGAGCAGTTTCACTGTCTTACCTCAGAGAGCTTGACCCTTCCCTCCAGGAAAGAGCAGTCAGCAGCGTTGTGGGTGCAGATGTGGCGGTACTTGCACCAGTGGCAGGGGAAGGAGCCGTTCACACAGGACAGGCAGCTGCACAGGGAAAGAAGGGGCAGTTTTAGGGCAGATTCCACAGGGGCATTTCTTGGGATGCTTCAGCAGGACAGCATCCTTAGGTGATGCTCTTCTGGTGGAAAGGATCCTTTATCCATAGGGCATGAGCCATGCATTGGGAGGGAGATGCCTGCACAACCAGAACCCCCAGGCTTTGCCCATGGCAGGGTGGGGGGACACAGCCTTCAGAGCAGGATTTGTGTCCCAGCTGAAGAGGCCACGTTCCCTCCTCCTCTTGGCAGGCTGACCCTGACTGCCCCACTCCAGCAGGGGCCGAGCTCCAGACTTTGGGAGCTTTATTTGGGTTCACTGAAAGGCGATTTTAGCAAAAGGCATCAGAACAAGGGCTCTGCACCACGGGGGAACAGGGGAGAAAGGGCCAGATTAATGCATGCTCATTGAGAGGAAAATTATAACTGGCGAAAGGTTGGGTCAGATTAACATTTCGGGACTGTAGGGCCTTTCAGCTGCTCACAATAGGTTGTGTGTGACCCCCTCTGTCCCTCCCTCAGCCCCCTCAGCCCCAGCCCTGCACAGCGCGCGTGCGTTGTGTCTGTGCCTCCCACCCCTCCCCAGCCACAGACGCTCCCATCTCCCCCCAGCCTCTTCTCAGGGCTCTTTGTGCACAGGGATCACTCCTCCTCCCCTCTCCCCATCTTTTCTGGGGCTGTGTTCAGGCCAGAAGCACCATGCTCTGCTTTCCATTCCTCTCAGCAATGAAACCAGCCCCAGGGACCTGGTGACTCTCCCCAGAGCAGGAGGGGACACAGAGAGTCCCACAGCCTTTCTCACAGAATGAAACCAGCTCCAGGGACCTGGTGACTCTCCCCAAAGCAGGAGGGGACACAGAGAGTCCCACAGCCTTTCTCACGGAATGAAACCAGCCCCAGGGACCTGGTGACTCTCCCCAGAGCAGGAGGGGACACAGAGAGTCCCACTGCCATTCTCACAGGAGTGGCACCTTGACAACCTGGTTATCTTCCCTGGCTAACCCCTCCCAGGCATCCCACAGCTGCAGGGAGGCTTTTGGGGGTTTCACCCCTGTGGAAAGAGGCTGAGCCCTCCCTGCCATGCTGTCTGGGGGGGCATGGCAGACAGCTCCCACATTTAGCTTCACAGGGCAGGTCTGCACCAGGCATGTCTGTGCAGCCCAAGCTGTTCTCCCAAGGAGAAGATGGGAGAGCTGCTGAGGCATAAACTAAAAGGCAGTAAAAAAAAAAATCAACCTGCCTTTAAAAAAAAAGAAAAAAAGAAGAAAAGAAAAAAGCAGCAGCACTGGTTTTCACCCTAGAAGGCTCATACCTGCTCCTCACTGATCCAAGCATCAAAAGGATCAGGCCCAAAGCAATTATATTTAAACAAAGACAGGCTCTTTCCCTGAACACAGCTCTGGCAGGAGGCAGGCAGCCCTGCCCAGCCCAATCCTCCTCCTAATCACAGCTACCTCTCTGCCTCTACCCCTGGGAAACGACAGGAAAACACAGCATCACCCTGTGAGGCAGCAGAAATACAATCCTCCTGGAGAAGATATCCTTGGTGGCACAGCCTGGTGTGCCAAAACCCTTGCCCTCCAGCAGAACTGTCACTTTGGAGGTGTGGGGACCTGAGGGAGCCACAGGGTGAGGGCAGCCCAGGGTGCAGTGACACACCCAAGGCTTTGCAGGACCAGGTCTCCCGGCCTGCCCTGGGGTTTCACACACCATTACATATACAGCAAGAGCTTCCCAAATCCATGCTCACACACTAAGGAAATATTTAATTAAGCTGCTTGCAAAGGGGGCTGGAAGTCATTTCCATGTTTCGCTCACATTTTCACTTCCAAATGAACAGCCCTTTTAGCTTTACCCACAAATATGCTAATTGAGATGCTCCTTATGCAAATATATGCAATTTTATTTCAGCTGCAGAGATTCAACTTAAAAGCAGAGCCCCAGCCTCCTATCTCTGGTTGCTTTGATGGAGGGAGGTGCAGAGGGTGGGGGGAATAGGGAACACAAACAAAGGCAAAGGACAGCTCCTGCCCTCCTGCTAAGGGCCCAGGCAGGACCAGTGGACAGATAAATCCAGGATATGGATGGGTGGGACAGGGAACATACAGATTAATCCTCATGGGAGTAACCCAGCCCCGGAGAAGTCACATAAGAGATGCACAAGCAGCCACAAGCCACATGCTGGGGCCCAGCTACCAAAACCTCCCATGAATCACCCCCACTATCCTCCAAAGAAGAGACTTTTCCAGTCACCAGGTCCTTCAGGGTGTGCAAAAATACTCCCCAGTGCCCTTTCCACCAGCTCACAAGGCATGTCAAAGCAGCTGAAGCTCCTGATGCAGCCCTGCCCTGGGCATCCCAGCCCCAACAGCTGCAGCTCCACTTTGCAATTCTTCAGGGTCAAAACCAAATCTTGGCTATTTCAAGATCCTCCTCACTTGAGGGTCTCCTTTGCCATTTAATTATTGCAGGTCCCAGCTGGTCTCCACTTGTCAAAGGATCTCAAGTTATCCTCCGCTCACACACTGAGGTACATGGTTTCCCCTTCATACTTTAGCCCTCCCAGCTGCTTCTAACTTAACTGAGCCATTCCTAAAGCCCCATCCTGGGTGATAATTTCCACACTCTTCCTTCTGCCATATGGACATCAAATGCCACTGTGAGAGTGCTCACCACACACACCTTGCTCTGCAGGGTTTCTGCTGCATTTAGAGTCAGTCCAGTCCAAAGTGGTAAGTCAGCACCTGGGTGCCAGTAACATGGTGAAATGCTGTTCACAGCCTGCCCAGGTCCTGCTGGCCTCAGCACAGCTGCCTGACCACCACAGCACCCTGCAAGGCTCCCAAAGGCCAGGGCAGGAGCTGAGGCAGGGATCCCTGGCTGTTGGGCAGCACGGCTGGGGCTGTGTCCCTGTGTGTCCACACCCCAATGTGTCCGTGTGCCACTGCTGTCCATGTGCCACTGCTGTCTGCTCCTGGCACAGGAGCAGGTTGCTTGGCAGCATGATGCCATCTGTGCCGTCTCTCTCCTTCCCACGGTCAGGCACTCTTCCCTCATCACTTCTTGCCTAAGAGGCTTTCATCACTCCTGGTAATTAGAGGGAGGCTCTCCTTCATGTGTTGAAGTGTTCCGCCTCCCCAAAGCGTGCCAGGAGAGCAAGAAGCCCAGTGAGGCAGAAAACTGATGGTGGGGGTGCAGCACGGACATGGACCCACAGCTTGTTCCCCATCTGCCTCCTCCCCAGCCCTGCCAGGTGCTGGTGGAGGTGAAGCCCAGGCGGGGCAGGGAAAGGGGGCCAGACCCACTGGCAGTGCCCTCCTTGCCTCCTGATGGACTCATGAGAGAGATGTGGCATCAGCCTCAGAGCAGAGCTCCAGGGTCACTCTGTGCCAAGTGCCCCATCTCTAAACAAGTCCAGGCTCACTGCTAGCCTGAAACCTCTCCCCAGCCAGGGCAGGCATTCTTGCAGGCAACAAAGCAGCTCTGCCCAACTTTGAGTGCCCCAGGGTCAAAGCCCACAGTCAACATGCTTGCCCACATCTCACCCCACAGCTGGGCCAAAAAGTCCCAGCACTGCTCCCCTCCACTTGCATAGATGATCCCAAACTTGGTACTGCCATGTAGGGAAACACCTGGAGGGGCTGCAGAGAAGCAGAGCTGCAGACAGGACAGAAAGACAGCAAAGATGGCTCTCCAGGGTGGGTACAGAGCCAAAGCATCACTGCAGGATGAGCTCAGACCCAGGGGTAGCTTCAGGGACTGACTCCTCCCTGAGTGTGCAGGCACCTCCAGGGACCATGGAGAGGTTCCAGCTGTCTCCACACATGACCCAAATCAAAGCTGTGGCTGATGGAAACTGTGCAGGGCCAGCAGGCCTGGACCCAGACTCCTCACTCATTCTCCTTCCTGCATTGCCAGCCCCAGGCATGCCACGTGCCCAAAGGAGCCCAAAGTTCTTCATCACACTGAACAGCAGGGGCAGAAAACAAAAACAGCATCCACAGGCGTGAGATAAGCCTGAGCAGCAAACACGAGGGGGACAGGAGGTGTGAGCACTGCACACACAGACACTGAGGCTATTTCTGTGGCACAGCATGTCCCTGAAGGAAGGAAGGAAGGACATGGAGTGAAGGGCAGGGAGCAGGAACAGGGGGAAGTTGAATGGCACCAAGAGCAGAGCAGGGGAGGTCCATTAAGAAGGAAAATGATAAACACAGTGTTGATGAAAACAGCATCTGTACAGGCACAGCACAGCCGCCTGCGAGCCCCCGACTGCTCCTCAGATCTCCTCTTGGCAGCAGGATGCATCCTCAGTGAATACTCAGCTCCAGCACAGCCTGCATCTGGAGCAGCAGCTGTCAGGGCTGAGGGGTTGAACTGCAGTGCCTTGGGCTTTACATCCATCTCTCTACCCTGGGGAGAAGGGGAAATCCTGAAGAGCAGTGGAACCAGTCAGTCAGTGTCCCCCCAGCCCCTACACAGACCTACAGGCAGCTTCCTCACTGGAGCCCAGGAAAGGCCTGGGGTGGGAGCCAGCTCTTTCCTCCCTCCACCCCTGCCCATCTCAATCCATTTCTGCCCTTCCTTTCACACCAACCCAATTCATTTCCATCCCTGCTGGGTTTTGCCAAGGTCCTTACTCACAGGGTGGTCCAGAGCATCCACCATCACACTGGAGGATGCAGAATCATGCCCTGAGTTTTAAGATAATTCTCTTGAAAGACACTCAGCTGCCTGCCCCTACTGAAGTGTTAGACCAGGCTGTACCAGCCCTTCCCATTCACAACATACATGACATAAACCAGGTTATCCTGAGCTGCCTGTGGGGCCATTCTACAGGATTTTCCACCTGCCCCAGCCCAGGAGCACACAGGGATCTGTTACCATCACAGAGCTCAGCCATGAAAACTCAGATACACTCACTGAACTGCTTGCAGCCATCTGTCCATGCCTTTGAAAAGAAAGCATCTGGAAAAGAGCAGCAGTGGACCAACAGAGAAGCAGCCACGCCATGTGCAGGCAGAAAGAGAGGCTGCAGAGGGGAGCCCAGTGACACAAGGGCTGGCATTGTCCCACGGGTGCCTCGGCCACCAGAACAGCCCAGCCTTGCCTTACCGGCACAGCCCTGCTGCTCCCCGCCCTTGGGACATGCATTAAAATCCCATTTACTTAATGGAGGCTTACAGGGAAAGCCTGACCTGTGGGATAGAGACACAGCACAGTCACATCTCTCCAGCCTGCAGGAGTTAGAGCCATTTGGCATGTCTGCCCTTGCTCTAGCATCAGAGAAATTCAGCATCCTGCAGCTGATGGGACATGGGGGTCACAGCTGTCACTACACTGAGGCACAACCACAAGGCTGATAGCATCATGGATGGATGGACTGGAGACAGTTTTCCAGGATGCTCAGATTCCCTCTTGGAATCAGACTTGCTGATATGATTTCTACCCTTTCCCTGAGCCACCACCTGGATTTTTGCTTCCACATTACAGCGGAAGGACATGCTGGTGACACACTGAGCATGCTGGTGCTTGAAAAACCAGCAGCTCTGCAAAACCTGCCCACAGAATCGAAGGAAGCACCAAAGGCTCTCATCTTCTTCCCCATCCCACTCCACTTGCCAGCTCCCTTCCCACAGCCACACACTCCAAAAAGCCAAACCACAACAGGATTTATGAAACAGAGTTTCCAGAGGAGAAATCCAGCAAAGAAACATGGAAACAGCAGGAAGAAATAAATACATCTTACTATTCCCTGGAATTGCTCGCTAGCTTTCTGTGAGGATTCCCTGCTCCCCCACCTCACCAGCAAGCTCTGCCAGAGGCAGGCAGGGAGCCTGGTGTTACATCTTTATCTTAAAAGGGGACTCATTTCCCCACAAATGCTTTGAAGAAGGCGTTTAACTCTGACAAAGACAACCTCAACATCTGCCTGTGCACGCGCTGGACTCGGGCTGATTCATTACACGATCAAAGGTGCTGAGCAGCCTTTAAATGCCTGCACTTGATCCGTGTCCCATGGGAAACCCCAAGGGAATCCACCCAGGCCCTGCCATGGGGGTTTTCATCTCACTCTCCACTCCAGGAACCAGTGCCTGTCCCCAGGAGCTGCAGACAAGCCTGTGGGCAGTTCTGCTCCCCTGCCACCCACATCCCCCTTTGCAATGATCCCATTTCCTTGCATCGAACTTTTAGTTTCCACTTCCATTTTCAAAGCATCTCCCACACCTCAGCCAGAGGCATCCCCTGCCTAATGCCCAAGCCTTTAGGAGCAGGATGCCCAAAAGATGCCACGGCCTGAAAACACATGCCTGAGCCCCTGAGGAGCCCTGAGTACACAAAGCTGAGACCTTCAGAAGCTTCCCAGGTGACTCCTGCAAAGGAATGAAGCCCCAGAGATAACGCAAATTCCAGACCAGAGCTCTCAGGGACCCTGCACAAAGTAGCCCAGGAGCCACTGATGCTGGTCTGTGATGGGGACAGTTCCATCACACAGGCATAAAGCCCTGCATTAACAGATGGAACAGCTTTAGAACCCTCCCTGAAAGGTATCCCCTCTGCTCAGAACATCACAGCAAACATACAGGCAGCACAACTCCCTCTGTACCCTCCTCTCCTGTAAAAGTGATCAGATACATCTTCCCTTCTGCAACCCCTCCCTTGACCAGACAGTTTCCATCACCCCTTGAAAATGCATGAGAAGAAGATCTGCCAGGGTGGTGGGAAATAACAGCCAGGATGCTCATGCAGCACCAGGACCAGCCCCACAGCTCACATTTTGCTGATGTCTTTCCAGACATCTGCTGAAAATAAGAAGGGTCAGACTCTCCCTGGTGCACATGGTGGAGCTGTATTGGCTTCCCTTGGAGCTACCCCAGCTGACATCAGCAAAGAGCTGCCTCACTAGCCTCCCATCTCTCCACAACCATCTGAAAAATCTCACTCAAACACTTTGTCCTCAGCTGAGAAATTATTTGACATGCAGAACTCTGCCTTCCAACCTAAGCAAAGCCATCCAAATATAAAAAGAAAACATAAAGCACAGTGATCAGAGATCTCCACAGGAAAAACATTAGCCTTGTGGAAAAGCATATTGTTCCTAATACAGAATTTATCAGGCTGACGTATAGATTTTCCTCCACAAAATATGAAACCTGGATCTGAAAGGCTATTAACTCCAGAGAGATCCATTAAAGACGCCTGTCTACAAATGGTATTTAAAAGTATTGCATCATCCCAGGAGGTATTGTCATACTCTTTGGCTATGATTCGACTGCAGGCCACATAGTTAAAACTACCTCCAAGCCCTAAAACTCTAGATGTAAAAAAATAATAACGTTCACCAGCTTAGAACATGGACTTTTCTATCAGCTTCAACTGGAGCCCATAAATATTAATGCATCCATAATTAGCCTTTTTAAATAATGCATCCAAAATTAAACATCAACGCAGTAATAAATCAGTCAGGTTCTTTGTTGTAGGTTTGTTTCGGGGGGGTAGGGTTTTTTTTTCCCTCCTGTGTCAGGCACATAAAATAAAATGCCAATTCCCTCACCACCTCTTCCCACTGGACTGCTGATTGGACCAAATCTGATGCCATTTGTACTTAAAAGTCATCTTTCTTTCATTTAGAAAAATAAAAGTCATATCTGCTTTTTGATTTGCAAAACACTGACATGCAGTCAGCCCGAGCCAAAGCTGAGCTAATGCTATTGAAACCACAGGACGTGAAGAGAGACAAAGCTCATCTCAGAGTCAAGGTGAGGGAGAAAGTCAAGTTTGCAAAGCCTCTCCTCCCTCACCGGCACAGCGCTCCCAGGAGGAGCCCTGCTCCCTGTGCAAAGAGCAGGAGGGAAGGAATCCCTGTGAAGCAGAAACTTTGCAGGGGCTCTGTGCTGACACATCCCTCCTGGAGCTCACTGCAGGTGAGTTCCCAGCCAGGGCACCTGCATCTCACCTGCTCTTCCCTGATCAAAGTGGAAACTCTGAACAGGCTTTGGAGGAGTGAGCTCCAGCAGAGCCCCCAAGCCAGGCTCAACACTTTGCAAAAAGACATCCAAAAGAGATCACTTGGCATTTGCTTGTCTATAATTAGTGATCAGCCAGAGCACCACCATCCATGGGAGGTTTCTGGCAGGGTAATTAAATCTCTTACATTCTTGAGCTCCAAATTCTTTGCCCAAACACACCCCAGCATCAGCTCTGATGGTCCTACAGCACAGCCATCCCCCACTGCTCAAGAACTCTGTCTGCAGCTCCTCATCAGGAGTTGTGGTTTGAGACTTTAGACACCTTGCTTAGACAGCACATCAATAATCCATACCTCCTCTATTTCATCAAACGCATATCTCAAGCTGTCTAAAAACCCTTACAGGAGTAGATTTCACAGCAGCCTGACAAGAAAGCAAATTCACAATTACTTCCACTTAGGAAATTCTTGGGTAAACGCCCCAGGACATGTGGCATGTTCCATCCCATGTTGCTGTAACTTTCCAGCTCCCTCTCCAGCAAGCCTGGGAAGCAGGTACCGTGGCAGGAAAGTACAGGCTTCTCCTTCTGCACTGCCAAGTCACTCCTATTAACTGTTTCCAGGAATAACAAGACACTCAGCGTTTTCAGTCACATGGATTGATTTCCACAGTCTGCAGTGCAGTAAACTCGCTTTTTCATCCAAAGTTTTGCCAAACCCAAAGCTCTGTTTTTATGTGAGGTTCTGCCCTGACTCTACATGTTCCCACACCCCCAAACCAACTGTGGGTGCTCTGGTCACTGTCCCAGTTCACATGGGCAAAAGGAGGAGGTTTCTCACTGTAAACACCACTGTACTCAACTGCCCTTTCTTCTTGCAACATCAGCACCCACAAAGCTGAGAACTCTCTCTCCCAGTCTCACACCATCCCTCCAATCTGTTCCTGGAGCCCTCCCACAAAGTCCAGGCCACTTACGACTGATGGACACTGCAGTTGTAAAAAACAAAATCCACTGAGGCAAATTTCTTCCCCGTCTCCTTGGATTTCAGGTACAGCTTCACCACTCGCTTGTCCCCTGCAAGAGACCCAGGCAAAAAAAGGCATCAGAAAGGACAGAGTGCGTGGCCCAGCATTCAGGCCAAGGCTTGTGATGGGCTGGAGGGAGCTGGGCATCACCATTCAGTCTAGTTAATTAACAAAATCCCCTAAGTGTGGGAATGAAAAGAGAGTGTTCATTGACCCCCATTCAGACACCTCAGAGCCCAAGCACAGCTCTGAGCCCCTACAGCTAAACACAGCCTGCTGGAAGGAGACTGGTGCCTCAGGTTGTATTGGGCACACTGAAGGAGGGTTTAACAGTTTTGGCGTCAGGAGAATGTCCTGACCCCATGGTTACATCTGCCCAGGAATGGTTCACAGATGGAAATAGGGCCAGGGTGGTCAGCAAGTAAAATCACAAAGTGGTTTGGGTAGGAAGTGACCTTAAGGATTATCTAGTATCTAGTTCCAAGCCCACTGCCATAGGCTGTGTGCTAGCAGCTGTGTCCATGGTTTGGAGGGGACTAAAGAACCAGCCTCCCATGAGCAGCAATTCCTTCTCCTATATCCCAAGAACCCAAGTGGGGTTCAGATCCCGAGACTGGGATCATGACACAGGAGGACTGTCCTCCTCCACATCTGCCTGTGGGGTAATACGCGGGACAACACTTGTCTCAGGCTTTTTTGCCACTCTGGGGCACAAGCTCACCGCGGCCCCTGGTGATGGGGATGACATCCTTGGCAGAGGGAGAGCTGCAGTAGATCTTCCCATCCTCAATGCGGCTCTCTGACTCGGTGAAGTCTTCAAAGGAGCAGTTGACTCCTGCCGAGAGGTCTGGGACATTCCAGGCCTGCAGGACCAGCTAGGGAGGAGAGGCAAGAGCATCAACACAGAGAACCTGGAAAATAGGCTCCTCTGTGGCTGCTGTGTGTAAGTCTAGCCAACAGAAAAGACCAGGGGGTGCAATCCCTCTTCTGCCACCCACACAGGGCAGGAAGACCTGCTCTGGGCTTTTGCAAGGGAGCCCCATCCATGCACATCCCTGCTCAAGCAAGGAGCACAGGTTTAAATGGGTTTAAGAGCTGTAATGACTCACAGCCTTTGTCCTCTGCCCTTGACACACCACAAGCCATTATGCCTCAGCTCTCCACAGAGAACAAGAACAGCATCAGGGCTGAAGTACGTTGCACAGAAAGGCAGGAAGGCACCCACTCCAGCACAGGCAAACCTCTTCCTTCACAAAGTCATCCCCGGGGTCAGCAGTTCTCACTTTGCAAAACGCTTGCCTTATTTCTAATTTGAATTTTTCACAGCTTCCAGCCATTAGTTCTTGTTATGCTTTTCCTTGATAGATTAAAAAGCCCTTTAGTCCCTGATATTTGCTCCTTGTAAAGGCACTTATACTCTGTAATCAAGTCACCTCTTAATCTTCTTTTTGATAAGCTAAGCAGATTGAGCTCTGGAAGTCTCTCACTGCAAGGCATTTTCTCCAGCCTTCAACTCATTTACATGATGTTTACGGGAGTTTTTCAGTCCCTCCCTTTGAAAGCTGCACTCCAGCCCAAGCAGTGCATCCCCGTGTCATCCAGCCCAGACCTCTGTGCAGCATCCTGCCATCAGTATGGAGATAATTACTCCAGGAGTGAAAACACTGCCCAGCTCCTGGCTTCATCCCAGGAGCATCAAGAGCCCACAGCAAGGGCTCAGCCCCAGCACCACTTTCCAGGACACCAGGTGAACTTCCATCCATGTTTAACTTTAGACTTGGCAATAGCAAACCCCAGTTTCTCTGCTAAACAGCCCCACTCAAACCCAACTGCTCTGAAGGAGCTTCACTCACACCACCCTCCATTCCCAGCATCCCAGCAGGTCCCATCTGCAGCATATCACATTTATCTCCATGTTACCAAAGAATATCAACTCCTGCAGAAGTTCCAAACTGTTTCCATCCAGTGACAATTCCCCTCTGATGAGAACTTTCTGAGATCTGTCACGAAGTCAGTTCTTAATCCACTTAACACGTGCTTTATCAATATTGTATAATGCTAATTTTTAATCAGAACGTTGTGTTGTACCAAGTCAAAAGCCTTGTACGAGCCTAAAGACATCACATCCTCACAGTCCCTCTTCTAATTCAAGTCATAAATTCACCAAAGAGCAAAATGGGGTTTGTCAGACACAAACCCACATTGACTGGCATAAATTATATTCCCATCCTTAAATCATTATCAGGTGTATTCTTTTTCTTATTATTTTTCTTCTTCTTCTAAACCTGAAGTAAAACTAAGCAGTCTCTGGCTATTTGGTCCTTCATGCATGTGAGAAAAAAAAAATGAGCACCTTTTTCCATTTCTGGGGCTTTTCTCAGCATTCAGATATTTATTACAAAGTCATATTATTACATACATCCCCAGGCCACAGAACCTCTTGGCCAACTTTTTTAGGATTCCTGAGTGCCAGCTATCTAGAACTGGAAGTTTATTGCTAGTATATGCTGTTTCTTATTCTCTTCATGGTGCTAATGGCCTGAAAAATACTTCAGGGAAGTAGTACCTCATCCTTTCTGCTTGCACAGAGAGAGAGCAGCGAGTAGAACATCAAAGTCTCATCCCAAAATACCTACTGCAGGCTGGAGTCAGAGACAGGCTATTGAACTGAGCTAGATCGTTGGCCTATGAACACCATTTCTGATGATCGTGCTGACATTATGGAGAAATATTTATTGCTCAGTTATGTCATTTCTGACTAATCATCAACTGGCTTACTATCTCCATCAATGTGGAGCTAATGGCCCGCCCTCATCAATGCCCTGCACTTTGCTCTGTTTAGTCTCAGACCTCTCTTCCCCTTTCCCCTATCCATCAGTTATTTTTCATTGCCTTATCCCCGGTTGTTCCCTGCAGAGGGTCAGGAGGTGTCTGGGGAGCAGTGTGAGGGAGCAGACAGGGGTGCCTTACCGGGACCTCGGACATGGTGACCGAGATGTTCTTGGGCTGCACGGTGAGCTGCACGCACTGCTGCAGGTCGGAGGCGAAGCGCTGGGGCTCGTCCGCGCGCTCGCACCGGTCCTTGCGGGAGCAGCTGCAGGGGGAAAGCACCATGGTGAGCAGGAGAATCCCCTGGGCTCCTGCAGGGCTTTGGGCTGGCAAACAGACATTTGGCACAGAAATCATGCCCAGGTAGGGACCTTGGATGACCAAGGCCCATACCAGAGTTCTGCTCTCCCCTGAGACTCCAGGAGTGTTTTATATTCAGCTTTTCTTATTGGCACAAGAATCCTAAACCCAGGAGCCCATGGGTGGGATGAGCAGGCCCTGGCAGCAGCTCACCATGCATGGATGCTCCTAACCACAGCCTGGGCAACCCAGAAGGGGATGACTGACCCCTCAGACCATTCCATCTCAGCATTTTGGGACCAAAGTCCAGAAGAGACGCCCTCAAGGAGACCAGCAGTGGGGATGGACACATTTTGTCAGCTGCAGGTCACTGGCACAGCTCCAGGGACAATGCTGCTGTACTCACATGTTGTGGAGGACACACCAGCCACAGTGGGGGTCCCGGGAGCCCAGGCACAGCTCACAGCTCTCGTACTGCTCACAGCTCTCCACCGGCACGCGCGTCACCTGTGGGAACAGGCACGGGGTGAACGGGGTCAGGCTGCTGTGCCCACCCAACATACCCTGACGTGGCAGAGACAGACCCAGCACAGACCCACCCTGGCCTGTCAGTGGGCAGGCAGGAGAGGGAGCAGGCTGAGCCCCTCCCCATCGCCCGCTCCTCTCCCAGGCCCAGGCAGTGCATTTGCAGGCAACACTTCCACCCCAGAGAGATTTTAAATCCACACAAACTCCTTCCATTGTTGCACCTCTGCAGTATTTGAGAGTGGGCTGGGCCAACTCAGCTCCAAATCAGCTCCCAGTGCCGCCAGGCACCCCATGGCTGCCACAGCCCTGCTCTGAAAGGGTTACCAGTCCTTTATTAATTGCTCCTCCAGATTTGATTAAAATCCCCTCATTCTCCAAGCCCTTCGAGCTCTGTTACAACTGTTCATTTAATTACTTTCCACCAGCACTCTTATAACACCGAGCGTACTAGGGAAGAGAGTGGGCTTTATTAAGGAGAGGGGAGGAGAAGAGGGGGGACAGGGAGGGGGTTCCTGCTTGCCAGCCACAAGAAATCTGCAGCACCAAGCAGCTGCCCATGGCTGCTGTGCTTGTGCCTCAGTTTCCCCACTGCTCTCATGGGGCAGCACTCACTCATTAATTAAAATTTGCAAACTTCTCTACTGAAGGCTAAACCTGGGGTATTCTCCCTTGAAATCACACAGCAGAGCACAGGCTCAGCATGATGTCTACAGGGTTGGGACACACTGGCCAACCAGCCCCTCCAGGGTGGTGAGGACACCTGTAACGTTCCCATTTGTTTGTCCCTGACATTGCTTTAGGCAGGTGATGGCAGAGAGAACCCCCAGGCACATCCTGCACAGACAAGTGTCAGGTTCCAGCAACTGTGGTGGTCCCTGGAGGAGATCCCCAGTCCAGGCCAATGCAACTGTCCCCTTGGCATCCATTTCCCCAACACAGAGCGGGGAGTTTAGTTGAGCAAGCTCTGGGACAGAAACAGCCAAGGATGGAAACACAGCCCAGGACAGCTGCATGGAGGAGCCCAAATTCAGGTTCTGCCCCTGGAAAGCTGCTTGTTTCCTGCAACAGAGCAGAAACCAGAAACAGCCACTGGGAGGAGGGAGAAAAGAGCTCTGCTGTCCCCTCAGGACTGTCTAGACAAACCTACATTCCTGCTCCAGCATCCTTTCCCCTCCCAAGCCCTCGGGCTGGTGGCCAGGAGACTGTGAGGCTCCCAGCTCTGCTTGCAGCCCTGCTCACACACACACCTCTGGCAAGGCAGAGGGGCAGAGGTGCTGGGAGACACAGGCACAGCACACCCCAGCACAGCCACCCTGTGTCACCTAGCAGGCATGGCACGCTGGCATCAGATCCAGAAAGTGTCACCACCATGACAGGAACCCGCTTCACTCCCTCCAGTTCAGCCCATGGACGGATGAACTCACACCAGCAACCCTCCCACAGGTCATGGATCAAGCAAATGCTCACTAAGACAAATCAAAACTTCCTATCATGTGCCCAGACCACGCTGCCAGGATGACAGCACCAGATGCAGATTGGATCTGCACTCCAGTTAGCTCAGCACAAGCAGAGGCAGGGACCAAGGGGTGCACATCAGGAGCCTGGGGGTGCACCAGCCCTGTGTCCCCTCTGCCCTGTCATGCAAAAGGAACTGCTGCAGAGGACAAAAAGTTGTTTAGAGGAAGGAGCTCCTGCTGATCTGCAAAACCCTGGCTCAGGAGGGGACAGCCAAAACAGGGAGGAGGTTTCTGGCCAGCCACTCACAGCAAGGAAGGGTCAGGAAGTCCTTGGTCCCCAGGGACCATGGGAATTTCAAGCAGCTGCTGCTAACAATTAAAGCCTCAGGACAGTGTTTCTGCAGAGAGGAGCAGGGAGGGCCTGCCCCAGGATCCCTAGGCAGCTCCAATCCCAAGAAGCAAAGGGCAGACCCGCCTAGAGAATTGCCCAGAAGGCTGCCCAGCACACAGGAGTGTATGCTAGGGCTGCAGCGTGGGCTGCCAAGTCAGGAGAGCAGAGGACCACTGACCCCTCCCCTTACCTGTTTCTCAGTCATGGCATAGATGTGCTGACGGTCAGGGCTCAGGACCAGGTCTCGCAGGATGGAGCTGCCTTCGTGGGCCACAACATTCTCATACTGCAGAGCTTGGTGCTTCCTCTCAGCTGGCAAATCCACAAGGATCTGTGGGGAGAGCAAGAGGGGATGAGCATGATCCCTCACACACCTCAGCCCCACCCCTGGGATACAGAACGTGCTCCTCCATCCCACAGCAGTGTGGTGACTCCACAGCCCCTGCAGCACAGCTGCAGTATCAGCTGCTCGGCAGGCATCCCAATCCTTTCCAGAAGACCAAACTGCAATGCCTCCTGTGCTTTACTACATTTGTCTGGTGCATTTGCACCACATCCATACTGATGGCATTCATCTCTCTCCAGGGAGGGAAGACACATCCCTGGTTCTCACATTGCACACCACTATGTGCTGCTGCTCAGCTCCAAAGCCCCTCCAAGCTGTAACAGGGAGCAGATGAGTCCCCAGTTTGCAGCAAAGCATCAAACCCCACCTTGCCCCAGCAGTGCCGAGAGCAGCTCACACATCTCACTGCTCTGAGCCCTGCCAGGCAGGACGCTGCAGCCTCGGCTCCCACCAGCCCATCCATCAGAGGAAACACTTGGACTCGTGACCGGGGAAGTCAAGAGGGTCTCAAGGAAGTTGGAGGTCAACAGAGGTTCAGAAAGCACTTTTGTTCCCCGAGCAGGAACATGGTGAAGGCTTTAATCTCCTTATTGCTCACAATTACGTTAAAGCTCTTCCTAAGCACACGGGCTCCTGGCTGTCCTGGTGATCAGCACAGCAGGAGGCTGCAGGCACACACCACACGGGGCTAAACTCAGCAATGCCACTTGGCAGACCCTGACTGCCACCTCCACGAGCCAGAAGTACCTTGTGCTCCTGCCATTACTTGTGACACCCCCAGATTCAGGCTGACCCTGGCATGGGACAGCCTCAAGGGGGACAGTGCCAGAGAAATGGGAATGGGATGGGGATGGGAGCCACACCAGCCATACATTCTGCAAAAATCCCAGCTGTAGGCACTGAAGCATCATGCCCAGCAAGATAGAGCAAACTCTACCTGTGATCATCTCCACACTGGTGATGGCACACTCAGAGACCTGATCCACCATCCCCATCTGCAGGACTCAGGATCCCCCCAGAGGAAAGGGGCAAATTGGAAGCACCCTCCCCCAAATGTATCCCACAACCCTGTCCCAATTATCACACCCACTCCCACAGCCCAGCACAGCCACCACCACCCCTTGTGCCCCCACAGCAGCCACCTCAGCATCCCAGCCACCTCATCCCTCCTGCAGTAAACTGCTGCCAGCATTTGCACAGTTCCCAATCAGGAGGATACGGGCCGGGGAAGCAGGATCCCGGTGTGCAGCTGATTAGCATGGAAATGTATGCGGCTCACAAACAAACCGGGGCCCGTTTAATTAGAGCGGCGCCTTTGATTCACTGCCAGCCTCCTGCATGCACCAGCCCTGGATTATTTTTAGGCAGTTTTACAAAACAAATGTATTTAATTAAGAAAGAGACCCCTGAGCAACCAGAGAGAGATGAGTCCTGCATAGCAGTCAGCAAAGGGGCCGCCCTCTCCCCAGGGATGTGACAACTGGGCTTGGAGGGCCAGGATAACTCTCGGGAGCTCATGGCACAGCCAAAAACCCCCTGACCTCCTTCCACAGGACTGAAGAGCCATCACCATAACCCAAAATGGTCCTGGTATTCACCCACCTCCTCAGCATACTTTGCTAGACCCCTACACAGACTCTGCCCCCATTAGTACTGAGTACCACTGCATGCTGGGGAACCCAGAGGTGTTAACCCTCTGCCTGCCTTTCTTGCAGGGGTATCTTTCTGCCCAGGCCCAGGACAGTGTTTGTTCCCACTCCAAGCAGATCAGAGGAGGTCAAGCCCCAGACACCTGTGTAGTACAGGGCCAGCAGTGTCCCTTGCTCAGTGGTACCCAGCATCACCCCTAGAGCACAGCCCTGCCTCCCCACATCTCCCAGCTCTCAGTTTCTCCCCTACGAAGTCCTTCCCAAGGCAGCTCTCAGGAGGAGAGCAACAGGGAGCACCCCCAGCAAGGCACCATCTCCCCACCTCAGCATGGCAAAGTGACAAACACACCTTTCCAGCCCCTTTATGGGCCACAGTTGCAGCACAGAATAATCGATACAGTTTTACCCTGGTTCTAAAATAGATCTATGGCTGGATGTCGCGCTGGCAGTAATTTTTAACTAGCGGGGTAATTTCCCCATTACATTATTGCACTGCGCAGTGCTGGGAAAGAGAAAGAGATGTATTAAAAAAACAACAGACATGAAGCACTTCCAGTTAATTTGAGGCTCCAGGAAGAACCTAAAAATACTCTTAGTAGTCAAACGGGGCTGGAACCCAGCCTGACACACGTCAGGTTCTGGTGGGGCCATGCACACACAAGAACCCTTCTCCCTAGCACCACTCCCCCTGTTAAGGATAATCTGTAGGTGTGTTTGGGAATCAGGAATACTTGGTAATCAAGATGTTCTCTGGTTGGCCAAAGTGCAGGGCACTGGAGGAGATTGTGAGTTAGCTCATGGTAGGAAAATGCATCCTAACACTCCTCTCCAGCATGAGGAGATGATAGAACCATAGAAAGGTTTGGGTAGAAGGAAGGTTATAGATCATCTAGTTCTAACACCTCTGTTCCAACTCCCTGGTTCCATTGTACCAGGCTGCTCAAAGTCCCATCCAGCCTGGCTTGAACACTCCTGGAGATGGGGCATCCACAACTTCCATGAGCAAGACAGACCCCAGACTGCCCCCATGCCAAGCAGGACCCAGCTGTCCTGAGCACCCACTGCTGTGCAGACAGAGGTGGGCACCCAACAGGGCCTTTCCAGCAGGATTAGCCCAACATGAACCTACCCATCCTGCCCAGCACAATAAGGATGGGCTGTTTGTACTACAGCATGGTGGAGCAGCACAAAGGATGCACAAGGAATGCACAAGGAGCCTCCCATCTCTTACAGACACTGGAAGGGGCCACTTTCCTCCCCCTCCCTGCACCCACAGGGTAGCTGGGAACAGGGAAAGGGGGAGAGGATGCAGTTTAATCAGAACAGACCCCCTCAGAAACACACTCCTTCCTGCCCACCCTGGCTGCCTTCCCACCCAGGGGAAAAGACATTTACCATAAATAAATAAATAAATAAACATATTAACCTTTCTCCTCATCCTGACGCTGATATAATTACCCAATACTAATAATTACTCACACTAATTTCTTGCTCAGGATTCCTGCCCTCGCTCCTGTCTGCCTCAGGCTGACTTCAGGCAGCAACTCAGCAGTGCTGCCTCCTCCCAGGAGCTGCAGGAACCCCAAGAGACAGCCAGCTCCCAGGGCTGTTCTGAGGCACAGGAGCAGGAGTGAGGGTCAGCTAGAAGGGCTGCTGCCTTGTTAAGTACATAGGGAAGACCAGAGGCATTAAATTATAAACTCCCTGCTTGGGTGAATCATCTCAAAGCAAGCCCAGGGGCTGCTCTGCAAGAAGCCCATGTGCACATCCTCTCCACTCCAACACCGAGCCCACCCCCACAGAGCCAGCACTCAGAAATAACTTCACTCCAAGAGGGGTTTAAGACCTGCACCCCCAGAAGCTGAGAACCCTGTCCAAGGAAGGAGGAAAGGATGGGGTGCCATGTTCCAAGCTCTGGCAACCCCGGTGTAATGAGTGACTGCACACTGCACACCCCAGCTGGGCATCTGCAAAGCCCTCTCCCAAGAGACCCAGAGAGGATTCCTGGGGATGGCTTTGCCTTGGCTGGAGAAAGGAGCTGCCATCCCATACAAGGCTTTGGGGGAGGCAAGCACATCACCATGCTGAGAAACAATTCCTTCCATGGCAGCGCTCTGCACCCCTGGGCAAGGTGCCCTTCAGGCTTGCCCAGGTGAGGAGGCACTTCCACACTGCCATAACCACTGCTGAACAACCAACCACTAGGTGAAAAATCTCCCAACATCCTTATGGCAACAGCAAAAGGCACAAGGCAGAGAGGAGTATCTCCCCAGAGCCGACTTTTGGAAAGACAGGCAATGAGAGGAACTTGGGGCAGGAGCCATGACCTGGCACCCACCCAGAGCTGGCAGAGGGTCCAGAGGAGGATGGCACTGGAGGACAGGGCTTTACAGCTCAGTCTGGGCCAGAGACACCAGGTGGAGAGGGAGGAAGCACAGCCAGAGAGGGAAGGCAGCTGCAGACATGCCAAGGCTGCTTTTGGATTTAACACATGCCAGCAGAGGTCTGTGCTGGGTCTGGGAGGTGCTTGGGTGGGCCACTGCCTCCTCACAGGATCAAAACCACATTTTGGGGGGCCCAGGGAGAAGGTCCCCAAGAGACCTGATCTGACAGGGGACACCCCTAAGCCCAGCACCAGGAATAGGGGGCTCTTCACTGCCCCACAGCCAGTCTTCCCACGGGAACCCCCGCCCCAGCCCTACATGTCCCCACTCCAGCTCTCCAGCCTCCATCCCGGGTCCCAAGCGGTCCCCCGCAGACCCCTCCTCCGGGCAGGAGAAGTGCTCAGCCAGGCTTTGTACTCTTATCTGTGCAGGGCTGTGATTAATTCGCAGCGGCTGGCAGCAGCTACAAGAGGAGGGCGCTTTTGCCCGCCTGCCACACTTCAAAGGCAGGGACTTATCTGCCTGAAACACACTCCGCAGCCTTTTCACGGGGACCCTTTCCAGTTCCACGGGGCTCGCACGGTACTGACAGGCAACGAGAAAGAAAGGCTTATTTATGGGAGTGCATTTCAAAGCCTCCCCTCTTCCCTCTCAACACACGCTGAGGGAGGCAGAGAGTTCCCCAGCCCCAAGGATCCCCATTGGGGACAGGGATTAAACAGGCAGGGATGAGGCACGGCTGTGAGGAGAGGATGCTGGAAAGAGGACCCTGCCCTTCCTGTGCCCATGTCCTGGTCCCCTCCTGCCCTGTCATCACCAGTGAGCAGCTCTGTAGCACGTCACTGAGTTGGGAGGAGGAAGATGCTTTGTCATGGGTGGAGGGCAGAGTGCAGTCCCAGGAGTGGAACCTTCCCCTCCCAAGGCAATTGGTGCTCACAGCTCAGGCACCATGGAAGCCCCAGGATCCTACACCCAAATCAGCAGCACATGTCCCCTCCCTGAGAGCAGGGCCGTGTGAACATCCCCAGTATTCTGCTTTGATTTTGGCAGCATCCACTCAAAAGGCATAAGATAGATCAAACATAACCAGAAGAGGAGTGGGTCCTGGCAGAGCTGCCCCTGCCAGCCATGGGGCCACCTCCCAGAGGCAACAGAGGGCCTGTGCAGCCTGGCCACACAGGGCAAAGGGACAGCTGCTGCATAGTGTCACACAACACCATGCTGACAAGCCTACAGCTGGAAAAGGCACATCCCATGTCCGGGGGGCTCACAGGGAAAGGGATGGCCTTGGGGGGGTCAGCCTGCACAGCCTCTCTTTGCACATGGCCTGGGATCACCCCAAGGCAGTAAGACAGTGGGGACAGGGACACCAGCTGCCCCTCCACATGCCTTTCCCCAGGACAAGCAGCTGCCACGCACATGCCCCTCTCCAGTTTCCAAAGGAAGGGAAAGAGTTTAAATCAAATTTCTGGATCAGCTGCTCCAAGGAGACAGACTCTCTTCTTCCCTTCACCCAGAAAGGTGCAGCAAAAGGCAGAGACAGGAGCAGCTGCAGGGCATCATCTGTCCCATGGACACAGCCTTGGGAGCTGGGTACTGCTGGAGAGGGGGGCACTGGCATGCTGGGGGTCAAGAGCAGGGAGGTCAAGGCAATGGCTCCTGATCTCTCCCACTGTATTTTGTTACCAAAATTCGGTGTCCAGGGTGGTTTGCCAGAGGATTTGCCTCTGGCTTTGCTCAGATAACCAGGAAATTGCCATCAGGAGTGCCTCAGCCAGGCTTTACCAGGGCTAACCCTACGGGTGCTCTGTGCCACAAGGCAGGAGCTGGACCCCCAGTGGAAGGCTAGGGCCAGCCAGCAGCAGGACCACAGGCAGGGCTGTGGGGATGCATCTTGCAGGGGCTTGTCCCAGGCCTGATGACAGGATGGGCCCCACAGAAACATCCCAGATATGCGGGGCAGGCTGGCAGCTGACACCCCAGCCCCCACTGCCCCCCAGCTGTCTGGCCAGTCACCTTCCCTTCCCTGCCTTCCCATCAGCTGTCTGCAGGAATGCACCAGGATCACACACACACCTCCTGCCAGACCCAGGCAGCTGCAGACTGCTTGGATCTGGCAGGGCTGGGTTCTGTCCTCTCCACCTCCTCTGCAAGAAAAGGTTTCACTGATGGCTCACACAGGGCTGGGATGCTCCTGCCTCATCACTAACCTGCCGAGGAGCAAGGTAAGCTGCTTCTGATTCTAATTCCATTCACTGAAATCCATTCACTTGATAAAGATGAGTACAGGCCAGGCTTTTGTCCTGGGCCCAACATCACCCTGAGTTGGAGAATATTGGGACTTTAATCATATTGATACAATAAAAAAAAAAAAAAAAGGAGATTCTTAGTCTAAATTAGTGCTCAAATGCTCAGCAACAAATCCAGCACCTCACCAACTGGCAGATGTGACAGGTTGACCCAGCTGGTTTTGAAGCATATGTATTGCCAGTGTGTCATCCCCAGGCAGGATCCTGAGCTCAGCCATGTGGGCTGAGGACACACACTCACTCTGGGAGGTATAGTGGGAACTGGGTGAAGCACTGGGTTTTGCCATAAGAAAGAGAAGAGAGGAGGCAGGGCAGCAACCCTGCTCAGCAGGCCCCCAAAATGCAGCAACACCTTTCCCAAAACTTCTCAACCGCCTTTCCTTTCATTTAAACTCATTTCCATCTTTTCCTCTTGTTCAGCCACCCACACAAATGGTGCTCCACCATGCTAAGTGGGCTCAGCAGAGCCAGTTACACCAGCATCAACCCACATGGTACAGTATAGGACTGACCAGCTCCGTGCTCTGCAAATCTTCCCAAAATCTCTCCTGACCAGCTCTGCCAGCACTGCTCCATCAGCAGGATGGAAAGTACAGCCCAACACACTGCTCCAGCAACTTGGACAGAATTAAGACACTGTCAGAAAAATCCTCCCCACCTTTCTGTACCAAAACTGAACTGCTGGAAAGAGGCAGCAGGTGCCAGGATAATGTGCAGGAGAAGCACCTCTGGCAGAGTCAAACCCAGGTGCAGGAGGGACTGAGGGATGGTAAAGTCACTATGGAGTGGTAAGAGGAATCACAGGCTCCCAGTGGGAGCCACACAATGTGTGATGGGTTATAAGGCAGTTGCCTCACTTTCATCCCAAATAAAGCCCTAAATCCCATCCCCATCCCTGCCAGCCCCCAGCCCCACACCCCACAGCAGCTCCAGCAGTCTTGAGCCATTGATTTCTCAGCTTTGCCCTTCAAAACCCTCTTGGCTCAGAGCCCAGTTCATATCGTCTAGTCACTCAGGAGCAAAATATCTCTATTATTATTGCAATTATTTCCCAATCAGCATTGCTCAGGGCTGAGGCAGTCAGAGGGGGCCCCCAACAAGCAAATCAATAGCAGGCACTGCCCTGGGGCTGCCAGGGACCAGGCAGGAGGCACTGGTAGCTGGAGAGTGGCACAAGGGAAAGGGGCTGGGGGACCCCAGGGACCCCTCCATGCGATGCTATGACCTGGCAAGGTGGCAGTCTCTGCTGACACTCGGCCAAGCAACAGTGATGCAACTTAACCTCTGCACAGAGCGCGCGTGCAGCCACCAACCCTGCAGGGTCTGCATGCTGCACAAGGGCTCTGCCTCCCAGGCTAAAGAGAACTGACAGGCATTCCAGGGTGTCCCTGGGGGCAGCACAGCAGCTGCCAGGGCATCAGTTCCCTGGGGAGAGAGCGACAGAATAGCTCAAAACTATGCTTCCAGCAACACAGTGCCCGTGTCCATTCCAGCAAAAATATCCAGTGAAACCCCAGCACCACATCCCAACAAAGAAATGTCTCTTGCAAGGGAGAGACGCACAGGCAGGTAAGACAATCCTGCTTTTTTCTCAAGCCTTGGGAAGAAAGGAGGTAGGAAAGCCCAGTAACAAATGGAGAAGGAATTTTAGCCTCGCAAAATGGAAGGTAAGGGCAGGAAGAGCACAAAGCAAAATGTGACAGGGATCTCCTCTCTGCATCCCACTGTTCTTCTCCTTGTAAAAATAAAGCCCTGGGTGACAGCAGTGAAGGGCAGAGCACATCACAGAAATACTGGATTATTTTTTCTCCTGTTCATTAATTACTGTAGGCATCCCAAGGGTTCCAGCAGGCTCCAGGCATGAAAGGCATGAATGAAGCCATGGCAATGTGTCACCCTCCCAGCTCCCACAGGACTCACACTGCATGTGACCAGCCTGGGGCGAGTTAATACCTAAACCTTCCAGAGAAGGCCCTGGGGAGAAAGTTCTCACCTGAAGGACTCAACACTGAGTTTTCAAAACAAAAGTCATCTCTTCCACTGCCAAGGTACTGGTTCCTCCAGAGATCACATAGGGACCAGCCCAAACTCTTGGTGCTGGTCCCCAAAACATACAGCCCACCACAGCAAGCAGAGCAGACCCAGAGCCACCATCCCCAGCCTCTCCATAGCTTAGAATTTGCTATTTATTCTGAAAATCTAAATTATTTACCTCTTAATGAGCTTTTGCTCAGCTCAACAGGGCAGCATAAACCTTCTTTCCTGAGCTTCCCTCAGCTTCTGCCCAATATGCAACCAGACCAAGACAACCCCAAAAGGAATGCCAAAGGCTTGTCCCACCACTCCCACCATCCTGCCCACTTGGAACATGGAGCAATGATCAGGCAAAGTCTCTGCCTGTGGCCAGGGGCTTAAAGCCTTGCTGCCTGAGAACAGGAATGGGCACTGCCCCATTTCCAGGGAAAATGGCAGGGAGGGGGTAACAGGCCTTCACTAGGGACATGTCAGGGAGGAAGTATGAGCTCTCAGGGCTGCAGCACAGCTGGAGATCAGCTGGATCCCTCCTCCCCTCCCTCTCCAGGAAAATAGCTGTTTCCTTCCTGGTCCCCAAACAACACAGCAGAGAGAGGAGCTGCCTGAGGAACAGGCAGGGGCTATTGGCCTTGCAAACAGAGGAGCCAGTGGTAGCAAAAGCCCACAGAGTGGAGGCTGTAGAGGGACACACCCCAAGGGGGGATCTGTTTCAGTGTACTCCCCCTGGTCAGCTCCCCTCCCACCCCAGTGCCCACCCCAGCAGCCCCACACACAGACTCAGCAGCAGTCAACCCCTGTTTCATTGTGCAGGCACATTGGCTCGTGTCTGGATTTGCCCATCCATCACACTCCAACACCTTCTGCACCCCTATTTCATCCCCCCACTCATCCAGCTCCAACCACTTAAGTGCACCAGCCACTATTTCCACAGCATGAGAGCCAAAAGCCATTTCCTGCAGCAAGCAACTATAAAAGGAACAAAATCCACTGCACATTCACCTCCACACAGGGAGAAGGACAACACCAATGGCATGAGGGGTTCAGCTTCACCCATTTAACACCAGCTTTGATCCCTTCCTACCCATCAGTCCTGTTTTTACTGCAGCTGTGGGCTGTCCTGGTGTTTTATCTCCATGGACAAATCACACCAGACTGCCCGGGAGAAGCTGATAAGCAATAAACAATCAGGGTCTAAATATTGTAGGGCACAGTGACATTAAATATTGAGAGCCAGCACAGGAAGCAGGACTGGGCAGAATCTCTTAGAGATTCAATTACAAAATCATACATTACATGATGGACTCCATGAGAATGCAACCCATGTCATCAGGAGAAGACAGAAAGTTACAGCCACCCTTTTTCTTTTAACCTTCTCTGATCAACAGCTCCACTATCAACATACCATGATCAAAACTCCAGGTCCTGCCTTTCCTCATAAAACACTCCCTGCTCCAAACACAAAGATTAGAGAAGAAATCCTCCAACATTCCATGGCCAGTGATCCTGGTGATAACAGCCAGCTAAGCCTGGCTTCACACTGAGCACACCAGAGTGCCTGCAAATATTTTGCTTGCAGTACACTTACGCCCTCTCACTCACTCCAGTTTGAGTTCCTGATGCTAAATTCCCTGATCTTCCTTTTTGTTCAAATTTTAAAATTTCATTCCCATACTCTAATCTTCTGGCCCTCCTACACCATTTTGAATGCAGAGAGCCACATCCCTGGCTACACTAAACCCTTCTATACATTTCCAAAAATCCAGGGGAAAGCTATGGGGCCATGGCCCTCCACCATGCAGAACTTGGAGCAAAGAAAACCACTTGTCTGCAGTGGGCTCCCTGTTCAAAACCAGGATGGAAATTAGGCCCTTCAGTCTGTGCATCAGAGCAATTTCGAAGGAGAGATTGAGAAGATTTAAATATAGGTATTTCTTTCCCTAAGGATGCTGCTCAAGATATTTAAGAGCTCAAGTTTTACACAGCGTGGATTTCCTTTGGAACAGATGCAGAACTCCCTGCTCTGCTTCTGCAGGCAGCAGTCCCTTCTGTAGGATTTCAGGGAGCACAGGATCCTGTTGGCCAACACAGAGCCTATCCCAGACCACAGGGTGGGTAAATGGGGCACAGAGGGGCTGGAGCTCACCCTGAGCTTTCCAGGTGTGATAGCACTCAGCCTCATTGTGGCCTCAGCTCTGGCAGGTCCATGCACTGGGAAATGAAGAGCCTGCCTGTCTCCTTAACACATTCCTCCTGGGAATGCAGGGCTGCTCTCTGAAAACCTGGCTCTTGCTAAAACCAGACCACATGCCACATTCAAAACTAAGTTCTCAGAAGATCTTTAAGGAACACCTACCACCCTCTCCATCATTCCCAGCACTTACAGGGGATCTCAGGTGGAGCTGCCACCCACCAGGACTTGCCAGCACCTTGGCCATGGAGCATTCCTACACAGAAATGCAGCTGACACTTGGCAGCCTGGAGAGAGCTGGGCCGGGGTCAAGAATGGCTGGACCTTACCAGCCTGGTGCTGGAGGGAATGGAGATGGGGATGGGCAGACAGCACCCAGATAAATAGCTTTATCCCAAGATGCAACCCTGGCAGACACCCATCACATGCCTGAATATCTGTAAAGAGAGGCCAAGGGGTGGGAAATGATGTTAATTAAAGTTTTAATTACTGTAACCAAACGAGTAGTATAATTACTTTATTCTCACAGAGACTTCAAACTGATTAAGGACCACGTGCACAATCTAGGGGTTGATGCGGTTTTTAATTAAACGTGCCATCGAAGATGGGGAGGGGTGGGCAGGACAACAGCTCAGCCCTTCCTGGACCTCCAGGGACCTCATGTGAGGCTGGCATAAACACACGGGTCAGCAGCAGCCAGTGCCAAAGGCAGCTGCTCTGGGAAGATTGAAGCTGTGGGATGCACACTGGTGTGCTGCAGGAATAGCTCCTCTCCTACAGATCAGCCCTCAGCTTCACATTCCCCCAAAACATCTACCTTTACAAACATTTCCAAAACAGCCCCACATGGGCACTGAAAATATTAATAAACTGGTGCTGCCAACTGGAGGGAATGATTAAAAAACAATTTTGCAAAGGTATCCTTTTCAAATAATAATAATACTAAAAGACAAAGCAATAGAAATTAAATTCCCAGTCCCCTACCTCAAATAAATAGTATCAGAATTTGAAATGAGACATAATTACCCCGGCAAGGTTAAAGCCGCTAATGCACACGGAATACAGAATCACCATCCATCATAATCATATCTCATATCACAGCCATTATTTATAATTAGGAGGCACAGTTTAAAAAACACATAAAGACGCCCATGCAATGCAGTAATTCTTCTGTTATTGTTCCTGGAGGGCCAATCCTGCTCCGATTTGTGGAGTCCAGGATCAGGCAAAAGTAATTCCCTAAAAGTCATTTCCAAAGATCTCCTCTCAGGGAAGGGGAACCCACCTCAGCCCACCTGCAAGCCATGCTGGCAGCAGTTGGGCACATCCAGGCTGCACTGGGCTCCTCCCAGCCATTTCAAACCCAAGTAGGTTCAAAAAGCATCCAGACATGAATTTACAATTTTTTTCCCCAAATGTCAGTGCAGGAAGAGTGGAGCTGAGCACACAGCAGAGCCACAGCCTGGCTCAGCAAGGCAGGGACATGCAGGCATGGTGGGCTTTGCCTGGGCTTTCTCCTCAGCTGGATTGTTGGGGGTTTTTACCTAATTTCAAAACCACAGAACGAGTTATAGCAAGAGCTGGGAAAACCAAAAGCTAACCCCAGAGCTGCTGAAAGCTGCCCTCCTTTGAAGTGTGGGCTTTGCAGTCTGCCCCCGTGCCCCAGTGAAATATTAACAAGCTTCCGGGGAAGCAGGAGGAAATTACGCTTAATATATTCTGGGGAAGTCCGCAGACAGCAGTGCCTAGGCAGAGAGCCTGGCTCTGAGGGACCTGCCTGCAAATCCCCTCCTGCAGCAACAAGGAGTAGCAGTCTGCAGCCCTGCAGGGACATGCAGCAGCTCCACTGCACACACAGGCACTGAGCAAAGCCTTACACAGAAAAGCACAAAGCCCTTGCTCAGGAAAGCACAAACCCATGGACATGGTGGGGTACACAGCTGGTTCTGAGCCCCAGGAGTCTGGGAGAAGGGGATTTACACCCCTTGATTACAAAACAGAAAGCAGTAGTGGTTGGAGATGGTGTCCTGGGGACATAGAGCCATGATGGCAGAGGAGACAGCAAAAGCCCAGGAATGAAAGATGCATGAAGGTATGTGAGTAAATCAAAGGTACAGTGTTTTTGTGGATGGAAAAGCAAGCTGGGATAAGGACAGGGAAGAGCTGAGGCACAAGTGTCAGGCTCAAGCAGCCCCAAGAAGGAGCTCAGTCCTCAGCAAGCCAAAGCCAGCTCTCCCCACCAGTCTCATGACTCTTACTCACAGCAGAGCTGCACTTTTTCAGAAGTTTCATTAAGCTGTAAAACAAGAAAAAAATAACAAGGAAGGAAAAAAAAAAAGCCAGCTTGCAGATACACATACAAACACACACACCCCCCAGAACCCAGGAAACACTTCTCAAATTAAAGTTGCTGTAAAGAGAGCAAAACCTCAGCAAAGTTTTCAGCCCAGGTCCCATTACTGGGAGTGCTGCACTCCTGCAGAACAAGAAGGTAACAGGCACAAGGAGTAGTTCGAAGGGCACAGCCAGAAAGACAGGCTCTGTGCAGAGCAGCACCACCCCACTGCCACCATGAAATGGGGGGAATAAGCCTTTTTGGGGCTCAGACACTGTGCCCACCTGGCACTCAGCTCTCTGGGGCAGGCTGCCTTCTTGCATGGTGAGTACCAGCCTATGCACCTCATCGTGAGTGAGGACTGACCTCCAGGGCTGCACACAGGGGATGTAGGGCTCCTCTTGGGCCTGCCCTGAGCATTTTCCAGCCAGCACACTGCCCAGCATGCCAAGGACCTGCAGGTTTGCAGGAATCTGTAAGTTTGGGGAAGAGCACGTTGGGAATGCCAGAGAGGGGATACTCCCCACAAGACTGGAGGAGGAATATTGCAAAGTAAAAGAGAAGTGGGTCATGCCCCTGCAGCCCTGAAATGCTCATCAGAAGATCACCAGGCTCTGCCTGACATCCTTGAGCCATTTCAGCCCTGATAGCACACACCAGAAGGACTTTTAATATCAGTGGAGGCTGAGTTTACTGCAAGCAAAAGAAGCAGAGAGAGGAGGAGGCGCTTTGCAGGCTTGGGCAGAGGATCACTATTTGCCCATCCAAGTGCTGAAAACTAATCCCCCCTTCCCCCTTTTTATCCCATTGAAAACTTGACAGAACCTCCTAGCGCTTTGCAGTTGAAATTGGCAGGTCTTAAATTAATTGACTGCAATTTTACACAACAACATGTTTAGCTGTGAGCTGGCCCGCGGCCCGCTTGGCTCGCCACTGCTCCCCAGACACTTTTCAAGCAACCTCCAAAACTTCATAACACATCGAAGGCGAGGTGAGCAGGCTGCCAACGTGACCCTCTCCCTGCCAAAAGCCAGCCCTGCCTCCCCTCGCCCCCACCCCGACCCTGCTCCAGCTCCTCCGGTGTTTTCCCTCACTCTCGTTAATGGCTCGTTAAATTATTCTTGTCATCTCCGAGGATTTTTGCTCCTCCAAACGCTGAGGAGCACGGGGCGGGCTGGGTTACGGGCCCGCTGCTTTACCATGGAAACGGCAGCCATGGGACCAATGCAGCAACAGGAGTGAGAAAAGTCAGGGTGGTTTTTTTTATTTCAATCCACCCTGATGCATTCCCGTTCTCCTTCTGCTTAATACCCCAAAGGGCAAAACCCAAAGCAAAAGATGATGATGCAGTGGCAGGTTTGTGATATCCCCATCCAGGACTGAGTATTTGGGGTAATGCAAAAATACACAACCCCAGTGCCCAGGAACCAGAAGATGCCTGCAATCCACCTCCCACCCACCCAAAAAACCACCATTCTCCTCTGAGGAGAGGGTCTGAGGGGCCACCATGCCTCATGTGCAGCCTGCCTGCAACTGAGCCCTCAGAATCCAGGGCTGGCCCCAGCTCGAGCTCTCCCAGCCTTTCTGCAGCTCCCTGGAGATGCTGCTGCTGCTGCCTTGGCCAAGCACCCCAGTGATGAGTCAGCCCCAGCTCCCAGCCCTAATGTAATCCCATCCCCAGTGCTTTCCAGGCCATGTCCACAACATGAAAGGCGAACTCTCGCTGCACTGCTGGGTCGAGAGCTGGAGGAGGAGAGGGGAGCATTGCTCCGGCTCTGCCGAGGACTTGGGTCGAGCAGCTGATGCTCTGCGAAAGCCAAACTGGGGGTGGGTTGTTTGTGTGATTTCATTGCTTGAACAAACAGAAACATCCTGTATGTGATTAAGAGCCTTTATGAAAAACACACCAGCTCTGAACCCCACAGCTGGGACCAAAGGTATGGCTGTGGCTGGAAGGCAGCACGCAGCAGGGCTCGGCCGCTCCGGGGTGAGCAGAGCTCCCTGGCAGGTTCACACAGCCACAGCACCCCAGGGATGTCTCAGGCCATGCACAGAAACAGACATCCCCACTAGGAAATCACCTCCCCCATAAACTGTCAGTTTTTCCATGCCAAGCTCCCCAAGCTCTAGGGAGCAAGAGGCACAGCAGGGTTACCGACAGCCCACAAGCCGCAGGCAATCGCTGCTCCGGGAGAGGCAGCCAAGGCTCTAACATCACTCTGAAGCTTTAATTCTTTCCTTTATCACCTTCTGCCCCGGGATATCAAAGCACTCCACACGTCTCAGGATCACTCCTCCTTTTGGCTGCAGGCGTCACCACCCACAGCTGGCACAAAGAAGAACTGGGCAGTGTAAGCAGGAGAAGGGAACTGACCACAATCCACCACCACCTCCCTTCCCCCGCCCCAAAAATGGGAGAACTCCAGCTCCTGCCAAAAAAACAGGACTTGCCTGGACTTGTGCAGCCATCACCTCCACAGCCCCTGCCCTCCACTCCAACAGAGCTGCCTCGAGGGAGCCACGCCAGGAAAACACATGCTTTTGTTTAAGGAGCACAGGCTGAGTAGGGGAAAAAGCACTTAAATGTTACACACTCACACACCGAAAAAAGAGAGAGAGAGAAAAAGAAAATTGAAGTTTTGTAGTTGTTTCTCTTTGGCAAGGTTCAAAATAGGATAAGGCTTTTGTTTTGCTAGGAGGCTTTAAATAAAAGTATATTTTATCCAAGCCATCCTTGAAACATTCTTGACATTTATAACCAGAAACTTTTCCTCCAATTAATTGCCTCTATACAACTATCATTTTCCTGATGAAAAACAACACCAGAAACTCGCAAGCTATTTAAAAAACGTTTGCTCTCTCTCTGTTTCTCCCTGGTCTCCAGCATAAACAGAATTAGGGAGGTTAGAGGGGTCAAAAACAACACTTTTGACTCAACAGTGTTGACCAGCGTGAGCTGCCACCCATGGCAGGGACACTGAGGGCAAAACTTGGAGCTCAGTAGATACTGCAAAAGTACCTTTGGTCCTCAGGTGTGAGATGCCACCTCTGGCTCCAACTCAGAAATGCACAGTGGGCCAAGTCTCACCCCTTGAAAAACCACATACTTGGAGATTTGGGCTGGGTTTGTAGCCAAGGCTTTCACAGCACAGTGGTGAGGGTGCTCACACAAGTGTGACAGCACATGAAAGGGGGAACCAAAGCCAAGCAGAGGTGAGTGGAGATTCTTCCATCCCAGGAGGAAGGGTAGATAAGGTCTCAGGGAGTGTCAGAGCTGTTTGGATGCTCTTTATCACTTCCATTTCCAAAATAAAGCCCAGTCTCATTTCAGTATCCCAGGTGAGCAGGCAATGGCCAAGGACAACCTCAGCTGCATGAGGTCTGGAAAGATGAGGCTGCAGAAGGGGAGGCAAGTCGTGATGCTGGACTCCATGAAGGGTGGGACACAGACGTGCTCCATTTCTGGGACAAATGGCTAAAGAGCATGCCAAGCAGCACTTCCAGCAGGAACCACAGGTGGTGGGTGCCAGCCCAGGCTGTGCCAGCCCTGCCACAGCCTCCAGCCAGAAATGCTGATGCTGCCATACAACTAAGTTACTACAATCTGAAGGGCACACCTGCAGATGGGCAGTAGCATCACATTGCCACATGGTGTGCCCTCAGCCACCAAGGTGAACCACACCTTGAAGCTCAAGCAAGCACAGTTATCCCTCCCCATTTCCTGCTCCTCCATCCCCAAAGGCAGCAATTTTTTGCCCTCTTTTAAAATAAGAAGCCACTGGAGGAAGAAGCCAAAGCTCACACATCCTGCATCGAAGCTGACTCATCCCCCTGGGAGAGCCCAGGAATCTCATTCCCAGGTTATGTGCTCCAGCCACAGGCTCACACTTTCCCACTGGCAGATTCAAGGAGGGAAGGAGAGGCAGGAAGGAAACCCCCAGCTGAGGTAGGGAGTGTTTATCTCACCTACTGGAAACACATCTTTAATTTTAAACGTTGAGTGTAAAAACAAGATCCCTTGAGGCTCATAAACATACCAGAAACACAGAGAGTAACACAGAGCAATCCTGGAGAAATAAAGGGAGAATTCAGTTTGGAAAGTTCCCATCCCTCACTCAGGGTGGGCATCAGCCAGCACGTGCCATGCATGCAAGCTGCAGTTTTCATGGGTTTGAGTCTTTCTTAGTTCTCAAATAAACCATCACAAGCATCACCCTCCCCCAGGAAACCAGGAGTGGTGGCAGTAAGCCCAACCTGATCCAGTGTTCCCATCCAGGGGCAGAGGCTGCTCCCCTCCCTCTGCCAAGGAAGCTGCCAGTACTCGATGCCTCCAAGGTCCCCCATGCCGACAGCCTCACCAGGGATGCTGAGCATTTCTGTGTGGCTGTCACCAAGACACCCAGTTTCCTTAACTAATTACAGATGCAGTCACCCTGGCCAAGACACAGACCTATTTCTGGAAACTTTCAAAGAAAAATAAATACATATGTAGAAAGAGACACACATGCGTGCACCACATCAAACCACATCATATTTTCCTCCATTATTTTTTTCAGTTGCATTCTACCCAACAACTAGCAATTAATTTTTGACCACTGTTAACAAAAAGCAAAAAGTCAGGGGAACCAGAGAACAGCCAGGCGCTGACTCAGCCTCCAAGATCAGCAGGACTGCACACTGCTCTACAGACCTCAAGTTTGCCCACAAGCACCTCTGCTGAGCCCAAAATGCAAACTCAGAAGGATTTGGCTGTCTTTCCTTAAAAATCCAATTTTAAGTCCTGCTTGGGAGGAGCATCAGCAGTGACATGAGCTTGGTGGAGCTCAGGTTTTGATTTGGATTGCTGCTGGAGGACTGAGAGGATGCAAGAGGGACAGGGAGAATTGCAGGTGAGAAAAGCTCTGCTGGATACACATGGATACTGTGCCTTTCAAAGTGGGAAACGTCCTGGATACACATGGATATTGTGTCTTTCAGGTGGGAAACGTGCTGGATACACATGGATACTGTGTCTTTCAGGTGGGAAACGTGCTGGATACACATGGATACTGTGTCTTTCAAGGTGGGAAACATGCGAGCTTCTCCAAAGAAGTGACACGGGTGTGTCTCCAGCTCCCTACTCCCTGAGCTCCACTGAAGAACAGCCACACCAAAATCACCTTCACCGGTCACTAGTCCAGCTCCCACTCCCACAGCTCCAGAGGTCCACCATATCCAGCAAGGACTACAGGTTGTCCCTAGAAAGGCAAGGAAACCCCTCACCTTGGGAACTGCCTGCCCAGGGAGCAGCAGTACCAGCATTGTAAAAGCCTCCAGCTACAGCAGCGCCAGGTTTGCTCTGTGGATGCCGGCACATAATTAAGATTTTCAGGGCTCTGTCAATCAAGGGGAGAAAGAAACGGCAGGGAACCCTCTCCTGGGACACAGCAGAAGCCCACGCACTGCTGGTGCCAGGATGCCCAAGGGATGCTGGTGGGATGGCACAAATCCAATCCACCCCTGGAGGAAGCAGCCAGTCTCTCCACCCTCCAAACTGCCTCTTCTCACCTGCTTTTATGAACTGTAAATCCCCCAAAGCCAAGCCTGTGCTCTCCCAGTGCAGCATGACTCCTAATTCTTGCTCCAAAGGGAACAGCCTCTTAACAGTCCATGGGATACTGCACCCAGGGTGGCCCTGGAGGGAAGAGCCAGCACTGTGTGCAGGGGAGATGGGGTACAGGGTTTGAGATTTCAGTCTGGCCCACTAAGGAGGTGGGGGGAGGCAAAGAACCTTTCCAGGCCTGAGACACAGGGAGGAAAAGTCGAAAGAAAGCAGAGGTTGCAGAGGACAAGTCCCCTCCTGCACAAAAACATTCTCATCAACCTTCCCTTCAGGCCAAACCACGGAGCTTAGACCCACCAGCTCCCAGCCCACGCTGCAGCAGCATCAGGGAGCAGCATGGGAAAGCTGCAGCACCAGAGCACACACAGCCTGGAGGGCAGCAGGACAACCCCCCTCTTTTACCCCGGAGCACCAGCCTTTCCCAGCCTGTTCCCAAAGAGGGACTGCCCAGCAAGGTGGAGCAGCATCCCCACGACTCCAGAGCCACGCACAGCCACGCTGGCGCACAAATTGCTTCATTAAATGTCATCGCATTAAGCCAGTTTCATGAATTTAACATTGTCCCCGGACTATTGTTTGCCTGAAAATTAAATTATGGCAACATTTGTTGTTTCAACGAGTCTGTCTGTCAGGGACAGGGCTGGAGGAGGAGATGCAGGCACAGGCAGGGTATTAAACTCCTGTGGACATGTAGCTTCAGTGAAGGTGGACAATACAGCCACAGCTTCCTTCATGGGGTGGGGAGAAGGGAAGAATCAAGCCCACATGTTGTTTTAACAAAAGCAAGTCGTGCCAGAAGTGGAGATATGAGCCAAACTGCCTGGAAAGGGAAACTATTTCTGTTATGGTGCAAATAAAGGCTCTGCTCAGCCCCAGCAGCCACTGGCCAGCACAGAAAAGCATCACCCCATATCTCTCAAGGCACCATGGACCCTGGTTACCTCCACACCAGGGGCTCAGGTTGGCAGTCCAGGGCTTTTTGATCTTTCCAGATTACAAAGCTTTGCCGCATACACGAACACTCTGAGAAATTTCTCATTTATTCTTCCTTTTCCCTAGAGCAGCTCCTCTCTGCAGTATCAGAAACAAAGGTGACAACCTTTCGCTTTGTAAAGAAAACCACCAAACGAATTGGACTATAAATAGCACCCAAAACTGACCTGCATCCCCAGCCAAGGGGAATGAAATGAAGACAAGTGAACGAACAGCTTCAAGGTCAGAGAGACTTTTTTATTTCCCCTTCATTCAAGGACTGGTAATTTTTATCCACGCAGGAGAGCAATCCAAAATACATCATTAGGGTTGTAGCTAATAAAAACCACGCTGGCTTTTTTCAGCCCAGCGTTGTTTCCTTTGCCCATACAGGGATTATGGTGGGAGGGAGCTGCTTCCCCAGCACCTGTTCTACCAGCAGAGCCCCTCCTTGCATCCCAGGCCTGAGCACCCTGGTCATGCCAGATCAGTCCCAGCACAAAGCTATGATGCTGTCCTTAAGAGCACAAAGCGTGGGCAAATTAAAGCACTATCACATTATCCTGCCTTTCTCTACCAGACTGTAGGGATGCTCCCCACTACTTCAGCCCATTCTCTGTCTGCAGACAGCCGGCTTGTCACACAGCACTGGCTCTCTTCCTCCTCTCCAGCTGCTAAATGGCATTAAAAGAACTAAGCATCCATTAAATAAAACTTTCCCACTTGCTTCCCATGTAGACAATTGCTCTCACTGCCACAGGGAGGTTTCGTGCTGACAGCTGGTCCATGGATACACAAAGAGCAGGGAGGTGCCAGGATCAGCTCTGGTAGCACAGGTCATCCAGGGAAAGCACCAGAGAGAAACAGGGACGTTGTCCCAGGGGTCTGCACCCTCACCGCTATCCAGCACCCACTCCAGTTCCTCTATTCCTATTTCACCCCACAATGCCAACCCCATGGGGCCTTCTGCTGCCTTCCCCATCAGTACCAGCCTGCCATTAGCATCCTTTCTCCTGTTCCACTTCAGAAAAGCCTGTAATTAACAAGGACAGAGGACAACAAGAGGCCAAACAGCAGGTTTTCCAAGCAGCCTGGGACTGACACCATCCCCACCTGGACTTGGAGACAAATGACCACCCATGTATCAAAGTCTCAGAGATGGATTGCAGGATCCAGCAGCCACTAAGGGGCAGCTGGAGTCCACATCCTGCATCCCCAAGTGTCATACCACCACTCCACCTTGCTCATGTTCTGTGATGGATTTTCCTCCCAGCTCAGAAGGGAAAAGCAGGGAGGTCAGCTCATGGGGATCTGACCTTGCCCACGGTCATGTCTCTCTCTACCTGAGGCAGGGCTGGAGGATGCAGAGACCCAGACAACACTGGAGCTGCCTGAGCTCCTACTAAGCACACATCTTCCCTCCTCCAGCAGGCCAGGGGCTGAGGGCAAATTCCTCGGGCACCATTAAATCTGGGTTAATGGGCCTGCACAAAGGTGAAGCAGGACACCAGCACTACCCCTTCACACCAGGATACCGACAGTCCCTGCCTCCCAACCCACTGCCTTCCTGACGAGCCAAGCCATCATCCCTGGCTGCCTTGGGTGGGAGGTAGAGGCCATTCTCCCACCTGAAAAGCCAAAATTAGTCAGTGTTTGTGAAAGTTAGCCAGTGAATAGGCACAATGGCTCCAACAGGAGGGATCCCACAGAGCTGGGCCCTCCCAGCTCATTTCCATTTTAATGGGGTGGCTTTTCCCCCTGCCCCATCCCCTTGGGGCCACCACAGAGGTCCCCAGCAGGAGGCACAGTCCAAAGCAAGAGTCGTGCTCCCGATTTTCCCAGCAGAATAGAGGTCACAGACAGGGGCCACAGCCCTGCATTCAGCAGCAGAGATGCAGTGAGATGCAGAAGAAAATGCTCAAGTAGCTTCATGCTTCAGCAACCAAACAAACCCCACCAGCTAGGAGGGAAATCCCACTGCTCACTGCTGGCACTGCATGCCCCCAGCCAGTCCATACACCCCTTTTCCTAACAACAGCCCCCAGTGAGTGTGACCCACACATTTATGGGGGCTCAGCATCCCCATCAATGACCCCCAAGATCACTCATCTGCCTTGTTCTCCCAGCACTGCAAAGGCATGGCCACCAATGCCTTACACAGCCCTGCAACAACAGGGGCAGGACCAACGAGGCACAGTCACAAACTCCCACAGGCTCTCACTTTTTTCCTTTCCCAGCCTTATTTCCACAATATTTCCAGGGTGGCAGCCCCTGCCAGGGCACAGGACACTCTGCAGGGACCAGCAGTGAAGGTGATGCTGGCACAGACCCACCAGCTCCTGAGCATTCCCTGCAGGGCAGCACAGACCTGTCCCGAGGGGCTGCCAAGGGGCGTTTTGCCCTCAAACCCCTTCGCAGAGCGATCACAGAAGCCAGGTTTGTACATGGCAGCCCTTTTGAAGACACAGGGTCTTTGGGATCCATCCCTGCTCCTCCTCTGTCTTTCACAAGGCACTGCTGCCCAGAAGTCACCTTGCCTGGCTCCGGTGAGGTCCGGCGGCCGCGGTGCCGTGCGGGGCGGCTCCGGTAGCCGGAGCTGGCTGCATGGGGGCGAGGCTCACGGCTGTCTGCGGGCACCCGGCGCCAGGGAGAGGCCAGACCTGCACCGTCAGCACTTTCGGCAGCGAAGGTTGGAGCAGGGCTGGCTGCTGCTGCCTCCCGGCTGGCCGGGTGCCAGGCTCCCCAGCCTCCCTCACCTGCCGGCTTTGTGTGGAGCGGAGCAGATGGGGAAAGAAGGAAGAGATTTGAGCTTGTGAGTCAAAAAGCCTGGGGGCACGGAGGGTGGAGGGAGCGAACTTTGAGGGCACTGAGTCCCCTGACACCTCCTCTCCTTCCCCAAGGCTATATGAGCATGCTGGAGAATCCTTTGGAGTGCCAGGAGCCTGGAAATGTTCGTCCCCATCCATCCTGCACAAGGCAGCAGCAGGATCGCCAGTGGCATTCCCCTCCAGGAGTCACCCCAGGACGAAGCTGGCAGCTGCCTGGAGCCACGGCCTCGCCGCCCCGGCAGATCCCAGAGGCCAGCGGTTCACGATGAATTTCTAATTGTTTCCTCCAACAATGAGACATCCTGTTCAGAGCCGGGCGGCGCAACAAAGCCCAACGCCGGCGAGCGGGGCCCCTTCCTGCTGAGCAGCAACGGGGCGATGCCGAGCGCTCCCTGCCACGAGCGAGGGGACGAAAGGCTCTGCCGCCCCCTCCCCACCACCCCATCCACTTAACACGCCTGCTCTCCAGCCTCCACCTTGATTAAAACAGCTTAACGACTCCAGCGAGAGCTCTCGAGGGGGCGGGGAGCCGCCAAGAGGTATTTGATGGATTCACTTTGGCAACCGTCGGCTACCTTGTCATGCCAATAAAATTATTGCCATTGATTGGGGAGAGGCGCGGGCGCATGCTCGGGGAGCGCATCTCCCTCTCAGGGCCGAGCACAGCACCCAGGGGGCCGGCAGCGTGGGGAGGGGCTGGGGGTCTCCAGAGGATGGGATGGGCACGGAGCAGGAGAGGGCACAGGGAAGAGGCAGGAGGAACAAAAGGCCCTTGTGCCGGGCAGCCAGCTGGGAAGAGGCAGCAGCACGGGCAGGAGAGCATTTCCAGGGGCTGCGCAGGGGTGCGTGCCTCCGCGGGAGTCCTCAAGGGTCACCGGCTGACACCGCCAGGGCCAGGGCAGGGTTCATGCCCCAAATCTGTCCTGTGTCCCCCCACACACATACCCCAAAAGAGAAGCCAGCCAAGGCACGGGCAGTAAGTAGGGTAGCCAGCAGCAGGGTCACGAGGCGGGCCAAGCCTTCCCGCGCACTCTGGGAGCCGGATTTCACCGCCGAGACACAAAGGGCCCCTTTTCAGCCAGAGCTGCTTACCCTGAGCACTAAGAGGGTGATGTGAAGGGATCCGTGGGGACATGGACCTCCAGGGTGGGCAAGGAGCCTGATGGCTTCTCCCAGCTCATGTGGACCATGATCAGGTCTTGCATCATAGCCAGGAGGCTAACACATGGGGGCTTTTGTGATAGAAGGGAGCCAGCAGGCAACAGAGAAATCCCAAAAATGCTCTGGTCAGCAACTCCCTCTCCCCACAGCACCTATTTTCTGTCCAGACACACCAAGGATTGTGAATGCTGAAGCATGCTTAATCCAAAGCTTTTAGAGAATTCAAGGGGGATGCCTCCATAGGCTGCCAAATCTGCTCCCCCAAAGCACCATCCTCTGCAGGGCAGCCCCTCAACCCTCTCCAGGCCAGGAGAGGAGCACCACGTCCTACTGCTAGGGATGGGGATAACCCACTTAGTGTGAAGAATTCCTTATTAGTAGTATTATTAGTACTATTATTATCAAAGAAGTGAAATCAAAGCAGCCAGACACAGGCCCAGTTCAGCTGTGCTTTCTGTGGGAGAGAATAAACAAGCCGTGGCAAGCACAAGCCCCAGGGGGGAGCAGATTCCCAACGGAGACATGATGTGTTCATGCCCAAGGCCAGCCAGTTCCAGGACAGAACAGGGAGCTACAGGGATTGCAGTGGTGACAGGGGAGACAGATAATCCTCAAAAAATGAGAGCTCAGCTGGCTGCGAGGGATGTGTAGTCCAATGCTATCCTGGCTGGGATGCACTGGCTGCACTCTCCTGTAACCATGCCTGCCTTAGGGATCTCCAGTGCCTGGATTATTGGTGCTGGTATGTCCTGCAGGGCTGTGGCAGGAGGGACAGCTCACAGCCTCCCTGTTCTGCAGCAGCCAGGGACAGCTGCGGGCAAGGAACCACTGGCTGTTTTGAGAGAGGAACTCGGCTCATCCCCCCAAAAATAACCAGACAGCACCCAAAACTGGGTCAACCCACAAGGGCTACACTGAGCTCAGCAGAGCCCCAAGGCAGTGCTGTATTTGCATAACAAGGAGCAGATGGTAGTGAAGGAGCACAGCCGGGTCTGTGCTGCACCTCCCAGAACGTCCCACTGCTGCGGCTTCCAGCCGCCAGCCCAGCACGGCGCACTTACTGGGAGGGGGTTGCACCATCAGCACATCCCCTTCAGTATCACCCTTCTTCCCTTTCTCCACACAACACTTCAAGCATACCCAAAATCAAGTTCTTGGCATACTCAGCTCAAGAGCTGACATGGGTGCAGTGTCAAACGTGCTTTTCCAGCACATGACTGAGCACTCCCATCGCAATCATACACACGGCTTCCTATCCACCCGAACAATAGAAAAGACAACCTGGGAAAATTATAACTGCCCAATAAAAACGTTGCCAATTGAGGACAGGTGGTTTCCAGGAAAAACCCAAGCTTTAGGATGCAAGCTTCATTTCCCTTTCAAAAACATCCCGTTATTCCTGCTGCAGCATGCTCATGGCTCACGTCCCCATGTCACTTCCCTATCCAGACTCTCAGACTCTAGGGTGCAAGGCCAGGTCCCCGTCATGCCAGCTCAGGAGTACATAGGAAGTGGTTCAGTGCCAGCTCCAGCAGTGCTGGAACCCATCCCTGCATTGTTCACCTGGGCATGGCTGGAATTCCCCGAGTGCCCCGGTCCCATGACTGCTGGCACGGAGCACAGCGAGCACGCGGGACCAAGGGCTTTCCAAGCCTGGCCTCTCCACATAACTCGGGATCAGCCAAAGAAAACTGCCTGCCTGGTAATGCTGCAGGACAAGCAGACACTGGGCTGCCATGGGTTCTGCTGCTGCAACCCACTCAGCATCGCAGGGGTTGTGATCTCCATCCCCCTGGTGCCTCCACATCCCAGCCCACAGCCTCTGTCCCGCAGACAGTTTTACAAATCTAACATTGCCCACAAGATCCTTCCTCCCCCCCACAAAGCTGGGGTCTCCCTGCAGCTGTGGTGGCAGCAGGTGCTGCCCAGCACCCTGCCCTCCTGACAGCAACTGTCGGTGGCAGGGCTGGGGAGAGGCTGCAGGGCAGCCACAGGCTCGCGTGGCTTTTTGGGGGGACAAAGGGAGGCTCTGTCTGCACGCAACAGTCTGGACAAATGCTGGGCATGGGAGCTGCCATCCAAGGAAAAGCCAGACGCGGCAGTGACTCTGGCCTGACCTTACCCCGGCCCAGATGGCGAGATCGGTGCCCCTCAGCAGAGCAGCATCCATTACAGGGCTCCTGGGGGTGGGGAGGGGGCACCCAGCTGTCAGTGCAGCCCTTCCTCTCCCAGAGGAGATGCCAGGGTTTCTGGAAAGGGCGGGGGGGACAGCAGGCTGCACCAAGCCTAGTGTGGGTGTTTGCCTAGGGGACAGTGGGAAACACCAACAGTTTAAAAGCAGACGGATTCACACCATCTCTGAAGGTTACATCCCCACACACATCCTCTCAGCCTGCAGGAGCCACCTTGGCTACACTCTGCTGAATCCCTGCCAGGTATCGCATCCCCTGGCTGGGGACACCTTGGTTCCACTCAAAGCCAGGTCAGCAGCCCCTCCTCGCCCTCCCCTGCCTCCGGCCCTGGCAGCCAGGCAGCAGGATCAGGTAGCTGCTGAGGCAGCGCTTTGCCGGGCAGCCAGGCAGCCCCTGCCGCAGGAGGGCTGGGCTGCCCACCTCAAGGTCACTGCAGGGACAAGGAGAGCACTTCGTGGTGCAGGACTTGGAGCCTGCAGAGTGCTCCCACACTGCCATTAGAGAGCCCTGCATCACCAGCGGATCTGGGGGCTCCAGGCAGGATAAGCCTATAAAACCTACACAGCATTCCAGCACTGAGACAGGACTGAGACCCATCTCTTGAGTCATCAGCTTCATGTCCTCATGCCCTGCAGGGCCAGAGAGCCCCACCAGCTCTTTGGGCCACCAAGTTCAAAACCAGGAAAAACAGAGCTTGAGAAAGCCGTGCAGGGAAGGAGGACGCTCAAACCACACCTGGGCATCAAGTTCTGGCTGAGTCACGGCAGCAGCATGCAGCCCACACCCCAACCAGGAACCCACAATAGTTGACCCCTTCCAAATGGCTCTGCAGGTGCAAAGACCAAGGAAAAACTGATAAAAGCAGTTAGAAGAAAAATCCAATTTGCCATCTACAAACCAACCACCAGCCCCTCCAGGTAACCGAGGAACTAGAGGTACAACACTGTTGCTGTGGCTTTTTGAACCCTCCTCCTATATGCTCCTCCTTTCCCATCACCACCTAAAAGCTCCCATCTGGAGCCCAGCAGCAGGAGAAGTCGGCAGCAACATGACACCAGTCCCTCTGGGTTCCTCATCGATCCGGAAGGGAGGAAGAGCTGCCTCCATCCCCACAGCCCTGCTGACACTGTGCACCCCTCCAAGGACTGCAGAAAGGCAAGCAGAAGGTGTCCTGCCCCCCAAAACATGTGCTGCCCATGCCCCAAAAACACTGCTGACAGGTCTGTCAGGGATCATGGGGGAACAGGGGCAGAGTGAGTGGGACATATGGGGACTACACAACGGCATCCTGCTCCAGATTCCTGCCAGGGAAACCACCCTGCCTCCTGCAGGGCACCCTGGCCAGCAAGATCAGGAGATCTAGGAAAAATGCAGAATGCTGTGCCCAAAACAGATTACAGTACTGAAGTACCTCCTGTAAAGTCACAGAGAGATAGGCCAAGCCCCACAGCCAAGCTCTGGTCCATAGCAGGACCCTACCAGGACCTTCATGTGGCCTCTCCCTGGCTGAGGATGTGTTAATGGAAGCTATGTTTATACAGGGCATGTACAGCTGTAATTATAGGCATGATGTTATGATAACAGGAAATCCGTGCCCTGTGGAGATGCAGGCAGAGAAAGGCACGCATGGAGCTATTTGCTAATTGCCACCAACAAGCAGCCTTTTGTGCCCTGGTGGGGTACAGGAAGTGAAGTCTCCCCCTCTCTGGGCTGGAACCACCAGCATCACCTCTGCCCGCCCTGCCCAGGTCAATGACAAGGCCAGATGGACAGAGGATCCAGATCCTGCCTTGTGGCAGCTGCAGGACAAGCCCACCTGTCCCCAAGACATGACAAAATGGCCTCTGAACAACCATCAGCAAGGACTCAACTTCCTTATGTCATAGCCCTTCCAAAAGGCAGGGTTTTTTAAATTCGGTTGGCAGAAAGAAGCAAAGGGAAATTATCCCTCACTTTGCACATTATCCCAAATACATCAAGTCACTCTGTTATGGAGGCTGAGCCCAACCAGTACCCCACAAAGGGCCAGTGAGGCAAGTGGTCACCTTTCCCCATCAGCATCACTGAGGGCTTTCCTACCTTTTTGATCTTCCCGCTGCGCGTGCCTGCAAAGACGACAGTTTGTCCTCTGTAGTCGTAGGCAGCCACCGAGGTCATCCCGTCCTCCTTATCCACAAACAGCGGGGTCCCCTCGATGGTGACAGTCCCGCCCAGAGGCTGGTTAAAATCCTGGCCACAGAAATTGTCGTCGATCTGCAGCGGCTGTTGGAAGAACGCAGAGCAGAGATGAGCTTTTTGCCAATGCCTCAACATGTTGGACCTCACAGATGGCAATCAGCCATCTCCCACGTTCACCCCACAGCTACAGCACCTTTGGCAGCCTCCTCCCACAGCCATCCCACCTCACCAGCCAAGGGAAGGCATGAGCTGTCATTCCCCAACATTCCCTACACACAGATGTAAGGCACATGGGACAGATGCACTGCACACCCTCTCTACACCTGAACAGGCTTTGCAGACCACGACCAAGGCTCTCTGTCCTTGGCATCCTACAGAGCAGCACTTACAAACACAGCAGGAGGCAGAGGAGCATCCCTGCTCCCCCCTCCATCGCTGCCAATGCCATCCCAGACACGTGGGATGCCAGTGTAAGCTCCCCAGCACACACACATCCCTCTCCTCCTCATCTCAGCACTAGCTGCAAAAAAAAAAAAAAAAACAGCTTGGCAGCGAGGCAGGAGGTGCTGAATCCTGCACCCCAGCCTTCCCCCAAAGACAAAACAGTTCCCAGACAAGGCCATGCCAAGGCAAACAAGTCAGGGCTCCTGGAAGAGCCTCACTTCACATAGCAAAGCCTCCAGCAAACACACTACCCACCTGCCAGCCCTGCTCCTCCTCCCGCAGGAACGTCCTTGGGAAATCCCCACATTTTTTCCATGCTGCCTTGCCCCAGACAAGGCGCCTGGCTCAGCCAGCTGCCTCCTCAGTTCAGAATGAGCCCACAGACCTGGGAGAAGCTTTTGCAAGCTTTCTCTCTGCCTGGGGAAAGGCAGAAGCAGGGCTGCACTGGCCTCTGTCCACTCTCATGACCACAGGGACCTCCATCAAGGACAATCTGAAAATGGGCAAGGCAAAGGCAAAGGGATGCTCCCTGTGAAAGCAGAGATGCAGGCAGGGGAGTGGGACCTGGACCAGATCCACAGCATTCACCCCTACCTTGAGTACCCTCACCTCTGAGCAGAACAACAGACCCGTCTGGCCTGGGGGCACACGGGCCTCCCAGTGCTCCCACATGAGGAAACAGCCTCACGTGGTCACACAGCACCAGCAAAATCCCCGTTCTGTCCCAGGCAGTGAAGGGCTTTGCCAAATCCCCAGGGGTGGCAGCGAGCCTGGGTGCAGGAGGGTGAAGTGGCAAGGCAGGCACGGCTGACAGGGAGACAGTCTGCTCCGGTCACAGGATTCTTCCGCTTCACAACGTTCCTTATATAATTTTGAATTTAAGGAGGAGAGAGGTTTTTTGGCAAGCAGCAGGCTCCAAATGCATGCCAGTCCCCAAGGGGTTTTAAATCCATACCGCATGTGTACAGAGCATATGGGAAAATGCCGAGCTCCCAAGCTCCACGTACGCAAGGGCAGTACTGAGCTCTGCAATTCCCACTCAGCACTGCCTGGGAAGCAAGGATCAGCCCAGACTGGCTCCCACCAACAGTCACCCATGTGGAGGGGAGAAAACACAGCTCTTCTCTCTGCCCCAGCACAATGCACTTGCAGCTACAATGGCACCAGCCTCCCACAGCCATGGCAAGGCTGCTCGCCCTCCTCACCGTGCTACCATTCCAGCTCCAGGGCCAGTGGTCCCACTCCCTGCTGCAGCAGGAACTCAGTGCTGTCCCAGCCTTCCAAAAGGGAAAAACCAATCATACTCAGCCCACAAGGCACTCTGGGGATGCTGGCTGCTCCCTCAGTTACTCTAACTTCTGTTTTTGCGTGTTGAGTTAAAGTACAAAGATCAGTTCCCTTCCCTGCCTGACTGTGGCTCATCCTTCCCTGAACTAGGGGAACTCTTACAGCCGGTCATGAAAGACACGGGGATCCCCAGAACAGGAACATGGGGCACTGCATGTCTCTGCAACCACAAGAAAAAGAGGGAAGGGAAATCACAACCTCTCCACTCACCCTCTGAACGCTAGCCTTGCCCTCTTCTACCCATTGGCCAACACACATACTAAGCATCCTCCTCTGCATTATGAGACTAGGAATTTTAAAACAGCAAATCCTAGAAAACTGTCTTCCTAATCACAGAGATGTGAGTGATGCTCCAGCCAATACACAGCTCCCATCCAAATACCTGGGATTTCTCAGGTGCTTTGCTGGGGAAAAGGTTCTGTCCCCCACAGCCAAATAAACCCCAGCACCTTCCACCCAGCCAGCTGCAGTAGCAGAAGGGTTCAGGGCAATGCCACAAAGCTATTCCAGCCCTGGCACCCCTGGGTGCAGGTTCTGCTCTCTCTGAGCTCAATCTGCAGCTTCCCCAACCCCACGGCTGCTGAATATGCAAGAGGAGAGATGTTTATGGTGTTTACTGCTCTCTGCTTTGTCTCAACATACTCTCTGGGAAATGACAAATACAGCTGCGCTCTGGGACTGAGGAACTCCCGCCGCCGCCATGCCGACACCACCTCGATAAATAATTACGCCGACAATTAGCTCATTAACAGCAAACTGCCTCGTTAGGGAAGCGCAGGCGGCACAGAGGTCGGGCCAAGGGCAGCAGTGCCGGGGTTATGGAACCCACCGACATCTCTGGCAGATGGGGGCTGCGGGGAGAGGAAGGCAGAGGGACAGAGGGAAGGACGGACAGAGGGGACAGCTGTCCCCCAGCCAGTGCTGGCAGGGACCGACACACACCAAGGCACGTCAGGGCCACTGACCTTGCAGCACTTCAGCCTGTGGATGCTGCGATCTGCAAGAGACACCGGGGTCTGCAGGAGGTGCCAGGATCTGCCCACTCCCGCAAAACTCTCAGTTTTTGCAGGGACCACAGTCTTCAGCCTATTGCAAGGGGGGTGCACTCTTTCTTTTGAGGGGTTGGGGGTTTTTTAATTATTTTCATCTTCTGTTTTTATTCCCCTGTTTTTCTTCAGCACCCCTCTCAGTTGCCCCTGGCTCAGACATCCCAGGGCTGCTGTCTGCACAGCATCTTCTCTCTCCCAACACACTTTTTCCTCCCTGAAACAGGGTCAGGAAATTCGGATTTCATGGGGAAAGGGACCTGAAGGAGGGGGAAAGCTGGCCCACAGCACCAAGTGAGCAGGAGCGGGTGTCTCCTGATATGCCTTGTCTCATTGCCTCCCTTCAAGCCCACTTACGAAAGCAATGAGGGAGCAGACAGAACGACAAGGCTCACATCACTCAGCATTATTAATTAGCTAGTAATTCGCCAGTTAACACCATTATAGCCTCACCCCATCCCCCTGTGCACCTCCAGGGCCTGTGATGGAGGATGTGGAGGGATGCAAAGAGCCAGGGAGGTTACAGGAGGTTGGTACTCAGTGCCAGGCTGGGGTGCCAGGCTTTTTGTGCATTAATTGCTGCTCAGGAATAATCCGAGTGTGGTACAGTTTGTTACCACCTGCATTTCTCTGGCTGCCCCGGAAAGGATTTGGCTTATCCTGGCCCACTTTCAGCCAGTTTGTCACCAGCCATTGTCCTGTGCCAGCAAGCTGGGCAGCAAGCCTTACTGAGGAGTCAAAACTCATTTTCTCCCTGGGGTAGCCCAGGGAAAGCTGATGTTCACATCCTGCTGGCTTCAGGCACTGGCTCTGCCCATACTGCCAACCCAGGAGTCAAGGGCTCCAGGACCTCTAAATAATTCCCTGCTGCAACATCTGCACTCCAGCTCCATCACACTGCCCTTTCCCAGCCCTGCTACACTGTCCTTGTTCCCCCCAGTTTGGGGACAGGGGCACTGTACACAGGCACAAAGACCTCCCAGCCTTGCACTGCACAGGGGAAGAAAAGAGCCTGGCTACACAACACCAAACCCCTCTCAGTGAAACACTGGGAGCAGCACAGCCTCTGGAGAGGTTCAGGGGTGGTTTAGGCAGTGGGACTGGCACAGGGAAATGCCTGGGTGTTTCCACAAGGTGCCTCTGCTGTGTTTGGAAGTCCATGCTCAGGTCTGACTGCACCTGTGTGAGGAGTCCCCACGGAGCCAGCTCCCTTCCCACTTCCAGATCACTGGATCCCAAAAGAAAAGATAAATGGGAAGTGAGATTTCTCTACACTCACCAGCACTGGAGAGGAATCACTAACATCTCCTGAGCTATCTGCCAAGCCTGGTAGCCTCTCCTCCCAGCTCCAGCACCAGCTCTGGAGAATCAGAGCTAACCTGCAGCACTGGGAATGAGTATCCATTGGCCCTGCACTGCTTGAGGTCTGGGAGTGCAGTGTTGACAAAACCTCCTCCAGCATGGACCAGCCTCAGCCCCTTACTGCCATGAAGGAGCAGAGCAAGAGAGCTCCTTGCACATTTCCATATGGATGGGGTGTGAATCTGACTTGAACAATTATATTTTGCTTCCTTAAAAATAAAAAAAAAAAAATCATGTCCTTGATTTTCTGGCCTGTCCTCGCCATTGGGAGATCCATCACTGCCGTGACCACCCCAGAGGTGGCTTTATTTTATTAGGGGCACAGAAATTCCTCCCAGAAAGAGGCTACATCCTTCTAGTGGTCTGGTTTGGCCTGTGCTCAAAACAGCAAGGAGCTGAGGGCTTGACTTATGATCCAGTCATGTCCTGCCCCACTCTGCCTGGCAGCAGGAGGACTGGGACAGAAAACACCACCTGGGGGAGAATGTCACCCCCCAGCCCATCCCATACAAAAGCAGGAGCCTCCCCATCACAGTGCACATCCTTCCACCCCACAAGAGCCCAGAGGACTCTGCAGGACCCAGAGGGTACCTTGAGATCCACTCACTCCCAGAGGCTGGCCACCAGGTAGCAATCCTAGGACCATCCGAGTTTAAAAGCATCCCTGGAGTGCAGGGAGGCAGAGCACCCTCCCCAAACCCAGGGGACAGGCGTTAGTGGGGCACTGGAGAGGGGAGCCAGGAGTGTGGGAGGCAGCACTGAGCAGCTCCAGCACCAGAGCCAGCAGCTGCACGACCCAACAGGCAGCCGTGTAACGATTTCATCATTTTCCAGCAAAATTGAATTAGTTCAAAGCCAAAATCTGATTTGCGAGCCCAGCGCTCTTGACAGCAAACCCTTTACTTTGTCAGGCAGCTGTTAGCTGTCTCCTTCAGAGCGGCAGGGAGGACGGTGGGAGAGAGGGCAGGGCTGCTCCACAGGGACCCCCTGCCCACCTGCCTGCACCCAAACCCCTGCCTGAGCAGGGCTGGGGGCTGAACAAGCTGGACTTGGGGGAGGTGGGTGATAGCAGGGGTCTGGACCTCCACCAGACCCTCCCCAATACACACACCAGCAGCCCAAGCCCGCCTCAGCCCGGTATCTGACCCTACTTGGGGACTACCCAGCCTATGACCTCTCCATCACCTGGAGATGTAGCCTCCAGCAGTAACTACTGCTAGTTTATAACACTGCCCAGAGAAGAATGCAGTAACAGTAACAGTTCAATGAGTAACCAAATCCCAAGAGCCAAGCTGGGAGGTCCCAGCCCACCACCGCTCAGCTGAGACACCGGCAGGGAGCAGAGACACCCAGGCGAGAAACAGGCAGGAAAACACCTCTCTGGGGACAGAGGGGAGTGCTCTCCCAGTTGGGAATCACTGTTCCAGGACAGCAGCACTCACCTCCTGCACCTCTGGATGACAGCTTGCACTGGTCGCTCCCAAAAGTGCTGACAGTGCCTTGTGCCCTCCCAGGACCCCATGGATGTGGGAGGATGTGGTCCTTCCATGCTGAACATCTGACCAGCTTCTGCTGGGCCCACCAGCCTCCCCACCTCCCTCCAGCAGGTCTGTGCTCCCTGTCCTGCATATCCCTGCTGCTTCCAAGACCTTCTACTTGGCCACTGCCAAGCCCCAGGTGACACAACACCCACAATCCTACACATGCCATCTGCAAGGGACTCCACAGCAGAGCTGCAGCAGACACCCAGAGACCTGGGCACACTGCCCTCCCAGCCCAACACACTGACACTGCCCAAATCCACAGGGAAAACACAGCTCAGGCCAAGTCACCAGGAAAGGTCCAGCTAGAGAACACCACCAGAGACCAGAAACAGTCTGGCTCGAGTAAAGACAGGTGGGAACTTACCGAGTTGATGCAGCCCAGCTCCTTATTCAAGAGCCAGGGCAGTGAGAGTTTCCCTTCCCCTCTGTAGCATGACTGGATACGCTCCTTGATCTTATCCTTGATCTTCTTCAACGTGAAGAGGCAGAGCACAGACTCCTTGGGAGGCTTAACCCTATTTTTCTGGCCCTGGGAGAAGATGGTGAAGAGGATATCCTCCTGCTCTGAGATGCCCAGGTACTTGGCCAAAGCCTTGCCAGGTTTGGTCAGGTAGGCGTCCTGGATCAGGCGGTACTCGATGCCGTCCTGCACGCAGCCAATGGGGAATTCCACATAGGAGTAGAACTTGGGGTCATCCACACAGAGGCGGACGATCTTGGAGGTGAAGAACTGCTCCCCCGTGGAGTCGGGAGAGGTCAGCTGGGTGTCCAGCTGCAGGGTCAGGTAGTAAACAAACTGCTCGCTGCTGAAGCTGTAGATGTAATAGATGTCAAAGGTGGGGAACTTGGAGAGTGTATCTGAGGGGATTTTGAGCTGTGAGGAGACAAACTCATCCTGGTAGACAAAGCCAAACATCTCCGCGTTCTCCTCGTTGGCCATCAGCTTGCGGCTGGAGAGAGTGGGGAAGTACTCAGACTTCCCATCGATGGGCGTCCCAATGAAGAGCTTGTTCTGCCCGTTCAGCACCTCGATGATGACACCAGACATGGTGCCCGACTCGTTGACACTGGAGAGGTAGTGCTCCTTGCGGTGGTGGGGCTCACCCAACTTGAAGAGGTCGTCCAGCCGCAGGAACTGGCAAATCCCCTGGGAGGCACTGCCGCAGGCAATCAGCCGATTCCCCGAGTAGTCCACCAGCAGCAGTTTGTTCACGTTGTTGGTGGTGACCAGCCCGTGCGGGCAGGACTGGACACTGGGCGGAGGGTAACACTTCTCATTGTCCTCCACGGGCCCCGTCACGTGGGTCCGCAGGAGCGTGAGGTTATTGGAGAGCTTGTAGATCCGATTGACAGCCCCCACATAGACCTCCCCGGTTTTGTTATGAACCACCAAGTGTGTCAAGCTCCAGTCTGTAACCGGGAAAGTCCTTAAGGGAGATTTGGGGCTGCCTTCCGCCAGCGGTAGCCAGGTGCTCCCCAAGAGCAGCAAGGTCCAAATGTGGATGGACAAGTGGTGCTTGAGCCAAAGGAGCCACATTGCAGCAGCCTCACATCCAGTCAAGGCCATGCCCAAACCCAGCCACAAAATAAATAGAAACAAACCCAAACTAAAGGGATGGGGGAGGGAGGAGGAGCTAATGGGAAACACTCTCCTCTGCTTCCGCTGCGCTCAGCATTCAGGGCATCGTGGGCACGGCCAGTTCAGTCAACCCTAGAGGGAGAAAGACAAAAAAATTTGGGTTAGAGGCTTTCCTGCAGCCTCAAGTGTTCCACCCCACCCAGAAGACTCTGCTGCTTCACATTTTTCTAGCAGGCAGAAGAGACCCTGACCTGCTGCCCCAATCCCACTCCATGGCAGTGCTGGGAATGGATGCAAAATCCCAGTTAGCAGCAAGCACAGCCCAAGCCCCTGCACAGAGGAGGATCTCAAAAGCACCTTTAAAGGAGTTGAGAGAGCCAAGAGCCCTGGCATGTTGCCCACCATCCTGCCACCTGCCCACCAGCAGGGTCATGGGCAGGAGTGTTGGAGGGAGCACACAGGCAAGGCAAGGACAAGCCTGTCCTTCTGGCATTTCTGTGCATTAGAAAACACAGGGCCACACATGAGGCAGCTGTTTGACAGGCTCCAGAGGAACAAGGGGGACACACACAAGGAGGATAGAATGCTCTGCCTGCTCCTGTGCCACATGTGCTCACCAACATGGAGTGGCAAAGCAGTGGGGAGCCAGCCAAATACCCCACACCAGGGTGACCTTTGCATCCTGGCAGTGGGGAGGAGATGGCCAAGGAAACCAATGCACAGCTCTGCTCTCTGTGTCAGTTCAGCAGCCCCTCTGACACACCCCATCCCTGCCTTCTCCATTCACCCTCCCCACACAGGCACAAGCACCCCTAGAATAACCTGGGGTTTGTGTAACCCCCCGCCTGCACACAGCCCACCCTACCATCACAGCCCATCCACCCCAGGTGAGACCAAGGTCCGTGGTTGGGGCACCGGCTCAGTTTCCCAGCCCCTGCAGATAAGCAGTTCCAAAAGGGAGTGGAGGAGGAGGAGAGCCTCCCTCTCTCTCTCCTTATCATCCATCTCTGACTCAGCCCAGGATAACCTCCAAGAGGATCCCAGTAGGGAGTGGCAGGGGTAGGAAATATGGCCCGCGGTGACTGGCAGCTCTGCCAGATCCCAGCCCTGGCAAGGCAGTGTCAGAGGGCAGCCAGCTGCCATATCAGCAGGGCTGTGTGGGGATGAACACTGCCCCAGCATCCTGCTCGTGGCAGGGCTGTGGGACCCACCAGCTAGGCCACACACACAAACCTTGTGGGGCTGCATCACTGAGCCAGCAATGAGCCAAACAGTTACCCCAACATTCCATACAGCATCCTTCACTTCTGCTGCTCCCCTCCCAAGCCACAGAGCCAGACTGGGAGAGGGAGAAACTTTTTTTCCCCTTCTTCAACTCTCAACACACACAAGACCCCTCTCTCCCTTTTCAGGGCAAGCCCAGCCCTGGCCACCCCTGCAGCCCTGCCAGCTCCCCTGAGCCCCAGATATGTTGGGCAAAGCTTCTGCAGCACTTCCAAACCGTCTCTGCAGATCTGCCTCTGCCCACAATGCTTCTCATCCTGCTGTGTTCAACTTCCCAACACATCTACCTCCAAGGCAACAGTCTCAAAGGACATTTGGACAATGGCACATGAGCAGCACTGAGACCAAATCCAGGTGCCACAAAGCCCAGTGGGTGTGGAGACAACCAAAGCATCACCCTGGAAACCATCCCCATGGTCCTAATCACCCATTGCTACCACCTTTTCCAATACTGGGAGCCTCCCAGCAAAGAGTAGGTAGTCACAACACTGTCAGGGCAAGGGTACTCCCAGAAAACACTCACGCTGCCCAGAATCGTCATTTTTCTGAGTTTGTTGGTAAGAGAATGACGACAAGCACCCCAGATCAGAGCTTATTAGCCCCAAACCACATTGATGTGGGACCAAGTGGCACTGTCAGCACAAAACCACTGGTTAGCCCAGAAAGCCACAGCCCAGTAGCTGCAGGCATTGGGGTTTCCTGAAGGAAGTTAGAAAGTGGTTTCCCACCCCAAGAAACTGGCACAGCTGTCACCAAGCCACTGTCCCACGACGCTGAGCCCCCCAGGAGCTGCCTGGCAGCTCCGTCACCAAACTCCTGTGTCAGTGACCAAACTCCTGTGCCAGTGACGTGTCAGAGAGAAGGAATGGGAAGGTGACAGTGGGAGACTGGTGCAGTGTGGGGAGCCAACCAGAGCATTTCCTGCCAGGATGAGAGAGCATGATAGGGAAGTTGCTTTCTTGGTGCATTTCTATGATTCATTGCTTCTATTTCAGGAAGTGGGTGAGAGAACCAGAGGTCGAGCTGCTGCCATAAACCAGGGCTAGAAAGCCCAACAGGAGATTCCCAAATTAACGTAGGGAACTGCAAATCAGAAGTTGGAATGAGAGCAAAGTGAGGCAGAGCTGGGGCGAGCTGAGAGATGACACTCTGCAGAGCTCCTCTGAGATTTCTGCTCCTAAATATACTACAGCAGCAACATCTCGTCCTAGTGACCTGACACCAGTGGTGGTTTTGTCCAGTCCTGCTTGAAATCATCAGCAATGATTAATAAAACTAAAACAGCACAAATGCTTAGTTTGTCTGCTTTTCTTCGGGGTTCAGTGATATGGGTTCCTGAATTCTGGATTAAACTAAAGCAGGGCTCAAGCCCACCCCAGTGCAGGCAGCCCTGCACTGGAGCATGGGTGCCAGCACAGCACCTCGTCCCTGCCCGTGGGAGCAGCAGCCAAAGGGCATTTCCCTGCTGTCACACAGCCTCCAAGTCCCAGGGAGAGGTCACAGTGCAGCTAAGGCAGGGCAGCTCCTCCACTGGCACACTCTAAACCACAGGGCACCCAAACCCCCTGGGGCTGCATTCAAGTAGCATCTCACTCTGAGGGGACCCAGTCCAGGCCCACCATACAACTGCCACCACCAGGGAGCAAGACCTGCACCACATCTAGCATGGAAAACCCTGGGCAGATACCCTGGAGCCGAGCCCTGCCCTGAAACAGGCAGCAATAAAATAATTCACCCCAGCCCAGTTGCATGCCAGTTGGGAGAGTAGGACCACAAATACAGCCAGCTGTGCTGCTGGGCAGCGAGAGATGCAGCACAGAGCATCTGCAGCACTGAGCATCCCCAGGGCTCACCCCACAGCGGGGCCACACCGCCAGCCAGACGGCACCACAGGCTTGTGTTTTGATTTCCATCACACACAAACACACACACATGTATATATACACACACACATATATTTATGGAAGGAAATCTGCCATCAGAAGCAAAGCCAGCACAAGAGCCAAATCTGCCCCAGTCCCCCACTGGAAAGGACATTTGCTCACAGTGTCACCTCCAAGTGGCCACACTGAGCTGGTTGCACCCACAGCAAGACTTGGATGGGGGTTACCCACCTCAGACAGCCAACACTCACACATTCCAGCTTCCAATGAGCCTTTCAGCAGCAAGCCATGGACCTGCCCCAGAGATGCCAGGGCCCCACTTCCTGGCTACTGGAGAGGTGGCAAGGGGCAGCAGCACTCATCCCCCGAGGCTGAGAGCTCCCTGATCCTGCAATATGCCAAAAACCTGTGTTTGGGATGAGAGATCACACTTTGGGAAAATAATCATCACTTTTGATAGCACAAAGCAGGAGTACTGAGATGGAAAAACTAACCTTAAAAGGCAAAGACTGGACAGAGTGTTAAGGACCAGCTCTCCACTCACTTGGGCAGTAAGTCCAAGAGTCAGCACTGGCCTACAAAGCAGCAACCCTCATGAAAACACCCACAGACAGGGTTTAAAACATGTAGAGAGGCACAGAGGTGCATATCTGGCACTCACAGACCTGCCTGCAATCCCTGCTCCTCCATCAACAGCACCCCAGCAGGTTCACTCCTATCAAAACACCCCAAGAGCTTTATAGCCTTGCACTTTTGCAAGGGAGGCTGGAGGAGAGAAGGTATGGGATTGAAAACCCCCAAAAGGTTGACCCACAAAAGGGGAAATGGCATCTAAAGGGCCTTTACCTGTAATCCCTCCAAGTCACTTGCTGCTCTCAGCAATAAGAAAGTCAAGAAGAGACCAGCTACAAGCTGCCAGTAATTAGCAAAGGGGAGAGAGGGGAGATTATCCAGGGGAGAGAAAAGCCTTCAGGCCACAGGAGAGGCAGCCTCACTGTACAGCTAGTGTATTTTTAGGTTCATCTTCCTGAGAAAAGCCTTGCAACAATGAGGAAAGCCTGGTGGTGGTACAAATTCAAGCTGCACTAAATATGCAATTGCTGCAACAGGGCTGAACTTTAACTCCTTCCTTCAGTGCATACAGTCATTGAAAACTATTTGTCTGGGGTCCCTCCCTAGCCAGTGAGTTAAATCATTAAAAACCTTATCCCTGGCTCAAACCACACCCTGATTAAATCAATGGCAGGCTCTGAAGCTGCCCCAGTGCCCCAATCTCCATTGCTATCACCCAATCAAGAATATCTTCAGCATCTTCAGTTTCCTCCCAGGCTCCTGTCACCCCTCCCAGGCAGGGACTGAGAACCCCATCCTGCCATCCACCCCAACTTCCATTCCTGCCCTACAAGGATCTTCCAGGCAAAGAATTCAGCTTCTTTTGTCCTGAAAAATGTGACAAGGAGAAGTAGCCATCTACTGCCCATGGGCTCATGAAGCTTGACCCTCAGCAAAAAGGAGCATAAAAGAACAAGCAGTGAGGAAATTAAATAGCATTTCTCAAGTGCTCAATTCCCCTTCTCTGGTCCTCTGCAAGAAGCCATGTCACGCCAAGAACAGCTTGAACTCCAGAACAGCTCTGGAGCCACTATGTGCACTCACCAGCAAGAGACTGCAGGCTGCTCTGCAGAGAGCCCTTCCAGAAAGGGTTCCCAAACATTTCCGATGTGGAAACCCAGGCTCCCCGCAACCACAACGTCCCAAAACAAGGAGGCACACAAGGACAGCCTCAGCAGGTCCTGCCAGGAAACTGGGCATGGACTGAGACCTTACACATGTTTCCCAGCTCCATCTGGCCATACCAGAAGTGAGAGTCAGTGGCTGTCCTTTGCCTTATTCCCACAATTCACCTGGGTATCACAGCCCACACAGGGACCCTACAGGGGCTGCCAAGGGGCTTTCTGTTTGCAGCCACATGCTGGATCTGGACTTCCCAGAAGGAAAGTGAGCCCCAGCTTCCCTTGTGCTCCCTGCAGCCAAGAGAGGAGTACATAGATCTGGACTGACTGATGCCTGGAATGGAGACAGTGCACCCCAGCCTGTGGGTAATCATCCACACAGGACACAGCCTGCTGCTTCCCATCCTACTTCAGGAAGTTTGTCCATCAGCATACACAGAGCACAATACCTCCAACCCCTCTGTGCCTCACCGTCCACAGACCCCAACCCAAGGCACCAGGACACAGTCATGGGACTGTGGATTCCCACTATCAACACCCAGGTCAACACAAGGCTTCAAACACCAGACTGATGTGAATTTTGTCACCTCAATCAGGACCAATTAATAACATCTTGTCCCATCTTAAGAGCAAAGAAGTACAGACCAAATTCCCTGAAGGTCACTTCCCCCTTTAGCTTTGGTACACACATTCCCAGACTCTGATTCTCACAATCCATCAGTCCACTGCCCTATATAAATGTCCCAAAAAACCGTCCTGCTGGCAGAGGTCACCTTGGTCCAGCTGGACCTGCAGAGACCCAGAGACCCACAAGCAAGGCCTCTCAACAGCAGAGAAATCCCAGGAGAGATCCTTCAGTATCCTTCCCTTGTCTGATCTCATTCCCTGGGGTACAACACATCACTCCTCACTCACCAGCCTGCTGCTCCACATCCCTCACTGGGCCAGGGCAGCCACAAACACAAGCCATGATCTTACCCTCCCAGACCAATGTCCCTCTTCCAGCCCAGCTCTCCAAGCTGCATTTTCACCTGTCACAAGCGCTTCCCCCAAATCCCAGAGGGAATCTGGAGAGCTTGCCCTTTGCAATGGGGCATGGCCACAGGATCCTGGTTGCTGGATCCCCTCTACTCCAGCAGAGAGGTCATTCTGGGGTTGGTTTAATCCCAGCTAAGCTGGAATTCCCATGTTTCCGCCTGGCCCCTTGCTGACACCAGAACTTGTGCTGTCCTGTGGCGAGCCAAGCACGACTGCCATCACATTAGTTCTGATTAAAACAACCACAGAACTTCTCCAAAAGAGCTTTTCCAAGCCACGTGTGCTTTTTCTTCCCCTACCAACCTCCGTTCTTCCCCCTCTGCTGTTTCAGTTACGCTGCCCCAAGAATCACAGCTGGAAATGGCTCAGTCCTGGCTCTGCTTCCCCTGCTGAGTTTCCAGCTCAGCATAGCCCCTTGGTTTATTTGTCCAAGGTGAAGCTAATCCAGGAGAAGTGAGACATCCAGAGAGTTAGCAGATGGCACCTGGCAATGGGAAGGGCAGAGACAGGAAAAGCCCAAAATTTCCCCCACAGCAACACTACCACAGGAGAAGCTGTTCTGAGAGTCCAAAAGAGGCTTCATTCACAGTGCCACAGGCAAAGAGCATCTGATCAACATTTACAGGGAGGTGCCATGGCACTGGCTGTGCTCACACTCTTTCCTATGGGCAGTACCAACACAGTAGACCGCACCCCAACTTCCCACAGCAAGGGGGTCTCACCCATCGGACCTGGGCAGAGCACACTTCAAAGCATGGCTGCAGCCCAAGAGCTGCTAGCTGGGAGGAAGGGCAGAGCAAGGCTTCTCCTCCTCCCTGCAGATCCCAGCTGCAGCCCCAAGCCATGCTAGAAACAGGCATCACCTTGTTACTATGGCCTGCCACCATGCATGGAGCTGAGATTCCAACAGCATCACGGATCAGCTCCTCCCGTGCAAAACCAGGAAGAGGCAACGGCTCACCCATGCTAGGAGGGCTGTCCAAGCACCTCTGCCAACAACCCACTTCCTTCTAATGAAGGTGGTGGGATGGCAGCTCCAGCAAGAGCCATCACCCCCAGAGAAGGCCAGGGAGCCGTACAAGGCACAGGCAGTGGGTTGAGAGATGCTGCTGCGTTGGGAGCTGACATGCTCCCCTGGCACACTGCATCCCTGCCTCCCAGCTCTCTCCCACGCAGGCACGAGGCCATGCAGAGCAGGACCTCTCCCACATGTGCCAGCAGCCCAGGGGCACCTCGGCTGTGCTGATAAGGAATAGCAGTGGGAGCCGTGGAAGCCAGGGCTACTGTCAGCGTCATGGGGCTCGGCATGGGGCTCGGCAGCGGCTCTCCTTCGGAAACGGCGCTGCCTTCCTGCCTTCCTCCTCCCCCATTTCTTCCCGATGACATCAGCCTGAAAAACAGGTTCTTGACTTCAGCAGGGCTCATCGAGCCGATTCTGGTCCCGCCAGAGAGGGGAGAGCCCCCCCCGACTCCAGAAAGGAAGCAGTCATCCCGGAGCCGGACACGGAGATAAGCAGCAGTGGGCAGGCACGGACCCTGCCAGCATGCCAACGCTTGTAGGAATAAAACCCATGGAGAAGCAGACGGGGGTGGAGGGAATGCAACACTGGGGAACAGATATAAATGTTTTACAGAGGCATGGCAGCTGTAAGCTGGGGCTCATGCCCCAGCTCCGACACTGCTCTGCTACAGTGCAGCCAGATCTACCCAGGGCAAAAGTCAAATCCCAGGGCAGACTCCCATCTCACTCCAGCTCCCAGAGCAAGCCCTCAGGCTGGCCAAAATGACAATGCAGGACTCAACACCATGCAGCAAAGCCTTCCGAGGGCCACAAAGCTGGACACGGACCAGCAGGGAACACGATCCTGCGAAACATCCTGCCCACCAGCCAAGCTCCGAGATTATTTTTAAACTCCTAAAATATTTTTGGGTTTTCCTCTTCCCCTGTTGAAACTAACAGTCTGCACAGGAAGAGCAAAGCAACCGCCCGTACACAAAGCCCGGCCGCATGCACAAAGCAAACAACTTATTGCCATTACAATTACCTGCGATGTTATCGGCAGCGCTGACGGGGTCGGCATTCGCAGAAGGAAATGTGGTTTGCACATTGTGCCACTTAAAAAGAGTGTGACCATCCTTCCTTCCCCCCTGCCCCCAGCAGCACCCACTCATGACAGCACCACGGTGAAGTGAAGGAGCAGCCCTTGGATGTGGGGCTACATACACAGGAAATTTCTCCCCCTGATACAGCAATCTGCCTCTTCTCTTGCCAGGAATTTACTTCTGCGAGAGAACCTGAATATTTTGACACACAAACAGTTGTTTAACTAAACACATAAAGCAAAGGGACTCCTTTGCAGGGCTCCTACAATGACACCAAGCCTTGCCTGGATGGGGTCAGCATCAGATGTGGATCTGCAAAGGATCTGACACCACCCCAGAGGTGCTCAGAGCATCCAAGCTTCCCAATAATTTTGGGAAACCATCCCCGCTCCCAGCCCCTCACATGCCAGACTGCATTTCTGCTCCTCCAAACTCCCAAGAAAACATGAAGAATCACTCAACATTTATCAGTTCAAAACACATGTGCAATTAGCAGGATTTTTTTTTCCTCCCTCCAGTATAATTATATATGTTTTAATGCAATTACCACTCCTGTATTTTGTACATTAAACAGTAGGCAACCCAAGGAAGAGAGAGGCTTTTCTTTTTCTTGGTTTTGCCTTTCTGAAAATAATACTATGTTGCAAAATAACTCCGGAAGAAGGGCTTATCTTTACCAGAAAAAGACGGAAAGAAGCTGAAAAACGGGAAGAGGAAAGGAGAAATCTCCCAAGGAGAAAGCAGGGATTGCAGTGTCCCTCCACGCTGCCCTCACCCTCCAGTCCCTACACATACCTACACCTGGAAACCATCCTTGATACCATGGACAGGACTCAGAAACAGCCTCAGCCCGTTCACCATCACTGACAGAAAGGAAAACTGAATCAAGCAAATGGTTGTGGTTACTCAAGCTGGGGTCATTAGCCGGATTAAAGCTGCCGAGCTCCGGCCAGCAGCACGGAGAGCAAAGAGCAGCTAAACTGCCCAAATTGGATTACCAGCACTCCCAGGTCTCTGTGCCAATTTGGCTGGCAGATTGCGGGATGCTCAGGCTGGGGAGGTGGGCAGAGAGCCCCAGGGCTGATCTGCAGGCTGCCGGTGAGGAGCAGGAGAAGAGATGAGGAAGACATGGTCCCTGCACAGCATCTCCCCCAGAGCCATGAGCCTGTCTCTGGCACCCCTGGCATGTTCTCATCTTGGGCACTTTCTCTAGCAAAATCCCTCACAATCTCAGCTCAAGGAGCAAAGAGGATATCGCACCCTGGCTCGCACCAGGCCCTGAGTTGACCCCAGCAAGAAAAAATCTCCTCTGTGCTTCAGGCAGCTCACGAGGGTCTTTGTCCCCAGGCACAGACCAGCAGCCCACGAGGCAGGGTGGATTTGGCCCTCATTACACGGAGGTACCATGGGGAAGAGCAATCACCCAAAATAGTCCATTGAGCACCATGCAAGGTACCTTCAGAGAAAAAAGAAGCAAAAGTGTTTGTGGAGTGTGAGCCTGATTATCTGGATGTGGAGTTTTCTTCCAGACTCAAACATCTCGGCACACCAGCAACAAACAGGAGGAGTGCCAAGCCTTGGCTAAAGGGAAAATAAACTTTGAAATGTTTTTCATTCAGGTTTTTAAATGGTGGCTTCCACCTGGAACAAGGGCTGGAGGCAGTCACAGAGTGCTCAGGGAAGCAAGGCAAACAAGGACACCTTCCTGTGTCTGGCCACGCTCTGACAAACCCATGGGAAGGTCTGGGTTTGGCTACACCACATGCTGAGTGCAGGGCAGAAGAGCCAGGACTGCCCATGCCTGGCATTGAAACCATCCAAATTATTTATTGTCTGCAGCTTTTCTCCTCCATGATGCACAAGAAGTTTGCTCAAATGTGACTTCCAAGTCTAGCAGACAGACCATGTTGGGGTGTCTACACAGCTTCCATGCTGCACCCTGGGGAAGACTAAGAGGGGCACGGATGAGGCTGTGGGCCAGGGACGGTGTCAGGGCACACATGTTCTCACCAAGTAACACATATCTGCAGTGGGATGTTCCCCACAGCACTGCATGGAACACCTCCCAGGTTACAGCCAGAGAAGAAGCTGGCTGTCTCCAGACTAAAGCCAAACCAGCCACCTCACCAGTGGACGGTGGCAAACACTTGCTCCTCCTCATTTTGCATGAAGCCATGGCACTCAGCACCTTGCTGGGAAAAGGGGCCCCAATCCAAACTCAGGAAAGGTAAAGAGGAATGGTCCATGCTGAACCAAGCTCCATACCACTCGTAATTCCCAGCCTTTGTGCCTTCCTCTACACACATGGTACATCACCAAGCCATTCCCTGGTCAAACCCTGGCCCTCTACTCACTAGTTTCTTGCACATAGCACACAAACCTGAAGGAGACATTCATGAATCAGAGACACCACCACCCCAAGTTCTCAATACACGCATTCCACCAGTTCAGATCAATAAAAACCCAAGCTTGCAGGCAGTGAGGATGGCATTATGAGCATTGGGGTGACCCCTGGCCACCCTCCTGTCACTGCACAGGTACATGGCACCACCTCTGCTCTGGCTCTATCAAGGTTCCCCTTCCATTGAGCCAGAGGTGCCAAAAACCATGCCCGACTCCTCACTGAAGACACAAACGACCAAGGAACCAGAACACCCTACACAGAAAGGCAATTACAACAAAGCCCAGGGGGACTCAGCAGAAGCCAATACAGGCAATGCTCCCCCGGGTTTGCAGGGAGCAGTGTCACCAGCACGGCAGCACCGTCTCTGCCGCTCGGAAATCGCCAGCTCAGGGCCGGGGCCGGCTCCCGGCGGCACCGAGCGCTGCAGCCAGCAGCAAGGCAGCCAGCAACAAAGGCCCTGACCCACACTCAGCCTAGAGAACAAACACATCCGAGCTCCCTTCAGTAAGCCCGATCCCAGGGCCAGATCCTTCGCTTTGTTCAGCAGAAGTCAAAGGCAGCGAACCCACGGAAATCAGCGGCCTGGCGTGACACTGGCAGGCAGGGAGCAGGGCAGGGGCCAGCCCCGGCTGCCGCCGCCATGGAGGAGGGGAGGCAGCCCTGGCAGCACGCAGCAGCGCCGCTTTATTGCCCTTTTCCATCTCGGCTGCGCAAAGCCCCGCTGAAACGCGCTCCCCGGAGCCGCCGACACGGCCCTCGGCCCCGTCTCCAGCGGAGTTCAGAGGAGTTTGTTTATCTCTCGCAGGGCACGGGGAAAGGGCTTTGTGTGACGGAGCACAAGGGCTCTGCTCCGCAGCTCCGTGCACAGCCCGAGCGTGCACCAAGGCAGATGCCTGTGCTCTGCTCCAAATCCATGCTTCTATTAAAAAAAAAAAAAAAAAGCCAAGAGGGAAAAACTCTCCCCGCCGCCGCTATCACCATGCTAACAAAAGCAACGTCGCCAAAACTTTAATCTTCAGGGTAGCAGCTGCAGAAAGCCCAGCCACCCAACGGAGCAGGAGCCAGGCAGCCCGGCAGCCCCCGGCGCTGCCTCCCCGCAGCCCCTGGAGAGCAGCGAGCGCATCCAGGCTTGCCTCTCTCGGAGGAGCGGCACCGGCAGCCAAAGCCACAGGCGGATGGGGAGCACCAGATCATACGCATGATCGGGTATTTTGAATCCAAACTTCCTTACCAGCCTTCCTTATAGCCCCGTGTCGCCACGCCGCTGCCGGCACCGGCATCCACTGGCACCAGCAGATCACTCGGCGGCGAGCGGGAAGAAGGAAAAAAAACCTTCCCTCCTTGCAGCCACTTAAGAAATTATCCATGCATCCTCCCAGAGGCATCTGCCCCACTGCTTTTCCTTGGCTTCTCCACCTTTCCGCCCTGTTCGGTCACCAGTGTCTTGAGAGAAGACATCGAGTCACTCATTTTACCCACTGAGTATATACAAAAGACCCTGGGATTGTTCAGGAAGCAATTAGCCGCTGTTCAGAGGAAAATGGTGTTTTCAAATGGATAACCTTTGATGTAGTCAATAGCCTCAGCTCCTCTTTTTTTTTCCCTTTTTTTCAATTCTTGCAGCCGCACACAAAAGAAAATGAAAAATAAAAAATTTAAAAAATAAATCCGGCAAAAAGCTGGTAATTGCCCCCGACACAGCCCTCGCTCAGCAAAAAAGGATTTTCTCCCAAGCCGGAGGAAAAGCAGCTTCGGGAGGCGGCTCATCTGCCCAACTTTTCTCCCCTCCGTGTCCCGGAGCATACGAGAAGGATCATGAATATTCATCGCCCCCGTTAGCAGGTTCTGCTTTTGTTTTGTCCTCCCCAAGCAGGAGCCAGGGGGGAGCTAACAAGTGAGGTTAATGCCTGTCTTTTCTCTCCCATCCGTCTCCTCTTTAACCAGTGACCTTCATGTTAAGCCCTGTTTACACACCAGCCCCCCTCCCCTGGCTCCCCCTACCCCGGCGCTCGGCCAGAGGCAGAAGGAAGAATTTTCCCGCAAGGAAGACAAGGGAGGAGAAGGCGATTGCGGGATTCCGGTATTTATTTCAGCATGCCACAGAGATTTTGCAAATCCCTCCCCGATCGCACGCCGGAGCAGTCGCGTGTGTTGGCTGGGCAGGGATGGGAAGGGGCTAAGGGAGCGCGCAGCCGGCTTCATTCGCCGCCTTCCACGTTCGCCCCGGCGGCGGGAGGCGCGCACCGGCGCAGCCCCGCACACAGGTACCGCAGCCTCCCACGCCTCGCTCGGAGGTGCCCAGCGCTGCGCTGCCGAACTACAGCGCGATCACAATAGTAACGATCATAACGAGGGCGACGGCAGCCATCTCACCCTATCCCATCCCATCCCATCCTATCCCGGTCCATCCCATCCCGCAGGGCGCCCACGGCACCTCCCCGCCGGCGGAACGGGGAGCGCGGAGGGAACGGCGGCGCTGCGGGCTCCAGGACGAGCCCAGCCCGGATGCCACTCGCCGCGCCCCGGCGGGATGCGGGGATGTAAAGCAGCGAGAATGCGTGAATGGATATGGGATAGCACAATGCGGGGATACGGGGCAGTGCGGACACAGGGATGACAGCGAGGATGTGGGGCAGCACGATGCGGGGATGGCAGCGGGGATGCAGGGCAGGGCAGATGCGTGATCCAAGGCGGCGAGCACGGGAAAGGCTGAGCCCGGTTCACGCTCCCAGGTGCCGGACCCGGGCGGGCAGCGGGGCGGCGGGGCTGGGGCAGCGAACGCCGCCGAGAGCCGGGGCGGGAGGGAGCAGCGGGGAGGGAGGGGAGGGGAGGAGGGAGGCGGCCAAGCCCCTCCGCTACACCGGGCAGGGAGGCACCGCTGGCACCGGCTCCCCGCGGGAGCGCCCCGGCCCGAGCAGCTCCGAGCGGGGAGGCGGCCCCCAGCCCGTCCAGCCCGCACCTGCCCGGTCCCCGGCACACGCCGCTACGAGACCCACACGGGGCGTGCGGCGGATAAAGAAAGAGGCTCGGTCCCGGCGCGGTTTTGTCCCCCCGCGGGAGGCGGCTCCCGGAGCCGCGGGGCGCAATGCGGGCTGGTCCCGGCGGCAGCAGCAGCGCGGCGCCGGCCCTGCCCGGCCCAGCCCTGCCCGGCCCAGCCCTGCCCGGCCGCCGCGGCCCCTCCGCGCCCCCCGACGGGGCCGCCGTGCCCTGCCCGGGCCGGCCCCGCGTCGTCGCCGCGGTGGCAATAAAGCCAAATTTTTTAGGGGAGCGATAAATCCAAATCCGCGTTATTTTTAACGAACCGACCGATCGGGCACATCGCGCCGCGCCCGAAAGTTGCAGCCGGGTTACTCACGGCTCCGGTCCCCGCTCGCCTCCGCCGTGCCAGCCATAATTGCATTCCACACCAAGCCGCCCGCCGGGCCGCCGCCGCCTTCTCCGCCGCCACTGCCTCCTTCTCCTCCGTCCCCTCCTCCTCCGCGCCCGCCTCCCCCCGCCGCCGCCGCCGCCGCCCGGGGTTCCGCGCCCGCCTCGCTCTCGCCGCCGCCGCTGCCCCGCATGAATGGGACGGGGCGCGGGGCCCCGACGGAACGCCGCCCGCCGCGCGCGCCCCCGCCGCGCGCACGCGCGCACGCCCCGCACCGGCGGCGCGAGGGAAGAGCGGGGAGGCGGGGGCGCGCCCGCGCGCGCCTCGGCCTCCAGGGGGCGCCAAGGTGGAAAAGGGGGCGGGGAGAAGTGGGCGGGGCCGCCACGCCCCCCGCCCGCCTTAAAGGGGCGATGCCGGGGGGGACAGGGGTGGGGCCTCGGTGAAAGCGGCCACCGGGCGGAGGCGACCGCGAGCGGCTGCGGGGCGAGGAGGGGTCCGCACCCACCTGGGCGTGCTCGCCCGCCGCGCCCCTGCACCCCACGGCAGCACTTCGTGCCCCTCGATTGTCCATTCAGCATCTGCCCGCTGGCATCGCATCCACTCCGCCTAAAATTAAAATTACAAAATGGGAGACGAATAATAAAAAACATTAAAAGATTACCATTACAGTAATGTGAAGTGGTTGTTTGTCTTTCTTAAGCACTCTCAGAGTTATCTACTCTTGTAACCTTCCCCTACTCTTCCTTCTCACCGTGCCAGCCAGCGTCCCTGTCCAGAGACAGCAGTGCCACCCTGCCTGTCCCCTGTCCTGGGTTTGGTTGGGCCCTAATGAAATGCTCCATCATCTCTCCATCACAGAGGGACCTTGGTAAAAATCAGCAGGAATAAATAAAGTGTTTGCCATCGTGACCCCCATAGATTTCAGAAGAAATCTTTGGGATGGAAACAGGGAGTGGATCTCTCCAGACCTCCCCATTAGGAGATGGAGTTGTAAATGGTTCTGGTTCACTGGGAACTTGCAGTCGGTGCAAGGTGGCTTGTTCAGCCAGCCAGACCTTTAGCCCCAGCAGCTCTCAACACGGGGACACTTTGTCCCTTAGACACTTTGTCCTTAACATGCCGTGGGAGTCTGGGAGCTGCCCCATCTGTGAGGGAAGGTGTGTGCTCACCTTGTGGAGGCACACATGCACACCTCCTCTGCAAGATCCTGACAGGTGTGGGTGTGTGTACAAACCCATAGGAGCTCCTTGCCCTCTCGGACAGGAGGAACTGAATTCCAAAGCTGTGGAGAGCAGCACAGGGCACTTCGGGAGAGGACATGAAAGGAGAGCACAAGGCACAGGTGAGTCTCAAGTACCAGAACAGAGAAGAAAATGGACATTCAGAGGCTCTAGTGAGAGTAGGGAGGGAAATGGAGGAGGAAAAGGATGATTTGGTTAAGTTCAACAGCAGAGCTGCACTCCCCTCAATGCTCACACCTCACTCAGAGCCCACTTGAGAGCACACATGATGTCCCTGCAACTTGAACAACAAGGTTTTCTTCTCATTTGTCTCCCCATCCAGCCCTCTCCAGCATGCATTTCCTGGAGGCCAGGGGAGCTGAGAACAGGCCTGTTCCCCCAGGGCACAGCATCAGTGGCTGCCATTCTCCCACCTCTTGTTTGTGCAGGGACACACATGGGGCCCAGACTTAAAAGCTTTTGAGACAGAGAAGACATCAGCAAGCTCTGCCGGCAGGGAAGTGGCTGGGATTTGGATCACTTCCTCCAGACTGAAAGAAACACTTCTCCTTTTTTCCACCCCCCCCTTCCTCCAAGAGACTAAATTTAGTGAATTCCTTTCACATTAAAAACTTGTCAGGTATTCACATCCAAAGAGGCTGCTGCTCCTGTCTCTCAGGGGAGTTACCGAGACAGCAAAACCTCTTAAACGAATAAAAAAGAAGGGACAGATATTCAGGCAATCTCCCACTACTGCTTTTAAATCCACTTTCTCCCAGGGCTGGTGCCGGGGCACCTCGGTCCCGTGGCTGCAATCTCCTGCCACAGAGGCAAAAAGAGAGGGATGAATTTTGCCTCCCCAGAGCAGGGCTGAGTGACGCAGCAGTGCTGGCCCCTGGGCCAGTGCTACCATTCCCGTGTGCCCCTGGCATGGGAAACTGGAGCGATTTATTTTTGCTGGAAGATCTGTTTGTCCACACACATGCAGTGACAAGGGGAACCGAGGTTGTGGAGCTGAGAAAAGAACTGAGAGTGCACCCCCAGCCCCTTCCTGCTTCAGCAAGGAGAGCCCAGCCCTGAGAGAAGGGAATAAAATACAGGAAGAAAATCCAAGAGCCACCCGTGCCCAGCAAGGCTCAGGAGGGAGCTGGCAGAGGAGATCCCGGGTTTGTTTTGGGTGGGGAACAGCCTCAGGCTCACAGGGACCCGCAGAGCTGCCATGCCTGGTCTGGTGGCTCATTCGCCACCACGGCTAGCGGGCACTGGGACACGCCTGTCACTCACACGGCTTCCCCACGTCTGGGCACCTCACCCCCGCGGAGAGACTCTCGTTATCTCAGGAAGCTTGGCCTTTCATCCTGCCTCCCAGGGGGCTGCTCTGTTCATCCCCAACCCCCTCAGCCCGCTCCGCAGCCCCCGCGGGCTGACAGCCCGGCTGTGCCCCCAGGACAGCCGCTTGAGTGGCACCTCAAAGGCCCCGAGCTCCGCAGGGTGCTGGGAGGGAGGGAGGGAGGGATGGATGATGCTGAGGATGCTCCGGAGGCAGCTGGACCCAAATCCCAGCAGTGAGGGCTGAGTGGCTCACCCGGCTCCTTCTCATCTCGCTAAATGCTGACTCGGCGCTTCTTTCCCAACTTCGACCAAAATTACAGCGAGACACAAACTGTTCTTGGGGTGTCTGGGACACTTTGCCTATATTACCAGAGAGAATGAGGGGCATCTTGTTCTCTAAAAGCAGCCTGACAACAACTTTGTCAAAACCAGAAACTGGGAGAGGGTTAGCTCACTGGAGGGAGCCCAAAAGAGATGGGGAGGCTTTTCTACTCTGCTCTCCCAGTCTGAGTGGTGAGGGAGCAAAAATAATCAGAAAAATTCACGATTTTTCTACTGTTTGCAATTTTTGATTGCTAAAAAATTCTGCAAAAAGGCAAAGTTCTGCACAGTGCAGGAGTTAAGACTACATGACTTATCACCCACAAGAGGAAAAATTTTCAGGAAATGAACCCCAAGAACCTGCAGTCCCAGTTTAAACCCCCTGCACTGAACACACAGGGATGAGAAAACCCAGTGGCCTCAGCCCAAAAGCTTTTAGGCTGTGAAATCTGACTGGCCCAGAGAACGGCCTGAAATCCAAATGTGGCCTTTGGGGACCTTCACAGCCAAACTCTGCAGCTCAGCTCTGCCCAGATGGTGCCAGGCTATCCCCCTGATGGGCACGGGCACCAGGAGGGATCCACTCTGCCCAGATGGCAGCAATGGGGTTTTTTTCCCCCCTCCCACCCTCACAGACCTCTTTGCTATTCCAGCCTCAGGAGCAGAAAGGCTGAGCAGCCAGGCTGGGGACCAGCACTGGGTCTGACCAGAGGGTTTGTCAAAGTTTTCCAGGAGGCATCAGCAGCTCTTTAAGCTTCTTGACAGCCAGGATAACAAACTGTGTCTGCAGAGCTCTGGGGATCCAGGGTGGAATTAAAATGGGTAATGAATAGAGCCATTTTTCAGGGGATCTCAGCTGCAGAGGTATGAAGGGCAAGAGGTGCTAGGGGGAAGGGACACAGAGTGGCACAGGGGCTGTCACCAGGGTGGCAGGATTCCTCCACTCCTGCTTCTGCCCAGAAAGGAAGGCACTTTGCTGTCTGCCAGACTGGCTTTCATCCTCTGCCTGCTGCTACAGGACCCCTCTGGATCACTGGTGTCCACAAAGAGACAAGCAGCCCCTTCATCCACCCCACCATGCTCCTGTTCCCGGGAATTTTCCAGCAGAGGCCTCGCTGGGCTGGCAGCACCACTGCTCATTTCAGTAAGAAGAGGAACTTCTTGAAGGGGATCAGGAGAGTCTGGGAATATCCTCATTTTCCCAGCCTGTCACCCCGGCAGTGATGCACACCTTGGTTTGGGAAGAGGTTTGATGGGATGGGTGCTGGGGGCTGTGGGTGTGGGAGAGGCTCTGGGGTCCCTGCCAGGTCTGGGACAGGAGATTGGTGTGGACATCACTGCCAGCACTTGGGAGCCAGGGAAGGACACACAGCCACAATGGGGGAAGACAGACACTCAGTGGGACGGCTCGCTCTGCTCCTCTCAAAGCTGATCCCCAGCTCCCCAAAGACCGGCCCGCCCTGGTGGCTGTGTATCCACCAGCCGACAAATCATGCATGCACCAGCCCATCCCCGGGGGGCAGGGAGGTCCTGCAGAGATCCCCTCTGGCCATACCTGCGGCTGAGCTCCTTCCCAGCTCCTTCATCCCTCAGCCCTGTGACTCATGACGGTGCTTAATTAGCAGGATGCCTGATGCAGACACCTGTCAACTCCTCCGAGACAACCAGCATTTCACGTTAGCTGCCCCGGGGCTGTTCGGCAGGAGCAGCTCGCTCTTGTATTGATATTCCTTCATCTCAGCCTATTTTCCAAGCCGTCAAGCTGCCATCTCAACCCTCCCAGGCCTGGCAGTGCTGGGGAAAGCAGCCTCATGTCCATCAGCTCCTAGACTTTGATCCCACCTCAGCAGCCTCAGGAGTGCTGGAAGCCCTTTGTGCCTGCCCTGCCAGCCTGACATCCCCACACAAGGTGCACCAAGCACAGACTTTGAGTCAGGGCAATGTTGAAGACAGGGAAAAAGTCACTGCCCCATTCCCCAGGTCCACAAAGTCTCCAAGATGCACTACCATGGGCGTGGCGTCACTGCCACACGGGGCAGGGGCACCCATCCCATCCGGAGCCAGGGAAACAGCCTCTAGAAGAGTCCTTGGGAGCACTCCTGGTGCCCTGCTCTGCACAGCCCACTGTCCTGCTGTTTATTCCCACCTGCTCCACACCCTCCTGTGCCAGGCTCAGCTGAGGACCATTTCCATGGAGCAGACTCACCTCCTCCCTGATTCTTAGGATCATGTGTCACTGTCCACTTCCCAGAGTCTTTCTGGTCTTCCAGCAGTGCAGGGAGCAGAGATTCTGTGCTGAGCATGTGCTGGCACAAGGGAAGGCTGCAGCGGCCTAAGAACATCTCCCTGCATTTCATCCATGGGGAGAAGGCAGAAAATGGAACTATCAGGACTGGATGATGCATCAGTCAGACAAAACTTCAGGCCATAGCTCCCTCCACCCCTAGGTGCCAGGCTCCATTTCTAGGATGACTGTTTTCCCCATGAATCAAGTCAGTGGAAAAATCAACACCAAATCCTTTGGTGGCTCAAAAATTCACTTCTGTCACATGGAGCAAGTGAGTGGCCATTAAACACCAAGGAGTCCCTTCCCTTTCTCGAGTACCCATGTAAAATTAAAATGGACAAGGAAGAAGCTGCTGTAAATAATGCATTTGTGGTGCACTACACAGCTTTGGGAGAACATATTCATTGTCTAGTCTTATTTAAAGAAACCCAGCCCTGCCTGAGTCATTAAAAATGCATCCTGGTTTCAGCTTCACCCCATATACACTCACCACTGTGAAGCAGGTGGTTCAGTGGCTATTTTCATGCTTTCCCTCTCTCAGCTGGGCCTGGGCAGCCCCTTGCTGTTAGAAGTGAGGCCTTTGGGTCACATGAAAAATTCACACACTTGGCATCAGGCATTTTCCATCCCCGTGCTCCTGCTCCTCCCTCGCACCTGGGCCCGAAGAGCCACTCTCTGCTGCTGCCTCCCAGACCCCAGCAGCATCCTCAGGGTGATAAAGGATGCTAATGAGAACTTCCAAGCCTGCTCTGGCCACTGCATCCATCCCACTGCCTTCTCCTCACCTCCCCCTGGCCAGTCTTAGTTCTCCATCATGTATTCCCCTTCACTCTTAGTTCTCCATCACATATTCCCTTTGCTCCTATCCTGCATCTCCTCCTCACAAGTATCTGCACCCACCCCTGCAAGGACAGTCGGGCACCCTGGGGTGCTCTCACAGAACCAAAGGCAGAGCCATCAAACCCACTCAGCCCATCTCCCTGTGGGCAGCCACGAGTGTGTGTAGGACCACAGCAAAGCCTGGGGCAGAGGCATTGTTCACAGCTTGTAGCACCCTCCTTGGCTGGGAAGCACTGAGAGCAGTGCACAGGGTGGGCTGAGCTGGCAGCATCGCTCAGACACCCACCCCTGTGCACACAGCCAGCGCTGGATCCTCTGCATCTCCCTGCCATGGAAGAGCTCCTCCAGAGACACTGCAGGGAAACCTGGGAGAGAACATGTGCCTGCGACATCAGCAATTAAGGAACATTAATTATAATAATAATAATTATCACAAAATAGCATTTTTATGGCACAATATTATGCTGAAAGATTTACAACATACCGAATCATGAAATTCGTAATTAAAGTTATTTTAGTTTCTAATTTTGCTTTAATTCTATTCCAATAAAAGATAGGATAAATATACCTTAAAAAAATCTGCAGAAACCATTACTTAAGACAATTTCTCTATACAGGCATGTTATACTGCAGCACAGAGATCCCTCGAGGAGGAGCATGAACCTTGGTGAGGAAGAAATATTCAGGCCTGTGAAATACCAAGTGCTACAAGGCTCACCCCAGGGCAGCAGGACACTGCAGCCAGAGGGCACCTGTGGTCTCCTGGCCTGGGCTTCCTGGCTATGACTGGTCCTGAGGTGGGTCTGTAATTCAGTGTGTTCCTTCTGTTTCTGGGGTGGGAGGAACTGCAGAGCCCCAAGGCAGGCAGAGGAAGAGCTGAGCTGGGTTTGTTCCTCACATCACTGCCACAGGAGTCCTGGCATCACCTCTATGAGCACAATGGTGCTGGGATGAAGCAGGGATGTTTCACTCTGGCTCTGACTTCAGTCTGAGCACCTGTAACAGTTGGTAGGAGAGAACCCAAATCCCAGTCTCCCATGGAAAAATTATTATTGACTGAAGTGGTTCTTACAGAATTGAAACCCAACCTGCAATTGTTTTGATGAAAGTTCATCACCACAGTAAGAAAAGAGATGGGGGGGGAAGGAAAAAAGAGAAATTCTTTTAGATATGGTCAAAGGTCTTGGGAGAAATATTACCATTGTAAAAGGATTTTTCAGTTCCCTTTTGTGAACAAACCCCACAACATTAACCAAGTCAAGATCAGAATACAAAGCCTGATGCTCACCATGGCAGCCCACTCTCACTGCCCCCTATCTTGCAGCACAGGAATCCTGAGTAACAATTGTATCACCCCACTCCAAGATGCATTTTAGAATCTCAGGTTCTCCACCCAAACAAACAAGTCCAGACTCTGCTTTGCTGAGCCCACACTGTTGTAAGCCTGCAGGACCTGCACCACCAGCTGGACTCACGTGGGTTCAGCCATCCCCACCTTGATGCCTCTCTTGTGTTAGGAGATCTGGGGTCACCATCAGCTGGTCAAAGAACCACTTGCCTGGGAGCTGTGCCCCACTTTCCCTGCCAACACTAAAGAGGAGGGTAGGGAAATGGATGAGCTGATGGGCTTGGGAGACCATTTACCTTCAACACCATGCCCATGTACCAGGCAGCCCTGGCTGTGCCCCAAAAAAAGCCATCATGGATGGAGTACAGGCATCACATCTAGCCCTGCAGAGCCAGCATGGACCAGTGGCACATCACTGTCCCACAGTGGTTATACTCATTTGGCCTGAAAGCCAGGGCATGTGCCACATCCTCTTGCCCACAGCACCATCCCCACTTGCTGCCTTTAAGGAGCCCCAGCTGTGGTCTAACGCTGGGGCAGCTCTCACAGTGATGGAGAAGCCACAGGGCAGGCGAGGGACCTTCCAGCCCTGCCCAAAGCAGTCAGCACGGCCCACTGCCTCCGAGCCCAGCCTGAGCCCCGCTCCCCTGTGAGCCCCTCCTGGGACTTAACTCCTCCATAATTAATTTAAGTGCCTCTGTGCTGCCCACTGGGCCTCCCGAGCACAGATTACTCACCTCGCTGCGAACGCAGGGAACATGAAGAATGTGTCCGGAAGATGAGAGGTCTTGGCTCCCTGACAGCCCCTAACTGATGGCTGCTTGGGGAGGCAGCTGAGGCAACACCAGCTCTCAGAAAAGCAGCAGGTCTGCCAGAGGGGGACCCCAGCACCCACATTTCCAGATGGCTGGGAGGGAGACAAGAGCTCCCCAAAAGCTGAGTATGAATGGTGAGGTGTGCATTTGAGGGAAGGGTGAAGGCTTTAACTAGGAGAGATGCCTGTGTTGCCAGTAAGGTCTTTAATTGATTCTGGGAGAGTGATTTCTAAATTACATCCTGACGTGTACACTGCAATCGATAAATGCATTAAGGAAGGAGCCTGCATGGCCTGGGTTGTGCTGCTCCACGCCATTCCCACAGCCCAGACCCTGCTCCCTGCCCCTGCAGCCCCAGAGGAGTCCCTGTGAGCAGCAGGGCTGGGTGCTGCAGCACCTGGGAATGTGCCCCACAGAGCATCCCTCTCCAAGCAGGTTCTCTCACACCTGGGAAGGATGCAGCCATCCCCAAATACTGACTTTTCCAAGGATTAGAGCCATGGTTTGGCAGCAGACACAGAATGCTTTACCAGGATGGTGCTTCCACTGCAGCCTTGAGCTCCTGCTTTTACCCTGCTCTCCATCTCCTGGGTACTTCTTACAAATCAATTCAATCTGGAAAACCAGGAGTGAGGCAGAGTGGTCCTTTCCATAAGGATGTGTCAAAAATCCTGAAGTGCTTGGCTGCCTGCCTATTTTAAGATGACAGATTTAGGAAGGGGTTTACCATCTTTAGGAAGGGTTTAGTGATTTGAAGAAGCTGCCTGGAAGTTCCTGCTCTGCCTGCACGCTCCCCTGGCACATCCCTGCTGCCTGAAGAGAGAGATGGAAGCTAGGAAAACAAAAGCATATACAAACACTTCAGCCTGTTTATTAAAAAAGTTTACAAAATGACGAGTGAAAGACAGCTAATGATGCATCGTATAGTTAGTGCCAGGGAAAACATTCTAAATTAAAGTCCTCAAATATGAAAAGAATCAACATTTAATAAGACAGTTAATGTATGTTATTTGAATGTCACTTCATTATTAAAAGTGTATATTTTTTAGGTTTAATAACCATGTAATTGAGGCATCTTTTCTATAGTTAAGCCTTGGCAAATATGTTTTTCATAATTAGCCAGTATTTATTTAACATGCAATAACCATCCCATTAAATTTAATGACTTCAATTAATAGGTACAAAGGGGCCTTTTTTAATGTCAATATGTATTCCTAAAGCCACTTCCCAACGTGGTGCCATGAAGAAGCTCAACCACCTGGGGTGGCCAGGGAGGGCAGGCCCTGAGCCAAGCCACAGGGCTTTGGTGGTGCCTCACTGCAGGAGTGGGGAGGGGGTGCTGCAGGTCCCAGCCAGGGCTTGGGGGTCACAAAGAAGGGGATGCCAGCAGGAACCCTGTGGGGACCCAGCCCATCCTCACCAGCAGCTCCTCACCCTCTGCTGGGAGTGAGGCTGAAGGGCAGTATCTTGGGGCAGTGAGGCAGCAGAGGCTCAGCCTGACACAGCCACAGCTGAACCTTGTAGCCCACATTAGAGAACAGCCCAGGGTAAATTAACTCCTTTAACGAACCATCCAGTACAGAGTTATTAACCGGCTCCTAATAAACCCCAGCATGACACTGTGCCTGCTGCAATCCCACGGGGCTCCAGGCTCCCTCTCCATTCAAAAGGAAAGCTCCATCCTGCAGACATGAACCACCTCCAGAGCCTGTGCACCTCCCTGGCCTTTGGCAGGGGCTTTGGTGTCACTTCCCAACATCCCTGCACCCCCGGGAGCTCTCCCTCCTCCCTCAACCCTGGTAGGACCCCCAGTTCCTCTTCCCCACCCTTTGGGCCCCTGCTCTCCCCATGGGACTGGGATTTGTCTGATGGCAGAAGTGCCTGAGGAAGAGAGCAGGGAAGAGCATGTGTTGTCACATGTGGCAAACAGAGAAGCAGAATCAGGAGCACGGAGGCAACTCCTTGCAAAGCAAAATCACTGCTTGTGGGAAGCAGCACACCAGAAGCACATCACCTCTGTGCTCAGTAAAAAGTGCAGGAGCACAGAGCCATGTCAGCCAGTCCCAGGGCAGGCTGCAAGTGAGGTGCTCCCCCAGGAACCCCAACATGCCAATGGCCAAGCCAGCAGCCAGCGTGGCCCCCTGGCTTGCCCTGGGTGTAGCTGGGGAAACCCTTGTGCTCCCCTGTGCTCTAGTGGCCACCTCAGCTGGGGAAGTGATGCAGGCACCAGGTCAGGTCACAGCCTCCTGACTTGCAAACCAGTGAGATGATGTTGGAACTGCTCACAGCAGCCAGGGGACTCTGAGGAGCTGGTTGTAAGCTCTGTTTTTCTTATCCAGTCGTTTTGAGGCAGGACAAGGAACTAAGAAGCCTAAGAAACACTGATCCTTGAAGGGAAAGGATTACAGATTGGGTTATACCTCTGGCTGTGCTGGCCTAGGCTCAGAGTGACTTGGATCACCCAAGGGCAGAGATCCAGCTGAACAAGAGCCAACATCCCCAAAGATACCCAGAACGCGGCCCGGGGTTGGGGCTTTTCTTGCACCCCAAAATTATTCCTGCCCCTTCCAGCCTTTTCCATCAGGACATGACAGGGCCTGTGGGGCACTCACCATCTCACTGCCTCAGTGTCCCTGGCACCTCCTTCCCCAGCTAAAGCCCTCTGAGGCCATTTGCAAGGAATGGTCAAAGCACACCAAGGCTGGAGCAGATTGGGGAAGCATATGTCTCCACACATATCCCAGGGCACGGAGAGAGATGCCAGCAGCGCTTCCAGCCTCTGCTGGGCAAGGCACCGGCTGCCCCCTGTGCAGCGAGGCAGCAAGATTCAGCAGTGATCACTGAATCCCAATTAATTGTGGTATCGGTATTTAAGGGACCCCATTGTGACAGGCTGCCATGAGCTGGCTGCAACCATCTGCTCCCCCGGCCTGGGGACCCCGATGCCTGTGGGGGATGGATCAGTGATTTGTGACTCCCACCTCTCCTCCCTGCAGCTTGGCTGGGTATCCTGGCCAGGATGGTTTGCAGAGCCGATGGGGTTATTTAGAGGCTCAAACCAGGCACAGGCTCCCATCGGTGCTGCTGCCAACCTGCGAACAGCTGCCTGCACCGATGTGGCCATAAATTACCCACGGAGCCATTGGGGACCCGCAGCGGAGGGCAGGCGGCAGCCGCTGCAGCCCCGCACAGGAGCCGGGAACAGGCGATTAATCCTCGTTAGCAGCGTGACAGGGAGATGGGCTCGCTGGGCGTGCGGCACGGGCTGCCTGCTCCTGCAGCAGGGCTCTCCCTGTACCAGGCTCTTTGTACCCCTCCTTCCCCAGCGCCCCTCTCTGCGCAACTCCTCCTCCGCCTGTCCCACCTCCTCCCCTCTCCAGCTTTTCCCAGTTATCCTTGTTTCCTCCTGTCCCTCTCCACCCTTTCCCCCTGCCAGCACTGCGCTCCGAAGTTGCTCCGTGGCGCTGCTCCCATCCCCAGGGCCGGGGTGAGCCGGGTCCCTGCCTGCCACGCTCGGCTCCCAGCAGATGCCCAAGAGCCCCTGAAATGGTCACTGGGACTCGGTGCCATCCAGGGACCGACCTCCTGGCTTTCCAGGGAGTGAGATAAAACTGTGACAAACCTCTCGCCGGGCATTGGCAGAGCCCAGCCCAGCAATGCCGAGAAGGGACATGTCATCCCCAGTGTGACATCCCTGAAGCAAGCAAATGCCGCTTCTCACACAGCAGATGGCAAATCCTACAGCAGGGAGGGGAAGAGGGGTGCCCATTAGCACCCCCAGCTATCGCCTTAACTCTGCATCTCCCTTTTCAGGGCTGGGAGCCAGCACCAGGCTCCCAGGCTCTCCCCTCCACCACTCTCCTCCTGCCAGCTCCAGACATCCCCGAGGACACCCCGCACAACCAGGGACCAACTTCTGACTCGTGTCCCCAGCCCTCTGCACCCAGATCCATCAGTCATTGCTCTAAGAGGAACCACAAAGCTGCAGCAAAAAAGGACCCTGATTTTAAAGAAAATAACTATTCTAGAATAAATAAATAAATAACAAGCCCAAGCACAAGTCTGCTTTTAAATTCAAATGTGCAATATGGCCAAGAGCCTCAGAGCCAGAAGGAAACTACAGATTTGGGCAAGGAAACAGAGAATATTTCACTTCAGCTCAGTCCAAGCCGTCATGATTTACCCAGCAGCGAGGGAGGTGGGGAGAGTGCTGCTCCCTGAGGGCTCTGCAGCTTCAGCAGTCACCCCCGTGCTCTCCACCCCCCAGCTGCTGCCCCTGCACTTAAAAGGTTTCTCCAGAAAAAACTCCCATCCCGCCTCAGCTCCCCATCATGTCACACCTATTCCACTTCAGGGTCAGGGCTACGCCAGGACGGGGAATTCCCCCTGGGCTCCTGTTGGAACTTCCAGGTCCATGGACATCACGGTCCTGCCCTGCTGGGACCCAGGACCCTCAAGCCCCAGCATGACACCAAACAGGACCCAACACCCAGCCCTGTGTAGGGGCTCTCTGGAGCCACAGACACGCCAGTGGCCGCAGTGGGGGCTGTCCAGCTCAGCTCTGGGGCAGCAGCACCAGGACCTTTTCTCTCTCTACACCTACCTGAAAGGAGCTTGTAGCCAGGTGGGGATCAGCCTCCTCTCCCAGGTAACAAGTGACAGAACAAGAAGAAACAGAACCAAGTTGTGCCAGGGGAGGTTTAGATTGGATACGAGGGAAATTTTTTTCACTGAAAGGGCTGTCAAGCATTGGAATAGGATGCCCAGGGAGTCTCTCTCTCGGGGAAGGAAACAGGGAATATTTCATTCCAGCTCAGTCCAAGCCGTCATGAGCATCACCCAACGATGTCGGGAGACCTCTCCCTCCCCTCGGCACACTGGGGGCCGCTGCTAGTCCTGCAGCAGGGCCGGGACCCTCACCGAGGTGCGCTTCGGGCAGCGCAGCCCCGCGCCCAGGGCAGCCGGGGGGACCCGCCCGGCCCGGCCCGGCCTGATGGAGCGGCAGCAGCGCGGGCCGACAGTGCCACCTGCTGCTGCTGCTGCCGGGACCGAGGGACGGACAGCGGGACGGACGGACAGAGGGACGGACGGACCGAGGGACGCTCGGGGCGCTCCGCAGCCCTCGGCAGCGCAGGGGGCTGGGGACCGGAGCGGGATGCCCCGAGCTGGGGAGGCGACAGGAGGTGACAGCGAGCCCGGAGCGAAGGGAAAGCCACCATAAATCCCCAGACCTGTTTTCCCAGCGCCAGCAGATGCCCGAACCTCAGCCCCACGCACCCCACACCAGGACAAGGTGGGGAAGGGCACAGGGGGCGCGGCTGTGCCCAGAGCCGTGTCTGGGACGGAGGGGCTGCAGGACCCCGGCTCCACAGCCCCGACATCCCGGTGGGGATGCGTTACCCGGGCCAGCGCATTGCAGCAGCCACAGCCCCAGAATGACCCTTGGTGCCCCGCACAGGGAGGCTGAGGGCAGCTGCTCCCACTCCCGCTGCCACCGAGGATATTCCTGGAGCTGGGAACAGGAGCTCTCCTGAAAATAACACAGCTTCTCCTAAAACCATGGGGACAATACCATAGGGCAGCACCCCTGAGCAAAAAGAGCAAAGTGGAGGTGCAGAGTCAGCTCCTGAAGAGAGGTGTCAGATACAGAATGTCACCATGTCACCCCATCCCCACAGGGCATTACGGCCCTGACGCAGTAACCCAAGGATATAAAGGCTGCAAAATGCTGTGACATCCCCACGCCCCTATGGCACACGCACATCATCCACCGCAAACATGGAGAGAAAGGTGGGGACCAACCACGGGGTGGGAGGAAATCTGCTTCACAAATTACCGTTAGTACCAAATGTCCCTTCTTATCAAGACTGGACGGGTATTCAATTTTCTCTTCAAACGCCTGCCTTCTGAAATGGTAATAGAATTTCAAATCTAGGGGAAAAGGGAGGAGAAAAACTGAATATGCAAGGATTAACAATGAGAGAGACAAAGAAAGAAATTATACCAAAAAAATATAGTCAGAGCCTTTGCAGGAATTAATTAAATACAAATATAAAGAGAAAATTAAGTCTCATGCTTAGGAAGGGGGAGAAAAGGGATATTTTCTGAGTTTAATTAACCTTTTTTTGCCAAGAACAATAAAGAGGAAGGAGGAAGGGAGAGAGAGGAGAGCAGAACCTCCTAATTGTTTTGCCTTGCAGGAGATAATTATAGGAGCCGGCCAGGTCAGGGTCTGCCCACACGGGTTTGGGGTGCGTGGATCTGGCTCGTGCATGTCCTGGGATTGTGTGCACACAGCAGCTCATAACAGTCCATTTGTTGGCTCTGACTGGGACATAGATTGGGAGGAGCCAAGGCAGAGCTGGGGAGAGCAGTGGTCCCCAGATGCCAGGGAGCTCAAGGAGGGGATGTCTCCTCCCAGCAGGGCAGGGGGAAGGGGAGAGTGTTGAGCTGGTGGCCATGGTGGCTGCCAGGACTGTGGGACAGCCTCCATTCCCACACCCCTAAAGATGATTTTGTTTGCAGGTTTGGTATCTGTGGTGCTCAGTCATAGGGTGACAGCTTGGGGGTCTGATGGGATTTTGAAGCAGCTGTTGCAAAATTAATGGTCTTTGTCACCACTGGCCCCTCCTGGGGAAAGTGGAGGATCCAGGCAGTGGCAGCAGGATGAAAAGTGACAGGACAGGAACTGAAAGGTGATGCTGATATTCATATGAGCACCTACCTCCAGGTCCTTGATCCAGTGCCTCTCTTCTCTACTGCTGGCATGTGGGAGCTGTTTGGCCATAGCCTGGACTCCAAAACATGGGAAGTGGCAGATTTGGAGAGCAAGGCCTCTGGAAACACTACCAGTAGGTCAACAGCCCAGCTGTAAGGAGCAGCATTTGCCTCTGGGCACTGCCAGACACCCAGGCTTACACCTGCCAGTCACACAATGACATTCACGGCCACTCACATAACCCCAGGGACCGGGAATGATGGAAATGGGCCCACAGGCCTCACAAACAAGGGCTGATGGACAGCACCATCCTCCTTCTCTGGGTCCCAGTGCTGGGGCTGCTTGCCAGCAGCTGCTCCTGGAGGAAAGCACAGAGCTTTGGGGCCAAGGTGCTTCCTGCAAGATGCCTGGAGGCACTTTCATGAACAGGTTGCACGATGCTTTGCACTGCTTCCTTTTGACACCTTGGTGCCACAAGGTCTGGAGTAGGATCTGTTTCACTCTAACACCAGATGGGTGAGGCAGAAACTTCCCAAACACTTGTCACATATAACATCTTTGGAGGTGTCCTCTACCTCTGCATCACAGGCTCTTCCAGATCAGTGCAAAGCCTCCTCCTCACCTCCAGCCCCACCTCACCAGGGCCACACCACCACCCATCCATCACCCACGTGCTTGGGTGGGCAATGGAAAAGCTGAGTTCTGCACTCCTGGATGAGGCTGAAGCAGCAGAGCTGGTTTTCCAGCAAGGACCAGCTGCACTGAAGTTTTAGATGGATGACAGAGAAAAAAATTCATCATTTCCAGGCAAGCAGCTCCTGAAAGGCAGAAGTTGAAGAGATGAACCTCTGCAGAGCAGAGCACCACCCAGGACAGGCTACAGATTATGTGGGAAGCAGGATAGGGTGATTAGTAAGTTAAAATCAACACTTGCAAGTGTTTATTTAACAAACACAACTCCTTATCTGTCCAGGAATAGATTGCCAAATTATTCAAGAGTCTTCAGTGTAAATTATTCTCAGTATAAAGATTGTTTAAATTGCAAGCTGGGAATATTACTGTGAAGTGTACAAGGTATGTGGTAAATTATGTAACCTATTTATGTAATTTATAAATTGAGTTACATAAATTAGCTACACCAGGTACAGCATGAATGTCAAATTGTATTGTGACTCAATTGTCACAATAATGGCTCAGCATCAGATTAGCTTGAGGATTGCTCCAGACAGTACAAAGTCTGGATGTTACAAATAAATAAATATAAATATCAAACTGTACACTAACAGCTCAAACTAGAAAGTCATTAGCATTAATAAAGTGCAACCACTCAATTACGTGTCAGGGGAAGTAAAATGAGGCAGTGTCAGCAGGATCAGTTTGCTTTTCAGTTTGCACAGATGTGCCCACAGTCAGTGCCCTGCAAAGTGCTTTAGGGAAGGCAGAAAGTACCTAAGGCTTCTCCAGAAGTCCCTGTCTTGCTCCTGGGCTAGGGAGTATCTCTGTTAACAGTAAGGGGCTGCAAAACCACAGATGATTTTGCATTAAGAAGTTTGGACTAAGAGCACCATTACACTACTTAATACACTGAGCTCAGGTCCATGGAAATATCCATTAATTTATTGTACAGCTCTGAGATTCACCTGCCATACTTAGTAATGCAAATTTTCAGGACTTGGAGAATTCTTAGAAAACCTGAACCAAGGCCATTAGTTCAGTTCCTAGGTTAAGAGTCAAAGGTACATTTTCAACCACTCCTTTTCCCTGAGCACTTCCTCTTCACTCCCATAAAAAACTGAGTCCACAGGAGGGAAAACCCTGTGCCAGGCACAGCCTCTTTGGACACACAGACACCATGGGAGGGAAGGTGCCTCACCTGCAGTCAGCAGGTAGAGATTTGACATAATTTTAAAAAACTGGAAAAGACTTTTGGGAGAATATGTAGGGATATACAGCAACAAGAAGAAATGTTGCAGGCTGGTTTATAAATTACTTAACCCTAAAATCTAAGGCTGCATGGAAGAGGGATCTAATTCTTGTGGACCAGATGGAGCAAGGAGAGCACAAAGAGGCAGGAGCTCTCCCCAGGGAGCCTTGTTCACAGGGCAGTCCTGTGGGCAGGAGCAGGGCTGAGCCACCTTTCACGCTTTTTGCTCCATGGTCCACATTCTCAAAGGATAGTGAAAGGCTTCCAAGTTTCAGAAGTTTTCACCTTGTAGTCCTCATTAAAATCCAATTTTCTTTCAAGCTGAGAATGGCAGAATTCTGCCCTCCTGAGAACAGCTGTGTCTGTGTTGTCATCTGCATGCTCTGGAGTGCTGCAAGGTCTGCAGCAGTGTTACAGCTCCCAGTCTCGGGGTGACTGCAAAGGGATCTGGAGCACAATTCTCTTGAGTACAACTTAATAAAACCTCCCTGTAATGGGTGTGCTTGGCTTTTCCAGAGAGCTGAGTTTGGGCCTCCAATCCCACAAGGTAAGCACTGGTTGGCAGTAACCAAGTTCACAGAAGAATTATATTAATTACCTTAAATTTACGGTGTGCAAGTGGGTCTCACAATCCCTTGCAGTGTTGAATGAAGCTTTTTTTTTTACCCAATAGAAGAACAACACTTTGAAACATCAGCCACAAAGAAGCAAATGTATCTCTCTCTCCTGGTGCTACACTGGGATACTGTCACCGCAGCATTGGATTCCTACAACCTAGAGCATCTAATCACATTCATTGTCTCAAGGTAGCCTCAAATAAAACCCCTAGAGCTTCAGATCAGCAGTGAGCAATACAGGACCACCTGCAGCCTCAGAAGAGGGCATCTGCTTTGCTTTCTGAGGAGCTGAGGAGTCAGACCCTGCTGGCTCAGGGTACTTTCACAGAGATAGTCAACTTGGGCTCTGAAGCATGAACCCCCTTTATCTGTTTGGCCACAGACTAAATGGCAACCCTTACCTTGAGACAGAGAAATTCCTAGCACGGGTGAACGCGGCCAACCAGCAGCTGGGTGGAACCAGCAGCTGGCACTGAGGCTTCACAGCTGGGTATTAAATATATTAACATAGATATTCCATTCTGTAAACCACCCTCCACTTCGGGAATGTAAACTTCAGGATACCAGAAGGCACTATATAAAAATAACTAGAATAGAGTCTTCAAACAAATGGATGGGTATTTTCTCTTTTTGTAGCCTCTTTATCTTAAAGACCCCACAGCACTGCACAAGCTCCTGATTTAAGTCTGGAAGAATCCCAGCACACAGATAATTCTACACCTTTCAGCTTACACTGTTTGGGCACCTCTGTGTGCCTTCCCACTGCACACTTTCCCCTGAGATGCAGTGACAGAACAGTACTTGGGAGCAGGAACCCAGTCTATGTGGCCACCACAGACCCACAGTGTGATCCTTTTAATCCAGTAAATTCCAATCCAAGGACGTTGCCAATAGCTGGCAAGAACACTCTGGAAGTTAAAGAGTGGAGGGGAAAAGGTTCCAACACAAAATTTACTTATTTTCCTTTGCAAAAGAAAAATAAGTAGGTAAGGATTAAAGGGACTACAAAGGCTGTTTCAGCAAGGCAGTTCACAAAGAACAATTTCTCTGCCTTTTGTAATCTTTTATTTTGGCTGATATGATTTAAGCTAAGTCCTGAACTGGCATTTCCCCTCTGTCTCATTAAGAGCTGCAAAGCTCCATTGCAGTCACTGGCCAGACTTCTTCAGCAGTTGAAAGGCTACTAAAGGAAAAGTAAAGAATTAATTTTTAAAAAGCCATGTTCGCACATGGCTTTATCAAATGGCAAGAGTTCAAATCTCTCCCTTGGTTCAGCCACTTGGAGGAGGACTGCAGGCAGCACTGGCAGAGTTCCTGTTTACTTGTTTTATGATGGTTGTAACGAGGAACCCATTAAATTAATAGCCGTGCTTTATTTTTAATGTTATGTTTAGCTAATCCTGACTTACAGTGGCACTCCCCATTCACAGAAAATAAAAATCAAACTCACTATGATGATGGACTCCACCACCAAGAAAATGGGTACAGTGGGATGTTCAAGAGGTCACAGGAGGGAAAAAATAACATCCTTTTCATTCCTCCTGAGGGAGTGTCACTCATGTCCTCCACTGTTGGCCATTAGAGAGATTAACTCAGACAGTTCAAGGACTAAATAACACAAAAGCTCTGCCCCACTGGAAAGGAGGAGATGCCCATTCCAGCTGTGCCTTCTGCATGTGTATTATACATGAGCAGCTCTGCAGGAGTCTCTGGGTGACTCCAAACTGTTTTCTGGTCTTAAATACTGAAGGAAACTTTTTAAAAATTCTGTAGAGCAGGCAGTAGGAAGTGGATAGGACTGAACTGCACACACCAGTTTGCCAAAAATGTTAGCACTAGAGGGGAATGAAGACAATTTACCCTGCAGCTGTCACCCCAACAGCAACTCAGTATTCAAAAAGGATTTTGAAACTAAGTTTTCAGGGATCCATAAGGAGGTGAACAGATTCTAACCGCTCAAAAAGATCCAAGTGAGCCAAAGGGCTTTGTTTCAACTCATGTCAATTAGCAAACCTGCTCAAAAGATACCAGAAATTATTTTTAAACACACTTTCTGAAAACAAAAGAGGGTGAAAAATAGGAATCAAAATGAGATTCCAGGTCCCTGCTGCCTCTTCTCCTAAACTCCCTGGGACAGCAGGTCTGCCATGCAATAGCTCCCATACAGAACAACACAGGGCAGCAGGAACCAGACAAGTGCTATCAACATCTCGTAGCAAATGGCACAAATGAAATGGCTGGATAAAGCACAAGCCATTCCAATGAGGGCAACCAGGGAGAGCATCTAATTTAGGCCATTCACAAGGGGAAATCAGCTACAGGAAGAGTTTGTTACATAGCCCTGAGGGAACAATTGATTTCAACTTGGAAAGAAAAGTTTGTGTGCTGCTCTCCCTAGGAAGATGACAGAGGAAAGTTTCCTGCCATGCTGTGACCTCTATAAAAAGTCTGGAAGAGCACACGTGTCATTAAATCCAAGACACACTTTTGACAAGAAGCTCTCCTGAGACCAGTGGCTGCTCCATTTGCTTCCTCTGGCTTTGCCCCAGGCTGCAAAACTACCACTCTGCCAGCACAATTACACAACAGAGTGGGAGATGGAGGGGCAGCATTACCAGCCTGAAGAGCCTCAGCTCAGGTGATACAGCCCAATCACTTCAGCCCACATCAACCTCCACTCCCCCAAGGAATCCAGAACAGGGAAACTGAGGAGAATCCAACACAGCCCGAGAGCAGAGTGATAGGGCTGACAAGGCAGGTGAGTCAGTTCAGGAATATCACATCCAACTTTGGACAAGGATAAAAGCCCCATGCATGGGAGCAGGTGTGGGGTTACATGTCACAGGACACTGAACAGCCCTTCAGGCTCCCACAGGTTCCAAGAAAGGACTGATTACAGTGCTGGATGCAACAGCCCACTGGTGGGGCACAAGACAAGAGAAGAAAAAGGTGGTTTGGAGACACATATGGCACTGGCAGTGAAGCACCTGAGGGAGTCAGACAAACAATTTATCAACAAGTCACAGACAAACACTTTTAACCAGTTTGGAAATAAAAAATAACAACAACTTGAAAGACAAATTGAAAAATTCTGCTTGGAAAAGGAGCACACAGCATGAGATCACAGGACTCAGCAGACTATAAAATAGGAAATGAGACTTACTCTTCTCCCCCTACAGCTACACAAAACCCTCCTACATAGATTACAGACACACTTGGCAATTGCCTTCCTCCTCCAGCCTCTGCTGTTATGGACAAGGCAGAGAAGGTAGCTGCCTAAATGCAGAGAGGATATTAGATAAAGCATCTTGCAAAGTCAAGTGTGAAATATTAACAACAGGAGGCAACGGGTTGAGTTTTTATGCAAGATCACAAATTTGGTGCTTCGAGCGCCGGTGATGTTCTCACACACTGGAATCTCAAAGTGCTGCTTGTTGAATGTTTCATTTACAAAGCTATTGAGGCCTACTGGAAAATTTTTATCAGTTCTGTTATTTCCTGTATCTTCTCTAACTTCTCTGGTTTTGTTCTTTTCCCTTCCTGCAATGCTAAGAAATTATGCACAAATAAAAAGGTTGTTCTTTCCATTCATCTGGCAAGTTTTAAAACAATTCATACTCTTAAAGCAGGCACTCTGCAAGCTGTATTTTCACATGAAATTACCACAATTGTGCGCATTGCATCCGAATCACCGGATGCATTTGTACACAAAATTACCCAGTTTGTAGAAAACTGCAATAACTAGGCAAGCAAAATGGACATGCACTGCTCAGCTGAAAGGAGCACTGTGCCCAAGCTGCACCTGGCCATGGGCAGGCTTGGTTTTAGTTGGTGAAACAGGTCACAGATATTTCTGGTCACAAAAGAGCTGCTTTTTATCCAGCTCATGCAGCACAGACAGCAGCATGGCAGGCTGCCTCTACCCCACCTCGAAGTTGCTTTTGGAGGAAACTGCCTCCGATTCAGCTTCCACAATAGATCCAGACCTTGTTTATCCTGCTGTCCTAGTTGTCCATTAATGCCAGCTGTGGTGGTAGCGGTGTGGAAAGGACATCTATTCAACACTGGACACCAGGCTCCAAGAATAATGATCTCTGCCACTCTGGAGCATAACTGACACCTGCTGCTGCAATCTTGCACAGAAAAAAATTGCTCTAAATATCCAACAAGCAGTCAAGGAGAAACATAAGGAGAGGGAGCCTAGGAGAAAGTGTAGGGCTTCTTCCCTCTTTAAAAGGGCCTTGGTGCTACAGGAGCAGCAAAGATGAGGGGGAAGAGAAAACATTCACTCAAGAAGCTGTGTTACCTGCACATTTTTCACTTGGATAGCAGGTGAGACTCTGCAACTGAACTTCATCTTCAGCAGTTTCCTATTGACATCCCTGGTGATCGTATTTTCCCGCAGGCTCAGGCGTCTGAGCTGGTGATTAGAGCAACAGCAGCAACAAAACTGCTCCTGGGCACTAGGAAACACCAAAGGAAAGGGACTGCCTGAAAGGCAGATGGGACCACAGTCCCCATGGACATTATCACCAAGAAGTTTGTAGACACTCAGCACAGAGTAAGCTAAAATCAAACCAGCAGGACAGAGGAGTTTCACACTTCAAGGCTGTGCCACAAATGAATATCTGTCCTCAGAAACTTTCAGAGACAGAGTCAGGCAAGTCAGTATTGAAGTGCAGTGACAGGTAAGAGGTGTATTTTCAGCTAACAATAAAGCAGTCCCTCATCTGGAGGTACTGGATGGCCTTTGAGTGCCACTTTGTCCTTGTTGGGCTGCAAACAGCCGCAATGCACCTGGCCAGCATTAGCTGTGGCTGTTACATTTACGATTTTATGGTTGATTTTCCCCCCCTACCCTCTATCGAGTTCACTGTCTGAATGATCACATCTGTTTATGTTCCACAGACACCTGCGTATCTTGAGATGACAGCAACTCCCTGAATGCTGTAATCAGTTATTTCTCAACAGAGGAATTGCCAATTTGGTAAATAAAGCTCATTATAAAAGAACATGAAAATGTATTACAGTTGCCTAACAGAGAAAATTGCCCAGCGCCGCCAAATAATCAGCCCTGGCATCATAGTCCCCCCCTCAGTTTAGGGCAGCTGAAATAATAACATGCAAATTACTCATGCCAAGGTAATGCTGGATAGGGGCAAGAGGAAAATGAGGAAGAGACAAAATACATATTTTTCTCTTCAGACCAACAATAATTTCAAACCTAGTCAGGGACAGACCTTGGTGCTCTAAATCTCTGCCTGCAGAGTCAGAAGGTCTGTGGTTATCCCAAGCAGATACAAAAGCTGGCATGGCAGCAGCAGCAAAAGCCCACTCAGTCCTGCTCCAACAGATCTGGGGGCACTAAGTGTCCTACATTGTTTTGGAAAACTTGCTCTTCCTCCTTTGGGGACAGCAAGTTTGACCTATAGAAAGATGCAGAGCTGGAATTTTTGCAAGATCTGAGACTAACAGAGATAAGCCATGCGTAAGCAAACATCACTTCTGAGGATGAAAAGTGTTGTGGCATCAGCTCTCAATAAGAAGGAAAGGCATTTTGTTGCTTTAATGAAGATGTAAAGCACTAAGTTGCTGTCTAAAGAAAAAAGAGACAAAGCAGAATATAACACAGAAACAATTCTCAGCCCCCCTCATCCATTTTCATAAACACTGCATTAAACTCTGACACGACCTCCAAAAATCCATGTTCACATTCTTCAAAAACTGTCAGATACAGTCAGAGAGGACAGAGGAAACTAATACTGCCAGACAGAGCAGCTCTACCCAGAGAAAAGGAATTGAGTTACCAAACTGGACCTGCTTCCCTGGTTTTCTGACAGACTTTTTACAATTCTGCCACACCTACCTCTGGAAGAATTAGATTCCAGATGCACCCAGCTTACTCCATTCCTCACACAATAAGGAGAGGGCTCAACATAGAGCACAAGGATGAAAGAGATGGTGGTTTATGGCAGACACAGCAGGAACTGCACGCTAGAGCTCGTGAAAAGAAAAATAACTTGGGCTCTGCAGCCAGCAGGTAAAGGTTTTTCCAGTATGATTCCCCACCACCAGTTCCCTTCAGCCAGGACTTTGCAACCAAGTACTTTCAAATAAGCCAGTCATCCTGGGACCAAAATGAACCACTTTTGTGATTTATAAACTGTGACTTGAAATACTGCTTTCCTCACACTCATTTGGAGTTTTTGTTGGCATCGGCAATAGGCAGAAAACAGCAGTTTACAAACTCATGGGACTGAAAGTATCTCACAGCACACAGTCACCGTTAAACACTTTATTGTTTAGGAGGGAACCTTGGAAGGGAAGGAATGTGCCTGCTGGTGCAACCAATGGCAGCATGCTAGGAACAGCTAATTCTAACAAGCTGCTCAGGGTTACTTCCAAATACTTCTTTCTCCAGAGCAAACAAACAAAGGCAACAGCTTTGGTGAAACCAAAGTTAGAACTGGGTGAACCCAGCTTATGTTGGGGCAAAACCCCAAGCTACAAGCTGTGCTGGAAGCACTTGGGGTCAACACAGTTCTTCACATTGCAAAACAATGAAAATAAACTACAGCATCCCCTGCTCCTGGGACCTTTCTCCCAACTCCAGGAACATTCACCGAGGCTGATGCCTGCAGGCAGTTAGAAGAGGAATCATGCTGTATTGTCTAGGTCGTGGAGAGCAGAAGGCACTGGTTTTGGTCAGTGTCTGTCCAGAAGGATGCTGGGGCTTCCAAGGGCGTCTGTGGTCCCTGTCCTCTGCTCTTTGGCGGATGATGTTTATCCAGAATTAACTAACAGCTCCTGGAGAAAAAAGGAGACAAAAGAAAAAGGCAGCAAGGTAGTTATGCAGCTGTTAACATGGGAATGTTGCCATCAGAAATGAAAGAGTAGCATTGGTAGGGTGAAAAATCCCACGGAAAAATCATCAGGTTTCACCTACTGTAAAACACAAGATATTCAAGGCAAGAGGACTGTGGAAGTAAGAAAGCAGCTCATGATACCAAAGGTAAGGCTGATTCTGTGATCAAGAGCATACAGTCAGTTGCAATGATCAGGACTGTAAATCCATCAGCTGACAGTGGGAGAGAACAGGGAGCTCCAGGTAAGCCTTGGAGCAGTGAGGTCACAAGAGTAAGTGCAGCCCCACACTAAGTCCTGCCTCAGCAGGACACAGGAGCACTTTGATTAGCTGCCATCAAACACACACACACACACACACACACACTCCCCTCACTCTCTCATCCTGGAACAGGATCAATACAAGAGCACCAGAGAAGTGAGAAGAAGAAAGATGGGGACCCAGAGATAACCCTGACTCCTGACATATCTGACAGCCCTTGTCCTGCTAAGATCCAAGCTCTCCTAAAATTCAAAGCAAAATCATGTCTGCTTTGTCCCCACAGAAAACTACTAAGTGGTACCTCCTCAGACCCTGCAGGTATCTGCATATGGGCTGTGAACTCCTGAGGGTTATTATAAGACAGACACCTTCTGACGTTTTTAGGATGGAGATTGCAAAGTCTGCTGTGGTCTCTTCCTATTTTTATCTTATCACATCTATAAAGTCAAAGAAATCAAACCAACGGTGCCATCAGCAGTGGATGAGAACACACACAACACCAGCTGTAACACCCCTCCCTCTGAGGATCTTAGAAATCAGTGTTGGATCCCACTTCACAACGTGGGCAATCAGCTCTCCTGCAGCAGCAAAGGCACCCTTGTGTCAGTGCTACAGAACAGCAGAATCACAGAGGGTAAGCCCATCAACAGGCTACTTTTTCTCATGCTCTGGATACCTGCAGGTCCCTTTTGCTCAGCAGACAGTACTCATTCAAGAGCTAAAGCCAACTAGAGAAAGACAACTGAACACTTCACTGCACACAGTCTCATTGCCCATTTTTATTAGGGCTGTATTTGAGCTCAGTTCTACTCTCCAGATATTTGCCTTTCTGAGGAGAGGAACTGTGCTTCCTTCAGTGTGAATCAGAATGGAAAACATCACAAAATAATGATGCTAGCACACTTGGCACTGTTTGTCAGAAGGTGAAGATGTCATTTAGGCTGCTTCTGCACAGCAGGCTGATATTGGCTGATACATGGCCAATGCAGACTGAATATGCTGGCCTTGAATCTCCAAGGACAGCCCCATCTCTGACAACAAAGAAATGGCAAAGTTTCAAAAGACTCAAGAATAAAGAGAAAATTGTTCACCAAATTATTTAGACAAAGGTGATGCAGAAATCTGACAAATGAACCATCAATAATACTCCACTGACTCTAATTTCCCAGGTAATTTTTCTCATCATTAGTGACTTAAAAGTTATGCACAGAGCAATATATTTCAAAAACTCCAATAGCACTCACCGAAATTGCAATGAATGAAGCAGTAACAACTCATGATCAATTTTGCAATGAAGTAATTTGCTGTATTCACATTGTAACACTTCAGTAAAGTGTCCAGGAATGCTACATTTTGTGAAAAAAAACCCAACAAAATCACTTCTGTGGCTACTCTGCAGTTAACCCTTCTGAAGACAGTAAAATCTCTGTTTTAAAAACACTTTTGAAGAGTTTCACAGTTACACAATTTCATGTTCAAAATGATAACTACATATTTCAACCTCCTCTAGTTGCAGGTGCCTCTACCTATGGCAGGGGAGCTGGAACTAGATGATCTTTAAGGTCCCTTCCAGACCAAACAATTATATGATTCTATGACATTTCTACTTATTTCAGGAGAAAATGAAAACAGCTCTTAACCTCAATGAATTCCTTCCAGCCTAACCTACCCACATACCAGGTATGCACTGAGCTGGAGGCTCACTAACATTCCTTGTGCAAGGCTCCATCTCACTCTGGATGAATTAGCCTCCTCAAAATCTTTTGCACAGTGAGCCTGGACCCAGAACTGATGGGCTGAGGGACACCATATCTCTGAGACTAAACCCATTCTATGCCCACATTTTAATTCCACCTAGCACTGCAGCCATACCAGTGCAGACTTGGCACCCCTTCATTTTCCTCCAACCTGGAACCCTCCCTGCAAGGTTGCTACAGCACTCACCTTGAACAGAAGGAGCCAGTAAAGGGAAGGAGAAGCTTTACCTCTTCTCCATGCCCTTATCATTGCATATGAACCAGACAAGGTGAATATGCAACAAGTCCAGGCAGTTGGCAGTCGCTGCTCTCACATGACAGGATACTCCCAATTAATGGAGTTAGGGCTCAGACTGAAAAGTTTTGGTGCCTCCTCATAAAGTGACTGTTCCACAGTTGGCATTAGCTGGTCTCTGCTGCAGTCTTAGAAGAACAAGAAGTCAGGAGATGAGCAGCCTTGGAGAGTGCACCACATCCACAGTAAGATGGGAGGGAACAGTGCCCTTCTCACATATGGAGGGCATGTTATTTTTAATGCCACTGCCAATGCAATCCAAGTAGAGACCAGGTTCCAGTCTTGATGAGCTCCAGCTCAGTGCCTCTGCATATGAAAATAGTGTCCATACATAGGCAAATTCCCCATCAGCACCAACAGGAATGGCAGTCTGTTCAGTCCTGACAGCAAGTCCAGCTGGAGGGCATACAGCACTTTTTTTCTTCCATGCCTCTCACAGCAAATGGGACCTTTGAGCCACTAGCTCATGTTCTTCCACCACTGTGGGACCCTGCTCAGGAGCCAACCGCAGTCAAATGGGCTGCTCAGCTGACACGCCCTGCCACTTTGCAGCCCCTGTGGGAAAGCCAGCAACTTTCCAGTTCTGGTTCCAGCTGAGTGAGGAGAAAGGGCTGAGCTCTGCAAGCAGATCTGCTCCACAAATCTCATCCCTGCTGAGAAGGGAGTCCAGTCAATGCCCAGCACAGTCCTTGTCCTCTAACAGAGCTGAGGCCTTGGTACCTAGCACCAGGGTAAGTTTCAGCAGGATTTTCTAATGTACCTATTCCTCTGTCCTGTTCTTTCTTTCTCAGTCCACTCAGGGCTGCCTGGTGAATCTGCAGCATCCTCTCCACCTCCCCCAGTTGCTGGCCAGCTCCGTGCCTCGGCTCTCGGCCTTGCTGGAGGCTCTCAGCCAGCAGAGGAATCTCCTCCTTGAAAAGCCAGACCCTGAAGAACTTCCTCCCTCCGTGTTTGCCAGAGATGCTGTTTGCCAAGCCTCAGCTGTGTTAAGACATATTTATTTAACCAGCCGTTAGTCTCACAGGGTAAACCCTGCAAGTTTCCTCCACCACGTGCCTCGCCTTTGTTTTAACATCCCTTTAAGCAGTCGCACCACAGCGCTCACACATATGGGCACTGTGTAGCTATGAAGAAATCAGAAAGCAGATCCCCATGATAAATGACTTGGTGCATTTGGAGTGTCAGTGACAAAGTAGAAATTAATCTCCATAGTTCCGAGTTCCCTGCCGTGCGCAGGCAGCTCTAAACATCAGAGTACCTGTTGGCACACAGCAGACCTCAGCAACGTGACCGCACAACTTTCTCATCTCAGTTAGTGTGGAAGGAGGCACAAACAAAATACAAAAATCCTGACCTGCCCTAAGATGGGTGTTCAAGGCCTTTACACTGGATGAGGCATTTGCTGCAGGGCTATTAGCACCCCAAAGCGATGCAGGGGACATTTGAGTCACTTTGGCTTGATGTATGCTGTAGGTATTTTTTGGTTATGTGCAATTTGTTCTGTTACACTCAGAGTATTGGCTATTTTGTGGAGCAGCTGTGCTGACTAATGGATCACAGCACTTCTGTGCCATATAGTTATTGCACAGAAAAGCCTCTCTGTCTCTCTCATCCTTCAGGACTCCAACAGTTGCTGTCCTTGGGACTGGAATAAGGAGGGCCAGGAGCATGCCTGGCAGCAACAAAAAACATTAATTCAAAAAGCTATGAAGAGAGTTTTGTTTTCCCTCTTCTCTGTACTGGTGTTAATAGTTTTGCAAAGCAGGGAAGTTCACCCAATGACTTCTTGGCTACTTCCCCAGATGGTGTCTTCAAAGTTGGCTTGACAGCAGAAAAGGCGCTTTTCAAAAAACTCACCAGATGCATTGTCAGAACACCCCGGAAAGTGCTTTCACGTGGAAGTCTCCTGGTCTACATACCCCACCAACAGAGTGCTAGGAACAGAAACAGTCTTTATGGTTTCCTCCTCCCTCTCCTTCAGCTCACAAGAGCCTACACACTGCTTGCTTTGCTCTGCCTTGACACCTCCCCATTGCTCTGCATCACCCGAATACAAAGTTATTTACCAGCACAACTAATCTCCAGCTGTTTTGAGACTCACCTGTTTGTTCATGCATTATAACATTGATTTCCTCCAGACAATTGTTCTGATCATTGTTCTAACTCGCAGAGAGCTCCCGTCATTAGCCTTGCTTAACAGGAAATATTTTGCCACTGACTGAGCAGCTCTGCAGTCAGCAGACTGCACAAAAAATCATCCCAGCTGGGGGGCTGCATCTCCCTGCTGAGCTGGTAACCCCAGACGTCGCAGTAGGAAACAAGCTCAGTGCTTTTGATTTTGGACATGTGCTAGAAAAAAGCAGGGCCAGGAGGAACAAACAGGGCTCTGCAAAGGGCTGCTGCTGAAAGGATGACTGTTAATTAATCCACATACAAACCGAGGGCAGTTTTTGCTCAATCGATGTTAATTGCATTTAATCTCATCCTTGCCATTAAGAAAAGCCACCGGGCCAGGCTGATGTCGCTAGCGCCTGACATGCAGATTCCACCCACGTTTGGGAGGCAAGGCAGGAGGAGAAAAGTAATGGAAAGAAAAGAATAACCCTTCCTCAACCCCTTCTGCATCACTGCACAATTTCATCCAGTCTGTTCCATTATTTAAACAATTTTTGTTTTCCAATAACATTACAGAGGAGCTCAAAGGATGAAAATCAGACATAGAGCATTTCACTACTAGTTATTCTTCCTCTCCTGGGTACCAGCTTAGAGCTTTGCTAACCTGCACAGCTTGAGCTATTGTGCTTCTGTAAAGGCCTGAAATACAGAAAATCACTTATGTGAAGTGGTGTTTGCTTTTTAGTCCTGGGCTGATCCCAACAGACCTGCCAGAGCCCCTCAACATGACCTGCAACTGCTGACTGCCACCTTCCATCAGCTCTGCTGAAATCTTTCTCCTCACCTTGCTACGGAGCACAACCCCAGCGTGCACCAAAGCATGCTGAAGCTGTCCTTCTCTAACATAACACAAACTGGTATTTGCTATTAAACAACCTCTGACCAAATTTGCCTTGTAAGACAGAACATTTTTGAAACCTGAACTTCGCAGGCAAACCAACAGTGATCTGCCTCTGATCTGGGGACTGTGTCTTCATCCGCCCAGCTACCTGCTTGGGAAATGGGAAAAATCCTCTTGCCTCTGCAGGAATGAAGCCTGGGGACAGAGGAGCAGTTCTTGAAGCACAGGAAGCCCAAGGTGGCAGATTTCATGACTACTGGCTTATTGCTTCTGTGAGAGCCTTGTGTTTTTCCAAATCAGTATCAAGAACAATAATAATCAAGCCCAGGCTCTGTCAGCGCCTTTCCCCTGTGGCAGCACACAATGCTTGCCCAAAGCCAATGCTGCAGTTTATCATGGATTTTCTTTATCCCTCAACAAGTGTTAATCCCAATGCCTCTCACTGCATGAAGTGGACATATCACAAGTGCCATGAAGGACTGGCTGAGTTTTAAGTGCTCTGAAATGGCTCCACTAGATTTGGTCAAGATTGCTTTAAAATCATTTCCCATTAGGACTGTGACCCTCTCTCTTTACAGCCAGTGTAATGACTGTATCTCAGAGGAAGGTAATTACATCCCACTATCTGTACACATCAGAAACTGCATGCTCCAAGCACTACTGTGCCTTTCTAGACTGAGTGGTAGAAGGCAGGGCAGGAGGGAAAGGAGATAACACTGGACACCCCTCCATCCTGCAACCAGAGTCACCCCGAGTGTTTTGCAAACTTGTGGATTAGGGATAAAGGGATCCAGAAGGCACAGAGTGTTTCTAAAGCAGAACAGTGACAACTTGTACAAATCCAGCTCTGGTTTTGTGAGGATTAAAATGAACTTCACCCAACTGTGAATATCCGCTTCCAGAGCCAAAAGGAATGGAAAACCACTTACTGATGCAACACTATTTCATTATTTCAAACCCTAAGCCCAGCACTTCCAAAAATTAAGGAGAGGCAACAGTAACATTATTTGCTGGGGGACATTGGTTGCAACGGTTTAACTGCTGAACTGCCAAGCCATGCTCTGGGCACAAGGTAATGAAACAATAGACACAAATATTGGCAACTTCTCCCTACTGTCTTTCCTGCTCTTGCTACCATCCTCCAGAATAATCAGTGGGAAAATAAAAGGAAAAAATAAACCAGAAAGCAAGAGATTTTGGATTAAGTTGTATAAATGACCTGTTACCTCCTTACACAAGGAAGAAAGAAATGCAATAAATACCTGCAAAGCCATCTCAGTATCTTGGATTAAATGGATTACAGAAATGGAAAGTACATGATGCAAGATGTTATAAAACAAGATGCCAGGGAAGTGCAGGAATTTGAATCAGGCTGGCAAATGATCCCTGCAGACTATTGAGGAAAATTAATAGAGAGAAGGGGTAGAGACAGGACACAGTAAGGATACTGACTGATGAACGTTGCTGTTAGGAGGTGTAAATTCAGGATGTCAGACTTCCTCTTAAATTTACTTCAGTCCTGGAACAAAAATAGCAAATCCTACAGTGCTAAAAAGCACTGGAAGTAGAAAAGTCAGATATAGCAAGCCTCATTTCAGGATAGGTTTCCCCTGTGCATCCCTCAAGATTGAAGTTTGTGACTTTAATTATTCCTGGAACATTGTGTATATAGGGATTCAATGCAGGGATTACTAGCAGGATCCTTGTTATAAGTGCCACTTCTCAAACAAATTACACTTCACTGGATGTCAGCAACATACACAAGAAAACAAATTAGATAAAGGCAGCAGGACGGCAAGATACAGGTCTGGTGCAAAGAAATTTCACAAGGTCACCCAGAAAAATAAAGGCACTTAGAATTTAAACTCCTAGAACATTTCTAATTCCCCAGTACATTAAAGCTCCATGTGACCCAGTCACTAAACCTTCAATCCACTGTGACTCCACACAATCTAAGACCAAGCCTAGCTGAGCCATGCTTTATTTGTGAAGAGATGCCATCAGGGAGAGAGTGGAGGAAGAGAGAGACAGGAGATAGAAGGAAAAACCCCAGTTGTTCTCCCAAATCCTAGGAATCATCCCATCCACTGACTGTTCACAGCCCCACACAGACAGATGGGAGAAGCCAGGAAAAGAGGATGTGATTTCATTTGGAGGCAAATACAGCAGTTCCTTGGCTGCAGGGCTTTTTCACAAGCTGATCCCAGATTTATACACTGCATTCAGCCTTTCCAGAACTCATCTCAGGATGGATTACTAAACTGCAATCTAATGAACATGTCTTTGACTCCAGAAATTTTCATGAAGATGGAAGCACAGGAAAGTCCAGTCCTTGGGTAGAGTGCAAAGAGCAGCTGAAAACACCTCAGGTACAGCACTGTGCCTCTGAGATGGCACCTCAACAGTGGTCGTTAAATTCTCATACTGGGGATTTCCCCAGGTGCTTGCCAGTGTAACCAAACCCTGCAATTTCCCCCTGCACTCCAGGAGGGTGAGCACTGCCTGGAGCACACAAGCCAGTCCTAGGCTCTACTGTCAGTCACCTCCCAACTTATTCCAGCAGCTGAAATAAATCCCCATCTCAGTTTCCCTTTCTGTACCTAAGAGTAATGCCACTTACCAACCACACAGAGATATGATAATTATTCACCAAGAGAAGATGCTAAAGAAATGCAAAAATTCAGTTCTCAAGGGATCCATTCCTCAGTACAATTTGCACTTAGGTTTCAAAGGAAATCTGGTGCTTTATCTTGTTCTTTTCTGTCTTGCTATAGCAGGCTCCTGCTTTGGATTAAGAGAATTCCTCTTGGGGTCAGGTTATCGTGTCCACATTTAAAGTATGGCTCAATCCTGTCTAGTCCAGCTTCATACACCAAGAACAGAGGTGGGCAGAGACTTCTCCAGATATCCTTTTTCTATGCCTAATTCTATTTTTGTTCAGCGATACAGTGAAATTTCACAGAGAAGTAGTATGAGCTTGACTGGCTTTATTTGTTTAACACTTCACATTTTCATTAAGCTGTTGCTACTCGGCAGCCAGTAATTTTATTTGTGTGATAGCTGTATTCATCTCACCCACATGGGTGTAGATGTCGCTCTCCTTTTCTTCTGGCTGAAAAGGCAAAAATCAGCAATGACAGAGTCAAGAGAAAACTGGGAATCCTCAGGTCTGTTTACAGATAGATGTGAGATAAGACTTCTACCTGTTTTTGTAAAAAGCCTCCCAAAGACTAGGGGCACCTACAGGTAAAATTAAAAAGAGGAAAAAAATTATTTTGGAAGACTATCCTCCCCTACCCAGGTTCAAACCAGAAACTGAAATTATTTCAGCAGAATCAGCCCGTTTGACTCAGCACTGAACTCTCCTGCACCAGAAGCTTATTGCTGACTGAGTATTTACAGTATTTGAGTATCAGATTGTAAATAATTAATTATATGTCTAACTCTTGCCAATCTTCAAGTATCTTGAAATATCTGGTCCCGGGAGCTGCAAGATCCGATCAGATCTCAAGGAAGAAAAGTCTGGTTGGCTGGCCCTCACCAAGCCCCAATTAGACAATCTTCTACCAAGTTCAGGCAACCAGACAGAGAATTAACAGCCCTTTTTGAAATGCTAATGACTTGAGCCGAGACAGTCAAATGACTGAGCCACACCTCTCGGGCAGAGGTTTCAGAAGTCAAGAAACACTAAACATTTCACTGTGCCACTCCCCTTTGCCAGGATCAAGGAGCAGGGAAGCACTGGGGATGTGCAGCCCTTGGAGAGCACTGGGTGTTCCTGCCGGGCATGACGCAGGGATGGGAAGGGAGAGGCTCTCAGAGATTGGGAGGCCACGGAGACGTTCGGTTATGAGATTAGATGGAGATGCCCGACCACAGGCACGCCCAGGCAGCACCTGTGGGAAGCTGCAAGCTCAGCTGCCCTGAGCATGTCACTGTCACAGGCAGTGGGATCTGCTCTCCACTGGCATCCAGCTCAACCACTGCAATTAAGAGAGCAGCAGATAAAATGCTCTACAACCTGAACTACGGATCTGAGCAAACAAAGGAAAAACGGTGAACACTGGGAGATGCATCTTGATTTCTCAGTGTCTCCTCCTGTGTAAATTCCAAATCTTTCTTTCAAGACTAAAAACCTTTACCAAGTGAAAAACAAGCCTAGTATTTCTCTAGCTCTGTCCTGTCCCTATCCCTCTTCAGAGGACACCTCGATAGAACACCAGATGCTGGAATAAGCCACAAAAGCCTTCTAAATAATTATCTCCTATCGCCTCCTCTGCAAATTTATAGTCCTGCATCTGTGTCAAGACAGAGACCTGCTTCCATCTGTCTAAAACACATTCTTTACACAGGACCTGAAGGTGGAATGTTTAACATTAGCATTTGAAAACGTATTCAGAGACTGGAAAAGAAAGTGGCAGTTTTTAAGTGTGCTGTTCAATTGTCTTGTGGATGCTGCTCAAGTGGACGGGGAGTTTTGTATTTTTTTAAAATATGACAAATGATGCCAGTCCCATCTTGTAATTTTCCTCACTGTGCAGCATGTCTGTTCATGATAGATACCAGTGCTGCTGCTTAGGTGTTCGTTTATCTGCTTGGAAAGTATTGTGTATTTGGAACCAACTCATCCTAAAGCAGTAGCCCCGGAGGGTAAGAGTGGGAAAAAAAAAGGGTTGGGGGCAGGGGAGGAAGAGACAAGGGAGCTGTGGACTAGGAACACATTCATGCTTCTCTTGTAAAGGTTCTGGAAAAAAGCAACCATCATATTTAGTTTTAGCTACATCCTCTCTTCCCCCCTCCTAGACCATTCTTTTCTACTGTCACTCAACACCTCTTTACACACTCTTCCCACAAAGACCTTACCACTAACATACATTTAATTTCACATTTGCAACCTGTGAAAACAAAGCAAGCTCTTAGCTGCCTTCTGCAAATCTGTGCCAGTGCAGAGGAGCCTTCAGGTCACAACCTGAATAGTTTGCAGTTTAAGGGAGTATTTAAAAAAAAAAAAAAAAAACACATAAAGGAAGGAGAGAGGAAAAAAAGAAAGAAAGAGGACAAAAAATCAGAGTACTTATACTTTGTGTTTAAAGAGACTTCAAACAGGAACTTGCCAATTTTCTCTAACCAGGATTATAAGAGAATAAACTCAAATACTTTGTCCTTCTGCAGAGCCCTGTGAGCTAAATTTCACTCTCTGCAAAATGGCCAACATAGCAAAAAGCTCATAAATCCCTTTGACGTAAGTAACTTCACATTACTCTTGGGGAAACAGAGGCAGAGACAGATTCATTAATCCAAGTAAATGAACCCATGAAGCAGTCTGAATTTCTGAATCCCCATAATATCCCACACTAGAAACAGCACCCAGGGCCCAGCAATTTCCATGCCATGTTGCCTGGCACAAGAAAAGCAAGACACTTGAACAGATGAGAATGTTTTTAGAAAGGAAAAGTAAAGTTATTAAACTACACCTGCTCTAGCCATGTAGCAAACTCCATGCTTTGTTACTTTAAAATACCTCCCATCATGTCACTCAATGCATCATTAATGCCAAAGACCAAGGTCACATCTGTAAGATGCTGCCTCAGAAACCTGCTGAGTAGCAGAGAGCTACACAACCTGTCTGAACAGGTGGGTACAAATTCCTGTGGCTCAGCACTGTCAGGGTTAGCCTGCTGGTAATACTCAAGGTTAGCAAGGTTAGGGCTGGGTTGATCTGCCATCATTATTCTGCAGCCTGGGCATATCCTGAGAGGATCTTGCTATAGGCTGGTACTCCGACTTACCAAGTACAGTTTCCATGTGTGCACATGGAAAGTGTGTCTTACAAAGCTGTTTAGGTAGTTCCATGTACACAAAGAACTTTACAAGACACTTGTGTTAAAGAGTTTTTAAAACCAGCACTCAGTTAAACACTTGATTTTTAAGAGAAGAAGCTGGTCCCTAATTTTTTTTTTTTTGGTGGAGTAGGATTTGTTTTGAAAATAATAAAATTCCACATGTAAGATGGTGTCAGATGAGCTCGAATTGTGTAAGGTAGTTGTCATTACTGTGACTTAGAACTGGAACTTGCATTCAGGAAGCTCAATATTTATTGTCTCCCTAAATTTAAGTTGACAGAAAGAGTGTCTGCACCCGCAGGCAGAAAGCTAATTCCACCATCTCTTTTCCACAGTCTCATTCTCACATGTAAATTCTCCTGAGTGGACCTGCTAACAGCTACCAAAGCACCAGCCTGGATGATGCTGACCAAAGACCTCCAAGCACAAGGCTATGAACTACACAAACCAATCCTGGTCCTACTGATGCCTGCTTGGGAAGGAACAGTGTGCTTGCACATACACACACCCCCAGCTCAGCCAGCACAGGGAAGGACAGACTGCTCACTGAATTTGCAGACAGTTTTTCCATTACTTACTGCAGCGTTCAAACAGCCAGCCTGCTCCCTGTTCATCTGCTCTGTGGTGGCCATTTCTCCAGAGCTGCCCATCATTTCCTTAGCAAGCAGTAAAAACGTAGGATCACTAGAGACACAGCTCAGCCTTGCTGAGATTTCATTCTCTCAGCGGGTTGTAAATGCCCCTATAATGTTGGCTTTTTTAATCTTGTGTTATTATTACCCGCGGCTGCCATTCAGTCTGCAGAGAATAAAGCGCCCAGGCTTTCAGGACCCACACAATGGCTCTGTGCATTTGCCAGTGGTTGGACAAACAATAACGCTGTGTTTCAGTTTTATTGGAAACCTTTTTGTTGTGGGAGCCTGGCTGCATGTGTCCCTCTGCTCAGGCGACACAGAGGTGCGAGTGGGTGCCTCTGAATTCATCGGTGATTTCAGGAGCACGTGCCTTGGTTGGCCTGTGGAACCAGTGTGAAAGTGCACAGGCAGCTGCATGCTGCTGTGAGCCCATGAGAGACAGACACAGACCTGCAGAGCTACTCGGTCTCCTCTAGCTCAGCCAGGGAGTCCGAAGCTCTAACAAGGCCCCTCTGTGAATAATTACGTTCATCTCCGTGTAAACGGTGTTGCCAGCTCATGGGGAGGTGTGATGATATATGACATAACTGTGAAAATGTCAAAACACCGCTACCCTGAACCACGTTCTTACAAGAAATCTTGGCTTCCACTTGAAATTAAAGATCCTGCTGCTTGCAAGAAAGGCTTGAAAGCTGGAACAACTGAAAAAGCACAAATTAGAATGCAAAGAAAATTTGAAAAATGCAGGGCTCTTCTAATTCAGGGAGACTGATTGTTTTGGTCAGCTCATTATTGCTTGCAGGGGACACTGCAGATGTGTGAACTCTGAGAGAGCTGCAAATATCCCTTCACTCAAGAAAACAAGCCCTGCTGCAGACTCCTCACATGTTGAAAACCTAAGAGAGAAGTCAGAAACTCCCACAAAACCACAAGGTTTACTTGTGAAGCTGTTTAGAAACACACTAGGGTTATTTCATTTGTCTTCTGGTTTTAAGCAATTGAGTCACATTCTCACACCACTTCTATCTAGGCAGGAAGGTTAATTTATTGTATTTTATTTATTCCTTCCTTTTTCTTTTTATCAGTGAAAACACAGAACTAAAATTCTCATGTACTTATAAAACTTCAGGTACAACTCCACAAAAATAGGGCAACAGAAAACATGCCAAATATTTCAAGGCTTGGCAACAGTGAGCCTGCCTGTCTCTCTGTGGCAGGAGGAATGTCTGTCTGTCTCAGCCAATGTTTTTGAGTAGGAATGTCTCATCCTGATAGCCCGTGTACATATAAAACACCTATGCTGTCAGCTCTCCAGGAAGAGACCTTGACATTTTACAGAATACCACATCCCAACCCCCATCTCCCTTGAATAGCAGCAGAAGGCAGAAAAAAACTGGTAGATCTGAAAATGTAAGAATCAGGTGCTGCCTTCAGCAAGGATTAAAGTTAAAATGGAAGAGGTAGCAGTGAAATGAGCACAGCAAAATCACTGGAATTGATGCACCAAGGAAGCAACTTCCAGTTTTCCCAAACCCATGGCCACACCTGGTCTATCCCACTCCCTCTCTGTGGGCCAAGAGAAGAGAAAACTTGAAGGGAGGAAACCAAGGCTTTGCTGTTTTAACCAGAATAAATAAAAGGTGAATAATTTCAGGAAATACTGTATTACTGTTGTGGTATTACATGCTTTGTGTACCTGGTGAGAAACTGCAACCCTCACTCTGAGCTCTCACCTTGCAGTAACTGGGCTGGCACAGGCAGGTGAGCTCTGCTCTCTGCGGACGCAGTAACAGGATTGCAATGCTCTCTTCTTGAAAAGAGTAATGAGGTGCCCAGAGAGCCTGCCGAGGTGTCAGAGAAACTGATGCTGATGGACCCTTTGCAGGCCAAAGACAGATTAAGAATAACACAATACCAGCATAACAGCACCTTATCAACAGCCCTGCGAGCGCTAAGAAGTGAATCTGAGCGAAGGCTGTGACACCTGTCTGCATCAGAGCCCTGCTATTACTGCCTTCCGACTTCCCGCACAATCCAAGTGTCCAAACGGCTTTGAAGCAAGAAGCAGCGAGACAGGAAGGTGAATCTGAACTCTGATCAGCTGTCTGAAGAGACAGTACGAATACCTTACATTTCAGTAACACTTTTCATCCATAACGAATCCGAGACATCCATTCAACCTCCACACTCCAAACCACAGAAGTAATATCTGCCCAGGTAGAGATGGGCAAATAAACACAAGTTAAATGACTGCTCAAGGTCGTTCAAGGACTACGAGAGAGACACGTCTAGCAAGTAGATTACTCTTCCCTTTTGAAAGGCACACAGACATACACGCACGCACAGGGGATTGAAACTGCTTAGCCAGGTGTGGAGCCTGCTGTGATCAACACAGCTTCACTGAGCAGCAACTCTTCTCAATGCTGTTTCACCGGTGCTAAAATGCAAAAAAGAAAACCTTTATAACTGAATTCTTTCAAACAGATGCAAATAGGTGTGGGGATTTTGCATCTGGGCTAAGTTGCTACAATCTACACATCTTATTTGTTTGCTAGTTATTAAATTACCCAGAAGCCATCAACAATTCAAGTCTCTCTCTGAGAGGCAGAGATTAACTAGGAATTGCTATGCAGAAATGCTGCTCATCTCTCTCTCTATTGAGATCAGCCTCATGATGAGTTGCGGACATTTGGGAACAAAGGTGAGCTTTTCTGCAAGAAATGAGAGGCACAGAAAGATGGGAAAATGATGCTACAGGGAGAAGAGGATTTATTTGCAAGGCAGGAATATATCAGGAATGGTTTCACACACCCACTGCAAGCCACAGACTGTGACAAAACACACTCGTGTATCTGGAGCACAGGAAGCTGCACTAAAGTCCAAGCACTAACGCAAATGACATTTTCTGTGAAAGACAATGAGGCCAGTATGTAAATACTAATTTAACAATCTAGTTGACAAAGCCTCAGCTGATCTATAAATAGCTGGTTTATTAGCAGGTGATGCTGAAGGCAGCTATCCTGGCTGCATTTCCCACAATTCCCTGTGCCATCTTGTTTTTATTGACCCCGGAGACACAAGGACTCCTAACTGTATGCAGCTCACTCCTCCAGCACTACCTGCAGAGTAGCTACAAACACTTGACAACACAATACATATTTATCAATGCCCTTACACAACAAGGATTCTGCAGCACCACACACACAATGGCTCCCAGTACTCAATTAAAGAGAGCAAATGGTTTAGAAAAATAGAAGAATCATGCAGCCTTGCTTTTTAAACAGGAGGAGCTGGTCACTCAGGTGCCAACAGGCATTTAGGGAATGACACATCCACATTTACACTGTGCTCTGGCAGACTGAGAATCTAGGATAGCAACACCTTTAGTAACTCTAGGCCACCAAGGAAGCATTTTACCATCTCAAAACAAGATGTCAAAATCCTGATCTTTTCATGCAGTTGCATTTCATCAGCAATTATTATTTTATAGTACATAATAAAACTTACAACTCTTTACCACCTCCTCAAGCTGCATATGCAGGACTCCCTTCTTTCACACAGGCACAAGACAGCTTTAACAGCAGGCAGCAATACCACCAGAGTCTAGGGCAATCAGGCAAGAATCCTGCATCCTGATAAAACTGTTGTGGCATTTGGAGCAACACACCACAACTGTCCTAACTGCAGCATGGTCGGCAGCCATGGAAACCACACGGATTATAATGTTTTAGGCTATTCACATGGATTTGTAGATATTCCCCAGAAGTGTTCTAAGGCTTCAGTCTTCCTCTGGCTGCAAAGAACAGTGACAACATACTTGATGAGTTGGGCTTGTAAATAGGGAGATTGAATTAGAGGAACAGAATAGACTTTGTTATCCCTTCCTCCCACTTGCTTCTAATTTCTAAAGAAACCTTCCCCACACAAGAAGTTGCTGTGTCTCTCACAGCCATATGATAAGCAGAAATAAAAAATGAAAAAACACACAATCAACACTTATTTTTCCATAAGGTCCATCATATTCTTACAGCTTGTACAGGGCAGGCTCCTGAGTTTATGCTGACAGGGAACTTACTGTGCCAGGCCCAGCACCAGTCCCAGCACCAGTCCCAGCAAGGGCAGAGGCTGCTCGTGACTGGGAGGCTCACGCTGCAGCCGGAGCGCACACGGAGCAGCGCTGGAGCAAAGAGCCTGGGTGCTCCCTGCCCTGCTGCTGCACCCTCACTTCTCAACACTGCCCACTCAATGAGCTGACAAGATTTCCAGAACACTGATTTGGTCTGCTTCAGCTCAGCAGATCCGTTCCAAATGATCACAGTGATCTGTGCCAACAGCAGAATGGTTCCCTACAGAACGGGTTCGGATAAAGGACTGCTCCTTCATTTGTCATAACAACAAACCTTTACAATTTGGGTATTGAACACAAGGGTTAAACTGACATTTATATGATTGCAAACCTGTGATGGTCTTACAGTTGGTTCTTAAGACCACCAAGGACTGTGAAAAAGAAACTTTTCTAATGAAGTTCATTTACTAAATTGCCATTTGTGAGTGAACATACTTCTCTTTTCTAGTATCTATAGAAATGAGATAGAGGAGCTTGACTTAATTGAATAGAAAGTTAAAATAAAGCTGCTCTCAGAAATTCAGAGGAATTTAGCAATAGAAGCGATACATCACAAATAAAGTTTTCATTAATCAATTAGGAAAAAAAAGCATAATAATAGATTTGCAATGATCTTGAATAGATTAATTAATAAAACCGTGAAATCTAATGGCAACAGACACAACCACCAAAGAAGAACCGAAACGTTTTACATAGTTCAGTAAATGTAAGCTGCTGCAACAAGGTGTCAAACAGCTTTCCCAGGAGAAATCCACAGTTACTGTTTCCTTTGATGTAAAGCTACATGTAAACTTGCAGTGCCAAACAACTCAAAAAAGCTTGTTCTGTCCCCCAGATCTCTACATTTCCTGTAGCTCTGGCAAAGTTCCTGCTTCCTTTGGCTGTTTTCTCCTTTCTGATCAGCATATCCATTGCCCAGATCCTTGATTCCGCATCCCAGCTAGTTGTATTCCAGCAGCAGTTAGCAGCCAGCACCCAAAGAAAACTTTAACTAAGTTTGGCTCTGTCTGAAGCAAATTTTGAGCAACTGGAGCACAGATGAAATCCAACTTATCCAGAGTAATTCATTCTTCACACTTGTTTAAGCACGGTCACTCACCGAGGACAGACTGGCAGGCTTCTCTGCGGGCTGTGGATTCCACTGCACTGCCAGGAGCTGTGCTGAGACAAGTCCACATCACATGTCAGTGAAGATGGACTGCACCCTTCAGCTCTGGGATGGAAAAATCAAACTGCTAGATAGGTTCTCTTCCTTGCCGGATACACTGATTTTTAGCAACGGGAAAAGCCAATTAAAGTTGATAAAGACACATTCTCTGCTGATTTTTCCTTACTGCCCACTGCTCAGTGCTGGTATAATGGATAATGTTCTGCCTGTGGGTGTATTTTCTAAGATCTGTCAGTTCTGACAGCATTTTGGCACCTGGATAACTCAAGATCTATACTGAGGGTCCAGGAATGCACTATTTCTCAGTAGCTGATGGGTACATTTTTCAGCAAGGCTTCCCTAATTAAAGGGCTGGAAAGAGATGGGATCAGATTGATAGGCTTTGCAGTCAGATGTTTTATGCTTAGTTTGATGAATTATAAATCACCTTTTGCAACATTCAGAACATGTGAGAAGAACACATAAGAGAGACTACAACAATATGTCCAGAATATCACAATGTAATTACTTATTTTCAAATTTTACCTCTGTCCCTATGGCAAGGCCAGTAAAGACATACTCAAGAGTCACAATGCTCATTCAAAATAAGTATCAATAAGAAAAGAGAAGTTATGAAATGAGACACTGCTGGTCTGCAGGTACTCCCACATGGAAGTGTTTTGCCCCAGGTTGGGCAGAAGATGCATCCTTCCTCCTCTGAGCATCACCCTGGGAACTGAGTGCTCAGCTCAATCAGCCATGTCCTTTGCCAGACCAGCAGGAAGCTTTGCCTTGTCCTCAGCTGTCACAGCCTTGTGTAAGGGCTAGAGAAACCACTGTCAAATTAAATACTTTGACTTTACTCACTGTAAAACTGCACAAAGATAATGTATTCTGTGCTGGCTTCGTTGTCTCTGTCAGAGCCCCTTCCCTGTATACAGAGAAATGCAGCTCCAGAGAGGCCACTGGTAAGACCTTTCAGAATAACCAGTTTGTTCTGGTTTTAATGGGATTTTTAAGTACTGAAGTTCTTTTTTTGCAGTGTGTGTATGTGGAGAACAACAACAAAAAAAGCCCAAACCCCAATACAGGATGTGAGAGCCTGGTATCCCAGCGTGGAATTTCATAAGTGCCTTGCTGTCAGTGGTGCTCAGAACAGTGCAGACTTGAAAGCTATAGAGAAGAAAGTCACTGAGTAATCATTTGGAATAGGGAGAAAACTGTTGGTAATTTAAACCATGAAACCAAAGAAATACAATGCAAAGCTATCAGAATGTGAAAAGCACTTCCAGGCACTGAGAGGTTAAAACAATTATTTGAACAGCTGGGAAAATTAAAATGGTAAAATAATAGCTACCCTTCAAAATTCTACAGATGCAAAGAGACTCTTCAATGAATAACTGATAAAGGGAAAAACACATTTTAAAAGAGAAACTGTTTCACGCATGAAGGTCACACAAGTAACAGCTCCTCTTAAGAACCCGGATTTCCAGACTTGGCAAGAGATGAAGAGCTGGGGTTAACACAGCAGCCTTTTACCTTGAGGGACCAAGGGTAAAATCCTGAATACTTTAAGTTACACATAAAAGTGACTTTGGGCATATTCTTTCTACTATTTTTTTGGAAACTGTTCCCCACTGTAGCAAAAGCAAGGTCACAGGAACACGTTGGAGTTATCGTACCAGTTTGTTTCCTTTCCCAAGAAATTCTTCCAGCCCCAATGATTCCAGCAAATGGTGCAATCAGAGCAGCCAATTGCTGTTATCTAGGGCTCCTCCATACACATAGCCTTGCTCTGGCAAGAATGCCATAATATGTGATTTTTCAGGGAAAAAGACAGTCTGTAACAAGTGGCTTTGCTATTCAAGAAAGCTCTAACTGGAAGAATAATGCCAGCTGGGACTGCAGTGTGTAAGCCACGGTGTACACAATGCTGCTCATCAGGACTGGGTACACACAGAGACACATCCAGGGGACCCACAACTCCAGCAGAGCCATCCCCAGGGCAGGGAAGAGCTGAAAGAACACAGCCAGGGAAGGTTTATCTGCCACTTGGCTCCAGCTATCCCTGTAGGCAATAGATCCTCTCTCTCTACTAGCTATTTTAAAACAAGAAACCAAAAAATCTTCAGCAAGTAGAGAAAAAATGACAACTGAATATACAGCACTGTGGAGAAGAAATCAGCTGTACAGTGCCAGCTCTCATTCCATTCCTCACCCACTGCAAATGCACAACCTCTTCCACACAAACACTGTGCAAACTGTTAAAAGGACAGCAACTGAACACACCTCAGCAGAGTCCAAAAGCATGGATCCTTTGGCAAAAAAAGGCAGAATCAGAATAGAAGGCCAAATCCATGCACCCCAGCAGTCAACTCTTCTACCATTCACACATATCATCTCACCAGTCTGCAACTGGAAAGTCTCAACTCTTACTTTTTTCTATCTTTTCTTTCTAAAGAAAGAAATTAGACAGCATAAGCACCAAGATCCTCCTGTAAGACTCTTTCTCCAATCAAACAGAATTTGTTTCTCCAGGATGATTTGGGCATTTCTGAAGAACTAAGATATAGCCTCCTCAGCCTTCTTTCTTCAGAGTGGAGCCTACTTCACTCTACTCTGAACACTGCCAACATACTTCAGTTGACAATTATCTGATGCTGTCAGGTATCTCCTCTGATGCGTTAGGCTGCTCACTAGGCAAGGATACTAAAAGAAAACATGAAGAGGATGAGCCTGCAGCCTCCTCCATACAACTTGAACCCTTAGCTACTTACACCAGGTTTGACCACTTCCAGGATCGGAAGTGTCCAACATGTTGCAGAAAGGAATAGTTGTGTCTATGCCAAACCAAAGTAGCCTGTGCCACAGAAAGTAACACAGTTGACAGAAAGTCTTCAGTAAAGGTCCTGATCTTCCTAAGGTCCCCAAGGACCCTGTGACACACTTTTACAAGAGTCAGGGCCCTGGTATTCTGCCAAGCTACATCCATTTTGTCTAAACTGAAATTACAATTACAGCTTTAATTCAACATGCTCTCCTTCACTTCTGATCCTAATCTGCTGGCAGGAGCTGTTGAACCAGTAAGCACCTGCATTTTTTTTGCCCTTTAGGTGACTTCGTCACTGTGCTGCCTGAACAGATGCCAGCAGCTAGAGCTGCACAGCAAAATCATTCAGGAAATTCACCAGCTGGGTGCAAAACCTGCCTTAGCAGAGCTCCTACTCCTACTGGGAAACCTGCACATCCATCTCTGGTTCTTTGCCATGGCGCTGGTTGTGGTAAGAACATAGCACTGGAATATCTCAGCTTGTCCCCTCACTCTACCAGCATAATGACCAGTCATCAGTCTTTTACTCGCCCAAGGTTAAACAGCATCCTGCAAAGCTGGTGGATAGCTGGGTAATGTACTCTGGGGTCCTTCAGGGTTCAAAAGAGGGCATAAACCTGACAGAATGAAAAGAACTTCAAACAGAAAAAGGTGTGAGGCTTTCAAAGCACCCACCCCTTTCTACCCTCCTTCCATGGGGTCTCTGATTCTTACCCATCCTTCCTGCAGTCAAAGTCCCCTGTGCCAAGCAGCTTTCATGTTCAATGAGGAGTGCAGGAGGAGCAGGGAGATGCAGAGGATTACACTGTGTTCTTATGAGCTTCCAGCACTCAGAACCCAAAGATTTCTTTTGCTCCTCTGATCAGCCATGTTCAGATGCATATTTAAAAACAAGACAGACACTGAACTCTGTCTTGCCCCTTGAGGGAATTGCAGCCTCCTCTTTCCAAACCGCCGGTTCAGTGCTGCAGGGAATAGGCAGCCTGGTGTCAGCTCCAATATAGGTTTTGAAATGAAAGGAATGCAAACGAAGGGGACAGAAGAGAGGAGAGGAGGGAGGAAGACAGTGCAGAGACACTGGAAGAAAGCAGGTGAAAAAATGAAGACGGGAGGGGAAGAAAAAATCTGAGCCCAGACTAGAAATAGGTGAGTAAAAGAGATGGAGGGAGGAGGAGGAAGAGGAGGCAGCAAACTCAGGCAATAGCGTATCTCCAGCTCGCTTGTTCAGACTACAAGAAAAAACCTACACATGGCCAGAACTGTTTGTGCTAAGTGGTGAGGAGGAGATCAGTGAGACACATATAAAATACATGTAAAATACCCACAGTCTGAGTTTTAATCACAGAACATCACAGAGGAGTTTTAGAACAACTAATCTTGCTTCTAGCTCAAACATTTGCTATGCACTCTCTTGACATCATGGAAACCAGTCCCAGTGCTAGTGTGACACTGCAAATATCTGTGATTCAGTACACCACAAAAAAAATCAACCAAACCAAAAATACAATGGAGAAAATAACTTGGTAGTGCTATGCAGCACTTGATTTTAGTGCCAGTGAGACAAAATGGAGATTCCCAGAATCTTCCACATCCTGCCCAAGAGGATTGGCAATTGCCAGTATTTTTAAACTTAAGAGAAGGATTCTCAAGAGAAGCAACCTCAGGGAAACAGGTTTAAAAACCACAAAAAGAAAGAAAAAAACAAACAGATAATCAAGTGCACACCTAGATGTAAATTTGCAAATAAGAAATTCCAAGTCAGGAATCAGGAGGGCAAGTTCTTACAGCTCTACAAGGTGCACTTCCAGAAACTCATTGGAACTCCAGTGGTACTTGAGAAATGCATGCCAACATCAAGAAACACTTCCAACTGTTGATTCTGAAGCAATTATCTGGAAGAACACAAGCTTGCCTGAGGTAAAACACACAGTATAGTGTGAACTTACCATCCTGCTGTCAGGATGGACCAGGTACCATGGTATGTACTAATCAAAATTGATGAAGCCAAGGAAAGCACCAACAGAGAGCAAAGTAAAAACCAAGGATCACAAGGAAAAGCAGGCAGGACCCAGATGAGCAGTTACAGCCTAGAGGCTTGTGGAGCAGTTCAGAGCCACTGAAGAAATTCTCTTGCATACCTGGCTGGTGGGTCCAAATATCAGTTGGATCCAAACCTGCTGGGAAGATTAACAGCTACAGATTAACACATAATCCTTATAACCTTTTATCCACATGACAGTGTACCAGACATCTGTGCTTTAGAAGACTATTCTCAAGGGAAGATACCTACTTCAGCCTTCAAGCACCACAACATTGCTGCTTTATAATATTGTCCCCTAAGAAAAGCTTTTCATAGCAGCAATGAAAGCTTTTTGCACTGAACAGCTGGAACCAAAGTCAAAGCACAACCTGGCAGTTTTCTTGGTTGAACAGGGATGCCATTGAAGCTGAGCTTCACAGGAAAAAGTCTGTATTGACAAAGGTTTGAGACAGGGGTTCAAGAGTTGAAGGGAGTCAGAATTGCAGTTTGCAGGATTTTCAAGAGGAATATTTTGAACCTTATCCTTCTTCTACAGTTGGCATCCAGAAATTATCTCCCTTACTTCTTTCCTTTAAATATTTTTTCCCATAACACTTATCAAAGCCACCACCTTCTCAGCAGGAACAGTCAGGACTTGTCAGGTCTCCCCAGATGCTGAGATTAGCCCGCTCTCTTCCCCATGTGGGAACTCCCAGATCCCACAGCTTAGTGAGGCAAAGATTTGGACCTGGGATTCCAGTTTCCATGAGGGAATTTCTGTTATTACAGCAGATCCAGTTCCAAACACAGCCACTGTGAACCATGTGACAGGATATGAATCCTGTTCTGTATATTCCTTCTGTGTGATCTCCCTCTTTGTTTCTTCACACCCCCCTTTTCTCTACAGTATTGCAGCACTTCATTGATTCAACACAATCGACAAGAGAGCATGAAGGCAGAGGCAGTTCTCAGATTGGAAGAGCTGGTTTTCTTGATGGCATCATGTCCCAAAGAGAGGTAAGGAATCAGAAGAAAAGAGACTGCTTATTCTCAACAGCAAACAACTCCAGACCGGAGAAGAAAGCACAACCCTGCTGACTGAGAAAAAGGCAGCAGTGGGATTTTGAATATATTTCACACTCCTTGATGGATCACGCTTGAAGATTTTGTGGGGAAGCAGAGCTCAGAGGAAACCACACTTCAAAGCCCATCACTGTACTCTAGGGGCCTATGAAAACTTTATAAACACGAACCCCTGCTATCCTGTCCAAAGCCCACCTGCAGACCTGCTGAAACAACCAATTCCTCAATGGCCACGCTCCACAACAACTACCCCTCACTTCCATCAGGCTTTGCAATAAGCTCCTGCCAGCCATGCCTAAGTGGGCTTAATAATAGATGGACAAGGATGACCAGTGGGGACTGAAAAAAACTCAGTGAAAAGTCACTGACCCTGTGACCAACCTCTGAGCAAGCTGTGACAGCACAGCCCCACCACAAACAACAACCCCACTGAGCACCCATCAGTGAGCTGGCAGACCTTAGCCTGCTTCATTCACACACAGTTGTCTGTCACACGAGTCCACAGAAGCACAACACTGCGAAGTTTCCTCTTCCCTGTCCTGCCTCAAACACACAGCAGCAAAAACAAGCTACTGAGGAGCTGACTGCTCATCAGCAGCAGAAAGTGCTGAGGCCAGCAAGGATCAGTTGCTCTGATCTCCAGAGCTCAAATTTTCCAAGCATGAAACATTTCCCTGAACAACACAAGCAGAGGTACAGGAAGTAAGGCCGCAGGCTACCTTAAATCCAAAAGCCCTTTTCTTTTTCCAGGCTGCTCACACCTAATACTCTATCTTTTATCACATCCTAATTTAAAAGAACAGGCCTTAGAGGATCAAGCTATAAACTTTTGAAAGCTTTCTGTAGCCCTTTCTTGCAGCTAGGAGTTTGTTTCCATTTCTCAAAAGCAAAGAAGGAAATCAATACTTGGACAGAGAAGGCATATTCCAAAGGACAATCTTCTTAGTTGCTGCAGTGCCACCCTTGTTGAGTCTCTCCAATGAAGGTGATCACAATGGTAAGCAGAAGTCAGTCCCTCAAATATTCAGGCAAGTGGAAATAGGGTGCTCAAGAGCAGCCATTTGGATTCCTCCAGATTTGTGTCTCAAAGTTAAGTTTCTCTGTGACCAAACTCACGTCTAATAAAGAGTGAGTCAATATCCTTCCCCCCTGCACAAGCACCACTGGGGTCCCTTGCCTCCACCTAATTGCCTGTTTTCACAAGGTACACAGGAACTTATTACTTCAGAGCCTTTGTGCTTCTGAGGAACTCCACTGCAACTCAGCAGCAGGTTTAAAGTAAGCAGAGAGTGGGACATAAACCAGGCTCATGGATGCACAACGTGGTTACGTGAGTCTCAGTTCCTTAAGAAGGGCAAAGCTCCAGATTTTGGAGCAAAGCTTCACACCAGCAAAGACTTCTGGAGCAAAGCTCCAAGGCTTGGGGGGAGCCCCAGAGTCAGGGGAGTGCTGGCACACTGAAGCCAGGACAGTGTCACTCGTGTCACCTGAGCAGGCTCTGCCCTGCCCTCCAGGGTCTGCTCTGCATATGGCAAAGCTCCTGACCTACCAACATCTGTTCAGTTTTTACACAAAGCAAGTCAGGGCTCTGCAAGGCAGTACAACATCTCTGTTGACATTTCAGTCCCTCAGAGAAAAGCTCTCCTTTGGCTTTGTGTCAGCCACCTTTGGCTGTGTCAGAAAATAGTGCATAGCTTGTTCTCTCAAGCAAAGCTGTTTGCCTGTGCAAAGGTTCCCAGCAAACAGACAGGAGGCAGCAGCTGGAGAAAGGAGACCTGGGATCACAGCACACAATCTCACCTTTTATTATTTAGCCACATTTACTGAAAACAGCCTGGCTCTAATCCATCAGTGCAAGAAGACTGCTAATACACTCACCTCATTGGAGAGAGACTTTCCTGCATTTTCTGGGGTTTTATTGTAACAAATGTCAAGGCAAAACAAGAAGGCACTAAGAAGTGTCTCACACAGCCTGAGCTCTTTCCCAACCAGCACTCATCTGATAGTGGATTAAAAAGGACCTTGAAAGCATTCTGTTTTCTCAAGTTCACAACATAGCTTTGTGTGCACACAAGCCACTGCAAGAACAAAGTATGACTTCCACTTTTAATTGTGAAATTAAAATGCTTGTTGTTTTGGAACCAAGTGGCAGCCCGTGTGCCTCAAGACATTTGATAAAGACTGGAAAGAGGGAAATGCATTAGAACATTACACCCAGTCTACCTTCAGCAATGAACCTGCTTCTGCTCCAGAGGTCAATCTGCAGTCTATACAAGCTTTAGAGCTTTAAGGCTGGCTTTTGCAGAACAATACAGTGATCACTGGCGCCATACAAGCTCTCCACAAAAATTTCTCTAGTGCACTCCAATCCTATCACAGTGCCTTCATCCTGTCAACTCAGGGTGCATACAGCTAGGAACACTCCTACCTGGATCACAGCATCCAATGCATTTTTCAGTGGCTGTCTACTTTTACAAGATTTGAGGAGATTTCCTGAACCTCAGAATACTCCTAAATGCACTTAGGCTTGGTACCAAAAGATAAAATACAACCTTCATGTGCCACAGGAAGTTAAACAGTACTGACAACAGCCCAGGGGCCCAGAAATACTACCCAGAGCTTGTTAAATTATGGTATGCCCAAGTAGGCTGCATTTAGCACTACTAAAGACAAAAGTGTTCAACAACTCCTGCTGATATGGCCTGACTGAAACTCTTGTGTCCAAAGTCACCAACTGGTGTACACCTGAATCCATGAAGAGACAGTGTCAGAGAGCCCAGAGGATCATTAGAAGTATCCCTATAACTTCCCAGCACACTATGTTTAGCAGCAGGCAGTGCCTCAAAAGAAAGATACATTTCCTCCCTTCTTTGACCCATGAAAAGGAACCAGCAGAAGTTCTCAAACGTGGAATTAAGATGGCATTGAGATGGGACAAACAAACAAATAGTAATTCAGAAAAAATAGTAATTCAGTCTCCTTTTCAAATCCTTTGGAGAGATCAACAAGTCTCTATATTGTATCTATAACCAGAAACTCAAGCTATGAAGTAGGCAACAAACACAATACTTGCCCCACTGCCTCACAGAGAAGATAAAATCCTATTTTTTTTTATTTTTAGGAACTTAGGGATTTTTTTTAAATCTTATATGACTATACTATTCTAAATTGCAAGGTTTACAGTTCTATCAGCAAAAAGACTCTAACATACGAGTATTTTTCAAGCAGTAGCTGAGCAGGGACCCATCAGATACCTGAGCATTGCTTGTCTGAGCCCTTACAGGCAGCCAGAGAGAATGCACAGATCAATTCAGTTTTGTATCACCTTCCTATTTCCACAATAGCCAGGAAAGTGCTACAGAGTAAAGACTTCAAGAACAGAAAGGAGGTGCTTTCAATACAACATCTAAAGAAGAAAGGTGTGTCCTAGACAAAAACAGAGCTGCTTCAGTAGCTGCAGGGTACCCCATGGTACTAAAAAGAAAATAAACTCAGAACAACTACAAGTCATGAGTAGGAAACATCTTTCAGAAAATAAGACAAATGTAAAAGTTTCACAGCAGTTTCCTCTGAATGCAAGAAAAAAAAATGTTGCAGCTGCTATCATCTCCCTAAATTTTAAGCTTGCTTTTTGTCCAATTATCTGACTTCCTGAGGATCTACATTGTGAACAAAACTTCAAGCAAGTAGAAAGAACATTTGAAGATCCAGGAGTCTGTACATTACAAGTAACTGCAATGGGAAGGCACCATCTCACACCTGGCAGAAGGACACTGTCACCTGCCAAAGGCTTGCTTCATCTGGACATGTGGGTGTTCCCTTCAGTTTTTAAGGCAGTGTCCATATCTTATAAGCCATTGGAACACTTCAAATCACCCTCCTCAACAAACTCAAAGAGGAATCCAGGGAACAAGCAAATGAATAAAAACATCCTCCATTTTCATGTGAAACACTTGGATCGGGTTGGGGCTGAAGTACACACTCCACAGAGAGGAAACTGGAATAATCAATGTGCATGATTCAATCAGTTCAGGAGTTTTCAAATAAATACATGATTATAATCCTCTTCCACCAACGTTAAATTCACCCTGAGGAGGGAACTAGGTACCTGCTAGGACACAGAAATGCTGCCAGTGTAGTGGTGATGGTTGAGAGCTCCCCGTCCCCCCCAGTAAAATAACAGTGTAATAGTGCTCTATTAACAGCCCAAACCAAGGAACCCTGAGCTTTCTGTTCCACAGCTCAGAGAAGAAATCCAAGAGATGAGTTCCTCAGAAATATAAGCCAAGTCCTTGTGGGCAGCAAACATGGACTGATAAACCTAAGGGGAGAGAATGCAGAGGCAGATGGGCAGAGGTAATCAGAAATGACAGAAAGATGAGCAGGGAGAGGGCAAGCAGAGTGCTTGAAGGACAGAGGCAGAAGAGCTGAAATTTCATAGCATACAGGTATTTTAAAAGTTAAATCAACAGCTTTCCAATACCATTATTTAAAAAAATCATTCTGCCTAATATATGCAGGAAGCCAGCTGCTTGCAAAACGACCTTTAAACCCCACATACCATGCCTTATTAGACTAATTCAGAGCTGGAGGTTGGCTGATCCTGAAATCCATTTATACAGGACAAACAGGCATTCAGCAGGGACAAGGAGCGAACACATTGTCAAAATAATTTTGTGTGCATTTCTGCATGCACACTCGGGCTCAACACAACAGAGCAGCACTTTTCCAGCTGCAGAAACAAGGAACACCAGACATTGCAGCACCATCCTAACTCAAGGCTTCTTTTCCTGCTCCCCTTGCATTATAAAGGTAACAAATTTTAATTATAACACGTGTTGTCTTTTTGGACAGCTTCTGTGACTGCAGAGGTCTTTAAGGGCCTTTCATCAACACTTACAGACCCCCAGGAAAGGTCTCTAACCAAAAAAGATTTTACAACCAGAAGAATGCTTCTTGCCAGAGATGGAAGTATCAGCAGCAGAGCTAACTGTGACACTGTATTCAGATGACTAAAACACTATCTTCAACGTGCCTTGCTCCTGTATTTGAAGCACTGGTATCCAGAAAGGTTTTTTCAATTGGCTTGCAAAGGTTTAGCCAGGATTGAGAGCTTTAAATTGTTTTGGAAGCATCACAAATATGTCAGGAAATATCTCCAGACAAGGAGGCCTGTTGGGCAGACAGACAGTGTCACAGAGGGGTGAAAAACACAAGCAATTACTGCAGGCAGAATGCAGAAAGAAACTTTCCCTCCAAGTTTGGATTTTGTAACAGATGAATGCTCCACAGCCTTGGATGAGGGGGCTCTGTGGAAAGAACAAACACCAGCAAGCAGCATCAGGGCAACTTCTGCAAATCTTCCTCCTCCAGCATGCCACAGTTCTGAAAAGATTGGCTTCCCACTAATAGGAGGGCTCACCTGTCACACCCTAACTTTCAAAGCAGGGATGCTTAGAGCTTGCTCAGGAACAACTCTTCCAGTTGAATGGGACCACTGCCACCACAATAACCCCTGCACCCTGCCCACACAGACACATTCAGCTGAGTGGTGAAAGCTTTAAATCCCACTAGTCCTCAAAGTATTCAGCCCCAAAACCTACAACAAAAATACCTGATGGATGGTGTGTGGAGGCTGCAAACTGCACACAGCAGGAAACCATCCTGTCCTGCTATGATCAACAAAGAGCGTAACAAATCTTTGGTTTCCCCAGTTTGTCATGAAGGCTTTGGCACCACTGATAAAATTTCCCAAGTTATAGCCAAGTTGTCAGAGGATGGATCTAACATTAGTACAGAAGTTATGGAAGTCAGGACTACTTTGGAACTTCCTGGGAGTCTGAAAGCACTTGACCACTGACCTTGTGCTTCCAACCAGCAGTTGCTATCGACAGCAATTTTTGTGGATCTGTTTCAATCTAACTTCAGCAGCAAAACACATAGTTTAAAAATTGGAAATAAACTTCTTTCTGCCCAAGACTGCTTGGTCATCAGTCTCCTGGAATTAATCTGAGTAAGAATTTCCACTTCCCACTTGCCAACAGTGCTACAAATCTTTTGTGAAAGAATCTGGCATTAAAACAGCCATATGTATCACCACAGTCTCTCACCCCAAGCAACTATTTTCCATACTAGATAAGCCTGACTGAATACAGGCCACAGTTCTCAGGAAAATGCTGCCTAACACACCATACAGAGACCACAGAACTAAGGAAATATTCCACTAATTTAAGCCTAAAGAAGAATAATTTTTGAAAAGAAAGAAAGAGAATACAAAGAATGAAATTTTGTTACCAAAGTCTAATGAGACTTTTCTGATACACCCACTCAAAGATCTCAGAGCATCAGGTCAGCTAAGATGTCTCATTCCTGACCAGCTAACTCTTATATCATTTTATTGTAAAAAAATTTCAGATTGTTTTTAAACACTTTCAGGCAAACTAGGTTTTAAAACAAGAACATTTTAGAAGTAACAAAATGCCAAATAATTCAACTTCAGAAATTGCAATGTCATACTGACTTCAAGTTGCTTTAAAAATCATCTATAAAATATACATATTTACATTGACTTTACCTGTAAATACATCTGAAACCAGAACCATCAAGCAAGAAATTAGACTCACAAGCAATTATGTGTCACTGTAACAATGTCGAAACCCCCCAAAAAAAACCAGAAAAAAAAAATAAATGCACAGGGGCTGGGTGTTGAACTGTTAGAAAAGACACTATGTATGAGAAGAGAAATGCAGTCAGTAGTCCTCCTTCCAGATCAGGCAATGGATGCAAGAACTTCAGAGGTAAAGATGAAGTAGCATATGGACTTAGTATCACTGAAAGAAGAGCCTTGAAGCACTGCCAAGAGGGTTTTAAATTTATTTCTGTTCATTTTCTTCAAAAATTATAAACTTGAGGAGGTTTGGACTTTATAGGGACTACAAAGAGCAGAGAAAGAATTTGCTCATGTGGGTTAACAAATGCTCACAACACACCAGGCTGTGGGGAACACCAGAGCTTCATGAAGTGCTGAGACACAGAGTAAATAAAGAACTTATGCCTCCAGTTTCATAAATACCAGGTACAGGCAGCAGACATTTCCATTTTAAGTGGGCCAGCATTTACTCTGGAACATGCCTCATATATTAAGATGGTGGTTTATGTCCTTTCAGGCAGCTCTATATTTTTAGTTTATCCACCAGTGAACTCCTGAGGATATGAAGTGTTATGCAGAGACCCAAGACTCACCAGAATCTACAACTGCTGCCTTGAAAATCAAAACAATAACTGCTTCCATCCTTCATAATTAGAAGCAAAATATGGATCCTCTTCACCTTTGCAAATACCAGGTCAGGGTATGCCTGGGTACAGTTAATCCACTGCTCCTCTGTGTTTACAACTAAACAAACAGCAGCTGCTGCAGCTTGCAGCTCTCCCCCAATCCCTTGTGGGGGCCATCTATTGAGTCATAAACTCCTCTGATAGTGTTTTCACCACAGTATTTGCACAAATAAAGGTTGAAAGAGAGAAAGACGTTTTTTTAAAATTATTTCCTTTACAGAGAAGGCAAGACAAACCCTTTCCAGATATGTTCTCTTTGAGCAAGGACTGACTGACAAAGGGAGGCAGGACAGCCATACACCTGGCTGAGCACAGCATCCTCCAGACAGGAAACACACAGATTTATCTGAAACTACAAACCTGAATTCCAGAAAGCTCAAACAACCCTAAAACCTTTCAAGTTAGATATATTGTATTTCAAGCAGCACACCATGTGATAGATCGCCTCAATGAGGCTGCAACAGCCAAGATCTACCTCTGCAGAATCCCAGGGGGAAGAGAAATCCTGCCATTTCTAGAGTACAGATACAGACCTTTCTGTACCTGGTCCAACCTTCCTTCCTCCAGCCACACACACTGACTGCTCCTCTCTATACCAGTAAGTACACAACCTATCTATAAAGTGCTCTGAAGTCCACCAGAATGGAAACATCACTTCATCAAAAGCCTGATAATCCAGAATGATCAGATACCTGCAGTGCAGCCCATGGCATCCAGCTCTGTTTCTCTTAAGCAGAGAGAGATCCAAGTTACAGAAATGAAAGCTCCCAGCAGGTCATGCTTCAGCAGGATCAAGAGTGCTTGAGCAAAACTGCTCCATCAGGACAGGACACTGCAGAAATACCTGCAGCATCCTCTCAGCAAGCTAAATCCCTGCCCACAGATTAGAGACAAACTTCCAGCAGAGTTGTAATGCTTTGCTTTGTGTGCCAAAAGGGAACTGGGCTTTCACAGAGATCACTTGGAAATGTAAACGCAATAAATTGACCACATTCCTTTTTATTACAGTCAAGGGCAAAGCAGAATATAGACGACTCAAGGTTATGTTAAAAGTCTCCCTTCACTGGAATTCAGTCAATCAGTATTTAGCAAGGGCTTGTTTGCACACAGCAGAGTGACTCACAGTAAATGTGTGTGAATTTTCCCTGCACTTTCATTACAAACCCTGAATGTTCACATAGAGAAACTCACCAGTTTATTGCATCGTGATTTCCTTATGCAGACAAGCCCTAAAGCCTTGACAGTGGTAGGTTTACCTTTGCCTGCTATGGATAGCAGATTTGTGAGGAGCTGGACACAGAAGAGGGAGGAAGAGTGTGGGATTATGACAGGCTCCTAGCTCAATGTATACAGCACCTATGACAAGGGAAGACACATGTCTGAGTACATGGCTCCTGATAGCCTGGTTTGGCCAGGAGCTAGTGCACAAAAACTGCACCTTGGTCTTTCTGTCAAAGACAGGCACCTAGAGACAGTAAGAAAACCCCAGAAAAGAAGGAATACATGCTCTTGACTAACAGACATTTTTCTGCACACAGTTGCAGGAAGCAGGTTCTGTTTGAAATCTCAAATCACATTAATATATGGTCACCTGAGACCTCATTTTCCAAGTGGCAGCTGGTTGGAGATTCCCTGGTTAACCATCAATTACATAACAAAGTAACCAACTAAAATTTGCCTTCAATTCAGATTTGCCTGTTGGTGTGAACAGAATGCAAGGGCAGCAGAATGGGTCACAAATACTCTGAAAAGCTTGCATGTGAGTGCATATTTGCACAGGGGAGGGAAGCAATTCACTAATAGGACTCAGACTTTTTAAAACAAAATCATTTGTTTTCCCCTTCCATCTGGACCCAAACTAAGAAATTACACAGATTTACACTGCCCACTCTCTTTTTCCTTCCACACCCCCTTCTCATTGGCACAAGATAAAACCTTGGGGAAACAGCAGCAGCAATTTTCAATTCTCATTATCTAACAGCAGCAGTAGTTCTTGGTGAAACTTGCAGTCAATAAACTACAGGCAATTTTGAAAGACACAATGGGAACTGCCCCTCCTACAGATGTCCCATTATCCCAGTTTTTATTAGATTTAAAGCCAGCGATTTTTATGCTGTAGCTCAAGTTCTGCAGAGCTGTGGAAACAGACCACCAGAAAAGATAAAACACTCCTAAATTAAACAGGAGCTATCACAGTAACACCCTCTAAAGTCAGAGAACTTCCACATAAGCAAACCATGGGATGCAGCAAGCAGCAAGGTGCCTAAAGGGGTTGATGCTGCTGCACAGAGTCAATGGTGATGTGCCCAAAACTCAATATTCAGGATGGTATCAATGGAAAAGCTCACAAGCAGGTTAGGCAGGGCAACTTGAAAGCATACTGGCTACAAAGGCAGACAACCAGAGCAGGATCCTGCTCCCATAACCATGAGCATCCCAGAACAGGCACCAACTCTGCAGTCTATGCTCTGGATGTACCTCCCAAGAGGCAGAGGGAAATACTCATCTGTGGCTGGCAATTCAGTTGGCCTGTTTCAGATGAATTTTTAGAATCAAATGCATCATACTCTACATACGCCTATTTCTCTCTGTTGACTACAAGAGATGGCCCAAAAGCCAGAAAACACACAAAACAGGTAACAACAGCTATATCTCCACCATGCACCACAACAAAGTAACCTGTTCCAGGAAGAGGGGCTGTACAGGATAGCAGTAGAAAATAAAATTTTAAAACTCATTGAATGATTACCTGATATATTTGTTCATGGGCAGAAATAACTGAGGGTGTATCTCAGCTCCTGGTTCAGAAATGTGCACAACAGGCAAAGTGAAATGGGTGTCCAAAGGAACAGGTCTTAAACAAACACAGTAAGGGGGAAGAGACAAAGAATTATTCTCATCCACTGCAAGCTGTAATTTTCAGTCTAGAAATCTAGAGCTTGCTTTCTCTGAATCTAATGTATACCATGCCCTGAAGACATTTTTACCAGCCATCAAAAGGAACTTGCAGAGAACCAGATGCTTCATTAAAGAATATTCAGCAAGCCTTATAAAATCTTTAGTAAAAAGCAGAAGAACAAATCACCACCATGCAAGTGAGCTGAAGTCACACATCCAGCTTTGATTACATTTTCTCCTGCATTGGAAAACAAATTGTGTTTTTTTAAAAAAAGTAAAATACACTCAAGAAATTAAGATAGTCTGGCCTTTCTTTCCCACATTCCTCCAACCTGAATTTCCTGAAAGAGGAATGCGTGAGACAAAGCCATTTGGTATAATGCTAATTTAAACTTAGAGAAAAATAACAGCTTAAAAAAGGGAAGGGAGGAGGGAGTTTTAATCCTACAAGATAAAACAACAGCTTGTGATTGCTACATGTATCTCAGGAGTCAGAAGAGTCAGTAAGAGCAGTGAGGCAAATTGTCAGGGCTTGAGCTCTCCTGGGACAAAAGGAAACTGCAGAAGACATATTGCCTTACAAAAGTTGTATTTGAATTTACACTTGCAGAAGTACAAAGTACCTCTACTGTCTGTCTGTCTCTAGCTGCAAGGTGTTAGTTACCTATTCCTTAGTCTCTCAAGTCCCTTATTAAAACATAGCAAGATTTTCTGCCACATTGTCATCATCCACAACAAATTCATGTCCTATGCCCTTCCCCTTGCAGGTAGTTTCTAATAATAGTGGGGAAAAAATCCTAGAGTTCATTGAAGACTCTGGGAACGAAGACAACCAGACAACCCTCAGTTTTTAGTATATAAAGAAAACCTACAAAAACCTCCACCAAATCCAAAAAAGATCCAAGTTACTAGGATCTTTCACTGCCCTCTGCTGTTACCAGTCATTTAGCTTCCAATTTACTCTTTAATAATGTTGGGCTGGGGCTTGGGGCTGGCAGCATCCCAGCCCCTTTCTCAGGCGGGTTGGAGCCGCAGCTTGCAAATATGCTGAAGTTTAATGCAATCTGTCTTCCTTGGTAATCACATTCCACCCGCACTGCATGCAATAAAGATGTATTGGTAAATGCATTTGCTAAAGATATACTCCACTGAAAAGGCTACAAGCCTGATTTAGAGGAGGCAAGGAGGATAACAGAGGCTGGCAAGAGATGCACCAGTGCACTGCACACAGCAACCAGGGGCAAGGATTGTGCAGCAGCAGCACAGGCACCACTTTAAAGCTGGGGAAGAAAAAGAAACCACATGTTTTGGGAACTGGGGACTTTAGAGATATCAGAGAAAAGCCCTTTCCCTGGCAGCTTTAACCTTGCTGATTTGCAGACATACAAAGACCTTCTTTGTAAACAGGAAGGAAAAAAATTCCACTAGGACTAGCAACAACATTTGGTCTAATATATCCTGACAATTTTCCCATCTCCTTCTGTTGGGCTTCTTCTGGGAGCCGGCTGGCAGCTTGTTTCATGTTATACTTAAATCAGGCACACAGCTTCCCCTCACAATGCTAATGCAGAGAAAGCCTGCTTCCATGAAATAGCCACCTCTCCCCCACCCTTTGCTTTAGCAATCCCATGAGAGAAGTCTCAATTTTCTATTACCATCCTTTTCCCTACATCCTCTCTACTATGTTCTCATCTCCTTTTGGAGAATTTGCTACTGTTGAAAAACCCCAAAAAACAAAACAGAGAAGTCTGCCCTTGAGGGACACCTGACCCACCGAATTCTCACATGGCCCAGGACCATACCCTAGCTGTAATGTCCAAATACTTCATTTTCTTTTCCCCTTCACTTGTTTCAATAGCCAGAAATTCTTCCAAGGTACTGAGCAGCCACTGTCCTTAGGCATCAACAGAGCCTACTGGGACTCTGCAGTTCAGAAGGAAGAACCATAAGACTTCCTGGCCTCCCACACAAGAGGAAGAGTTTTTAGGAGCGTGGAATTTTCTTAACAGACAGCAGTTTTGCCCAGCACAGAACCTTTCACCATGCAGCAATGAAAAGAAGCAAGACCTCCAACTGCAAAGTCCCATAACAGGAGATGTCCAGAGCTTGTCAAAAATGTTGCAAACATTGCCAAAATGGTTTTACTTACTGCTTGCAGTTTACAACATCCAAGGTGGTAAAACTAGGGAAAATCACTGACTGACTTTGAAACCTGGGAGCATTGGTTCTAATGTTGTGGTGGCAGCTCAGTACGACAGGACCCACTGACAGGAATGAAGCTGGGACATACCACAGTGTGACTGGGCAGTTGGGACATACCACAGTGTGACTGGGCAGTTGGGACATACCACAGTGTGACTGGGCAGTGTGCAATCAATGTGGGAAAATAGATTCCAAGGAAGATTTGTCTCCTATGACGATTGCAATTTGACTAACAGATACCACAGCCCTCAAAAACACTTCTCAGAAGAAAGCACCATGCAAAACAAGACAGCAAAGCCAGCCAGCACAACAGAGAAGTTTTTGTTACCTTCTGAGCTGCACTAACACAGCGCTGATATTCCTTCGCCAGCTCCGAGCAATTGAGCACTGCACTTTTGTTTTCTCGGAAGCACTTCAGAATTTCAGACTGCAGGTTTACACAGACAGGATCAGCATTTCTCTTCCTGCAGGGAAAACAAGCACAGAATGGTGTGTAAAGAGGAGTTTTCAACCACTTACTACCACTTGGCTAGCAATACACATATTAATTTTATGCTGGAGTCATGTAGTCCTAATAGAGGAACTGGTGGGAGTAGCAATCACCAAAAGGGGTGAAATGACCAATAGTGTCTTTCAGCTGAAAAATCCAGGGTACTCAGCAGAAAGAAGAAACATGATCTTTCTCAGTTGGCATAGAAGGCTGTTTCACCCTTATATAAAACATCATCTCTCCTCTGCAGTCAGGAGGAAAAAAATCCCCAAGTCCAAGAGTTTCAACAATTTTCTCAACTCACACTGGGAATCTTTGGCAGAACTCAAGAATCCTGGCTGGGCCTGCACTAGATCTGTAACAGTTTGACAAGGAACTGAACAGACTTGTTGAATAAGCCACCTCCATCTATTGAATTCTCATCTATTTAAACACTACAAGAAATCCAGCATGGTTGGAAGCACTGCAATTCTCCTAGTGACTAGAAAAAAAGCCAGAATAATAGCAAGACCAGATATCTGTTTCTTTGTATTTCTGCATAAATTAGTACTCATACTCTGTAAATGGCATTGACAGCTACCCAAGAACAATTAAGGATGATGTTCTTTTACTCTAATGTGCATGTGTACATATGGCACATCATCAGCAACAGTACCAATAAAGGGGAAGGTCGTTGTAAAACAATCCCAGCAACAATGGCACAAACACAGTAACAACAGTGACATCAGCTGCACAGACAGGCAGACACAAATTGCAGGCATCCACAGCACCATGGCTGTGGGATGTTTTACCAGAGAATAAGAGAACATATGTTTAGGTGAAGCAATCCTCAGATGTCATCTCCTAAATCATAAATCCATTTAATTCCTTGCATTTCCTGTCCCAATATGCTTAGAGATCTGTGCTCAAATATCAAACACACCTCTTCCTTCCAAAGCTCTGGATGCTAAAGGCAGATATTACTGCCATCCTATGATGTATTCATTTCCACAGTAACAACAAGCATTCATTCAGCAAAAGGGCTTCAGAGCAAGGCAGAGAGAAGGAAAATACGACCTGTCCCTGGGCATGTCACAGTCCCTCAGGTGGAGCAGATTTCTAAGAAACAGGAAACCTTAAACCAAGATCTTCTAAAAGCTTTTGGAGAGTTCAGATACGAGTTTCCAAATCATGCACATCTGTGTAAGGTGCTCAGGAAAGTGGAAGGACCAAAAGAAGAACAATTTTGTCTCTTCTCTATCAGCAACCTGGGTGCACTCTCACAGTAATTTGATTGAGATACACTCTAATTGATACTTCCACAGTCCTCAGTCTTAGTGCCAACATGCATGGACAGAGTAGGAATTTATCAGTAGGACAGCCACACTCTACAACACCAAGATTTGGATCAGAAACCAAAGATACTACACAGACTTCTTTTTCTACCTCTTCACTAATCTTACAGCTTTTAGAAGAAACCTATTCCATGCACAGTCCCTAAGGGTTAGTGTTCATTTCTAATTTCTATGTTATATAGCAAATCACCTTTAAAGCCTCGAAAATCCATATTCTAAAAAAAAATCTTCAAATTTTGGGATAGAAAAGAACCCAGAGAGAGCTTCAGAAACTCATAATGTTGGCATTTTGCTTTGTCACTAACTTTAATATCACTCTAATCAAATCAGTGAGACTGTGGAAATGATACCAAACAATACCAGGTCAGGAAATACCACCAAATCCCTCAATTCATTGAAAAAGTTAAGACTTTTAAAATTAGTTTTTTTAAACTCAGTGATGTTAAACTGAAGGGCATTTTGTAATTTTCATATAGAAACCTGGAAGAGCTAAAAGGTACAGCATACCACAAACCAGTTTGTGCTCCTCTGAACTGAACAACATGGTACAAACATCTCACAAATAGTTAGAGGTTGTCATTGTCAGCAGGGAGAGCTACAGGAATTGTGTTTTGCTTTAGACCACTGTCCTTCCTATGGCATCAGTCTTCACTGCCTGGAATAAAAATGAAGTTAGGACCCATCCGTGGGCTCAGAGAGTGCTGCAAAGTCTGTGGTCCTCTTCCTTAACAGACCCCTTGGTGCTCAGCCCACAGGGCTGTTTAAAAGCCACACAGTGGTGAGCAAGAAGCCACAAAAAAAGAGCATTGTTGCCTAAAGCCTACCAGAGGCAGGGGATCAATCAGCACAGAGCAGTATGCATTGCCCAGCAAGCATTTAAACCAGCATTCCTACACACCACTTCCCACAACACAGGGAGAATTTATTTGGTACTGTGTACCCAAAATCATAACAACATTATTCTCCTTTATTTCTTCAAAATAAAACCACAAGCTGTGGTTATGCATCAATTGCACCAGTTTCTCAAAACAGATTTAGAGACGCTAATCAACAAATTGCCAAGTTGGTTTAGGCAATTATGTATACAAGTTACTGCAGAATCTGGGAGTACACAAGTTATCTACATCCAGCAGATCAGTTCTGGTACCCATCTGGACTGGAAAGAGGTACCTTAAGTGCTCTGGTGAACCAAGCTGCCTGAGATGCCTTCCTCCCTGCTCAGCAATCACAATGCCAGCCCAGTCTGAATCAAGGGAGGCCACTCTCCTGCTCACACTAAATCTCAGCTTCAGGTTGCAACATTTCCACACTGGGGGAACTGCAGCCCTATACACACACAACAGGTGTCTGGCTTTCCTCACACATATCTGAGACAAAAAGGAACTAAACCAGCAGCATCCAACTACAAACACGTCTGGAGAATGCAATGACATTGTGGGTTGAGTTCCAAAGGAGGTGGATTTTCATCAGCTATCTCCCTTCACCCTTAGCCTAGATCAATCTTCAGAAAAACTCATCTTCTGGACACACAACCACACTGCTCCTGAGGTGTCAGTGAGGGTTTTTACTATTATTTCTCATGTGAGAGAGAAGGAAATGATGGAAAAGCGATGAGGTTTGCATATACAGCTAGCAGAAGACTTGTATGCTTTGACCTTTCTCCTAAAGTGGGTCAAAGTTATAAGCATATGTCAACACCAAATGAGGTAGACAGTCAGCCTCTGTCTAAAATAATGTTGCAACTGCTACAACTATTATCAAAACAGGTGTAAGAGGCTCATTTACAGCAGCTGGAAAAAGGCAGGAGAGAAAGGCTCAGCTGGGAAGTGATAGTACAGTATCTGCAGATGGAAGTACAGAAGACAAGCTCTGACAATACCCTGGAAAAAAATACATGCAGGACATACAGAATTATGAAAGATTAAATCAGTAACACACACTCATCTGTTTAAAGGAGGAGGAAAGGAGAAAGGATGACAGGTTGGAAAAAGGAAAATATGGATTTAGAAATAAAATTCATTAGCAGTGCCTCCCCTATCACAGAGAGGAAAGAAACCTTTGCCTTGTCTCTGTGCAATGGGCAGGAAGGCTACATACACATGAAATCCATGATTTCAGAACTTCCTCTCCCCTCCCACAGAGAGATTTAAAGCAGGTCTTTGGAAAAGAAGGGAGAGGTTTTCTTAAAATGAAACAAAAGGGCATCCTTCTCTCTACTATCCCTTGAGGTAAGACAGAATGAGCACAATCTTGCTGCATTTTGACACCAAGAGTTACCAAACCTTTTCTATCACTGCATATTCCCTTTACTTTATTTAATAAATGAAATCTCATCAACTTATCCTTCTTCTATTATCACTGCTGACATCAATCTGATAATATTGGCTTGGCGTGGAATCGTGCTATTATATGTCCTCTTGATATTTAATTTAAGAGAAACGTCTGCAGTGGGGTGAATATGTGAAGCAAGCTTTTTATTACTGGCAGCAGTAAGGACGCTGGGAGTGAATTAGACATTCATCTTAGTCAGGGCCAATCTAGTGGCTCAGAAGAGGTTTTCTTCTTAACCCTCTCCTAACTGTTCAATAGCAGCAGGTAACAGCTGCTTCAGTCAATAACTGCATTCATTTATCTTGGCAAATTCATTCCTACATGGATATAAACCCCATGAAGAAGTATGAAGTGTCTGGGAGGTTAAAGCAAGGTTCTTTGAGAATTTCTGTCATAAGCACTGCACTAGTAAGAAAAGTGCTGGTCTAAATGACCATCAGTTAATCAAGAAGCAACACAATTTCCGAAGACAAACACCCAAACTCACTGCAAAAAGCAATTAAGGCTGTATCATCAGGATACAGACCCAGAGACAGAAGGTTTCAAACACAGCACTATGGCTACTACTTAGATACTGCTGACAGGTTCCCTTTTTGAAAGAATTACAGACTCAGTATTGGAAAGCAAGGGAAAGCTGAAGAGGTCTATGCATTTGCTGGTCCTTCCACCCAGCTGAAGATCAGACTGCCCAAGCAGAGATACAACTTATATTCGTTAGGAACTGGCAGCTCTTTAGCCCAGTGCAAAATCAGTAACTCCACAGTGAGTAACACACCATCACTTGGCTTTACTGGGAAGAACAGCAATTCCAGATGGAGTTAAGAGCAAGATCTTCTTTTTTCATTTGACTCTGGGAAACCATTCAAGTTGAACAAAAAACTCAAGACAGAGGCTGATGGTTTCTAAACTCAGACACTTCAATACCTCTGCTCAGAGACTGATAAACAAAGACATGCAGGGTCCCTCACATAAGCCAACTTAAAAGTAGCTGGCTCCAGCACACAGCTGCAAGTAGCAACCTAAATTGGTCAGCAACCTGGAATTTCTTGTGGGCTACAAAATCCAACGACTGGGTTAGCTGCTTTCTGCTGCATTATTTGACTAAGACCAGTGTCTGAACCAGCTTGAGCAAACCACATTAGTCACCACTGTCACTACAGCACAGACACCAGCAATGAGATGCACGGGCAGCATTGCCAGTAAATCCCAGGGCACACAGCAGCAGTTTGTGCATGTTGGGAAGGAATCAGACACATGGTATAGCTGCTTAGCATGTTCCTATACCCAGGGTCCATTACACACGTTTCAGACTAAGCTCAGTGATGCTTTGATCACATAAATGTGGTGTGCTGCCAAGCTGCACTGTACATATATAAAACCCAATAGGTGGTTAACTGACCTGTAAAACTGCATCCTCCCTTGGGTAGCAATTGGCTCTGATGGTTTCTCTAACATGTCAGAAAAAAAGACTCTGGACAGATGCAATACACAGCACATAGAAAGGTTTCATTCTACCTCATTATTGCATCCTTGACTTTTACAGCAGAAAATTAAACACAATTGAAGCATTTCATTTACATATAACAAACTCATCAGCACAGAACAAACAGCCAGGTAAGCTAACTTTCAGCATAGGCTGCAGAACTCTGCACTATCACAAAGCAAACACTGTGCCCTCACTACAAGCCATGGGATTCCCTGATTCTGCACATCAGCTTGATAATGTGGTTTGAAAGGAAGAGCTAAGAGCTGTATTGCATCTGCATGGCAAGGGAAATGAGAGATGGAAGAACCTTAATAGATTATCCAAATGTCTACTAAAAAAATCAGTAATGTTTAAGCTGCATAACCTAGCACACTGTAAACAAACTGTATGTCTCAGGAGGCTAAAAGAATATGATCAGGAAGGAAGTATTTCTGATCAGCCTCAAGTATTCAAAACACTGCTCATCAGGCTTTGCCACTGATCCAGGTGAAATAGAAAGCTTGCAGAAGCAACATACTGTTTAGAGCAAGATGGGGCAGACTAAAAGAAAAGGTGAAACCTCATGACAATTTTCAGAAGAACAGGGATGCTACCTCCAAATTTCAGCTGAAGCTGCTGTATTCCTGTATAAATCCTTCTCACATGCCTTGTCACACTGTCAGCAGCACACTCCTGCACACCTGCTGTATTTCTCCTCTCTTTCTCCCCCTTGACAGCTGCATTTCAATAACAGGTCACCTGACTCTATTTTTCCATACATTGTTCATGGAGTGTCAAATGAATGAATATTTTAAAGTACTGTGAGTTTCTGGGTGACTCTGTGATCCTACAAAATTTGTCACTCAAGTACTTCCCAATCTCAATTTCTGTTTTGACAGCTTGTTTGAAACTGCCACCAAATTCCCCACTGGAGTTCATGCACTCACTGCACCCTTGTTGTTCCCAGGACAGATACCTCCTTTCCTTCCCATCACAGATACACAGAAACTGTTCTGAAATCATCTTCTGTGTAAGTAATCAGATTCTATCACTGAGAGCAAAACTTACCACAAAAGTCCAAGTCTCAAGTGTCAGCCACTTGTTTTGTCACTGTACTGCATTTGGGAGAAACAGCCTGCCCCAACCACATTTCATTCATCAAATGAAAAAAAAACCAAAAACCCCAAATTCTAAAACATACAGATTGATGTCAAAAGTGACTAAAATCTGGCAGTTTTCAGTAACAACCCTTACTTTTGGAAATCAACAATTTCTTCATTTCATTTTCATGAAATTGATGCAAAGAGATTGTGTGACCCATGCAATGCAGGTTCCAGCTCTCCATCTGACTTACTCCAGTGTACCACAAACTTCCCTGTCCTCCTACATGGTTTATCCTCACACACAAGTGATCATTTCCCAGTTGATCATGGCTCATCCTGAAAGACTCTGACTTATACTTCATTGTGTTTTGCCAAGTGCAGCTTCAACCAGATTTAACTGGTTTCCTTAGACCACATAAGCTGTGAGCAATGGGGTTATGGTGGCAGGCTGTGGGTCTCTGGGGGAGCAGAAGGGTAGCAATAAGCAAAAACTGTACCAAACCATATAAAATAAAATTTTCCTTATCCTACTGAACCTGCAATGCAATAACTAATCACCCCTATTAGCATTTTGCATGGCAGATGGCAAGTGGCTTAGAATAATAAGAGACTTTTTCCCACAAGTGGATAATTCCAACATACATTTGGATGTAAATTCTTTACTGATTATGATGGTAGAATACTGAGCTATGAGAAACTGTCAGCTTGGAAGATAAAAGGAAAACTACTGCCTCTTCCTTCACTTGCCAAGAGATACAGAAGTTAACAGAACTGGATCTCCTGCCCACAAAGCCATGCACCATTTTTTCCCAAAGATGCCAAGCTACTAAAAGTTGACTAGCAAAGATGAAGAGCCTAAAGTTAGCAGCAAAACAGTCTCTGGAAGCCAAGCAGGAATGAGTCAGAATCTTGTTGCTGGAAGGAGTTCTCTGAATCAGAAAGGAAGCTGGCTCAGCTCCCACAAGGCAGAAAAGCAATATAGCAAGCAATAACTGAATCTGAAAACAACACACAGCCCAACAAGTGACCCGAATAGGGATTTTCTTTCTCCAGATAAAAACATCATCTAAAAACTGGTTAAGATCTCAGGTCAGAAAGGGAAGGCATGCAGTCTGTAGAAGATACACAGCACAAGCCCTAAGAATATATGGGTTGTGACTGTGCTATAATGTCTGGGAATTAGTTGGGGAACTGTTGGTCTATTAAATACCTTCCCAGAAAGTTTTCTAAATGAGGGACAGCAGGTTCAGTAAATTACCCCTATGTGAGATGATCTTATAATAATGTCACACTGCAAATGAAATGTTCTTTTTTCTAAAAGAAAACTCTGAATATCCATCTGAACAGCAGTTACTTTTCCAAAATGCCACTGAGCACTGCACTAAGTTCCTATAGTTTACTTCATACTACATAAAGGGATGGACAAAAGTATGAGTCCATTGGTATATTCTGCACTGACAGAGTGGCATATCCTGATAAAGATGCCAAAACAAACTTAGAGAGGAGATCGAAGCAGCTGGGGTTAATGTTCAGGTGGGGTCTGAAGCTAAACATACACTCTTTTAAAAAAATCCCCTTGCTTCTGCCCACATTCTCTAACCCTTAAAACCACAGTGTCTCCTTTTACCCAGCTGTGCAATTCTGAATACTGACTCAGCAAAGATCCCCATTAAGCAGCTACTTATCCCTCAGAGAACATCAATAATGGTGCTTTCAAAGCAAGCACACACTAAAAGTCTTGAAAGTCCATTTTTGGGGAGAGGTTGGGTGTAAACTCAAGAAGTCTGCAGAAAAAAAACTTTATAGAAAACGATTTAGATAACATGGTACTAAGTCTGGAGAAGAGCACATGAAGCCTCTCAGGTGATGTGAGCCTGTGCCTCCTGATGCTGCTCCAGGTGTGCTGCTGGTGGCCCTTGCAGTCAGCACAACACTCACCAGCTCTCTGCAAGGAAATAATATTCATCCCTGAACAAGTGCTCCTGCCTTCCAAATATCAGTTTTTTGGGTCAAATTAGTTTGAATTGTAGTTGGTATGGTATGTATATGTCCCAGACACGCAAGCAAGAGCCACTGCCAGGACTAACAAGTACAAGTACAGAAAGAACCAAACCCAGCAGGTTTCACTCAGTTCTCTGAGTATCCCATAGCCTAGAAACCCATTTTAACAGAGTAACTTCATGAATGATCAAAATCACACAAACAAATAAATACTAAATTACAATTTTTGGTTTGATGGCAGAGATGGTTTTTCTCTTCTGTGAGGGAGAAAAGGACTTCAAACACTCATCAGTCCTGCATAAACACCACCAACTTCTTCTGTGCAGATACATCACCATGATGCAGGGTGTCCACAGCAGTCCTGCCACAGTCCTTATTTCCTCAGAAGATAAAAATATAGGAGCTCATAACAAACTATTCCCTCAAATTTCCCCCAGTGGTACTTGCCTTTGGTGTCTTTTAGCATCCCTCCAAGACTTCAGGGAGAGACTGATTCAACAGTAAGGACACAGCGTGTGTAATCCAGAATCAGGAATACAATTACTGTTCAAAATAGCAACACTGCCCTTGAAATCAGTTGCAACTGAATTAATGACCAGATTGTTAGAGTGTTACCTCAACTTTGCCTCAGGCTGCTAATTACCAAACAAGTCATTAATTCACTGGTAACAAGTGGTTTCTCAGGCACTATTGCTTCTGACATCTTTAATTCACCACTCTTTCTGGAAAGTTTCCCCAGACAACTTTAACCTCAGTCCTTTACAGACCAGTCCCATGCCATTACCACCAGCACACTACACCACACACACACTGAAGACAGAGGCAGAAAAACACAGCAGGAATAGGCTAAGCTGGGCCATTAATTTAGATTCATGACACCAATTCAAGCCAAGGGGAGGGGAAGGCCAAAGGCACAAAAAGTTCTGGATTTTGGAGTGGATCTGCTGTTATTTGTAAATACACAATAAGATACTATGAAACCTGGAGAAACCTTGCTTTTACCATGGTACACGTTGGAATATGCAATTCCCAATGTGAGGGCAGAGATCTGCTTTTATTTTCACTGTATTCTCCAAAATAAAGAGCTGTGAACTGAAATATTTCACATCTTCTGATGCACAAAGTATGACTGAGGTTTGTTTTAACAGCTGCACAAATATCCATGCTTTTGAAAACAATCTGGATTTGGCCTGCCAACAAACCCTGATCTAAGGGCTTTATAAAGGCAACATTACTACAGAAAACAAGTGCTTTTCGTGTAAAAATCGATAGCAACAGAAACATCCCTAACAGACTACACAGAGTTTTTGGCACCTCTTCCTTTGCCAGTCGAGTCCTTGCTATTCAGATCTTATTTTATAAATGTCCAAGTTCTACCAACGTAGCAGTGAAGAAATGTTCCTGCAGTTGTGAAGAGACACCAGTTTTTCAGCACTAACAGAACTGCAATCTCAGTTCATTGGACTCATCTCTCATCACGCATGAGAGGAAACACAATACTGTGAACATTAGATTGAATGTTACTCATTTTACTAACCGGCCAAAACAAAAATCTTATTTAGAAGCAGCATCTTAATAAGCCCCAAGAAGTGAACTTCAGAAAGAAGATTCAAAGCACACAATATAATAAATTTTCAAGATTTAAAATTTGGTTCAGAAAAAGAGTAATCTGGGCCAATTGGAAAATTTATGCAAATTCACTGCAAATATTCAACTTCTGTTTCCACATACCATATTCCTAAAGCATAGGGGAATATATGTTGCTAGGAAATCAATGCACTGGTACAAGCAGTGCTTAACAATAGCCCTTCCAGAATTCATAAGGAAAATGTTTACATGCTAAGGTAATGAGTGAATAACTTCGTGAAGCAGAACTGAAAATGATCAGAAACTTTTTCTTTCAGTAAAATGCACACCATGTAAAATGAGACAAAGTCAAAATTCACCCACATACTTTTACCCTCGTCTGAAATAACTTTGAGGAAACTCAAGCTTTATAATCTCTTAAAGAATATTTTAATTTCCTACTAAGAGCAACTTTATAAAAGTGAGAAACAGAAAAGCTTTGACTAATAACCTATCTCTTTATTTAAAGATTATGAAACAGACTCAGTGCAGACAGAAGAGGGAACAAGTAGCACAAACCAAGCACCAAGGGAAGAACAGGACTGGGACGAAATCAAATAATTTTGGTGAAGGTATCATCATTGCAGGGCACAAAAGCACTATGTTGAGGTAAGGCTATGGATGAGCTTTCAGCAATAATCAATCTCTTATTCCTGAAAACTCTTAAATCCCTGTTGGAGAGACTCTTAATTTCAACACTAAATTAATCATTTATCTAATCTAATGATAGGAGAAATCCCACAGCAATTTGTTTGAAAACTATGATGTCTTTACCCTTGTCCTTTGGCTTCACAGCTGTCCATATAATAACTGTTTCAGACCTTGGTTCCTGGGTAGAGTCCAGGCCAAAGCCTCATAGTAGACTTCAGGATTAACAAACCCAAGTATCACCACGTAACTATTTTATAAACTTTCCGGATCTATAGAAAGAAACAAAAAAGGTGGTTTCCCTAGGTTCCAGTTAAACTTGCTATTCTGAGGGGCCATCTGCCCCACAAAATCTTGTGCAATTCAATAAAAGTTTCATTGCCATGAGTACCAAAAGCAAACCATTCATTCCCTGTTGCCAGCAGACAATCCATCTCTGAACTTTCTTCCCTTACCCTCAACTGAGTCAGTTGTTTCCTGCTCCACATTCAGCCAGGAGGAGACTTACTACTTGCTGGTTTTTCTAACATAACCACCTTAAATACTCATGTCCATAAAGCTTAAAGATCTGAGGACCATTAAATGATACTCTTACATAGTAAATTCTAAATGAAGTAAATCTCTTTGGCAGTTTCTCCTGTGGAAAGCTGCCTTGGACTCACGGCTGATCTCCACCAGGATAAAATACTGCCATCCTTTATGCATTCCTTGATAACAGCACAAAGTACATGCAGTCCTCTCAGCACAACATGCAAAGCAACAGTCCTCAGTAAGCAGCTTCAGAAACAGTTCTGAAAACTATAGGGAGATCTCAGAGGGAAACTCAGCTTCAGAACAATTTTATCTTTTAACAGCTTCCTAATCCCCTCACCCAACTCCTGCAGCTTTACCTTTTGGAGTCACACCCCCACCCAAGCCAATTCTTGCATCCAAAAGTAACAACTACAAAAATTATATATTTTTTTAAAATAAGTCGACCTTCACAAAAGAAAATAAATCACAAAAAAACCAACCAACAACAACAACAAAAAAAACCCCAACCCAGCATTTTTGAGGATAAATCTAGAGTGCTGCACTAAGCCATAACCTCTTTACTGATGTTTTTTTATTTCCCCTTAACAGATTCAGGGACTGTAATAACATTTAATCCTCAGAAGCTAATCTAAATGTAACACTCAAAAGAAGACAAAGACAACGCAACAGAAAGAAAATTTGGCCACTGCCTTTTGGGAGTGCTGCTTTATCCCTGGAGCGAGTGCATTAATAGAGCTTGGAATGAAATGCCATTTTATTCTCTGTAGCAGGGAGGGGATTAGCAAGTTGTCTTCTCTAAACCCAGTCTGAGTCATGGCTCTATGAACACTGAGAAAAGGATGTGGAACGAAGGGAAGGGTGGGGAGTACTGGCTTTTTATTTACACGCCGCTTCCTTTGTGGGTGGCTACTGATGTGCGCAGTTTGCTAAACAGGGAAAGAAGGCAGGGGGAAGTTCTAGATCCCCTGACTTTAATTCTGTTGGTTAACAAATGAGAAAAATAATAATGCACCAATTATAACAACATAGTTGAGACAATATGTCCGTGGCAACTGTCCAATTCATCACAGCATGCAAGCAACAAGGGCAAGTTGCTTAAGGTGCTGAAAGCTGTGCACAGTGGTGTCTTGTTGCTAAGAATTTTTGGGAAGAAATAAAACAGGTTGGACAGAGCCCAGAACAAAGGAAAAGGAGACACTCTGAGAGGAGGTATGTGCAGATGAGAGTAGGTTGGCTTCAGGTGAAGAGATGAGGAACAAAGTCCATTGCACAAGTCAGGCCATGCAGGCATTAAACCTTGAAGTGGAAAGCAAGAGCTAATGACTGTGTCAGTGATTTAAATTGAAGCTCAGCACTAAGAACTTCACCTCTGTTTATAGACAAAGGGAGATAGGAAGGTCTGCTTGCCTTCCTCGCAGGCATGCTGTGAAGGGTCACTGGTGGAAAGGTGTACAATATTCCTAAATCCTGCAATGCTTGAAAATCACTAAGGAGTGGAAACAGTCCGTGGAATGCTTGACCACTTGTGCAGAGCTGTAAGTGTTGATAAAAGAATTACAAAAGTCATTAAATGCCAAGAAAACACTGGGGTTTTGTTTCAGACATTTCTTCTCTTTGCTTCAACACAGACTCTGAAAAACAGAGCCCCAGCCCTATTTCCCTTTTCCTCCATCAGCTCTGCTGATACCCAGTGGCAGAGGAGAACAAATGCAGAGTAGATTGGTCTCACAAGGCTCAAGTGCCAGGGGTGGATCTTCACAGTCTCGCAGGGACAACCTAAGCTCGGGAAGAGACACTATGGTGAAGGATATGGACTCTCTGCAGGTGGAGAAAATGCCACTCCTGGTTTCCTTCCCTTAAGGAGATACCATAATCCAGCACCAGAAACAGGCAGACCTGTACTTCATTCATACTTTGGCTAATATTCCATTTCACATAATTTAGCTCTGCATAAATCAGTCTAACCTATCTTAGCACCTACTGTGCTTATATATGTTCAATGTGAAAGTGCAAATCAGGATGAACTGACTATTCTTTCCACTGAAATTACAGGATCTTGTAGGCTATTACCATAAACAAGCTGCAGAAAGACTTGAATGCAGGATACCTAACAAGAGAACTTCACAACACACAGACTTCAAGTCCTACCAATTGAGCATGGATGCCAGTGTAGGAAGGAACCCGACCCTGTCCCATGACCCAGGTGTGAGGCACAAGAACACTTTAGGAGTGTTTTTACAGTGTGCTGTACACAAAGCAGCAATCTGAAAAAGGTCACTGCATGCTGATGGAAATGACACACTGCAGGCTGATGGGGGAAAGCAATGATTCTTTCTGCATGTACAATTATCAAAGGGCATTATCAGTCCCAGATCACCAACTCTAACACTCAGCTCGGTGGAATCCTGACTACTGCTGGCAATTCCATCTAGAATGCATGATATTCAACTTCACACTCAGTTTCACTCTTGCCACTCATCTTGTCTCTTTCCTAGACACCACCAGTCATGTTATTTTTTCACACAAAATTCACATTAGGGTACGCGTCTCTTTTTGCTGCAAAGAAGACAGCCCAAGGAATCTGTCTTGTTATAATGGCTCAAGTTCATATTGCCATCAAATAGAAGAGCACTGTACAAATCAGGTCAGAAGCCAGAAGACTGTTAGATGATAAAGGCTCAAAGAAAAGGGGAAGAAACCCTTAAAAGACCACAAGCATACTCTGAGCTTTGAAAGAAAGAATTCATCGGCATTTGTGCTGGTCTCTGCCACTAACCTTTGCAAGAAATGGTTGCATTCCTGAGTTTCCTACATTACCAGTCTTCGTTTCCACAAGAAACAAAACAGACCAAAGGAAACAGAAACATCAGGAACCAACCTTCAGACTACCTATAAAAAATAAGGTAGTTACAGTCTGTAACAGTAAGTGAAGAACATAATCCCAGGTCCCAGTTGCTTCCTTTACCAAGTCACAAGGATAAATCACCACTACACAAATTCATGACAATTGATCACACATTTGCAGAAGCAAATCCAAGAAAAGATTTCATTGATCTACGACTATGAGAATGTTACGTCCTATAATTTTTTTAAATTTTATTTTAAAAGAGAATTTAAAATTCTGCTATGGAAAATGGTATGGAAATGTAAGCAGTGTGTTAGTTGTCTTGTTTTGGCTTCTTTAGCAATTTATTGCCTGACTGTCCAAACAAAAATGTGAAATTACAACAGGTTATGTGATGCTTTGGCAGTCAAACAATTTTAAATAAAGACAACACAATATACTGCACACCCCACTAACATATTCATCATTACTATATTATCTATTTATGCAATTAAGTATTGTAGAGTCTGGATTGGACCCAACTGGACTACATATGCTGCTACTCCAGTTTATTGCATGTTGGCCAACTGTTTACCCAACTGAGATCCGAGTGCTGCTCTTGACAGCGTAATTGCCTTAGCTTCATTAATATTAAAGAATTATAGAAAATATTTTTTCTTCGGCAGCTGTTAGTGCATGTGGAACAATAAGTTATATAACTCTACTGGCAAATACAAATACAATTTAAACACTCTATATATGTTCATGTTAAAAAGGTGACATTAAAGGTCCACTTACTGTGCTAAGGGCAATAAAAAAGACCAGAAAAATCACTGTAATCATTCTAAGCAAGCATTCATGAAAGCTACAACTCTGATTTGAAACAAACAGGGATGAGATTTAGACTGTTTGCCTGGTTTTTTCCTTGGACAATGAAAACTTTAGCAGTGGTGCTATTCTTCCTACCCCCATGCACCAGCCCAATACTGCAGTGTGTAGGTTAAATACAAAGGGTCAAAGTCGGAACAGATTAAACGTGTTCCATTGCTATTTTGAAAACCCTAGTAAATATTCCTATTTAATACTCATTTTTAAAGTCCCTCTCTTCTCCCTCATCCTTCTTTGTAAGATCTATCAACTTTATACTAAACTCTGTCAAGCTTGACACAGAGAGGATGCCAGCTTGCACCTCCTCAGCCCCTCAGTACCTGACAGAAGGTAACTTCACACTCTGTTTACAGGAACATCCAGAAGCTACACACAAAATGTTATGGAATGCAACTGGAACTGCTGAAAAGAACAAAAATGGTTCCTCACTTTATCCGTTCCTCTGCCTTGGTGGCTGCCTCCTGATACTGCTCAGTTGTCATCTTGTAGATCTCTTCATTCTGAAACAAAGAATAGAATGTTCAGCTCTAAAAATTAAAGGCGTCTCAGATCTTATCTTGTCACAAAGTCATCTTCTATAATTAATAACAATTTCCAACAACAAACAGAATATTCAGTTCAAGGAATACCAGAAATACTTAAGAGTCGATTTTATTTTCAGCAAAATGCATCAAGGCCTCAACACATCCTTCACTGCAAGGAAATTCCAAGGAAGGGAAAGAGGGGGAAAAGGTCACTACCAACCAACCACAAGCTCTGGTTATTCCATGTAACCACAAAAACAAGGTGTTCCCAGCACAGAGTTATTTTGAGTTCGGTCATGTTTTGTTCTCTTCTTTCATTAATTGCTGTGAAGGATCTTGTAAGTTACTGACATGCAAGTATCAAAATTGGCTGCTAGCACTGGAAAATCCATTTTACATTTCAGTGCTTCTACTTATGTTACTTACTCTTTAAAAGAAAATTATGCAGCCTGTTTCCCTTCTAACAACATAGGAGGCGTATCAGGTCTCAGTTAAGGCGCTGCCAAACAGAGTCTTGAGTGTCTTGCTGCAGGGCTTAAGAGGTTTGCATTAAATTCTCCAGAACTTGCACAGAAAGAATTTTAGCTCACAAGTGCTCAGACGCTAAAGATGGAGGATGAATTCCTCCTGTGGGCTGCACTGAGGAGCCTCCCAGGCACAATGAGCAGGGGGGAATGGCTGCACTCCCCCAGTGACTGCACTGCAAGGTCTCGTGTCACCAAACCGCTGATAGAGCTGCCCTAGGCAAAGCCGCCGGACTCCACCGGCAGCTGCCTCGCTCGAAGCTCATCTGCAAGGCTCTTACTCTGAAAAGGCACAAGCAGAAAATATGCAATAATCAATCAAAAAAAAAGTGACAAAATGGTATTGAAAGCGAGGACAGCTATTCATTTAGGGCCAGTTCGAGCTGCTATCTCGTCTCTCCCCAAATTTGGTCATTTTATATAGAATACTATTCTTGCCCTCCTTCATTTATTTTCCCATAAATGCAGCTGTGGTCCTGCGCATGATGAGCCGACACATACTGTTCAGTGGTTGGAAAAAGGAAAGGACAGATATAACTCAAGTTCTATTAGTGGTTCTGCCACTTGTGCAATCTTGGGCAAGTCACCATTTTCCATCTGCAAGTGAGGGATAACAGTTGCCTGTACCTCTGAAGTTGTGTGAAGCCCAGCTAATTGGAAGGTTTATAAAGGTTTTCAGAACCTGGGCTTCAAGGTACTGTATTGAAGTATTTTATCTCTGATGCCTGAATTTATGTTACATACCAAAAGAAACACAGAACAGATTTTGCTTTTTCAAACTTTGACCTAGGAGACAGACTTAAACTGAGCAATCACTGAGGACTAACCACTTCAAAATGCATTTTACCGGGAAATTATCGTTAATGTTTTTGTTTACTTACTCGTTACAGAGTGGCCAAACTTCAATGCTATTTAAATCCATTTTTCTCCTTCCTATATTGAAAAGTTCAGCTTTTAATGGTATCTTTTTCTCTGGCCTGTAAACAGACCTCATGACTTACAGCTCCCTGCTGTTACTTACTCACACATGAAACCACAAGACCTGTGCTTCATTAATTAAATTTGCCATTAAAAATTAAATAATGTGAATAAGTAGATGTAAGCGTTATCTCCATTGGGCTTCAAAGGTCTCACCGTTTCTCCAATTACTACCCAAGCAATTTCCATATTTCATACTGTCTGATTTCTCAAAGGGATTGGATCTGAGAGATCAGAATGAGAGAAACTGGGAAAAAGAGAAAGCAAGGTAGCAAATTTAAGCATTTTTCAGGCAATAGGAAGTAGTCCCGTCAGATACTATTAGCCTGCAGCACTCTGCAGTGAAACAGCAGCAGGAGAGGAAAACAGGAACAAATCTGTTGTACGTGAGACCCAGCATGAGGTCACGTTTAACTCACCTAAAGAAAGTAACGATAGCCAACAGAATCATTTGCTGGATGCACTGTCGATTGAAGTGGTTGTGGCACAACCTCACCTGGTTTATTACAGAGGGTTCAACTGCCCAGCACTTCGGTCAGGCTCATCTTCAACAACATCAGCTACAGCACGGACAAAAAGAGCTGGGAAATGAACCCAGGTTTTGTTTCTGAATTCTGCAGCTGCTAAAAGCAGGCAAGTGAGAGCCTGAACAGAGGTAAGGATCTCAGTGAGGGGAAGCAGGAAGGACTTGGTCTCAAAGCAACCACCAGGCATCATGCAAAGATTGAGGAGGGGCACAGAACACCTTCAACCTGCAACAAAGCTGTTGAGTTTTAAAAATAAAAAGGAAACATCTTTCCCTGTGATCCAATTGAGTCTCTTGCTGTTGGTTCAGATCTCTCCCCTTCAAAAACTCTAAACCCCAATAAAACAATATTTGTAATGCTATGAATCAGTACCTTCAAATCCTTCCCCAAGTAATAAAAACAGGGGGGCCCACCATTTAAATCTGAGTTTGTTCAACAAGCAGATTATTAAAATACATTTCCCTTGGCCTTTAGATCCTTTCTAACCTTGGGAAAGTCACATTCCCTTTTGTCCTAAACATTAAATGAGCAACAAATGGGCTAAATGGGCAAGAGAAGGACCTTTCAACATGGGCACAGACACAGTCCTGTGATCTGGGGCTTCCAATAACAGAATAATTTCCCAAGTATTCTCATCTATACTACTTCAGACACAAGACATGCTTCATTTCCAGCAGTTTATCACCTGCTATGGCAGGAGAGAACATTCCAGGGGCCTAGAACTTCCGAGGACTTTATGATCTAGCTGTAAACGAGGAGCTAAGGCAGGAACCACCTGAGCACTTCCCCCAACTTCAGCAGGGTCGCCTCCACACAAGGGCTATTCAGCAGGATCAAGGTGTGGTATTTGCACTTGAAACAAAGTCTGAGCTGTCTGTAGTCTTAGTGAAGTCCTTTATCTTCATAAAACGATATTCAGTGGTACAGTAAAAGAGAGAACATTCCACACGAAATTACAAGACATGAACACTGCTTTTAATTTACTTTCACAATATTTGATGCTTGAGATAAAATGGTAGCTCACAAAGAAAAAGTTGAGCATGAGACCTCAACTATTATTAAATAAAGCTCCTGGCAGTCTTAGTTGCAGAAATAAGTTTAAAAACATGACCAAAGGACACCATAAGGGCTCAAATAACAAAAGACACAGAAAGAATGAATGAACCACCTAAAATGTTTCACTTCTCTCAATAAAGCTGAGCCTTAGGGGAGTCAACTTCAGAACATTAGAGCTTTGTCATATGGGGAGAGAGCTCTCCAGAGAGGACAAACAAACTAAGCAAAGAAATGTTAGTTTGAAAGGTTTTTCTCTGCTATTAAATGATGGTTCGTAGCAAATAATAAAAACACCAAGAAGTTGTAAAAATACATAACCAGAGCCTAAAGTGCAACAGAACCACTTTCCTTTACCCTGCTGTTTTTCTACAACAGATTTGCTGCTATACCCTTGCTCGCCACTCTTCCAAAACACCCTTGTGCTAAAAATTCCATTCCAAAGGGAATCAATTTTAAAACTTAGAGCTAAATTTGGAGTAATTTTAATTCAGCATTCCTCCTTGGCTGCAACCATGCAGAGAAACTCTGACACTCACTACTACACCTCACTATACTGCCCAGGCCCTTTCCAGAACATATAGCAAAGAAAGTAAGAAAACATAATAGCAGAAGACTGAATTCTCAGGGTTATTTCAGGAGGAAAAGTAATTGAAACACAAAGAGAAAACCCTGCCAGCTCATTCTCACACTGACATTAAACCACATTCCTTACAACTTCAGTGTAACACGTGTTACTTGCAGTAACATGTAAAACAGAAAACTGAGCAAAACAAGCATGAGGAAATCAAAATCAATCAGGTTGCAGGTGAAATTATTTGTGAACATCAAGCAGCAGCATTAAAAACCTGACACTGAGACAAGGATTTCTCCATCAGGTTCAGTTCGGGTCAATAGATTGGAAGGTGTCTTGATTTAAAACCAACAAACCCAACCACCACCACCACAGATATCTTGAGATATTTTGACACCTCAGAGTATAGAAGCTTGTCAGTGGTCACAGCGTTTAGAGATACAAAGAGGATTAACAGCTGTTGAAATGCTGCCAGCCTAGATGAATGCCAGTGATAGCTCTGATGAAAGGGAGCAGGGCAGTGGAGGCCTTGACAAATGCTGCAGACGACAGCCGGGAGATTAGATGGTGCAATCTGCCTCGCACCTGACAGACGTGTTGCTTCCATCCCTGCTCCTGACATCCACGCTCACCAGAAAATGCAGAAAATGCCCTTTGCAAGCCCCTCTCAAACCCAAAAGAGCACAAGAGGCAGTGCTGTGAGCGGGGCAATACACAATGTGCCCCACAAGGGCACCGCAAATTTATAAGAGAAACAGGTAAGGAAAGCAAAGATTACTCCTTCCATATCAAATGTCAGCTGGAAGACATTCAAATTCCTGCTTCCAGCTGACATCCCCAGATCCTGAGAAGCAGCACAACTGTGGCCTGCCTGCACACTCCTGGGGACAGGGAGCACACACATGCCCTGGATGCAGCTGCTGCCATGAGGAGCTCCGGGAAGCTGCAGAGAAACATCAGTCAGTGCCAGCTTTGGGAGCCCCCTTTGCTCCCAGCAGTGCCTCAGGGAAGCAAAGGTACACCCAGGCTCCCCACACCTCAAACAGGTCAGTGGTTCACATGCACAGTACATCAGTCTGTTCATTCTCACCACTCAGAAGTCTCACGCAAACAGCTCCTAACAGATTTGAAAAATTACCCCATGTACCTGCATCCCTCCCACAGGTACAGAGGCAGATGAGCCAAACCAATCTGTTCACTGGATGACCCTATGGATGTGTTAAAATCAACCCACACAATCAATCACTGCTTTCAGCTTTGGTCCAAAACAGGGAGTTTGGGAATTTCAGAATATGCTGCAAGAAACAATCTCTTCTCCTCCTGAGCTCACCCCTCTGGTGTTTCTGCTCAGTCCATTTGCTGGTATCAGCAAGCAGTTAGCTCATTCACATTTCCTCCTTCCCATCAAATGTACATAAAAATAAAAGCCAATTAACAAGGAAGAGAAACATGCCTATAGAGCATATCACTAGAGCACAGAAGTTAAGGGTTAAACTGCTTTTTTGAAAATTTATAAGCTTTTTTTCTTAAAAGGTAACAGAGAAAAGATGCAAGGAACTACAAACAGCTTGCTGATATGGAAAAAAAAAGATTTTTTTTCAGCCAAAGCCAACTTCTAAACACAGCTCTGTTGTTTGCTGTTCATGTGTGGGTTCATCCACTCCTCCCGCTGAGACCAATAATGAAATGAGAGCATTGAATTTGTTCCATTCTATTCTTTCCTTCGGCAATAAGCTGTGAGATCATAAATTTTGGATTAAGATTCAGAGAAAGCATAAAGAGAGTAGTGTCCACAGTAAGAACACAGGCAAGTTAAACTAGTCAGGAGAAGTACATTCTTCTTTGAACAGATCTTCTCATGTCTGCAATATTACCCTGAGTTGAAAGCAAAATATGAATGCTGTAGCATATCTAGAAAGCTTCTCAAAGATAAAATCCCACAGAACCCCTATCTCCACAGAGCTTGAGGGAGGCAGAGCTGGGGAGAAGGAACATGGCTGAGTTTATCCTGTGGATAACAAACTAGGTACAAAAAGGTTAAGCTACAGTCCCTAAAGCACATGGAGTCAGACTGTCTATGAAGGTACCCTGGGAAGAGTCTAATTAAAAACAGGTACCCCAAAGCAAAATGGTATTAGGAACTTCCAAAAGCTTCAAGTGCCTCACTGGAAACATGCAGAAAAGCCTCATGTTATCTTCAAGTCAGAAAGGCAAACAGCAAAAAAGAAATTATTACTACAGAAGCAATTAAAAGGGGAAAAAAAAGAGAGAAGAGAAAGAAACACTGTGTTTAAATGAGGTTGCTTTAAAGCACACCCTTCTGAAAGACTACAAACAAAGCATTACCAATTCTTTAAACAAACTCTGGAAAGTAAGAGCAGCTTCAAAGAGAAAGGCCATAAAATTCCAGCAGGTAACTCAGGCTTTCTGAAAAGGACAGCAACAGCGCTGTGAAAGGTCCAGATTAATTCCAGTACTGCTGTAGGGCAGTATCTCCGTGCTCTCCTCCCAGCTGGAATTTTAGCTAAGGTGAGGAATTCACAGTAAATGCCCGAATCAATTACATCTGACAAGTGCAAGTAAACTGGCTTCCCAGGCATTGATTAAACATCAAGAGTTTCCAGCATCCTGCTTCAGAGAAGTCCTGCACGTGCCTGACCTGCGCAGATAACGTGGTGCCCATGGCATCAAGGGCACAGCACTGCCTGCCAAATCCCAGCACCTGTGCTGGGCAGCTGCAAACTCATCCTGCAGGGCTACTTGGGTCCTACCAGCAGACCCACCACACAATGAGGATGAACTCTGAGATCACAGGATGCTGCCTCAAACATCTGGGCACTGTCCATGAGAGAGTGACAGGAATACAGAAAATCAATGCTAAGGGAAATGGAGAAGAAAGAAGGAAATTGCCAGAATATCAAGAGCACTAAGAAATGCAAGTGGAAGTTTCACTCAAAGGCTGACCAACACTTTCAAGGGGGAATAAAGAGGGAAAAAAACCCATCAAACAAAATTGGCAGCCATCAAATACTTGTCATACAATAAAAAGGATACGAAGCACATTTCCTTGTCAGGCCTGTCACAGGAGCTTATTTTGGGAAGGAAGGAAGGAACATTTTAACTAAGGTTTAATGCTGTCATGCCAAAGTTGGTATTTGACAGAGCCTCCAACAAAACTCCCACCACCTCGGACAGTCATGCTGCAGCTAAAACTTCCATCCTTCTCTGCTGAGAATATCCCTAAGTCCCATTTATAAACTACAGCAGCTGGCCCAGTTAACAGTTCCTGTCCCAATTGAAAAAAAAAAAAAAGCTAAGTTAAATTCATTCCTTTAACACAACAGGTAGCTAAGGAATGTAATATACTGGGTTCCCAGAGCAAGGCAGAATAGAGGAACCCAAGGCAGCAGGATGTGCAAGAGAACTGGAGAATACTGAAGAAAATGCATCACATCCATACACATACATACATGCATGCATAAAGGAACTGCAGGGGAGGGCGTCACTGTAAGAAACAAACAAAAAAACCACTGAAAAACAGAAGTAAGCCAAAGCCTGGAAGTTCCACCCCCTCCCAGGGTTTTTCCTCCACCCCCAACTACAAATTATTCTCCATGTGCAGCTTCCAGTAAATCAAGCTTTGCTAAATAACCCCGACATGTGCAGGGCTGAGAACCAGCCAACAAGCAATGATGAGATGTCCCTGGAATGATTAAGGAAAACGCAGACATCTCTCAGGTTACAAGGAAGCCTGTTGTACTCTCCCCTTGGTGCATATGCAATGCTGCAAGCGCTGTTCTGAAACCTCTGATATTCAAAGGCTCATTTGGTTGACAAGGAGCCTGTGGATTCGTGGACAGATTGTCACACAAACTGTCAGGTTTTTAGAGAGACTATCAGACCTCTCTTTGCCTACGTTACGGAGCACATCAAAGACACAGAAGATGAACCAGACACAGACTGCACAGATCTGACAGAATGGTGGGTGTACATATTCAGAATACTGTACTGCTGGGGGGGGAGAGGCTTAATGTGAATAATCAGGGGCTGAAAGTTCCAGAAATGTGACAGTTTTTGGCAGCAATTCCCATCTTTGCATTTATTTATTGAAGGGAGAAAAACTGCCATACTAGCGGCAAACTTGAGATAGGAAGAAAAATTGTATCAGCAGCAATTTATTTTCCACTGTACTTTTTCTTTATTACTATTACTCCCAGAGCATTTTCAGAAGATATTTGTATTTTCAGTCAAGGCTCTCTCACTGTGCTTGCAGGCTCTCTTCCCATTTTATCCAGTAGGAGAGACTGGTTTAATGATTACAGCCCAAAAGACCGCTAGGACTTCACAGGTCACTGTACACGGTTAATGGCACAGACAAATCCACACTTTCAGAAGTGCCTGCTGGCTCGTGGCCCTGTCTGGAGATGCTCAGGAGCTCATTATTCAAAACTTCAAGCTCAACTTATGGGTAATCAGCACATCTGAAGAAATACAGCATACCCGGATAACCAAAAAGTGAAGAGACAAAAGCTATTATAGAAAATACTAACCTTAAGCATTAAGGTCTCACTTCTAAAATGGGGACAATGTTCACTTATCTTCCAGCGAGCTAGAAATCTCAGTTAATGAATACCTGGAAAAAGTTCTCAGCTCCACAGTTCAAAAATAGTATTACAAAGGATAACTTTGTCATTCTCCCTTATTAGCAATAGTTGGACAAACATGATAAAGCAACAATGTATTTCACAGGTGGCAAAAAAAGTTACTAAGCTATTTCTACAGAGAAATATTGATTACTATTTAGAAAGGAAAATTAAATATAAAACAGAACACTGATAACAAGAAAAAGAAAATGGATTAACACAGAATCCTTTGGCCTGCCTTTACAATACCACTGTCACATAACCTCTAGTTCACCCTGCAAGGCATCAGCTATTCCAGAGAAAGGAATATTAGTATCTTTTTGTATGTATTTATATGTATTATATTTTTGTATTTTATATGCATCTTGTGTTCAAAGATTGAAATTCACCACACAGCAAACAGATAATAAATACGATGTTTATCCTAAGATAAAATAAACCACAAGGAGGACAAAGGAGAAGGGATGGCAGAAGGGATAAGAAAGAAATAGAAAATATTTGTAAGCAATTTCCTTTCCATCATTTGACAGTCTCATTCTCTCTGCTTTTAGTAATCTTCTCTTTCACCTGTTTTTTAATGCAGCTGTTTTGCCTCCTCTATAAGGGCATTGAAGAGACACCTCTGCAGCTGGCAAAGAGGGAAGGCTCCACAGAGAAGCCCAGAAGGACCACAGACCCCCAATCAATGGAGAGAGGCATTTTCACAGCAGGGCTATTAAGCTGTAAACATTAACATGAAAATCAAACACCTACAGAGAGCAGGAGCAGCCACACAACTCCTTCATTCCTGTACTCCACAGGGAACACTCTGGACACACCCCAGGGGCAGGATGTCACCCATGGCCTTACACACCTTTCAGGCACCCCCAGCTTAGTTATGGTACTTTCATTACAGAAGCCAGGTAGAGGAAAGGCAACAAGGCAGGTCTCACTTTTAGCCCAATAAACAATAATAGGAATAATTACTTATTACCATTAAGCCTGAAAAATCTCACCATGTCTTGCTGCCAAGGCTTCTCAGGAACATAAACAGAAGAATGTCACATGCACAATGTACCACACACCCATAGAAGCAAGCTAAATCTACTCAGAATTTAATCTCTAAACACAGTCTGACAGTAAGGATTATTGCATACCAGCAACAACAGACCATGAACTTGGCATTAAATGAAAAGGAAATATAGGTAGGCTTAAAGCTGCAGAAGAAACATTTTGGTATAAGCATTCTAATTATCAGGGGTTTGTTGCTGCAGCTGATAAACTTTGTAAGAAAAAGAGGCTTGGGAAACTGTGATTTTTATAAATGGATATTATTTTCAGGCTCATGAAAAAGGAAAGTATCAGTATTTCACCTATATCTGGACAAGACCAAGCAAAAACTTCAAGCTCTTCAACTGAAGACAGCATGAGCTCAGACAACAGGAATACAAAGAAGGGACAGAACTATGCTTTTGCTGGGGAACAACAGGAGGGAATAACAGCAAACACCACAAACACTTCAGACCTGAAGGTAAATCCTCTCTCCACAGAACAAATGAACACACAAACTTAAAACCCAGCACTGTTCTGTTTTCAGCCAGCAAGGACTAATGCTGTGTTCCTCCCTGGGATGCCCTGTGCCTATCACAGAAATCAACAGTTAGGACACTATTATGGGGGATTTTTTTGTTCTTCCTGCAACAAACCCTTGTCTCTAACTGAAGGAAGAGTTATCTCAGTGCCACACAAATGAGGGATTGGCCATCAGGCAGTAATGGCTTTTTGCTGCTGCGAACGGAAGCTGCATCTCAACAAATGACCTAAAGGTGAAAGGTCTCATACACTACATTTAATTCCCTAAACAGCCAAAGGAAATTCTGTGGTATATATAACTACTATGAAAAATGAGGTTAAAAAATGCATATACATGCTCAGACAAGCAGCACAACACAACACACCCATATGAGTCGACTCCTCTGACCAGGAACCACAGTCCAGCCAGTTCAAAGCCTGCTGCATGTCAGGGCAAATTAGATCATTTCTGTGTACCATCCAGTACATCATGAGACATCTCTAGGGGGAAAAAAAATCCACAACCCAGGCACTCCCCAATTGACCCAGGCATGCAAGCTCAAAGCAACCTTGCAGCTTGAAATTATGAAAGAAAAAAATTTGGCTTCTGTTCAGAAGAATGGGGAGGGAGTAGAAAGGAGAAGGAATTAAGCTGGTTTTCTTATTAAAAGACCTGAAATGCAGTAATTGGGAAGGAAAATAAAAGCTAGCTCTTCTCATAAAATAACCTATTAATTACAAGTCTTCTCAAACCAGAGGCTTAGAGCTTTATCTCAGTTCCCACATTTTCTTCTCCCATCTCTTGCTGCTCTGTGGCCTCTTGGAGATGGGCACAGATTCAGCAGCCTCTCAGCATGTCCTGGCTCTGTGGCCATTCCTCACTGTTGCTGTCCCCTGTGCAGGGCAACAGCTTTTACCTGCTGGCCACTCCACTGCTGAACAGCTAGCAGGGCAACTCCTCTCCACACTTGTCAGTGCTCACTCCCAGATGGTTCTACTGCACATGAGACATATATTTACTATTTTTAACTAAAATAGAACAAAAGCCATTATTTCTTATTTACTTACACTGGGGCTAAAATGCAAATGGGTGAGCCAGGAAATCTTCATTTGAGCCAAGGTGTTTAAAGGCAAACTGTGGCATCCTTGTATGTATGGGCAAACCACCAATTAACCCCAAAACACAGAATGTATGGGCAAACCACCAATTAACCCCAAAACCAACCAACCAAACAGAAATCCACACATCATCATGGAATCAGGATATTTTGTGACAGGCAAAGCAAGTCTGCAGTGGCTGAAGACCTCACTGCAAGCCTGATGGTACACATCTATTTAAAAACATTGAACATGTTATTTACAAGCTACTTCTGAGTCACCCTGGTCTCTGGGGAATGTGCATTATATGTTCAAGAAATTGGAGTAGCTCTTTTATTTATGTTTCTTTAAAATGACTGGCAGATGGGGAAAAAACCTTCAGAGAAGTGGCCCCAGGCTGTCATGAAACATGTATTTAACACACCCACAGTAAACTACTAAACACTTCAGAAGGTACAGCCACTGTAAATATGGAGTAGTTCCTTTTTAAAGTCTGATCTTTGGACTACTTAATTCAGCACAAATTTGAGATGTTCTCGGGAGTCAATTCATAGAGTAATTATTAGCCATATTTTCCATTAACATGATGACAGCACACTCTGTAAGGGGAGAGCCATAATTTTAAGACCTTTTCAAAACGAATCCTGGTGTTGGCTTTATTTTTAAGTCCTAATAGTAATGCCTTTTTTCATGCCATATGTGGAAGGACAACTGTGAGCTGAAATAGAAATCTCAGATTCCCCAAAGTCAGGCTCTTATGCAAGTGAATTCCACACATAGGGAAGTTTTGTCTACCTGAACCAATTTCCAAGACTAAGTCTAAATCTGGAATATCCCAAGAGAAGCACAAGCTTCAATCATCAAAATCCCAGCAGACACACAGAATCCAGCCTAAGGTCTGGAACATATTTAATCAATTCACTGTGCTAACTCTCTACAGCTTCATAAAATAGCCAATAGTGCAATAACAGGGCCAGAAATTAATTGTACACTGGTTGGTGAATTACAGAGAATAACAGGCAGCACTAGTATTTATTGCAGCAGGGTGATGTAGTTGCTGTTGAGGTACAACTGCACCTCAGTAAAAACAGGTGAGAGACAGACTGTGTGTGTGTTCACACCTGGGGATGGGGGGGGTGCAGTGCTGCTTTCTATTAGAAAAGTGGCACTGGTTTTACTGGTAACAGTGTTATCTATATAAATATATACAGACACGTTTATAAATATCAATCCTGCTTACAAACAAGCATGTAAATGACACAGAGGGAGCAATCAGAAATTTAAATTATTAGGCAATGAGAAAATGAATGAAATTAAGGGAAAATTGGGTTGAATAAAAAATGCCAAGGAAGGGTATCAGAAATATTAGATAATGGGGAAAGCTCTCAGAAGTGAGACAAAAGGACCTCTTGTTTTGCTCTTTTTGGACTAGACTTGACAAATGCTCCAGTGTTGAGTTCCAACAAAGAGACAAGATCACATTCTAGGTCTTTTTGTTCTGCCTTTAACAAGTCTTCATAGTGATACACTGATGAGACCAGATACCAGATTGTTATCTAAATTCAGCTGCTAAATTCAGTGTTAAGACACTAAGTTCAAACCACACGTTGCCACATTTATTTCACAAGTCGAGCCTGAGGATGGATTCCTCCAAGATGAAGCAGCCCATAAGCATCATTCTCTCCCTCTGCAAAGATACTCTAAATGCCAGGGAAACAAAATCACCGTAAGGCTCTGACAGTTCACCCTTCAGCACACAGACTGCAAACGCATCCCTGCACTAATCGTGCAGGCTGAAGAGGAAGCAAACACTTAGCTGCTGTTTGCATAGAGGCTGCTTGTAATTTGATGTAATGTACTGAACAGCAGTCAACACATATTGAAGAGAGAACATACACACTGCAGAGAAGGCAGAGACTGTGCTGACATCTAACACGTTTTAGTTACCCTATTATAGATGTTCTTTGAGTTCATCAAATTACCAATCAATTTATCTGATCTCTAAAAGCTGTGTACTGAGGTATATTAACTACTAAACTTCACAAGCTTGCCACAAAAAAAAGCCATTAAGTGGGTGAATTGAGCACAAGGTACTGGATGTCAGTTTGTGTGTTGGCCACCAGCAATAAGCAAAGAACCTCTCCCTGAAGACAGGGAGGCTACCAGGAGCATTAGTCTCCTCTAAAGATGCTGTTCAGCCCTTTCTGTGGATGCCCACAGAAAGCAGAAATCAGGGATGCTGCCCTCCCTGTCATGCTCTTACCCCAGCATGACATTTAATGCCTAAGAAAAGCTGAAAAGAAGAGGATAGAAGGTTGGAACCAGTTCAGATGATGATTTCAGGTTCGTTCCCTTTTCAGTTTGTTCCCATTCAGAAATTTAATTCAAGCACAGGATAAGATCTTCCCTTCTCTAAATGTCAAAGGCTGTGCCCTGGGAGACTGATAGAGCCACTGCCACCTGAGAGCAGCATCCAGACAGGAAACCTGAGCAACTGGAAGGGATCTGAATTATTAGGGTGGATCTTGTCAACCTATAAAAAAAACTACACTGGGGATTATTCTTGTGTTTCGCAGATTAAATCACCACTTTAATGAACGGGGTGCTTAGCTGTACTCTATTGGCCTGCAAGGCAAACTGCTTTTTTTGATCATAGGTATTTAAGTTCAAAGAAAGCATTGGTGGGTTTGTGAGGGGATGGGTTTGCAGGAAGGGCTGGGGATGAATAAAGAACTGAACAAATTAGATAAGAAATGAAAATGAAATTGTGAAGAATGTTATAAGGTTCAATAACGGAGATGGGGACAAGAAATTCTTCTGAAAGGAAAGCACATTTTTTGAGACCAGAATTTCATTTCACACTATCTGTCCTTCCTCCAGGTACCCACAGCACTGGCTAGAGCAGTAAGCTGGTGGCTGGCAAGACTGTGACTGCAGGCAAACAAAGCAGCCCTTACCCACATGGCAATAGCTCACACACAGCCCCAAGACATTACAGGAGAAAGCAAATGGTGTCAGTCACACCTGCCAGGACACATCAACTCATTTATCAAAGGGCACTGAATCTTAAACTCCCACTGAGAGGGCAGAGGGTTTGGTTGGAGGTAACACCTGAACACAGCTTGTTTTTTCAAAGGTGGGCAAGTGATCCCTAGGTCTCATGGACACAGACAAGCTTGGCATCCCAACTCAAGGAACAGATTTCTCATCCCCTTCAACAGAAATCCCTTCCCACCTTCACCAAGTGACATCAGTTTGTGCAGCTCCACAGAATCTGCTTTAAATCGATGATGAAGATCCAACATGAACATATTGTTCTGAAAGGCTTTTTTTTCAGGCTTCTATCACTTTTTTTTCTGCAGAATTTTTTATTGAGACAAGTTACCGGCCATAAACCAGAAATGACACTGGACTTGCATGTAGGGGTGACCTTGGTGCAGCAAAGTGGGAGACAGCTCCAAGAAGAAGGATCAAGGCCAATAAGAATAACAAACATTCTCCCATTCTTTATACATCTTAAATGCTTTACAAACATGCATTAAACAGGAAGTACAAGGGCAAAAATAGATTAACTTAAACAAACGAAACAAAATGAATGCCACACACGAAATTATAAGATTTGTGAAGTCAAGCAGAGAAAAAGGTGCAGTCAACCTTATTAATAAAAAAGGTATGTATTCAATGCATTCCTTTCCCACTTGCACAAATACTCTACAGCTTATGAATACCTCTTGTGCTACTTACTGCTCTGAAAAAGTACAAGCAGAAAAACGTTGCATATTAATGCACCCACTGCTCACAGTAGTCCACAGCCGCCTAACAAGAGATAATGTGGGAGCCAGAGCTTAGGAAAATCCAAACAAAGAAGAGGCATCATCTACAGCAAGGAGTTTCACTTCATCTTCCAAGATTACCTTCAGCCTTTCTCTGCTGTTTCACACCACTCCAAAGCACTGCCTGTGTTTTTGTTGGAGTGTAGCACTGCCCTTAGCTTTTGTCAGGTTAAACTCAGCAAGAGACCAAATAGCAAAAGGAGTTAAATAAATATTTACTTGGGAGAAAGTATACAACTAATATGCTAAGTGAAATCTCCTGGCATCTTAAAGGCTCCAGGAGAGACTGTACTTCTTTCTTATTATACTTTTTAAAGGATGTTTCTACTACTTGGAGAAAGCAGGACAAAGCATACACAGAATCCCTAATAAAAATCCCAGTTCTGAGCAGCATATATGTTAACTATTAACAACAAGCTCCTCCATCTCCCTCCCTGCTTCTCAGTAACAAATAAATGCATGCAAAAATATCATCTTGAGTTTCTCAAGTTGAGTGTGTCTAAGATTCTCCCTACAGGTTATTAGTCTAACTCTCACTCTTTCTACCCAGAGGAACACTACAGTACAAAACTTCATTCAAAACAGTTGAGAGAAGATACACATTTTACAAAATAATTCAAATTACATGGATGAGATATAAAATTACTGAAACAAGTCAGAGTTACAAGTTTAACCACTTATAATAAGTTAGCCAGGTCTCATTACTGGATTACTTATTGGAGATTAGACAGTCATATTGAAAACACAGGTGTAGAATGGAATGTCTAACACCAGCTCCAGCCCTGCAACCAGTCATACAAGAAACAGTCAGTTCAAAGGAGCCTTCCCCTCTAATTTTCCTGATTACCAAAATATTTTAAACACTCCAAAACAAAAACATACAAGTGACCCAAGAGACAGAAACACACAACTACAACAAACTGTCAGAGTTAAAGTGAGGAAGATTAAGGGTTTTACCAGTGTAATGATCCTCTGCAAGGAATTTACTCAATAAAATTTGATTTTTAAAAAATCTCTAAGAAGCAAGCACCACACTGCAGGCAGAACAAAGCCCACCATCCCTTCCCACACACACAACCCCTGACAAACTGACAATGAAGGGTGCAGTGGGAAGAATATTCCCAGCAACTAATCCCAGCATTGGTTTAATCCCAGTACACCCACTGTATATATTCAAGCCTGCACTCAAAACAGCAGAATGCTGCCAGTAGCAGCAGTGTGTGGCATTTGCTCAACACAAGTCAGAAGTGCAAATCAAGTGTCAGGCACTACAAAGAAACGGAGACTCAAACAGTGATTCTGACACAGCTGCCACACATGTTCACAGTCCCCCTGCATCCCAAGCACTGTGTACTCAGTCCTGGTTCACAGCCCCTGAGGATTAAATAAATATCCAAAAATGACTAGTCATGATGGTCAAAGCACTTGGGGAAGTACCCCATAACCTTGCTTTGATCAGGTTGGAAGGGACCCCGGTGGGTCATCTGGTCCCACCTCTCTGTTCAAGCAGGGTCATCCCAGAGCACATGGCACAGGATTGTGTCCAGTGCTCCTTGACTGTCTCCAGTGAAGGAGACACCACAACCTCTCTTCCCATCAGTTCAGGTCTTACAGTTATCCCTGGACATTCACTTTCAGTCACAGGCAGGACCAGCATACTGAACTAGATGGATCCTCACTGTGACACACAACTGCTGCACTCATTGTGTCATTTCTTCCAGTGCTTTAGTAGAAGATGCAGGGAAAACCCCAAAAGCTGAAATACTGCAATTATTTTTTCATATATGCCTTTTCCTGTGAAAATAGCTATAAGACTGTCTGGAGAAACTGAGTTTCTCAAGTTCTGCTTGAAATAAGGTACACCCATAGCTCACCTCATGCAAAACTAAAGGCAAAGCCTTTTTAGCATTTTTATAGCTTTACTGTTTCACAACACTTTGCCCTCCCATTATAAGCTATTCCATCATATAGATGGAATAACTGAGATAGATGGACTAAATAATTGTTTCAAACTCCCAAAAGAGAAATGGCTATTAGAAAATGAGCAGGTTTTTCCTTCCAATTCTGTGCTCTGTCCAGTAGATTACAGTACTCTTTCAAAGATTACAAAATAAAAGGATAATGTATTCACACAATCTGCTACATTCAGGGGAACTACTGAGTTCAATTCTGGTCAATACATCTCAAAGACAGAGCTGCTAGGGGGAAAGTGCCAAAAGACAAACAAGTAGAATGAGAAACCTGAAAAAAAAAAATCATTCACACAAGCAGAGGCTGAAAAGGCATGGACTGCTCAGTTTAATGGGAAGGTAAAAGAGGGAATAGAAGTCTACAGATAATGAATAATGAGGAGAATTTCTTTTATCTCTTTCACATAAAGGATATTAAATGCAAAAAAAAAATATTTGAAACTGATAACAGAGAATTTATAGAGTACATAAGTTAACCTGTGGCACACACTGCCACATCATGTTGGAGGCACAGAGCTAAACAGGGCTACAGGAAAAACGCCTGAGATGCACAGAAGAACAATGGCACCAATCCAAATTTCAGTGAATAAAAATACTGAATGAAAATAAACTCTTGTGCAGCAGTGCATGTGTCTGCCTCCAACTGACAACATTTAGGAAGACTCTTCTCAAATCTGCTCTCCAAAAGTTTTCTTTGTGGCTTTGTTTTGGTGATGTTTTTTTTCTTCTTCCTTCAAAGCCTTTGCAAACTGACCACTGTCAGAGGAAACAAGATAGTCTGTGTTTGATTCACCAAGCAGCTCTTATGTTGTAAGGAGCATGTAACACAATTACTCTTAGCATCCTACTGGGAAGGTACTGGATTTTTAACATCAATAGTTCAAAACATCCTTCAAAAACAAATCTCTAAGTCTCCTACTGTTGAATTCTGTTATCATGCAGAAGTGGGGACAAAACCAACCTGGGCACAGCAGGGGAGGAGAGAGGGGAATTCCTGATAGCCTGATCCTTAGAAGGAGAAATTTCAGTTTGCAAACTCCACACTGAGCCATATTCATTCACTCACAGCCAAACACCTCTGAACTACCAGTGACCACACTTCAAGTGACCATCTCCTCTTAAAACAGAAGAGAAAGCAAAATTATATCTCAGAGCTCTCCTCCACAACCCCCTTACTGAGAGTTTTTTTCAAATATTGACACACACATACACAGATATATAAAAATATATCTAAGCCTTGGAAAGCTTTAGCACAGTGGAAGGAAAAATAAATAAATAAATGTCAAGGTCTGTGTGTATTCAACAAATAAAAGCAGAATTATATAAAAGCAACAGCTAATAAAAAAGATTGTTCTGTGCTGCATTTTCCATCTTTCCAACCATTATAAGAATAAAATTATCCTCAGAGAAGATCAAAAACCTTTTTCAAAACTAATACAATTAAGCTTTATTACACTGTTTCAAGTACATTTCTCTCCTTTCCCTTCTAGCCCCCACCACCTCCCACTCCAATCCAGACTAATGGTTGGAGGCATTCTTCTATTTTATTACCAGCAAAATGCTAGTCTTTAAGGGTCAGAAACTATGCAGTGTTTCAAGAGAGGAAAGAAAACCTGTTCTTTTTATCTATTTGCTTTTGTACACATAACAACTAGCAGACAGTTTCTCTGTAGCTCTGCAGCTTGAATAGGACTACAGGTAACCCACCTTACTCCCCCAAAAAGACCCTGCACTAAAATATCCATCACATTGTTTATAAAGGTGTCCCTGCAGCAAGGCACGTGGACTTGAAAACACAAATGACAACAAAAGATTTCAGAAAGAGGACAATGAAGCCTGGACACAAACTTCTCCCCGCTCCACTGTCCATAAAGGACAGACACACAGGTTTTTCCCTGCAATTTCTGCTTCATGAAACCAGATCCAGAGAGAAGAACATAATAGAAGCAAACAGCATGGGACCAAGAAATTGCAAAAATTCCCTTTGCGTATGAACATATGGACAACTGTGATAATTAGAGTGATAGCTGCTAGATTGTTTGCAATTTCACTGAACAATCCCCATTATCTAGAAATAGAATTTAAAATACGAATGCAACACTGAGTGGTAGCTTTAATAGTTTATTTTTAATGAATTGTACGGATTAAACCGTTGCAAAATTGTATCATGTGAATTTGCTCACAGGCATGTTTTACCACTGCTGGCTCAAAAAAATGCAGCATGGACAGTCATACAGTAGGAGGGAATGAAAAGAGGAATAGATATGCCAACAGCTTCCTACCATTTCTATGATCCACAATTTTCCCATGTTCCATCCTCACCATCCTGCTACATGTTGGTAGTAAAACTGATTGATTTCTCTGTCTCTTTACAACCCACCCTTTTCATTGTTTGCGCTTCTTTTTAGTCACATAACACAACTACAAGTCGAATGTATGCAACTCCCTGTCAGGAGGTCTAATTGCTTCAAATTGGAGAAGATTATTCTCCACATTTATTAAAAAATAAAGACTACTTATAACATTATTTCATTTTGCCAGGAAGTGAAGAACACATTAGTTCATAAGGAACAGCATGGCTGCTCCTATTTTTATGGCATCAATTTTTAAAAACTCATCATGGTAAACAATTAAACAGAGAAGCAAATCCCACGTTTAGGGGAGAGATTCAAATCCCTAAATGGATTTTCAAAGGTCATTTCAGGCTTAAAAGATGCTTGACAGTGCCTCTTTAAATCATGTTCATTTCAAAGGCTTATCCAGCAAGAAGCAGGCAGTGTACTGCAGCACCACTCTTTGAACTGTTTGGCTCCCCAGAGAAAAATTAATAATACAACTTTAATTCATATTTATAGCAAAATTTATGATGTGGTGGTTGATTATTTTTTTTATTAAGGATTTTTAACAAAAGGAATAAAAACCACGGCACTTGTTTGTTTTTTTCAATTTAGCTTTCACCTAAAACCCATGGTGAAAAAGATAATAGTTTGAACTACCAGAAATCATTTTAAAAAAATAATCCAGTTAAAAAACCCTTTATCTTTCAAAGGCAAATTGCTCAAAAGATCTTTCATCATTTATGTAAGGGGTAGGGGCCAGAAAAGATACTGTCAGCTGACAGTTCCAGGTTGCAGCACAACACACCTTGGTTCTCCATCTTTTGGATCCCCACAGATCTGTGTCCTACCCCTGCCCCAGAAATAAAGACAACTCTGCCTTACCTTCTTCTCAATGCGGGCCAACTGCTCTTTATAGAAGTTCTCTTGTAGCTTCAACTCTGCCTCTCTGTCTTGCAGCTGCATAGCCTGGAGAGGACAACAAAACAGTATCAATAGAAGAAGAAATTAAAAATAAAAAATGTAGTGCAAGGAAAGCACATGTGATGCAGACTGGAAGGAATTAAAAAAAAAATCACTGCTCAGGACTCCTGTATGGGATCCCCCTCAGTGGAACTACAAACCTTAAAATTGCAGCTCATTTTGGGTTATCCCCTGACATTTGAAATGCTCTTATTAGCATCATACTCAAACTCAAACCCTTGGCTTTACACTTCTTATTAAATGAAAACATATAATCCTAGGAAGGTTTCCCATTCCCTTTTTCAGAACTCTACTTATCCATGTCTGCTTTTCCATGAATCATGAAAGTCATTACTCAAATGTTCTTCACCTTACCTTAAAAAAAAAATCTACCAAATCCCCTCAAATCCTCCTCTTTATAAACCCTTGCCCCTTGGAGTGTCCAAAAGCTTCTAAGGATTAAATACTCCTCTACTACAGACACACACAGGACTATGCAGATAATTAAGTGCTCTCTCCACATGCTCTCTATGCATTCCCTATCAGCACCCTCAGAGCTCCTCTGGCTGGTGCTGCAGACTCAGAGGGCTGTCAGAGAATTTCTCTTCTATCTTTCAAATCATAAGCACAGCACTTTCAAAACATCATATCTGGTATTCATCAGCTAAACAGTGCTCAATTAAAAAGTCTGTGGGCACAGCAACAGCTGTAGCCTTCTAGCTCCTTACAGCCAGCACCACTTCATTATATTCCCACCCCTAAACTGAACCAGCATTAAGAAAACATGACATTGATGGAACTGAATCAAACTTCTGAAGTTTAAGAATAACAAGAAACAATAGCAAGGAAAGATGACAGCTGTTGTTCATCCCCCATCCCACCTCAAAATCTCTGGGGCCACACAAGTTTACAGCAGGCAGAAGACCTTTCAAAACCAGAATGATTAGCCTGCTTAACATGGACACAAGCCCTGCCAGTCCAGAGCATCCCAGCAACATTCTCTTAACTTCTAATGACGCTATGACTACAGAAAATGCTGGTCCAACATGATTAAGCAGCTGGGACAGAAATATCCCCATGGGCTCAGACCTGTCATTTTGCGGCCAAAAGCCATTGCTAACGAGAAAAATTACATCTGAAAGCAAGTTGCTGTGCATGTCCTTCTTTCTGCTCCCCTGCTGATGGAAATACAGTGGTATAATAGGGCTTAGAAGAGATTTCAATCTAGGCAGTGAGGGTGGTTGATAAGCAAGAAAAGGATTATATGAAATAGGAAGATTGTAGGGGTGTGGTAGTGATCTGGGTTTCTTTGTTTTTAAAGAAAAAGAAATATTTCTGTTTCCATGTTTGCTATCCCAGAAAACAGGACCAGGATAAGGCACAAGCAGTAGAGACTCGTATCTAAATCCTCTCTCTCTCAAAGGCACTTGATTAAAAGCAAAAATCTCTGGATTTGTTTTAACCTATAGCTCTCATACCACTTCCCACCTGCAAACCAGCTGGAACAGGACAGGGAGAGGGATGAGAATGAGCTACCCATACATGCAGCCTGACAAAAGAGGTATCACAGCAACAATAAGAGCACTGAAGGACACTTTGTAAGTGCCAGAACTATAACCATTTTCTGGTAAGAGAGCCATAGCTGTTCCTCTGAACCAATCTTCTACACAGTAAAGGAAATATCAAATAAAATTAAACAGATGTAAGAAGGTGGGATGGTCTGGTGGATGACCAAAGGACCCCAATTCTCCTGCAGGTTTTCTGCATAATACCCATAAAATCAGAATACTCCACCTGTGACTTGCATTTCCTTAAGGGGGAAAAACAAGTAAAGAAAAGAAAGAAGAGTAAGACAGTACTGATCCCTCTGTATGATTCAGACGGAAGGTGCATCATATGATGGAAGAAAAAAAAGGAAAAAAATAGTCAATAAATTCTTATAAACTCAAAATTTCTGTTGGATCTAAATAACTACATATCAGTGCTAGTCTCCTGGGAGAGTGGACATTCTGGAAGTACAAAATCAATACATGTAACAATACCAGTGTGCAAGAGGCTTTATTCTGTTTCTGGCAAGACATGGATCACAAACCCACACACTCACTCAACTTTCCAATCTGTGAGTTTGCGTGACATCATCCACCAAGAAATCCAGCACACTGATCCTTACAACCCCTCTGGAAGGAAACACAAACCAAATCCCTAATCTCTCAAGGAGGGTGCTGAGATGCAGACACGTTAGGGGTGTGCTGCTCTGCACAATGACGACCTCTGGACTGCCAAGCTGACCTCACTGGAGCTGGCAGTGAATAATGCCTCGACACCCATCCACCTGCACCCTGCCTGCAGCAGACTGACATTCTGTGAGTCACTTCCCCAGGGTCTTGCAAAACTGAGCTCAAAGAGCCAAAACCAGATCTCCCAACTGCAGACTATAACCTCAAAGTACTCCCCTATTCTTCCCCCTAAGAAATGTCTCCCATATTATCCCCCTTTGTCCCACTTATCACCCATAATGTATGATGAGCTGGAGGTTACAGAGAAACCTTGTACTTGCAACATAAACATATTTTCAATGCCTTGCTTGTTTTCAAGAGCTGCTGCTGTTTCAGTGCATTAAAGTATGCAGAGAAACACTCTATTTGTGACAGATCTGCTTCAAAGTTGCTTTCTGTTTCCCTCTATCCCCAGCTGTTATTACTGAAAACTTTAGTACACTTTATGATGATGTTTGAAGTACAAACGGTATAGCAGAGCATGTGTCATGTGAAATATCCACTGTTCCAAACTGGGTTAGGCAACTAGGGACATTTTGAACGAATATAGGATATTTATTAAGAGTTCCTCTCGTCCTGCTGCTTATTCCCTACCTGAAGTCAGAAGCCTGTGATGTCCCAGACAGAATTGGCTGCTATGGAGATGATTAAGATTTCACAGGGGATTGAGATTCCAAGTGCCAAACAAAGCATCAATACACTTTTTGAAAAAAGGCCTTTAGAACTAAAAAGGGAGAAGGGAAAACATGCACATGATAACATACTGATTTGGAAATCATATCAGAAAGCTGCATTTCACTTCCAAGCTGCACAGCTACACTGGAATTTGAACATATTGTGCAAGAGGTGACCAAAGCCCAGAGATGACACCTAAGATGTGCAGAATCCAGGCAGTGTGATGTCCAAGAAGTATGAACACAGAAACAAAACAGACAGGGAAGAAAGAGCACACTCAGCTATAGAACACAGAATGCACCCAAAACTTAGAAAAGGGAATGTATTTATAAAAGAACATGCATGCAATTGGCCACTGCCCTTTGTACAAAAGCTAGGTACAAGATGTATTCAAGAAATACTCAAGAATCCCCTATGATGGTGCCAGAATTTACAATGATTGTATTCTTACAAAAGGCATGCTACATTCTTACAACAAAAGCATATTACTAACGTGCTGCTACAGCTTCCATGGGCATGGATCTGTGGACTGGTTGGTTGCTCTTTCAAATTTGTCCTTTGCTTTATCTTCACATTTTTTCTGCAGCCCAAGGTTTTTCAGGTTATCTCAGTGCTGCCTTGAACAGTGACAAAGAGCCAGGGCAGAGTTATGTGATTCTCTGCCTCCTTCTCTCCCTTTATCAAGTAACCCATTTAGAAACAAACAGTGCAAGCACATTTCTAAAGCTATACATTATATACTGGCTCAACTAAAGAATTTGAGCACTGGCCTGCTAGTTGAAAGACAGGCCAAAAGAAATATTTTACAAGCTCCTAATTGAGGTAATGAAATATTATTGGTTCATTCTCTATGAACAAAACCAGACACTTCTAGCCTTGTCCTGAGCTGACACCAACATGCCACACATCAGACTGTGCAAGTGATCCAGAGCTGGGCTTCACTCTAGCTATAACCATTCCCAGATTAGGTTTGGCTTTGCTGCACTCCAAAATATCACCAGATTTTTATTACTTTTAATCACAATCCCACCTCATCACCTTGTTAAACATGAAAACTAGGGCAGAAATCTGCTTGGGGGAAAAGGAAAAAAAAAAAAAGGGGCTTATTGGCAGGGTCAGATGATAAAAAGGAATAAAGTGCAGTGTTAGCACAGCCCACAGCTGACAGCTACCATCTCTCCCCAGCACTGTTTGGGTTGTGGGATTTGGGAGGACGATATGGAAAAGACCCTACTGGAGAACAAAAACCCAGAAACTCTCTCTCTGCAAAGGGCAACTCAAGCTAGAAGGAAAGGTCCAAACCTCAGCCTATAAAGTACTTCCTAAAAGGCAAGCCACAGCACTTGGCAAGATTACTGCAAAAATATTTATCTTCTTGGCAAAGCACTTCCACCACTCACAGACAAACTAGCAAGACGATGCCTAGATAATCAGTCAGAAGCAATGCAGGGAAATAAGCTACAAGGATAAAGGAAAGGATCTCAAGTCTATCAAATGCCTAGTTTCTACATCATCCTGTCTTTGTTGAGAGGAGTTATCAGATTCCCTCAAAGGTACACAGTTACATCTCTGCAGCAGCACAGCAGAGATGTTTTGGCTGGGCACCTCAGCTTGCCACACTTCACATCTGCAAATTCTAATACCTCATGCTTTCCCAAGTCTCTTCCAGTCCTGGTAGCAGTCCAGGTGGCAGGGGAGAAAACAAATGCTATTAAGGATTCCAAGATGAGAAGAAGGAATTGACAGCAATTCACTAAAGAACAGAGCTAACTCCAAAATTAGCTAGTTGGCATGTTCCTGGCCAAATCTAAAGGGAATGGCAGAGCTGAAAGGGCAACACTGAAATAGTAAGAGGCAATTTGTGTACTTCATGCCCAAGACTGAACAGCAGAATTTTACAGGAAGGTTTGTACCAAGCAAGTAGCCACAGGGGAGCCTTGACTCAACCTCCACTGGCATCAGCAGAAATATCACCATTACCATGAAGCTGTCTGCAATCGCTATTGCAGACAGGAGGCCTACAAAATCACTGGCTTCTTGTCCTACCTTTCATTCTGTTGAAGGCAGGTGACCAGGTTCTGTTTTAGAAACCAGACACAACTCATGGCCTTAAAAAGCAATACTGGTATCACCTTCATTTCCTCCTGTTTCTGCTGCTCTCTTAGCCAACAACACACATCACCAGATCAAGTTTAGTTTCAGCAGCTGTAAGCTACACAAAAGGAACCAGGGAAAATCTTTATGGAGGAAATAATATGCAATTTTCTAGCTGAACACCTTTTAAAATGTAATGACAGAAAATAAAATCCTGCATCTGTGCTCAGCAATAACAATCTGTACACGCACAGTAACAATATGACACTTGGAATAAGCAAGACCCAGAAAAAAAAATAGAGCTTACCCAGGCGTCCAAATCCACAGGCTTGGAATACAGAGAGCACAAGATAGAAAGGAAGAGAAAGAGAAGAAAAAGGGAAATCAGTGATTTTTGGAGGTTGCCTGCTGCTGTGCAATATAGTTTTTAGGATGACAAGTTTAGCAAAGTTCCTTTAAAATGACAAGCATTTTAAGCAATGCAGTGCTGTCCCCTGTAGGGAACTATGCTGTTAAAGCAAAACAAAAGCACATGCACCCCCTAACCCAAAGCCAGAGCAAAGTCCCCAGAGCCTGCTGCAGGACCCCATTTAGGGTGGGAGCTAAGCAAAGGCAGCTGGGAAACAGCCAGTTCCAGGGAGCCATGCAAGGCGCTGCACAGTGTTAGAGATGCTGATACACAACATGCACCAGAGAATGTGGCAGTGCTGGGCACACTCAAAAGGAGGTGGTCAACAACTCTGCCACTTCCAATCATGTGCAAAGAGCAAGTAATCTTTTAAAGGGCATTTTTGAATGCACAAGCTGACCTACACAGCAAGTCACCTTCTTCCATGCACAATTTCAAAGAGACATTCCTGACAGAAAGCCAGTTTACTGATCAGGTTCCCAACCAGATTCCCCTCCACAGGCAACTGAAAACCTCTTGAGTGCAGAGTCCAAACCTCTGTCAAAACCAAGCTGCCTCCACCTGCTCCTTCTATTTAAGCCTATTTAAGTGTGCAGACAAGCAGATAAAGCAGGTTGCAGTATTGCCTCTTCTTTGCTTGTTACTACTTTTTACTTACACAGTAACACAGCAGCAGCAAAGCAAGTACAAGATGATAAACATTTCATGCCCATAACCACCTCCTTTTGAAGCCAAGGCATTTATGAGGCAGGCACAGCTCTCATTTGCTGTAAAGGGCTGCAAGCTTTCCCTGCCTCTCAGGGCTACCTTCAATCAGCAGCACATTGGCTAAGCAGGAACTTCAGAATGGCTGGCCTTTTTTCATTATGATTATTTATTTGAGGGGAGTTGACAGGGCACAAAGAACTTTCCTCTTGGTCATAGTTCACTGCCAGAAGGAGCAGACGGTGGAGGGTAATATTTTTATGGGATGTGTCATCATTTTAATGGCACAGAGTGACTACTTCAGGTAACTGAGGGATGATGTGTTACCAGATATGTGTGTCATCCATCCTCATCCTTTGTACCAGCTCAGAGGGTTGGAACTGAACATCTACATTTCAATTGAGGGAAGCCAATCCCCCCCTTTCTGCAGACATGTTTGATATAGCAGCATCAACTCCTTAGCCAAACAAACCAATACACAACAGGTGTTTACTGGTAATCACTGACCAATTTTGACAGAAGCCTGATTTGAGTAACATTTTTCTTCCTGATGATTTTTACAGTCAGAATAGATGTGCTTAATTTTGTTTTTACATTTTGGCAATTGCAAGTTTGTCCATCCTCAGCAGATGGACAGGAGGAACACAACACTCTATGTGGTGCCTGCTATTTTTTCAGCAGGTAGGTCATGCACAACACTAACTCTTCACTGGATGTACATCTGTCATCCCTGGGTGCCTGAGCCATGAACTGACACATTCCTGGTGGACAAACACTCTTATGACAAAAGAAACAAAAGGTACTAACTCAGTGGTACTGGACAGGGGTTGAGAAGGAGAGCAAGGACAAGGAAACACCCCTATGACATATGTGCCCCATAAGACACAATGCACAGCAGCAGAATTAGGGTTTTAGGGAATATAACACTGTTACTAATCACAGAGTATCTCTCCTGCAGGTACTGCCAAAGCCTCTAATTCTGTTAACCTTCAGGAAAAGGAAAAGTGATTACTCCAAGAATAGGAATAGATACACTCCATTGAATGGAAACAGGAAAATCAGAATGTGTAGTAGTACATATTGCTGCACTAGCAAAAAAAAACCCTGATTAAATAAAATACACTAATAAAATAATACAAAAATGAAAATTCAAGAGGACTACTGGTTGAAAGTTTTGCTAACTTCTTAGCCTGTGCCAACATCTCTTTGCAGACCTGCATTTACCAGTTTTGATAACAAGACACACAGCTATTCCATCAATATTTCTGAAGTTTAAGCAATCCATTTACGAAATGAGCAATATCTGGTTTCATTGCAGCGTAAGTGAGCTTCACTTTCAGCTCCCAGATGGCAGCTTAAGGGTTTTATAATTTCAGCCCTAGGATACAAGTCATCTTTCAACACCCTTGGTCAATACTTCTGAACTCTTCTGCTGAAAAGGTTTTTTTTTTTCTTTTCCAGGTAACCCACAGGACAGCAGGAATCAGAATAAATACTGGACTTAATTGTTTGAGGTCAAAACCCAGTAAAGATATTTGTCCTAATTGTATCACAAGCAAAAGGGTACTGAAACAGGACCCCAGGCCAAACCAGCAGCCTCTGTCCTAGGGATTCATACGGACACTTGGGGAAGACTCTGGCTGGATATGCAAACTATGCAAGTAATACATCTGTGCTTCTGAAAGTTTCACATTTGAGCATTGATTATTCAGGCAGGGGATGCCTTCCCACATACATATCAACTTTCAATGGAATCAAGAAAACAGTGCCAAAATCATATTTCACTCATAAGGGCAATTCCCAGCTACTTTTCCCAGACTCAATACACTACATCACCCTTACACATCATGCACACCACTCAAGTCTGTCACACTCTGGGAAATGTAAAAATGGCAATGAGCAATCAAAACACAGTTCTGTGATTGGCACAGAGGGAGGAAGGATCAGCACAGGGCAGCAGCCTTGGAAGGACAATGCCTTTGTTACCTGACTGGAACCAGCCTCCCCCTAAAGCCCATTTCCTTGCCATAGTCAATAACTCTGTCACAGAACAGATTTCACTGCAGTGTGACCAATGACTCAGGAATCCAGACTACCAGCTTGGGAGAGATCTCCTACTTAAGAACTCAACACAAAGTATTTTTAGGGGCACTGCCAGCTTTGGGAGCGGAAGATAGAGTGGGAGATGCGAGAAATGAGAGGCAGCAGGTGCCCAAAACCCAAGACAGCTGTTGGCAACAACTTTTGCACTCATGTCAGTATCTGAAGAACTCTGCAGCACATATTCCAACATCTTGATGGCCAGACTTCATCACTGAATGAGCAAACAGTCATTTCTTCTTAAAGCAATAACCCAGCTCTAAATTTATCATGGTCTACAATGACAGGAATTCAAGTACTTTAAGAATATATCTAGACATTCAGTAGCCACCCCAGACTCTTCAACTCTTCCAGTTTAGTGAAAAATTGAAGTCGTATCAATATTAAATGTAATGAGAGTCTGAGATGTAACTAACTGACAATAGAGAGAGAGAAGGAAGAGTCACTGAACAGCAATCAATTTTGAGGAAAGGCTGTGACAAAATTGTTTAACTCCAGTGCACACAGACCATGCACAATTCTATAAACATGAAGATGGGAAGCAGCCAAAAAAACCTTGGCCCTTTTGCGATTCAGGGACAACTGCATCCTAATACTTATGGCACAGCTACAAATAGGTTTGCAATGGTGACCGTTCATGGTTTTCATTTAAAACAAAATTAAGAGAAACCTATTTTATAAATTCCAAAGTAAACCATCTGCTTTCATTGCTTGCTTTAATATTCCAGCATATTTCCACATTCTCCCTTTCTCATCACCATTTCTACACATGCATACATACAGTTTTCATTTTGTAGGCTGCCAACAGACAAGGCATTCCATGGTTTTAGAAATCTTGCAGAACATAGGTTCTCTAGAGATGTCTGCTCAAGATGCTTATTTCTGATAGTGAGTCAACAACTTGCTCTAAATTTTTACCTTCTTGCTTAAATTCCTACTCTGCCTATTAGACTTAAGAATCTCCAAGTCCCTGACCAATTTAGTACAAGAAAAACAAACCAACAACCAAAACTTCAAGAAAGGTCATAATGAAATTCTGTATTAATTGTGACTTTCTATCCCAGAATATATTTCAGACTGAGTCAATGAGGTATTTCTCTAGAAATGAAGGCCACTCAACTCTTCTTGGATTATTTCTAGTTCATAATCATTAACGCAGACTCCCATTACACTAGCCTAAGGGTGGCATATGGCTTTCTAGGGATAGGACAGACGGGGGAAATAACAGTTATGCATGCCTACATCCCCATCTCATTGCTGTGCCTGCATATGGGGACAGAGCTCTCTCTTGCCAGATTCCTAAATACCAAATATATTAGCTTTTGAGTCAAACATAATACCTCATGGACAACCACCAATTTTGTTTCGAAAAAAATCAAGATGGCATTCATAATCAACCAAGGTGCCTTCAAGCAGAAAAAATTATGAACCCTGTGCATTCAGAAGGAATTCCCATTCCACATTTGCTCTCATTCACTACACACATTTTTACCTGCCACTGAACAAAACAGGCATTTATAGGCACCAGCCAATGGATACAGGCTAGCACAGTAAAATGAATATGAATTTCCTGCCACCAGATTAGAAACCTATTTTTTTAAATTTAAAAATTGCTATCTCAAATACTATACAGTTTAAAAGAAATGCAGCTGACTTTGGAGCCGCTTTTTAATACAGAGAACCTGTTGTAATTACATACTTTAGTAAAAAAAATTTGAAAGCCTTCAGCCATGTTCGTGCATCCTCTGTCTATGGATTCTTCTGCAGGTGGAGAATCAGGTGCACTTTCAAACAACACAGCTTGTTTTTACCCCTCTGACAGCCTTGTAAATTTTCTTCTTTGCCCTGTTCTTTCATCCTAGACATACACAAAGCACACTTTAACACAGTCTTACAGAGTCAGTATCATTCTGGGGGCAGATTCCAAGCTACCAACTTGCCAAGGTGCATGTGGTAAAGACATAGAGTAACTAACATTTAGTATAAATCAGGTGGATTCCAAAGCCTTACTGGAAGGGCCACATAAAGCATAGGGGACTCAAAATAAATGGTCTGGGGTAGGTCCACATACATAATCACATTTGTAGTAAGGTGTTACCTATGAAATAAAAACACATGGATAATGAGAGACTACCCAGGAAATTAAAAGCATAGAAATGAGGAACTTGATCTCAATCTCCCTTATTTCTCTGATCACTTAAGACACACAGGCAGTCAGCAGTAAATCTCCCTACAAGCAATTCCGAAAAGGCACCTCCATGTTCATTCACCTGCAGCACTCCCTACATCCTAGGCCACAGTCAGTGTTTATGAAAAGGTTGTGAATTAAGTTGTGGTTTTGAGCTACAGACAAAACGTCCACTAGAGACTCTGATTCTTGCTTCCAAAGCACTTGCAACCCACTTTGTGTTTTAGGAAGAGAATATAGTGGCTCTCAAATACACGCACTCTCAACTCCTCTCAAGGCTGCGATAAGAGAAAACGCTGCAAGGTTGCATCTTTTAATGAAGTCCAAGTGTATCATAATAAAATCATCTGCAAAAAGAAGAGTGTAGATTCAGCAACAACAAGGATTTCAGGTTATTGCAAAATCACATTCTTTATTTTTACATTGCAATCTCCAGGGCATGACTGTATCAAAAGCAACTCACAAAACTATGTCACTGCCAGCAGAATTTTGATTTCCATTTGATGGGACAATTTGCAAAGAGCAGTTTGCCCATTGTGCAAATGCTTAATGCTTCTAAAAACTACCATAATTCAGAGCTGATTCAATGACCCTTTTCTGGGCAATGCAACACACTCTTGCTTAAGGCAGTTGGCTTGGAAAATTCAGGGTAGGAAGAGAGCATTTTCTCCTTCTGTGAAGGAGCAGTACCTGGAAGTCTATCAACAAGGATCTTGAAGCAAGTCTTGCTATTATAAAGAAGGTGGTATAGACCAGGTGCAGATTTAAGCAGTTTGAGAAACTTTCCTTAGGAAAAGAAAACACTCAGTGAAGCTCCTGAAGCTCAAAAATTGTCACATGCTAAGTATTTATTTCTGGACCTTTTAATCAAAAGCAAGAAGCTTGAAATCTAGCTTTAAAGTAGGGTATGTTGTAAATACAGCAGTCAGACAACCTGAGAGAGTCAAGATTCATGCTCCATGAGTTTGCAAATTTAAAGAGTCAATACAACATAGCATCACAGAACCCTGAAGACAGATTGCTATATTTATTGTAGTAGATACTAGTTACAAACATATCTCCACTCTGTTTGCTCTGTAATTATAGTTGGGACACATATAATCATTTATTTTCTGTAGACTCCTTTTGTATGTTACACCTCCAAAGTCAATGAAAGTAATTTTAAGAACCTGTTGATTGATTGATTTATTGATCAAATAAGTTGGCCAGTGCAATAGGCTGGAAATAACCAGACAGGCAAGTGATCTGATAAATATTCCTGGAAACTAGTCACTATAGGCACTGAAGGTCAGCAGAAAAGAAACTCTTGAAGGCAGGTTCAGGTTTCTTTTAGAATCTATATTAACAGTTGGACTACAGCTTCATTCCTTATGCAGGCCTGCTTGGTCAAGTGCACTCCCCAGCCAAATGTTTGAGATAACTCTGCAGAATCCAACGTTAGCTATCAAATTCAGGAGAAGCAATTGGTAAAAGTGCAGGTCCTATTACCAGAAACAATGTGAGAAGAAAGGGGGGGATGAGGGTCTTATACATAGTTTTAATCAGGAAGCAAATACTTCTCTCAGACCAAGGGCATGAAAGGAACCCAGGCAGAGGATCATCTTTCACAGCTTCCAGTGTTGGCAGCTGTTTTTTGGTGATTTTGTGGTCAGGCTTCACCAAAGCTTTCACTGAGTTCCAACTGCAAGAAGCAGATCATGCCCCTGGCCAGCACTGAAAACCACAAACTCATCTATCAAGTATTCACTGAGATGGTCTATTTTTTTTCTTGTGGATTTAATTGCGATTTAATGAGGTTTTCAAAGAAACATGTTGGCAGCTTATCATAAAACTAAGCTGAACACATCTTGTACTCCTTTTACCCTGTCCGCTCAGTTGTGTGAAGAACTGTCATCCAACTCAAGCAAGAGGCAAATTAGGTTTTAACTCCATTGCATAGGAGTGGTTTCCTATGAGGAAAAGGCACACTAACAAAGCAGGAGGCAAAGAAAAAAAGCTTTCACTACCACCGTTATTTGCACCATATTTTAGATAATCCTTTGGCACTGTGGTTTTGGGGAGTTTACTTTTATCCCCAGGAATTAAATGTCCATGGATGTCAATAGGTTCTTCCACAAGAATAAAATTCTAGCAGGAAAAACACACATTCAAGTTCAGCCAAAATAAATTAGCCAGATCAAATTCACAATCTCTCATAACCTCTCAACATTTCTGAAAATAAATGCCACTCAACAAAACAACCTTTAAAATAAAAACCTTAAAATGTCTATTTATCTCAGAATATTATCCTTCCTGCCTGTCATATATTATATATTACATCCATATAAAATCAAAAGAAAAATCCACTCAAAGAAACCAACACTCTAATGCTCCCCTTTTTCATTTAATGTTTGTTATACACCCACAGAGATCTTAAAACATTTTAAAGGATCAAGCTCTCCCTCTCATTAGTACCACCATCACGTTGCTCTGAACTGTGGACATATAACCTTTTGCACCTTTTCACTCTATTGAATCAATCTCCCCTGGCAACTTCTGGTGTGGCACTCTGCTCCTCCTGCCTCCGGCTCCTCTTCCCTCACTAATTCTGTGTTCAGAACTGTGAAGCACAAAATTAGACATTTCAAATTAAGCAAGGAGAGAGAACGAGAGAACCTTATTAAATCAACATTAGCATCAGAGTGTCTTTAAAAGAGAAACTCAATTGCAAAATATTACTTGTCTCTATAAAGCTCTTTACATTGACAGAAAGGAGACAAGCAGCAGATGAACTGACCTTCCTCCAGACCCACCTTCCTCCTCATGCTGGTCACAGAGCTCAAGCTGTGAATGCAGGATTCTTTTCAGACCATGCCCCCAAGGAAAAAAAGCCCATCTTGAACTCACAAGCTTTGGAATTGCCATGTAAAAACGACAAGATTTACTAACATGATGTTGGGGAAGAAAACTGCACACACCAAATAGGGAACCAACACACAAAAGCAGACTCCCTTCTCCTTCCAAGCTTTCCACAACACTGGTTGTTCTCAAGTCACTTCACAAGTTACAGCCAATTTCTTACAAGACAAAGAGTCATTGCAAGTTTTAGTTTCCATTTTCAGTCCCCAAAAACCAAAACTACTGACATGGTGATGATCAGCATACTCTGTTCCAAAACACCTCAGCTTTCTGAATGCAAATCTCTAGCTGTTGACCTGACACCCTTACACTCTTTTTCAAGATAAATCACTGGAGTATCATACCATTCCCCTGTGAGGGATAATTAGACATGTTGTTAAAGACAGAAATCACCTCTAATACTTCATAGTCTTTAAACATGACTTTTATTTGGCATTTCATAATGAGGAGTTGATATTTGCACCTTGTGTCAACAGAAGGAGTGCACACACCTCACACCATTGAGCAGCAGGCTATGGACTTGTCTGTCAGGTGCTACCTAAAACAGGGAGTGTCTTGGCACTGTCTTGTAGGGAGGGTTTGCAATGTGTGCTGCTACAGTCCTGCAGAAACAAATCCTACTGAAACAATTTAAGAACAAAAACCGCATATTTCAAAACTACTTCAATTAATTAAAATCAGTGTTCAGAGTCCCCATTTAGCTAGGGAATATTATCCTAAGGACAAGCAACACACAATTAAAGCTCAGTTTCTGATAACAGCACAAAGCTTTCAAAGCATTTTGGGGAAAACAGACACTACCCAAACAGAAATGGAAGCTGAAGTTTTTGATATCTCTAGTCCTACAGTGCAATGGAAACTTCTGTAGCATTCAGACATTGCTGAAAACTCTGCATTTTGCCAACAGGTTTCTAAGTGCAGACTCCATACCAATAAATGGCAGTTTGAAAAGCCAGAGGTCATGAAAATGACCACTTCCTCATGTGACAACCATGCTTACATGCCATCAACTAAGCACTGGACAAAGCACTTGCTACACCAGGATAAAGACAAAGTGCACCAAGGAAACAGCAAGGAGAAGGAGGATAAAAATAACACCCACAAGAACTAGTGACCAAACGCTAACTTGGTTGTTAAAGCACTATTAGACATCCTTGTTTCATAAAGCAAAATGCTTCATTTACACCTCAAAGGGCAACAATAGCCATACAAGACTGCTTGGAGTCTTCCAAAATTAAAGGGTCACAGGAAAACAAGCAATTTAGCATTCAATTATAAAAGCTGAAAAATGGGAAAAACAGAAAAGCCAGAACGATGCACTGAACCTGCTGTCCTAGGTCAGTTCTCGATGGTGACCCAGGCTGGTAAAAAGTCTTTACCAAAATATACTGAACTGCCTGCTAGACACCTTCCAGGAAAGGACCACACCAAGCAAAAACTGAAAATATTTTTTTTCTGTTCTCTGCTGCATCTAGTTCTCCTCTAGCCTTTCACTGGCAGACTGACACAGAACTACAAGAGCCCTCCTGTTGCCTGCAAGTCACATCCCTTGCATTTGAAGGGGTTATCACATAGTCCCTTTAATTCAGTAGAACAGTAACTACAGTCATCAACTAAAGTAATTAGATGACATTCTGGTGCCCAACACTTTCAGATCTTTAATGCCTCCATTCTGAAAAATTTTCAGAAAACAATCAATGTATACAAACCACACAGAATGTAGAACTAAAAGACCAAATAGGAGATAACTTGTGCAACTTCTACCATCTAATTCTGTTTCTTACAAGTCATTAGTCATTCTGATAACTCAGCATATACCAGCCCCACAAGCTGAGATAACTAGGTATTTAAAGTTACTTATAACTGAAAACCTGGAAAAGCTTTAAATGAAAGACAAATCTTTAAAAACAAAAAGCATATAAAACACCAGAGGGTTCTGAGGGGCTTTGTTTTTGTCTACTACAAGTATACCATGCTATTCACCTTCAAAGATCTCAGTGAAAAATCAACACATGACAAGACTTTCTGAGATAACTACTACTCCAAGAAAACTAAAGCACAAGCAAGATACAACCATTTGTCCTGATTCATGCAGAAAATACCAGACAGGATCAGGACTGATAAGAGAGACCCAAACCACAGAAGCAACCAAGATTTTCACCATCCAATATTCAAGCAGATTACTGAAAGGAAAACAGTCATGGTGTACTGATGCTTGCATGTTAATATCCTTCCAACAGGGCACTATCAGAAAATTATCTCAAAAGATCCAGGTATAATGGAATGAATGGTTACACTCATTTGAGATGAAGGGAAAGAGCTGGAGCAGGAAAAAAGCAATCCCTATTTCATTCTGAAATCTCTAAGAGATTCAGGAAGCAGCAGGAAGGGTGGAGAGCCATCCACCAAATCCAGGTAACTCATATTGCTTGCAGTGATTAACTCACTCTGGGTGTCAGCCTGCCACCTTCTACTGCCAGCATGGAAAATCCAGTGTAAGTACTGGGAGGATTCTGAAGAAGGGAACAGAAACACCGGAAAAGAAGATACAAGACAGACACAAAGCAAAGCTAAGAGTCACAGCAGCCTTTCTTTTCAGTAATAACTACTGGCTGTAGCACTTATCCCACTTTGGAAACATCAGTAAAATGGACCTGTCTCATCAGCGCTCATTTTTTCAAGCAGTAAATCCAGAATTAATATTCACGGGTTCTGTGACTGACATAATTGCAATTTAAAAAGGGCAATTAATCATCAGCCACACTGGTGGCTGACTTGCCAGGCTGGGATCTTTCCTCTCCACACCTGCCAACAAACTCACAGGAGGCAAAGGCATCGCATGAGCACAAAGCCAGGATGTGCCGCTCTCCCTCTTACCCCAACCCCAGGCTTATGGGGTTTGTTACTATTTTTTTTCTCCCATGCCTGCCCCACTGGGATAAGTCACCCACTCATTTCTGCAGCAATCCCTTTACAATGTCTAACCAATCTATCCTTATGTGGACAAGGAAAGCTTTTTCCACATTGCACCTCACTCATGTCAGCCAAGAGTGAGGCAATGGAACTCCATCACCTCCACCCTGAAGTTCTCATCTCCCTGTTTTCCTCTGTATCTTTTTTTTTTTAAAGAGTGACATCTCAATCCCAATCTTATTTGAAAAGTGAATTATGAAGGTGAGAGCACAGCTCCAGAGAATCAGATAACATAGGCAGATGATGGAAACATCAAACCTGGCAAGTAGATTTTATTAGATGAGTCAGAAAAGCCACTGAGTCAGTGCTTACTTCTGTGCTCCTATGGGAAGGTTTTCAGGCAAGTTGTAAACAAAACCAAAAACCCAGCAACTGTTCTGGGTATCAGTTCTGTCACTTTAAATTCTTTCTATGGGAGCATCCATTGCCTGGTATGAAAGGTGTTTCAACCAACAGCATTTAGAGAAGAGAGATTTGGGAATTTGTCAGCCATGTTCAGGTTCCCAGAAAGAAAGGTCCAACACTACTACTATAGGGTAAGTATATAACCTCTTTAGGAATTACAGTTCCTCCTGAGAGGAAGAAAGGCAAACTGACCACCATATTATGCCAGTCTACTTATCTGGGAAGTACATAAACCACTACAGTGGTAAGTACTACAGAAAACAAGTATGAGATTGATGGTAAGATTTAGAGCTTAGCAAGCTGCGAGATCTTCAAGTAACATACTTAACACTATGTCCTTGGGCCAAAGAAAATATATAACATACTTCTAGGCCAAAGGAATCTTGCTCAAACAAGTGCCACTGCTGCCAGCCAGGTGCAGTAGAGACAGAGAATGTATGTTGTAACACAAGCTGTACAGTCCTCCCTTCCTCATTCTGACAGTCAGCAATCAGAAATTGCCTTCATCATAACAATACAAAGGAAAAAAATTCAGTGCTTTTGTATGTGAAAAAATGTAATTTCAATCCTAAGAATTCAGTCAGGATAGAAGCAGGAGCACAATTACATACTGCACTTCTTGGCCAGAGTTCCAAACAAAGGTAGTTGGCAGAACATCTCTGCCAGCAGATAACTCCAACAAATGGCCTCATTTCCATCTATTATAAGACAATACATAGGTTTTGCTTCTTCATACCATCTTCATTTCTATCAGGTCCCTCTCAAGATTTGCTCTCTTTTTGACACAGGCTCCAGGTGCTCTTCATCCACAAACCTCAGCGCATCATTGCAAGTTAAATGAGGTGCCTCCAACCCAGTCCTCTCAGCTTCGTGAAACTAGGGAAATACAATTATGAGACCCCTCTGGATTTTCCTGCCTTCATATTGCAAGGGTTTAGAAATCCTTTACAGATGACTTTATTCCCAAACAGACCTTTACCTTTCAATGACACCAGTATCATATTGGCCACATAACCTCTACTCAGATCAGGCTGACCTTGTCCTCTCCTTTAACAAAATCACTCCTTAGAAAACAACTGTATGGTGTTAAGAAACAGCAAGTATTTCACTCAAGTATGCATCTTCTCTCAATTCAGGAGTAAATACCCTGAATCTCTGTTTCCTCACAATGACTGGCTAAATCAATAATTTTTACTGGGCTCTTCTGCTCTCTGAGAGGGTGTTTACCGAAAAGAGACAGTAACAAAGCAGGAAGACGGAGAAAAAAAAAAAGATAAATACAAAGAATCTTTTTTAAACACAAATAGGGTTCATGGGCTGCTGCCCAGGATCACTGATGCTTCATTTCTTGCATTTCTTCGAAAGAAAAACAAACACTTACGTTTCCAAATTTTCCCAATTCCTGTAAGCTTAATGCCTCCAATCAGCACTTGTTCACATCTTTATCTTCAAGCCAGTATTATGAAGTTTTGATAAGCTTTTTCCTTCCCAACGTCTCTCACTCCACACGGATAAAAACCACTAATAGAAGACTGAGACCAAAATCCTTGCCTCTTCTATTGCCTACATTTAGCAATCAGCAACTGTCTGAGTATTGTGAGACCCAAAGCACTGCCATGTATTACACACTTATCTCTGCAAAACCACCCTGCACAAGTGACAACTTCCAGGCAGGGGGGAGGGGGAGTTGTGCAGCCTTGTGATAATTAAAGCATAGACGAGTGTCACTGCTGTAGATAATTATGCATTAGCAGTGAAATTACTTAATGGAATTAAATAATCTAAGCCAAATGCTTTGTTTTAAAGAGAATTTAGGGTCTGCAAAAGGTGTCCAACTGACAGCCCAGGAGTGCAAGAACGACAGTCTTCCATCATTCACAGAAACCACACAACCCAGCACAGCCTGGCAGGCTTCCACCTCCACCCAGGTAAAAAGAGAACAGAGGAAAAGCTCAGGAAAATTTCAACCTTCTCAGTCAGTCAGGCTCTGATCTGTCTGATGAGCACCCACACAGGGACCAGGCAGTCACTAAGCAGAGAGGAACAACTGACTGGGGTAATCTGAAAAAATAAACCAGCTCTGACAAAATGTGGTTCAAACCACAGCCCAGCCTCACAAGCACCCATAAGAAAAAATATTAATCAGTGTCAGTACAGATAAGACTCAACCAATAACAGAAACAACAGGATAAGTAGGTACATGGCCCACAATGAAACCATCTCCTCCCACCAAATCCACAAGGCCTTTCCCCATCCTCTCCTCTTGCCTCACCAATTGCTCACCTACACAACTCCCACCACTGGTCTCATCTAGATGCCTTCAACAGCATCTCCTGCTTGTTAGAACAAGGACTCTCAAAGTCAGTCAGAATTTATAAGGCAGCCATTTCATCTTTTGTGCTTCTCTGGCTACATTCCTTCCTAAAAGATGCTGAACGCTGGAGATTCTGCTGGGTCTGAAAGCCCTGCCAACACCAGGGCCAATTAGGAGTTTCAGGATGATGCATATTAAAGTTATTATGGGAGGCAGTTATGCAGGCAGAATAAATCTTAACTGAACCTTTAAGTGGTTTTTATAACTTGTTTCTACTTCTTGAAAACAGATGAAAAGATACAAATCTTCTGCCTAAGAATCTGCAGGAATTCCAGTCAACCACCAGCTTCTCTCTCAAAAGAAGATTCTGTGCTAAAAGTAATAATTCATTTCACCCAAGGCCAGCTAGATCATCGTTATGTTTTTAAGCTCCAAATTACTCAAATCAGTCAGAAACTTATCATGTCAGTGAAGACTGACCTGAAATACTACCTTTACAAAAAGCACTGCAGATACATTTCAAACTTCTGCTGAGAGAAACTCCATTTTTCTTCACTATTGGCCTTCTCAGTCTACAGAATCTGGTTGCAGATAGAGCCAAAGAGACAGAGATGAAATTGGAAATTTTTACAGAGCAGGCTTTGGAGAGTATCTCATTAGAAGGCCAGTGCATAGGTCAAACCATGGAATCGTGAATAGGATCTGAGGAATGAAGGCAACAATCCCCATTTTGATAGCAAACATGAGATGCCATTAGGACAGCACCTGCCACTCTCTTCCACCAATTCCAAAACTTGCTCTCAACAGCTGTTATCTACCCCTCCAAGAAACACTACTAGAAGCCAACTGGAGAGATGAAGAATAAAGAGAAATCAGAGGTGGCTCAGAACATACCATACCATTTGTGTGAAAACCTGCACTGTCTTCACAACTTTGTCCTCCCCTCTGTAGCCTGAACATGTAATGTCACAAATTCCAGATCTGTGTATTAAGCAGGAAAGAGAACTCCAGACAACATGATCAGAAAATAAAAGACAGAAGCAGTTTGTAAATTATGTCAGTACACAGTGGCCTCAAAACTCCAAGTGATGACAGACAAGGAGCAATATTCTTAAATTGAAAGAGAGCAAGTTTAGAGTACATATTAGGGAGAAATTCATTACTCGAAGGATGATGAAGCACTGTAACAGGTTGTCCAGAGAAGCTGTGGATGCCCATCTTTGGCAGCATTCAAAGCCAGGTTGGATGAGGCCCTGAGCAATCTGATCTAGAGAATCCCCATCCATGGTAGGACAGTTGGAATTAGATAACCCTTAGGGTCCTTTCCAGCCAAAACCATTCTGTGATTCTACAATTTCTGTAGGAAGCAATGAACTTCAAAAACTTAGTGTAAACCCATCCTGAAAAATATTATCGTAACTCTTGGAGAACCTAGAGTCAGAATGAAAACAAATAAACAAAAACTTTGAGACATTTCATCTGGTATGCAAGCAATTTGAGGGCTCAGCAGTTCCAGCTTCACCCCTGGAAAGAAGACTTCATGGGTGTCCCTTCAGTGCCACCTTCAGGAAATACTCACTGCTGCTTTCCAAGTGCTCTCGACACTGCTGGAAAATTGTATGAACTCAGCGAAGGCATCATCACTGGCAGGCAGCTGAGATACACATTAAAACACTTCAGTTCCAAAATAAGGGTATTACATCGAGAATCACATCCCAAAGAACTGTGAAGCAGACCACAGATGTGCTTGTTGTTGCAAGATCAATACACAGAGCAGTTGCTGCACTGAGCAGTGGGTTTGACCCCAAATAAGAAACTTAATTCATCTCCCAGATTCTGCATGAGGCAGGTGATAGATTTTCCCAGATCCTACATTCAAAGGGATATTGATGAGGACACACTGTTTATGGATTGTTTATCAGACTCCCTTTGCACCACCACACCTTAGAGAGGTTCACTTGAAAAGCCAAAAGACACTCTCCCTCAAAAATAATTATAAAAAAACAAGCTATCAAAACTGCTTTGGTAACAAAAGCAGAAAGTTTCATAAGAATTCAGAGTCAGTAATGAAGTGAAAACAATGTATGGGTCAAAAAACATTCTAATATTATTCATTTATTTATACACACACCTGCTCAAGATGTACCTTAAGCTTCTGGACAGTGTATTGACTTAGCAGTAGATGACATGAATTTTCAAGAAGGAAACTTAGCTCCCAATCACCCTGCATCATAGCACTTAGAATAAGCAGATGACTCGATGACCCGCACAGAGACCTAACCAAGCTCAACAGCAACATCTGCTGGGCAGCGAGCAACTCGAGGAAAGGAGTCTGATTACAGGAAAGTTGGTTACTCCTTCTCATAAACGTGTTAATTTGTGCTACAGTTTTAAAATGCCCAGTAAGATACATTTCTGGTACAAAAAGCAGATGTAACTTCTAAATAGATATACAAAAAAACAATGTAAAATTTTTCCTAAGCTTGAGTGTACATGTGGTCAGAAAAAAACTATCATCTATCATTATCTGCTCACCAAGATACTTCACAGTAAAACACAGAAATTAAGCGGGATTAAAATTCCTCTAAACTGGAGAAAATCTCTTCTGTCTAGCTGGTTCAATTACACCTGAAAACGCCCCTGGTACGCCTAGAGCTACTTTCTTTCCTAAGGGAGCAGCCTGCACTTGCAAGGCCTGAGGCAGGGAAGTATTTATCAACCACATTAGTGCTATCCACACAGAGGAGAATGGCAGCTCAGACCATTAGTGCTTCTCTCCCTCCAGGTACCTTACTATATTCCTTATTAAGCTCAGAAAAAAAAGCCTGCTATGGTAGGATGACATCGGAGTATAAGTACAGGTAATGGCCCCCACTTAATCTGGGCACAAACTGACACTCCACCAAGATTAATTACAATGAAAACTCTTATTTTTACATTAGATGCATGAAATTTGATGGACTACTTCTAAACTAGACTAAAAAAAAAGAAAACGCAAGTGGTTGGCAACAGCTTCAAGGCTGCATTTAGATATTCAGCATGATTTGGAACAAGGGCAGTGACCTGAGAGGTGGCTTCTGAACAGCCATCAGATGGGAAAGGGTGTTGATGAATCCCACTTCTGTTCCCAGGAAAGGAACAGTATCAAAATCTTACTTGACCATAGAACCACCTCTTTTTACAGATCACCGTTTAAACAGGAAATCACAGGCAAGCAGTTTTTTAACAGAACTCTATGATAACCTCCAAGTAACACAAAGCTTTGAAAAATTACACAGCAAAATGCTGAGTCTTGAACAGGAAACAGCACAGCAGCTGGGAAGACAACTTTTTAAATGATAGAAAACTACAGGCTGGACTGATGTTCATTATCTTTAAAATTGCAGTTTAAAGCTCTCATGTTTTTTCGAGTTTTGTACTTGAAATAGAATTCTTTTACACTAAAAAATTAGGAAAAAGGTTTTAAGAAACACACAAGCTTATTTTCAGCTGATATAGTGATTGTTGTTATTGCTGCTGCTTTGGGGGAGTTTTTCTGATTTGGGATTTTTTTCAGGGTGCTGCTTTGTGTGGTTTGTTGTTTTTGAGGGTTTGGTTGTTTTCATATGGCATTTTTTAACAAATCTTTATATCCAATCTCCCTTTTTCCACATTTAGCTGTTAAACTAGGAGAGACTATAATATGAAAACACAAAAATGAGTGACTACTCAGGTCTTCAGCTGGTAAGGGAACCGCTTTTGTAAGGAACCTTTTATGTACTGGAAGTTCGGAAGCCAGGGGGTGCAGCCGGAGCCTCAGCTTGACAGTGCCAATTACAGCTACAGCAAGATGAACCAAGGAACAAATCCATTCTGCTTAGAGGATGGAGAAAAAAGAAGAGACATGAACCTGTATCTTTGAAAAAATAAAGGGGATTGAAATAATCTACCAGACAGTGAACCCTTTTCCCACAGCAAAAGCATTAGGCTGAAGATGCAGTGAATGTAAATGGCAAGCTCTCAGTCCTAATTGGAAGAGTAATGATTATTTAACAAATGTATCCTTAGACCAATGTTCTAGTCAAGTAAATATTAAACTTTTTTAAGCTTTTTTCTTTTAGACAGTAATTATACATAGCCCTGTTCAGTCTGTTTGATCAATTTTTACTCGATTCCTACTGTATCATCCTTCAAGTTTGCCCATTATCACAAAGTCTTCAAGGCTGAAAGGGCTCTAAACCCCCTATGTAATGCACAGACAGAAAAAAGAAATACAGCTAACTCTAATTCCTTCCCTTTCTCACAAGCTTGCAGGTGTTCTATTTTCATTGTCTAAAAATCAAAGTCATCAGCTCATTTCCTTTCCCTTAGTATAGTCCCTTTTAAGAAGCTACTTTCCGTCATGTTTTACTCAGCACTCATAAATAATATAGATAATTGCAGATGGTCATAGCAAACAAGCAGAGAAAGTATACAGATACAGTACAAAGGAAACAATAAAAATTCTGACATGCTCCAAAAGCAGAAAGAATTCCTGGCAAATAGAAGCAGCTGCATCCAGGTCATTTTTTAAGTTGATGTACAGCAATCAGAGAGCCAAAAATAATACAAGGACAGACTTTAGACAAAGCTATACAAGGGTGCTGGGAACTCAGTTCCCTCTGCAGCAACACATTTCCTACCTCATCCTCATGTGCAAAACACAGTTATTTCTTCCCAAAAATCTGCATTAGGAAGGAGGAATACTGGTTATAGAAAGATAAATTTAAACCTGCTGAAACTCCAAAACAGATAAACAGTGCTCAATTAGGAGGATATTATGTTGACTATAGTAAGGAACTGGGAGAGAGTCCACCCAGCCACCCAAGAGTTAACATCAGGCATTTCTCATCAAAACCTCTTCCAAGAGGTTAAGCACACAATAGACTATCTAAAGCACAGCTAGAAAGGCTGCTTGAAATTCCACACATGTGCCTCAGCAATGTATTTCTATTAATGTCCAGTGTGTGTCAGCGTGAAGATAAGGTACCAACATCATGTCCAACCAGCCAGCTAGAGAATGGGACGCCGTGTAAAACATTGTCTGATGCTTAGAATCCCGGAGAACAGCGGCGTTTGCAATCTCACCCGCTGCACACGTGCCTGATAACACCAACAACGAGGAGAGGCAGCAGGAGCAAACTGTCCTGCAGCTCTGGCAAAGTAAAAAGATGGAGAGAGAAAGAAGGAAGCAAGCAAGAATTAAAATAAACATCAGCAAATTGGGGCAGGTTAGAGGATGCCCAACTGTTGCAAAAGGAATAAACAAACCAGAAAAAAGCCCCAGTGAAACTTAGTCTTTGTATCAGCTCACTTTGACCGTTCTTTAAGGTGAGAAATAAAAAGTTACATCAGTGTTTATTTTGATTACTCAGACCATACCATTTAGACTCAGTTTGATCTACTAGTATCATCCAACAAAGGCATTTGTAGTGGGACTTGTGGAACACACTGTATTTGAGGAAACATGATCTTAGACCAGGACACACCTGCTCTGCAGGGCCTGGCTCCTGCAGCTTGAGAAACCCACGTGTCACCATGAGCAGCTGGTGTAGGGAAACCCACTGGAGTATCCATGCCATTTGTGCTGTGCACTGACAGGTGCCACCACACAGATACATTCCAACTTATCAGGAATCTTCCTATTAGCTGAACAGTTTGTTAATTTAATCTGTAACTTACCTATGCTTGAGAAAGGTAAACTGTGTCTGGATGAAGGGGTGGAATGCAGTGATTGCAACTGGGACACCACAGTGCATGGAGGAGGTGGTGATGCACAATTAAGATATAGAATGGTCTTTGGGCCTGTCTTGTGCTGCTTCAATGAGCTGTAAATTAGAGCAGAATTCTACTACTCCACAGTAGTCTGATAGTCCAATAAGAAGACTCAGTACTAGTTTTGCACAGAAAAATATCAAGATATTATTCTCCTATTTATTTATTGGATATTTTGTAGTTCTACATAGTGGAAAATGAAGGCTAATCTTATCTTTTACTTCTTAAATGATGAAATGGCTTTACAGTAACCCAAAATGGCTTTACAGTAACCCCAAGTCAGAAAAAATGAATCTTGAAGAAGTTTCTGTGGAGTATGCAAACTTGGTAGACAAAAAAAAAAGGTGTGAAATAGGAGCATGGAAAATTGAAGGCAAGACAGGGGAAATAAGCAGCACTACAGACAACTTCAAATTGTTGCAGCTGTTGGATTTTAAAAAAGACCAACCTTGTGATAAGGTCTCTTAGCTCAAGAGACTACAAAAATGAGAAGCTCAAACGAACATCAGCTGCCAAAATTTGCAAAAACTCTCCAAACACAAATTAACCTTCAGTCAGGAGATAAAAGACTAGCTGCAGAAATTGGAAGTTGTTAAAAAATGCTATAAATGTCTGAAAAATCAGAGCAGCAGTAGCAGGAAAATGAGCAGTACATAGGCAGAATCTTACCCTTAGCCAGGTAACACCTCCTTTCCTCCAAAGAAGAGGAGGTTCTCTTTTGCACTGGCTGTGTTTTTACTTTCTGCCTTTATTGTAGTGCACGTTCTCCAAAATTGCTTTAGTTAAATTTAGACCTCACTGATGCTCCAGAGAACAGAAGTTATTAGCTTGCTGGAGGTAGAAGACATGTAGATAGATCCTCACCATGCCAAGCTTAAATTTAAAGCAAACCTTTCCAAAGTCCATCATTTAACACTTCAATATTACTTTCTATAGGGATCCCTTAAATATTTAATATTTTAATGGTTTCACTAAATAATTCTTTCACTGGAGAAATACACCTACTTTTATAGTAAAGGGTAGCAGACAAAGAGGAGCCCAATTGTAGGGAAAAGGAGGGATGTTCTGGCCTGAGACTATAGAATAACAGACCACTAAATTTAAAGTCTCCATATACTAATATATTTTTTTCAAGAGAAAGTCTGGAAGAGTGTCTCAAGTCACACAGCAAGAATGAGTGGGATACAAGGCATAAGGACTGAAGCTATTTAAATCCCCCTGTCAATAGTTTGCAACATTTGGTAATAAATCATTAAGTCTCAAACCTAAAAATACATCTTTCCATTTGTATCAACATATTTAAAAGGCAGCTTTATTCAATTAGTGAAAGAATTAGTTGTCAATTAGTGAGAGCAATCAAAAACAACTGCATTGCAGCTTCCAGCCCAAGACACTGCCACTCTTGCTAACCTAGTTAGGACCCTACCTGGTTCTGCAGACACTGAAAGTAAGTCTGGTGTTTGACATACAGCCTGTGAATGCTCTGCAAAGAGCCAAACCACAGCAAACCATGTTCACAAGGAGGTGCTGCCTCTACAACTGGTGTCACCCACACTGTGGGTAGGAATGAAGATTCTAGTAATTGAATGCACCACTTATTTTCTAAAGAAAACACAAAAAATAATCTAAAAAAAAGGTATCTTTCATAAACACATATAGATACCTGCTGCTAACAACTGCAACATGAATGAAAAATCACAATGAATGGGCTTTTTCCTTGTTTTCCACTATTATTTAAAGCCTTCATATTTTCAGATTTCAATCCATGTTTTCTGCCTCACCATAAAAAAACTTCAATCAAGAAGTATTTACAGAAAATAAAAAGCCAGGAAGCACCAAACCTTGTGTGTTAGCCACGTTGCCTCCCAGAAACAACCTATTTTCTATACACAGGTTTACAACTTTAGAAGGGGAAGGGTTCAGCTCAGTGTGCTGTGTTTCAGCTGTAGAGCCAGCAGGACCAAATAAACTGTCCCTGAGGTGAGCAGTTTCCAAACCATAATGCAAAGCTCAGGGAGACAATACCTTTCATTACATCAACTCAAACAGGGAGGAAAAAAAGGACAAGTTTTGACAATAGAGACCTGACCTCGAAACCAGCAGTGTCACTTCACTGATGGCTCCACACTGTCACAGTTACAGCAAACTGCTGGGCCTCATCCGGTCACTACAGCTTGTCACAATGGTAGGAGATTACACACAGCAAAACCCCAGTTAATCTAGGAATGCTTACCTATGGCTAATCAGCCAGGATGAAGCTGATCCCCAGCTTATCACAAAGTAAATGAAAGCCTTAACAAACTAAATCATGTTCAGCACAGTTTCTCAAACAATCTTCAGTGCCAGCTCAGCTGCATCTACAGCTGACACTGATCAAAAACAGTGGGGAATTCACAGCAAAAAAATACCACAAGCTTCACTTAAAGCTTCATCAATTGCCAGAAATACAGAGGAAACTTTCCACAAATAGGTTGATTGGATCATTCCTCCATCCCTACAAAGTGAAAAAGAAAGTATCTGATCACTCCCTAACACCAAAATTCTCCTCCATTGCACCAATCTATGAACTGGCTGTTTATGCTGTTTTCAGCAATTTTAAGCAGTTTTAGCTCCACATTCTTTGAAATGGAGAAGAAAACACACCAGTTCAAATGTCAACAGCCCAATATACACTAAATCAAGGGTGGAAGTGTGCAAAGTACACCATAGCAAAGCCCACGAGTCCAGAATGCCACATTCACAAGGTGACATTGTTATCAAAACCCACTGCTTGATCAAAGGCATTCCCAGTCATGTATTCTTCCTTCATACCACCTTTCCTGAACCAAGAAGAGGAGAGGTTCTGAAAAACAAAGAGATTATACCTGTGCAAGAAATCATCTGAAAGAATTCAACAGCCTATGGGCACTTTTAATCAGGTACTGGAGCACCCTGAAACAAATCCACATCATTGTATTTCCTTTCACACACATTTGAGCCATGCCAGTCACAACAGTCCAATGCTGGAACCACAAGAAAGCAAAGGATGCCATCCAGCAAGGCAGTGAGCAGGCATGATCAGAAACACTGGCAATAGCAAGTCATCCATCATGGACAGCTGGATAAACTTTCCAGCAATTGCAAATTCTCTGCCCAGTCTGTTTTCATGCAGCAACCAGTGCCCGTCAGTCTTGCCTGAAACAGCTGATCATAGTGCAAAGTCTGGCCTACCATCACCCCATTTCTGAACTCATTCTTTCAAAGTGAGAAGGAAGACGACAATTTTTGGTCAATAACTCTGACAAAGCCATTTTCCTTGGGGTATTAAATGGGGAGATAAGAACTTCAGGGCTTTGCACAAATCATATTAGTTCAATGCTCAAATCCGGGTAATGCTTCTTTTCAAAGTATTAATTTCATTTATTCTATTTGCTCTCCCTGTGTTTCTGATAACACAAGTGCACATGGCCTCTAAATGAGATCCTCCTATTTTATAAGTTATAATCCTCCCTTTCTAGAGTGGTAATGAGATGTCTTCGCTTAATCGCGTTTATTCCCCCCCAGTTTCTGCTTTTATCCATTCCCATTCCACATTGATTTGTCTTAAGGGTTTCAGTGGAAACCATCAGGCAGAGAGTCACTGGCTCCAAGGGGCTCCTGATGCATATGCTGCTCAACCTTCAGAGATTAAAAAAGCAAAAGGGAGGAAAAAGAGCAGCTTTGTTTGCAAAGTTTCCTTTATTGGCAGGAAGGAGGGGAAAAAAAGAAATCCAAAAGAACTGAGAAGTTAAGAGAAGACGTTTTGATTAATTGGAAATGAAAAAGGAAAGATTTCTCACATAGGGGAATAGTGAGACTATTCTCAGCATAGTCAAGCAATTAAATAACTTGACTGACAACTTGGCAAGTTCCTTATGCTAGAAATAGAAAAGGATTTAAAGATAGTTGTGTTAATTCTTGGGTATTTCACATGAGACTTAAGGCATGGCACCAGCATTAGTTAAACACCCTAGGCCTTGCTCTGAAATACTGTATGTATAATCCTTGTTGTGTTGTAAGTACCCACACAGCATTAAATTATTCAAAGAGTCCACTCAGCACCATGATCCTGCAGTGCTTCACAAACAAACAAAACATTTTATCTCTAATACAAATTGGGCAGAGTTCTTCTACAGCAGCTTAGCAGACTACTTCCATTTGAGCCAGTCCCCAAGGTTAATCAAGAAGCCATATCCACTCAAAGAGGAAAGTGAATGCTGCACAATTACTTACAGAGCTGTTTTGCTTCTTAAACTAAAGCTGTAAGGAGTTTTACTCAAAACCTAAGGTGTCTAGATGCTAAGTACCTTCTTCAAAGTCATTAAAAGAAAAAGAAAGATCAAGACAAAAATGTAGAACAAGACTCAGGTATTTAACTCTAAATCCCTCTTGAAACCAGTACACTTCAAGGAGAAAAAAATTAGCAAAACAAAACACACAAACCACTATAAAATAATGACAAATTTTAATCTGCACCCTGCCCCATAAACAATCAAGTAACTGGCCCCAGAAGCTGACAGCAAGTTCCATATCAAAGGTTAATTCCAGTCCATCCTCTCTTTGCGTGCACTATATAATAACACTGAAGTGCTTATAGCAATATTTCCAATAATAAAAGTCAGTGAGTGAAAGCCATAAAGAACAGATTAAATGAAAGCAACGTTCAGCACAATCACAATGAAATCACTTCAAAAATACAGCTATGGTACTTGGATTTATACAAGTGGTATGGTTACAGGAGAATGTTCCAGCACTGCTGCAGACAACAGTACAAGAAATGGCTATTAATCACTGAACTATTGATATGTTAAGGGCACAGGGAAGTTCAAGATCTTAATGTAAATACTAAAAAAAATTAATAAAACTTTCTAATTATATGTGGCATGGTTTTCAATTTTTACTAAATCAAGTGCTGCTTAAGAAGCAAATTATGCATTGGTTATTTCTTTCATGGGAGTTGCCCCATTTATAATCTTGCTTCCTTAATAGGTCACTACAGCAACAAAAACAAGCCTGGAAGTTTCTCCCTTATAAATGTAAGCAGATAATTTCCATTGCTATCTGCACCTGGATTACCACCAGATACCCTGAGTTCCATTACTATCTTCTACCTGAAAGAGAAGATTGACACAAGACATGGACAAGCAGCTCATATCCAGTATTTTCCCCATTTGCTGGGGCTAAAAACAAGAGCAAGAAACACTCAAGCCCAATTCATAATAAAGGAGGATAATACTAGAAGAAAAAGGACAGACATGGTTTGAGTAGGAGTGAGCCAATACAGTAACCATGCCCAAAAGGAAACTGTAGCTGAGAAAGCAAGTCTGATAGGGATCCCAATAATTTAAGTTCCTGTTTAGGATGATATCTAGAAGCTGACAAACAATAGCTCTGCCCTTATCTTTGCAAGGACAGACTAGTCTATCCCATTTTTAAGGATCTTAAATTTATGACTGATCAAGGTATAATTAAAGAGCAATGAAAGTTAAGAGTTTCTCATTCTTGCTCCACATTCTGGGTTAACACACCATGGTTACTATTTATCACAAGGAGGCCCTAATCAGACTTTTACAGAGCATCAAGTACATAATATCTGGGTACGCAACACTACAGGATTAAAAGCTAATTCAGATAATAGAACAGCTTTTGTATGTGAGCAGTCAGGTCCCAACTCATTTTAGAGGTGTCCTCTTTGCATTTGACAAATAGTGCATAATTCTGCTAGTGACATTTCTTCAGGATTACACTCCACCTCATTGCAGGAAGGCAGGGCTCTACTTTGAGCAAAGCCATATCTTCAGATTGGACAAGAAATCCAACTTCTTCCCCTTGCTTTTACAGAAACCAGTTAATTTCATTCATAAAGAGAATATTCTCTTTCTAGTGAAGAGTTAATACTGCACCTGCTGACCCAGATGTCCTTTACTGAGGAGCCAACAGTCACCTGCCTCAGACATCACTGCTCTGAAGCTCAGCAATGATCCAGCACCCCAGGATACAATCTGCAAGAGGAAATTTCCTGCGACACAGCAGACATTCACAAGCTATATTTATCTAGGAGAGCAATCTCAGACACCTACCAATCCAATCAGATACAAATTTTATCATGGAGACAAAGTAGAGTCCAAAACCACAAACAGGTCAATTCACAGAAGAGAATTTCCTTAAGAATTTTGACCACCAAAGTGAAAATACAACCTCTTGCTATCAAAGCCTCCAAGTCCTAGAACATCAGAATTGCAAGGGTATAGGTGGGAAATACTGTTATCTATCTGTTCTGTTCTCATGCTCTCCATTAGCAGCTGCTAGGGATCACTGTCAGAGACGGACTACAGCTACAAAGACCTCTTCTTTGAACCACTATCATCATTCTTATATAAATTGTATTTATTCAGTCCCCAAAAATATCTTTCTAGTATAACCTCTAAATGCTTCACATTCTGCCTGGGTAAGCTAGGCCTGTTAGCATACAACATATAGAAAAAACCCCCAAACCTCATAGGATTATTCACTTAAATCAAGCGCACATTGGTTAAGCTACAGATCAGTAGGTTGAAAGAACCACAATAAAGACCATCCATATTTCAGTTTGTCCTTTCCCTAAACCATCCTTTCAGTATGCACCAGGGAAGGAGAATTCTCGGGTCTAGTTCTCTCAATAAAGTTTTAACAGCACAGTCTAAATATGGGCAGTTTGATTCACTGTGGCAAGCACGGCCCCATCTCACTGTCACACCCTGACACCACTGTAGGTTAGGAAAAAGGGGCAGCTCCAGTAACCCTGCACTGATTACAGACAGTACACCATTGCCATAGGAATGGCAGCATGTAAAACAAAACAATACAAAACAGTATCATGTGAATATTAACCACCAATGACAATCCCAGTGCTCTGCAGTGATTGATAGAGGCCTTTGGCTCTACTCAGCCTCATCTCACTGTACTTCAGCCTCCAGCACTGCTCTTCTCAGCACTGGTATGACAGCAACCCAATGGGTCATCTCAACAACACCAAGGTGCCTGACTAATAGTAAAAGCTGCAGCAAGAAGTCCCCAAAAGTAAATCTGCCTACTGGGCAAGAACAAGTTGGTTTGGGAGTCAGCGGTATGTCCAAAAAAGGGTTTATGCTTCCTGGTCCCTAAAAATCAATCCTAGACCTTCTTCAAAAGGTTACAGTACTTGACAGTTTTATAACAGTTCTTCTGTTACCAAATTTATAAAAGACTCAAACAAATGAAGATATTATTACTTTTTATTAATTTTGTACATGCACAATTATACCCTAGAAAAAAACAGAGCGAAGTCTCAGGATACATCAGGCCAGCAGAATGTGATCCTGTACATATTGAAACATTTATTTCATATTCTTGACAGTTCAAAAGAGCCCTCTGTAGCTAGACAAGGGCCACATATACACATACCATACTCCCTGCCATGGCAAAGCTGTCCCCAGCACAGACATTGGTCATGCCTTGGCAGCACAGAGTGACATTCTGCAAGTGGAGCTTGCAGCTGCACTGTGAGCCAAATGTCAAGTGATGAGTGAGGTGAGGAGTGTTTCAGCCTAAACCCAAAGTTTTAAGTTCATCATACAAGTGACATTAAATGAATCCCCTCAAGCAGAGCCATTTTAGCCTGTCCAGGTTGGAAACATAGCAGGGGGTTTGTTACTCACCAGCTGGGCTGTTTTCTGCCTCTCCTCAAGAATGCTGCTTCTTTCCTTGGCCTCACTGGCTGCTTCCCTTTCTCTTTTGGCTAGCCAGAGCAACTCCTCTTGGACCAGTGCCTGCTCTTCCACATACCTGTAGGAGCATCAAAAGCAGAGAGAAGGTCATCAGCAGACTTCTGGCAACAGGTCATGGCTTGCCATGGAGTACCCCTGCTTAGAGCCAAAACACAAATCCAGAAACTATTTGACACAAAATCTGCTCACAATCCCATTATCAGCAGGAATTCAAAAGCCCAACAAACTTGAAATATGACCTGCAATTTCAGTGAGGTACAACTCTGGCAACAACAGCAGACATAGCACCACATAAATGTATATTTCAGTTATATTTCGCTCCATTAAGTACTTAATTATCACCTGAAAATAGGAAGCAGTTAGCCAGACAAATAGACACTGCTTTGGAAAAGATCAAGGGACATACAACAATAACAGGAGTCAGCCTGGCTGACAATGCTGCTCTTTGGCTCTTACACAGGAAAGAAAAATCACACAAAATGCATGCAGCAACAGCACTAAGAGAAGCAGCCCTGAACTGAAAAAGGCTTCAAAGGGGATTCTCAGGCATTAAAACATAATCATAGAATAGAATCACAGAATTGCTAAGGTTGGAAAAGATCAAATCCAACCATTAACCCAACACCTCCAAGTTCACCACTAAACCATGTCCCCAGGTACCACATCCACAAGCCTTTTGAATACTTCTAGGAATGATGATTCCACCACTTCCCTGGCCAGCCTGTTCCAACGCCTGACCACCTTTTCAGTGAAGAAGTTTTCCCTCATACCCAGCCAAAACCTCCCCTGACACAACTTGAGGCTATTCCTTCTTGTCCTGTCACTTGTTACACCTGGCAGAAGAGACTAATCCCTGTATGGTTACAATCTCCTTTCAGGTGTTGTGGAGCCATGAGGACCCCCCTGAGTCTCCTTTTCTCCAGGCTGAACACCCCAGCCACTCCCAAGGAGCCCTGTGCTCCAGCCCTTCCCCAGCTCTGTTCCCTTCTCTGGACACACTGCAGCCCCTCAGTGTCTTTTGTGCAGTGAGGGGCCCAAAACTGAACCCAGGATTTGAGCTGTGGCCTCAGCAGTGCCCAGGACACAGGGACAATCACTGCCCTGGTCCTGCTGGCCACACTGCTGCTGATACAGCCAGGATGCCACTGGCCTTCTTGGCCACCTGGGCTCATGTTCAGCTGTTATCAAATACACACTCAATATGCTCAGACTGAAGTAAAACTCAGACATATGCATACATAGATATATTCCCAAATGAGCTAAACTATTGTCTTTTTCAAGAGCTTCACCTCACCTCCTGTAGAGTTCATGCTCTGCAGCAGAGTCATTTGCCTTTGGTGGCTGAATTCCTAGGAAAGAGAAAAGAAACCATGACAACTAACAGTACTACGAATGTAGTCCTCCATCACAACATAATTTATTTTAGGAGAATTCCATATTATTCATCAAAAGAAAAAAAAAAAGTCAAGAAAATTTAAGTTTGATGGAGAGAATTTGAATTTATGAAACAGAGACACCAACAGCATAATTTTCAACCACACAGACTGATCAAACCACACTACAGAAAACTTCTACATGAGGCTATTAACTTCTCAAACCCTTATATATACTGAAACATGAGCACAGTTGTAGACCTACTTTCCATTTCCTTCCTCTTGACTTCCTTCTCTCCTTGTAATTACAAGGGATTTCACAAGTGAGATGAAATTATTTGATGGAGTTCAGGCCATCCATAAAGCTAAATCTACATTCAGGAATAACATAGGCTGATAGCAAACAAATCCCTAAAAGCAAAGGCCTAGCTCCCCAACTTCATTTCAGTCCGGATGTCTTAAACAAATCCACACTGCTGATATACATCAGCAAAGCCTATTTGAAAACCAATAGAAAGCAAACAGTTTTCTGACCTGAGAAGAAAGACAAGTTGAGAAACCAAATTTTTATCATCCACTAAGCCAGCTGTGCTTAGACAGGTTATCCTTCCCTATGAGCTTCTTTCCAAAGAGTAAAAAGCAGTACTTCCCTCACCCATGCACAATATAGACCCTGCATATGTAAAGCAGACAACAAGGCAGCTTGCCAGAAACAAAACCAAAATATTTCTGCTTGTTTATTGCATATCTGAAATGCTAGAAATGTTCACAGAGAGATAAAGGCTAACCAAAGAGCTCCTCTCACAACGAGGTAGCCCTGAAAAATACCAGCATCCTCTGTAACATGCAGTGGCAGCACCACCCCAACAGTACCTGTAGCTTTGGGTACCACTCCCACAGCCAGTAAAGATGGAGCTGTGCCATCAGATGCACGGGGAGATCTCTGGGTGTCCTTTCTACTTAGAGAGGGCCTTCTCATTCGGTTCACCACATCTTCAGTGAGCTGAAAGAGAGCCAGGGAAGACATGAGCCAAGTCAGTTTGGTGTGTATTGCACTGGGAACTTCCCTGTTTGTTACTTCCCATAATGACACAGAAGTATTGTCAGCTACCTCACTTCAATGCAGGTGCCCAGCACTTGTATGCTAACTTGACATTTTAAAACCCATACCCTATTAGTAAGTGACAAAACTCCAATCTACTGCCTGATCCTAAAAACTTCACTAGACAATCTTCACAAACAAAGGTGGAGAGCAGCCCCAAACAAGTCAACCGTTTGTATAGGGACAAATTTACGGAAATTTAAGGAAAGGAATTAAGCAGGTTTTAAGTCCATCTTTTCCTTTTATTGCTCCATGCTAGCTAACCCAGTTCAGCATGGCAGACATGTTACAAGCCATATGACAGAACAGCCACAGACCTCCCACTCACATAAGGCTGCAAACATTTCTGGAATCTCAACCTCATTTTCACTCTCCGACTTGGGTTCAAACCCATGAAAAAGAAAGAAAAGTTAACTTGAAGTTTTCTGGCAATTCAGTCCAAAAGGCTTCTTCATTGTTAAAATTGACCTCTCCTTCCTGCCAAGGTCAGAGGGTCTGGCTGCAGAACAAAACAAAATGAGGTTGTTCCCTCACCTAGACTTGCCACAGTAGAAGACATTTTCAGCTATACCACTACTACCCAACTTCACAGCATTTTAACACCTTCATTTTACATTGTTATCATGCCCAATTCCTGATTTTAAAGATACAAATCCTTGTCTATATCCTGTAAGATAGACAAGAGATTTATTTCTCTAAAGAGAAATTAGGCAAAGACAATTTTACCTCCATCAAATTAACAAGGAGATAGGCACAATTTTAGCTAACTTTTGTCAAATAATTAGCCAAAATGGGATGAAAAATAAGTCACCACAGCAAAACACCAGGGGAGATACAGGCTGGATATTGGGAAAAAGTTTTTCATGAAAAGAGTGATAAAGTACTGGAATGGTCTGCCCAGGGAGGTGGTGGAGTCACCATTCCTGGATGTGTTTAAAAAAAGACTGGATGTGGCACTCAGTGCCATGGTCTAAATTAGATGTTAGGGCATGGGCTGGACTTGATCTTGAAGGTCTCTTCCAACCCAGTCACTCTGTGAATTCTGTGGAAACACACATTGTAAGTTCATTCTGTGGAAACACACATTGTAAGTTCATTCTGTGGAAACACACATTGTAAGTCAATTTCTGGTAGATTTCCAGGGGGAAATCACATAAAAGCATCAAGAAGCAAGAGCAACAAAGATTACGGTAGTAACAAAAATCCCCAAAACTAACATGCAAAAAAAACAAAGAAAAATATTTAAAAATAAGGGGCAAAAATATTCTTCTATGTTAGCACCACCGCTCTCAGGGTCTGTTTCCACAAGGCGCTGTTGTGAGTTTCCGACCGAAGGTCAAGGAGCGGTTTCGCAGTGTCCCTACGGGAACCCCGGCTGTTCCCACACGCCGTTATCGCCCCGCCCGCTCGCACTGCTCTGCCCGGGCTCTCGGCACCGGGAGCGAGGGCACAGCCGTGTCCTCCGGCACCGGGATCGAGGGCACAGCCGTGTCCTCCGGCACCGGGATCGAGGGCACAGCCGTGTCCTCCGGCACCGGGATCGAGGGCACAGCCGTGTCCTCCGGGATGCCCTCAGAGCCACGCAGCACCCTTAGCATCGAACTGCTCGCAAAGCACAAGGCAGGGGCAAACCGAGCTCATTAAGCAGCCAGGAGGGGAAGAGGGTTCAGAGCAGAGTCTGGAAGTGAAAATAAAGAGCAGCTGTGCCCCCGCTCCATAAGAGCCATGCCCAGGCCCCCGGTCCCCTTTCCCATCACTTCTCCAACCCCCTATTCCATCAGCTTTTCAGGTTTCCCTCCCCTCCTTGCTTCTCCCACTCGGTCCCTTCCAGCCCTGCCTCTCCTTCCCCTGGCATCCCAGCCAGACCCTTCCCCAGCGCAGCTCCCTCCGCCCCCGGCCCTCGCAGCCTCCCCGCCTCCAACGCCCGGCCCCACGACAGCCGCGGGCCGCCTCACCCTGATGCCCTGCAGCACCCGGACTTGCTCCCGCTCGTCCAGCCCGAAGGACACCCTCCTGCCGCCGTGGCTGCTGGCGCTGCTGCCCATGCCGCCCGGGGTCGCTTATTCTCGCCGCGCCCCTCTCCCGTACCGGCTGCCGGCAGCGCCTCTGCCCCCGCAGCACCTGCCAATGTACCCGCTCCCCATTGGCGGCGGCCGCGGGCCGGCCAATAGCGCGGCGCGGTGCTAGCGGCCCGGCGCGGTGCATGCTGGGGGCTGTAGTCTGTGCCGGGGGCGGGCGGCCCCGCTCGGCGCCGGGGAAGCGCCGCGGGGACAGCGGACAGTCCCGCTCCTGTCCCGGTGAGCCCGCCCTCCACACCGCCCCGTCAATGAACGCGGCATCAAAAGTGCCCGTGCAACTTCCACTGCTACTCATCCAACTCACGGGTTTTCCCAAGCTGAGGAAGGATGACCTCCCATCAGATAGAGCAGCTGCCCCGGGGGCAGAACTCACCTGTGCTCCTTCCAGCCACGCTGCTCCAGCCAGACCGTGCCGCACCTGCCCTGATACACAGGGGTGAGTCCTGTATCACCTGTGCTCCTTCCAGCCAGACCGTGCCGCACCTGCCCTGACACACACGGGAGGGTCCTGTATCACCTGTGCTCCTTCCAGCCAGACCGTGCCGCACCTGCCCTGACACACACAGACCAGTCCTGCATAGGGCTGGCCACGGCTGATACACTCCCAATGCCCGGCATGGCTGATCCACAGCTTCAACCAAAGGAATGAGATAATGCAACACAGAGGCAGCTGGACCAAGAAATAACAGCTTTGGAGAATCTTTTTCCAACAAGCTTTCTGCATTCCCAGAAATACAGGCCAGTTGGTATCAATGTGCTACTTATCTCCTCGGCACACTGCTCCTCAGCAGTTTTTAACTGTTTAATGCTGTTCCTCACTGCAATTCATGTGGCAACCAGAGCTTTGCCTCAGAGACTTGGGCCAGCATTAAGGGAGTATCTGGGACTCTGCACCCCCCAAACCCCCCCTGATATCCAGGCATCTTCTACAGCACGTTCCTGGAAGCAGGGAATATTTTTAACCTTGTATGCTGGAGTTGGCCCATTGCTTGAACTCTCCAGACAATGGCACTGAACTGTGCACCATGAGCTGTCTGCACCTCAGAAACACCACACCCAGCCAGGCAAGAGCACAGGGCTGTCTGTGCTCCCTCCCAGAACACACTCACCTGCCTCTTGCTCGTTTTGTATCTGCCATCTGCTCACTTCATTTCACAGCAATCAATTTTTGTACTGAAAGTCCATGAACTCCTTATTCACCTCTTCTGTCCTCTCTGAGGGTTTCACAGGCCTGCACCATTGCTCTTCCAGGCTGGTGAGTTCTCAACCATGCAATTACTCCTCCAGAAGTCTTTCCATAACTGTGATTATTCCTGTCATCCTTCCCTAGGCCTTTTCCAGGTCAACACTCCCAGCCAGGTGGCAGACATCACCTGCAAAGATCCAGGAAAGAGAGCTGGCAAAGGTAAACAAAACCACATCACTCGTGCCCACGCCTTCCTGCCATCTTTTTTTGTTTGAAATCTTCAAATTACTCTTCCTCTCCAATGTTTCATTTGAGAGATAAAGCATGAACATTTATGCCAAACTTAATTTTATTTATTTTACAAACAAAAATATACATTTATTCTATATTTTCTCTCTTTTTACCACACCCCCCACATAACACACTTTGCTCAAGAACCACTTTAAAGATGGCCCAAAGCATTATATATACATAAATACACAACAGGATGAAGGTCAGTCCATGACCTAGTGCAGAAGCTCTTCAGCAGCAGAACATGGGACATTCCAGAAATACTGGAGTCCTGCCAGCAAAGGACAGGATGGATGTGTTGACAACCTGCACAGGTGATCCTTCAGCACTGAACTCAGGTGACAACAAAGGCAAATTCATAACAGGCTCTTCACATCACCAAGGAGGGCAGGTAAGTCCTTTCAGTCAGGGTGTTGAAAGTCACAAATACTCCTTGGGATGGAAATCCATTTGCTCCTTTAGTTCTCAACTGCTTTGACATCTCTCTTGGCTCTGTCCAAGACCCAGGAAAGTTTTGCAGGTTCCAGCAGCTCTGGATCAGTGTTGCAAGCAGCATTAGGAGCAGCAGCAGAGCAATTCAGGCATCACATCATCCATCCCTTTTACAGCAAGCAGCCCAGCGTGGCTCAGGCTGACTGACAGCAGTGACAGAGGAGCATGGAACACTTTCTAACCTGGCAAGGACTGACTTGGCCAGCTCCTTGTCCAGGCCTTGCAGTCATTGCATGAAATGGAAATGTGAAAGGCTGTGACCCACAAGAAACTACTCAGCTCTAGCACACAGACAGATGGAAGCCTTTTCCCCCAAAAAGTAAATAGAATAAAAATAAACAAAAAAAAAAAGTGGGGGGGAGGGGTGGTGTTTGTTTTCAAGGTGCCAGTGCTACTTAGAGGCCTGCAGGGCAAAGTACCCAGGCAGACAGAGAGGCTGCATTGCTCATTAACAAAAAAAAAGATAAGCAAAGGCCTGCATAGTTTTGGCAACCAATATGAACTTCATGTTCTTACCCATGTTTTCCTTCCCTGTGGTGGGAACACCTGGTAGCCAACACCATCCTCTATACCTGCTGATGATTCACACCAACATCTCCACACTGCACCTTGCTAACTCCTACCTCAGTATTTTTCAGGAACAGCAGTTTGTTGGGGCAAGCGATTCACACAGCCTCCAAACACTGCACATTTCCTCTTTCTACCATCCCTAGTGGAAAGTTGCTTGTAGCAGATCTCCACCTACCTGGAGGACTCAGGTAGGAAAGCACCCCAAAATCTAGAGGAATGCACATCTTCATCCTTGGAAAGCACAGGATATCCCAGAAACCAGACTGATGCAGCCTTTATATGAACAGTCGCTGGATTGGAACACCATGTCTTGAAACTGCATGCCAGACAGCTCAGACAACAGGAGTTCCCCCTTCCAGCATGGAAGATGTTAATAAGAAGTTCCAGAAAGTCTTTAAAAGGACCGCTCCCCACATGCACATAAGTATTTTCAACATATCGAGCCATAAAACTTAGACCAGCAGCAGTCTGGGGATCTGAACTGCAATGAAAGGGAAGGACACTGCCAGAGATACACATCCACCTCCCACCCTTCTCCCACTGCAGCACACTAGCCAGCTTGATTCTAGCACACCTAAAGGTGTTTGAGTTTTCAGTCACTAAATTCTGACAGCTCAGACTCATCATAGGGTTCTGCTCTGCCTCAAGCACCTGAATCTCTGGAGCCTTCATCTGCAGAGTCACTTCTCCTTCACAGCACTCTCCGAGCCCCTGCCAAAGCCATGAAGCAGGGTGCAGATGGAAAACACACCTACCTCACAGGTTTTACTCTTGAAACTCAGCCCTGATTCAGTGTTGTTACTTAGATTTTCCTGTAAGCTCAAATGCACAGCACTACAGCCTCCACACTGGTTCACAGCTCCTTCAGCTCAGCTAGACACCAGCACTGTCTGTCCTTCTGTCTCCCTACTGCTCAGTCACTTCACATCCATGCTGTGAGCTAACAGCCTTCCCCAAATGTTCCCTGGGCACACAGAACAGTTCATTCCTCTTCATACCTATTTTTCCCCATGCACTGAGAACATTTCTTTTAACTACTAGCAACTCCAAATCGCAATTTTCATTAATGTTAGCTGAAACCAGGGGTGAGCCCCAGTGACCAGCTTCCCTTGTCAGACACTATCACCACTTGTGCTGTTGCTTTACGGCAAGATGCCGGCAGCCAGGCTGCTTGAAAAAACCCAGGAAGACCATCTTTGGTTTCAACCACCAAAATCTTTCTATATATGTACAATACAGCAGTGAAATCAGCAATCTCATCCCTAAACACCATTCCTTCAAGTGAGAGACAAGTGCTTTCAGTCACTGAAAAGGAAGATGTGCCAGACAGGGCAATCTTCTGGGTCATATTCACATCTGGAACGTGGATGATCAGGAAAGTTCAGTGTTTAAAGGTTTATGAACAAAACTGCTCTACATTGTTCTCAGGTAGAAACAGAAAGTGTTCTTTCCAAAAGGGTTTGGGCTGCCAACTTAGTTCCACGACAGGTTTTGGAAATCCTATGGACAAGAGGAAAGCCATGGCAGGTAGTCAAGGACAGATTTCCAGTGGACATCCGAACAGCTGTAGTATCAGGGAGTTTGGAAGGACAGGAATGAGGCATCATGTGATTGAGGTGCCTGCCTCAGGCATTGATGGATTTCCAGCGGTCACTGTCTATGCTGTTGATGCTGCCCACGTGGTATGGCATAGAGGCCACATCATCCAGGTAGGCTGTGGTGTCAATCTGAGTGCTTGAGTAGAATCCAGAATCCATTCCTTCCTTCTTGGCAACAGCATAAGGGTGGGGTAGGTGCACATCCACATCCTCAGGTTCATCCACCTGACATTTGTAGGAGAAGAGGATCTTTGGTTCTGACCTGGAGTGATGAAAGATTTAAAATGCCTGTTTAACCAATGTGGTATCACAGCCATCTATCTTTAATTGAAACTCATCAGCAGTAAGAAATTGTGCATTCAGACCTCAAACACTCTTTAAATTAACTTTTTGGTCTAGAAATCTGTGGCAGAGTAACTGCCATAAAGCAGTGCTAAATTAAGTTTTGGATTAAGTCACTTAAGAGAAATACAAATGGCAGATTCTGACTCCACTGTCAGAAAGGACTTCTTATCTCAGAAGCTTTGAATTACTAAGGGCAACAGCACCCAAACACTACTGAACTCCACAGCAGCGTGGCTACTGACACCAGAATGAGTCAGAACAGGAGTACACTTTAAGTTCTACTGTGCACATCATAAAAACCAAAATACAAACACTTGTGGATCAGCAGTTTTCATCTTTAACTCCATACAGTGTTCCCTTCTAATTTCAAAGGGATGCAGAGCTGCATTTTTATATTTTAAAAGCACTTTATCGCCTTAGCAATTTTAAAGCCTGCTGTTTCTCACTAATGACCAACAAATACTAAAGCCTACACTAAACCACTCGTTTTTCCACCAAAGTGCATTTCCTGAGAATGGCCACACGGCGGCAATCCCAGCCTGAGAATCGACCTTCCCCGGGCTTTTCACTGGTGATTTTTGGGTCCATGGTAGAGACCTCGGCAGAAGAGTTACTAAACCCCAACATCCTTTCTACAAATTTACCCCCAAACCACCAAGAAGACCGTTTAAGCTCCCAGGACTCAATTCCTTCACTATGCATTTAGCTATCAACTTCAGCAGAAAAACTTTGTACTACACAGGATGCTGATGCTGAAGAAGTGATCCTCTGAAAAGTGTGAGGAATGCAGCCATCAGCTCTGCTCTGCTTACAAAGGAGTCCTGCATAGAAGTGAGCAGCCCCAGTTCACAGAAATTCTTCAAGGGCAGAAATTAACTCACATTCTAGTTGCTGTCTTTATTGTACAGATTGAGAGAACCTGAGTGCAAAACACTTAACTGACAATATACACCCATTTAAACTCCTGTTCCTGGCTACTCACCCAAAGAAACCTTTCAGGAATGCCACATAGATGAGAGGCGCAAAGAAGCTGAAGTAAAGGAACGTGGTAGCATCAACACAGCTGTCAACAGCAAAAGGGAACATGAAGGTATTTAGACTCAAGCACAATACAGCTGCATAACACCACTCACATCCTCCCAAATGATCCAATTTCCCTCCAAAGTGTCCAGAGATCAAGAAAAAAATCATGCTAAACAAATTTAATCTGATGCAAAGTAATGGCCATTGTCATCAACATGTGTCACTGCTACTAGACACTTGGGGGAACCATGCCACAACCCAAGGTCTGACCAAGAGCAGACTCAGTGCTCCCAATTTTGACTCACAGATGTGACACTGGTCCCTGCAGAACAAGACTCCAGGTATAAGGGTGTCTCTATTTCCAGCAAACTATTTCCTCCCTTATTACCTACTAATGACCAGATATCAGTGGATCCACACTATTACTCACTCATCACCCCAAGACAACTGCAGCACATGCAGCTCCACAACCTCTCCATTGGGGAGTTTTCTGCTTACTTAGAGGTCTTTTGGCACAAAACAGAACCAACAGGTTTATTCCTTCTTAGGAACACAGCATAGGTTTGTTTTAGTGGGAGAGGCAGTGCTGAAGGACACTCCAATACAACACAAGACCCAGGGCTGCACACCTCCCCCAGTGTACATACCACAGTCCTTCTATGATATCCACACAGAGGAGGGCACTGCCCAGGCCCTGCACCAGGTTCAGCAGTGCCAGAATGCCAGCATAAATATAAAAACTCTTCCTGGCTGTGGGAAAGACATGGACACACATGAAGCTCAACCCTGAACACCAGGCCCATGGAAATCTGTTTGATGGAGATGCCAAATCCAACAGAAGCTTCTCACCACCTTGTCTCTAAGAACTACTGAAAAATTAAGACTCCATTTTCCTGTCCCATGCTGGCAGGATTGATGGTGGTGTGATGGACTAAACCATACCCTCCTGTGTGTGTGTGCACACACCAGATGGGTTTTGAAAGCAAGGTTATAGCAACACATGCAAAGATTTAATTTGCAAGCATCTGGAAACAGTACCAGTCACATAACTGAATGCAAGAAAAACAAACAAAAACCACCCAGTTAAACCAGAAGCTGTGCCCTTCCAATGTTCTGCACTAATAAAACTGCTCAGGAGACCCTGACAAGAGCAGCAGGGTATGCTGGACACCAGGCAGATCAGGCCCAGGACCTGTGACATACATTTCCCCTCCCTCAGGATACCCACAAAGGGATGTCAACACTAGTTAGAGAGAGGAGAGCTCAGTACAAACACTTTAATAACAGCTTCTCTCTATTCAAGAGCTGGAGATATTCTGCAACAACAACAAAAACCAACCAAACAGAAGTATCTTGATAAAGTAAAAGCCCAGATAAAAATTGTTGAACAGCTCCCATTTAGCCTTCCTTTCCCAGGGGATGACTAGCATGCACACTTTGACATCATGTGTGCATTTCAAAGGAAGCTGTTATTAAGAAGCCATTCCTTAAGGCTCTCAGAAGATTATATATTTACATTATACCTGCATCATTAACAGAGCAGTAGGTCTTGTTTTCTTAATTGTTTAGCTACTAAAGTAGTAGTGTAACTGCTCTTACTCTGCTTTCCAAAAGACACAACATACTAGAGATAAGTTACCAGTCCTTTACCATGTTATCTAAACTCTAATGTGGAATGCATCTGCAGCACAAGCACATACAGGAACCTTTTATTCCAACCTATGCTTTATCCTGATGCTGTACCCACCTATACTATGGAAAACACTACAGTTACCTACAGGGCAAAGAAATCCGGTCTTTCAGAGGAGTTTTTGGAAGAATCACCACCAAGGAATAGACCTGTTGAGACAAAGAACTAACAGTTCCATGGCTGCTTGGCAACTGAACTCAACAACCTTTGCAGGGATGGTGTGTGGTACTATGCACTCCCTGCATGTCTCAGGGCAGAGGCACAAACCCTTAACATTAAACACAAGTACAGATGTGGAGGCCCCACAACTCACCCCCATCAGCAGTAAACAGCTGAGAAACATGGGAGGGAAGAACATCTGAGCTCAGCTGGAATACAGCTGCCCCAGTTTAACCACTCCCACTGCACCTTTATTGCTTCAGCTTCCCCACCACGTGAGAAGCATCAATGCCATGCTGTAGGAGGCAGGAAGGAGATAAGGGCATTATTGTATCCAAATCATCCTCCTTGCTCCATTTAGAAAATTAAAAAAAAAAGCTATCAGAGTGCAGAACATATTCCAGTACTTACCAGGAAGAAGAAACAGGAGCTGGCAAGCCAAAAGTGTCTCCCTCCATGGCCATAGATATTGAAGTCTTCTGCTGAGAGGTGGGCATCAGGGTACAGGATTTCCAGGGTGCCCTAGGAGAGAAGTGGCACCAAACGATTCTGTTACAAGCAGTATCCTCACTGAAATGTGTATCTGGAGAAGCGACACTATGCTTAAAGAAGTTCAGAAACCAGCTGGCCTGTCCCCTGCCCCAACCAAGCCTTGTCCTGCTTAGATCAAGTTACAGTTAAACAGAAGAGGAAGAAACTGAAGCCAAGAAGTGAGGAGAAAAAGAGTGGCAGGAGTCTGCATCTGAAGGAAACTGGTATCAGCAAAATTACAGAAGAGGACTGAGGTGGACAGGGGATGCAAGCACTTATCAGCCTAAAATAGGCCAAGAGCTCCACTTCCATCTTTAAAGTAGACCTTTCTGCTGAAATATCCAGAATATAGTCAGTTTGGGAAAGGACACTGTCTTGTTTAGGAGCTACTCACACAGACATGGAGAGAAAAGTGCTTGTAAGCACTACTGAACCCAGATATAGCTCCAACACTTGATATTTTATGAGGCTCCTCCAGCTTTATCATGTGGTAATGATCAGCTCACTGCCTCTGCAGCCAAGAGCCTGGTCCCAGAACAAAGCTCTGAGTGTAATTCTGGCGCTGCCCTGAGTATAGAGACATGAGCTGACCACTGACATGCTGAGGAGGAGAATAAACCCAGACACAGATTGCATTGTTTAGGGACATGAAGACATGCCTAATAAACTGAGCCAGCAAGCCAGTTGCTAGTCTGAAGAGAAGCAAGAGCTCTCAGCTCTCAAAGACTCAGCAGAAAAGGGCACTGCAGTACCCTTACTTGGCAAGCACATGGTTTTCATAGCCCTTGAGGCCAGATCCAGAACTTGTGGCTCAGGTGTGGAAAACCTCTCTGCTGTTCCCAGATTCACTAAACAAGGCAATCCATCCAAACCTCATTTCTTCACCTTATCTGAGCTATTTATGCAGTAAAGAAGACAAGCAGATACTATCTGCTTATACGCTGTCACAAGCATTCTGTCTTCCTCCAACACCTCATCTAAAGAGCAAAGCTGCCACTTTCAGATAGGAGTCACACACTTAACTGCTTAACTTCAAGGAAAGCTCCTTCTTCTGCAAATTCTTCTGCTTCAATGTACTCACCTGGGTGACAGAATATGCCAGAGACAGCACAGTGGTGATTGCCAGCACACGTTTCACGCTCGACTTGCTCTCCAGGTGACCTGTAATTATGGGGCATGGAAGTGACTCAGGATGTAATCCCAGCACTGGTTAAAAACAGTTCTTTTCAGAACCAATAAAGGAAAGCACTTGTATTTCCAGAGGCTTTCAAGGGAAGGTTAAAGCTCACTAAACCCTGTTTGGAGAGTTGAGGCTTTCACAGGCAAAAATCCTACTTACAAAACAACAGATTTTAACTTGCCTATCTCCTGTCCACAATACAAGAAAACAACTAACTGCTGGGGTTGCAGAAAAGAAAAAAAAAAGGAATTACTCCAGCATGAAGTACACTGAGATCTTATAAAGCTGCTTCTAAGGGAAAAGAGTTGATGGGAGGCTGGGGTAGAGAAATCTGTACTGGAATATATGAAGTAGGCAATTTCTAGAGGTTCCTTCCAATCTAAGTTATCCTATGAGCCTTAAAGATGAAAAACATACTGCTCATATGTCCCACTGACACATGCAGCAGTGACACCCACCCTCTCCTCTGCTTCTGACCCACAGGAAGAGGCATTTTCACTTGGATAACTGAAAAAAGTAGAATTACAATTGCAGGAACAGATAAAACATTTGAATGCAGCCAGGATGGATCAAACCAATTAAAAGATTGGATGAAGAGGATAGAAGGGCCCTCAAAGGGACCATCTTAAACAAAATTGTCTTCAAGCAAAGATCAGACTGTTGATCTTGGCATAAAAATCTTACCTAAGCTGTACTCTCCATCATAAGAGTGCAGGACAAACCAAGCACATATAAACCCTTAAATCACATAAACCATAGATGTGTAAGAAAAATTAATCCTTCAGCCACTTCTAACTGAATCTCCACAATTTGCCCTTTGCATTTATTCTATAGCCTCTTCACTTCATAGAACCAGCATCACCATAAACTTATAAATGCAACCTCTGTGGAAGGAAAAGCAACAGGAAACATTCAAAGCACTCAAAAACCTCCTGACACATACCAAAGGCAAGGCCTAGAATCACCACACTCAGTTCAATCGCCAGAAGGAAGAACCTTGTGATCTCCCACAGGATCTGAGGGGATAACAGAGACCAGACAAACATTAGATGGAGCCAGGAACCAGTTTGAAGTTAATAAAGCAGAACTCCAGGGGATGGCAGCCTCTTAACAGCTGTTCATCTCCACAAACCTCTCTCATGCTTTATAGGAATACTGACCACATGCTTGTTCCAAGCCCTGCTCATGCCTGTGGAACAGAACAGTTGTGTGGGAACAAGCAAATAGTAGCTGTACAGAGGAAGTGGCCATGGTTTTCCTCATTTGAGGATCTGTCACTTGCTTCAGATGTGCTCTTGCTGCTGTGCTCCCAAAGAGCACAAGCCCATGATGACCTCAAAAGCAGAACAACAAGGCCTGTTCTTAAAGCAATAGATATGCCTGAACGAACTCGGTGTTCTGCCCTCTTCCAAAGCTATTGTTCTGTAAATCTAGAGCACATCCAAGTAAAAAGCACCCCCTGCTCCAACCTGTCATTTGCAATCTCATGTTTCATTTGGTGAAACAAGACCAGTAAAAAGCAGGTGAGGCAATTTTTCAGGGAGTCATGCAATAAATCAGTGCCAAAGCTAGAACAAGCACCCAGATTCTGGCTTGTTAACCCTTTACCTCTGAACACTGAATGGTACTCTCTTGAAGATATGTAATATTTTAAGAGGCATTGGATAAGACATTTCTAATCAAAGCAAATAGACAGTGTGTGTGCATGTATATAAGAGAACACAAAAAGAAACATAATAGACAAGATAAGACATGTTTACAGAAAAAAATGTCAGAGTATCATCTGCTGCACTTAGCAGTAACACCAGAGCTGAACTGAAGAAAAACACCCTTCCACCTCTTCTTTACTGTTCAAGTCCTGGACCTACATCTGCTGGACAGAGGAGAATGAAAAATGCTACAAACATCCAGCCACTCACAACAGCAGCTCATCACAATTCTTTGATGGTAACATTAAAGGGAAAAGCAAGGAAACCACACTGATCCCAGAGAATAAAGCCCAAAGACCTGTACTCTGAGGTGCCTCCTCTTACTCTAGCAGTTCAAGAACTGCAGTGCTTTTTGTTTTAAGTAATATTTTGCTACAAGTCAAATTACTACAAAGGAATGGCACATTCAAAGATATTTCCTGTTTGCTAAAGGTTCACCCTGTGCTCAGAGTGGTTGCAAGGACATCCAGGTGTCAGTCTCAAAAGGGAAATTAGTTTTATTTGCATTCAATACAAAAATTTCAGCATTTTCAAAGAGCCACTGGAATACTGAAAGACTAACAAAGGCCAGGTCTTGCCTATCCACTAAAGGTATCTGAATGTTTATCTCTTGCAAAAGAGAACCATTTCACCCCTGTAACAGGAAACTGGAAACTGCCACGATTTTTGTGTCTGTATTAGGAAATCCATTGTTTTACCATCCTGGATGTTGTGATGATTTAGATCCAGTTATCAAAACAGGATTCCATAGTACACATAGCTAAGAGTACTGCAAAAAAACCCACATTTTTCTGGAACATACGTAAGAGGGAAGCCAGAGCAGATTGCTGTGATCAGAAGTACACAAAGCACAGCCTCTAATGTCAGTGTTGCACCTACCTTGTCAGCAACCATGGCAGCGTCAGAGGCGCTCACAGTCATGGAGACAACAGCTCGAGCAATGCCAACTAAAGCCACCACAAATACCTGCCAAAATAAAGCAAAAGTTAGCTCATGTCAAAAGGCACATATGCAGTAGTGATCAGAAACCCTTTTGGAATACCATTTTCAGGTCAGCTTTCAAGCCTGATAATATGTACTAAGAATTTCCTGCAGCAAGACTAAAGTTAATTTCCTGAAAAAGATTCCTCAGACCCATTAGATAGAGCAGTGCCTTAGAATTTAGGAAGGAACAACTGCCTCAACTGTCAGATTAAGCTTTGAAGAGTTCTTCACCCAATCTTTACAACAGTATCCTTAGTCTTCCCACTTCTCATTCTTCTGGGGCAGGGGAGAAGAAACAGACAGAAAACATATAGCTCTGAATTACAAAACGGTTCATATATCTAATAAACCAATTACATCAGATAACAGAAACCACTCAATAACAACTGCCACACTACACAACTGTGACAAAATCAAACCTGCAGTTCTCTCACTCCATACTGACAATGCTCAGGAATGCAGAGGAAAAGCCACCTGCAGCCACCAGCTTTGAAATATCTTACCCTGCTGCACAGCACAACACAGAGATCCCCAAGTCACTTCATGTACCACTGAAGGCGTGACAGCTCAGCAAGGCTCAGTGTGCTGTCACAGCCATACCATGCAATTAAGAGCTCAGTTGGATGTATCTACACTCCATGTGCAGACTCACACTCTAAGAAAGTGGATTTTTCCAGATAAAATTCTCTAAATGCCAGGCTGAGCCTAATGATGAAGGTAGGAGACAGCTAAACCTATCAGAGAACCAACAGTCCAAGCTGATTCTAAGGTGGCTGCAGAATGGAAATGACCAATAAGTGGCCCACAGATGAGTATCTTTTTCTTAGAGGAAAATGGGACAGCAATGGCAACAAAGAAGAATACAACAATCCCTCCTGGGGTGGAAAACTTCATGACAAAACAGTGAAGAAAAGAAGGGTCCCTGAATATAATGGTATTCTAGAGCTGCAACAACTCACTGGAGAGGAACACACATCTTTTTGTTTCTTCTCTAAGCAGGTAGAGACTTCCCAATCTCTTAACTCCACATTAATCACCAACTCCACAGGAAAGCATTCCTTTAGGACATGACAAACAGCCAATTTAAAGGAAGCCCCCACAGAACACACTCAAAAACATACTCAAGTAATTAGTATGAAACTGAGTTAACGCATTTTCCTCCAAGACTGTGTGCTGGATTTGGCTGGGATAGAAGAAATTTCCTTTGCAGTAGCTGGTATCAGGCTGAGTTTAGGATTTTCGTGCTGAAGACTGTGTTGATAACAAATGTTTCCATTTGTAAGTGCACTGCTGCACTGCACTTACACAGAATGGAAGGCATTTATTGCCCCTCATCCCACTCCAGTAATGAGCTGGCTGGAGGTGCACAAGTTAAGAGGGGACAGCTGGGATAGTTGACCCCAGCTGGCCCAAGGAATATCCCATATGGCATCATGCTCAGCACATAAAGACAGGAAGAAGGAGGAAGGAAAAGACTTTCAGGTTAATGGTGTTTGTCTTCCCCAGTAACCATCACATGTGATGGAGCCCTGCTTTCCTGGAAACAGCTGAACCTGCCTGCCCATGGAGAGTGGTAAATGAATGCCTTGCTTTACTTTCTCTGCATGCACAGCTTTTGCTTTGGTTTATTAAACTGTCTTTATCTCAACCCACCAGTTTTCTCACTTCTATTCTTCTGATTCTCTCCCCTGCTCCAGTGAGGGGGAGTGAGAGAGCAGCTCTGTGGGGCTGAGTTGCCATCTCCAGAACATAAAGGCAGTTCAGTTTTCTCCCTTTGGTTTATCAAGAGGGTTTTTGGGGTTTTTTCCAAAGCCTTTGGCACAAACCTCTACTGACCATGTACATTACTAGAAACAAGTAGGAAGCTTTAAACCCAGACTGGAAAGGGACAGTAGTATTTTTAAAAGGTTGAAAGACTTTTGTGTATACCTGGTTATCTTAAACTGTGCAGAAGCCCAGAACCCCAATTCCTGGCCTGAAAGAGCTAACAAGACTTCCCAACAAAGATTCAGGTGAGGCTAGTAGGTCAGATTTGGTTTTGAGCTTCTTGAGTTTTGTCATGCCAGCACCTGCACACAGACCAGGGAAAGAGGTGTCCATCTAACCCAATTCAAACAAACATTCACTTCCACAACCTGTACTAATCCCACTGAGGAAGAGCAACCACATTATGTCACATACTGGGGCAAGTCAAGATATCAAAAAGCTTCTGAATAGTATTTTTAAACAAATTCAGGTAGGTCCTTAGCTGCATTTATGATAGTCTGTGACATCTCAGGATTGGTGAGAGGAGAACAGCAAGATCTTCGATGTTTGTGAACTGTAACTGTACTGATAGTTCTGTTTCCACCTTAAGAACTATCAAGAACATCAAGTCAGGGTTACTTTGACATGATGTGAAAGAAACTAACAGGGTTGGGTTTCTACATTCCCAGACCAACCAGAACCCTGTCACATCATTTTCTTCAGCAGATGACCAAGCTTTTCAACAGCTTCACACAAATTATTCTCCTTTCACTACCTCAATGAAACACTGGGTTTGTGTCCCATGCTACTTACTGCAAGGAGTAAAGAAAGCATAAGATACTAGATTCCAAGACATCAAAGCAACAAAAGAACAAAAAAGGAAAAGGGAAAAAATGGTATCACCACAGGAGAACAAGATCCAGCAGATCTAGAACCCAGAACCCATTAAAAGCTGGATTCAAACAGTGAAGAAGTCTATTTCTTGAAGTACATCTTCAACAGATAGCAGATTTTATCCCTGCAAGAGCTGGTCTAGGCTCTCCACTAGTTCAGTTATATTGTCCATGAGTGTTAATAAAAATGACACATCAGTTCAAAGGCACAGAGTGGTACTCACTAGTATGTAGAATGTAGTGAAGATTGGGCTGGAAGTGACCCGGATTTTGGCCCTGGCAGAGGGCAGTTTCCAGAGAAGAAACATAAAGAAAAGCACATTGGGAACCAGGAGCAGAAGATCCCAGTAGCGGACTCTGCAAAAAATAAAACACTTTTTATCCCTGATCTTCAGCCTCTAGAAAGGAAGGCACCAGCCCCAGTTCCTCTCAACCAAGCTGAGAAACAAACAAAGCTCTTTCCCTTGGTCCAGGGTCAGACTGTGGTCCCATTTCCTCCAACTCACCGGGACTTGCCAATGTCTTCATAGAGCAGCAGCAGGCACTTGTGCGGCACGGTGATGTTGGTGTCGTTGATCACGTGCGTTGTCATTGGGGACAGAGTTGTCACATTATCCAGCGCTGTCACCAGGGCAGTCGAATGTGTGATGTTGTCAGACACTGACAATGTCATTGCAGACATCATGGACTGGAACATCCTGTCTTCCTTCTGGTGCAGGTCAAACAGAGCAAGACAACCACAGCAGAGAAAAAAGCAATATTAAATCAGTTGTGAGTCACAGCTAAAAAAGCACATCCTTGACATTAAGCCCCTGCACAATTGCTTCCTGCTTGGTACAGCCAATTATCAACATGTCAAAGACTGTATTACACAATGAAATGCCACCTGCCCTAGGTCTGCACACAGCCATTAGGGTGGTCAGTACAAAACCACACTCTGATATCAGAGTAACAAGCACCTTCAAATGGTGCTATGTGGAATTAAATTTTGTGATTCTTTGAGCATTGGCAGATTCCTAGAAGATATCAAGACTCAACAGCAATACATGGCATCATCAGATAGAGACAAAAAGCCTACTTTACCAGGACACTCATTCTTGGTCCCAAGATCAAGAAGAGACAGTCAATAATTTGATTTCAACAACTGCAAAGAAAACATGATGGTCTCTCCCAAAAACCCCTTGCTGTTAGCAATTCTGAAGTCTGAGAGCAGGGAGTGTCTCACATACACTCACCTAAAGGGACTGTAGTCTTCACCTTTCAAACCCAACACTGGCAAAAAGTAAGATTCAGCATTCTTTTTCTAACCCTCTGCAAGACACCAGAACAATTCTATTTTTGAGCAACTCTCTTCCCACCCTAAAGTAGAGCCCTGACTGTTAAGGTACTGCAGCAGCTACAAGCTGAATACAAACACAGGGTCCAATCACCCCTCCTGACAATCCCCAAAAGAGAGATCATAGACAAGTCACAGATGTAAAAATGATAAATCTCTGATGGCCAACACCTTAAAGATGCACATTACCAGAGACAGCACTCGAGCACTCTGTGTGTTACAGCTAATCCAGGATTTATCTCAAAAAAAAATTCTCCCTGTTTGATGCCAGGCCTGACTTGCACAGTGAAAACTGACAGCCCCCATGACAGGGCTCAGAAGGTATTTTCCCTCAGAGCTTCTGGGTGAGTCACAAGCTGGAAAGCATCAGCATAGCCCTGTGTCATCTGCTGAGCTTTTAGAGTTCAGTAGCACCTTCTTCACAAATTGCTTGAGACTGCCATCACATGCTCTTCTTTCTCTTCAGAGGCCGAGACTCTTCCCAGGTTCTCTAAGGGGCAAGGGAATGATCCCACCCTCAGCCAACAAAGCCTCCCTTTGATTCATCCTTGCTGACAGATACTCCCTGAGCTGGGATTTTCTCTCATGACTGCTGTGTGCTGTGCTGCAGCAGAGGCATCACAGTAAATAAACACACAGACCTGGAAACAACAGCTTCGTGCCAAGATGGCAAAGCCTGGGCCAAAAAATTCTACTTCTGAGTAGAGGTTCCAGCAAACAACCTTCACATTCCAAACTGACCTCTGGAACTGTCCTTTCTTCCCTCCAGCTACTCACTTCTCTGAATTGCTAAGGGCAAGATTTACTTTGAACAATTTTGCTCCATTCTCTCTCTTTGTAACAACACTACATCAGTAGAGGTGAGGCCAAGAGCGGTCACATTTGCCAACACAGAAAAACTTCTACATGATTTTTTTAAAAGCTGGGGAAAAGTAGAGAAGAACCTCACAGACCATGGGCAGAATAACATTATCAACTGTGAACCATCACAACCTCCTAGGAGCTCTTCTGGGACAAAGAATTCCATCTGCCTGTCACACTGAAAAGAGCTCAAGTATAAAGCTGTGAGAGATTTACATTAGAAAAACAAGTTCTTATGAAAAGAGCAAACAGGCTCCATTCTTTTCCCCAGAAAACACCACTATCACACAACAGCAGCTGCTGATAAGGAGAGGAGTTGGCTACACGTAACAGAACTCCAGTCACAAGGTTTCAAAGGGCAAAGCAGAATCAAGCTCACCTCTCAGCCAGGCTACAGCCTGGTTGTTGCATTCTTCCTCCCCAGATAAAGTGTACACAAAGCAACAGAACATCCAACATGAGGGTGATAAGAGAGGGCAGCCAAGGCCATCAGACAGACAGCACTGAGGTCATACTTTTCTAATAGCTAAGGCCTACAGCAAGGATACAGTGGAGAACTGGCCCACTCCTGTCCAAATCAACAGCACAAATCCCACAGCAGGACCAGGAATTGATGGAAAGGATCCAACTAGAGGTTGTCATCCCACTGCTCCTTTCAGCACTGTCCTTGCCCAGTCTAGTCCTGAGCTGATCCAAGAGCTCACTCACCACACCCTGCCTCCATGGGACTGCTCATTTCAGCCAGCCCAGCCCATGGGGGGGTAAAATCACCCCGGAGCCACACGAAAAGAAACCAGTGCTGCTGTCCTGCCCTTTCCATCCAGCAGGCAGCTCTGTACACCAGAAAACAAAATAACACGTTTTTCTACACTCCAGGTCAAAGCCAATTCCCCAGTCCAGGCCCTGGACAAGGTGCATTTGGACTAAGAACATGGGCATGACTCCTGGGCTGCAGTGACAGCACTGGGAAAGGCCCTGCTACACTTCAGGGAAATGCTATCTCACCAATGCATACTGGTCCTTGAATCATGACACTGCCACAGTGTCAGAGCTCAGTGGAATTCAGAGCTCACATCACTGGCAATTCTCTGCTCTTTCAAAGCCCGTCTACAGAAAGGTGCATTACAAGCTGCAGCTGTAATAAAATCAAAACTTTTCTGTCTTCCTCCAAACAGCATCAGAAAGTCTCTTAAGTACAGATCATGATAGGATTAAGACTGCTTCTTACAGTACTCTATTTGTGCAATTAAAACTGTACTGACCAGATCCCTGCTCAAATATAGCTGTTACTTCAGTAGCCTAAAAATAACTCAGTACACTAAAAGTAAAAAAAACAAACAGAAAATTCCCTTCCAACACAAAAAAAAAAAAGGAAAAATAAAAGCCTATTTTTTTTTTCTCTTTTCCTTTTAAAGAAGTCTCTTCAACCCTCTCTTTTGGTCACAACAGTTGAATTTTTCAATTCACTCTTAGAACTTAAGACAGGGATTTTCCCTCAGTGATTAAGGTGCTCCCTTCCAGTTTCACCCCCACATCTCATGCTGAACTAAGCTTAAAAAGAACGGAACTGCAGCGAGGGAAAAAGAAAAAAAAACAAACTATGAAAAATACCGAAAGCAGAAGTACCAACAATAAGCCCAAACCCTCAGAGACAGAGAACCAGAGCGCAGAGGTGGATCTCAGAAATGCACATCCCTGTTTTAGTTTTGATTCCTGGGGAAGGCGGGTTCACAACACGCAAGAAGAGTAGCAATAACAGTGCGTGGTCACTTGTTTCCAGGCTAGGAGGGCGCACAGCCTGTTTCACCGTGCCGAAGCAGCACAGCTGGAGCCCGCCGCAGCTCCTCCCACCCTGCAGCTGGCCAGAGGTGCCCCGGGGGCTCAGGCCATGGGCCCGGGCTGCACTCGGAGGCCCTGGGAGGCCCGCGGCCCCCGCGCAGCACGGCCCCGCCGCCCCGCTCTGAGGCGCCGCAGAGTGCCCCCCTCCCGAGTGCCCCCCTCCCCACTGCCCCCTCCCGCCGGCCCCGCTCCGCTCGTACCCGCCGGGCCCTGCTCGTACCCGGCCCTGCTCGTACCCGGCCCCGCTCCCGCCGCCGCTCAGTCCCGGCCTCCCGGCCCCGCCATCCCGGCCGCGGCCTTGCCGCTGCTCTCAGCCGGGGAGCGTCGCTGAAGAGAGGCTCGAGCGTAGCGCCGCGCAACTAAATAGAGAGGCAGCCGCCACAGCTGGGACTTGTCGGCCGACCCCAGGGGCGCTAATGAGAGACGGTCCCTGAGAGGTCCGCGCTGGGCCAATCAGAGAGCGGGTCCTGTCAAAGGGCCCGAAAGAAGTAGCGGAGCGAGCCAATAGAAAGGGGATGGAGGCGGGACTAAGGGGGCGGGTCCGCCGCGCTTTAAAGGTGCCTGATCCGCACCCACCTGTGGGGTGGCGGGGAGTGGTGAGTGTGGAGGTGCCTGTGGGGCTGGCCGGCTCTGGCAGTCTTGGCCCTGCCCGTGCAGGGCAGGCTCTGTCCTCTACAGCCCGATCCCAGCCGGCAGTGAGCGCTCTGCTGTCCTGCACCCACCGCCACACACCTCCGGGGCTGGCAGGATACACCGCCCAGGAATTCTGTACGGCCTGTGGGTGCAAGGCACGGCAGTTAATAATTGAGGGAGATCCCATAATAAGTTCCTGCGGGGGATAATGATTAACAACCTGTGTGTTTGGCTTTAAGGAGAGTTTAAAGCTGACTGAAGAAACTCGACTGTAGCTTGCACAACAGCTGCTGAAGGAAACGCGATCAATAATTAGCAGGATTCGGAGGTGCAAATGCCAGACAGGTGAAAGAGACGCTGAGTATAGTAAACAAGGAAGTAACTGTGACAAATGAGCCAAGATTTATTTAGGAGATTAAAGGAAATAACCAGCACGTTATTCTCAGCAGTAAGAGCAGACTGACGGAAGTTTCGAGGAGAATGTTTGTTATCTGAGTCATTGCAGGGACTGGAGGACACATTCTGGCACGCTTTGCTGCCTGTGGTTCCCCTGTGGCTGCAGGGTTTGCTTCTGTAGGAATGCAAGGCTTTGGCTAAGCTGAAGTTTGCTGTACAGAGCCTGCACCTCTTTAGAAGATCCCTGCATTGGTGAAGTTTGCACGTTCTGCTCTAGCAAACACCATGCAGGGAGGGTTCCAGGCCCTCCTCACACATAGATAGATAGATCTTCCTCAGCTTAAATCTGCTTGATCCTCTTCTCAGCTCAAATTTTCCAGCTACACCTCAGCAAGCCTCATGAAGGGTTGTACCTGGAGAATTGCCTGCCTCAGCCCTATTCCTCTGATTTTCCACTGGGTTGAAACAGGTTTTCATGCTGGTGTCATGCCTTTGGAATGACATCTGGAGGAGCCAGTCCTCAGCTTGTCTCATTCACCCTGTCGCTCAGGTTAATGATATGTTGCAATATCTTGACATGTTCCATTTATGGATCCAAGCTCAAAGGCTTGGCTGACACCAAGATCTCTGAGTTACAGAAGGGACACTTCTGTTTAAAGAGAGGTGGAGTGCTTTGGTAACAGACAAGTAAAATCCACATCTTCCCACTTGTAGCCTCAGGCACTAACTAGTTGAATGTGTTACCTCCCACATAACTGTGTCAGAAGGAGAGATTTTGCTTTCCAATGCACCTGCTCTTGCCATGTGATTCAGTTTGAGGCTAGAGCCCAGTATTTGGGACACCAGATCCAAAAGCTGTTTCATGGTCAGGAGACTGCTGCGTGCCACTGCAACGATAGTGACATTTTAGCTCCTGCCTTCCTCGCTGCTTGTGTGAAACAGGAGGTGGGGCATCCACCTGAATTAACCAGCCTTGCCTGTCAGCCCCCACATGGTGGGCACAAACATAAATCTCCTCTTTCCACCTCCAAGGACTTCTCCATGTTCTTAACTGCACGCATCCTTCAGCTGAGCACTGCTGCTCTGTGTGTCATCTCCTCCAGCCAGTGTTTAAAGATAGCAGGGCTCACTCCCTTTGTCCTTGCTGTGTCACTTGGTGTTGCTGGGCTGAAGCAAGACAAGAGGTGGTGTTCAGCAGCCTTGGTACAACCCTGAGGGCCCCAAGGAAAAGCTAGCACTTGTTGCTGTACCTGCTGCAGCCTGCTGTGCTGTGCCAATCTCACCTGCCTTGCAGGTGTCAGAGGTGAAAGATGCAGACATGGTGTCTTCATATCATCACCAAATCCCACTCTTCTGGGACATTTTATCTCTTCCAAATAATCTTTCAGTTTTTTTAGATTGGTCTACTGAACAGGATATTACTTCTCATCTGAAACTGCTTTGCTGTTCAGGTACTGAGCAACTGCAGGAACAGATGTGCCTGTCTTGTTTCAGAGCTCTTCTACCAACCTACTAATTTCTAGTTTTGGGTATAAATTTGCACCACAGGATACCACCTGGACTACACTTCTGTGTCTCTGCCCTATTTTTCAAGGGATATTCAGTCCCTAGGGCTCTTCCTGAGCTGCAAGAAGCCACAAGTCTACAAAATCCTACCATACCTGGTGGTATGGATATTCAGGAGTCTGGTGCCCAGGTGAAGTCACCCCAGCAAGCAGCCTGGGCTCTGTCTGCATCTCAGCCCTCTCACATTCCCAGTCCATGTCTCTAGTGTAGTAGAAGGAGCCCTGTTCCAAGCATGGCAGCAGCCTGATTTTAGGGATGATTTTAGCTGCTCAAGCTTAGCTCTTGTCAAAGAGACAGAGCACTCTAGCTCGAGCATAGCCACTTGTAGTTTGAACCCTAAGTTAGCAGTGGAAAAATGGATGTGGTGTGTGGCCTTCCAGGAAGGACAAGCAGGAAATCTGTCTGTTCATCCAGCTGTCCAGTGCCTGGAGAGACAGTGGCACCCTGTGGTGACACTGGCTCATCACAGTGTGTCACCTGGGCCTTGTCAGACAGCACAGTCCTGGGTTGCCTTCCCTTAAGCCATAGAATTATTTGCATTGGAAAAGACTGGACATTAGAAAAGAATTCTTCATTGGAAAGGTGCTCAAGCATTGAGCAGGCTTCCCAAGGAGGTGGTGGATTCACCATCCCTGGAAGTGTTCCAAAACCAAGGAGATGTGGTGCTTAGAGATGTTTTTTAGTGGTGGACTTGGCAGAACTGGATTAAAGGTTGAACTGCATGACCTGGAGGATGTTTTCCAACCTTCCTGGTTCTGTGATTCTGTGACCTCTAATATCATCAAGCCCATGGTGGTCTCTAGAAACCTACAAGTGGAGACGTCTTGGGGGTGTCCCTGTCTCTGTTTCACTCTGAGCACCAGCCAGCTCCCTGTCATGTGTCACAGAGAAGAGGCTGAGCCACTCTCCTATTTATATAATGATGCTCCTGCTTTGCTATATTAGTACCAGCCTGAATCATCCAGCTGGGCTCCTGGAAGATCCATTTCAGATTGTCAGCTGCCTCTTCAGTCACTTTTGCTTCTGGTGTCTCTTGTTTCAGGGTCATTGTCTCACACCCAAGTCCAGCCAAGAGCAGAAATAGCCTGATACTAAACAGTGGTGAGAAACCCTTCAGAGAATGCAGATCTCCAAAATCCAAACCACTGCAGTTATGCAGGACCCTGTGGCCTGGAAGGAAACATTCCACTTCCTTGCCAAAAATCAGCCCATTGATTGTTTGTCTGTCTAAATTCCTCTTTCAGGCTCTACGGGACAGGTGCTCTTCTTCACTCCTCTCACAAATGGCATTTGCTCACTGCTCTGAACAGCTGGAGATACAGATATGCCTGTTCTCTAGAATGGGTATGATCAGCCCCCTGTTACTTTCAGTACATACACTGAAGATTAAAATATTTTTAAAATCATTAAAGATTAAAAAAAAAAGACCCAAAAACAAAAAACAACAAACCAAAACAAAAAATAAAAAAAAAACCAAACAAAAACAACAAAAAAAACCCCCACAAAATCCCCCCCACAACAACCACAAAATGCCAGACTCTTGTCGTTTCAGCGAGAATCAGAACAAAGATGATTGAACTGGATCAGTGGCAAACCCGGTCAAGCCAGGCTTGATTTTGGCTGCCAAAGAGGCAGCCGAGACCAGGGGAACTCACAGCGCGATCTCTCCCGTGACTCGGATTCCCGGCAGGAGGAACCCAGAGGCAAACGTTTGCCAAAGTTCGCCAGCGCCGCCCACCAGCCCTCTTGGCCAGGAGTGACACTGGGTGACCCTCGCTCCCGCCCGTTCCAGGTCCCCGCCCCCTCATGCATATTCACAAAGGGGCGGACCCATCCACTATAAATTATTCATGAGCTTTCGCGCGCTTTTCTGCCCACGTGGGTAGTTTTCGCGCGGAATCCGGCGGGGCAGGAAGCGGCGGTGATGGCGGTGAGTGGCCGAGCCGGGCCGAGCCGGGCTGGCGGAGCCGTTCATTTGGGGTGCTGCCCCCGCGGGTGCGGTCCCCGGGTTCTCCCTGCTGCGGGACACTTGGCGCTGCGGCCGTGCGGGGTGCAGAGAGGATTTCGGGGTGCGGGGGACATTGGGGGTGCTCCCGAAACACCGGGGGAGTCTTCCCGCGTGCCCGGCGCCGCAGAGGAGAGAGCCGGGCTTGGCAGGATCGGACCCTCTCCCTCCGCTCCGGCTGCGCTGCGCTCGGAGAGTGGATTTACCCCCATCTCCCCCTCCATGTTTCCACTGTCATTTGCGAGGAGGGCTAATTATACACCCCCATTCTGACCGCATCCAGAGGCCCCTGGAGGCACGGGCCCCCTCTCTCCCCGCCCTGACCCTCGCTCCTGTCCCGGCAGGACTCCTCCGAGTCGCAGGCGGCGGTGACCAGCCCCGTGCGCAGCTCCCGCCGCGGGGATACCTTCACCTCCAGCCCCGGGCGGGACCTGCCCCCCTTCGAGGATGAGTCCGAAGGGCTCCTGGGGACCGAGGGGCTCCCCGAAGAGGAGGAGGAAGGGGAAGAGCTCATTGGGGAAGGGATGGAAAGGTAAGGAAATTGTTCGGGGGGTTGTGTCCGGTGGTGGGGGCTGGGTTGTCAGTGCAGCCAGCGACCTGCAGGGAGCTCTCAGGGCTTGTGGGATCCCTCTGTTGTGCTGGGGGCTGAAGAGCTGCTGGGTGATGGAGAAAGGTCAGAGTATGGTGTCATTTGAGTCCTGGGAGAACTGAACAAAGTGCCGTCATGGTCCAGGGTGGGTAAACCAGGATGTGCCTGGATGTGTGATGTGCATTCAGCCCAGCCCTTTACTTCTGCGGGCATGAATTTTGATGCTGTTTTACTCAGCAAGGCCTGCCGGCAAGGTGAACCTTACAACACAAAGGCTTGAATGCTGGCATTCTTAACCATGGTTCTGGAGCCCTTTACTGCAGGGCATCTTCCACTGGGAAGTGTCTTCTGCTCAACACCGTTCTGTCCTGCTGCAGAACTGCTGTCCTGACACCTGCCCAGCAGGAGTTGCTGCAGAGTTGCTTTCCTGGCCTGACTGCCTGCTCTGTGCGTGTGTGCTAGGGACTACCGGCCCATCCCAGAGCTGGATGTGTATGAAGCAGAGGGCCTGGCCCTGGATGATGAAGATGTGGAGGAGCTGACTGCCAGCCAGCGGGAAGCCGCCGAGCGGGTGATGAGGCAGCGGGACCGCGAGCTGGAGCAGGGCATGGGCCGCATGAGGAGGGGGCTGCTCTACGGTAAGTGCAATGAGCTGTACCAGCTGTGCCACCCTGTGTGCTTGGAAATAGCCTAGCCCTTCAGGGAGAGCTGGGCTCTTTGCTCTCAGGTTAGTAGGGAGGTCTCTAGAGCCCCAGTGTGTCTGGGCTCTTAGTGAAATCACTGGCTGTGGGCTTGGATGGATTCCTCAGAGCAGGATCCCTGTTCTTTGGTGTCCTTCTGGTTACTGGTGTAACAAAGTTAGCATGCTAGTCCTGTATCAAAGGGTTGGGTTTCTACCAAGTATATGCTGTTGTTGGTGTTGGTGCTTCTGTACAGACTTCTGTGGGCCTTTGATGCGCTTTAAGCTAGTTCCTTGGTCAGTGCATCCATGGGCTTGAATGTGTGCTGCTGCATACAAATCTTCAAATTCACAACCTTAAAGTCTTAGGTATGTTGTGGAAAATGTAGGAGCAAATCTAGAAATGGATTTAGGCTGGGCCTGGGATGTCCCTTGGTTTGTATCCCAGACTGTGACCTCTTTACTTCCACAGCCTAAGCAGTCCCACTGTGATTAATCTATAGAGTGGGAATGGGAGTCCCAGATCCTGAGCAGTTTTTCCTCCCACCCCTTAGACAGTGACGATGAAGACGAGGACCGCCCTGCACGGAAGAGGCGGCTGGCAGAGCGGGCTGCTGAAGGCATGGAAGAGGAGGATGAAGACATGATTGAGAGCATTGAGAATCTGGAAGACATGAAGGGGCACTCAGTGAGGGAGTGGGTGTCCATGGCAGCTCCCCGGCTTGAGATCTATCACCGCTTCAAGAACTTCCTGAAGACCCATGTGGATGACCACGGGCACAATGTCTTCAAGGAGAGGATCAGTGACATGTGCAAAGGTAGGGCTGGCTCGTTGGAGGCTCTCTTTCTTTATGTGGGTCACAGTAGTTTGTGGTGATCCAGTACAGAGGTGGACATTTTGTGCCTGCCCTCTTTGTTCCAGACGTTGAATCAGCACTTTAAGAAAGCCTGATGCTGATGGAGATAAATGAATAATGGAAACATGTCTACTGTCTTCTTTGATTCTGGCTGACTAATTAGAAGGCCCCTGGCGTCTGCTCCTCATTAATATTCATTTCGTATAAATGCTAGCAGAAGAATATGTGGGGCAGCAGACAGTGGTCTGCAAGTTTGTGATCTGAAAGAGACAACAATTGCTTGCTGTCTGCACCAGTTACTTTCTCACACTGGAAACTGGATTATCCAGCAAGGGGACACAAATAGACCTTGTGACTTTGGAAACTGTGTCAGTGTTGCAGCCTTGTATTCTGACTAGGCACTGCCAGAGAAATGGTCATTAAGGCTGTCATTGATGAGTTTTAAAAGCAGAAATTGTCACATCTAGGAACAGCTCTTGTTGTATTTCTTCTTTATATTGAGCAGAAGCTTGAGCAGTGGAACAGGATCAGTTTTATAAAGCTAGGAAATAAAAGGCATTTGTCTCATCCATTTCCATGAACATAAGACACAGGAGGTTTTTGCCAGCCATTCAGCACACATAATGTGTCTCCTATTAACTTCTGTTTCCTGGAGGTCTCTGAGAGTGTTGTGTGTTGGGCTGAGGCTTTTGAATTTCAGGAACACTGAGCCTGGGAAGTATCTGTGCAGAACTGGAGAGGAGCAATCACAAGCTTGGTACTGATGAAGAGTTTGTTAAAGAAATAAAAGGGTTTTCCACCCATTTTCAAATTGTTAACCTCTAAATTTCAGGAAAGGTGCAGAGGTCTACTAACTGCAGCCTGCAGGATACAGGCTTGTCTGTTCTGCTTGTCCTTTGCAAACTCGTTGGGGAGTGAACAGGCTGAAATTACAATTCACCCCATCTTTTTCTTAAGAGAACAGAGAGAGTCTGGTGGTGAACTATGAGGATCTGGCAGCCCAGGAGCATGTCCTTGCCTACTTTCTGCCTGAGGCCCCAGCAGAGATGCTGAAGATCTTTGATGAAGCAGCCAAGGAAGTGGTGCTGGCCATGTACCCCAAGTATGACCGTATTGCTCAGGAGATCCATGTCCGTATCTCCCACCTCCCTCTGGTGGAAGAGCTGCGGTCACTCAGGTAAGAGCAGAACTACCAGCAGTGGCTGTGGGCTTGCATTAGGCTTTGGGGTGCTCAGCACTCACCTGTGAGATAAACCTCTGGGTAAGCCTAACAGGATAGCTGAGCTTAGCAAAAAATCATACTAAGGATGAACTTTCAGCATCCCTGAGGTAAACTTGTGCCTTGCAGCAAGAGTATTTCTGGAGAGTGTTTTGCCTTCTGTGCCCTGCAGGCATCCAACATCTCTCTGTCTTTCTTCAGGCAACTGCACTTGAATCAGTTGATCCGGACCAGTGGAGTGGTGACAAGTTGCACAGGGGTCCTGCCTCAGCTCAGCATGGTCAAATACAACTGCAGCAAGTGTAACTTCATCCTGGGACCCTTTTTCCAGTCGCAGAACCAGGAGGTGAAGCCCGGTTCCTGTCCAGAGTGTCAGTCTCTTGGCCCGTTTGAGATCAACATGGAAGAGGTGAGAGATTGTTGCTTGCCTGAATGGGAGTGGCTGCCCTTCCTACTCCACTGCCTGTTCCTCACAACCCTGCTTTGATTCCCACCCTCTGAACAGCTTCTGTGGGGAGAGGGGTCTTCTGCTGTATCAGGGGGCTGTGAAGATAGGCCTGTGTGAGCTCTTGACCTGAATGGCTCAGTTTATCAACCAAAAGTAATTTATTGCCGCATTGTAGGTGTTTGGATTGAATCTTTTGCCACAATCATCTTTGTGGCACGGTTATTTATTCCTGTTTTAGAAACACAGACGTGCTGTCCAGATCTTGTTCCCAGGTTAGGTCAGTCTGTCCTGATCTGTCAGCTAAGGAAACTAGAGAGCAAAATCATTGACATGGAGTTTCTGACTTTCGTTCTTTGCTTTGATACCTCTAACCATCACAAGTGGAACATTCTTCTCCCAGGAACTGATCTGATATTTGGGTGGACAAACACTGTGGGGCTGAAGCACAGTTGTGAGATGCAGCAAAGTGCTTTCCTTTCCCCACTATTTTCTATCACACCCTGGAACTGCTCCTCACAACCTCCATCCTCCCATGTCCATAGTCTTCTAAGCCTTGGAATGGCCCTTCTCTCTGAGGTGCCTGTGAAAAGCCATGCTGGTGCCTGCTGGGTGACTTTGGTTTTGTTGCTGCAGACAGTCTATCAGAACTATCAGCGCATCAAGATCCAGGAGAGCCCTGGGAAGGTGGCTGCAGGCAGGCTGCCCCGCTCCAAGGATGCCATTCTGCTCGCTGATCTGGTGGACAGCTGCAAGCCAGGAGATGAGATTGTGAGTACATTGTGACAGTGACATCACAGGACCATCTGTGGGGATGTGGGGGGTGGTTATCCTCAGAGGCATTTGAGCCTTACCTTAGAATGGAGAGGGGGCTGTTTTGTACTGTGCAGGCACTGACACAGCATTTCCTGCTTCCCAGGAGCTGACAGGGATCTACCACAACAACTATGATGGCTCCTTGAACACAGCCAATGGGTTCCCAGTGTTTGCAACTGTGATCCTGGCCAACCATATTGCCAAGAAGGACAACAAGCTGGCTGTTGGGGAGCTGACTGATGAAGATGTGAAAGTGATTGTGGGTCTGTCCAAAGATGAGCAAATTGGGGAGAAGGTGAGTCAGCCTCAGATATCCCTTCTTTTCCTGTTGACAGCTTGCTGTCACCTGGCAGCTGAATCAGAAAGTGATGAAATGGGTCAGCTGGCCAAACAGTGGTTAAAGGAACCCAGACACCCCAGTTCTCTCTGGCCTGTAGCTCTCAGAAAGCTGTTGATGAGACTTGGTTATGGGAGGGAAGTAAATAAGGAACCCTTGAGAAAATAACCCAGTTGTTCATAATATTTGACTATGATGACAATTCCTGTGCAGCATAGCCCATTCAGGTGCTGTCACGTGCAGTGAGTAAGCCTCTGATCAAGGTCCCCAACTTCACAGGAGCTGATAACAGGCACTGTGATGTGCTTTGTGTACAAGAGGGTTGTGGAGGCAGTGGCAGCAGCTTCCAGCACCAGACTAAATAATATGCCATGCCCCAACAACACCATTTTTGTGAAGCTCCTTTAGGCAGCAGTGGGTGGGTCATTACCTTTGAAAAAACCCTCACACCCTGGATAATAAAATACTCTTTGGAGACAGCAGTATCTTTAGAGTAGCTTTAGGTATGGCTGATGTTCATGCAAGATTCTGTTCAGCATGGGAGCTGGTATTCCCTGGACAACTCCTCTGGTTTCCCTTTCAGATTTTTGCCAGCATTGCTCCATCTATTTACGGACATGAAGATATCAAGAGGGGCTTGGCTTTAGCTCTCTTTGGCGGAGAGCCCAAAAACCCAGGTGAGTCTCACTTGTGTCCTTTGGAGTGCCTCACTCAGGGGAGGGCAAAGGGCCTGGGGTTTGTCTCTGCCTTTGCAACAAGAGCAGTTAGAGTTGTCTGTGTGCTTGGTAACTGACAAGGTTTAGCAGACTGAGGCTGTTTTATCACACTGAAAACTCTAGTGTGACAGTAGAAATGCTACAACTGAAAACAACTCCTGCTGCAAACCTGGGCAAGTTTTTATCCTTCCTCAAGGAGGTCACATTTAATGCTCCTTCAAAGGTTTGACCTTCTGGCACCCTGATTTGCTACCATCTCCTTAGGAGGATGTGTAAGCAAGGTTAGAAAGTCTGTTTTACAAAGATGACTGTGTCCAAAACTACCTTTCTTTCCCCCTCAACTTTCCTGTAAACTGGTTGCCATGCCTGCTGGTTGCCCTCTCTTCAGCTTTGTGGTTCTCAGGGCAGCGTTGCTGCCGAGCCATGGACCCAACTGCCACGTGGTTTTCCCATTATTTTGTAGGTGGCAAACACAAAGTTCGTGGTGACATCAATGTGCTTCTGTGTGGAGATCCTGGCACTGCAAAATCACAGTTTCTTAAATACATAGAGAAGGTGTCGAGCAGAGCAATTTTCACCACTGGCCAGGGTGCTTCTGCTGTGGGTCTCACAGCCTATGTGCAGAGGCACCCAGTCAGCAAGGAATGGACTTTGGAGGCAGGAGCCCTCGTGCTGGCTGACAGAGGTGTCTGCCTGATTGATGAATTTGACAAGGTGAGCCCAGCTTCATTTCTCTGGGAAGGATTAGCTGTGAAGCAACCAGCTGTAAACCTCTGTCCTCTGAGGACATACTGTAGCTCATGGTGACATCTCCCAGGTGACCTGCTGGTCCTTAGTGCAGTTTGCTGCCTTTTCAGAGCATCTGGAGCTGATTCCCCTTGGTGTGTTTGGCAGTGGGATATAGACATAGTGTCACTCTAAATCATTCCTGCTTTCCTGTAGATGAATGATCAAGACAGGACCAGCATCCACGAAGCCATGGAACAGCAAAGCATTTCCATCTCCAAAGCAGGCATTGTCACATCCTTGCAAGCTCGCTGCACCATCGTTGCTGCTGCCAATCCCATAGGTAAGTGCTGAGAGATTACAGGACCATCTCAGGCTCTCAGCATGTCATGGGAGCTGTGGCACAGCTTCCCCTCCCTCTGCCTGGTTCCTTCGAGTCTGGAGCAGAGATCAAGCGAGCAGAGAAGTCTTCAGTAGCATACTGGAGGTGTGTCCTTCCTCCAGAGCTCCAGCCCTGGAGCCTGTTTGACCTGGGTTGTGTCTGTGACCCAGGTGGGCGGTATGACCCGTCGCTGACCTTCTCAGAGAATGTGGACCTGACGGAGCCCATCATCTCTCGATTCGATATCCTGTGCGTGGTGAGAGACACGGTGGACTCAGTGCAGGTAGGGATCTGAGCGTGTGCTGGGCTTCTGTGCTGATCTTGGGATGCTCAGCTCAGCTGCCCCCTGGGTTTTTTTTGTCCAGTGAGTGTGCTCAGTGTCTGTTGGTGCACTGCTCTCTTGTAGGATGAAATGCTTGCCCGGTTCGTTGTTGGCAGCCATGTCAAGCACCACCCAGGCAGCAAGGAGGCAGTGAATGGGGACACTAATGAGGTCATCCTTCCCAACACCTACGGGGTTGAACCCATTCCTCAAGAGATCCTGAGGAAATACATCATCTACGCCAAAGAGAAGGTCCACCCCAAACTCAACCAGATGGACCAGGACAAGGTGGCCAGGATGTACAGTGACCTCAGGAAGGAGTCTATGGTGAGAATACTGAGGAAGGCAGGGAAGAACTGTATGTATCTAGGCTGCAGATCAGCCTGAGACTGCTCCAGCATTTGTTGACACATTCTTACCATTCCCATCACAAAAGTCTGTGCCACTGTTTTGTGAGAGACAGGCAGATCCTGCAGTGTCTGCTGAACAGATGATTCTTCATCTAAGTGCAGAGTCTCGCCTGTTGGTGATGTGTGGACTGATGGACTGGACACATGTACAGTGCCTGCCATGGCAAAGTCCTTTTGTTATCACCCAGTCTGGCAGGCCCACAGGAGGTGTTTGCATTCACTCAGATCCACATGCTCCTGGTACATTACAGGGAGCCATTATCTGTATTCTCTGTTGTCAGTGGGCTGTCTCAGGCTCATTTCATGCTCTTCAAGTGAAAGAGGAATTTGTTGAGGTGCAAGGGAGATTTTTGGAGCTTGGGAAAACTGCACCTGTTTTGATTGGCTTTTTATTTCTTTAACTCATAAAATTTGCTGGAGGAAACTGGATTGCTAATCTTGGAAGGCCCCTAAAGTGTCACAGAGTGACCCCACAACATCCCCTTGCACTGTGCTGAGCTCAGATGAACAGGGAGGCTGTGCCAGGCTGTGTGGCCGTGCCAGCAGGTGGCAGAGCCTTATCGTGATCATCCTCAGAGGTGCAGAGAGCTCTGTGAGGTGTGACAGGAGCTGGATCCTGGGCTGGAAGGCGCCTGTGTTGTGTCCTTGAGTAACGTGCTGCCTCCTCCCGCAGGCGACGGGCAGCATCCCCATCACGGTGCGGCACATCGAGTCCATGATCCGCATGGCCGAGGCGCACGCCCGCATGCACCTGCGCGACTACGTGGTGGAGGACGACGTCAACATGGCCATCAGGGTGATGCTGGAGAGCTTCATCGACACCCAGAAGTTCAGCGTCATGCGGAGCATGCGCAAGGTGGGCACGGCTGAGCTGGGGGCTGTGGTTGCACCCCAGGCCCTGTGGGTTCAGCTGCAGCCTCCTTGCTGTGCGAAGAGACTTCATGCTCTGCTGGGCTCTGTCCTGCTGAGCCTGTGGAAGTGCACTACTCTGGGGCTGAAGTGTCAAGGAAGTTCTGTGTGTGACCAGGCAGGAGCCACTCTGGCAGTCACACTGAGCGGGGACCAAGGCCACTTCACAGCTACACACACCACACTCACACTCAGACAAGGTTTCCTTACCAGCTTGACCCCAGGTTTTCCCATAGCAGGTCTCAAACATCTGGATACTTGAAATAATTTAATTATTGTGCAATAACAACAGCTCAAGCTGGGTGCCTTTGAGGAGGGACCCCAAACAAGGCACTGTTCTGTGACTGCCCCTTGTTAGTCTGTGGTGAGGCAGTGTCTTTGTTGGGTCTGAGAAGGAAGTGTATCTTGAGCCTTGGAGTCAAAAGCACTGCCATGTCTATTCTTTCTTGACACTTTCCCTACTATTTTGGCACAGGGTACCTGCTGCTGCTGCCAGGTGATCAAGCCAAGCAGGCAGTTTATTTCTTCACGTTTTTATTGGGCTCTCAGGGTACAGTTAACCACAGGGTAGCACTCACTGTGGGTTAGTGTGCAGTCTGCCCTGTTCTCTGAGTAGCAGGGGCTGGCTCCAAATAGCTCTTGGCTGGCCACACATTGGCATTTATCCACTGTTGAGTGTCTGCCCTCTGTCTGGACGACTCGTGGCCTCTCTCTTTGGCCTCAAACAGCCAGCCAAGTAGGAGCGTCTGCTGGGGAGGCACAGGGCAGTCTGGGTTAAGGCAAACTGCTCTGTGCTTTGCCCAGGGCCAGCCCTCCCCTGGCTGTGTCCCTGTGGGCAGCACAACCCCCCAGCAGTGTGCTGCTGGCCCCAAGAGGCACCAGCACCCCTATGGAGATTCCAGATGGGAATGAAAGCAGTCAGCAGGGGAGTTGTGGCTGTCAGAGGGCTGCCACTGCATGTGCAGCTGCCACCTTGGCAAGGCAATAGTCACTTGAGGTACACTGAGGGCACAGGTGGCAGCAGAGTCATTCAGTTCCCTGTGTGCTCTGCGGGAGGAAGGGTTGGTTGATGCTGGGCACTGCAGTGTGTCACTCTTCTGATCCTCATGGCTCATCTCATCCTCCCTCCCAGACGTTCTCCCGCTACCTTTCGTTCAAGCGAGACAACAATGAGCTGCTGCTGTTCATCCTGAAGCAGCTGGTGGCAGAGCAGGTGATGTACCAGAGAAACCGCTACGGAGCCCAGCAAGACACCATAGAAGTCCCAGAGAAGGACCTGGTGGACAAGGTATGGGCTTATAACCAGCTGCCTCTGGGACTGGTTCATGCTCTCTGCAGCCTCAGAACCAGAGGCATTCTGAGATCCTGACTTCCCTTCCTGCCTTATGATACCATAAAAAAGACTGGTGTTAGTATAACCCAGCATCAGGATTGTCTCCTCTGCTCCTGCTCTTCTTTTTTGGAAGTACCGTATTCTTCCCTCTCTGTTCTCATACACCCCCATAAAGCTTTGGGGTTGGAATGGTAAATTCTGCAGTATGGTGCTTATGCAGGTGAGTGAGAACTCAAGTTCTCTGGCATCTGCATTTGAAGAAGCAAAAAGCAGAAAAATCTATGTGGATGAACTTTTCCAATCCCTCCTGAGGCTCACTTGCCTCCTCCTTAATGCATCTTCATCCCAGTCCTGGTTGCACTTCTGACTTGGCCTTTCTGTGCAAAATACTGACCTTGCTTGGCACTAAAGCAATGCTTGATTGCTGGATTAGTGCTTTTCTGCCCTTTACATCAGATGTGCAGAGTAACTATTCCAAAGCCACAGCTTGGTGTTGCCAGGGTGGGCACCCCCAGTCAGATGTCTCCCTTGCAAAACTCTCCCACTGGATGAGGTTTTGGAGGTTTTGGATAGGAATTACATTCTAGCTCTGGTGGAAGTAAAAGGACAGCTGAGAGCAGGCAGATGCTGAGCCAGCATCCTCTCTTGGCTCAGCTCAGCACTGCCAATGCTCCTTCCTCCTGACCCAAAAATCTCCCCTGCTACTGCAGTTCTGGTTCCTGCTGAGCAGAGCAGAGATTGCTGACTGTCAAATTTTATGCAGCCTCTGCTGTGGAAAACCACATGGTTCTTACTTTGATTAAATAAACATTTACCTCTCCCCTCTTCCTCCTTGCAGGCTCGGCAGATCAACATCCACAACCTCTCAGCCTTCTATGACAGTGAAGTGTTCAAGATGAACAGGTTCAGCCGGGATGTGAAGCGAAAGCTGATTGTCCAGCAGTTCTGAGGCTGGCAGCAGAGTCTGCCACATGCTTCTGTGAGATGAGACCTTCATCTTCCAGCCCTCCAGGAATGCTACAGAGATCCTGAGCTGGAGGGACTAGGCTGCACATCCTCCTGCTTGCTTTGTGCCTTATGGATTAAGGGAGTGCTGAGCTGCTGAAGACCTTGTAAATAGAACAGAATTAAGTAGTTAAATGCCCTGTCAAGTCTGTTTAGCAACTTTGTTCACTGTTTTGCCTTGTAGCTAAGCACAGCAGGGAGAGAATTGCTGGCCATATACATGGCATGTTTTCTGTTTGTTTGTCACTAGTTGTTAGGGGCTCCTCTGCAGGAGGGACCAAGTGGGAGCATTTGGAAAGCATTATCCATCCCCCTTGGATTGCAAGCACCCTCAGGGATTCTCTGTTCCATCTCTGGTGACTGTACAGCCTGATGGGTGATAATTGAAACTGCTTTCAACTCTCCATGAACCAGCCAGCCTCTCTGCTGCAGGCCTTGTGCCTGACACTTGACATTTCCCCAGGTGCCCACATGGGTTGACCTTGTCCTTGGTTTCTGCAGGGGAGAAGGGGGGAGGCAGAGGAAGATAAGAACTGAAACAAAACCTAGCTCTTTCTGCTCTTAATGATGATCTGTATGGGCACTGAAAACTCCTTCAGTACGTGCTGGGGCATCTCCAGAAGCTGGAGTGGAGAGGCTTTGCTTGCCTTGGTGGGTGTTATCTCTGTGTGAATTCACAGCTGAATCCAACTGCTACCTTTGACATCTGAACACCCTGTCTCACACCCATTTGCTGAGGGTGAAGTTCCCATGGTGCTGGTTTTGGGCATGGCAGTGGAAGAGGATATGTTCAGGGAGGACTAGATGGGCTCAACGTTCACATGCAATTTTCCTAGTATGTGTGTTTTAAATACATTTGTTTTTCAATACTTTTGTTTTCTTCTTTGGTAACTCCTGCTACCAAGAGTGGAAGTAAGAGCTGAAGTGAGCTGGATGCTGCTCAGCAGTTTGGTTAGCAGTTGGGGTTAGGTTTGGGTAAAATCACATCTCATATTTGCTCTTTGGGTTAGTAGGAATGGCCAGTGCTGGCTCTCAGCTCTAGCTGAGACATCTGTGGACTGGTAGCAGGACACAGCTGCCCTGAATGCTGCCTTGTCCCCCAAGAACCTACCTGCAGTGGTTCCTTCCCTGTCTTGCCTGTTTATGTTTGTGTCCCATTGTGTCTGTCCCATGGCAGTATCTCCCACCTCCCTTCCTTACACACGCTTGGGTTAGACAGTCTTGCTCTCATGCCTTGGCTGCCACTTGGATTGCAGGCTGGGAGAAGCAGTAACCCCTCTGCAGGACACAGCTGAGCTCTGCAGTGAATGTGCTTTTTCCTGGCTGGAGCTGCGGGCCCTTAGAGCATCTCAGCCTCCTGCCTGAGCTCAGGAGAATTTGTGAGCTGGCTGCTGCAGTTGTGTGCTGGCCAAGCAGAGGTGTCCCTGGCTGTGGACACTGACACCGTGGGGTTTGTCACAGTGGTGTGTGTGTGTGTCCTCCCAGCCTGGAGCCAGCAGTGCTCCAGCCCTGCTGGGGGCTGAGCGCATGACTCTCAGCCTGAAGCTGGCTCTGCGTGTTGCCTCTGTCTGCCAGCTCCCTCCTGTGTATTTGTTTAACTGTTTTGGCTGTTTTTTTCCCTTCCTACTGGGTCTCTGTCTACCAGGACTTTCCTTCCCTGCCTGAGCGAGCCTTTGCCCCTGAACCTGGGCCTGGATCAGGTCTGTGTTGGGGATGGCTGCGCTGCTGTGTGCCTGCAACTGCCTGGTGAGGCCCAGTGGGGTTCCTCAGGGACACAGCTGTTAGCACCTTACCTCCTAATGCCAGAGGCCACAGAGACTGTCCCTGGGGACAGCCACTGCAACTGTGCCCAGCTCTGTGGGAACCCACATACCTTGCTGGGGAAGGTCCTGGCCCTGAGAGAGCAAAACCAGGAATAACAAGGCATGAAACAAGCTTGTCAAGCAAACTGGTGTGTTTGTGTCAGTGAATGTTTGGTGCAGGAGGAGGAAAAGGGTTTGTGTCATACTGGTGCAATAGAAAATGCTTCCTAAACCCTTGCAAAGCCTGTGCTATGCCTGTAGTGACCTACAGTTAAATAGGTGGCCAAATATATCACTGCAAACCATGAGAGATACACAGGAATGGGGTGGGACTCCTGATTTTTCCCAACTCCTTGCCCTGCTGCCGGTCAGGGCTGTTGATAGGCACCATTCAGTTCTGTCCTACAGCTTTCTCCTGCCTCTTGTGCTCTGGTCCCACCTCATTGGCACATGCAGTGAGCAGTGGCAACAGAGAGATGCCATTGTTGGAGTAATTTTGCTCACTCTGCCTCCCAAATCTTGAACACAAAGGCAGTTGTGCCCTCCCACCATTGTGCTGCCAGCATCCAGCAGTGCAATGAATTCTTGCAGCTGCGCCCTCACTACTGCTGGCATCAGCGCTCACTGGAGTGTTAATGCCAGTCTGAAGGCATGTTCCTCCTCTCACGGCCACTGAGCTTTCCAGGTTCCCTGCAGCAAGCTTTGGCTGTTGACAGCATCAGGTGTCTGGTCTGGACAGGGGTGCAGCTGGGTGAAAACATGCTGCTCTGAGCAGGGACTGCCTTGCCAGGAGCCATGTTCCTGCTGAACAGAGAGAGGATTTTGCTCCAGGGCTCTGGAGCTCAGCAAGCCAAGCCCCCCTCATGGAATGAGGAGTTGCTCCCCTGACAACCTTGAGTTTAGCCAAGCTTGTGCACTTGGCTTCTTGCTGCTGTGATTCAAACAGCACAGTGCCCCTGGCAGCCAGGGGCAAAGGCGAGAGGGAGGTGAGTTCTGTTCACAGCAGGCTATGCCTGAGCTCACATGGAAGATAATAAAGGTGCTCCTTGGAAAGGAGACAGGGCTGTATGGAGACAAGTGGTGTCCCTTCTTGTGGTCATCTTGCCCATGGGACTATGGTTGTTGGCAAAGGCTGGGTCAGTCTGGCTTCAAAGATCTTCTGGATTTGAAAAGGGCATGATAGGCCAGATGCTGATCCAGTTTAATCTGAACATGCTGCGTGCAAACTCCTGAGAGAGCAGCAGGGCTCTCTGCATCTCCTAATAAGCTGTTTGACTTTAGCTCAGCATGGAATGAAAACACACACAGTACACACAAACAGTCCAGCTGCTTGGGGGTATGAGCAAGTGCCTGCAGATACCAGCTAATCGATCAGCATGTGTGAGCTGGGAAATGGAGAGAGTTAGAGCTTATAGGAAAGGGCTTTTCGTTTGTACTAGCAGAGTCTAGCTTATGCCTTTACTGTGATCATAAACCAAGACATCTGCAAGTCATGGGCTTATCCACTGTACCAGCAGTTGTTTCTGAGTTTGCTTGTCTAATGGCAGATGCCTCTTGAACAGGTGAAGTCAGTAATGTGTGTTTTTCCTCAAATTAATGCCAAAGCCTCTTGGAAAAGTTAGCACATTCATCATTTCTGGACCTGCAGTGTTTCACTTTCTCCCATGCCAGACCTTGGCTGGAACCTTCTCTGTCCATCTCCACTGTGTTTACTAAAGAGCTGTCTGGAAACTGGTTGACAAGAACTTCCCCAGCGTAACACTGCTCAGTTGTTTTGGATAGTGGCATCTTCCCATCCTAGTGCAGTCCAGCCAGCTGCAGTTCAGCCAGGAGGGCTGTTCCAGGTGCTTACAGATCTGCCCTTGTTAATCTCAACTCACCTGAATTCCAGCATGGGAAGACAGTATGGGAATATGTTTACAGCAGATGTGTATCCACGGATACAGGTGAGTCACTGCAAACAGCTACATCTCCTACTGTGCTGCAGTGAGGGTGCACTCTGAACTTCCTAGTATTTTTCCATCTCCTAAAATACTTTTCTACTTAACAAAGCAGAGCCAAAATTGGATCAGGCTTCAGCTGTATTTTGCATCTATTATGCAGTCTTGCTGCCATCACTGATTTAATGTCTCCATTATCATGGAGCATTGGTCTGCCAAGGATTCCAGCCATCCAGCATCCCCCTCGGCCTCTACTAAACATTTGTGAGCAGCCTTGAGGGGCTGCTGAGCTCTGCATTTTTACAGCAAAAGCACCTTGGAAGGGCTTTCTGCTCATTTTGCAAGTCACTTCTCTCTAAAGGAGAGGTCAGGCTGTTGGGGGAACCCAGAGGAAGTGCCAGGTTTATTCTCTGGGTGATCTAGTGCTCAGGGAGATCTGACAGTAACTGTCCTGTCTAAAAGATCCTGAAGAGCTCCAGTCCCACCAAATCCCATGGAAACACATATGTAGGAGTACCAATAGAGCCTATGAGTCAGTGACTGGCTCTCCTCAGTGTCAAGAGTTACCAGCCCTCTTCAGGTACAGGCTGATCCCTCCACTCTGAAAATACATACCCACATTCTGGCTTAGTCACCTATTAAAATAGCAGGAGTTTTTCTGAAGATGACATTAACCTTTTCAGTTTAGTAAGAAAAGCTAAAAGCCACCACTGGGTTCTACCAGTGAAAATACTTTGCCCATTAAAAGATAGGAACTCCCCCTCACCTTCTACAATTATGGAACTGCCAAGTGATTCCTGGATGATGGCTGCCATAAGCAGACCTTGATTCTGACCTAGGGACTGACTGGTTTGGTTTTGGTCTGTGAGCTTCTCTGAGGATCTGGACTTCTGGTAGAATCTGGGTGTCATCTCTGAGCTGCTCCTCTGTCTTGGGTGCTGGGGGGCCTGTCCTGCTGCCTTCTGTGCTCAGCTCCCTGATGTGTGCTCCTCAGACCTGCTACAACGAGGGTTTGACAGCAACTTCTTCAGGCTCAGATCACATCTCTAAAACAGGCAGAGCTAAGACTAAACCTCCTGTGCCATGTCATCAACTCCTTGGCTTTACTGGGCTTTATCTTGCTAGTCCTTCTGCCCCAGTCAAAAGCTTTAGAAGATCTGAGGCTTGGTGCCCTCATGACATCTTCACTTCTGCAGATTTTTCATCCCTTCCAGAAAGTAATTTGCTTACTGTCTGAGTTGATAAGCTCAACACAGAGATGAAGGGGTTCTCTAAGCTGTACAGAGGCCCAGATTAAATGATGTGAATGGCCCCAAATAGATTCACTCCCTTCTCCTTCCTGGCTGGAGGCTCAAAAGTCACCACTTGTGTAGATGGAGGGCTGTGACCATCCCTCTGCACGCCAGCTGTGACAGAGCAATGTGACCTGGTTGCCATTCCCCGCAAGGGAGGAGCCCTTGTCCCCTGGGCTGTGAGGAAACCTGTGTGAGATTTCAGCTGGAGAGCTGTCTGCCTCCTTGCCCCAGGTGACTCTGTTAAAGGTTATTCTGGTCCCTTAATCAAATTCAATATAGCTCTCTTTTGCTCTGCCCTCTAGGAATCCGCTGAGCTTTGCTGTCAGAGTGGCTGTTACTGCAGCAATCAGCTCTGCTTTGGTGAGGAGAGAAACACAAACCTTTAGGGATGGGAGGCAGCAGGGGCACGTGGAAATGGGTAAAGTAAAGCAAAACTTGTGCTTGTTCATTCCCAGGAGATGGGAAGGAAGCAGGGCTGGTAGCAGCACTGTATCCCAGGTGGGCAGTGTGCTGTCCCTTAAGGGGAACAGGCTGATACTGAAAATCTTGCTGGGGCTCTAAACAGAGCAGAATCTCTTCCCTTCTAATTACAGCCTACCCTGGAAGGCATTAGTTGCTCCAGGTCACTCCTCTTGAAGTGTTTATTATAGAGCTTCCCCAGCAGGATTTTGGATGAGAGCAGGAACTGTGTGATTTGCCCAGAGAATGGCTGCATGCCTGGCCTGTGCAGGAACAGAGTTGGGTACCCGCCCCTGCTTGGTACAGTCAAAATGTTTCATGGTGTCCCAGAATTAAAAAGGCTAAGTCAGCAAATGAGCTTATATAAAGCTTGTCGGAGGCTCTGAAGTAAATTCACGTATTTGGAAAAAGGGAGAGGTTAAATCTTTCCTTGTGCCTAAGGAAGGAGGGGCTGGACAGGGCAGGGAATTTTCCTCTTCTGGAGGGATGAGATGCCAAAAGGCTGTATAGCTTGATAGAAGATTGTGTGAAATTGCATGGTGTGCCACAAGCCTGCTGTGTCACCCAGCCTCTGTTCCAAGGAGCAGGCAGTCAAGGTGATGGAACAGCCCATTTCTCCCTTCTGATCTAAGATGGGCACAGATCACCTTTTGTTGCCCTGACAAGTGTTAGTAGGCAAAGAAGGAAGGGTTAAACCCTTTCCCTGGTACTAGTGACATCTTGCATTTTCTAACACTGCCAGAACTTAACATCTGACTGTTTATTTGTTTTGCTTATTGTTTACTTTCTTGCTCTGCTGAGCACAGGCAATAGATCACTTTCACCTCTGTAGGTGAACTCAGTTTTGCTTTACTTAGGAAAACAAAACATCTTACCAGCATATTTCAAGTTAATGAGGTGCTGCTTTTTTTTTTTTTAATGGAGTTTCAAAATAAGTTAAATTTCTCTTGAGATTAGACTTTGTGGTTAGTCTCTTTTTAATTGACAAGTCTTAGGCACCAAATTTTTTCCCTTAGCTATCACCTCATTCCTCTACCTCAGTAGTATTTGTTTGCAGGCATCTTGGAACAAAATGTGACCCTTACAATGAAATGGGAAAGCTGGCTGAATTTCCTGAAGGCAAAAGCTGTTACAGTAACTCACAGGGGGAGACAGCAGAAGGATTTTCAGTTTTGCCAGCCTAAAATACACACTTGCTTTCTGATTCTGCCTAACAGACGTAACTGTGAAATTGAACAATTTTGGGGAAGAACAGAAAAGCACAGATAATGGTAATACCAAGAAAAATTTCTGAACAGCTTTGAAGCAGCTATAAAAAAAGCGTTTAGTGCAATTGTAAAGCCTCTTTTACCAGTGCTCTGAACACTGCGTGAGAATGTGCACCAGGTAGGGAGGCTGGAGGGAGATCCAAGAGAAATAACAAGCCTTTGACTTTAGAGCTGTCAATGCCTCAGAAGAGAGCCAAGCCAGCTGCACCTATTCCAGGGAGTCTGAAATGGAGATGCAGGGGCTGTGCTGGGTGGAAGTTGGTGCTGCTTTTGAAAGAGAGCTGGTGCTGCCCATCTCTGCTGGCTGTTTTCTGCTCCACTGGCAGCGCTGACCTGGCTGATCGATGTTGCCACTAATTTTATTTAATTTTCTTGCCTAGGATGTATCTTCTCCTTTCATACTCCCCCTTTGTTGCTCAGTCTGAGATTGATGTATAATGTCAAAATAAATCCAGGGAGCGCCATGAGCTTCTGAGAGTGGGGAGCTGGATGTGGCAGGGTCAGGAGATCTGAAAGGCTTTTAGTTACCCACTTGTAGTAAGCCACCTGCATGCGAAGACAGCCAAATTACCAGCAACAAAGTGAAAAATGACAAGAGCATTCATTAAATGCCATGCCTGGGCTAGAATCTGAGTGTACTAAAGTGTTTTTATCTCTTCTAATGGGTAAGCGACAGCTCAGTAGTTCCTGCTGCATTTCCTGCTTGGTGGGGGCTGGGGGCTGCATTGATTCTGGGATAAAAAGGACTTTCAGAGCCCTGGGTGGATGTGGTCTAAAAGAAGCCAAAAGCAAGTACTTTGGTCCAAGCCTGTCAGCTTTGCCTCGCCATGCTGGGGAAGGGGTGCAGCCAGTCTGTTCCTGCCCTGGTCATGCTGGGGGAAGTTGCAGCACTGGAGCAGATGATGGAAAGAAAGAGCTGGCAAAAAGAGGCTGGCAATTGCACTAACGGGGGATACGTGCCAGTGCCAGCCTGGTAGGAGCTGTAAAGGTCAGTATCAATAATACTGAGTACCCTCAGCTGGCTGTTTGATTCATTACAGAGTTCAGCAGGTTATGGCACATTGACACCTTCCTCTAGTTGTTGAAAAACAGCAAATTCGTGCCAGAAAAAAAAATACAATCAATTTTCCTTCAGGAGACTCACTCTTCAAACAACAACAACAACAACACAATCAATTTATTACAGAGAAATAAAGACTGGAGTGTTTTTAATGAACACTTACTTGAGGAATAAGAATGCTTGAATTTAAAATCCTGATCACCTTCAGACCTATGTCCTGCTGTCTCAGTGACATGCTGTGTGGGAGAGGCAGAGTGCTGGGCACACAGTACAAGCACTGCAAGCACAAAGACATTTGGTGAGGCTGTGACAGTACAGCTGTTACCTCAGTCAGAACTTGCAATGTTGGATTTTAGCATCCCCTGCCCTCTTAGAAGGTGTGATGAGAAAGTTGTTTTGAAACCAAAGAGAAAGGTTCCTGGCACTGCTGAGGAAAACTTAAAAACATGAGCTGAGTGCCTGGTGAGAAGGGACCAATATGCTTTCAGGTCCTTTGGTTTGGAGTCATATCATATTTGCAGCCTTGAACCAAGAGCTGTGAGGCTTTTCTGAGGGGCCACAGGCTGTAGGTTTGCAGGAGGGGAGTGGGCAGCTGTAGCCCCTCCAGCTGGCAAGAGGGGTTGAAGTGCAGGGAGCTGGCACGTGTTCCCTCACAACTGCTGTGGTGTTACAGGACCTCTTGAGCCTTATTTCTTGGGCACCTGTCTGACAAAGCCATTGCTTGTGTCATTTACTGTAATGTTGTGCCCTGAGGCCACTAAAGATGTGTTTAATTTGAAATTTAGTGTAATTGGAGCAGTTGGTCTGGTTGCTGTAATGATGGTTTTCAGTGGGATATTCAGCATGTTCCTTTGCTGTGCTTTGCTATCCACCTGCTCCCAGAGCTACAAACCCAAAAACTGCTGCAATACAGATTTTATTTTTTTTTAATAGACACAGCAGTTTGCACAGAAGGGCATGAGAAAGGGGACATCAGCTGAATTAGTATCAATGTGACAGTCTGGGATATGGTGGTGACACACCATGGAATGGTTTCCCCAGCAGGTGTTGGAGCAGCTGTCCCTGCTAGGGCAGAGGCTCCAACACAGACCCAGCTTCAGAAAACAGATACAACACCCCAAGCCTCAGGATGCAGTGAGTGATGAAGGAACCAACGAGAAGAGATGCTCTGCTGGATCTCATGCTAAGCAGCAATGAGAGGCTCGTTGGGGCTGTGAAGGTCAGAGGCAGCCTTGGCTGCAGTGACCATAAGATGGCGAAGTTCAGGATCCCAACACAAAACTGGGAAGAGCTGCATATCTGCATATCTTTATCTGGCTGGTAAGCCAGAGATTCTAGCTTCCATCCAGAGGGACCTCGACAGGCTGGAGAAGGGGGCTGACAGGAACCTCCAGCAGTTCAGCAAGGCTTTCAAAGGGGCTGCACCTGGGGAGGAACAATCTCATGCACCAGCATTTGCTGAGGCCACCCAGCTGGGAAACAGCTTGGCAGGAAAGGATCTGGAGGTCGTGGCAACACCAAATAAAATGTGATCCAGTGATGTGCCTTTACCACAAAGGTACTGATCGTATCCAGGGCCACACTTCCTGCCAGTGGTGCCCAGGGAGGCAATGGGCACAAACCAAAACACTGGAGGTTCCTTCTGAACATCAGGAAACACATTTTTTATTGTGAGGACGAGCAGTGGCGCAGGTTGCCCAGGGAAGGTGTGAGGTCTCCATCCTTGGGGATACTCAAAAGCCATCTGGTCATGGTCCTAGGAAACTCTCCGTAGGTGACCCACCTCAGCAGATGGCCTCCGGTGGGAAAATGAATTTGCCCATCGCGAGAAGTTTTTCCAGGTGATGAGTGGGATCTGAGGGGTGAGGGAGAAGCAGTGGCTCCGTTAGCAGTGAACAGCTAAAGAAAGGTCAGCATGCGGATGCGGAGGGTCTGTTTGGGGCCGTCGCTGCCGGCTGACAGGAGCCGCTCTCCGGAGGCGCTGCCGCCGGCGGGCCCGGCGCGTCCCCGCTGCCCGCGGCTGATCACCCGCGCCCGGCGCAAGCAGCCGCGCCGCCGGCGCTCGTTGCGGGCTCCGGGGGCGGCGTGCGGGGACCTGCGGCCGGGGGGCGCCGGCCGGGGCGGGGAGGGCAACCCGAAATTCGGAGCCGAGCAAGGGCTGCGCTCCGCCCCTGCCCCGCCGCTCGGTCCGGCGGCGGTGCGGACCCCCCTGCCGGTTCCCCGCCCCCGGAGCGGCGGCGGCGGCGGGAGGAGGCGGCGCCGGGCGGCGGGATGCGGTGCGGGGCCGGGCGGCGGGCGGGCGCGGCGGCGAGGGGCAGAGCCCGGCGGGCGGCGGGGCGGCCCCGCTCCCCGTGAAGAGGCGGTGCGGCAGGGCAGCGGCCGCCGCCATGCAGCCCCTGCACCGGGCCCCGCCGTTGCTGCTGCTGCTTCTGGCCGCCGGTGAGTGAGGCTGGCGCGGCGGGAGCCGCTGCCATCCCTGCGGGCTGGGCGGCGGGCGGGTGTCGATCCCCTCCGCGGGCAGGCGGGTCTGCTGATCCCCCATCCCGGGGAACAGCGGGGCACCACGGCTCCAGTGCCCCGGGACCTCTGCAGCAGGCAGGTCTGCATCACCCCGCTGCTCCCCGCAGGCAGCACTGACCCCGGGTACCGGGAGTTGCGTGTCCCACCCCAGAGCTCTCCGTGGGGCAGCCGGTGTGTGCCCGGGACCCCCGGGGTTTGTCGGGCCCGGCATGGTGGGCTGGATGCACGTGGGTCGCTGTCCCGGCTCTCCTGGCCCGGGATGGGGCAGCGGCTCGGGACCCGCGGGGACCCCGCTCCGTGGGGACCGGCCCGGCCCCGCACCGCCCGCTGGGCTAGCGATGCCTTCGGCTGGCGTCCTGGTGATGTTGCGAACTACCGCGAAACTGATACAAAGAACGGGCCACCACAAACCGCTCCACGATTCCCCAAGAGCCTTCTCTTGAAATTTGGAGGAGAGGTAGGGTGCCAGGGAAAGGCAATTAAATGCAGGAATAATTATACTCGGAATAGTTATGAAGGCTCTGCTTCTATTTTTAAATAGTCTGGGGAAATTTCCCAACAAAGGGATGCCCCAAAGACCCACGAGGCTGAGATTGTCCTCTTCCTCCCTAATCCATCCCTTTGTACAGAAATCTGGCTAGTGTGGAACTGGAGTTGTGAACGGGGACATTTGAAGTGTGGGGGAGTCTTTGTCTTGAGTCATTCTGACAGGGAGGGAAGGGCTGATTTACCAACCAGTCACTGTCTTCCAGCACGACCAAGCTGTGATACAGTGACATCCAGTCCCCTGGCACATCTCTCTTATTACCCCAATCTCCTGAAAATGTTCATGGGGGAATGTGTCATCTCTAGAGCCGCTCTGTCCATGGGCTGTGAGTCTCTCTTGTCTGGGGCTCCGTAAAGAGAAGAGATAAAGCCTTTTAGGTTTGCAGACAATAGTGAGCTTAAAATGGATCTGAAAACCTGTTGGGGTTTTGTGCCAATACTCTGTGGCACAGAAGCAATAAGTCTTTTCAGAGCTGAGGAGGGAGCCAATTCTGTGGCTTCCTCCAGGCAGGTTGTCCACACTAAGGGAAAACCTTGGGCACAGCTGGCAGAGGTTCTTTCAGCAGTGTCTCAGCAGGAAACCCCTGTCCCCAAATTCAGCCAGACCTCTGCCTCCTCCAGAGAAGAGTGTAAAATGTGAGGGGGGGAGCTGCCACAATCCTGCCCTGCCAATCTGCCAGCAAGGGTTGACCCCATCCCCATAGCTTGAAAGCTGTGTTTGCTCTGCACAGGAAGGAGATGGACCTCAAGGTGGTTTCAAAATGTGGCAGCCAAAAGGACCACCAGTGGTACTGCTGTGCTGAGAGGAGGATGTGCTTCCTATTCTGCTGAGGCTGCTAGAAACTTTCTTATACTGTTGTCCAGCTGGTGGTGATATGGATGATTTGGGTTCTTGGCTTTCCCTGTGATCCTCTCTGCTGTCCTAGCAGGGAGAGGCGTAGGGGTGGGAGGTGAGGGACAGCTCAGTTCCTAATCTAGTGAAGATTTGTAATCCTGGTGGGCTGTGGCAGCACTGTGGGGCTGGACTCGGTTGGCCAGGTGTCCCCAGACAACTGGGCTCCTATCTAGATGGGAGGTCAGAACTGGAGATGCAGACTGCTGGGAATTTGCACATCAAGCTCTGTTCTGGATAGCTTTACTCAGTGGTTCAGGATCAGTTCCAGTCTGAAATAATTCGGTGCATTGTGGCTTCACTTCTCCAGTCTCACAGGACAGGAACAGTTAATACCTGAGGGAGAGCTGGATTGACTGTGTGCGGTTCCCCACGTTTCCCTGGGCTGGGATCCTCCACAGACCTGCAGGATGTGCTGAAATGGGACTTCTCAGGGTCCCATCAGACTGCTGGGCAGCGCAAGTCTATTGGCAGAGTGTGGAAACAACTCTCCAGGCTCTAGGGTATCTGAGGGGTAACTGGCTCCTTTGATTTTGCAAGTAGAAAAATGATGCAGAGGGAGAAGGAGGGAATTGGTCTCCTTCCTCTTTTTGTCTCCCTAGGTGGTTGTCTGCATGTGGGCTGTTTAAGGTTTTTTTTTTTCTTTCTGCCTGCTTAGAATATGTCTTGTTAGCATTGTGTGAACAAGCCAGAGATGAGGGAATATAGATCAGGATGAATGAAAATTCCCTTTAGTCAGTTTTTCCTTGGCTGCCTCACTGCCATAAGGAAATGTTCATTTAATTACAGGCATCAGGGGTAGAAATAACCACATTAAGCCCTCAAGGGGAAGCTGCCAGCGACGAGCCGCAGATCGGAGTGTACAGAAGTTTTCCCACTTGCTCTGCATGGGAAGAAGCTGTGGCATTTTGTGGGTACCTGGGTGAACAGCAGCACTGACAGCCCTGCCGAGGGGCTGGAGGAAGGTGCATCAGGGCTCACAGCTGGTGCTTGGGTGAGCTGGCTCCTCGTTCTTGCTGCTGTTTGTTGAAAGCAGGGCACTACTGAAACACATAATCCCAAAAGAATGGAGAGAGCCTGTTTATCAGCCCCAGGAGCACAGCCTGCCCCGAGGCCAAGAAAACACGTGTGTTGGTTTGTTCAGAGGGCCAGGGATGCTGGCAAGGAAGGCACACCCTGCTGGGGCTCAGATAAGTCCCTGACTGTCCCTGGTGAAGCCCTGTTGTGGTTACCAGGCTTTGGATGTACATTCTTGGTTGGGGTCACTTTGTTGGTGCTGGGAAACCAGCTTTGCAGCCCTCCCTCTATATACCAACTGCAACCATGGCTCTTCTTGTCCTGCCTGGTGTTGTAAAGGTAGTCAGAACCCCTACGTGTGCCCTGGGGCCACCAAACCTTTGCATGAGCTTTTTTTTTTGCCTAGGATACACGAGGTTATTTGGAGAGTGGATCCTCTTGGGGGTGCAGTGTGTGGCAGGGTGATTGTCATTACTCTGCTACTGGGGCTGGAGTGGAGCATAATCACTTTATGCTCATTGTTGTGCTGGGGGATTTAAAAACATTTTGGAGTGTAAAAGGTTTCAGTTCCATTTGACAGGTGATCATTCTCAAGGGAAGTACCTCAGGCACCTGAGGTACTGCTTGCTTTGCCTGGGCAGGGAGGCTTTGCAGAGGAAGCAGGTGTGAGCCTTTATTTGGTGTGCTGGAAATCAGAGTGAGCACTGTGGGGTGCAGGCTGGGACAGAGTGAGAAGAGGAAGCACAGGTCTGGAGAGACAGATGAAATGCTTTGAGCCTGTGAGAGGGCAAAGAAGTCTGTGGGCTGTGGTTTTTCTCTTAGATCAGTGGCTTTCATCCCATGGTCTGTTAACCCCTGGGGACTGTGGGCTGTTTGAAGAGGCCTGTGAAAGATAACTGAGGAAAGAAAATTCATTTCTACTGTGTAGAACTGCCTACCCGATGCTGTTTTCCCAGGGGCTGCCTCTCTCCTGGCCCCGAGCTGGGAGCTGCCATTGTCAATAGCGGGAATCGTGGAGGAGAGCAGACGTTGCGGCAGCAGAGGAGGGAGGTGTGAAGGCTACGAGACAATCTGGGGAGGGAGTGAAGGCAAACAGTCTGGGAGACTGAAACCAAGTGAGATTGTGACTCCAGGCATGAATGGTTGAGCAGAGGGGGGAGGACAGGCAGGCATGTCACAGTGTCTGTGACCTGCTTGCATGCAGTCTCCTGTGTGCAAATGGGTGGAGGTGTTTGGGGCAGTCCAGATGTCACAGACCCTGAGGACAGGACACCTGACACGTCTTGGTGCTGGGATGAGGATACCCAGCACCCCTCACACCAGGCCCCAGTGCTGCAAAGGGCACATCTGCACTAATCTGCAACAGCAGGTGCATCCCCTGGCAGTGCCTCGCTGGTTCCCGTGGATATACCTGGGCCTGCGTGCTGGGGATGTTCTCTGCTGAAATGCCAGGGGAGCAGATGTTGGCAGCTCTTTGTGAGGCAGTGCCCACCCAGTATGTGCAGACATGCTCTCCCTGCAGCTGGGTTTGGAGCTCTCATTATCCTTGCTGAAAGGAGCTGTAAAAGCTTAAAGATGCTGGCACAACATCCCTCTAAAGAGCTGTCCCATTGCAAGGGCTTTTTCCATTGTGCCTTGTCACTCTTTTTGATGTAGGTTGGTGAGTATGTGCTCCCTGCAGACCAAGTGCTTTTCCTATTGCTTTCTAAAATATGCTGGAGACACAGGAAGGTGGATGGTTTTTGAGGGACACTCAGTAAGGGACCTGGCTGCTGGCAGTACCAGAGGAGGATGGCAGTCTGATCTTGTTTTCTGAAGCCCTAACTGGAAATGATCTCTAGATTAGGGCCATGGCTGGATGTGTTAGTGTCTGGTGCAGTGTGGGAGAGCAGCAATAAGGCTGTCTGGTTGCTGGAGTGGGAGAGTTCTCTTAGGTGGTGTGTCCCAGAATGGGTATGGTCTGTAACTCTGAATGAGCACCAGAACAACTTGGTTTGATACACAGTCATCCCATATGCTTACCTGTGCAAGCTGTTGAGGGTTTGGAGTGCAGAGGCTCCAGGTGACTGTGGGAATCAGCTTGGACATCTCTCAGCCAAGCAACATTTCAGTCTCTTCCTCCACTGGCCATGGTTGGGATCCTTTTTTGTTATTTAAATTACCCTTCATTTTGTTATGTCCTGGAAGTGGCTTGTGCCATTGACTGTTCTGCCCTGGGGCCTCTCTCCTCTCTGCCCTTGGGCCTTGCTCCCCTGCCTTTCCAGGCACAGTGGTCTGGGGGAGGGAATATCCCTGGCAGATGCTTCCCTCATCTGGTCATTGTGTTTCTGTCCTAACTGATTATCAGTAAATGACCCATTCCTGACCCAGCTCTCCTAGGAAATAATTGTTGGGTAGCTCCTGGGTGTGGGGTGGGCTTGAAAGGAAGGTCAACGGTACCAGGGCCAGATGGACATTCTTGTGGCTGCTTCGTTGGCAATACCACCATGCTGAGACCTCCCTCCCTGGTACCCATTGTGCAAATGTGCTTGGGTGGGGTGTGCACGCTCTGCTGGCTGGTGGAGACAGACAGGTAAGTCAGAGTGTGCCCCAGGCAAATGTTCCTCTCTTCAGCAGGCTGATCCTGCCTCCATGGCACTGTGGTGTAGCCACAACACTCAGGAAGGAGAGGTAAAACCAGCCTTCTGTTGGGTAAAGTGAAGAGCACTCCAGCCCCTCTACAGATCAAGCCGATGTGATGACATCTTAGGGGATGATTGTGTGTTTCCTTGGAGAGAAATTGAGGTTTGCTTGTTACTAATTAAAAAGCAAAAAAAAAATTTAAAGGCTGTTTGACACAGTCACAGCCAGATTCCGTTTCATCTCCCCAAATCCCTTTTCTCATTTCAGCTGGACACAAAAATGACTTATTTCCACTTTCATTTCTAGTCCTGTTCAATAGGCCAGTTGGGAGCTTTTAAATAGCTGCCCTGTCCCATGGAGAGGTGATTTGTTTTGTGGCAAAGGGATGAAGTGATTCTTGGTCAACCAGTGTAGAAAACACTTTGGGGTTCTTTCAGAATTATTTAAAATTGTGAAACTGCTCTTATTCACGGTGCTGTGAGAAAGATGGCAGATAGTCTTTCTTCAATTTTTTTTGCTATTGTTGAGTAAAATTCCCTCATCTCCTTTTCTGGGGCTGTTATGTTGAATCCTCTGCTGAGCTGAACAGAGCAAGCTTTGCCACTTTGACTCAGAACTGTTTTCTGAGGGGTCAGTGAGGCCAGCACTAGCAAACTCATTTCATCTGTATCCTCCTGGCTGGCTTTTTATCCGTGGCTCAGAAAGGTAATGCTGCAGCGTTATTCCCTGCTGTTGGAATCGCCCCATTCTGTTCTTTATAGAGGTGAAACATCTTTTGCATTGCCCCCACACGTCTCCTCTGTGGATGCTGGCAGCAGGACGGCGCGCAGCCAGCGCTGGAGCTCCCACCCTGCGTTTGGTGCTCTCCGCCTTTGTTCCCTCTCCCCTCTCAATCTACCTCTCCCACTTTCTCTCCTTTCTTGCCCCTCCTCTGTCTGCTCTGGGAGGGTTTTTCCTCCCGTGCTCGAAGCCCTGCTGTTTCCCTGAAGGCTGGCTTCCCTTTTTAGCATGCAGAGCCTCATCTCCTCCAGGTTACGCAGAGGTGCCGCAAAAATAGAAATGAGAGACAAACGCCCCATTGAAGCAGCTGGTGAGCCCTGGCTCCATTCCCTGCTCCCTCCCATCTACAGTTGCAGGTCTTTATTCATTTGTTTCTTTATTCCTATCACTTGATCTGCGTTTTAGAATACAAAATTGGGAGACTGATGGCTGGTAGAAGTTGTCTAATCCCTGTTACCCGTCCTAGGAGGAAAATGGCCTGCAACTGAGGTCTTGGGCATTAGATTTCCTCTCTCAGCTGTGCTCCCCTGCCTCCCAGCTCAGCTCATGCTTTGATTCTTTCTTTGCCTTGGAGTTGACAGCTGCGTGGAGCTCCTTTATGAGAGGTTTGAAAGAGAGGGGGAAGATGGCAAATCTTCGGGCTGCTTTTTGGCAACCCAAGCCTTCAGGTTTTTGCTGCTGCTGGCGCAGAAGGCATGAATGAAGTGGTGTCAGGATGGTGTGTGGGGAGGTACTGATTTGGTGTGGTGGTTCTTTAAGCCCTCAGGCTGGTGCTGGCACAGAGGGTTCCCCCAGACCAGTCTCTGCATGCTGTGCCTGTAGGTCAGACCCCAAGGGGTTACATCCACCCCAGGAGACACCTGCCTTGCTCAGGCTGTGCATGACTCATCCTTAGAGATGAGGTGGTGTCATTTTATCTTGGGCTGAGGAAAGCAGCATCCCAGTAAACCAGATAATGCAGCTTAGGGGGTTTTAACTGGGTAAACACTTCAGAGTTAGAGGAGGGTAAACGAACTCCCAGCATCTGAGCTTCCCACATGGATGGAAATAGGTCTCTGGATTACCAGGTTCACCTGCCATGGGATGTGTGTTGTACACGGGGTGGGATGGGCTCTGGCTGAGCTCTGTAGGCAGCCCAAATTGAGTGTAGCTGATGCAAAAGAGGTTTGGGGCACTGTAATGCACAGAGGTACATTTTGAGGCTTTGCCTTGCTGCTGGGGAGACTCAGTATGTGCTTTGTAGTGTTGGAAATCTGAGGTGGCACATCAGCCATGTCTCTGCTAATGGGAGTTGGGGGAAACTGAGGCATTGGGATGGATAAAGAGCTTGCTCAGGATCCAGGCAGTCAGTTGCAGTCACATATAAATCAAATGTTCCATGTGGCCTTGGATCTGCCATAGTGTCTTTTATCATTCTGCTCTCCTTTGTTGGATGGCTTTGAGAATAATATTTCTTTTCTCCTTTGTGCTGCTCTCTATCGTGTTTGCTTTAGCTGTAAGCTCCTCAAGACAGGTGTTCTCTCTGGTGGGCTGCTCCTCCAGCGATGCAGATGTCATCTGTCAGCTGGGGAAGCTCACATTGGAGCCTGCTGGGCACCCCGAACCAGCACGGGGCTGTCCTGGCCAGATCTTCCTGGGTCCATGCTCAGGCAAAGGGATGTGTGAGCTCTTGGTTCCAGCTGTGGACTTGACTGCTCATGCATGGCTCAGGAGCTGGCACATCCCTAGAGATGCCCTGAGGTGTGTTGGTCGGCTCTGCTGCAGTAGTTCCCTTCCCCTTTGATACACTGCCTCTTTTGCCATTCCCTTTTTGTTGCTGCTCAGGCCTCAGCTGATCTTGCCTTGGATCAATAGGGCAAAATAAACAAGATTGAGAAGTGCTGTATGGGAAAGGGTAACTAATATTGGATTTTGCTGAGTTCAGAGAATAGTGGAGAAAGGTGGAGAGGGTCAGAGCAGGCAGAAGACCTGAGAAATGCATTTCTGGCTTCCAGTATTCCCAGGACAGGTTTAGTAACCAGGTGAGGAACAACTGCCAAACTTCTGTGCCAACTTGCCAATGTTTTCAATGAGCACACCAGGACCAACCCATCTGCCAGTGCCCCATAGCTCATCTTAGCACTTGCCCTGATTTGGATTTGTGCTTCTGGGATGTGGAGTTGCAGGGCACAGTGGTGAGTTGCAGTCAGGAGGTTGCCTGGTCTGTGCCCTTGCCTGAAGGCCGTTCAGCTCTGCTTAAATCATTTCAGGCCACGGGTTTCCAGATCTGTGTGCAGCACCCAGGTGATGTCTCAGCAGTGCTTTAGTGCTTTGTAAAATCTCTGTTTCTAATACTTCACAACTCTGCAAGGATTTTCACATCTGCATTCCAGTGACATCTCAGAGCTGTTCCTAATACAGGAATTTCTTCTCTTAATACATTTCTAATGGATGTTTTCCCGTCTTGTATCAGAAATGTTTTATGCTAGTTCTCAAGAGGCTAGCTTATCAGTTGATGCTATTTCTTTTCATAATATTTCTGTTATTCCCATTCTCCAGATCACCTAGCTGTACCTGTTTTTTCTGTGCAGCGAGGCTGTCTCCTCGCTTTGTGTCCCTGGATAATTTCATTATCACGTTCCTACATTTTGTTCCAAGGTCACTTAGGAAATTGTGATGGAACAGCAGATCCAAGGACAAACCTTGAGGTATTCCACTAGTAGCCTCCCTCTAGCACAAGCCTCTGTCTTTCTTCTGTATAGCCAATACATTATAGTTTTCCTGCTAATAGGTGTCTTTTCTTGTGTCTCTTGTAATTCTGCATGAGGCACTGTATCAGATATTTGACTGAAGTCCAGATGGATTAGAGCTGCTGCATTTCTGCTGTCTAAAAAATCAGTTATCAAAGAAAAATACCAAATTAGTCTTCATTTCAGCTTATTCAATTAGTTCAGTTCAGTGACTAGTTCATTAGCAATTGACAAACTGAGTCTGAGCTGAGAAAGCAAGAAAACTTGTCCTTTTTTTCTTCTAATCTATGAATAAAAATCAGCTGTGAGAGGATGAGATCTTCTAGTTTTGATGTGCTGAATAATAGAGGGCTGCAAAGCAAATGGTACAGTTCACCCAAATTAGTTACTTTGCTTGCTTAACAAAACTGTTTTAAATGTAAAACAGCTTTTGGTAATTTTATTTTTTCCTTATGCCTCCATATTTATAATGCCGTTTAGCAGCTGAATAAAGCCAAGTCCCAGGTGCTGTTTTCTTGCATTTTGATTGAAGTTCAATATGCATGTGAATGTACCTTGACACAAATCACAATTAAAGTCTCATCTAGGAATCAAGAAGCGTCAGTCAATCCTTCTAATAGTTAAAATGGAAATAATTAGAGTATAATGTTGAAAGAAAAGTGCAAAATGCAGCTTGCTTCCCTGCTTAGTGTTAGGTAGATGTTTGCTGTTGTCACAATATAATTGTTACTGTAATGGTCAGCCCTTCCTTATGAAAACCAACAATGTGAGTGCATTGAAGTTCAAACCAAAAAATAGCTTTTCACCCTACAGATTTAAACCATGATTAATGCTGGTTGTAAATAATACTGGTTCGAATCAGTCTCCCTGCATGTAATATAGCTGTAGATCAGGACAGTCTGATAGAAACTGTCATTGTTCTCTTTCGTGGCTGGAGTACAAGACATTCCATGTCTGCTCCAGGATGGGTGATTAACAGGGCTCCTCATCCTTTAACAGAGGCAAAAACACCTCTGAGAGGGTGAATCATCACCCCAGAAAGAGGTGCCCCAGGCTGGATGATTGCTTGGCACTGACTCCTCCTGGATGTAAATGCAGCTCTGCATGCTTGTGGATGTTTCCCAAAATACTCTAATTTTCTCATCAGCTGAGAGCAGGGCAGGTTGGTTTGGCAGGAACAGGCTTCAAGGGGAAGACAAGCCCAGTGGGTGTCATCCCTCTCTCTGATGTGTGTTTACTGTCATTATACAGGGACCTTGTGCCTCTGCCTTGCCTCCTCGGAGGACCCAACTGCCGATGGCCTCACATCAACTTCCCTGCTGGAATTTGCTATGATGTCCCACCTGGAGGCCATGAATTCCCATGAGCAGCCCAGCCCAGAGGCTGCAGAGCCGGATCTTGCCCCTGGCTCTCTGCATGCTGCTCCAGGGTCAGGCTTTGCCAGCGAGGAGAATGAGGAGTCCAAGATCTTGCAGCCCCCGCAGTACTTCTGGGAAGATGGGGGAGAGCTCAATGACTCCAGCCTGGACTTGGGACCAGCAACAGGTGAGTTATTTTTACCCCATTCCTCCTCCCACTCTGCAGGGACTGGGGAAGTGGAAGGATGCAGGGATCTATCTTCCTGCTTTGACACAACTCTTGCTAAGAGGGCCTGAGATTAAATGTCGGCTCTATTTTCTCACCTCAGTGCCTGATGTGTCCCCAGTGAACCCTGAGCAAGCATAGGCTTTAGAAACCAAGTTACAGCTGAGCTTTTATTCCTGAGCTGCTATGAGCTGGGAAAAGCATTGCCTCCATCTAGTTTCCCATTGCCTCACGCCCTCCTTTCACTTTCTCCCCTTTATGCTCTCTTCTCTCTTGCTTTTTTCTGTTGCTGTCTATTAAGCACAACTTTAAGGTCTCAAGAGCCCAACTGAGATCAAGGCCATCTTACCATTTGAGTCAGAGCTGAGTTCCCTGGATCAAATTCTAGATGCCTTACTCTGTGACTTCAGTGGGGACTTGGTCCAAAAGAAAACAGCAGGTTTTGTCCCTTGGGCAGCTGTCCTGCTGCCTACCCTGTCCTACGACTTCCTGAGAGGTCGTGACCAAAATGGGTTTCATTGGCATTTGAGTTCACTTTCCTCTGAGGACTGCTTTTCTGAGACCACTGAGTCCCCTCAGTAGTCCTTCCCCAAGCCCCTCATTGGCTTTGAGGTGCTCTCAGGGAGAGGGATGGAAGGAGGAGGTGCAGTGGAGGGTTTCCAGTAGCTTAGGAGATTATTTCACATGCTCCTTAAGTGTCATGTGGGGCATGTATTAAGTGTTACCCAAGGGCCAGGCTTCAGCCTTATCCCTCCTTCCTTATGCAGTATCGCTCTCAGCAGATCTGAGTCTGCAGTTAGAAAGCACAAGTCTTGTTTTATCTCCACTCCTATTTCTGTGACCTTAAAAAGCACCTGTGCTCACACAGGGCTGAGAGCTGCCGCAGAGCTGTGGCTTGGGGAGTCCACTGGGGCACAGTGCACGCTGTGTGGGGCAAGGGCCATCCCAGCTTGGGTCTCCGAGCCCTTTGCTCACTGGCAGTGCTGCTAAAGCTGTGTGGCTGTGCTCTGGCTGCCCTGGGGCTCTGGCAGGCCTGGCTGTGGGGCAGCTGTGCCGTGCAGAGATGCTGGGGGCGGATGGGATGGGGCTGTTCCTGCCCCATCCCTGGGACACGCTCCGGCTCAGGCGCTCTCACGCGCTGGCAGAGCTCAGCGCCGCTTTTCTTGGTGTGCCAGCAGGCACCTGCATGTCCTCACAGCTCTGGACGTGACTTGGAGAACAGCATGTGCTTGTGCATTGAGAGTGAGATGCTGGGTACTGAACCCAGCCTTGCCTCCTGCACGTGCCTTGCCCCATTTGCATGCAGAACACGCTGCTCTCCCCTTCCGTTCTCGCCTGCAGTTCTTTCCTGCAGGAGCAGATGTGCTCTTTCAGCTGTCCTTTATGCATACCCGGCCCTATCCGCTGCCCAGCTAACCACTGCTCCCCTTCCAAGTGCTGTTTCTTCCCCTGACAGTTGCTGTGTCCAGAGCTCGTGTCTCAATGGCATTTCAGAACCTTGGTTAATAGAACAGTTTGAATTATTCAAGAGCTGGGAGCACATTTCTACTTAAAATTTAATTAGAAACCTGCCGTGTGTCATTTTACAATAAAGGATATTGCAATAGCATCCCTAAATTGGGCAGCCTGTCTGTATGAGACATGCACCCAACCAATGGAACTTACATGCTGCATGTGTGACAGATGCCATGTGATACGTTGTGGAACTGTGTGATGACATCTGTTGGGCTATTTTCAATGTATAAACCCATTAAACAGTTTTAAACAGCTGCTGTTTAAGGAAGAAAAGTTTATGGTGTAAGTTTTCCTTATGTGAGATTTCATTCAGTGAAGTGTAGCCCAGCATAGCTGGTAACTCTGTCCCAGGCACACACTGGAAACACTGCATCAATCAAGGCACAGAACAGGATTGTTGTACTCCTAGAGAGAGAAAATTACTTGCTGTGAAAGGAGACCTGTGCTTCTTTTTGTCTTTGTATATTGGGCCTGAACTGGTGGGAGGCTTGCAGATAGGCCAGGTCTCCTGCTATTCAAAAGCTGTATTAGTTATCTCCATCTCTCCTTTTTTTATGTCTGTCTGAACTCTGTTTGGGTAGGCTGCCCTGCCTTTGTGTGACTTCAAGGCTGCAAGATCTAAAAAGCAATAACAATCTGCAGCTGCTGTGGTGTGGGTTTTTTTGTTGTTTTTTTTTTTTTAAGCACACAAAAAACATCCTTTAAAAATATTTCTAGAAAACATTTCTAGGGCCACCTGTTAGTCCATTAGAAAGTGAGAACAAACTCCCAGTGGCACAGCACAGCTCAGCCTGGGGCTCTGGTTCTCCTGAATAGTGCCCTTTTGCTGATTTATGCTATGGAACAGTGATTCTATATTGACATCAGTGAGCACCAGCCTTTGGAGGGGCCCTGACATTTGTCTCATTCTGTCTGAGGGTGCACAGAAGTGTGCACTTGCATGTGTGTCACCCCATGCTCAGCTGCTACCCAGTGGAGCCACATGTGGAGGAGATGAATTAGGTCTGGTGGGAATTTGGATGCTATATCCTTATGGAAAGAAGCAGGTGTGATTTGTACTGCAGCCAAAAGACAAGTCAGTGGAGCTGTGGGCCTGTTACTTCTGCATCCCTTCAGGCTTCCAGGAAACCCAGAAGCTTCTGGTTGTAGTTTGGGTTTGGCTGCTTTGCTTCACCTTTGGTAGCAAATTGGCGTGAGCCACAGATGAACTCTGAAGAGAGAGTGGACCTGCAGGGTCTTGCATGTGGCCCTTCCTGTCCTCCTTTCCTTTCTTCCCATTTCTCCATCTTGTTTTGCCTGGAGGTTTCCAGTCCCCTGTTTCCTGCTGTTACACAGATGCCCTTGGCAACAGGTAGAACATCTCATCCAGCTTTAGGGCTAGAAGATGGGAGTCATTAGGATTGTAGGTCTCTTTGAACCCCTTGTTTTTGGTGAGAGTTCCATGGTGGTGTATCCACGCTGGGGTGCTCCCTTTGGCAGGAGTCCGTGTTCTCCTTTGGCTTGGTCAGGATGCACTGCCCCATGTTCCTCTCCTCCAGTGAAGGCTCAAGTCTGGGACAGCCTAATCATTAATTGCTGGGAAGTGTGGGCTGCTGAAAATGGACACAAGACTTGTGAATGACTAGTGCATGGGGGCACTCAGTCCCTCTCCTCCTCTGCCCAACAGCTGAGTGCTCAAGGATTGGAGGGCACCCTCCCATTTTCCAGTGTTACAGTGGGCTGGCATGAAGCTCACTTCATTACAGCCAGGGACTGCTCTTTTAGCTCAAGGTGGTTGAAGACCAAGGGATGACTGTACTGGGAGCTATCAAATCTAGTCTTATAGATTGGTTATTTCCTAGGACAGCATGTGGTGCTTTGTGGGATGGGGGAGGAAATTGTAATCTTTTAATTATTCTTTGTAATTAGCAGAGGGGATTCCCAGGAGAGTTAGGATGAAGGGTAGTGGGACAGACAAGTTAGAAAGACTATATTCAAGAAAAAATAGGTTTTCTGACCAGCTAATGGCATAAAAATACCTTCCATCTCCTCTGGTAGTGAGATTCACTTCCTTCCGTGATGAATTACTTGCCTCTGGCCAGAGAGATCCTGGTATCTCTCAGCCTTACTGGAATCTACTGCCTCTTCATCCAGACTGACAGCAGATCTGCAGTTCTTAATACCATCTTCAAGCCAGGCATTAATGCAATGAAGCACCTGGTAAAGACTGTCTCCATAAGCAGCTTAGTGCTGAGCAGCCGCCTGCCCTAGCTCAGCTCCTGGGATAGCTCTTGTTTGTGCCCTGGTTTAGTGTGCAGGGACATGGGTGATCTATCTTGGGACAAGACACTGCTGCCAAAGGCTGACCTGTGACAGAGGGTTTCTCTGGGCAAGGTGTCACTCTGCTGCAGTTATCCCTGACTGACTGTTTGGGTGAGGATGGCTTATTCTGCCTTCATTGCAGTCTCTGTGCTGAGCTGGAATAAGGTATGGGGCTGTTTGGGAACAGCTGTAGTCCTTGGTGCCAGGTCTGTACCTCAAGCAAATTCAACCATAATGAGGCCTAATCACGCTTTGCTACTTTGGGTCTCTCTTTTGACTGTGATCTCTTTTGTGTATGTGTGTGGACTTGTCTTGGAGTCACAGATAATAACCTCTCCTAGCTCTTCTGGAAGATTAGTATATTAGCCCCAACTGGCTCAATTCCAGCACCAGTAATTGTATTTTGCCTCTTTCAAATCCCCCTGTGGTTTCAATCAGCTGGAGTATGACATTTTTTGCAGTAAGCCTTACTGTTCTGCAAAAAAGACAGCAGATACAGTTTCAGACCTGGCTGCATTTTCAGTAGAGTGCACCTTGTGATTCCCAAAATTGGCAGATGTTTTAGTGTGAATGATGCTATTGTAGTGATTAGAGCCCAGGAATGGTCTTATCTTTATTACAGTACATTCTAGTCATCAGTAATTCAATCACTGGTTAACATGATCCTCCAGTTTAATCCAATAAACACCTTATGGTCAGGTTATGTGTACTAAAAACAATGAGGATCACCCTCTTTCTGAGTTGTCACAGTTGGTTTAAACAGTAAATAGCAAGTACAGGGTAGAAAACCTTGCAGGGCAGTAACTGAGACCAGCTCTTCTGAATGATGGAGAAGCAGAAATGTAATGAATTAAATGTCTGGCTGGGGAGTTGTGCTTTGGCACAGTGCCATGTCTTGGCCCATCTGGTGTCAGGGAAGTTTTGGTATTGATTTTGGAGGAAGCAGGACATTGTCTGAATGGTGGCTTTTGCAGATGTTTGAAGCTCATGTTCACCTCTCCCAGGGAAAATCATCTCCCCAGGCAAAGAAAATGGATCTGTGTGACCCAGACCTAGGTCTGCTGGGAGATGCAAAGGGCAACACTTGGAAAGGCTGTGAAAGATGATTTCTTTTAAAAAATACTGCCTGAGGGGTTTTTGTAAGAGAGCTAGAAAGGGAAAAGCTGGGGAATTGTGGAAGGCAGTTGGATGCTGCAATATGCATAATATCACCACTGATGGAAAGCATTAAGGGGTGAAGCTAAGGGTGTGGTGGCAAAGAGGTGAGATAGAGGTGTGTAATTTCATATCAGTGAACCAGACTCCCAAGGGGATGGTGTGGCTGAGAAGCTCGGGGAGGGTACATGACATGGAGCTGTGTCTGCCTCTGGTCCGTCCCTGCTAGACTGTATGCCAGAGGTGCTTGATTCTCCTGAGCTGTGCCCCCTGTGATCAGCCTGGCTCCACTGTGGCTTGGCTGTTCTTGTCTGTGGTGGGAAAGGGGCATGTGCCATGTCTGTGTGTGGCCATTAGCTCCTCTTGTGCTCCAGCCTATTGCTGATCTTGGTGGGAGACAGCAGACCCTGTCAGGGAAGGAGCTGATGGTGTGTGCAGTTACTGCCTCCTCCCTGATAAATGAGCCAGGCAACTCTGGCATTGCAGCCAGCTCCATACCTGTCTCCTTTAGCAGAAGCTGTGTCCCATTTCTGTAGTAGGAGCACAGGCTGCTGTGTCTCTCTGTTCCGTGGTTGCTGTTTCTCCCCACAGAAGTGGTGAGAAGGGACGTGGATGGCACTGGGAGGTGGGCAGGTCTGTGGGTGCACTGCCATAAGCCCAGAGCATGGGAACCAGGTGTATTGGGTCTGCTGAAGGCAGGGGACAGCCAGGTGGGCCAAGGGGAACTGCTACCTGAATGCTGGGAGAGGTGCTAAAAATGGGAGATCCCTTTGAGTTCTCTTAGGGTTAGAGGGAAGAGGAATCAAGGGAAATGCTGAGAAGAGTCTTCAAATGGGCAAGCTGCTAGCTCTGCATTGCACAGATGAGTGACAAGCCAGCTTGTCTGGGGCTTGGGAAGAATATGCTGGGACCAGCTTAGGGGCTGAGATCATACCCAGGAGTGCAAAAATTCCTTCAAATCATAGAAGAAGGGTGTAAACTAAAAGAAAATCGGAGTGCCTTAAAGACACCTGATCTTGAGAAGCTGGCAGATGCCCTTGTTAGTGAGACAGGAAGAGCTGATTCCAGATGGGAACTGTCTAGCTGAAGAGTCTGGAAGGAAGGATTGACTCATCATAGTTGGCATCTGGATGTGGCGCTTGGGGATATGGTTTAGGGATGATTGTAGTGCTGCTGGATTGATGGTTGGACTAGATCTTGAAGGTCTCTTCCAACCCCAGTCATTCTGTGGTCCTTCCTGAACCTGGGAAGGGATTGAACCCCTTTGGTAACTGGGTTATGTGGAGAGATCTTTGTTTTAAGGAGCACAATCCAGCACCCCTGTGCCTCAAGTTTCACTGTTCCCTACTTGAATCTGAGTAATAACCCTCTCAGGATTTGAGAGGAGCTGAGTTTCTAATCAGTGGGATCTTATGAACCAGATGGAAGGATGTTCCCAGCTTAACATTCAGGCTAGTGGGGAAATTGATGACAAGTGAGAATGTTAACCCAGTTAGTAGCAAGTGTGAGGATTCCTGTGTCTGCTTCTACCCTGTTGATTTGCTTGCCTAGAGAAGCAGCTCAGGTTTCAATCTTTGGCTGCCTTGTAAGATAGAAGTCTGCTGGGAGAGAGTGGGATGGTCCCAAACTTTCTTTGCCCAGAAGAGATGGCAGAGGCGGCAGTTCCTCCCAGATCTTTAGATCTTGGTGGTGGAAAGGCGGCACAGCTGCACCACGAGGGGCTTTTCCCCATGGGAGCCAGCCAATCTGTGAGAGAGCACTTTAAGGAAAGGTTGAGTGTGTGACTTCAAAGGAGAGCTGACAGGCTGGGAGCATTTCTGGTCCCATGGGACAAACCTCACGCTACTTTTTCGTGGTTTGTTTTTGTGCTGTGCCCATCTGCCTGCCAGTTCGTGCTCTGCTCCAGGTGGAAAGAAGAGCACAGAGGAGAGGAAGGTGGAAAGGAGTTGAGAATATCATAGAATGTTGTTAGGCAAAGGAGATGGCAGATTGGATCACTGATCCTTGAAATAACATCTCATCTGACAGGGCCTTGTTTTAAAGGGCGAAACCCTCACTTTTCACCCACAGCATGTCAGGGCAGAGGGGTTCTTGGTGCCAACCCTGAGATTTCCGTGCAGCAGGAGGAGTAGCAAAGATGCTACTGGAACACTCTGGGAGATGCACAAAGCTTTGCTGTCTGTCTGAAGACAGTCCCATGTACGGGCATTCAATCCCACAGCCTCTGGCTGCTCCTGCCGTCTATGTAGCAAGGCAGTGACCATGTCTGCAGACACTGGGATGTTACCTGTTGGTATGGGCCTGTGGGAAGACCAGTGCCAGGCAGTGCAGGAGAGATGGCTTTTTTTGTCTGTGCTGCTGCTGATTGCTCTTTGCAGCCTCCTTGGTCTGTGAGGAAGCATCACCAGCTGGCTGTTGGGAACCAAAAGTCTTTTAATCCTCAGGGTCTTTGGGTGGGGTGTCAGCTGGAGGGTGCTCTCTAGTGAGGCACAGCAGCAAAGCAACATGACTTCTGTTTGTCCTGGGCAGTGGATCCCAGTGGCCTCTTTGCAGACAGAGCTGGGAGCCAGTCTCCACACCAGGGCTCTGAAGGTCAGCAGCTGGGTAACACTCACCTGTGGGCAACGTGTGGGAGGAGCTGCTGACACCAGAAAGGTGTGGGATAGGAAAGCCACTTGTCAGCTGAACTGGAGGATCATTACACCTCCTGCTTGAGGTGGATGGAACAGTGTCTTTTCCACTCAGGAGGGTTGGGCAGGAGTAGCATGGGCAGTCCTGATTGCCAGGGAATACCCCAGGCAATGAGTGTGTTTGCTGCCATGGCTCTCCCTGCCTGGGAGCTTGCACCCACTGTGGCAGCCGTGAGTGATGAACTGGAGTCAGGGATGTGTGGAGTTTTTTTGTGCAGATCTCTGTAAGGCATCCAGACAGCTGCTGCCCACTGTGCTCAGTGGAGCATCTGCTTTGGCAGGCAGGAGAGGAGACGGGAGCCTTGGGAATTTCAGACAGTCATTTACTTAATAACCATAGACAGAGCAGGGGGCTGATTTCTGGCTGTGAAGGGATCGTCTTCCTTCCCTTCTCACTGAGAATGTGCTGTGCTTGGCTTGGGGGGAAAGGGAGTTAATTGGGATGCAGACTCCTGAAACAGAACTCCGTGGGTATGAGCAGTTTCTCAAGAAAGATGAAGGTTGATTTATGCATGCTGGATTTGTGCCTGCCACCCTGAGCTAAACATATCTGATCTTACAGATATTTTCCTTTTCCTGGGTCCCCAGCTCCTTGTTAGCTTCCAGAAGAAACCCCAGCCTGCTCTGACCTTACATTTGTGAGCTGCATCTCCTTCAGCATTTATGTTTGTCTAGCAACATTTCCATTCGTGGTCAGAGTCACAGAGCAACAGGGGCTGTAGTTGGAGGGAGGGGAGTTAGATTCAGCTGCTGCAGCAAAGCTAAACTAATGCAGATGTTTGTGGGATGAATTTTCTGCTCTGAAGTGCTGTGCAAACTAAAATTCTGCTTTTCAAATATGCCCAGGTTGATTCAGGGTTTGGTGGTATCACTTGGGTGCTCCAGGAAGGAGGATTTGGTTTTCTGTGCTTTAGCTTCTCTTCTGTAGTATTTCCCATTTAGCTTGTGTCTGACTGCTGCTACTGCCTCATATCTTTTTCAGTCCCATCTGAAATGAATCTCTGGGTTCTAGCTGATTCCTAGCACTCATAACCTCAAAGATGCCAGGTATCAAAACTGTTATTTATTATTGTTTAGGAAAGTGCCTATAGACAGAAAAGATGTGGAGAGAACAAACATGGAAATTATTCCTTGGGGATATGTGCTCACTGGGGTGGGATGGTGGATGGAGAAGTGCACATACTGGATGGGATGGGTCTTGCTGCCCTTGGAGGGTCTCTGCCATTTGACCCCCACCTGTGGCTGGACACATAGTGGGATGTTCTCTGCCTCTCAGAGTTCTTAGTTCAGATGTAACATGAAGTCTTTTGGATCTCTTTTTAGATTATACCTTTCCTGCTTCATCTCAGAAGGCATTGCTGAAACGAAATGGGACACAAGCAGACAACTGGGAAATGGCCACTGCCCAGCCCGCGGCGGAGTTTGTGGAGCCTGACTTACACACACCTTTCTCCACACTAGAGGAAGAGGAGGGGCTGCTCCCTATAGACCACTCAAGAGGAGGAATGGAGAGCCTCCAGACCTCTGGACCAGAGGTTACATCTTCTGAACCAGTGGACCAAGAGGACTCCTTCTCCCTGCTGTTTTCCACAGCTTCCGCCAGGCCAGGTGTTGTGACTGAGGCAGCCATAGGAGGGCAAGAAGAGGATTCTATTTCTCCAGGCTTAGACCTTGGGAGCAGCATGGGGCCAGGTCTTCTACCTGTGCCCTCTACTTTTTCTACTACTGTTGCTGCAAGATCTCCCAGTGATTCAGAAGAACTCTTTGAGGTGACAACTGGAGACACTTGGGCTGTTGGGGGAGCAGATTTGGAGCTGACTGTGGCTACAACAGGAGCAGAGCTTGCAGAGACCACAGTGGAGGCTGATGGGGAAGAGCATTCAGCCAGAGAGGAGGTCTCAGAGCCCACGGTGGGGTGGGAGATGCTGGAGCCCACGGTGCTGACTGAAACGGAGCAGACAGTGGAAACGCCTGTGGGGACACCCTCTCCTGCAAGCAGCTCCCCAGGCACCCAGACTCCTCCTGGTAGTGAACAGCATCCCCCTTCCATGTCTCCATGGGACAGAGCTGATGAGCCTGCATTGGATCCTGCTTGGAATGACACAGAGTCAGCCACAGAGGCTGGGGCAGCAGAGAGGAGCTCGTCACCACAGGCTGGGGATGCCCGCATGGCCGTGCTGCCAACTGAGCTGCCCTGGGACTCTGCACAGGTTGCACTGCAGCAGGGGCTGGGCTGGGAGGTTGCAGTGGGGATATTTGGGTGCTTCACTCCTGGGGAGTGTTTAACCCCATCCCTAAGTCTGACTGCTGGAAGTAGTTTTTTCAGGGAGTTATTCACAGCAGTTCTTTAGGATATCCATCATCCTGTGAAATCCCTGGCCCTTCACATCTTCCTAGATGCACAAAATCCTGCTTCTGATAAACAGAAGCTGAACACCTTTACTCTGAGGCGTGCACAGCGGAGATAACAGCTCCTTGTTTCCTCAGCCTGCACTATTGGAAGTGTCAGGACAAACATGGCCCCAAGGATTTCTGGAAGGGGAGTGAGAAGAAGGTGCTGTTTTTGCTGCTGCTGCCTGCAGGGACCAGATGCAGAGCAGGTGGAGCAGAATTATGTGTGAGGATGTTGGTCTAGGAGAGCCTGTGGGAGAGGAGGGGTGAACTGCAGTTCCTGAATCCAGCAAACTGACAGCTGGTTGAGAGAAGATATGTAGCAGGAGCTGACTGGTGAGAAAGTACCAAGCAAAGCTTTTAATTTTGCTTTCTGCCTGTGGTACTTGGGAGCCTGAACAAGTGATGCTGTGCATCCTAGCTTGCCTGCAAAGTGCCGTCCTGTCTCACCAGTTTGTTTAAGGACCACAGAGGCTCCTGGTTAGATTTTGTGTTCAGTGCTGATAAGGCTGCAGGCTAGAGAGCTTTCCACTGAGAATCTTTGTCCTCTTTGAGTCTACATAGAGGTGGAAGGTCAAGCTGAGCTGTGGCAAGCTGGCAGAGTAACTTTCTCCCTGTTCTGTGTTAGCACTGAAATGGTGATTCCTCCTTAGAACAGAGAGTTAAAGGACAGTTACATCCTTTGAGAAGTGCTTCTGGGAGTGTGGTACATCACCTTGCTCCTGTCCCTTGTGTACCCTCTGCTTTCAGCAGCAGAGTCACATTCACACCTGAACCCAGCTGTCTTTGTCTTGTCTCTCCAGGTGATCTGCAAAGACTGGAGCAACCTTGCAGGAAAGAACTATATCATCCTGAATATGTCAGATAACATTGACTGTGTAAGTCAGTCCAAACAGATTTGATGGCACGGGGGCAATGGTGTTTAGAAAAGTGAAGGCAGGCACAGTTCTTGCTGTCTGCTTTCATCACAAAACATTTTAAAATCACTAAATCTCAACCTATAGAGGTTGTGAAGAGAAGGGAAGGAGGACAGAAATATTCCTGTTCTCCAAAAGGGAAAAAGAGTGGGTGGAGAGAGATGATTTTGCTCCAAGTCTAGCACATGTCAGTTCCATATTGGATTTTTTACTAACTTCTGGCTGCTAGTCTGTGCCAGTCAGTACCTGGATTGTCATGAGACATGAGAGCTTTTAACATTGCACCTCTAACAGGAGTGCATGCAGTTCTCCTTCCTTCTCTTCCTTCCTTCTCTTCCTTTTCCTTCCATTCCTTCCAGGATATAGTAACAATCCTCTGGTGGCTCAGAGGAATAGGAACTCTCGTTCGCACTGTGCATGGATAAGTATCAAGCAGCTATCACTAAATCTTCCTTAAGGGTCTCTTCTCCCCACCCTATTATCTTGTGTGTTATCTGTGTCTGTTAACCAGCCATGCTCTGCTAATCCAATGCCTGTCCATCCATCCTCATAAAGCTGCATTTAATTCATGAGCCCAGAGTCCTTTGTGGATCCCTGATAAAAGGGCTTGTTCACTTCTATGGGCTTTTTATCAGGCACTTAAAAACCAGTTGTGAAAGGCCTGGGCTTAAGGTGCCTTTCATAATTCTAAGAAATTGTTATGAGGCTGACAACCTGAGACCAAAATGTTTCACTGAGGAATTGTGTTCTGGCCTCGTGCATCTGCACTCCTGCTTTGTGGGGCTCCTGCTGTGGGCAGAGCCAGCTGGGTCTGTTACTGCAGGGTTGCTCTGTGGCACTGACCTCTTGCCACTGCTGGTGAGTTCTTGGTTGTTGTTGTTTTTCCTTTTTTTAAAAAGTGACCTTTTACGGGACAGGGAAAATGGGGAAATTCCTATACACAGTAAAGCATGCAGACTGCTCTAAGAATAGATGAAAAGTCAGTCTTTTTCCTCCTAATTTAGGCAAACCAGTGAGGAGGGTTTTATGTATCTCTGCTGCAGTTCACAATTGTAATGCAGAAAAGCAGTCCTTGAGAACCAGAGTCCTTCTGCCCTGTTTCCTTCATGTCCCCATCACTCTCTCTCCCATCTCTGTGGACTTTAAATACTGGTTAATTTTGTAATATGTAGTAACTTCCTGTCTGTGGTCACTTGTGTTGTTTAAACCTCTGTAAGGGGAAGAATTGAAAAGCAGATGTGCAGATGTCTCTTGATCAAATTATGTCTTTGCTGTGAAATCCTCAGTTCTGCCTTGCTGGAGGAAGATGGTGCCCTGGGATAGGCAGGGCTGAACTGTTTTTCTACTTGATTTCATGTTTCAAAACATATTTCCCAGTGAATGATTTGTGCTGTACTACCCCTTATTCAAAGGGACATTTGTCATCATACATATTTAACATGAGCATCTCATCACTCCCTGCTTCCCATTACCACTTTGCATGAGTGAAGCTGGAATCAAGCTCTTCTTCTTTCTGCTGATGTTGATGCAGTTTGTTTCCTACCTTTGGTAATTTTCTCAGTTTGGGCACCTCACCTACTGTCTGCCTGTCCCTTTTGTTTTTTGGTTTCTGTATCTGAACTCTGTGGTGTTTGGGTTTCTGGAGCTTTGAGAGAGAACCTGTGTTGTACTTTAAATTAGTGTGAATGGGTATTCCTCACATATTTCAATGTTTTGGTGCCATGATCTGGTGTGTATTGAATCCCACTGAAAAGCTGAGTGACAAGGAGGGTGCTTAGCTCCTTCCAGAGGGTTGCACTTTGGCCTTGAATACACTTCATGGCACCAGGCTGCAGGGACCATGTCTGTATTTCTGGGTTAAGCTGGGAGCCCATTTGTCTTCCCAGTGGGCTCCAAGCAAGGGAATCACTTCAGTTTCTCTCTGGGCAAATCTCCCACTCAACATACCTGGAAAGTTTGCCCAGGTGGGGACTGCAGGCTCTGACCCAGCAGGACCTGGCCATGCATGGGCAGGTGACCTCCACCTTGGCACAGGTGCATTCAGGCTCCTTCACAGCTCCCTCCTCTCCACCATGGAGAATTGAACAGTGCTCTGCAACCTCTGGTTTCCCCATCACCAGAAACATCTTGCTTTTGTCCTCCTGCTCCAGGCTCAGCTGCTCCCCTTTCCTCTCCCCAAAAGAGAGCCTCAGGCTGGCAGTGAGACCATGAGCTGGAGCTGGAGCTGAGCATCCTGGTGCTGTACCACAGTGCTGCTTCCTCACTCAGCTCCTCCTGCCTCCCCACACCAAAACCCATAATTTGATGAGAGGAGGCACTGCCAGGCTCTTGTGATTCAGGCTCCAGTCATCGATGTCTTCTCCAATTAGGCCATTTTTGGCACAGGCCTGTGCCTGCCCTGAGTGCTTCAAATTGCCATGGCAACAAGAACTCTCCATTTTATTAATCATCTGTGTGGCCTTCAGGTTGGCATGGCAACTGGAGATGAGAATAGAAACACAGGAGTGAGAAAGCAGCAAAGGAGCCTGCTGGGGGCTGGCTGGAGCATGTCAGGCTGAGCAGCACCTGCTGACCCAGCGCTGGCTGTGGGGAAGAACCTGGCTGCTTCCTTCTCACCTTACACCATAATGTTGCTTCCTGAGTAAATCCCTGAATGCCAGGAGAGCTGGGTTTGGTGTGGGGCATATGGCAGCCACAGGAGCTGAGGAGGAAGGCTGATGCATCAGGAGATGTTTGTGGGTCCAGCCTGGGGCACCATGCAGCAGAGTGTTGTGCCAGGTTTAACACTGCTGGCTCTTGTGAGGTCTCAGCTGTACCAGCCCTGCAGGGCTACAGCTGCCCTGTCCCCACCATGCACTCACCAAGGTTCCTTTCCTGTGGCAGGAGGAATTTCGGTTGGAGAGGGGTCCCCAGCTGTTGGCCCTGGTGGAGGATGCCTTCTCCAGGCAGGCAGAGGGGCTGCAGGACCGCTGGCTCATCTCTCTGAGCAAGCCCAATGAGAATGACAAGCACTTGCTAATGACGCTGGCAGGGGAACAGGGTAAGTGCTGGCAGAAGGAGCCTTCCTGTGATGGGGAGTGTGTTTAAGGGGCTCCCAAATGGAGGTTCACAGCCATATGGGAAGGAGCTTTTGCTTCCCAATCCATTTCAATCCCACCAGTTCTCAGTGCTCACTGGACTTGAGGGATGGAAAGGGACTGAGGACATCTTTCTTCACATCTGCCTTCTGGGTTGTCCCTCATTGCGTGCACAAAGCTCCATCTTCTGCACTTTGCCTTCAGCTTTGCTGCCTCCCTGGATTGCCTTTCCCTGAGCATGTGTCAGCTTTCTCCTGATGCTTGTGTACTCTCCTCCATGGTAGGACATGGCAGTCTGCTCTTGGTTCACTTCCTAACCCAGCAGTTCTTAAGTCCTGTCCTAACTAGGATGGTTCATAGTGCCTTCCCTCATCCCCTGAGAAACAAAAGCTGACAGTGAACATGGGCTGGACTGGAACATTTTACCCTATTTATTCCCATTTTTCCTGTACTGCTTCTGCTGCCCGCTTAGTGACAGAGGTTTCTAATGTTGACATTATGGTCTTTGTGACCTTTTTGAACCTGTCTCCATGACTTTCTGAGTGCTACTGCTTGCTTCCAGAGCAGACACAGATCCTGAGAGCTTCTGTGTTGGTGGGGAGTGTACCTAGGTTGCTATGATATCAGTTCATCCTTGGGTTTTTTTACTCCTTTAAAGAGTATTTGGAGTTACCCTTGTCTGTGATCCTGTGTTCTTTCAGCCTCCTGACATAAAACACCAATGAACAAAAATGTATGTTTCCCTGCCTCCATCCTGTTGGGGATTCTAGACTGATGAATACATCTGACTGAGTAACCTGAGCTGAGAGCAGCACTGATCTCTTCCTCTACTTTACAGGCGTTATCCCTACAAAAGATGTTCTCATGGCACTGGGGGATGTTAAGAGGAGCTTAGCTGAGGTAAGAACCTGTCTGCCTGCATCCATTTGTTAAGACTGGTTATACAATTAAAATAAGCAACTTGAAAACTGGGAGCATGTCTGTCTAACCAAGTGCTGAACCCACAGCAGGCAAACAGATGAGTCGGATGCTTGGCAAACTCCCTTCTCCCCTCACTGGTAGTAGCCAAGCCATCAAATGTCTGCTCCTTTAAGAGAGTAACTGTGGGTTATTCCCTCCCTGCATGTCTGGCTTGGTTGTGAGACTGCTTTTCACACATTCATTTTGTTGGGATTCTCAGTGTCACCCTTCCATACTATTGTCAAAAGTGGTATGGGTGCTGGAGACCCCCACATTTGGCTCTGCTCACCCTGTGGCTGTATTACATACATTGGCTTATCTTGACACATTCACACACCTTGTACAATTCCAGGGTCTGCATTTTACTCCTTAAACAACTGCCTCCACAAGGGCAGGCAGAGGACCTGGGTCAATGGATGCCAGACTCCTCTCCCAGCTGCGTCCACACCTCACGTACTCCCTTCTAACCCTGGGCAGCTTGGAAGAGGAGGAGGACAGAGATGAGGACAAATCAGTCCCATGAACTCTGGCTTTGCCCCTTTGTCCTACAGGATATGTAGGCACTAGGACCTGATTCTGCTTGGGTTTTTGCACCAACCACTGGAGTAATTTTGCTGATTTTAGCGGCAGGGTTGAGCCACTGCCTTGCTGTCAGGTTTTTCCCTGACCTAACAAACTGGTGCAGTTAGACAAAGCAAATTAAGTGCTCAGTGGTGTATTGATTGGCTTACACCAGAGAAAGTGCAAAAAGCCAACCCTGTAGAAATTGTGTGACTGAAGTATCAGCACCTAGAACTGTCCAGAAAGAAGGATTTGTGTGGATGCAAGGTTTGACTTTGCAACTGTGGTTCCATGTTAACATGAGTCCTACCACAGCCTCCTTGCCCCATGCTTCTGACTCTCTGGCTGTGTCAGTAATGAAACTCTGCTCACAGTGCTGTCCTCGCACAAGCATGGGATTGTAAAGAGGAGGGAGAATATTCTCTTAGACCTGTCACACTTACTATTGAATTCATACACAACCTGTTTCAGATCTGCCAAGTCACTGGGACCAAGGCTGGGCTGGTTGCTGACAGCCACAGGGGGCCAGTTTCTAGGGCAACTATTCCTAAGCTTTTAGGCTCAGCAGGCAGCTGTCCACTTTAAAGACCTTGTAAAGACCACTATGCCCTCTTAGGACCTGAGGTTTAATAGAAACCTTTTTATTAGGGTTACATTCTCTGGCAACCAATTACCAAAGCCTCAGCACCTGTCTGTCAGTGGTCTGTCGTTTTTCTTGGGAGCTCTCAGTCTTGGACAGTTTCCCCCATGAAAGCCTCCTTGTCATACACAAAGGTGTGATATCCTTGTGCAGGTGAGCAAAATAAAATTGTGCCTACTGTCATTTGCTGATGTCTCAGCTTTCATGGAAAATGGTGTTATGTATAGTTATGAGCTTTCTAGTAACGTAAGACAGTGTACAACCTGAGTCTCCAACCCTGGCTTTTAGCTCCTCTGCCCACAATCCTGGTCCTGTACTTGCACCCTGGAAAGTCTGAACAGGATTCTATCTGCCTGCAGGTCAGGACTTTTAGTGTACTGCTTCCTTCCTTCCAGATTGGTATCCAGAACTACTCGACCACCACAAGCTGCCAGTCGCACCCTAACCAGACACGCAGTGATTATGGGAAGCTCTTCGTGGTGCTGGTGATCATCGGCTCCATCTGTGCCATCATCATCGTGCTGGGGCTCATCTACAACTGCTGGCAGAGACGCCTGCCCAAGATGAAGAACATGGTGAGCACTGGGTGGGTGGAGAAGGTAGCCAGACTCTTAGCCCTTGGGATGGAGGAGATTGAAGAGTTAAGAGGGCAATTGTTTTCCCCTGCCCAATTATGGGACATAGTTGGATACACTGCTGGAGCAGCAGTGGAGTTCATTCCGGTGTAAGAGAGATGCAAATGTGCTTAGGACAGCTCATTTCCAGTGTGAGGTTGGGCTGGGAGTAAATCTGCCTCTTCCCACTGACTCTGCAAAGTTCTCAGTGACCCTCAGCCTGGTGTGATTGTGCTTCTCAGCAGCATTAAGACCTGTCCCCCTTTGTCTCTGTTTGTGTCCTCCTGTCCCTGGCAGTCACACGGCGAGGAGCTGCGCTTTGTTGAGAACGGCTGCCATGACAACCCCACCTTGGACGTGGCCAGTGACAGCCAGTCGGAAATGCAGGAGAAGAAGCCGAGCGTCAACGGTGGAAACACCATCAATGGGCCTGAGAGCTGGGATGTCCTGATCAACAAGCAGGCGAGCGAGGATGTGGATGTGTTTGAGGAAGACACGCATCTTTAGAGAAAGGAGGGAGGGAACCACCCTCTTAAACACACTTGTTTCTCTCCTATCTTGACTGATGGACCATGGGATCAGGTGGCTTCTCAGGAACTTCTTAAAACCTTTGAACAGGTCTTTGGGCAAGTTTTCCCTATGGAAGTCCTGAGCCTGCAGCTGAGGCTTGGAGCCAGGAGGATCACGGAACAGAGGGAAATGGGAGGGGTGGGTTTATAGATCTCCGTGTGTGTGTTCCTATCAGTAGCACCAATGCTTTCATCACCTTTAAATGCACTTACTGTATAGTGGTAGTGGCTGTGGTAGTGGCTGAGACTGTCTGGATTGGAGAAACAAAATGGTGGGACTGCCTGCAACCAAGAGTCCAGATTTGGGGAGTAAATTCCTGACCTTGAGATCACATTCAGTCCATGCAGGTGCAATAAAACCTGTGCATACTGGATGGAGGGGAGACAAGATTCTATCGATGTCCTGGGCAGAGTTTGCATTCCCCATGTGAAAACAGGTTTTCTAGAGCTCTAGCATTCAGCTACTAATTGTATGAGAACTGATGTTTACATTTGGGGAAAACACCCCTCCCACCCACTCCCTGCTGTCATTTCATTTCACCCCTGGTACCACAAGTAGCCCCACTCCTTTTTTCAGCTCCACAACTCCAAGCTGAGCTTGCAAAGTTTGAGCACTTTACCCTTGCTTGACTGATTGCAGAGAATTCAGTGCCATGGTGCAGCATTTTAGATGGAAATGTGCTTTAGGTTGGAGCGTTGCTCAAAAATGATGTTTACATGCCTCTTTCACAATAGCCTGGGAAATCAGCAGGAAAATATCCCTTATCTGAGTGTAAGTTTTAAACTGGCTGGCCTTTTCTACTCCAGTTCTATTTTTCAGGATAGTTTGATTTCAGTTGGTCATCTTGCAGTAAATATAAAGACTATGTGAAACTTTTTAAATAGGGAAACAAGTAATGTTCTCATCCTTTTGTTTCAATTTCAGCATCCTGCCCTGAGGGAAGGGTGGAAGTGTTTAATATCCCACAGGTATAAATCAGGGTAACATCTTTGCAATCACTGCATTTAAACAATGTAAGAGCCAGTTCCGATGAGATGAGAATCGGATGTAAGACCTCCCCAATGAATGTTTCTCAGGCATGCCTAAGGCGACTTTGAGGCTCCAGCTCCCTGAAGATGTGTGCTAAAGACACGTGAATATGTGTAATTGTTCTCTGAGCCCTGCCTAAACTACTGTCAAGCCTGAAATCCCAGAACATTTTTTTCTTCTGTCATTGAGGGATTGAGGGACTTGCTTCGGTCAGAGGCACCAGTACTTCTCTCCCTGCTGGTGATCTGCATGCTTGCTTCTGCGAGATGCAGCTTCACACTTGGTCTTGAAGGGGACCTTTGTATACAGAGGCCCCAGATGTGCAGCCTGATGCTGAGCCTGTAAATCTATCACTGTATGTATAGAGACCTCTAGCATGTTCCTCCCTGGTGTGTGTGCCTAAAGTCAAGGTGTAAGAACCTGTTGTTGCAGTTTGTGTAGCGCTTTGCATACAAACTGAATCACAGATCAACTCGATGGAGGGCCACTTTGATACCAGTTTATTAGGGATTCAAAAAAGGTGATAACCTTTGGTTTCCTATTCAGATTCCAATTTTCAGTGGTTTTAGCCTGCCTCCATATCTTTCCTGGTGTTATGTAGAGGACAGTGATCATCAGCTCCTTTTGTACCTTGGTAGGGTTGCAGAGATGCTCAGAGTTCCTTCTCCTGCCCCAGCAGCTGGCAGCGGGGGACAGTCCGTGTGTGTGGGCAGCCCTGTCTGACCACCCCTCACTGATGGCTCCTCCTGAGTTTGCTGGGCCTGTGCAGTAAAACTGCACAAGCCCATTGGCTGGTTGAAGGCACTTTGGGGCTCACAGGATTAAATGCAAATTGTTGTTATGGTGAGTAAATTAAAGCATGGAGTTAAAATTTGAGTTTTTATAGCACTTAGCATAATGGACCTAGCATGCCCATGGCCTTTAGGCAGCTGCACCGTGTAAATCTTTCCAAGTCCAATAATCCTCATCAAATATGTTTTTAATGCCCAGTGGCTGTTAAAAAGATAATGCCACCAATCAGATGTGAGTCATTTTACCCACAAATCGCTTCCTTGGTGCATATCCCTGCTAAGAGCTGCTTTGCTGCCCTGTTTTCTTTCCACTATCCTAATTCAGAGAAACAAGGCACTGATAAAGCAATGCTTCTGGCTGAGGTTAGCACCCCCCAATCTCGTGTAAAGTCTTCAAACTTTAAAGGAACCAAGGGGGCTGTGTGGGCTCAATAATCAGCTAGCAAGTTGCTGGCAAGCAAATTCTAATTTGCTCTTCTGGCCTCTCGTGGCCTGGAGGATTTTCCAGAGATTTTTTTTTCTGTCTGGAGCATCCAGGTGATCTGAGAGACGCTTTAAGGGTGGCTGTTGTGAGGCTGAGGACGCTTTTCTGCTGTCTCTGACAGGGTGCACCTGGCTGTATGATCCCAGTTTAGCTTCAGAAATCTACTGGTTGATAGAATTTCACTTTAGTCTGGTGATACTTTTTATCCTTTTACAGCTCGTTTTTTCTCTGTATCATTTTTTTGCACTAGGCTGATCTTGTCAAGTCAATTGCACTGTTGTCCCTCTCCTGCCAGCCCTGCGGGGACATCTCCGGGGACCTGCGGGCTGGGAAGCACTGCAGAGAGTCTTTACTCTGTCCAGTGCTTGCATTTCCAGCTCTGCACAGGGAGGATGTAAAGAGGAAGAAAACCTTTGTCTTAGCATTTGTAACAGGAAGCTTTTCTATCACCCTAATGTAGTTAAACTTCTTTTTAATAAAAACTGTGAAAGCTGGACTTCTCAGAGCAGTGTGCCAGGCAACAGAGCAGATACAGGAGACAAAGTAATTCCTGGAAAACTTTGCCACCTACTCGGACATCACCATAATTCCATCTGCCAAATGTTTGGTCGCACTGACACCTGGTGGCAGTTGGGAGTTGGAAACGAAAAATTAAAAAAAAGAAAAAAAAAAAAGAAAAAAAAAGAAGAGAACTTTTCTCCTGCCTTTGGGTATTTGTTTCCTGCGACTTGCCTAGGATAATCTGCTTTATGCCCGAGGGGCTGCAGGACTCGACTGTGAGCAGAGGGGCTTGTACCAGGCATGTCAAGGATGGTTTGTGTGAGGATGTCCTTGTCTGCAAAGTGGTGAGATGGGACATTCCCTGGAGTCATCTGGGTAGCAACATGGTCTCAGCTCCATCTTCCTGCTTTGTCTGCCACTTGCTCCCTCTGCTCCTTGGGACCACAGCTGGAATGCAGGGACTCTGCCTTGAAATGGAGGTGGTTCTTCAGAGAGAGCACCAGGTGCTGTTGTGAGGAGCGCAGCGCCTCGGGGAACACCGGCGATAGCATCGTCTGGATGCACGGCCAAGATCAGAGTGGCTCTCCATCTCTGTGAGATCCAGATGTGATCTGGGATGGCCACGCTGCAGGTTACTCTGAGGTGTCACCCAGATGTTTGGAACTGTGCCTGTAACATGGAATCTAACACGCCCTAGGACTCTGCACCTCGCACCACCTTGGGGTATGTAGGGTGGAAAGAAGCAATGAGGAGTGACCCAGTAATTGGGCTGTGAATGATGGAATGCAGCTTGAGAATACATCAAGAGACACTTTAAGGATCCCTCTGGCAGAGCATGTGGTGTGAAAGGAAGGTACATTATCCTAAGAACTATTGCAGCATGACCTTAGAGCATTGCAGCAGGGTCCCACTGCAGCCACTGCCATCAGCAACTCATCTGTTCCCGTCTGCCTTTGCAGCCATGCAGGAGCACATCTGTCCTTCACAGCAGGTTTGGGACAGCTCCAACAGTCAGACACAACAAGCATCTTCATCTGTGCTGGCTCATGAGAGCCCCATGTGCTCATCTATGCTGACAGCCAGGCTTTGAGCCGTTCTCAACACCTTCATTCCTGCTGGACACAAACTGCAAGCCCTGGCCCCTGCTCGGGATTGCTGCCGGAGAACACTTAGAAACACTTGTGTCTGGCCCTGGAAATAACAGGGTTGTGGTTTTGTTTTCTTTGCAATAAAACACACCTCCTGGGTGTCTGAACACTGACCTGTGCAGTGCTTTGCTTGGTTAGATCTGCCTGAATTCATAGCTGCTGCATCTCATAATGCAGTGGTGGCCAGGGTTTCTGTGCCAGGATTGGGGTCATCAGCCTGCCCCCCCTTCCCCACAGTGCACTCCTTAATTCTCCCATCACAGGTTTCTGTGGAAGCCCTGAGTCATGCCAGGTGTCCAGGCTGTGGAAACAGGCTTCCCCATGGAGTACTCTATCCCTCCCAGGATAGAGGACCCACAGGACCAGCTCAGGACACTTTCCTGCTACAGAGGCTTAGCACAAGCCTCTGTTCCACAGAGTCCCTGTGTGCTCTGTGCCGTGTGTCCCACACAGCTCGCCACCATCCCACACCTGCTGCAGACCTGGAACCCATACAGAATCACAGAATTATACGGGTGGGAAGGGACCTCTGGAGACCATCCAGCCCAGCGCCCTGCCAAGGCGGGATCACCCAGAGCAGGTGGCACAGGAACACATCCAGGTGGGATTTGAATGTCTCCACACCCTCCCTGGGCAGCTGTTCCAGGGCTCTGCCACCCTCAAGGTAAAGAAATCCGTCCTCATGTTGAGGTGGAACTTCTTGTGTTTTGGTTTACGGCCTTTGCTCCTCCTTCTGTTGCTGGGTACCACCAAAAAGAGTCTGGCACCATCCTCTTGGTACCTGCCTTTGAATAGATTAGTGAGATCCCCTCTCACTGCAACTGCACCAGAGAGAGCCGTGCCACGGTTCCAAACCCCATCCCAACCACGTTCTGGCCAGCTCCCCTCCCGGGAGGAGATCATTCCAGACCATTCCCGGTGTGTCCCACAGCACCCCCGGTTCCAGACCATTCCCGGTGTGTCCCACAGCACTCCCGGTTCCAGACCATCCCCGGTGTGTCCCACAGCACTCCCGGTTCCAGACCATTCCCGGTGTGTCCCACAGCACTCCCGGTTCCAGACCATTCCCGGTGTGTCCCACAGCACTCCCGGTTCCAGACCATTCCCGGTGTGTCCCACAGCACTCCCGGTTCCAGACCATCCCCGGTTTGTCCCACAGCACTCCCGGTTCCAGACCATTCCCGGTGTGTCCCACAGCACTCCCGGTTCCAGACCATTCCCAGTGTGTCCCACAGCACTCCCGGTTCCAGACCATTCCATTCCCGGTGTGTCCTACAGCACTCCCGGTTCCAGACCATTCCCGGTGTGTCCCACAGCACTCCCGGTTCCAGACCATTCCCAGTGTGTCCCACAGCATTCCCGGTCCCAGACCATTCCCGGTGTGTCCCACAGCCCTCCCCTTTCCCGAGCCCGGCCCCGCCTGTCCCCACACAGCGCCCCTGCAGTTGTTCCTCCGGGCCGCAGGGGGCGCTGCGCGGCGGGGCCGGGCCGGGCGGGCGGTGCCTCCGCCGTGTTTACAGCGCCCGCCGCTCCCGCCCCGCCGCCGCTGCCCCTGGCCCGGTCCGGTCCGCTCCGTTCCTCCGCTCTCCGCGTCAATGCGGCGCCGCCGCCCCGCGGCCTGGCCCGGCCATGGACACCAGCGACCTGTTCACCAGCTGCAAGAAGGGCGACGTGAGCCGCGTGCGGTGAGCTGAACCGGGCCGGGAGCGGGTCCCTCGCACTCGCCGCTGCCTTTAACGCCCTGCTCACCGGGGCGAGCGGGGCCGGGCCTGCCTGGCCTCGCCGGGACGTGTTCACCTGGAGCTCGTCCCGGTCTCCCCAGGGCCCCGGCTCCCGGGGTGCTTCCGCAGCAGTTTGTTTGTCGTCCATAAGCGCAGCTGGTGTGCGCCCCGAGGAGCTGGGTGTGCGCCGGGCTGTGCCGGGGTGCCCAGGCTCGGGTGAGGTGTGCCCGGCTCCCGCAGGTGTGTCTGGGTGTCAGGCGGTCACTGCGTGCTCCTGGGTGTGGATGCTGCCTGTGGCAAAGGGCCTTGGACAAGGCTCCTCTCCAGCTGCTCTTTCTTGCCGTCGGAAGTGGTATTCGCGTTGGTAGGAAGCTTGATCCCTGGGACGCCATCGTCATGGAAATGTTTATAGACGCCTTGTGCTGTAGACTGTGGGAGTGTCTCTGAGAAATACGGGGATACTGAAATTTCAGGTCAAGTTTCCTTGCTCGTCTCAAAGCAGCGCAGCTTAACTGCAGTAATTTCGGATCGGGAGGCAGACGGGCTTGTTGTCTGCCGGGTGAATGCAAGATCCAGGGTTTACAGCAGGCTTTTTTCCTGCATCTCATGGTTTGAGTCTAAAGCTGTTCTTCACCCTTTTATCCTGCTTGTTTCTTCCATCTCTTAGTGTGTGATATGCCAGATAATCAAAGCAACCTGTTTCAAGGTGCTTGCTAGTGAAGGGTGAGTGTGCAGCTAGGTAAGGTCTGGGGAACATTGTTATCTCTTGTGATTGTATTAGATTAAATCCTTGCAAGCAGTAAATTGCAGGTTTTCTGTAGAAGGAGGGGTTTGAGAGATGGCCTCAGGGAGGTAATGGTGGAGAAACGAGAGCTTGAGAGCGCTGTCAGGGGGGATGAACTGACCACATGGGACTGAGTAGAAAGGAGCTGAGTTCCTTGGTGTGTTGAATGTGGTCAGAGGAACCTGAAGTTTGAGACAGCTCGTGTCAGAAGTATTCAGGCTTCTTTTGAGATTGCTGCCCTGTTAGAGGGCTTTTGATTACCCTCTTTCCCCATGTGCACCACTTAAAACTGAAGGAAGCTGCCAGGCCATGCTATAGAACGCCATTCTTTGGGTTGAGGATTTGGCTGATGCCCTTTCAGCCACAACTGACTGTTCCCCAAGTCCAGTGCAAGATCCTGTCATACCTTTGGAAGTTACTCTATGAGCTTGAAGTTACATCTTCTGAAAGAGGAGAATGTGACTGAGTGAGCAGCTGCATGAAGTTATAACTTTGCTCTCTCCCTTTTCTTCCAGATACCTTCTTGAACAGCGAGATGTGGAAATTAATGTCCGTGATAAGTGGGACAGTACACCCCTGTGAGTGCTGCAGCCTGGAGCACTGGCTGGGCGGGGGGTAGGGCCTGCAGAGCTCCTTTACTCTCTCTGCATCAGCAGCCGTGAGCACTGTTACAAAATGTCTCAGGTTCTGCTTTTTTTGAGCTTTGGCTACATAGTTCTGCTTCTCTTCCTTGTGGGTACTGTGCTAAGTGTGTCTTTGTTTCCCCGTTTCGCTGGGGCTTGCTGTAGTGATGCTGAGACGCGGGGGTTTGTTGACCAAATTACCTGAATTAAGCACTCTGCTCTTGGCTAAATTAGACTTTTCCCTCACCAAAGTTTATGGCATTCTAGCATGTCTTTTCAGGTGAAAGCTTGGCCTGGTAAAATGCCAGGGTACTGTGGGATCACAGTCTGTCTGGCAGTAGGTAATGAAGAATCCCCCTGGAGGTGCTGAGGGATGTGCTGTGAGCTTGTTACCTCCCCACAGTTCCAAAGTACATTTAGACGACTGCAATATATTTAGAGTACAGAATAACTTCCCAAAGTAAAGGTAGACTAACATTTGGCCTCTGCAATACACATTACAGGATTCTCCTAGTTTGTAGGACGATTTGAGGTCCTTGTGAAAGAGAATCATGAAAGGCTTAGACTGTGAATGAGGGAACAAAAGTCACTGAAGTAGGACTTTGGGGCATGGATTTGCTGTACGTCCAGTGTGGGTGCTGTTCCCTCCTTGGCATAGTGTGTGGCAGTCAGACTGACAGCAAGGAGTTTTTTTGAGAATTCAATGGACTGCTGAGTGCCCATTAAATGATCTCCATTAAAATGAGGATGGATTTGGCAGCTGGTGGTGCAACAGAAGATGCTGAACCCAGACTGGGACCTTGAGATCTCCTTGCAGTGCCTAGGATTGCTGGGAGCAGATCCTGCTTAGTCTTGCTGGGATCAGGCTTCTGTGCTATTTGGTTGTGATTCCTCACTCCTATGAGGAGTTGTCTCCTAAGCTTCTCAGGGATGCTCAGTGCTGTGATCTGTGTGTGGTGATGTGCCAAAACACTGGAATTTGCTTCCTACTGCGTTTCTAATTTTCTTTTTCTTGTTATTGTCAGGTATTACGCCTGTCTGTGTGGACATGAGGAGCTTGTACGTTATCTTCTAGCCAATGGTGAGCAAAAGTGGGTGCAGTGTCTTTCTCTGGTGTGTTGGGATTGTATGTCCTTCTAGCTGTCCCTTGTGGAAACTTCTTCTGTTACAACCAACCATCTGATCAGTGATCTCAGGCTACAGAGGGAGCCCTGAACACACTTTCATGGTCTCTTTTGCAGGCCATTTGCTGCTTGAATTTGCTTCTTGAAATTGCTTAAAATTTCTCGATTTGCTTGAAATCTTGAAAATGCACAGAAAGAGAAGCAGTCTGTGATGGCTCAAGGCAGCATGACATACTGAAGTCACAGCTGATGTTTTGTGAGGGTGCAGTGGTGTTGGGAATGTGCTGATCTAAGAGTTGTACTTCATAGGAAGAATTGTCTGTGTAAAACTCTCTTGTGCTCTACTGATAACCTGGCTTTTTAAGCAGGACTTCAAGGTGAAATGCAAGGGATTTTGCTAATCTCAAACAAAGCAAGACCAATTCTTCAGGCCATGTGCCTGCCCATTTGGTTCTCAGCACCCTAACTCCCCTAGATACTGGTAGTATTTTGCCAAAGGAACCAGAGTGCAGAGTCACATCTCAAAAGGTTTGGTTTTCTGCTGCATTCCCAGCATCTTAATCAACCCCTTGTGTAATTCTAGATTGGAAAATGCAAATGCCCTCCAAATTTCTCCTGTCTTATATAAAGCAGAAATACTTTTTAGGAGGAGCTCTTAACAGGCCAAGAAATGATTGCACTCTTTGTACAGTGAGATTTGTCTTCCCAGAACACTGCTGGAGCCATGCTGAGAGGCTTTTTACATGAGTCAGTTTAAACAAGCCATGACTTCCTCAGAAAGGGATTTGTCTGTGGGAGAGCAGTTTTAGATTGTACACATTTGAGGGAAGCTCAGTTTTTGTCAACATGCTCATCAGCAGAGGGACCACAGTGGAACATGTCAGCAGACAGAAGTCATATTTGTTTAGTGACTATCTGGGGACACTGGAGAAGGATCTAACTCTGCCTACTGGCCTGTGCTTGTTTCACAGGAGCAAAGTGTGAGGCAAACACTTTTGATGGAGAGCGTTGTTTGTACGGAGCTCTGAGCGATGCCATCCGCCGGCTGCTGAAGGAGTACAAGCAGATCACAGCCAAGTGCATGAAGAGGGACTACTACGATGTCTTCCTGCAGCGGTATGTGCAGAGCATCCCAGCATCCTTCCTGAGCTCTCCTGCATATTCCAGCTCTCTGTGCAGGGCAGCTTTGAAAGGCAGCTGATGAGTACCCTCTCTCCTTCCTGGGCATGTAGAGCTTCCTAAGGGATGTTCCTCTGTGCCCTGAGGGATGGTCTCCAGGTGTGTGTGTGTGTATAACCTCCAGTGAATTGGGTACAGACCCTTGAGAAAGCTGGTTTTTATAATGCAGAAGCACTAAGCTGTCATACTGGACTGTCAAATCAAAATTAGATCATTAAAACCACATTAACAATGTGGGATAGTATGTCAACTGAAATTAAGTTTTAGGCCTGAAGGAACTATAGCTTGAAATTTTCAAGCTGAAATTTTCAACACTAATAAAATGTTTCTCATTTGTGAAATAGAGCACTTTAAGAAGCCTCAGATGGACTCACAATGTCACTCAAAGTGACATTGCCCAATTCTTTCTTTTTCATTATTAAAGTTTAAGATACTTCTGAAAGTTGCTTGTCCCACATTGTACTAGAGCTTGAGTGGCAGCCTAACTTGCTCAGGAGTAGAGGAATAGTTTCAAGCTTTTCTTGTTGCTGTCTCTACCTTGGTAACTCTGATGTTATTACAGACATGCTCTGGTTGCCTTTTTTTTCTTTTTACTTTCCGTTGGACTGAATTACAAATGTTAAAACCTTGTGTTTTTTTTTTTTAATCTTTGAAACTGGAGTGTTAATAAGTCCCAGAAAAATCTGTCAATTTTCCCAGTACTACAGTGTCCTAATTTTGAAGCTGTAGGAAAAGACGAGCGGAAGGAAACTCATTTATCTGAGAAAAAACAGACTCTGTATTCCAGGAAAGTAGAATTTTGCAGGGTGATTTATTACTGCCCTGGTGACTGGCTTAGATGGTGCAGGGCTGAGCATACATGGAAGCTAAAATGTGCTGGTGTCTGCTTCTCATTCAAGCACACCTTGTGTTAAAATTGAAACAAAGGGCAGCAGTAGAGGAGCAAAAAGTAAAAATCTAATGCTTCAGTTTGGTTTGGGGCAAAACACTTGGAAGGAAGGGCATGCTAGTGGCAGGAGATTGAGATTAGCATTCAAGACTGACAACATCTCCGTGTGTGACTCCACACCTCTGTATGCACTGGTCCTGCTCTCTAGAAGGATGCTTGATGTCCACCTGCTTTGACCTCTTGAGGATGTTTGTGAGGATTTATATGCAGGGAGTGATGGGCATTAGAAGACACTGGTGATAGTGTAAACTCTAGAAGTAGCAGTTTTGGTTTTTTTCCTTTTGAAGAATGAAGATGTGGGCATGCAGGCATCAACGAGGCTTCACCTCTGATGTGGCAATTGCCTGCATTTCATGCTTGTCACATCCTTCCTTCTTCTGAGGGTGGGTGACATCAAATCCTTTCTTATTTGCTGCATGGTTAAAGTGTGCACACTGACTGTGCCCAAAGAGCAGCAAAGTCGCATCTTACTTTGTAATAGGGTAGTTCTTTTTGAAAGTGTGTAATTTTGCAGGTTTGTGTTGTTTTTGGGGGTTTTTTGTGGTTTTTTTTTTTTTTTTTTTGACATCTGACAATTTAAAAGCAATATTTGCTTTTGAAGATGTGCTTGAGGGCAACTAGTTCCACTTTAAAATCTGTTCCTGGTGTTCAGGTGTTCACCTAAGGCAGGAAGAGTTCATTCTCCAGCCTCCCTGTTGCACTAACAAAACTTCTTTGAGTTACAAAGGGAGTCAGACATCCCTCTGCAGTATGTGAAGTACCAGCCCCCATGCTGGCCTTCCTGCTGGGTGGGGAGATACTGCAATGCCTGGGGCTGTTTGTTCATTTAGACCTAATTGTACCACGTTGCCCACTAGCATTACTCCATTCTTTCCTTTTTCATCCTGCAGTGAGTTTCCTTGCTCTCTGTTCCTCACAGGTTGCTGGAGCAGGGGTACCAGAGTGACATTGTTTTCATCGTTCATGGCAAATCCTTCTGTGCTCACCGCTGCATCCTCAGCGCTCGCAGCGCCTACTTTGCAGAGATGTTTGAGACCAAATGGAAGGGGAAAAACATGATAGTGTTGAAACACCCACTGGTGAGCAAGGCTGTGCTTGCAGTTCTTTCCTTTCTTTTGCTGTTCCAGCTGGGTGAGGAAAGTGAGTTTGAGGGTTAACTTGTGCAGTGAATAGCTCCTGGGGCTCGGAATGACCCTAGCTGAGGAGAAGGGCTTGTGGAAGCACTTTATGCAGTAAAATTGTGTCTTTCTCAGATAACAAAAGGCTGCAGATTGCATACCTTCCCTTTGTTCCCTCTGTCATGGACTCAAACATAATTAATTGCAGTAGCATGTAGCTGTTACCATCTGCTGGCTGTGTCAGGACCCCTCTCTGGGATGAGTTGAGTCTGTCTAATTCCTGGTGGACAGGTGGTCTGTGGTGAAGACATTCTCCATAATTGGTACTAATTGAGTCCCTTTTGTTGCCTTTGCATTCCATCCATTAACCACCAATACTCTGGCACACATTTCTGTAACTTGACTCTGGCAGTGCAAATTCTCTTGTGACAAACATAATTCTGATTTCTCACAACACTCTCCTCCTCTCTCTTTGTACAAGAATGTCTTTCCTCTGTAGTTAGGAAGATGTGGAAATGTTTATGATCAGTAAAAACCTGAATTTTGCAGTCTGTATTACAACCATGTCTCTTGAGTTCCTCCATTAGTCAGGTCCCATCCCCTGACTAATCCCCTGAGGTACTTGAGGGATTAGTATCAGTTGAAACAGTAAGGAGCTGTGTAAGCCAGGTGGAGTGGCAGCATTAGTTATGTGAGGAATAAGGAAATCATGTGCAGTGTGTGAGTTCTTACTTAAGGGTTCTTTTTCTTACTGTTCAGGATCATGTTTCAAACATTGTTAAAATTATGGTGATTCCAGGTGTAACTTTCTCTTGTTTTATTTTAGATTAACCCAGCAGCCTTTGGTGCTCTTCTGCAGTATCTATACACAGGTAAATGACCTTACCCTGTGGTGTTTGCTTGCATGGCTGGTGGGCAGCTGTACCTCTGCACTGAGTGGCACAGGCTTGCACTCAGCAGTGTTTGGGTGCTTGGGTCACCAACAAATCCTCTCTGCTGGCAGAAAGGGAGAATGTGAACAATCACCAGTTCTTCCAAGATGTTTGTACCTTTTGCAAGTTGTCCTGCCAGTAGTTATACAATTAAAACCAAAATCAGCTTAGGTTGATTGGTTGGATGGATTTGGAGACTGTATTTTTAATCTAAGGAAGGAAAATCTGTCATTTGGTGTAAAAGCCTCCTAAGGTGGTGAAAAGCCAGTTTCCCATGTAGGACATTTCCAGTTTGGCAGACCTGAGCAGTGTGTGCTGAATACTTTGACTACTTTCTAGTATTTTTTCTGAACAGAAGTTGATCCTAAACCTTCTATGAAAATGCCCAAATGTATTGTAGGCATGCTAAATGCTGAACTATCTCAGGCCAGGAGGTGGTGCCAGAAATTAACATTGTTTTCAAGGCTCTTCTGTTCCAATACAGTGTGTACAGAAATGTCCCTTGCCACGTTTTCAGTGATTGTAAAAGATCCTGGGAAGAAAATTTGCGAACCTAAGGTCTATTCTTACCCAAGCCAGATAGTCAATGGTGGCAGTCATGCCTGCTGCTGTTGTGCTGCTGGTTTTTTATTTTCTGAGGGAATTAGACATGTTTTACATAGCCTGTTTGGTCTTTGGACTCTTGGATGAAGCTATTAGGATAAACCCTGGGAAGTGAAAATGTGAATTAAGTGCCAAACTGTTACTGATTTCAGTGGTGGGTGGTGGTGGAATACCAAGTCTTAGCTTCTGGGACTCAGCTGTAAGTGGATGCTGAAAAGTGAGGCAGTGTGTCTAATTACTACATTTTTGTGCTATCAAATCCTCAGACCTTATTTTTTGCCATTTTTATGCCTAAATTCTGTGTGCTAAGAGATCTAACTGCATTTCTTCTTGACAGGTCGTCTGGATATTGATGTAGAATATGTCAGTGATTGCAAGAGGTTGGCCAAGCAGTGTCGGCTGCAGGACCTCATTGATGATTTGGAGACCAAATGTAAAAAAGTTTATGAATTTGGTAAGCATTTGACTTGCTGTTGTCTCTGCTGTGCCTGTGTACCCTTTCAGGGAGAAACAGGAAAGTGTGATAGTGGATGTTTCCTGGTGTCATTGGGGCTTCCAGAAAATGATTCTATTGTAGAATTTCCATGTTTGCGTGATAGTTTCCAGTCATGGCTTTTCTATAGGGCAGCTGTAATAGTTCCTGGCACATACATATTTATAATTTGTATTAGATGCTTTCTTTATAGTAGAGCAGCCATGGCAGCAGGACTTTGCTGTGGTTGCCAGATACTCAATTGAGCATGGTGAAGTATATATTGGGAAGTGCCTTCCAGCAGGGAGTTTGTTTAAATCCCCTGAAAGATAAAATATAGACAGTTAGAAGTAATTTTCTGCATTCATCTGACCACTAACCAAAGTAAAATGTTTGATAATTGGCCTAAAATGGGTACAGAGAGAGATACAGCACTTTTTTTAAAAGCAGAGAAGTATTTCTGAAAGCATGTGTATATTATTAATACATGGGTGTGCCAAACCTTAAATGAAACAATCCTCTATTTAAGGACTTTTTGTTATCCAAAGCTTATTGCATTGGAGTTTATCATTCAGTTGGAGTTTATAATTCATCTCCTTAGCTCAAGCTAAGGGACACGTGAAGAACAATCAGAACAGCACAAGTGGTGTTAGTCACGAAGCAGAAAAAATTACCAGATAACAAAACCTTCAGGCTGAAAGCTTCTGATTCTCATTCTGTGCTCTGAGCTAACTCCTTTACTTTAATCAAGTTAATTTTGATTTGAGAAGAGACTCCAGTCTATGATTTAAAGTCAATAGCATCTTTTCCCTGATCTAAGAGGCAGGGGTATAGCTGTTCCACCTTTTCCTTTTGAATACAAGTTGTTATTTATTCAGACCCCTGAAGTTGCAGGGCATAATTGATAGGATACTTCTGGCTCAAGAAATTCCTCATCTGCAAATCACATGGAAGCTATTACCACGTGCAGGTCTCCCTTTGCACGTGTGCAGTTGTTTGGTGGTGGTGTGGTGCAAGATTTCCATGCTACAGCTGTTCCCATGTAGACCAGGGTGCAAGTCCTAATGGAAGCTGTGTCACAGATCTTACTTGTGCTATGTAAACACAAATGTAACATGGACCTGAAGAGATTAGAAATGCATTTCTTGGTGTCTACAAAAACTGTAAGGTATCAGTTTGTATTAAATAAGTGGCTGAAAAAGGGAGTGGTGAATGAATATAAAATAAAAGCTACTCAGAAATCTGGTAACAAAATTATTTACTGTCATCTTTTGATATCAGAGTAATTCAGTGAGATGCCAGAGATCCATTTTTTCCTTTTTGTCTTTTTCTCCCAGGGTCTATATGAGATGTTCCACCTTAATTCAGTTAAAATCTCATATTATGTTGTGGAAGGAAAAGAAGGTGCTTAAATTTGGGAGCTGCTAAAAAAGCTGACTTCTTGGTGGGTTTTCCAATGGAAAATAATGAAATCAAGTTTTAGGTTAGTTGGAGACTTTAGATGAAAGCACCACTTGTAAATGTAATGGCTCTGGACAAATGATTTAACTTCTGTGTTCTTTGGGGAGGGAATAGCTCTTTAATTTTGAGGCCTGACAGAAGACTATCAATGGGTGTTTTAAAGCACTGATGGAAGTACTGGTCTTGATTTTTATTTATGACAGGTTGGATTTAAACAAATAGAACAACTGTTAAAAGTGTGTTTCTTAAATCTCACGTGGAAGCCAGGAAAATGTGATTCTGCAGAAAAGCATATATGTAAGAGTTATAGAAGTTAAACATTGGAAAGATCTTGGATCATAACGTGTCTGGTACTTGATAAAGCATGTCTGTTTCTTTGAGTGTTTTAGGAACCTCTGCCTGTTTCAAGTGCATGCTGTGGAACAGGCATCTGATTAAAGTCTGCAGAGCAGGGTCATGTATTGCATCTGTATTACGAAGTTGAAAGAAGAAAACAAGATGAACTCGAGTCTCTGCAGCTCCACTGGATAATTGCAGTGTCTGCAATCTCATTATCTAGAGTTAATCAGTATTTCAAAAGCACTTAGTATCTTGGCATGCACAGACAGTAGTACAGGAAGAGGATGACCCAGTGCCTTCTGTTGCACCTGAGATATATTTGGGTGTGGATGTTTGCCTATTTCCTCCTGTGTGTATATTGTGGCTATAACAAGAAAAAATTATTACAGTGTTTGGAAGAGCTCAAGCAATTTGTCCAGATTAAACCATAATCCTTTCTTTGGAAGTGCATGTATTAGAAAATAAATGTTCTTTTACTTCAGCAAGTTTTAGGGAAAAAAGGGTCTGAGGGCAAGGTTTGAGATACTTACCTTTGTGGCAAAGACACTGGATATACAGGATCTGTGGTTATAGCTAATTATGCCATTGGGAGGAGGACGTATCTGAGTGTGGCATCATTTTGAAGGTTTTGGGAGTTTAGTGTGGTTTATTTGTGGCTCTTATGTTTTGTGGTACATTGGCTCAACTTAATCAGAAGACTGCAAAGCAGTATTGAGCAGGAAAACCAAGGCAGTTGACACATGGGTAGGTGATGTTCATTGCTATACAGCTGTGCTAGACTGGGAAGGAACCCAGTCTCAACCTCAATCACAAGGGAATTGAAGGGAATCTGAATTGGTTAGTCCCTTCAGCTCCTTGCATTGTTTATGTTGCTTTTTTCAGAAACCCCTCCATTCATCTTGCATTCCTCTTTCATGATCTGTGCTGCTTGCTGGCAGCCAACAGTTTATTCCTATTTCACAACTTTAGTTTTTGTTGTCTCTGTTAGGAAAGATTTTTGAGTGATACCAAATGCTGTGCCCTTGGATTTGGGAGATGCAGTGTCTGAATAGATTAGTTTCTCAGAAAAATCACTGCTCTTTTGTGTCACTGGGAAAGATGCTCTGTGGATCCCAAGAGAAGAACTCTTTGCCTTGACTACTACTTAAAACTTGCTGAGTCCATTAGCACTTACAGAGCCTGACCACTACAGAGTGACTGTTACAATAAGTACTATAGAAATACTGATATTTCTCTCTGCCATGAAGAATTTCTAATGGCAAAGTAAGAAATTTCCTTCTCTCATGCTGATGTGTAAGTGGTCAGGGCTTTCTGAGAAAATGCACTCAGTCTGGTTTGTGTTGGTGCCAGGTCTCCTCTTAGCTTATTTACCCTGCAAGTCATCTATCTATCTGAGGGTAGCATTTTGTGCTAACAGGGCAGCCTGTCTCCTTGCTGGTGAGCTTTGAGTGTAGCAATCATGATACCTGACTATTTTGTACTGGTAGATTATCCTTCCCTTTCCAGAAATCTTTCTGAAGTATGTGCCCTATGGAGAGGTGCAGTGGTGGCATGTTTGAAGGGTGCAGCAGTGATGTGGAGGAGGGGATGGAGATCTTGTTTTGTGGCACATCGTGGTCTTGTTTCGCCCACGACCCAGTGGAGTCATCTGATGGAGCTCATGTAATGCTGTGCAAAATGTCAGGAGAAATGAGGTCTCAAGGTGGCGTGATTCACCTGTGAGGGGTTTTAATGTGGTGAATCATACCTGTCAGAAATTATTCTAAATGCTTCAGAGTTAACTCTGTGTCTTTCTGGCTCCCAACAGTATCTGAAGGCTTCCTCACCACAACTTTGCGTTTTCCGGTGGTGCTCTATCTCTTTTTCACATGCTTCCTTGTATGCCAGGGACTCTTGAATGTCTTACAAGCTCCAGTTCTTCCCCCAAACCATGCTCACAAACAAACCTCAGGTGGTGAGCTGAGGTGGTGGAACTAGGTAACAGAAATAAGAAAGGCTGTGCTGGCAATGGCATCATATCATAGTGGGTCTGCCACTTGTTTGAATTTAGGGTTGGCTTCTATGAGGTCCACAACAGCTTTGGTCATAGCAAGACCACTAAGGTATGATCATGTGTTTTGCTTTCCCTTTAACGGGCTGTTTCATTGTGTAGTCTGATAAGACATTAGGTCTGAAAAAGGCAAATGAAATTGCTGTCTCTGAATGGTCTGAGCTCTGATGGTAATGATGCTTAATTCAGGAGTCTGGGTACTTTGGGGTCTTTGTGCTTTAGATGGAGAGTAGAGGACAGACTCATACCTGCTGAGCTTACTGGCTAAACAAGAATAAATCCCTTTGTTCCCTGCAGTGAAATCAGGATGGCACAGCTGAAATGGGAGCCAGTGAAAGCATGTGACAGAGCAGAGAGGCATAGAAGCAGATTAATTAAAAAAACTCCCTAGCATGGGCTTTACCTTAGGTGACACTGTCAGCTCTAGGGGTGGCTGGGGAAGGCAGTGTGTGAGTGGCTTCTGCAGGGATCAGGGCAGCCTAGCCTGATCCATGGTCCCTAACTGTAATTGTTCCAAAGAGCAAGTTGGGCTTGAAATATGCTTGTGACAAGTTTGTTTCCCTCAGTTGATATTCCAGCATAAGGAATTAGGTGGAGGTTTGAGGAGTGCTGAATGTATGTGTGCATAGAATAGCCGTGTGAGTTTTGCAGTGAGAGCTGAACAGCAATGATACTGGTTTTCCTGGCGTGTCTTTTATCTAAATGGGAGAGAATATTTGCAGAGGAATTCAGGCATCTCTGCTCTTTTGTTTTTTTGCTTCTTCCAGTCTCTTCCAAGCCAGGGACCTGTGTGAAAGTGCTGACGATTGAGCCCACAGGTAACTGCCGGCTGCAGGAAGATCTGGCTCTCCTTGCAGACTGCGCCCTGCCGGCTGAACTGCGGGTAGGGAGCACTTCTCCTCCTCCTGGGCTCTGTGGGGCTGGGATGTCTGCTCACCTGTGTCCACTCACATCATTGCTGTATAGACTTCAGTGCTTGCTTGTTTCCTGGTGCTCCAAATGCTGAAAGGCTTTTGTTGCTTGGAAATACTATAAAATTGTGTAATGAAGCTGTCAGTGCTGATCTTTCCCCTTGGATATTCCTCCCAGCAGGGATCTTGGTAAATAGAACCTTTTCCATGTGGTTGGTGGGGATTTCCCCATTGAATACAATGGCACAAGGCCACCAGCTCTTTTCTTGCCATCTTTCTTGAGAATTAGAAATGTTGTAGCTGCATTGGTACCCAAAGGGGTATCTAGGTGGGCTAGGAACTGGCACACTGATGCTTCCAAACCCTGAAAATATTCCCAGCAGAAATGTGAGTCCCTCTGAAGAGAATTTAACTTGACTGGCAGTAAAGCTGCTTTTCCCCACGATGTCTTGTCCCTCAGATCTTCTGTCCCATTTGCAGAACAGGATAACTATTAGTTGTCTTCATTGTTTCTGCATCTGGTGTTTTCTGTAATATCAGCAGATTCATTTTGGTCTTATACATGTCCTTATTTTGACCTCTTTCTTATACCAACCACTGTATTTAATAATATGGACTCAGGTGGCTGCTGTGCCCAGAGGTTGTATGACTGAGTGATACAGCAAAGTTTTATTGCCTTTTCTCTTTCTGTCCCCTGCCACATAGACCTGCCTGGTGCAGAGTGTATGTATGTGTACATGGATAAGGTTTCTAACCTTAATAAGCCAACATGTTTTGTGCTGGCTTTTTTCGAATATATTTCACTATAGGGGGAGGTTTTTTTCCTCCATCGAGTTTACAGCTACTAGTTCAGAAATCTTTCCTGTGTAACCTGCCTCCTCCAAATAACTGTACATTTTTCTGTGGCTTTCAGTATGCTTTTCTGTATGTTTGCAGGCTTTAAAGGGAGGTGATACTATAAGTAAGCTTCAGATTACCTTCCCAGGAATTAAAAAAAGGATCATGGACCCCAAAATAGTGAGATTTACATATATTTTAAGTCACTTCACAAATAAAAATAGTATTTCCCATTTGCTTGTTTCCAGACCTTGATGGCATACTCCTGTTAAGTTGTTCTAGAGTTAGAAACACTTTCCTTCTTAATTCTTTCATATAGAATAGGAGCTGGAAGGAAAGGAAACTTGGAATAGTGTAATCATCTGACAGTGCTGTGAATTGTGAGCTGTGGTGTTCTTGCTGTGTTCATAGATTAGAATGAAGGCAGCATTAGAGTTATTACAGCTCTACAAGTGAAGAGGGCATGGACACATACTCCTGCCCACTAGGGAATTTGTGCCATGCACAAGTGTGGGTGCTTTGTTTAAGCCTGATAAATTCTAAAATATTCCCATTTTTCTCTCTCTAGGTACTTTTTGTTTGTTTGTTTTTGGGTTTTTTTGGCATTAGTCTCTTATTCTAATGTTTTCAAATTGTTAAAGTCTGTGAATTGGGCATCTTTGTTCTGGGACAGAGGCACTGCACATCCTCATTATTGCAGGGTTTGCTGCCATAAAGGAATGGGATACAAGCTATGTAAAATGTCAGGAACAACTGAGTAGTCACACACAGACATCTGTGTTCTGAAGAGAAACATACATTATTTTTTTTCTAGCCTATACAGAACAAAATAGGTATTTGGCTTCTGGATAAAAGCCAGCATTTCCGGAATTTGGCTAAAAACATTTTGAGCTGGTGCATGTCATGTAATGCCATATTATATGAAATGGGGGTGTGTTCAGCTTTCTGTTTCAGTATAAACAAATAATTTGCATGTAATGTCTTTGATATTTGAATGATGTATGAAACTTTGTGCATTCCAATGTCATGGTTAGTGGTGTCTTACATGACTGGAACAATAATGAATGTTTGATATCCAGTTACAGCTCATTATTATTTTCTAGACTAAGAACTATCTATTCTTTGAAATCTCAAACACATTTATAATTCTGATACCTTGTTTCTCTTTCCTATTTATGCTTGAAAACCTTTCCCCCCCTCCCAATGTTTTCTTTTACAAGTGGGGTTGTTGTCTCTGTTTTATTTTAAAGTACTAATGGCCAGGATTTTTCTGCCCACAACAGCTGCTTCCTCGTTTGTTGCAATAAACTTTAACAGTGACAGATTTAAGTAAAATACCATGAAAAGCAAGGCAACTGCAAAAACCATGTGGCTTCCCACTGTCTGCCTGGTTCTTCATTTCATGTCTGCTGGATGACCTCTGAGTTATGCACTCCAGGGCTTCCAGTGTATGACACTGTAGCACATGGTTTCCTTCTAAGTGTTTTTCATTTACTTTTTAACTGAGATCTTACCTTCCAAGGAAGATGAAGTCAGAGTTTGCCATGAAATAAATACTGTTCTTTCCATCCATATTGACATGTGGTGTGGCTGCAAAAAAAAAAAGACCATTTGCCATTTTGGGGGTAAAACTAGATCTTGTAATGCAGAGGAAGAACAGTTTGAAACAAGTAGATGGGTTCCACCTTGTCTGTCTGCACCTGCATACTGTGCTTGTCCATGGCTGACTCCTGTGCTTTGCTTTGTCCCTTTGGCAGAGGCAGATTAACTGAAATATTTGCAACATGTTTCCAGTTTAGGGTTTTTTAAAATCCAATCCACTTGCATCTGGTTGCAAGCTGCTAATCTTCTCTTGGATCACCAACCCCTGTATTTTGTGTTGTAATTTATTTACAATTTTCTTGCTGAGATAATCTGGCCAAGGTACAAATTGCTGCCACTGATTTGTTTTGTATGTTTTTGCCTCCAGCAACATTTCTATTTAAGCTCTAATAGAAAATTTGTAGCAGCAAAGACTTGGTGTTCCACATGTGATGGTGGAGAAGGAAAGTATTCAGAGTATTTCTATATGGTGATTGAGTTATTGTGAATGTGTTTGCACCTTGTAGGCTGGACTGAGTTGTGCTTCCTGGGCAGAATACTTGACTTTGGCAGCTGTGCTTTGCCTGGACAGAGGCCCGTGAAGGAGGTTGTATGAATAGGGGTGCTGGGAGGAATAAGCCAATTTTCTGCAGAAATATCCTGGAAAGGAGATTAGATTCCTCAAGCATGACAAGGGAGGAGAGTAGAAGTAGTAGAGACTTGAAAGGGGAGTAAAAGGGAAAATTCTGCAAAGCCGCTTCATGCTGAATAGGAGAAACAAAGATATGAACCTGCTTTTGTAGTGGAATTGCAAATAACCTTGTAAACCTGCACAGCAGAGTGGGGACCAGGCAAGGCTAGAAGCAGGATATTGAGCCCAGAGGAATTTATAATTCAGGAGACAAACTTTGAGACAAATAAAACTCCCATATCTATTCCAGAGGGATGGATTCATTTTACAGATTTACCTTTAGAGAATAAAAGGAGAACAAAGAAGAGATGCACATAGGAGATGTGGTGTTTATCTCAGTTAAAATTCCTGTGCTACAGAGTGGTCTCTTGTCAGTTTGTTTCCAGGTTTGTTTTACCTGTGATGTGCAAATCTGTAGCCTTCAGATTGATGCCAGAATTTGTAGGAGAGGACATGGGAGCTGTGGGCATAGAGGGGGGAGGACAGCAAGGCAAACAGAACAGGCAGTTGCATCATGATACTGGTGTTTGTAACACATTGCCACAGAGTGAGGCTGTAGATCTGCAGACCATGGACCAAGCACCAAAGCCTTGATATATGAGACATGGTTACCAGTAAAATAGCAGCCTGGGGAACCTACAAATGGGACAATTTCATCTCATCGTGATAAAGTAGTGCCCTTTGTGTTGCAGCTGTTGCCCTTTGTGTTGCAGCTATATGAAAAGCAGGTGATAGATTAGGTGGGCAACATTCCTTGAATTACTGCATCTCTTCTGGAACAGGAGTTGCCCAGTGGAGCAGGTCTGAAGGAGAGAGGGGCTATGGAGAGCCAGCATTACTGCAACAGCCCTGTGCATGATTTGCATCTCTGGCCTTCACCTATGATTAGGAATCAGAAGCTGCCAAATGTTGCTGTGGACAAAGAGCATGGTAGTTAGGTCCAGATTGCCATGGTCAGTGGTGGTGTGAGCTTTTGCCAGATTGGTGCCTTGCCACATCTGAGAACATGTTTTGTGAGAAACCTCAGTGGCTGAGAGCTCCCACCCAGTGCGTTCCAGTCTGTGTCTTTGTTTAGCTCAGCAGGGAGGAGTCATCTGGCTCCTCAGTAAAGCTGGAAGCCTGGTTGGAGGCAGGTGGGATGGAAATGGACAGTCTGCTCTTGTGAGTCTGATCTTTGTTGTCTGCCCAGGGTTTTCCTGGGTGCAAATTTGGGATGTCATTTTCCTGGATGAAAGACAGCAGGAATAAACTTATCCTAGACCTCAGGAACATGTTTATGGAAAGCAAGAACCAGGGGAAACTTTTGTTTCCAAAGATTATCTTGGCTGCATGACTGTGAATATAAACTTTTTTTTTTGCAATTGAATTACACTGTGTATAGAATAAGGTGAAAGGGAAAATATTTGGAAGTGTCACTTTAAAATAACATAAGGCAAGCAGAGTTTGTTTTTTTTTTGGTGTGTGCTGTCATTGTTGGCATGTGGGATTGGGTGGAGGTGTGTTGTTAAAATAATTCACTTGAGTATTAATACTGCAACAACACTAGCTTTGGCTGCAAATCAAATCAAAAATCTAAAATGTTCTCTAGCAATGTTAGATTATTCAAGTGAGGCAATAATTGTAGCCAAACCTTTTCAGACTGGTGTATACATGAATGTAATGTTATTATACGTACCCAGTAAAAGGCTGATCCTAAACTGAAATAAACTTCACCTCCACCTGATTATCTGCCTTGTTAGATGGCAGAGAAACACTTTCCAAAGGTGTATGGAGAGTCAGGAAATTACCACAGATAAAGGAGGCAGCTGTAACTTCTACCAGGAATATCTCTTACAAGCAATGCAGTTCTTAATTTCCTGGTGTTGGAATCTGTGTTCAGAGCCTCTCTGGTGCTCTGCACTGTGGGAATAGAGGGATGGCGTTTTCTGGGAAAACAGGAATCTGAACTTGGGATCCTGAGCATGTTTAAAGCAGGAATGTTAAAGGAAGGGTTTTCTGGTGTCTTTTCCTAGGTTGGATTTGGGGAGTTGCCGTTTGACAGCACCGACAACTTCAACAGCTGTCCTGACGTGTGTTTCCGGGTGGAAGATTACAACTTCTTGTGCCATAAGGTATGTGCTTGTGCTGTACTTCCTTCTCCTCCCTCTTTGCCATGAGTCTACTCTACTCATGTCCCCCACTCCTCCTATGCTGGATACACTCTGCAGAAGCAGCATTGATTCAGCTGGAAAACTGCCTTTGAAGCATTTAACAAAGCAGCAAAACCTGCCTTTCTTGCAGAGGTGTGGAGATAAATTTATAAATTCAGCTACAGCATTCACAGCTGCAAAATCTGCTGCTGCTGGCTTATGAGTTCAGTGTGTGGAGAGAGGAATGTTTAATCAGCAGTAAGAATGAATTTTGAGATCCAACCTCAACTCAAGGTCCTGCCTTGCTAATTTCAAATGTCTTGAGTTTACCATTTGTGTTTGTGGTTCTGAGGATAGGCATGGATGGAATAAGGTCTAGAAAAATACTGGAAATACAGCTTCAAAATGTAGGGAAAAATTAAAGGTACAAGGTCTGAACTTCTGAAATATCTTGGAACTGCTCTGGCAGCTGGTTGGTAGTGCTCTTTGGTTTGGTGCAGTGAGCAATTTGTCAGTGTTTTGGTTTTTCATCCCTCGCCAGGCATTTTTCTGTGGTCGCAGTGATTATTTCAAAGCCCTCCTTGAAGATCATTTCAGTGAGAGTGAGGAGCTACAGACACAGCCCAGCATCCCTGTGGTGACTCTGCACAACATCTCAGAAGACATCTTCATCCGAGTCCTCTACTACATCTACAGTGATGATACAGAGGTGAGGCCAGCCACTGGTCCTTCCTTCAGTGCTTGTGAGCTCTGAGATGTTTTCAGCAGTATTTTTCTAAATCTGGAGCAGGGTGTGTGTGTGTATATTCTTAAATTTCACTGACCTGTTCTGCTGCTTGACTTTTGTGTCAGGAATCCACATATTGGGATGTGCTGTTAGCCAGGCAGGGCTGTAGTTCACGTGCATGATGTTCAGGACGCAAATCACTAGTCTTTTATCCCACAATAAGAATCTGGAAATTAGGTTGCATGCTGTTTATTGACATGATAAATACAGGGCTTTGCAGCTTTCCCTCCTGGGCTCTGTGGAAAGATAAGGGAAGCATCTGCCAGTAGATGGCAGATTGAACACATTTGGAGATTTGGATAGGTTGAGAGATTCTGCTTATTTACCCTTGGCATCATATCCTACTTTTCCATTTGTAGCAAGTTATTTCCACAGTTACTTATTACTGGGATGGGCAAAAGATTCCACTGGGAGACCAGTGCCTTGCTGTGCTCAGTATCACAGGCAGTGACAAAATAGCCCTAACCCCCTTAGTTTTACAGGCTAGTGGAAGATGCAGCAAATCCCAGTGTTTAATTCACTTCCTGCTTTGGTTTTTTGGTAAATGCTTTCAGCAGGTCTTGCTGCAAGATCCCAGAACACATTCTGGCATCAGGGCAGTGAATGAGATGCTGCTGCACCTGCCAGTGTCACTTCCCCCAAGCAGTGTTTGTGCTCTGGATTAGGTGCCACAGAGAGTGCACACAGCTGTGACCTTGTTTCTGCTGATCTGTTCACCTCTGGGCAGCAGTGAGGAGAGATGTGTTTGGCAGGCAGCAAGGGCAGGATTGCCACTGGTATGCCAGAGAGCTGATCCTTCACTTGCCTGCACTCTTCCCTCAGCCACTTGCTGAAAGGGCAGGCAGAGGGGAAAGAAGCTACTTGAAGGTCCTCCTGACCCTGTTCCTTTGCACTTCTCCAGTCTGCCTGCCCTCCTCGTGATGACTCACAGGAAAGATGTTTCCCAAAGAGCTATTTCTTTCCAAGGGGTGCCTCAGCTGCTCTGTCTGGGCTTAGGTCAGGAGGACAGACATAACAATGTGTAGGAGTTAAAAGGATCTTAGTCATATGTTTCATGTGCAGAATGGTGTATAGTTTGGGTTTCAAACTGAGCAACCAAAATGTGAGCTTCTGCAAAGAGTTTACTTGTCACAAGACACGACCAGAAAAAATGGTCAGGAAGACAGGAATATAGCTCAAGTTCCACATTTACACGTGGGGTGTTCTCCCTGGCCTGTGTTTCTCCAGCCAAGTATCAGCACTTTCAATTCCATGTTTTTCCTTGCAAAGGACTTACGGTGTCTCTCTGCTATGCAGTAGTGACAGTGTTTGCACTGTCACACTGGGGAAGAGTGTGTGCAGAGGACATAAAGGGTTCCAGGCACAAAGACAAGTTGCTGATCAGAATACTTGTGTAGGCTCGAGGGCAGTTCTTGGAGGAACATTTGCCAGGTTTGTCCTTGATGAAGCAGTTGGGAGCTGCAGCCATCAATACTACTGGCTCAAACACCTCCAGCTCCTGAGGTTTCTGCAGCTTATGAAGGGACAAAGCAGCACTTGATTAATAATCCCAAGGCTTTGTTATCCCGTATGCATACATAGCCCTTGTGGTATGGCTCTCCTACACCATGCATTCTTCTGCCCAGCTGCTACAGGGTGTTACACAGCTGGGTCACTTGCTGGTAGCTGTCTCTCCAAGCACAGGTGCAGACAGCTGTGGGGGAAGGAAAAAATCAGCTCTTAGCAGTTGTCAGAGTCAACAACGACACGTATAGACGTGCACAGCAGGGTGTTTGCTGCTCGCTGGTTTTCAGGAGAGTGGGCCAGGCTGCGCCAGTTCTCATTCCTCCATCCAGACCAGTGTGGCTTTGTCTTTAAATTCAAGAGCCCTTCCCTCCTCCACAGCCAGGGCATGCAGTGTCCTGCAGATCTACTGTTACAATGGATGTGGGTAACTGAGCTCTTCGCAATTTACATTAGCAGGCACAAAGAGAGACTCTGGTTCCAGGTTAGAGGTGCAGATGGCTGACAAAAATATTATTTACCTGGCCAGGGGGAAGAGGCTGAGTGAAGCCGGAAGTGGTGTCTCCAACTTTATCTGCAGGGGTTTTTTTAATCCTCAGATCACTTGGAAGTACCCAAGAGGGAAATGAGAAGGTGGTTCTCTTGCCCAAGAGCCTTAAAATGTTAAAGGCCATTCACAACAGTTTACATTTGAGCATCTGGTCCATTAATTTAATCCTTTCTGAATGCATGTTAGAACTCCATTTGTATTTGATGTACAAAAAAATGTTCTTACCCAGTTGGGCCTCACCTACAGTTTATTTTGTGTTGAGTTTTCTATCCTTGAGTATACACCCTGTGCCAGGGAGGTTGTGCTGGCTCTTAACAGAATTTTGCATATTTTTCACAAAATGTGAGTCCAGTAGTATAAAATGGGAGGGAAAATGTGGGGATGAAGTTCTCTGTCCTGCTGGCCTCTTTGTTTGTCTCTTGGGTGTATGTCTGGTAAAAGTGACCTGCCAATATCACACTGAGCATTTTTTTAGCAGCCAGGTGCACTTGGGTGTTTCAGCACTGCCCTGTGCTTAGCTGGACGGGTTACCTGCAGCTTGAGTAACTCCCTGCTGCACTTTAAATTCCTCTGTGGTAACTGAGTGGGAGATGCAGCCTGAAAGACAGAGCTCCTATCTCTCCATGGTCAGCACTTGTCCAGTAGTGGGCCAAACAGCACATTAGTGTGCCAGGGAGAAGCAGTGTGCTTAGGACTGGGCAGTAACTCCCCTCTGCCCTGGCAGCTGTCTCCAGAGAACGCCTATGACGTGCTGTGTGTGGCAGACATGTACCTGCTGCCCGGGCTCAAGCGCCTCTGTGGCAGGACCCTGGCACAGATCCTTGATGAAGACAACATCATCAGCATCTGGAGGATTGCCAAGCTGTTCCAGCTGACCCGACTGGAGGACCAGTGCACGGAGTACATGGCCAAGATCATTGAGAAGGTACTGAAACTCTCCCATGGCAGTGACCACGTGTGCCCGTGTATCTGGGCCCTAGAGACAACAGATTGAATGGCTGCACTTTGGTCTGTGGTTAATGGTCATCCTCTCTGGATTGATGTGCTTCTGGAAAATGAGCAAAGCACATGGTGAATTAGGACAGAGGAGGAGGAGTGTGGCAATACCTGATGTTAACCACACTAAGCCAGATTTTGGTCCCTGGCTAGCACATCCCTGTTGAATGTGGGGGGAGAAAGCTGCCCAAAAAGCCTTGCAAGTACCAGGGGCAGGTGATTTTCAGTGAACTTTCAGCCCCTGTGCCTGAGTAGCCATGGTGTTGCCTGAATACACCGGCTGCAGCCTGAAGAAGCCAAAGGGGAGTGTAGGGGAGCTCTGTGCAGGAAATGTTTTTCGGTGTTTGCTGGGGGAAATTCTTCCTGGCAGAGTGCTCTAGACAGGAGAAATCAATGTGACCTCTAATTTCCTCCAGGATGACAAATCAAATAGCAGGGACTTGCTCAGTGGATAATTTGCTGCCGAACAGCAAGAAGTAATGAATTTAACACTGAAGTTTTCCTTATGGGGCTCGATTTAAGTGGTATCCTGAGTGATTATAGCTTAGTCTCAGGACTCTCGGAGAAAGTTGCCATATGGAAGGATAAACTAGAGCCTATGAAGGGTTTTTATGCTGAGACAGATCTTTATAAATGGCTTGTGCAGTTCACATGGGAATGTAACATTTTCACCTGCAGCTTGAAAGGTGTGAAATTATTTTTGGCTTGAGAAAACAACTAAGGAAATGGTTCTGGGGCTGTTACTTTGTTCAGTGTATAGCGTGGGAATGACAGACACATCAGCATGCACCCAGATTCTGGCTTCTGAAAAAGCATTTAAAAGATGGTGAATATCCCAAGTAATGATCAGGATATGGCTTTGCTTGCATATTCCTCATTCTCTAGCTTGAGTGGGAGTCCTTGAACCCAGCATTGGCAGTATGTCTTCTTAAGGGTGTTGGTACAGACAGAGCCACCCCAGCTGATGTTCAGACATCAGTGGTTGCCAGCATCCTGTGGAGATGCACTGATGGCAGCAGGGAGAGATTTTGGCAGTGTGGTAGCAGAGCAGGGCTCAGCAACCTGCTGTGCCCAGGCACAGTTCAGTAGTGTAGACAGATGGAAGCTGCCTCTCACCCCTCAGCTCACCACACGTTCCTGGGGAACCTGATGCAGAATCATTCATGGGTGACCCAATTCTGTCAGGTTGACTGCAGAGCAGAGCAAGTGCCTTGCTGCTGGTGGTGAGGCTGAGTCAAGTCAGGATAGTAATTTGTGGCTCCCAGGTCTGAAATGGGCACAGGCACCCATTGGCTTCTCTGCAAGAAGGCATTGCCCAAAAATGTCTGTCAACATCTCCTGGTTCCTACTGGGTAGCGTTTTGGGGGGAATATTGTGTATATGCCCCCAGAACCAGGGATGCTTAGTTAGAGGCTGTTACAGGGCAGTGTTGGAGGTGCAGATTGCCTTCAGTTGACACTGTGTATTGTTGGAGTATTGCTGTCTCCTTTGGATGGATGGCAGGATGCATCTCCAAGTGGGGTCTGTAGGAGGATTTGGGTCTCCATGTACCCTAGCTTTCCTTTCTTTTCTGTGGGATCCTTTAACAGTGTCTGGGACCATTATCCTAATGGTCTTTGCATCTTTTTACCTCTCTTGTTGTCTTCCTAATGGTTCTCTTGTCCTTCTGGTGCAGCTGGTGGAGCTGGAGGAGTTTGCAGCTGCTGTGAAGGAGAATGCAGAGGCTGTGGAGGAGCGGCAGGAGACTGACTCCATCCCTCTGGTCGATGACATCCGCTTCCACATCACCAGCAATGTGCAGACTTACAGTGCCATTGAGGAAGCCAACCAGAAACTTGAAGCTCTAGAAAACCTCCTGGCCAGTATAGGGCTCGAGTGCTGATGTGTGCAAACCCTGCCTGTCCTGTGCAGCCTGCACAGCCCTCACTGCATTGGCTCAGGCTGCAAGAGCATCTGAGTCTGAACGTCCCACTTCCCATTCTTTGTCCTCCTTCCCATCCACCTTCAGGCATGGTTTCTTTTTAATTTATTTGTGTCTGGACATTTGCATTTCTGGTTTGTGTTTGGTTTTACTTTGTTTTTTCTGTTTCTCCTTTCAGAAGTATCTCCCAAAGCTCAGCCTAAGTCAGTAGCTGCTCCTTTGTACTATACACTGTGGAGAGGAGACTATGAGCTGTTGGGAATGGTGGGGGGCTGTTCTGGGGACTTCCTGCTGCCTGGGGTTAGAACCCATCCTATTCTGTGGTTCAATCACACACTTCTGAAACTGGCTCGTGCCAGAATATTTGTTGAATTACCGGCAGCAGAGGAAGGAAACTGGATTAAAGTCTTAATAAGTATATGGGAAAGGAGGTCAGCACTGTCACTGTCAGCATTTTAAGACTGGCAGAACTGGGCAGTGCTTCTTTAACAGGGACAGAAAGGTACTTGGCTATGTGGAAGGCACTGTGTTCACCTGCTGTTTTAATACTTAGATGGGAAAAAAACCCAACAACAACAAAGTGATTTCCAGGTCTTCCCTAGCTTTTCATTGCTTTGAAGTGCTCAGAATTTAAAAGCTTTGCTTTCTGAACAAGCATCTTTGGGAATACAGTAGAGACCAGAAGCCTTCCATTCTTAGAAAGCAGTAGCTTTCAATGCACAAGAGAAGTGAGAGCAGCCCTTTTTAAGAAGGGACAGAAACATCTTTTTGGAAATAGCACTTTTCCCTTTATTTTTGTCCATTGTGGTAGGGCAAGGCTGATTTGCTGGTGGGTCTGGGAAGATGGGTTACTGGAAATCTTTTTTTTTAAAGGAAAGGGGCCTTTTGGGTCCCTCACAGGGCTGCTGTCCCACTCTATGACCTTCTGGCTTTGCTCAGCCTTGAGTCTTTTAGCTTCATTGTTCTCCAGGAAATTCACTGTTTGTACTAATGAATGTTTTTGAATCTGTATTCTGCAGTAGGTCAGGTTATCTCATGTTGTTTGTCTGGATTCTTAATGAGGGTAATGGTGTTGCTTCTCCTTGGCACTAATCAGCAGGTGATAACCCTGCATAAAGCTTGCCTTGCCAGATAGGCTGCCCTTGGAGCTGTCCATCTCTGGAATGGTGTTTTGGGAGAGGCTCGTGTCCCCAGGCTGCAGGCTGGGTGTGCTTTCCCATGCTGTGCATTGGGAGGGAGAAGAGACATTGAGTGAAGCACATGGTGATCCTGCACAGGCACTGAGCTGCCATGACCACCTCACACAATCATTTTGGTCACTTCCTGAGGCAAGAGATTGAAATATACTGTACCAGGTGTGCTTTTATTATGTGATGTGAGAACTGGGCAGGGATCCCCTGCAGCTTCAGGATGTTGTTTTCTGTAATAATGGTGATGCCCCTTGTGGCTAAGGGGTTTGGAGATGGGGGATTTGGCAGGGGCTTGCTTCAGATGTGGATGTATTGGGAGGATGGGTTTTTCTTTGCTAATCTCACCAGGTGAGGGACTGATACCCCAGAGCAAGTGAGAGTTGCAGCCTCACTGCCTGTCCTCTGCTGCCCTGAAGCTGTTGGCAGGTCATGGGCAGGCTCTGGGCACCACCTGCACTAAGCAGGCTGCACTCTGTTCTGAGGAGGGGACTCTGGACTGGCCACTGTGCTGACTTTGGCAAAATCATGTGTCAGGACTGAGTTGCAGTTAACAGAAACTGGGGTGGGGGGGAGCAGGGATGAGGTTCATTGATATTATTGAACCCTAGATGCTTGTGCACTTTGTCATCTGGGTTTAACTGGTGTCTTGCAGATTAAAAGTCTCTCAGGCAGGGGATGGTGGTGGCAGGGCTATTCAAGCAGCCTGTGTTTCAATTCTGTTGAAAACCCTTGTGAAGAAGTGCAAGGGTTGTGGGTTTTTTTCTGCAGCATATTAAGGGTGAGGGTGGAGGATTTGTCTCTCCACAGGAGTGTGTTGCTGCATTGAAGCAGGAAGCAGCAGGAGTGTGTTTCTGTTTGGGACAGTGACATGGAGAGGAGCTGTGCATTTCTTGTGTGATTTGTGTCCATCTCAAAGCTTAGTGTGTCTTTGATGGGACCACCAAAGAGCCCAGCACAGCTGATGAAGGTATCTCCATGAACTTGGGGAGGTGAAGGCTATCGAGGAAGCTTTAATACCAAGTCCCATGTATTTTGGAGAAAGAAGGGTGGAAGGAGAACTGCTTGTTTTCTTGCTGAGTAGAGTGTCAGGCTCATGAAAATCTGCTACAGAAACCACCAGCTTAACTCAGCTGGCTCAGTTCCCCTATATTTGTCCTCTGTATATGTCTGAAGATAACACTGAACATTAGCAGGATGTTTAGTTTATCACATCTCTTCTCCTCCTCTGCTTGTGACATCTTAGCAGTTGACTTTCCACAGCAGTGGTTGTGACAGCCCTTGAGGCTTGCATGGAGCCACCAGAGAACAGGACGTGGCCTTTGCCTTCTGTTTGTACTGAGCAAGATGCAGAAGCTGGATTATCAAGGAATGTGCTAATGCTTTTCTCTGCAGATGCCTCAGCTGCTAAAGCAAATGGACACTAGCAGTGAGCAAAGCAGGAGGAAGGCAGAGGAGGAGCAGCAGTGCAGGGAGGCATTTTCCATATGGCTGCTCTTGAATAATTCCATTCCTGTGCCCTTAAGTGTGGAGCAAGTGAGGCTGCAGTTGTACATGTGGGAGAAAAGGTCAGTGTGGCCTTTTGATTTGCCTCCTCAGCAGTGCAAGTCCACGTGGGCTTCCAAGCAAAAGCCTCATCTGTCTGTGTGCACTTAGTGGTCACATCTGTGAGGCCTGTCAGATTGTCCAATTACTTGGGATCCTTTAACTCCCCCCATCCCTTTTGGCAAAATAGGGCTATCCAAAAGCATGCAGAAGCAGATGGTCAGCATGCAGGCAAGCTCTCTAATTAAGATGAACCCAGGACAAAACTTAGATTTGAATTCACTTTATTCTTGCTGCAAATAATTTTGTCACAAAATAAAAACCTTCTGATTTTTCTTCTGTTGCCAGTGTCTTTTCTGTGTTTTGTTGCCTCAGTCCTTTTTATTTACTACTACCCACTTGCTGAATCAAGAAGATTGTAAAATTTACTAGATGGACATTATATTTAAGAAGAAATGTGTAAGCATGTGTGCAGCAATAAAATAGTTCTATTTCACTAGATCTGCTCTGGCCGTGGTCTCTGTTTCTGACTGACAACATCAGCATGGCTTTAGTTTTGAAAGGGCTCTGTGGGCTCCTTCATTTTACCTTACCCATGCCAAGGACTGGCTCTGCACTGTGTGGCTTCCAAGCAGTGTGTACAGTCCTGATGAGCAGGTGAGTAAAGCACTAACTCGATTTTACTGTCTCCTTTCTCAAAGATTATTCCCTTTCTTTAGCAGCACCATGGCACAGGTTGCTCACTGCCATGGTTGCTTGTCAGGGAGGGGATGTTTGTCTCAGAAAATTGCTGTGGGCTGTGGCTAACAGGTAAGTTGTCTTTCCCTTTCTTCTTGTCATCTTGTGCCCCTGTCATTGATGACTGTCCATTATATCCAAGGATGGAGATTTTTCAGCCTTTGTACTACTCTGACTTGTTCAGTGCACTCCAGTAGGAAGCCTGTGGGACTCTGCTGGAGTGCCTGGGCAGTCCTTCCTCTCTGAGGACACAGGCACCTGTTTTCTTGTCTGCTTTCTTGTATGCCTGGGTGACTACAATTTTGTGGGTAAAGCTGAGCTGTCTGTTGGCTTCAGAGCATGACTGACATTCAGGGAACAAGCATCCATCTTGTCCCTGTTGCTCTGTGGAGGAACATGCAGTTTTCAGACAGGAGACACTAATGACATCTGAATGACTAATGCTGTTGAAGGGAGTGCTAGGAAAAGTTCAAGGCTTAATCAGCTTTTTGGGCCTCAACAAAACAGTGCACACAAGGAGCAGCATTGTGCTGTGAGAGTAAAGGATGAGCCTCTGCAAGAGGTTTGACCTGTTCATGTTATACAGTCATGGTCAAACTGGAGATGGCACTTCCCACACAGCAGTTCACAGTCAGTGTGCACTGACAGACTCGTCTGCTCAGGGTGACATTGTTTTCCTCTTGCTGTGGCAGCCTGGCAAAGCCCATCATGGGTTTGAGAGCTGGAATGTGGCTGTGCTCAGCTCCCAGGGATGAGTGATCCTGGCTACAGCTGGTGACAGGAAACCTTGGCTTGGCTTGGTTCTCTGCTCACAGGGGGTGGATGTGCTGAGGAGAAGTTTTTTGTTTTATCTTCTAAGCTAAAATAGATTTTGACTAAACAAAGTTATTGAGAGGCCACACCAGCAAAACCATGTATTATAGTCAGGGCCTGTTTTGAATAAGGTATTGGCTCTGCTGGGGTTGCTGCCTGCCTTGAGGAAGTGCTGAGGGAGAAGGACAGAGAACCCTTTTTTTAGGCTGCAAATGGTTTCAAGGTTTAGGTTTGAAGTTGGGGGTGGGTTATTGGCAATAATCAAGGCAAGGGCTGCAGAGGGGCACTTAATTAGGGAGGAGCAGCCCCATTGGGTGCAGCTATGGACATGTGGATCCTGAAGCCAAAGTCAAGCTGTGAACTTGAAGATTACATGTGATCAGCATCTGGGGAAAAGGGGACAAGCATGCACATGCCCTTTGCTTTTCCTGGTTGTGGTTCACTTTATAAACATAAAAGTGCAGGGCAAGCTTTGAAGGGCATTTCAGCAGATTAAAGAAAACCTTGGAAGAGAATCAGTACCATGCAAACAACTAGCTCCAGTCCCAAGGGTCTGGCTGCCAGTTCCCAAAATAAGTTCTGAAAATGAGTGTGAGAGCTTTCTTCTTCCTCCTCCTGTTACCAGCAGAGCAAGCTCAAGGGGAAAGAGCAGGATTAGAAAGTGAGATTTGCTCGCTCATGACAGCAGCAGCCTGGCTGCTCTGTTTGCTGGCATGGCAGAAGGCAAGGCTGTTGCTTTGGCATGTTGGATTAGGAAAAGGAGGTGAAGGGAGTGCTGTGGTGTGGTCAGATGCTTCTGTTCATGAGCTCAGGGAAGGGTAGATTTGGTCCAAAAGAACTTGATGTAGCTTTCCTGTGGATGAAACCAAGCTGGTCTGTGTGGCACTGTGGTGTCATTAAAACTTCAGTAAGGAAAAATGCCTCCCTCTTTATTTTATAACTTCCTTGTGAGCCAGGGCCGTCCCAGTACTATTTGTACAAGACTGTGACAGGGATGAACTGTGTGAGGCAGGCTGTGCAGAGAGCTGCTCTTGGGGGAAGGCAAGCTGGTGTGTTAGTTGCTGCTCCCTGGATGTGCTTTAGGAGATGAAGGCTGATCTTTCATATCAAGGCTAAGCTGATGTATCTCTTCTGTCTGCTCAGGTTTTATTCTAACACATTCTTGGCACAGTATAGCAGAACTACCAATATTTCTGTTAATTTTATTAAGCTTGCTTCTGTAACAGGAGCCAGCAATCTGTTCTCTAGAGTTCCTTCCATGCCTTTTCTCCATGGATCTAAAACTAAAAATTATCCAGGAGTTTTCAAAAGAAGTTTGCTGGTGGCAAATTCAATCTCCTTCCCTTTCCAAAGGCTCTTCTGAATGCTTCAGATGAGTTGTTTTCTGCTGTGCTGCTTCTCTGAGTGCCAGTGGGGCACAGCATCTTCCAAGCTGTTCAAGGTGCTGGCTGTAGCCATGCTGCTCCTGGGGTGACTGCTCCCTCTCTTGCTGGGGGCAGGGGGATGGTGTTTCTTGTTTCCTGAATTTGTGACCTTTTCCAGTCTGGAAGCACACAAGGGGCCAGTTCTTGCTCTGCTGACCACAATGCTCGTGGTACTGCAGTGAGGGAGCTCCTGTGCAGAGTCTGGCCTTTACTGGGGATGCAGGACTCAGCAGTCACACGAGTGCCCCAGGGCTGGGTTTTGGCACAGACTAGCCTCAGCATGGGAGGTACATAAGCTCAGCATGGGAGGAGAGGATTTGGTGTTAAAAGTGCACAGGGTGAACCCTGGAAGCTTTTGATGTGACAAAGACAAGGGCTGCCCTGTGCAGGAGAATGGCTCACTGCTGTCATTTCAGCATGAGGCTGACCCTGCAGTCCAGCCAGAGGGAAAAACTGATTTTTAAATTTCACTCTGTATGGGGAGCCTGGGTTGTTTATTTGCTAAAAAAATCTGCTCCAGGGTTCACTGTGTCAGCCTGCAGAGAGCTTTGCTGGTGTTGTCACTGCATGTTTTTTTATGTAAATGAAGACAAGATGCTGACACAAAGGCTGCTGACTTTGGGAGGTCTGGAAAGCCGAGCTCTTCCTGGGGCTCTGTCTCATGCCAGGGTTTACTGTGCTCTGGCAGAGGTTTGCCTGCCTTTGGTCATGAACCTTCCTAAGGTACCACTTGTCCTTTGTCCCTGAACTGCCATTGCTTCCCCTCTGCCATTCTTGTCTCTGTGTGTTTTCTTAGAAGACAAGTGTTTTCCATGCTTGACATCTTGCCCTCCCATCAGCTCCCCCCCAGGCCAAGTAGCTTTCTTTGCCAAGTTTCCTTTGGATAGCACATATCATGAATTATATCCAAAGTCTTAATTGATCTCTTAGGAATTGTTTTTCATCTAAATTCCTGGAATGTTTCCATACACTGAAGAGTTTCCTCCAGAGAGAAGGGAAATTAATCCTGTGTCACTCCCTCCTGAGGAGTGGTGGCCATGGGAAGGCTGGTTGTTTGGCTTGTGCCTGTTGGGAGGTGTGGGTTCTGCAGTGTTTGCTCACAATCGTGGCAGTTTTGCTTAATAAGGCAGCTGTTTGGAGAGCAGCAGGAAGGCAGTGGCAGCTCCACATCAGCAGCTTCCCCATCAGAGGGAGAAAGAGAGCATCCCAGATGGATAAGCTGGGAGAGCATGGCCCTGTTTCTGTGTGCAAAGGAGAAGTGCTCATATGGAGAGAAGGGTAAATGACTGATCAGCCTTCCCCGCCACTCCTGAGAGGCCGGGTGAGCAGGAGTGGTTTTTGCAAGTGGTCAGGCTGCAGCATGAGTGGCACCGCTGGTCTCTGGTGGTGTGGTGGCACATTCACAACCCTTCAGTTCCATCTTCCTTTTCCTGTGATGAAATTCTGCCCAAAGCTGGGCAGGGACAGCGGTAGATAGAGAGGTGTGAGTCCCTGCTCACCCCCAGCAGCAGCTCTGCAGTGGGTTGCAGCCTCACTTCTCCCTCCTCTGCTGCTTAACCAGCAGCAAATGGGAGTGAAACACTGGGGATTACATGCTGAGCAGCTCTGAATTTAAATTCTTCCCCACTCACTGGAGCTGCAGCCTTTGCCTGCTCCCAGAGCCTGAGCCTGGCCTGGGTGCTGGGCTGTGTGGTGCCAGAACTCTGACAGAGGCATTGTCCCTGCTGCACTGTGACTGTGACACCTCTTGTCTTATGTCCCAGTGGTGATGCAGGCTGGCTGTCCTTGCCAGGCTGACTGCAAAAACCTCCAAAAGAGCTCTCCCCCTCACCCTGGTCCTGCTCTGGCTCCTGCTTTACCATTCATTGGCTGATCCTCACCTTGTAGCTACCCCCAGAGCCAGCCTTGGATAACACAAGGCTGGGCACAGGCTGAGGGAAGGGAAAAAGGCAAAAGCTTCAGGGTTCCTGCAGACTCTCAGGATCAGAATAGGAGCACAGGCTAAAAACAGGAAGGCCACCTATGGCTGTGACAGCTCGCCAGCCATCAGGTGGTGACACTGGGAGAAGTGCACTTCCAAAAAAGCTCCTTTGTGCTCTGCTCCCAGCCTTGTGAAGGACTGTCCCCTCCCTCCTGTGCTCAGTCCCCAGCACCATGGTGTGTGCCCTCCAGTGGCCCTCAAAACTGTGATGAGCTTAACAAACCACCAAAATATCAGAATAAAGAGCTGTGGACTTGCCAGAATTAAAGCAAATGTTGTTACTAATGATGTTCCTTATGAGCATGGTGTGCCTGCTGGCTTGGTGAAAAGCCCCAGCTCTGTTATCAGGACATCAGAGCCCTTGGCCAGAGCTTGGGTGAGCTGGGGTGTGATCAGACAGAGCCTGCACAGGGCTGCTGAAGGAAAATGCTATTCTCTTGGTTTAGTTGAGGCATAGGGAAGAGGAAATGAGTTGATGAAGGTTGCAGGTTGGGTCTGGTGCTGCCAATGACTCTGGCCAGAGGCCTGGCACGAGAGCAGGGTCCTGTCTGTCCCCTGCTGCAGCACTCATCATGTGGTTTGGAGTGTGAGTGTCTGGGGAGCCCTCACAAGCCAGTGACATGTCCTGAAATGTGCATGGAGAGGAGAGCAGGAGAGCACCTCGTGGCTGCTCTTTGTCCCAGCCCTGCTCTCTGGGCAGGGAGGACATTTCTGCATTGTGGGGCACTCTGACAGCACCATCCCCAGCTCTGGATGGACTGGGAGCTCTTAGAGCATCTGGGCACTGCCTGAGAGCATCAAAGCCACTCCCCAGCCTGATCTGCACTCACAGCTGGGGACAAAATGCAGGATTTAATCAGCAGTTTCTCCTGGCCAAGGTGTAATTTCTGTTGGAATTGGGTTTGATTCAGGACTAACATCATATTTTAATGGGATTCTAAAAGCATGGGAACTAGATGTTGAAGCAGTTTGCCTGTTACTGATTGTCCTCCACCAGCTCCACACTGCTGTTTAATCTGGGGTGTGGGAAGCACTTTGGAATGGTCACCAATGATGCCCTCAGACACACTCTGTTCAGAAAACATAACTTTATTATTAGTTGCAATATACATTGTATTCCTTTAAGAATCCTAAACTTGTATATGATTTTTCCACTGAAAATACATGTGTATGTATATATGTTTTTATATATGTATATATATATATAATGTATTTTATTGAACTGGAACACAACAGAACAAGAGAGACAACCTCAGGAATAACTTGTGAAAGGAAATGTAATCCCAAGGGGTTTGTGCTGGCAGTGTGCTAAGGTGAGTGGTATAAAAAGGACAGGCTAAATAGAAAACATGATGGGTTAGGCAGTGGGAAATGGCCTCTCAGTGCTACAGGTGGTGATATATACACTAGTTACACGTTGCTATTGCTCAGTCACGAGTGCCACCTGTTCTCCAAGGCAGAGCAGACTCTCGTGTGGCTCTGCACAGCAACATTCGTAAGGCTGGCTGTGCTCCCTGCAAGTGGTACCTGCCAGTTGGAAATAGAGTGTAATTACATTTCCCTCAGCAGCTGCTCTGCTCATTGCTAATCTGGTCAGCCAAAGAAGAATTCCTCCGGGGCTTGTGAAACCTAACTGGGTCAGTAGAAAGGAGCTCACAGGCAGGGAGAGGGATCAGCAGCAGCACAGAGAGCTGAAATGTGCAGAGCAGTGTCTCACCTGGCCCAGGCTGCTTTGTTCCTGGCTCCTTCCCTCTGCACTCATTTCCCCACCTGCCAAGGAGCTGTGGCCCCTCTCTGCTCAGCAGCCAGCCCAGGGGTCCGTGGGGTCAGCAGGCAGTGCCCAGCTTCTTTTGGATATTCTTTTGGATAGGTTTCCCTGTGTTCATTGCCTCAGAAGGTAGCTCTTCAGAAAACTGGCTGAGGGTGGCAATACCTGCTGCTGTGCCATGGCTTTGGGGTCATTTGGCTTTTTTGTTGTTGTTGTTCTTTGTAGGTTTTGTGAATTATTTTTTTTCAAACACGGCCTCCCCAGGCCATGTGCCACTGCTGAGCTTAGCTATAGACAGAAGGACAAGTCTTTCCCAGATCAATGTAATTAGTTTCCCTTTAGTTCTGTTCAACTGCAGATGTTTCTTGGGTGAAAGGACACATTTTAGCAAAGGCACTGACAATGGACTTTCCTCTGCCTGAAGCCAGGTTGGAGGGAGAGAACGGACTCCGACCTTTCTGCTGAAGGGTCACTTCCCTCTCCCCTCCTGCAAAGTGCTTGTCACTTTGGAAAGGATGTAAAGAATGTGGGCATTGATTTACTCCTCCTGACTTCCTCAAGAAAAGTGCTTTCAAAAATCCTATCCTTAAGTCATCATCTTGCTACTACCCCCGCAACGTCTGTCACCTCTGGATCACACCCACTTGCTTCCCCTTCCAGCTGGAGAAGCAGGTGAGATTTATCACTGCTCTAATGTTTCTCTTCTTGCTGTCTTTCTCTAGCAGCATCTGGCCAGGAGGGAGCTTGCTCAGGCAACAGAAGTTGCCTGCAGACAGGCTGCTGGAAGATGGGAAGCATTGCTCCTTCCCAGAGTAAGTGTCACCAGAGGTTCAGCAGGGGCTGCTGAGAACAGCCAATTGCACTGGAATTATATTTCAATAAAAAGCTGGCGTTTCTGGGAGAGCTACAGCTCATTCCTCTCTTTAGAGACAAGAAAATACAAATGCCAAAGTGCCTGAATCAACCTGTATAAAAGAGCTTCCCTGACTTGGGCCCCTTAGGGCAACTACAAGGACACAATCTGCATCCACACATCTTTCATTCATGCATGCTGCTGGGACTGAATGGGGCTGAGCCCTGGTTCTGTTATTGCACAGAGGTCCCTTTCCTGAACCTTGCTAGAACTGCTTCCAAAGGGAGGAGAGGTGGGTGACACCCCTGCTTGTCAGAGAAGGGACCCAGCCCTGGGGCAGCAGCTCAACCACAGCAGTGCTTCTTGCTGCTGCCAGGGAAGGCAGTGAGGGCTGGTTTGTCACTGGGGGAGATGCCCCACTCTCTCATAGTGCAACATTTGCATTCTCTTCTTGCAAAACCCAGAGGGAGAGGTGCAGGTTAAACCCCTTCCCTTTGGAGAGTGCCAAGAAGTGTATTCATGATGAGGGCCATCACACTGGGTAAATTGGCCACTCTATGTCATCACTTACGCAGCTTTTACTGTGTCAGTATAATGTCTCTGCTCTCATCCAGGGTCTAAACTCTTTCCTCTCACCCTCCTGCTAGCAGAGACTCAGGCAGCTCTAGGATCTGGTTTACCTGCACCACAGGCTGCTCCACAGCACCTGTACAGCAGGGTCTGGGGATGCCCCAGCAGAGCAAGGGAGAGCTTGGGTGGATGGTCACACTCTGCCTTCAGCTCCCACATGTCCTAAAGGGCTGAGCTCAGCCCCTCAGTGACCTACCCCAGTGCTGGTGAGGAGGAGACTGGGATGAGCTTGGACAGGATCTCTGCTCACACTGGGGCTCTCCTGCTAAACCAGTGGACCATGAGGACACCCACTGCTACTCCCCACCCACCAGATGCTCTGCACTTCTCTCTAGCATTGTTTTCAGGACATTTTCCAACTGATGAAGGAAAACAACAGATTATGACTGTAAAGTTATGGTGAGAGGACCAGATCCTGGTAGGACAACATTGTTCCTTGCCAAGAGAAGGAATGATTAACTCCTTTACTCTTCTCCCAATTCTTTCCCAGCTTCCAGCCACCTCTATATATATATAATATATTATATTACTATATTCTCTTATAACTTTGCTTTTTCAGTTTCAGTAGCACAAGTGATTAATTCCAAAAGAAAAAATAAGGAGATTTAAAAAAAAAGGAAAGAAGGAAGGAAAAACCCTTGTCCCTAGGAATATTTACAGAATAGTTAATCTTGCAGAGGAGATAGGGTTTGACATGGGGAAAAGCATGGGAATTGAATGTGCTAAGTGGGTTTGATTCCACCTTCCTTCTCTCCCCTCTGGGATCCTGCTCAGGTGATGAAAATCAAAGCACTGTTCAACATGCTTTCCCCGAGTGCAAACTTGCAGAGGACGTGCAGGGTGGTGGGGGAGGCATCTCTGTGCTCTCCCCTGGCCTGGTCTGCTAAAAAAGGTAGTATCCAAAGGGGCCTGATCCTGAAAATCAGCCTTTCACCTCCAGGGAGCTGTCAACTCCATCTCTAGCCTCTCCTCATCACCCAGCACCTTTGTTAGTGCTCTCCTCTCAAGGACCAGGGTTTTTAAGGTACTGGGTGGTGGGGACAGGAGATGCACCTGGCATCAAGACCATGAAGTGGAAGATACTGATTTCTTGTACATACCAATAGTTATTGCAGTATAAACACACCCCAGCCACCACAGTGAAAGCAGAGAAGGGGAAGCTGTGGAGAAAGTTTGGTGGGTGGGGGGCATCCCAGGACTATCCATTCTTCTTCAGATTAGGGCAGTGGTCATTTATATCAGCAAATAATGCCCCACCCTGTGCCTCTCCCCCCACCCTCCCTTATGCTGTGTGTGGTAAAATATCCCAATAATCCCTCCATGTCAGATCTTTTCCCAAGAGATTTCTAGTAAGAAAAACATCTATTCCCAGAAAAACCCAGTAAGGGCTGCAAATGCAATTGCTCTTAAGTATGGCTGGTTTCCCCAGCTGCTGAGACCTTCTGGCCAATCCATGTCAGTATTTCTGTGAAGACAGAGGTAGAGACCTCAGGCAGCTCTTTGTGGAGGGCATGATAGGCTTCCTCATACACCTGCAACCAGGGAGAAGTAGAGATTAGCACAGAAAAAATAAAACTGCATGAACAGAACAGCCTTCAGTCCCCTCTCGTCAACACCCACAGGTCCAACACGTCCTGCCCACAACTTGTCAGTTTTTTTCTGAGATGTACCAGGTTATGAAATCGAGGAGATGCCACTGGTGGTGCTGGCCCTCACCCAAGCAGGAAGGTGTTGGCATTGCTGCCTGACATCTGTGGGTACCAGAGCACCCTGCTGCCCTTCAGGAACATAATGCATGACCCAGCCCCATACATTTATTGCTTCTTATCCCACTAAGGAGGAGGAAATACTTATCATGCCCTTGGAATGTAAAGGACAATGGGGGATGTTCCCATCATGCCTTGTGCAATTTTACTCCTTTTATGCTCAGACTATCCAGTTATTTTTCTGATGACAAAAGCTTTCCCTTGGTCTCCCAGTTTCTCTTTCAGGTTTATTCATGTGCTAACAATTGGTTAATCAGCTGTGGTTCTCTTGAAATGAGCAGATGTGAAGTGGCTTTTGTTGTCCAGCATTTTGGAAAGACCTTCCTGCACCTTTACACGCTGGGACATGAGGTAAGGCTGGTGCTCACGCAGCTGGCATTGTTCAGAGCAGCTTTTTGGGTCAACACTTTACCTGCTTCTGAGCCTTGCTCTACTTCCACACCAAGCTGCTTCATGCCCAAGCCACCCTCCAGGCACAGAGCCAGCAAAGGGGCATTGCCCACCGTGCCCTGCCCCAGCCTGGCTGGTGAAAGGCCCCATGCTGAGCCCAGGGAGGGCTGAGCCCAGGGAGGGCTGGGCTGGGTTACTCCTGGTGAGAGGGGTTTCACCTGCCCAGCCTCCCCAGCCATCAGCTCTCTCTGCAGGTCAGCAGGCTCCTGCCCCTCTCAGTCACTCATGCTCAGGCCAGCACTGACAGCATCATCTCCTAACAACCAAGAAAGCAAGATGACCTTGAGTGTTTTGTCCTGACTCTGCACCGTGTCCATCAGTAAATAGGAGCCCCTGATATCACAGAGCTTGTCAGAAGAGCCGTGGAGCACCAGGATGGGCAAAGTCAGCTTGGGCAGGGCTCGCTCGATTCTGGCAATGGCATTCATCAGCTGGATGACAAAGGAGACCTTCATGCCTCCGTGGTAGACCAGGGGATCAGAGGTGTAAGACTCCATCTGGCAGGGAGAAAGAGGTAAGTTAAGATTAGCAATATTTCATGCATATGAGCAAAAGCAGATCAGCCTGGCAGTGAAGAGTGTTCCCTTGGCTTGCACAGCCATTCCCTGCTCTCTCAGGACATCCAGCCATCCGAGTCAAGGTGAGCTCCTGTGGCTTACTAGCACTGCTCACACAACCTGGCATGCTCTTTGCTGCATGTTTCTCTCTTACACCACTAGAAAATATTCAAGCTAGAGCTCTTTGAAAGGAGCTCCTGCAGGGAAACAGCCAGTGTTGGACAAAGAGCATTCCCACGGGGCACCTGCCTGCATTTTTCTCCTCTGCTGTGCCCTTCTGTCATTCCAATGTGATATCTCTTCTACAGAGGGTTCTTCAGACTGGGTTATTTGAAAGCTGATGTTCTCCAGACCATTATTCTCTCTGCTGAGGGCTCAAATGTTCTCTTTCCCTGTCTCGGGGTGGTGACCATGACCTACACCCACGGACAAGTGACTGTGACTGCAAAGCCAAGGGATCATCTCTGGCTGCAAAGTGTGACAGACAAGATGGTGTTAGGAGGTAGGCAAAAAAAAGCAGTCAATAACTTGCTCAGCCAGATTGTGAGGGAATAAAAATGCTCAAGAGCTGGTGCAGAAAGTTGCTAGGAAGGACTAGATACTGCAGCAGGCAAATCTACAGTAAATATTTGTATACTGTATGTGGAGACGGCCCACACAGACCCCACTATGGCAATATTTGCCAGAATGCTTTGATTATGGGCTGGTCTCTGGCACAGCCTCCCATTTCTCCCAACCCTGGCAGATGTTTTTAGAAATGATGGTTATTTATAGGTTAGCTGAAAACAGTCTCCTCCTCTCCTCACAGGCAGTGAGGTCTGTTCAAATTCTACCTTGAAGGCATTTACTGGTGGTCCTTTTGCTTCTGCCTGTGCCTGCCCTGGGGGGGCCATGGGTAGGAGGTGACCCAGCAGGCCACCAAGGACATGCAGCCATGGCAGGCACTGGAGGACAGTACAGACAGAAAGGTTTAGGGGTGGATTCTGTCTTCAATTCCCTGTGAGATGAGATTCTCAGGGTGGCAGAACAGCACATGGTGGGGCTTTCCCATCTGGATGCATTCACTTGCCAGAGGGTTTGAAGCCAGTTTCCCCTGTTGTCATCTCCAATGTGCTAGAGCACAAAGCACTGGAAAGGGAGGTGGCAGTGAGGCACTCTGGTGCTCACAAATCTTTCCCTATCACTTTCTTTCTTCCAGTCCCCACCATCTCCCACTGCTGGAATCCATGGTTCCTATCCCTACATGCAGCTAGAGAAAGATGTGAGGGGAAATTTGGGACTGTTAATGGCTGACACCATTCAGTCCCACCCATAGCACTGAGGATGGTCCAGGGAGGGACAGCTGTACAGCCACTCCACTCTGTGTTGGAGTTGGACTGAAAAATTCAAGTTGTCATAGAACTCACTTAGGGATCCTTGGAAGTGGTGGGTGTTTCTAGGATTTGATTAAGGCCATTGCTGTATTTTGGGCTCTGTGCAAGATTATGTCTGCTCTGAAGTGAGGGGTAATTTTTGGCAGGGAGACCAAGATAATCATCACAGTTCATCATATTAGGATGTTACACATGGTATCTCCTTTTCAAAGAACTATGTCCTTGCTGAGGGTCTGGAAAACTGCTTGTAAGAGGCAACTGCAAAGATGAGACTGTGGTTAAGACATTGGGGCATGGTAAACATCCTCTGCTTCTGCTCATGGCCTTGGGAAGCAGACTGAACAGCTCACAGTCCTTTTGGCCCTGCATGGACCATCCCTGAGCCCAACCAGCTTGTTGGTGCAGAAACCTCCATCTGCATCTTTCATCCCTACACTCTTCAGCTGTACCTTCCCTGCTCTCCAAAGTCCTTCCTACAGGGCAAGAAGTTCTGTGTTTAGAAGAAATTGTTCCCTTGTGGATGTGCTTGTGGAAACCGTTCAGCTTTGGCTTTCAGAACACCAAGCACCTGGTGTGGTGCAGCTCACTCTCCTGTTGGCAGCTGGCTCTACCCTGATGTGCTCAGCCAAACATGCTGACTTTTCATCAGCTTTTTGAGCAAAACCACTGTGTTGCATTGGCTGCTTAGCAATTGACTTCAGCCTAATCTGGACCTATCTCACAGTACTGTGCTAATGCAACACAGTTTTGAGATGGGTGAGTTTACTATTGTTTTATTGTTCCAGTTGGTGGGTTTGTTTGTTTGTTTTTTTAATTGAATGTAATAAATAAGAGATTTTGCAGGGGGAATTCAGGAGGGATGAGTGGATGGATTGACAGAAGGTCCCTTCCCAGGGAGTAAAAGAGCCCCAGCCCCATAAATTCTAGAAGAATGACCTGAAGGGTTTCTTTCTTTCTCGTCTGAAAGAATGGAGATTTTTTAGCTATTGAGCAGCCAACAGATATTTTTGTGTAGATGATGGCAGGAGAAAAAAAAAAACCAAACCCAGTCCCACCCCAAAATGATCAGCATTGCAGGGGCAGTATCCTGTTCCTAATCAATGAACAGGAATCCTTGTCAGAGTTAATGCTCAGTGCATGGGGTGAGTGCCAAGGAGCAGTTCTCTGGGGAAGGAGGAAAGACAGGGAATGGGCTTTTTATTTTTCAGGCTTCAATCTGCAAACCCTGCAAGCCCAACACTGTTGTTGCTGCACCAAGCTGAGAGACAGGGGGCAAGAACAGAAGGTGATCCCAGGAGAGCCAGGGAATGCTTCCAGACACTGTCAGGCAAAGGCTCTCCAGGGTCTCTCACAACAGCTCTTTTTATCTTTATGTAATTCTGAGACAGAAGCAACCATCAGGCTGCTGCATGGCATCAACCTGTTTAGAGGTCTGCACGTCCTCTTGCAGCCTCAGCCCATGTGGACTTGGCAGAACAAGGCTTAAGTCAGGGGGGCCATTCCACTAAGTCAACAGCAGCAAACAAAGACTAGTGGGGTAAAGAGATTCCTGCCACTGTGATGTCATTCCTCCTTGGAATAACAGGACTGGTTTTCAAGGTTGCTTCTTGCTCTCTTTTTTCTCTCTTGTGTTTGATACAGCAAACATCAAACAAATATCTCTCTATCATTCTGTATTTCGGTCCCCACGCCCTGAAGACAGCTTTCTGGGAACACAAACTCATTAGGAAATCTTGGATGTTGTCCCAAAAATATTTCTAGTGAATAGAAAGCTGGTCTGGCAGGAGTGTATGTGTAACATATAAATAATGGATGTTTCCAGCACATAGTGTGCTTTAAATATGAGCGTCTTGAATCCAAAAGGAGGGTGGAGTGTGCTTAGAGGCACCAGAGGACCAAAATGCTGTCTTGTCTTCAGTAAGTGCCTGGAGCCTCAAAACCTGGTGTTTGAAGGGGGTCAGGAAAGTGCTTTACATCACTGCCCACAGCTACTATGTCAGCTGTGTGCTCAGGTATAGGAGAGAAGGCAGCAGAGCACACAGGGCATCTCATTTGGAGACATCTCCATTACAGGCAGGCTCTAATGAAGCAGAGCTACACCTTTATCCCTCCAAAAGGCTCTCCCTTGCTCCATGAAAAGGGAAAGAGCAGAGCTCCAAGGAAGCAGAGCTCCATGGAAGCTTTAGAGACTTGAAGCACCACAGAACAGACAAAGCAGCAGCAAATACGTGGTTAGAAAGACAACACAACAGCAATTATTATAAAGTATGTCCAGTGGTTGCTGTGGTGATTCCACACCACAACACGGAAGTGCTCAGTCAATACTGTGTGCCAATTTCAGGAGCTCTCTGACACTTCCCTAAATGTATTATTATTCAGGATGTCCCTACATCATCACTTTTCTCCTACAAAGCTATTGAGTGCAGCAGTAGCATCTTCCAGCAGAGGATCCAGCTCTTGGAGGTGTATTTAAAACATCCTTAAATGTTTTAAATTTAAAACCCCCTTTAAAGGCAGCTGCAGCAGAGTTCAGGTGTCACATAACAAATCAGGAGCAGGCAAAGACCCATTCATTGCAGGGTCACTCTTCAGGTAGGGAATACAGCTCTCCAATTCCTCTCCTCCTGCAGAGCCCTGATTGCTTTTATCCTCTACATACAAATGTAGATGTGAAAACTTTCCTCTGTGTCATTTTAGTGAATTAATTGTCTAATTTAAACTCTTTCTCTGAATTACATGCAACAAGTTATGGCAGCTGAATGTAATTAAGAACAGGTTTCTACAGCTAGATTGGAGTCAGCCCTCTTCCCAAGCATTTATTCTGTGCAGCCTCATATGGTACTTTCGAGCATATGTCACACGGTGCATCAGCGGATGTACATGATCTCACTCCAGTCCTGTCTTCTTTTCCTCAGCTCCTTGCATCTATATCCACCTCCAACACAGTGAAATCTTATGCTCTGTGTTCTTATGTTCAAGGATAAGTGAGCTAAAAGTCATTGGAACCAAACCCCTTCTGGTAGTGCCAAGAAACAACCCTGGGCCTTGAGGCTGTTCTGGAAACTCTTTGCTGTCCAGTTTTCTGAATAGGTGAGCCAAAGGTGTGGGACATACCAAGGCCTAATGCACTGCACTCACACAGATGTTGGCACTGTCTTTGTCTCTGATCTTTTCAGCTTCAATTCTAATGCTGGTCGAGCTGCCTCCCCTGAGAAAGGCAATTTATTAATTCCTAGTTAAGGTCTGAACCAGTGCATGAAAATGCAGGGAAAATGACAGCATCTGTCAGTGAGATGTGAGCTGGCATGGGAGCACAGGAACAAGGGGCCACTTTGCACCAGCAAAGCTTGAGACACCCTTGAGTGCTATTTTCTATAATTCAAGAAGAAAAAAAAGTGCTTTCTGAAATGCACCAAGTTCTGGGTCTAGCCTAAGCACCTTACAGTTTGTGACTCTCCTTTCACTCCTCCCACAACAGTGAGAAGGAAAAACCCTCCCTAGGTGGTGTTGCAGCAGTTGCAATTACACCTGTTTCTGCAGTGATGGCATGAATAGGCTGACACAGTTATTACAGGAGTGAGTGTGAATGGAAGACGAGTCCCAGGCTATTGTGGCACTAGAAAAACTCAACCCTGGACAGTTCCACACACATTAATGGTGGTGAGGCTGGAGCTGTGTTACAACAGCTGCTTGAAGCATTATTTTTGGGTGTAGCATGCATTTATCATTTGTTTGGAAAGGCTGTAGCAGAGTCAGAGTGTGATCCAGGAGAACTTTGGCTCAAGCATGCTCTTTTCCTCTGCTTGAATGCATCTGGCACAATGTGATCCTGGTTTGGAAGCAGGAAAACAAATCTCCAGGAATGTAGAGTTTTGCATGCTTTCACCACAAAGAGCAGAGGTGGAAAAGTTGACTTTAGCAGTGTGCTCGGTACCCGAGTTGGGTTTTGCTGCTGTAACGAGTGGTGGTGGTGCAGCAGAGACAAAGACGTGGCTCCCACGTGCTTCCCACTGCACCTGCAGCTCTCTGCCAACTCTGGTACCCAAGGAAGAGCAGCTGGGTTCCCTCAGCCTTCTGTGAGCAGTCAGTTCCACTGGCCTCAGAGATATGTCACCTTTCTGCACCAGCACAGGTTCTGCCCTCCCGATTTAGCAAAACACTTGTGAGTTGTTTTTTTTTAATAAAAATGGCAGGACTAGGACAAGATACCAGCTGTGCAGTGACTTAAAGTGGCATTAAGGTTCTCACCTCTTTCTTGTTCCTGGAAATTGCATTTGGATCTATTGATCCCAGTGATAGGTTTGGGAGCACAAAGTTGAGCACTTTCGCTGCAAAAACCTGTGGGAGAGGAAAGGAAGAAGTCAAAGAGCCAGTTAGAGGAAGAGAGGGACCACAGAGGCCCAAATGCTGAGCTGATGGAAATCAGCACAGGAGTTAAATAGTTGAGAATTCTCAGCTAACTCTGGAGGAAGATCTGTCCTATATATAAAACATTTATCTTAACGAGGAAAGTGTTTTAACTGCTCCTGGGAGCAGGGAGTGGGTGTGCTAGACTGAAATGCCGTCAGCTGTCCGTCCACATGCAGCAGCACAACTTCATTGTGCTGTGCCTTTTCCTCATTCTTAAGTTAATTTCTGAAAGGCCTCAGTTCAGTGCTTTCATAGGAAAAGGTCATTTCCAACTCTTAGAGGGCTGGGTTTTGGTGTTTTATTGCCCTTTCCTTGCTGCCACAGCTCTGATTTCAGGCTGCAGTGCACAAGTGATACTGGGTGCCATTTGCAGAGTTGCCTAGGCTGCACTCGTTTTGATAAGTGTATTCTCCAGGGAACCTGTAAATAAACAACAGCTAAGTGTGCATGCATTGGCTAAGGGAATCCATTGCTCACACGTCTCCTGGGAACAACACACAAAAGCATTGAGCAGCCCAGGCTGGAAACTGCTGCTGGAAGAAAGGGTAACATCTTTCATTTCAATAGCACTACAAGCACGTTGATACCAGAGTTCTGCTCTGATCTTTTGATAGCTTTGATAGCTGCCTTTAATTAAGTGATCACTCCTTAAGTGAGAAAATTCACAGTTAGTGTTCATTGGCCTGGTTTATGGCCCTGTGGTGTTCACAGCTAACACTGGGAGCAGGCTGTCCCCTGTGCCCTCTGTTCTGCAGACACCTAATCACTTCTGAAGCACACTCTGGCACTTCAGATCACAGATGACACATGATAGATTAATTATGATATTAGAGGAATAACACAAGGTTGAAGTCAAAGTCATACAGGAGTGAAAAGCAGTGCAGAGTCACAGCAGGTTTGGGAACACGTGTGTACCTTGGGGTAGGTATGAGTAGGAACCAGTGTCACTGCCAGTACACTGAGCCCTCACTGGCCATGACATTGTGTCAGCAAAATTAATTTTTACTACACAACAATGCAGGTATGAGCTTATGATGATCCAAGAAGGAATGGGGTTTTTCTCATTTCATATTAAGTCCAGGCAGTGATGATTTGAGCTGTGCATCTTCATATGTCCTAGACAGGATTATGGACTCTGAACCTGATGACTAACAACTCTGCTAAACTGGACAGGATAAAGGAATAAAGAAACAAAAAAGTTTAAATATAGTACTTTCTTCCAGATTGATTACACCTTAGGAAAAGTCCTTTTCAGTGTTACTGGGTGCAGATTCAGGCTGAAAGACAGTGAGCAACACGATGTGCAGTCAGGCTGGAAAGCAATAGATCAGCAAGAGGTGAAATGGAAAACACAAAAGGTAAAGAGAGAATGTCGTGTAGTGAGTCCTTAAACAATAGGCTGAGGGTCAGTACAGGATTAAACACCAGGGAATATTTCCTAAGGGGTTGTCCTGCCCACCTGATTGCAAAGCATTCAATAGCAGAAATGTAGTGTGAGATGCTCTTTCACCCCTGCTCTGCCCTTTGCCACCTATGTGACTCCTGTCTCTGCAGCCTTTGAAACTGCAAAGATTCAGAGCTGAATTTTGTCCAGCTCAGTTGAGAAGAAAAGGGGGAAGGCAGCAAGATCCCTCTCACTCTACTGGATTTGCAACTGGATGCTTCCACCAGAAGCAAAGGACACAGGATTTATAGGGCACTGGTGAAATTTGTTTCTGCAAAGAGCAGCATTTGATCTTCCTGCACAGAGCCTGCAAATATTCTGTGCTTCTGCTGCTGCCAGGGCTGGCTCAGCAGCCAGGGAAGGTATTTCTAAGAGGGTCTGAAGGGCCCAGTGTGTCATCTGGCTCGCTGTTATTGTTGTCTTGAGCCCTGGTTTGTTCAGGCCAAGGTAAATTCTTACTCAGCTGGAAACCTCCCCAGCAAAGGGATGAATGCAGTGGTCCTTGGGAAATGGCCCAGGGCTGAGAAATCCTACCAGTTCCAAGGGAAAACTGAGGCTTTGTTCCTCAGAAGCACAATCACCATGAAATGTTTTGTGACTCTCAGAGGAAAAAAAATCACACAGCTTTATGGGAGAATGTGGCTTGTGCAGGAATGCTCTGCTTGTTTTCAGTCCTTCCCCTTGCAAATACCTCTTCAACTCCTGAAATGATTTCAACTGAGTGTGACAGAGCAGAGCTATTTCAGGAATAATTAATTTTTTATCCGTTTTGAGATGTAGAAATAGATTTGAAAGAGAAAGAAACTGACTGTGCTTTTGTAATACTGCATGTGAGAAACTTTCTAGGAAAGAGACTGTATAAACACCTCCAAAATACTTCAGTTAGAGAACAGGATTTCCAACCTAAATGATGGCATTTATTTCTTACATGGAAATAAAGCAACATGTGGTACAGATCTGCAACAAACCAGACTACAGCAATGCTAGTTCCCACAGAACTGGTGAGTCCTTGTTTCAGAAAGGGTTTAGCATCTAGCAAAGGTAAATCTGTAGCAATCTTTCTCCATTCTCCTTGATTAGAAAGAAAAGGCTAAGAGTCTCTCTCAAACTGTTTATTATTTTTTTCTTAATAGTTAATAGTCATTAACAACTTGATAGTTATTCTTTTTTGCTTTCCCAAGTAAAAAAAAGCAGGGGCACTGATGCTCATGGGACACTTATGCTAGATATAGCCTCACCCATGAAGAATCAGTATCCAGCCTCCTAAAACCAGACTTTGGTACTCTGACTCCTATTTAAATAAGTTTACTTGCATTGGATGACTTCAGGATTCACTTCTCCTCTTAAAATTAGGTAGGACTATGGGAAAGCACTTAGAAGGAAAATATTGACTGGCATCCAGGTGGTTCAGATCTCAGCAGGGTCCTGCATCTTAAGGCTAGAGGTCTTAATGCATTTTTTTCAGTGGAAAAGAGGTGATTAGAAAGCACTCTTTGGTGCTTGTAATGATTTGTGAGTTCCATAGATGCCTTTGGCTACAGCAGAAAGTGGGACAGGATTATTCTGAAAGCTGAGGCAGTCTGTCTTCTTCCTCACAGAAGGAAAAAAAAGGAAAAATAGCTTAGAAGTAAATTAAAACAAGAAGCTAGCCCTAGGAGAAGTTTCTAAGGAGAAAGGATAAAGGAAAGAGTCCTGTGGGAATGAGAGGCTCTGTCCTTCCTGCTGGTTTAGCTGCTCCTTCCCTTTGCTTCTAGCTTCTTTTAGGATTTTGTTTATTCTTTTAAAAATGCAAAAAGGAGAGAGCTGAGGCTCACTTGCTGTGCAGAACTTCCCTGGGGAAGGGCAAACTGGGCAATGCAATTGTGGATCAGAAACAGCTCTGGAGGGCAGGCGTGAATGGTAGGGGGATAAAGCCTAAATGCAAACCAAAAGAGATGGTCTGGACAAGAACCAGCTGTGGTGCCAAGCCAAATGGGGGGCAGGGAGGGCAGTGATGCTTTAGCTGGAAGCCTCTTTTGAGGCTCATAAAGGATTTCTGGGACTCAGGAGTTCTAGAAATTGGTCATCCCCCAAATGCCAAAAATAACCCTGGCCTGACTTAGCCAGCAGCCTGTGTTGCAACTATACCAGACTCTGCATGAGTCAGGAAGAAAGCTGTAGGAGAGGAAGGGAAAGGACAGCACTGTGTGGGCTGCCATGGGCTGAGGTGAAGAAAGCACAGTCTGCTACCACCAATACCCAACTCTTACTTAAACAGGTTTTCCTGGACAGGTTCAGGATTCACTTCCCCTCTGAAAAGTAGGTGGAACTGTGGGGGAGGCAGTTAGAAGAAAAGTATTGAGTGGCATCTGGGTGGCACAGATCCCAGCAGGGTTTTGCATTTCAAGGCAGAGGTCTGAACACTTTTCCTGCTGCAGAAGAGCAAGGTGACCATGTGCAACGCGGGTTTGCTCTTACCTTGATGGGAGTAGCGACTTCTGGGTTGGCTACCACTAAAGGAGAGATTAACAGCATGCCTGAAAACTCACTGGGTCGCTCACTAGCTGTCAGAATGGAGATGGCTCCCCCCTGCAATGCAAAACAACAGCCCACAGCTTAATACAGGTGCCAACATCTTGTTTGTATAGTAATCCTGTTACTGGAAGAGTTTTAGTCCAAGCAAGCAATTACTTCTGCCCCACTGAGAGTGCAGCGTGGTCAGCAAGGAAGGCTGGACAAGTAGAAGCACTGGAAGTGTCTGTTTTTTGTCGGGGAGAAGAGATCTGGTTTCTGTTCTCATGCTATAAACCCTCACATCACACTGACCTCAACTCTCCATGCAATGTCCATCAGCTCCCTGAGATGATTTGCGTCCTCCTCACTTAACAGGACTAAGAAGTAACAAGAAAATATCTGAAGTGGTAGTTCAGGTGGGACTTGAAAAATCAGTTGAGTTTACCAGCTTGGCAGACTGTGCTGCATCAGGAAGATGCTGTGAAGCCGGGCTTGCTCCGTGCTGTGCCACTGGTAACCTGGGCAACAGCAATGCTGCCACTGGCACGTGAAAATCTTCACTAATTAATGGGAATTAAATAGTCTCCCCCTCAGTGTCCCCAGCCCCTCCAGCCCCACAGAGCTGTGCCAAGCACCTGGCAGCAAACACCCAGCCCAAGGCCCAGAGCTGAATGACAGCCAGGCATGAGGACAGGGACTGATGGTGAGGGTGCAGATGGAAGGGATCCGGTGGGCTTGCTTGGGAAAGTTTGCAGAGGATTAGTTGCCAGGGGAAATATTTGGTGAACTTCCACCCTCCTGAAGAACCAGGGGCTTGTTAAATGGAGCAGCAGCGAGAAGCATCTCAAAGAGCTCACTGGGAAATTGCTCCTTGTTGCAGTGGCTTTGGAGCACGGGAGCCCTTCAGAGCATGCCATGCCTTCTTATGCAAGAACACTAATTTATCTGAGCATGGACTGAATCCCAAAGTACTTATTCATTTTCCTCTCCTCCGGGAAGGCAGGGAGAGCAGATCAATGACATCAGTGGGAATACTGTTAGCTTGAATAAAGGGATTTGGCCCGTGCTGTCAGAATCAGGCTTCAGATCTGTTCACCAAATCAGTGCCTTTGTTTTTGCAGCCTTAATCCCTGGTACATTTTCCTGTTAGGTTGTTTAACAGAATGAGGCTACAGGGTATTTTCATGCTTCATCCCCATGCTGCTCACAAAGCCTTGGAGGGCTTCACCTCCTGGTTACTGGTTAGAATGAAAGGGGAAGCCCAATGCTGCAGGGAGCTGGTGAGACTCACACAGAGCCAGGGAATGAATGGTCGTGTTAAAAAGCAGGCTTCTTGTTGCAAATGACACTAATTAGGGCCATGGTGGGGGTAGAAAAGTTAAGGACTGTCTTTACTCAAGGCAGATCTCGGGGTTATAACATGCTGGCAAATTAGTCAGTGAATGAAGTGGAAGGGAAGAGCCCTTGTAGTTTTGTTTTCCTGCTGTGGAATGAGTTATTTCCTGCCATCCACATGAGCAGCAGCAGACTATGACACATGTCCTGGGTGCTGCTGGCAGGGGTAGGGGATGGTGCTTACCATGGAGTGCCCCAGGATGAGAATGGGCAGCTCTGGGTGCTCTTTCTTCATGAGATCAATGTGCTGCAAGCTGTCCCTGATGAAGACGTGGAAATCCGAGACAACCATGCGATCCCCCTCGCTCTGCCCATGGCCAACTGCAGGGAAAAGGAGAGCACACAGCTCAGACACTGGAAGCACTGGTTACAATCAACAAAGGACCTGGCAGAAATAAGCCTGTTGGACTATTTCTGTGCTAGCTTGACCTTCTCCTGAAGTCATCTCTCAGCAGAAAAAGTGCAAAGGAAACTGCACAGGGCTGTCAAGTGCCATACTGCCCATGACCTGTGTTCAGGGCTTGCAAGGGGCCTCTAAATTTGGATTTCTATTCATGTTTCTGTCTGTTCTTAAAAACTAAGGGTACTAATTTACTTCTTGCAGCCTCCAATATCAGGATGAGGAAGGGCTGTCTTGCCCTGGGTCACTGCATTCTGGGAAATGTGGATTTGCCTCAGGGATCATTTGCTTTTGGTCTGGTGGCTCATTGTACAGCTGTAACCGCTGTGTAGCATCTTGGCAAGAAACAGAAAGATTCTGAAGACTAGATACAGCTGCTATAAACTTAATGGAGCATGGACAATGCTTTTTCCAGGGCCTGAATGTGCATAAGCTTCACAGTCTTGCTTTTTCTCATGATGCTCTGCAGCTCTGGGTGGGCTGGAAACCTGCAGTGGGCAAGTGTCCAGTGGCATCCTCCTCCTAAACAAGTGTTAATGCAAACTGCACCACACCTGGACACTGTTTCCTACTCTGTGTCTGGGAATTATCTTGCCTAATGGAAGGGAAGGGGAGGATTGAAATGGGAGATGGTGAGTTGCCATGGGAACAGTGGCATCCCTGGCAGAGGTGGAGCCAGCATCACCACCAACACAGCCCCAGGCAATTCTGAGCTTGCAAAGGCTTGAAATTAATCCCACCTTTGGGAAGCAGTTTGCATGCTCCCCTGACCACACATGCATGTTACTGTCTATCACAAACAGGATTTAGAAACAGCCCCTTTGCTTGCTCCATGCAGGTTGTTACGGAAAATTGTGAAGGGGAAACGCTTCGCCCCCCATATGGGTTAGGGTATAGGGGGTCTTAAACATCTCCCTCCTGCTGGTGCCTCCTCAGGCCTTCTGCAGTGGGCACTGGCACATTCACAGACACAAAGGGACAATGACTTGTTAAGGGAGGCTGACATGCACAGAGACCAGACAGAGCTAAAATAATAAAGTAGGTATTTATTAAAAGGCCTCAGAAGGATACACCTTGGGCAGTACAAGAGCCCAGCCAGGGCTATGCCCAGGATGGAACCAAGTTGGATCCCAGTCACAAGTTTTCACACTTTTATAAATTTTGGCCCATTTACATATTGGGGTTAATTGTCCAATTACAGCTTCAGGCCATGAAGTCCCATGCTCTTTGTTTGCTGTCTTCAGTTCCTCATTTTTTACACTTTTTGGGCCTGAAGCTTGTCCTTGGTGTCAAGCATTGTTTTGTCTAACTACCCTGCAAAGAGAACTCACTAACACTGAATATGAAGCTCAGAGCTACACACCTAGGCAGCACAGAACCTGAAAAATGTGAAAACTAAAACTTAGGGCATGAAGGTGAAGCTGGTAATTGTTGGCATGCTGGATGGTTCCCCTTCCAGTGATCAGCAAAGAAAAGCACTGCTGACCCAGCCACAAAGGTTTTTATATCTGCTGACAGTGGTCATACCAGTGGAAAATCAATAGGTCTCAACTTCCTTGTAAGCCACCCAAAAAAATCACCTTGCAAATTAGGCAGAACTTCTAATAAAAAGCTGGACTAAATTAACTTCTTCTAGGAAAAACTGAACCCCACACTTGGTTTTTTTTGTCCTGTCAGGTGGTCTCTGTGGCTGGGTCTTTTGTCAGTGAAGGCTGCAATCAGCCACGCTGGCTGCCAAAAAAACCCATACATGTTATGCTGATCAATTTTAAATAATGTTTTACCAGTTCTGCTTTCCATGCACACACTCCAATTCCTGCCAAAATATGGTGCAGCAAGCATCCTCCATGGATCAGTGACCAGAAACAAATTGAAGAGCAAATTAAAATACAAGTCATGATAATCTCCAGAAGTGAAACCATGTGTGTGACTAGAGGAACTATTAACTTTAAACTGTTTTTTGTTACAGTTGCAAAGTGAGCTTTTTACAACTTTTATACACATCCAGTCCACTCACTTTATGGTCCTCAAATGTGTTATCTGCCTATTATTCAACTCCAAATGTAGCAGGTTGGTATGAGTTGAACAGTCCAGAGAGAGGAACGTTTCCCCTAACAGAGCTCTGCACTTGAGGTTTTTTTTCTCCAGTGCTGCTTCACTTGCTTCTAGTCTCTCCTTCTCTCCAGGGCTCAGACAGCTGAGCAAGCAGAGACAGAAACCCAGGTCTGTAAATGGGCCATGACTCCTTGCTCTGGAACTGTGAGTTTTTGGTCTATTTTTGGATGAGACAGAGGCAGGTCTGGAAAACCTCCTTGGCTCTCAGTGTGGAGAATTTCCCCTGCTCCCACCACATAACAGTGACACTGCTTGTAACAGTCAAGGTAATGATTGTGGAATCCCAGAAATACCTGGGCAATGCTGCGACAAGTTCCTCTGAATTTTTACAGGGTTTGGGTTTTTTTATTAGTAACTTAATGAACCCCCCTTTAAACCTTGGTTTTAAGTACTAAACTCCTGTTCTCCACTCAGATGGCAGAGCAAAGCCTGAGCAGCAGTTTGTCTGCACATGTGGGACAGGAAAGCCTTTGCTTTGCTGTCTTTGCTTTGATACTCTCTCTGCCCCTTGCACAGTGTTAGCCAGGGGGCATTGCTAGGTCATGATCTTTCATTTTAATATTTTCCATTCTTCCCCTCCAAGAAACCAAACCTGTTCCCCTAGTGAATGAGTATATAGCAAGTTTGAATTCCCCAGCTGACAAAGCTTCAGGGTGAGGAACTAAGACCCCTTCTATTAGATAAAAGATATTTGCACAACCAAACATCAATACAGTCAGGAATATTGATGTGTTTTTCTCTGATCTTTTGCCTTTAGAGCTATCAAGAATGGAAGATCAGGTTCATCCTTGATGTAAAGCTATTAGCTAAGGGTTTTCTGAGAATTAATCTGCTGTAGTGGTTCCACAGTGGCAAAACAGTGGGTGCAAGAGGAGGGGAGCCACCTTCCCCTGGCAACTGGAACTAGCCACAGACTGCTCCACACCAAGTGACACAACACCAGGGGTGACAGCAGAGAAGTGTCCCAAGAATCACAGCTCCATGAGCTCCTCATCACAGCATCCCAGAGGGGCCCCTGGTTTCAGCAGGGCAGTGTGAGGTGCAGTGCACAGAGCCCCACAGCACACTCAGCATCCAAAAGCTTTTGAACAGTTTCCCATCTCACTGGTTTCACACCCAGCTTGTGTGGTTCATTGCTGGCACTTTGTGCAGTGGCTCAGTGATCACATCAGGTTCTTGTACTGACTGAATTGCAGGCACCCTTTCCATGAGTCTCTAAAAGTAAGAATCCAAACCATGTCTTTTCAAGGTGCAAATCTAGAATCAGAAGGTTTAAGCATCCATTTGCAACCAAACACACCACTGCAAAAAACATACTCTGCTCATACAAAATCTGAATGAAGGCTGTGATGATCTGGCCCAATATGTCACAGTTATTAAATTCTTCCCTCTATTTTCAGCATGAGCATGCTCAGACTGCAGCTCTGCCACTGGAGTCAAGAACAACAACTCACTCAGTCTGTCACAAAGCATGACTTCAGACATGATTCCACCTGTGATTATAGATCCTCCACAGCTACACATCTCTCTGGATAAAATTATAATGACTGGCTGCACAGGAAGGCAAAGCTGAGAGTTCAGGGATGGAGTATTTGAGGGTGTGAGGTCTCTGGGCAGTCTGTTATAACCATGTAGGTATGGCTCTGCCTGCATAACAGATCCTCTGACCCTGGAAATGCACACTTCTACAAGTGCCTCCACTCCTCAAATCCCATATTCTCTCGTGCTTTGGGGCTTGCTTTTGAAAACCACTCCAAAGCAGCCAGGATCTTCAGCTGACATTAGCTCACATGCCTCAAAGAAGGTTACATCCTGATCAGATTGGAGATATGCAGAAAATCATGTAAATAAAAAGCACAGTCCAACTCGACACTCCTTTCCCTTCATTGAAATCCAAATGGGAACTGCCTGAAGAAATAAACAGCCCAGCTCTGGGCTGGTTGGGCAGACTCAATCTGATGGGGGTACCTGGGCTGGATCTCCACCAGCACAGTGCTTTGGGGCTGTGGGGCCACATCAGAGCTGGAGAAATCTCTCCTTAAATGCAGTAAAGGAGGTGAGCAGAATATTCTGCAGAGAGGAGAGTGTGGCTGTGCCTGTCCCTGCACACTGTGGGGTGCCCTGGAGGCACTGCAGGGCTGGGTGAGTGGGGCAGCACACCCTGTCCACCCTCAGATACCTGCACTGGGTTTGTTCTAAACACTAACTTTTACAAAAGCCACACACTGTACATATTTCTTTCTCTTTCCAACCCTCCTGATAAAACTGGAGCCTGACCCTGAATGCTCAGGTGAGGACTGAATTTGCCCTCTGACCTTCAGCAGGAACATTTTGCTGTGGAAAATGACGTGATGGGAATGCAGGTCAAATGTTGAGTTCAGCTATGGTGCTGTAAATTCACCAATTTCAGTGCTGTTCTTTAAATCTTACAGTCATGGGAAAGCAGAAATTATGCACCAAGTTGTTTTTTCAGCCTTTGCCCCCTATTTATTATGGAAAAGCCATAAAACAGAGAGGACAGGAGAAATCTGCCTAGGGAACAGTAATTTTTCAGGAAGAATTTGTATCTTGGCTTTTCACCTATTTTGATGTTTTGTGGGGAAAGGGGATGGTTTGGATCCATTTTTATTGCAGTGAGAACACCACCACTGCTGGTGGATCATCTCACAGGATGAGATGTTCTCCCTTGCCAACTGATGGTAGAAACAGCCAGGAGGAATGCAGGGCTTGACTCCTGCCTCAGGATTCATCAGCACTATCTGTTTTCCTCTCTAGAGGTGTAACTCCAAGATTTTAAAGCAGGTGAATCAGGAACAGGCAGAGCCAGTGGTTAGGTCAGGAATTCAGGTTACCACTCCCTCAGCACAGACAGATTTTGAATTGCAATGGTGCTAACAGTGGAGTGTCAGGAGTTTTCAGTGGTTAAAGGTGAGAAGTGCACTGCTGTGAAGTTAATGATTCCCAGGCACTGAGGAGCAGCTCCCACAGAGTCCCACACTGGAAAGAAATGTCCCAGTGATGGCAGAGGGGCCATTGGCAAGGCTTGGTGCTGGAGTGTTTGATTTAATAAGCTGGAGCATGATGTGATTCAATTGCCAAAGAGCTGTTGTAGGCAGAAAAGGTGATTTTGCTGCTTTAGCACTGGCACTGCAGCAGTGGGCAGCAGCTCATTACAGCACAGACAATGGTGTGCAGAGGAAGGATTTTTAGAGCCCACAACCAAGCTCAGGTTGAAGACCTTCCTTATTTGCCTTGTTCATCAATAAGCTTGTTGGAATCTGACAGGTCCATTTGAAGCAAATGCCCAAAAGGCTGCTGGAAAAGAAGTTATGTGTTTATTAGCTTTTGGAAAGATTTGTTTTATTCCTGAAGTTCTCTGCCTCTATTTTCTGCCCAAAATTGGAGATGAATGGACTTCTCACTGGTGTTGGAGACTGTGATGTGTGGGAAGGTGAGCCTACCTCACCCTTTTTTTTGCTCTCGCTCCACCTCAGGTCATGCTGCTGCTAAGAGACATGAGAATAGCTGTGTCCTGCTTGCTGTTCAGCTGTCTGTTTTAGGGGAAAAAACCCACAAAATTAAAAATTCTCACAGATGTTTTCCCTCTGCAGGTGGCCCACACAGAGGAATGATGCTGAATCTGGAGCCCACAGGAGGGAGATGCCAGTGACAGATGTGGGGATGGTTCTTCTGGTGCACAAGGTGTAAAGTGCCAGCCAAAACCCTCTCCCATGATCTTCCTGAGCTTGCTCAGGTGGGCACCTCTCTACAGTGACCCCCAACCTCTCCTGAGGTGCCAGTGTGATGGGCAAGGACCCCTTCAGCAGCTCCTTTGAATATCCAAACCCCACAGACTGGGAGACAGCAGCCCTTGCCTGCCTCTGCTTTCCCCTCTGCCCTTTACAAAATGCACTCAGATTTGGGGATAAAACTTAAAGCACAAGATGCAGCAGTTTTCCAGAGTGTTTCAGCTCTAGCAGCCAGTGCAGCAGTTAATGAAGTGTGTCACAAGGCATTGCAGCTGATGCCTGTATTTATGAGCTCTACTGAAACTCCTCTGAGCAAGGACTGCTTCTTTTTTTTTTGGCACTTGTACAGCACCAGCACCACAGGGCACCACCACAGATCTTGGTTCAAGGTACAGCATTTAAAAATAATAATGAACTCTAATCCCAGGCTATAAGGCAGCATGGATTTGGAGAGGAGGAGTTTGGAGAAAGCACATAGATGGAGAATTTGGGGGAGACAATACACAAGGCAACACAGCAAATGTTCCGTGAAGCCTCGATTTTCTGCTCAGTGACTTTTTAAGGTTTAATGAAAAAATTACTAATGAACTAGTAAACACTTCAAATTGTCATAAGAGTTCACTACTGAAAAAACTATACTTGTTTTGTAATGATTTAAGTACACATCTTTTTCATCAAGTGAGCAGAGCTCATTAATTAAACATACTGGATTTCAAAGCTCTCAGTGTTTAATTATTTGTTTAACAAGCAGAACATCTAACCCACCATTCAGACACATAAACAACTAAAACAACAGGAAGAAGCTTCAAAGCAGGACAATCAACATCTGGAAAAGTCAACAGACTGTGCAGTATTGTCACTAACATGTAAAGCAAATGTTCCACTGGCAGAATAAATACACAGAGGAAGCATCTCAGAGATCATCCTGCAGATTCCTGCTCAACAAAGCATCCTTCTTACCCTCAGAACAGACCTATCATACTAAAGGACCTTTTTCTGGTTTGATTTCCCCAATTTCTTTCCATTCTTCAACCAAATCAAGTCTGATGCACAGAGGGCACAAGGAAATTTCTGCCCTCTGTCTGTACCTGCTCTTCATTTTGCTGCTTGTGGGGAGCATTGGCACCAGGACAGAGACACATGAGCCAGGAGAAAGCAGGGTAAGCTGTCCTAGGATTCAGGACAGAGGTCATGTCCCCTGACTCTGATCAAGCTGCCATCTAGGTCAGCTGCTGTGCTTATTTGGTAGCTAAACCTTGGAGGTGTCTCAGTGTCCACTGACTGAGCCTCAGCTATGCACTCTCAGCCTCCCCCACTGCTCTGGTTCCCACTGGAAGAAAAACCAGCTTGACACAAGCCTATGGTCTTCTCCAGGAAGATTATTTTCACATGAGATAGGAACCACTAGAAACCAAAAGGAGAAGATCCTCTCTCACCACTGCTTCCACTTTCATGTTCTTTGAGAACCTGAAATACAGCTCAGCATGTGCTAATCCTTACTTCAGGGTAGTCCTGGGCATCCCTTCTTTAGCAGCACCAGTAGAGATGCAGGGAACACACTGGGTTTTCCCACACAGGCACATTATACAGCTACTGGATATGGTACCCACCAGAATTACCTCTTACCCTGGGTGTTTTATGTATGAAGCATGTAACTAAGAGTTACAGGTGGATTCTGCCTCTCTGACCAAAAGAGAGCCTTGTCCTGAAGGCACAAGTCCATCAGCTTCCTTCTTCCCTTCCAAGGTTAGGAAAATAATTTTTCTTTCAGCATTTGCTGGGTAGTTTTTATTCACTTCTCTCACACAAAGAGTGCAGAAAACTGAAAGCATTCTCCTCCCACATCAGAGACACATTTGCAGAGATGAGATATTTTTAGAATAGTGTACATAGAGATATATTGTTTGTTGTCTTGCTTAGGGGAAAAAAAAAGCAACAGTCAAATTTCTATACTAAAATTATTTGTGCCTTATTGCTAAGGAGCAGAGGACCAGTCATCTTGCTAAAGCTATTTGAAATCTTTTCTGTACTCTAGAGATGACAAACAAAATGACCTGGTACATATCAGAGCAGTTGTTAATTCTGGCCAACAAGGCAAACTGTTTGTGTCAATGTTAAGAGCCAATTCTTCTCTAATGGATACAAACATGGTTCTTTTGGCTTTAGAAGACTTGCCCATTTCTAATGCAGTTGCTGAACTTGGCTCTGAACTGCAGTTCCTTAAAAGTCTTCCTGGAACATTATGTTTCTCATGCAAACATGCTGAAAAACCCATCAGAGTGTTTGTGTAGCAAAATAAGGAGCTGCATTTACAAACAGCAGTCGCTGTGGCCAGGCTAGAAACCTGGGATGTGTCTCCTGGGGTGCTGTGAGATGAAGGGGCCACGACAGGATGAAAATCTGCACGTGCCACAGTCACTTCCCACACTGCCTGGGATGGGGCAGCTTTGTCATCCCTGTCACAAAATCAGGAAGCTGCCCTGGTGTGGCAGGTGAAACTAAGGCACATGAAAGAGGAATATGGAGCCCACTTCCTCCTCCACAAAGCACATTTACAACAGTATTCCACTTTCTTCCTCAGGCCCTTCTGCAGTGCCACCTCCTGAGCCAGCCCTTAAGAACATAAAAGCAGAAGACAGCTGGCAGAAAAATCCTTTTCTACCAGGCTGCTGGGATGAATGGCTTGAAAATGTTGCACAAAGGCAGTGTGGATGGCTGAGTAGCTGTTCAGTTCCTCTACAAAAGAGTTTCTTTTGATGAAAGAAATGATTCCTGTCTAATCTCTTCTCCTATGGGATGAAGATCACAACACAATGTAAGATGTATAATCAGTGAAGCACAACTTAGAGTGGCTCTGAGGAGTCAGACTCTAACTAATCAAGCACCAAGGGATTCAATTTAGGGCCTATAATAATTTTTATAAGACACTATAATTTTTAACAGTCATTCTTGCAGTTCTGCATGGAGATTTTGCTCTCTTTCATCAGGAGCACATAATTTCCTGAACTATTGGTGAGGTGACTTTATTTAGTAATGGAGTTGGTCTTCAAAGACTTATTTTGGCATGACATAGAACCTGTATCAATGCCCAGATAATGCAGAAAAAAATGCATGGACTTTTCTGGAGTTAATCCAGGGTCTCAGAAGTTCATGTGACCTATATGCTGCTGATCTAGGAGCAGAGAAGAGCTTTCTTTCTGCTCTCCATGTATGACCTGAGATATCACTAATGGCAGCTAGAGTTTCACCTTCAGTGGAAGCAGCCAAGGGATATCTCCCTTGGTATTTTATTTTACCTTTTAAAACATATATAATTGACTTCTTTGTTTTAATCCCATGAATTTAAAAAAAAACAAGGGTGCAAACTTTCCCTAGCTGAAAACAAGCACGAAAATCCACTTGCATTAACTTTCTGATCCAAGCTGTATGAAAACAGCTGGGGCACCAATTCAAAATGTCAGGATTTTCAATGAAAAAGCCAGTGCTGGAGTGGAACTGCACCTTCTCCTTCCCCTTCCCTGCCCATTTATTCCAAAGTGTGCCTGGCATGTGGGCTGGCTCTCCAACACCACATGCTATTAAGTCCTAAATGACAGCTTGTTTAACTAGAAAACATTTCCATTTCTTTCCTTAACAAAGGCCATTCATTTCTTGCTCTTCTGTTTGCTTAGAGATGGTTCTGCTCGCCCTGCCTGAGTGTGCACAGCCACCAAGAGTGCTCCAAGGGAATGACCCTGCCCTGGTGGCTGACAGGAGCCTTCCCCCCAGCATCAACCAGCTACTTCCACTGCCAAATCCAGATGTGTGCCTCGGGTAGTTCTGGGCTTGAGTAAACAATCAAATCAATTAATCTTCATTGTTAAGAAAGACAGACTGAATTCTTCCCTGCCTACAGTAGTTCAGGCCTCTCAAAGAAAAGAAGATGAAAGCTGGATCATGTAAGAACTCCCTCCATGCTGCTGATGAAATGTCCTGGGAGATGGACACAACTTCCTTTCAAGCTCTCTTCAAAAGGTTCCTCTCCATGCAGACCACCCATTGGGGACCCACATCAATAACAACAACAACAAAAAGAATTTAAGAGACCCATTTTTCATCTGATTTATTTACATGTTAAAATAAACACGAGTTCCCATCTAGAGCAAGGGCTCCCAGTGGGTTCTGTTTAGTCTGTGAGATTCTTGGCACCAGAATACAGCATTTCTCTATTCCAAAGCAATCTTGGCACAGAATTGTTGGTTATATAATTTTTAAGCAACTGGCAAATGAATAATAATGTTTCTAAAAAGAGTGACTCGTGTTCTAGGATACCAGTAAGGTGTTAATCTGCCAAAAGGTTATTAACAAACCTGAGATCTCAAGGCCCTTCATTCAGGGTCAGCTCTCTCCAAGGGTTGCACTCCCAGTTCTCAATCAGCCTGTCCAAAGGGAGCTTTCCCACAGACTTAAAAAGATTTTCCCTTTTTGCTTCACTCCTTCGTGCTGCCACCTGGCAGTGCCACCCTCATTAGATGGGATTTGTCCCTGTTCCTGACAAGGCACGAAGGAAATACCACTCTCCCAGAGCTGATAGCTTTTTATACCCACTTTGCACAAGCTCAATGGGAGAACAGCAGGTGGATTATTTGAAATAAGGGCAGGCTTTTTTAATTTGCTTTATTATTTTTTTTTTTAGCAGGGTACATCCGCACAGAGCTGTAGCTCTCTCAAACCCTAACAGATCCGACCGGGAGCAAGGCAATTAAGGAAAAACCCTCCTGATGAAGCAGGTCTGGCAGGGAGCATTCCTGGGTGGGTCAATCCTGCCCAGTGTGCCAGAGCATAAATGCTGCCAGTTGGCTCATGGCTGAGTGGCATTTAGATGGTGCACGGGGGAAGTCACGGGGAGGTGGCAGGGCAGAAAATAGCTCTCCTAAATTCGTCTTGCAGCAAAGCTCTTGTCCTTTCTTGGGAGGGGTGGATTTCAGAGTTATTGTTTTGGTTGCTTTTTACCACTTCATACCCTTTTCTCTGTAACTTTCCCCACTGCAACTCTGAAATTCTCCTCACTACATATATATTTACTAAAAAGCCAGGATCAAACAGGCAGGTTATTGCTTTCTGTGCTCTATTACTCATTTCAAACCATGGCTGGGTGACAGCAGACAATGAATCCTGGCTGGCAGGTCTACAGTTCAGTAAACAATGCACAGATACAAGTGTTGAGCTATTGAAGGTATGACCTGTATGCTGGTTTTGGGCTATGAGAGCTGCTTCACAATCAGCCAGCAAGGGTGTATTTGCAGCTCAGGGAGAGCTGTCTACAAAATCTGGGCAGGAGAGGTGCAGGGTTCATGAAAGGGCACAGGAGTGTAGTCAAAAGTGCAGATGGTATCAGGGCAGGCTCAGTTCAGAAGTGCCCTCTGCCTCCTCTCCCTTCCCCCAGCCCTCTGCTGAGCTGAGCATGAACTTGGCACCGTGATGGGTCAGGCTGCCCACTCTGTAGCATTAGAAAAACTGCCAGGATCTGTCAGCAGGCTTTGTCTTGGATAAATTCAGAACCAGAAAATAAATGTAGCAGGGAGAACGTCAATTTTAAGAGATCTGGGTTGAGAGCATTAGTCTTTGTACCATCTACAATTCAGCACTTTTTTTTTTAGATTTTATTTTTGTAGCTAAACAAGAATTCTCAGATTAGAGAGTACTGCCAAGCCCTGAATAAATCCCAGCATTAGAGATGCTGTGGGTATAACAGCTCTCCCCATGAACTGAATCTGCAGACAGTATCTTCAGAGAAATTAACCCTTGAGTGCCACAGAACAGGCTCTGTAGCATCAGTTTCAATGCTCTGGGAAATCTCACCTTGTGGTTAGAACAGGTTTGTTCTATTCATGGAGCAATACTGATGAAGGGTGGAGAAAAGCACAGGCTTAGAGTAACTTAGAATGGCTGACACAGTAACTTTTCTGCATTGTTGGTGCAGTGGTCAAGTTTCCAGGTGCAATCCTGAAGATAAATTCAACCAAAGGATGTGTAACTACCAAACCAGTCAAGCAGCTTGTAATTACCTGACATCTGATTGTTTGTTTTCCATCCACAGCCCATTCCTCAGCAGTTCTGAAAGCAAGTGCTTAGAATTTGGATATAAGAAAAAGCTATATAGGTGCAATATAACCTTGCTTATTTTTCTGCCTCATCCCTTTCAATGTGGGTGAGATGTTTCATTATAAGCTGCTCTATTCACTGGCTGACTCTTCCTCTCAGCCTGTGAAGAACCATTCACAGTAATGGTTTTGAATTCTTGGAGCTCAGGGCTTTTGAGCTGCCAGCACTCTGGAAGTGGGTCAACATCACATTCAGATGTTTTCATGAATAACCTGAGATTTACTGAGGTGAAGTGTTATCCCTGAGAGCCAAGACAAACCTGTGGCAGTGCCAAGAGGCAGTTTCCCAACACCTTCCTGCATAGTCTGCTGCTGTGACACAGAATGAGCCACATGCTGATCTGAGTCACACAGGACTGATCTTAGGACTAATGGGAAGGACGACCTGCAGGAGATAGCCACAGCTAAAACTGCAACACTGCTGGAATATAACAGAACACAGGCCAGATTAAAGTGAGATGAAAGCCAGAAATATAAGCAACAGACCTTTTCACTAAAATTTGGCCACAGCTGACACAGACCAGGACATGCTCCCGTCGGAGGACAGGCTGTCACTCACACAAATGGGATGATGAGTTCTTATTTGATGTCTTAGTACGTTATGAAACTAAAATCCCCCCATGGCTCCCTCTGTGCCAGAATGCACAGAAGACTTCAAAGTGAGGTCCACACAGATCTTCAGGTAAGAATTCTTCCAAATGGCCTTAGGTTTTGTGAGACCTTTTGCAATCTTCAGTTTGTCACTCTAAAGAAGGCTCAAGGCTAAGAGGAGTGTCACTGGGATGCTGGAGAATCTCATCTGGGTTGGAGAATGAACCAGAGGTTAACCAGACATTTTGCTTTACTTTACCAATGGCCTCAGAAGTGAAGGGGATCACATTGCCAGAGGCTTTCAATTACCAAGGTTAATTTCCTAAAATTCTCAAATCCTTTTCCCAAAGCACCAACTATGATTTTATAGTTCCCTATACACTGATATTTTATTCTGTAACATAAGAGTCCAAGATATGCTAATTTTTTGCTAAAATAGGAAAAACTACCTTAAAACCTCTGAGTCAAATCCTAGCCCTACTGAAGTTAGTGGCATTTAGCTTCTGCCTTCAGAGGATGCAAGCATGCATTGTGTGTGTAGCAGCACAGAAGCAATTAAGGCTCAAGCAATTAAGAAATAAATCCCCAAACTACATCAGAATCACATTATAAACATGGCTTTATGTTAGAGGCATTGTGAAAGAAACGAGAGGCTGCAGCGCTGAGCTGGGCATTCATGGATGGCACTACCCCGAAGGAGAGGGAGGCAAAGCTGATGGCACCTGATCCCTCAGCAGGGATCAGCTGATTCTCAAAGAGGAAAGGAGAAGCAGAACCAGGAAAGGCCCATGGGATGTGTGGTGCAGAAGTGAAACACATCAATTAATGACAGCAATTTATGTTAATGCTCTGCCAGGCTTCACAGACAACCAAAAGAGAAATGCTCTGAACTAACATGTTGTGGGCAACTAATAGATGGAGAAGAGAAAAACATTGGCACACAGCCTTAATGTGGGCAGGAATACACTGGGACAAAAAGTGAGAACCTTAAAAGAGTCAGAGGAGCAAGAGCCTGGAACAGCCTGCTCAGCAGCAACAGTGTTTGCTGGTGACAAAACTGGGTTAAAAACTGATCTCTGGCCACTTGTGAAGAAGACAGAAGGATGCTGTTTGCAGGAAGAAATGCCTACATAACACAGGGAGTGTCTTCCTGCTGCTAGTGGGAGTATGTCTTAATCAAATAAATTACTTCTTTTACATTCAAAATGAAAGTGCAATAGGAGAAACACTATTAAATTAAATCCACCAGACACTGAATAACCAAACCTGTTTCTCTGCAACACTTGGACTTATTGAAGAGGGAAAAAACCTGAATATGTGAATCAACAAAGGTTTAATTTTCCTATTGTGCACTGATTATTTTCCTTCTGGGGCTTGTTGCTGCAATATGCACTTGTTTGAAGGCACTGATAGAGAACATTCTGTTTTTTAAAAATGTCTCTACATCTTTTGTTATTTAAAAAAGTCTATTAGTTTTAGGACTTCTGAGAGTTCCTTAAAAGGTCTGCTCATGGTCTGTAACAAATAGAGCTATTCCCAGGAAAATCAGCAGGGAGAAAATCCTCCATCTGGAATCAGACATTCCAGCTCTGGAACAACATACCACATTTTATGAATGAGCAAATAAACAACGAGCACTAGAACTACAAATTATGAAAAGCAGTATATGGGCTGCTTCTGCATCTTGGTTTTGTCAAGTGGAGCTCTGGAACTGAAGAGCTTGGCCATGAAGGAACAGGCAGCTGTGGGAGGCTGATGCTCAGACCCTGCACAGCTCCTGGCATTTCCCACTGTGCCAACACACACAGTGGGGTAGGTTTGCCTGGCCCAGGGAGTCTGTTAATGGCAAGTTTTGGTGAAAAATAGGCTGAGGGCCACAGTTTGGATCAAAACACACAAATGCATGCAGCTTAAGCGAGCCTTGCCATGACTTCAGAAGGAGGTTATAAGGAAAAACCATTCTCTTATCAGAAGTTTTGGAAGTTTTGCTGCTTTACTGAATCATTTCCGCTGATACTGTGACTTTTCAGTTCAGCAAGAACAATTTTATTTTCAGTTTCCAATGCAGGCAGGGCACAAAGAGCATGAAAAATGAAGACAAAATGGCAGGTTCAGGCCATTTATTGACTGGATATATGTTTTAGTTCTCTTTGTAAATCTGCCTGTCCTTTGCCTTTGCTCGTACAAATAAGAGCTGTCTTTGCACATCACACCCCTTAATAAGGCTCTTCTCCAGGTTACTGCTGAAATAGGGAATAATTTGAGCTGGACTGTGCTCCTTTGACTCCTGTTATCTATCTAAAAAGGTACTGAAGGAACCCAAATAATGTTTTAATCCAAATGGAGTTATATAAAAAATATATATTTTTTCCCTTCCCTTTTCAAAGGGTGCTCAGTAACTTGGAACAGTCATTCATAACTCAATAGGATGACAAAGTCCACACTTGTATGAAGATATATTTGTAGGTGAGGAATCATCAGTAATTAGCTTCTGAAACAACTTCATCCAAATTAGACATCTGACAAACAATAGGAAAGCTAGGCACATTAATGAAATGCTGTTGCTATGGAAAAATTGTCCCTGTAAAGGTGGAAATAAACACACTTTCTTTTTCTCATAGTGCAAAAACGTCAAAAAGCACCTCCTTGAAGATGAAGCTGTTTTTAACTGTAGGTACTATTTAAATCTGCTTTTAAGAAAGTAATTTTTTCCACCCATTTCAAAACCCTCCATGTCTTATTTTTGGAAGCAATATCCCAAATACTAGCAGCTAGGATTCTCTTTAGTTCATAAAAAATAACTGATGCTGGGACACTGGTGATGATCTAGTTCAAGCCCCTACACAAAGTGTTTCCCATTCAGCCAGGTTTTTCAGGGCCTTGTTGAGTTGGGTTTTAAATATCTTCAAGGTTAGAGATTCCCCCACCTCCCTGGGTCCTGCTCCAACATTTGACTGCCCTCATGGTGAAAACATTTTTCCTTGCACATAACTGGGATTTCTTGTGCTGTAACTTGTGTCACTTCCCTCTCATTCCATCACTGGGCACCTCCAAGAGTCTGGCTCTGCTGTCACCACATGCTCCCACTGGGGACTTGTAGACAGCAACAAGATCCCCTCTTCTAAGCATAAACAAGGCTTCTTAAAGCTTCCTTCTCTTCTAAGGCTAAATAATCCCAGTTTTATCAGCCTCTCCCTGCACATCTTGTTCTGCAGTACCCTAATTGTTTTGACAGCCCTCCTCTGGCCTTGGTCCAGTATGTCAATGTTTTCATTTTTCTGGGGAGCAAATTGGAACCAGTGTTTCAGATGTGGTCTCAAAAATGCTGAATGGAAGAGAATAATCACTTCTCTCTGCTTGCTGGCTATAATCTTTCAATACAGCTCAGTATGGGGTGGCCTTCTCCACCACAAGGTCACTCTGTTGACCTATGTTCAGCTTGTCTGCGAGGATCCCCAGGTCCTTTTCTGCAGAGCTGCTTTCCATTCATTCAGTGCCCAGCCTTTAATGCTGAATGGGGTTACTCCACCACAGATGCAGAACTCCCCAAGTGCCTTTGTTGAAACTTCACGAGGTCCCTGCCAGTCCCTTTCTTCCACATGTCAAGGTCCCTGTGAATAGCAGCCTTCCAGCATATGCTCAATTTCCACCCTGAAACCTGGCTGAAAGTGCTCCCCATCCCATCATCCACACTGTTAAACAAAAAAGGTCCACAGATATTATATACAACATCGATTTATTATTCTTTCCCTTAAATAATCCAGATTCCTCTGATGCTTCTTGAGGTCAAAGTCCCTGATGATATGAACTAATGTCCTGTCACAGAAGTCAGTAAAGGAGCAAGTTTGAAGCGAGTTTGGTGTCTGTTCAGTAGCCCCAGATAACAGACATAACTGGCAACATGAAAGGATCTGTTCCCTCAGTCTTAGCTCTAATAACCATCTGGTCCTTGTCCTTCCACCCTCCAGCATCTTGCATGCAGACATACGCCTACAGCCCGCAGAGCTGGTTATGGGAGAGCAAGCAAGCTGTTGAAAACATTACATGAGGTTGCCAACCCTCTGCACTAATGCGAAATGCAATTACAAGTTGCAGCTTGAACTTCCTTTCTGACATAGTGACAGAGTTATCCTGGATTTCTATGAGCAGTTGTGAAAGCAGAATTTGAGCCTTGATTTAGGGATTAATTTATAGGTAAAGACAGATGACAGATGACAACTGCACAGAATCTTGAAATAACAAGAGTGAAACAACTGATTGTAAGATGAAATGAGCTGAGTTCAGTCAGAGCTATTTCCCCTTTAGTTTCTCAAATTCACCAAAGTGAAATCTTTGTCCAAAAAGAGGATGTTTTATTCCTGATTACGGGGACTACTCATTCAAAATGCCTATCACTTGGGCCCAACATTATCAGCACCACACCCACATTCAAAGGTCCACTCCTCTTTATCATGGAGCGTGTCTCTCATCTGAGAGGCAGAACTGTGGAAGGCAAAACAGAAGGACTCAACCCTCATGGGAAGAAAAAGCCTTTTAAGTTTCCCGAAGGAATGACCTATCCTCCTTCTGTCCTGCTGTCTGTCTGTCTGTCAGCAGTCAGGAGGCAGCAGTGCTGGGCTGAGGAGCGCAGGGCAGTGGCAGAGCTGTCAGCCCCAGGCTCAGCACTGTGCTCCAAAGGGAGCTCTCTGTTCCTCCTGCTGCTCCAGCCCCACGCAAATGCCAGCAGCAAGGCTTTGCTCCACAGGCAGCTGCTGAGAAGATGTCCTGTCTCATGGAATGACCCACTGACATTTCTCCCCCTGCTCGTTAGTAAGCAGGGAATAATTAGAACTGGGGTGGGTTGCCTGGCCCATTTTGTTCGCAGTAAAAAGCCAGGCCCTCAGATCCCAGTGTGCCCCAAAGGGGATTCCCTCATAAAGTGGGCTTACAACAAAGCCAGGGGAGCTGGGGCTCCAGCACCTTCTCCTCAGCACCTGATGGAGTGAGGAAAGAGAATGGCTCATGCCAGAAGGTGGATGGGGCACAACTGGTGTGAAATGTGTCCCAGCTCTGCGTCCCTCAGAGCTCACACCCAGCTCTGCTGGATGACAAGTGAGCTCAGCTCAGCCAGGGCCTGAGCCAAAGATCCCGCTCAACTGGATGACATGTTGTTTATTCAATAACCTTTTGTTCTAGGGTGGATACAAAGCAGTGAGGAAATGGTTGAGCACTTGGGAGGACCAGAGTAACTGAGGAAACCACAACCATTCTTTTGCAATCTTTGCTGCAGCCTAATCTAGTATTAGTTATAATCTAGTTATAATCCAGTGATCACATGTAGGGGCAGTGATGAAGAAACATCTGCATTGTCTTTTCCCCTATCCCAACAGTGCCTGCATCCAGCTCTGGGTTATAGCACGGAGCTTACCTGTCTGTCTTACATCACTGACTGTACCACAATTAAAATTGTCTTAAAAATAATAATTGGTCAGGATCAGATAAACAAATAGATTGCTTTGAGCAGCCTGGGTGTGGTTGGCAAGTTTTCACAGCTCACAGTAGATGACAGTACATGTCTGATTTCAGGTGCCCTTTCTTCTATGCATCTGTGCTAAAGGTATATACAGTCCTCACAATTTCCAAACTCCCTTGCCTAAAAGACAGGTGCAAGACTATGTTTTCCCCACTTTTATATCAGCAGGGAAGTCCATGAAATAAATAAAACCTCATCCCCCTGAGTGGAGTAGAGAGGAAACACCCCTGAGTATCCCCTCCACTTTTCCTAACCCAAACATTTGAAGTAAAATACTACACTACTGCATTGTGTGCTCCATCAGACACATCAGCTGTGTGGAGCCTTACTGTTTCTTTATTTTTAGTTTGCTGTGGTCTGGCTGCTTCCTGGCCTGGCAGTGCTGTTTCATCTGCCTTCACATGACAAACCAAACAAAGGCTGCATTTGCCTTTCCAAGTCCTGGCTTGTGGCCTCCTCTGGAGCAAGGCACATTGCAGGTATGTGCTTCCATGTCTCACCCAGAGTGCTCTTGCTGTTGTGTAGCTGCTCCTCTCAAATGGAAACAACCCTGACTGCCCTGAAAGATGCCATGTGGTGCATGCAGAGATTTGGGACAGTGTGATCCCAGTGTGAATGAAATAGCAGAGTCACTGCAGAGATCACTTCACCAGGGCAAGGCAAGGCTGCAGAAGTCTGTAATGACCTCCTCAAAAATAACAAGAATAATGTGGAAACCTCCATTTAATAAAGCCCATCTCAAAGTGCTTACAACTGCCTGTTGTGCCACAGGATACTCCCCTTGGGCTACACTGTTATAATACAATTATGGGCACATTTCAGCATCATTATGTTATAGGAGGTGTATCCAGAGGACTTTTTCCTGCATGAGCTATGGTCCCTCTGGGAGGAACCATCTCACAACCACCAAAAGAGCCCAGGTTCATGCAGCAACCTGGAGAAAGCAAGGGGAAATAAACTGTCCAGTTGAAAGATAGCTTGTTCAGTGCATGGGAAAAGTTGCATCTTAGCTGTAGCAATAATTTTGCCTATAATTTCAAAGAGGCTAAAACTGTATGATGTGATTTCCTCAGCAAGCTGTCACTGCTACTCTGAGATCCAGAGTTACAAGACCAGTGATTCCAGAAGAGCTGGAGGTCAGAAACAACTGGCTCACTTTGCCTGGAGCTCATTGGTGGCTGCAGGGTGGTCTCCCAGCTCATCTCTTTCTCATCTCTTTTCATGAGAATCCCCACAGCCAAAGCAGAGTTAGAGAAGTAAGCCAGACCAAGTAGTTTTCTCACTAGCTATTTGTTTTATAGGATGACTTTTCTCCAGGTTCTCACCGTGTTCTCACTGCCTAAGGAATTCCATGGTGTACTGCAGTATCTGAACCCTCACCCTGCAATCACATGCTGTGGCTTCAGCTCCTGTGTGCCACACACAGGGGTAGCATTCCTCACCACTGCCTGGAAGGCAGATGAGCCTGACTGCTACATTCACATCTGGAGAAGGAAAGGCAAGGAGAGGTTTGGGATTGTACTGAGTAGGGAAGGGATAAAACAGCACTGGCAGTGCTAGGGCAAAGGGCCATCTCCTCTGGGGTCCCCTGCTGAGAGGAATCTATAGCTCTCTGCTGGAAAAAAGTGAAAAATGCCCACAACCCATTGTAAGCCTCCTGTCAGAGGAAAGCAAACAGTGAGTGCCATTCTTTCCCAGAGCTCTGCAGAAAAGCCCTTCAAACCTTCCCTGCTCCGATGCCATGGGCTCATCCAGAGGAAGCAGAGAGCAGACTGCAGGGGTTAACGGGCCCACAGCCAGCACCAAGGAGCAGTGGTGCTGCTCCATGGGCAAACCAGCTCCAAATAACATTTGCCAAGGCTTTCCTGACTCCATTTCTGGACACTGCCCTGAAGCCTGCCCAATCACAATGTCAGGGAACGCTGCTGTCCAGAACATTCCTGCATGTACATGAGCTGTTACTTCACACTTGCAGTGCTACCATAACTCTAGTTCTCATTAATTCTGACATCTTTCTTGGTAATTTTCCCCTCCCAGTTTGACCATGTTTAGTTCTTTTTAATCTTTCTGTGTAGACCAATCCTTCCCAGTGCTATGAATAAATAAAAGCCTTCTGTTCTCATCAACAAAATGGTCTTTTAACAGTTGCAAGAACAACATAGCAATCACTTGGAAAAAAAAAGCAAAACAAAAGCAGCTAATATTTGATGCATTTAAAAATATCTGCTCCAGCTATTTTCTACATTTTAGAAATAAATCCTTCATTAAACAGAGAAAGCAGTGAGAAAATTAACAGAGAGAAGAAGCACCAGTGGGTGTCTGAGAGGGACTTGCTAACCCATCAGAAATGCTCACCACTCACAAAGCAGCAGCAACAGCAGGCTACCAAAGCAAGCTGAACTTCAGTTAGAAACATCTAAGGAATGTGAATAAGCTGTTAGAGCTGCAACCTTTCCCTCTGCTTTGATCTGACATTAAACATAACTCAAGAGTGGGAAATTCAACAGCTTCAAAAAGGGTAAAACAGTCGAAGGTCCTCATGTACTAGGACAGGCAGAAGGTTTATCCCTCCTGAAGAAAGAAGGATGGAAGTGAATCTGGTGGCTAGGAACTGCCACCAGGTTAGGGCTGAGTATTTCATCCTCCTTATCTTCATGTAAGACAGACATAAAACCAATAAGTAGCATGAGCAAGTCCAAGTGAGAAAGAGGACTAATTTCAACTACGATAAAAAAGTGTAAGAAAAAAATGAGCATATTTTTGTGGTCCCTGTATCTTGGAAATGTGTTTCTGACTATTAGTTGACACGTACTTTTGAAGGTAATATTGTGGTTTTTCTGGGCTCTGGCCACGTAATGCAACCACAGTGCATTAGATCTCAGCAAATGAGATGTTACAGGCAGAGAGACAAGGATGGCTGGAACACCATGTGCTTTACCAACTCAAAATGCTTGGTATGAAGAAACAAAGCCACATTCTCTAGCCTTTATTCTTGTTTTCCTTGGCTCTCAGCTTCACAGATTCCTAAAATTACTGTGTTAAAACTAAAGAAGCTGTAATCTGCAGCTGACTGAAGAATTGCAAAATCGCTCCACTTTGATGATGACCCTGCAGGTATTCTTTCTAAGAGAGCTTTCCCAAATTGGTTGCCAATAACCTATTATGTTTGTCTCGTTCTTCTGTCATCAGAATCTTGCCATAATAAAATAATAGTAATACAAAAATGAAGTTGAAAAGTTGCAGCATTGTTTCAAAATACCTAAACTTGCAGAAATAGCAAGGTCATCCCAGCAGCCTTAATTCTGCCTTCATGAAGCTGCATGCCAAGCAAACCCAGAAATCATGGGAAACACTTAGTTGCCTGTTAAAAACACCTTATAAGAGACCACAGGAAAAAAATGCTGTATTACACAGAAATTCCATTTTCTTCTTTCACAGGGTTGATGTAAACCAAAGTCATTTAATAATATTAGATGTAAGGTAAGGTTAAGAGGTCTTGTGGAATTCAATTTCCACCATCACCACAGAAAATTTCTAATACATATCTATGAGGTCCAGCAGTCTTGTGATTACAATGAAATATCCCAAAGAGTAAATGTTCAAATTTTGAACATATACTGAGAGGAGTGAGCCAGAGATATCCTACACAGGGCAATACTAAGGCACAAATTGGAGTGCACAGTGTTTTTTACTCTGTGAAGCACCTTTTTGGTGAAGCCTTGCATAAGAGGAAACACTGATGCAGAGCAGCCTTTGGCAAGATTTAGAGCCCATGTGTGAGCTCCTACAGAGTCAGCAATAAAAATGGAAATTATTTTTCCTTCTTTTGACTGAAGGATAGACACAACATAAATCAGTCAAGTCACGCATACTACAGCCCTGGTAACTTCCCCAGTCATTTGGGAAATCACGCCTGCCATGCTGTGGAACTGCACTAATGATCTCATGGATAATGCACCTGTATTGGGAATTTTATCCAGAGAATGAGATATGAGAATACCAGAACCAGAACAAATATCCAGGTCAGGAAGTCTACACTGACCTCATAGGACTAAGAGCCACGGTATGAGGTAGGGAACAGACAGCTATTGTAGTGCTAATACAATTGAATAATTGATATTACCCAAGGATATCCAAAGGAAAGGACACAAAGGGGAACACACTGCTGAAGTGATTTGGAATAGACAAAATAGTGGAGGAAAACATTAAACCTCCCAGTCTGACCAGAGCAGTTTTAGCAAAGGAGGCATTTCTGTCCTTCAGCTCCCACTGGCATTTAGCTCAGGCTGTAATTTGTATTTCATCGAAGTTTATCCTTGGTGGTTGCCTCTTTAAGTGCAAAGATTATTATACAGAGCATAAAAGATGTTAATTGTCTTTCCACCTTACAGTGAATCAAGGCTCAGTTACATCATCTCTTTGTGTAACACAACTCTGTTTCCATTGTTCTGCTTTCAGGTGCCTTTTCACCCTCTCCTCTTTTCTGATCAGGAAAACGGAATTTACAAACAAAACTGTAGGTCTGACAGGGAGAACAACATTGTTAACTGACCTGAGAAACCAGATTTGTACTAATTGCACTGTTTAATCCAGCAATATTAGCCTACTAGAAAAAACAACACCCAAAACACCAAGAAATATTTACGTTTCTCTAGTGAAAAAGATATGCAAGGAAACAGAGAGCAAATAGTCACACAGCACGAAACATGCTTGACAGGAACATGCACCTCAAAGACTCTTCTCCATCAACAGAGGAAGATTCTCTGTATGAAATCCATGTGATAAATAAAATGTTTTATAATTTCTTCTAGATTTGTTGCTTCAATTATTGTTATTTCTAACTCTATGTCTCAAAACTGTTATCAAGCTTTATGGGAATGAGGAGCTGAGGCATGGTGTTAAGCACGCACAGAGAGCAACTGCAGTCCCTCACAGGCTCATGGAGACTGAACAAGTTGCTTCTGTGTCCTGGAGCTCAGTAACTTTTTGTATGGGCTGGCTGTGGTCTGCTAACAGCAGCCACAGGGCGAGCAGCACGGGGTCCATTCCCCTTCCCATGAGCTTTATTCCATGTAGATAAACAGAGGGACATGGAGACACTTCCTACTGGGATTCCTGCAGACTCCTGCTAGCCTACCTCCAGCTCAGAAGGAAGTGTATCAAAATGAATGAATCAACACTTAGAAACACTCTGCCTACACAGGGAGAAAGAGATTTAGGTGGTGAGTAAGATACTTCTGCACAGGTCAGGTCTCCTTGCAAAGCCAGCCTCAAACATGGCATGTGATCAATTGTTTAAAAAAAACGTCACATGAGTTTTATTTTTTTCTCACAAGCTATATTGAGGATGAGATATTATCTTTTTCTGAGAAAATATAGGGTCATTTCTGCACATCAAGTGCAGCGCTGTGACCAAAAGTGAGTCACAAGAGCAAGAGCAAGGGAAAGCCTTGGTACCCAGATTAAATAAGGTTTTGCCTTTCCTCTCACAGAAAAACGGTGCAATGACTCACATACATTCAGGATCTTCAAACTCAAATTAAACACTTCTGTCTTTGAGGAAACCTGGGGGCAGGTTTGGGTCTTGGCTTCAGCCAAGTAAATGGCAGTACACTTCCCTACAGTGGATAATCTGCCCAAAGATTTACACCAAGACTCATCCCACTCCAACCTGTCAGCTCAGAATTTGGCCTTGCATTTTGTCTGCTGCCACCATCAATCCCATTGATACATTTTGCTGCTACTGATACTGACAGAGTGGCTGTCACAGGGAGCAGTAGTCTGCAATGATAAAATCAAAGCAGAGATCTCCAAGCACAAGGAAGTCATGAAGTTGCAAGTGTGATGTGTGACAGGAGGCTTCCAGAGAACCAGGACAGCTCAAATATGTCACTGGGATGTCCTGAACCATGCACTGCAGGAGACCTGGTGACGCCCAGCACATCTCCATCGCAGCATGGGGACAGAGCAGAGCTCTTCAAGCAGGAAGAGGCAGGGACAGGTAAGAGTACCTGGCCCAGCACTGCCCACCCTGCTGGCTGAGGGCCAGAGGGGTGCTGCTGTGTTGTCACAGCCTTGCAGCCACTCAGGCTGGTTTCTCCTCAGAGCTAGGCGTGCACAGCCAGCTCCAGTCTCTGCTGGACTGTGGAGATGTGCTCAGAGGTGCCTGTGATGCCTTCTTGTGTCTCCAGTTTCAAGGATGCTGCTGTCTTATTGTATCAGTATGTAAAAGCTATGCTGACATTTCAGCCTCCCATCTGGGATCACTTAGGACACTGACTGTGAATCCAGCAGAAATGGCTCCAGAAATGGCACTATTCCACAGTGGACAATACCACTTCAACCCCAAGAGACAGGTGAAAGAGAAATAATCCCTTAGAGTGAGGTCAAAATACCACCATCAGTAATGTTAAGGGCAAGGTTTAGGAAAACTCAGAGCAAACAGGGATAGCTTTTACAGATTCAATATGCAGATCTTGACAAAGCAACACATAATCCCTTTCTCATTTATGTCTAGTTATAAATATTTTATTGGCTCTTCTCTCACTGCTGAGTAGCTGTAATGGCATTTACTACAGTACAGGCTTGTAAATCAGGTTCAGTTTTAGACTACTCACCATGGTCATGGGCAAACACAAACAAGTTGAGTCCTGTCAGCTTCTGTGCCAAGTCATCGTAGCGGCCGCAGTGCTCCCCAGCACCATGGGCAATGAACACCAGGGCCCTGAATGGAGCAGCAATGGATAAACCATTAGCCTGGCAAACAACCCACAACAGCTTCAGTGCTGCAAGGCAAACCAGAGCATTCAATTCAGCAACAGCAGTGCAGGCATCACAAACACCAGGCAGGTGCAGAATTTGCATTTTGAATACAGGGGAAACCATTGTCCCCCTGACCTGCCATCGACCTGGCCTTCAGCAGGTTGTTGTGGGATGGATTAAGGGAAGGCAACTGCTCATGGGACAGAGCCACCAAGGCCAGCTGCAAGTTCAGGTGGGCATCAGCATCATTCCCTGAGCTGGATAACTGCATGGGAGCTCGAGGCTCTTCCAGCGTGAGTGATGCCATCTGCTTCTTTTGGGACTGGTACCTCTCTGTGATTCAAATACCAACAGTGTCCTTAACTTTATAACTTGAAACATTGTCTGATGCTCCAGAACGCTCAAAGGTGGAATTTCAACCAAAGAATGGGTCCCCAGCACTTTGCCTGGAGTTTGGAATTTTATCTTTTGACCCAATTATGGTATTTTTACCATTCCAGTTTCTGTCCCAAAACGGATGCATCACTTCTATGATTAAAGTGACTCTTAGAAAGCCAGAGACAGAGATAATAAAAAATTAGTCTAATAGACACTTATTTTTTGCAAATAATTATCTTTCAATATTCAATTTTTTAAAATAGTACTTTACTTTTACTGGAATATTGTCAAAGAAAAGTGACTGAACTTGAACCTCCCCAGAGTTTCTGCTAGACAAATTTTGCAAAGACTTGGGCTAGAACTATAGCAGAAGTAGCAATGAGATTACAGAAGTTCTGCAGCATTTGACAGGTGACTCTTTAAAATCCAGCTTTAGCAACATAAACATAACTTGTTTGTTTAAAAGGACCATTTGTCACTGCAACATCAGCAACCACAAAAGCATTTGAAGGCTACAAGTTTGACATTTTCAGTACATGAACAGCGAAATATGACAAGAACTGACAACATAAAACAATGACAGCTAGGGAATTCCTCAACTTTATCTTGATTGAGGTTTTGAATACTTTTTTTTAGACAGTGTATTCACAGCAATAAGCTGCTTAAATCTTAATATATTTAAACTTTAAAAACATGTTGGATGATGAAGAAACACCTGTCCTAGGTCTTTAATTAGCACCTGCTTCAAAGTGTTTGCTCAGCTGGATAATTTCAACGAGCATCCATCCAGACCAGAAGGATTGTGCAGAGTCCACTGCAAACACAAAAGCAACAAGGCAAAGATGCTCTGGTATCTGTCTAACACCAATTAGCAAGGGTGATGTTAGGTCATGTAACCATATTTAACTTGCTGTGCCTTACAAATCCTCTTTAGTGTCACTGAAGGTTGCAAAACAATCCATGTGGAGCAGTCATTCCTTCCTTTGTCATTGTCCCTGATCAATTGATTCATCAAGTTATCAATGCACCTGGCAGACACACTGATTTTAGGAGTGCAGGATCTATTATTACACCTCCAAATACTGAAGAAATTGTGACATTGCTCATTCAGTGGAGAATATTAACTTTATTCCTGTGGGCCCATCACCCTGATACACAACAGACTCCGCCAGGCTAAGTCTCTCTGCCCCTTCCTCCCACTGCCTTCAAGCTTGACAGCTTCCTTGCTCATTGTCTTATTTAAGCTCTTTAGGGGACCTATATTTGTTTCTGCTGACTAGGCAAGGAGATTAAGGAACAACTTGGCTGACTGAACATAGCCCTTCATTCCTCAGAGAAATATTACTTGAATTTATGCACTAAATGGCACTAAGTGAATGAAACCTAATGGGAAGCTGGCAAAGAGATCTCTTCCAAGAAATTCTTGGGTCTTCATCCCTGCGACAGCAAAGTCCTTGTTTTGTTTTTATTCACACTGTTGCAGCTCCATGGCTTTGCCTGTTAGCATCCTTCCAGATGTAAGAGCCCTCATTTTATGTGAAACCAAATAAGAAAATATAAAACCCCAAAGCTTCAGAGAGGCAAGGTGTTCCTGTGACTTTTCCTTCCACCTGGAACACAACAGCCAGGTGTCACAGAACTCAGCCTTTGCACACCAAGGGAACAGACCTGGGTTATTATTTGTCTGCAAAATACTGAACAAGACCCCTGTTCCTGTTTGTGCCTGATGACAGGAGCTGCTGGAAAGACTTAGATACTTTTGAAAGTTTTGTCCTATCAATAATTATAAACAAAGCATAAAATTTACAATTTGTTATGCTGAAACAAAATCCGCCTGTCCTGTTGTTCAATAAAAAGTGAGAGTGGTTTTATTTACTGAAAACTAGGTCACATCTACACAGCTCTTTAGCTCCAGCTTTCAGGTCTAAGCACAAGGGCCATAAATTGAACAGAACCTTCAAAAATTGAAATTAGTATGAGTATCATCTGAACAAAGATTTGGCTCTTTCACTTAATCTCCAATTTTCCCTTACAAAATAAGTTTAGATTCGGCAAATAATACCTGAAGTCAGTGTAACAAATACATGATATAACTTATATTCACCAGCAATCTGCCAGGAAAATACAACAAACTATTAGATTGACTGACAGCAGTTCTTTCCTGTATGTAAACATTTCTGCAGATATCCCTTAAGTCACAGTCTTCTCCTTCCTCACCACGATGGGTGGAATAACAGAATATCAGAGATGGCTTTCAACAGAATAATTTAAAATTAATATGGATCCTGCAGTGCTTGAGATTTTGCAGGACCAGACTGCCTTTCTGTGCAGTCTCAGTGAGAATTTTGCTCATAAAATGTTTGTGTCTTGGCCATGTATCAAACTGGTAATGGGGAGAAATTTCTTCACCTCCAGCTTTTGCAGAAATCCGTGGAAGTTCGCACGTATCAGAAAACCTTGTGCACAGGCTGCACAGCTCTCTGCAAAGTGACCTGTACCTAAATCCCTGCTAATTCCAGTGCCTCCGACCACAGGCAGGGAAAGCTCGTGTATTCTGGGTGCTCGGGCTGGTTTTGGCAGGTGGAACAGTGGCTGCTGAAGGTGTGCAATAGCTGTGCCTTGGCAGGATCAGCTCCTGGCAGGCAGGCAGGGCTCCTGCTCAGAGCTGTGAGCTCACAACGCCAAGGTGTGGGCTGGGCAGAGCCAGAGCCCACGCTCCTGCTCTCACCCAACTCTGCAACAACAATCACGGCTATTAAAGGAAACCACTTTATTGACTGCTGTTTGCAAAAGCAACAGATGGTTTTTGCAGATTCCTGCCCTTCCCATAACCTTTATCACCTCCTCCTCCTGCCCCCTCCCCACTGCAGGTTTCTGCCTCCTGGTACTGCACAGCTTGGCAAACAAATGCAGTTGATTATTACAACAAGAAGGCAGAATAATATTTGTCTTTACTGCTGAAATCAACTACTGGCTGTGTTTAGTTCTGTCTTCTGTGAGGAGGTGACAGCACCTGTGGCCTGTCCCTGCTCTCACATCCCACGGTGCTGGTGACCCCTGACTGCTATCAGTCCCTCCTGTATTGCAGCTACAGCCTGTTAAACCTTGTAAACCACAACAATGCCACACCCACAGTAATACAAAGCACTTGCAAACGCCCTGTTCTTTATTTAGGGAGCGTGGGAGCTGTGGAGGTCAGGCTGAGCACAGTCAGAGAGTTATTTTAGCTGTGTCCAACCCTTCTCTATTTCTCACTGTAGCTTCACATCCACTAATTCATTTCTGGTGTGGGCAGCAGCTTTGCAGGGCAGGGTCATGCTTTGGGCTGCAGTTCTAGGTAAAAAGGCAGTACCAGGTATAAAGGTTCTCACTTTCTTTATTGCTGTCTTTTCTGGTTTCTTTTTGTCAAGGGCCAAGACAGTTGTTCAGAGATGCAATTCCACAGTCAACTGGAGAAGAACAATTCTAGGGAAAATAAACTGCAGCACTGGGCTTAGAGCAAGAGCCCTCTTAAACCAAGGCTTTTAGAAGAAAAATACACTGGAAGCACACCCGGAAAGCTGCTGTGCTGTGACATTTTGCAGGCCTGAAACACCACTCAGGGCTTGGGTCCTGCTGGGTGTAAAACCCATGTTCTTGCTTTGCTTTCAACAAAATTCATGTTGAAACTGATCTAGACAAAGAGGTTTGCAAGCAGGATGGTGTGACTTCAACATCTTGTGTCCTCTGAGGGCAGAGCCACTTCTCTGGGACCCCAGGCATGTTCTTTCATTGCCAGAAAATAACCCAAAACCTTAGGACTGAACTAAAGAACGGAAAACAAGCTTCCTATGACTGCATTTACGAAAAATGCAATCTTTTCCACCCCATTCAAAAGCATCCCTCTTCAGAATATATATAAGTACTTGCCTTAACCTCAGGAAACTTTCTTCAACACATCAAAGTCAACAGGACTCTCAAAGTACAGGATGGAAGTTAAAGAAGGATTTATAAATGCTGTCCGGAATAAGGACTGATTTAATCACACCCAGAAGTGATTTCCTGAATCAAGCCCTCACAACTTAAGATAATACCATGTTATTCTATGTTAGGCAACTGTGCTTTTCATTTGGTCTTATGGATGTTGTTACCAGAACCAGATCAACTTTAACAAAGAACATCTGACTTGCACAGTTTTGAATTCCAGACAATAAATTCCTAAAGTAATTTTTAAAAACTGACTGACAGGAAAGCTCTGAGCCAGCTAAGCTGCCAGAAAAATGACTGGCTTAAGTATTATGTTTTGTTGTGTTGTTTGAGCTGGTTTATCAGTTCCTTTGTAGCTGAGCAGTTGACTTGTATTTACCAAAAACTGGTGATGGTTTTGGACAAGCAACTGGATAATTGCTCCCAGATCTTTAATGTGTTAAAAATGTTTTGTGTGTATTTTGTTTCCAAAGTATATTATAATGGAAAGGTGTTCATTCTTGTGTCAGCTGGGTGAATGGGCCTCACTGTGAGAATTAGCTATCTGTCAATAATAAGATTTGTTGAGGTTTAAGTGTCAATCTCATTTTCTACCCTTGGTATTTGCCTAAAGATTACAAAAAAAAAAAAAATCCAGCTAATAATTTACAAGAACACGTAGTGAAGAATAAATTTTTTGTTCACTATATTTGATCTTTTCTCTGGAGGGTTGTTCAGCTCCTTGCTTTGGGAATAACACCTGTAGTTGAGAAGGGAGTTGTCTCTGTATCTGCTTTTTGAGTCAGTTTTTGCATTCTTTTTTCTGGAGGTGATTTGTGCCCCAAGACAACCCTGAAACACCTTGGGCCATGTGTTCAAAAAGTTACAGCAATTTGGCTCATGCTATGCATGCTTGTGACCTACAGAGCCACGAGTTCAGCCCAGTGACTCCAGCTAGGAATATTTATGGAGTCAGGTGTGTCCCTTCATGCCATCCTTCTGCCTCTGGGAAACATCTGAGTTATGTCCCCCTGAGGCTGCAAGAGGGAATGACTTTTCTCCCAATTCCAATCCATGGTTCAAGCAGGCATTACACCCAGGAGCTTTTCTGGCTCTCTTGCTCAGGTTTTTGCATTCTTAGCCTCTGCCCTACTGCCCCACAGCTTTGCCATGTATGCCCAGGCTCTGGGGAGCCACCTCTTTCTAGCAGCTCTATCACTGTTTTTCCCAGTTCAGGGGAAAAGCAAATCACAATTTCAATAGCCCGGAGCTGAGTCCCTCTCAACCTTCTCTCAAAATCACAGACCACACAGCATTAGCATGGATACCTCAGAGATCTGAATGTGGAGGAGTTTATCTCTGGGGTTTAACTTTGCAAAACCTTTATGCATGAAAGAACATGTCAAAGGAACCTGCACTATACTCACAATACATAATTTCTGCCTGACTATACAGAGCTTGTGGGGGTTGAGGGTTCTGTACATTTGTGTTTGATGTGGTTTGATCTAGACTAGTACAATCAGTAGCTTTATTCCTGTCCAGATCTTAAATTGGCAATTTAAAAATAAGCCTCTTCAGCAAGCTCTGCTTCCTGCTTTCTTTCTCATTTCCTCAGGCTTGGTTCCCATGCAAGCCCCTCCAAAGGGGCTGCTGTTAATTTAAGCAGCATCTTGCAGTCTTACACCATAGAGATTTAGGGGTCAGTCTTAAAATCTGTGCCTGCTCCTGTAAGCAACCCTCTTGAATGTCTCTGCAAGCCTGGTCACAATTCCTCACAAGAACAGAGTTAGGAGGACATTTCAGAGCTGCCATGATGTCCAGAAGAAGTAACGTGCCTAAGTTTTTCAGCCACCTCAGAAAGTGGAGACATCATAAATCAGCAGAGCAGAGACAGAACGGGTTAGTACAAATATATTTCATAACAAAAGGTTCAACAGGATCCAGCTAGAGCCAGCACAAAACAATGTGGAGAAATAGTTTAAGCTGATTTATTGCAGTTTTTCCAGAAAGCAAGCCCTCGCTGAGAATAACTCATGAGTGGTCTAATACAGGGAGAAGAGCGGAAGGAAATTTCAGGTGGGGGTGGGAGAAAAAGAATTATTGGATCCTTGCAACTGCATAGCTCTGGGTAAGTCTCTGCAAAGTTAACATTTAAGATCAGCTGTATTTAGTTTCAAGGAGGCTTTGAAGTAATATTTTAGGGGACATGAAGCTGAGATCAGAGGTGAAATGCCTGGTGTGTAGCTTAAAATTCATGGGTTGGATCTTCCCACCCCTTTCTTGGGTAGAACTGAGGAAGAGGGATTCTAGGGTTATGTGCACTGCCCCAGGGAGACACTCCTCCACTTTGATATCAGAGATGGGATTTGCCTTGGCACAACTGACTGCCAGACCTGCAGCTCTGACCCTGCAAGACAGACAAGATCCCTGGAGACCTGGGCAGCCCAGGGTTGGATCTGAGCTTTCCTGTGGCTGCTGCTCTTCTATAGAACACAAGAAGCCTTGAAAGGAGGATTATGACTTCTGTTTCCAACAAGACAAGGGATAGGCATTGCCACACACACAGGACCAAGGAAGGGGTGATGTGGGGGGACAGAACTGCCCAAGGACCTGACTGGGAGGAATGCTGGAACTGGACATCCCAGTCCTGTGCTTTGCTCTGCTTCGGCCCTTGCTCAGTACAAGGGGTACAAGGGAGATAAAATGGAGGTCATATCTCCCAAGGGGAGCTACAGGGATAGATGCACAAAGTAGCCAGTGTCTCTCTAAAATAACTGTGCAAATATTGCTTAAAGAGAAGACATCAGCTGCAAAATTCAAGTCAACCTGAAATCACCCTCAAATTTTTTAGATTAGCTTTAGGGTGTGGAGGGAGGATATGCCAAGAAATGAGAGTTTCTGGCACAGATCCCCTTGGAAATCAGGAAAAATAAACTACTTCTGGTTAGTTTTATTAAAAGTTCATTTTGACTTGGAAGCAAAGCCACTGCAGATGAGTGATGGCTGCAGGGCCACCACTCTCAATGGAGCACCAAGAGACAGGGAGTAAGAGCAAGAACGCTTTTCACAGACTCTCCCTCCCCTTCACTGGCACTGAATGTTTAATGATTTCCAAAGGGACAAAAATGACTGTTTAGCCAGTCGTGTAGCAGTTTCTTCTTGAAATCAAAATGCAGCTACTGCCTAGTGAGCCAAAGCCTTGGAAATAGAAATGTGTAATGAGATGGACTGTCCTTTCCAAGCATGAGAAAGCTGCAGTTGAAGGCAAGAAGCTTCTTCTGCACCATCACTATCGCTTAAACTCAGCATTACTCACTAGTTCAGTACTACATCTGCTCTCTGAACAAAAAAGGGTTTTTTTTACATAAAAGTCTGTCTCTGTTTCAAAGTAGCTGTGCAAAAACCAGTTCTTTTTTACTGAACTCCCTTGAAGTCTTGGCATATGCAGAGCATTGGAACCTGTTCCAGTGACAAGTCAGACAAGTCATTATTGCTGCTGTAAGTTCATAGCCTGACAAATCCAACTCAGCCCTGAAAGAAGGGAATCTTCCTAGAAAGAAACAAGGTGTGCTTCATTAAGTGATGAGCTCAAGCCATGCAAGAATGCTCGTTACGTGGCATCCCAGCCACATTTTGACAATTTAATCTCCCTTTTTGGCATAGCACAGAAGATGGAAATAGACAGCAGTATTCATGAATTGAGGTGAGGAGTTTTAGATACGCCTCTGTAGCTTCCAAATGATGGAAATTATTTTATTTAATAAAAGCCTCCCCCTGGTTAGATCCACACAAGTACATGGTAATGTTTAAGTCCTTAGGAACATGCTGCTTGCTTGGTTATTTTCAGATATTTGTTGAGGAGGGCTTGTGATTTGAGACAAATAATTGAGTGCTCCAGAGAACACCACATCTTAAATGTTAAGTGGCGTTTGCTGAAGTCCCCTAAGACAAGTCTGCAGACTTCTTCTGACCTCAATTCTTTCACAAGGTATTTTTAATGCAGGACATCACTTCTAGTCTGAACCCAGGTGCACCAGAGGTTCTTAATAATCAATCTCCCCCCCAAAGCAATGTTTGTTAAAACTGGGCTTTTCCATGGTTCAGACCCTAGCCATGCTCAGACTCTGATCACCCCCAGTCCCAAGCTGCTATTTCAGGGAGTGGATGGTACAGACAACTCATGACCAGCACTAAAGAGTTGTTAGAGGAAGAATTCAGCTCAGCTCCCCGGCACCTGTGCAGGGCAGAAAAGCACACACCTGGCACAAGAGGGTCAGAATGTTCCTGAGCTGTTCCTGCATGACTGAAGTACTTTGACCAAGTATTTGGGGCTTATGTGGGCAAATCTTCACTAGCTTGGAATCATAGAATGGTTTGGGTTGAAAAGGACCTCAAAGATCACCTATTTCCACCCCCTCACTCATGGTCAGGGGACACTTTCCAGGAAGAGAGTTGTGAATAAAGAAGGAGCAAGAAAGGAGATGACACTTTACATGTTCTGTGAAGTCAAGATACTTTTATTGTAACTCTTTAATAAAGCAGTGACTGTGCAATTCCTGTTGTATGGTGATGGTTGAGAAAGACTTAATTCCCTGAAATACTTAGACCAAATAATACTGTTTGTGGCCAAGCAATTTTGTTCCTAATGTGCAACTCCTGATTACTTCCTGCAGAGTCAATTGCCCGTCCTCACTTTTATCTTCCTGATCCAATTTTGTCAGCAGTCCTCTCTGTTGGCAGAGATCTTAATTGGTTATTCTTAACTAACTGACGAACTCGTTAAAAGTTCAGATGTCAGAGGTAGCGTGGGTCTCTAAATTGCCAAGTTTTTCTGCAAGATTTTCCAAAATGGAAATTATTCCATAAACTTAGAGACAGAAACTCAAGGATTTATTTCTTAATCATAAAGGGCTTATGTATATTTTAACATATTTTGAGATTAAACACATTAATTTCCAATGAAATCTTGGCACGTCCCAGTGCTGCACTTCAGCCTTGCCCAGCTATGAGGGGAATCTTTGCAGCAAGAGGCTTTACAGGCTCTGTCAAAATCAATATCAGCAGCTACTCCTCTGGGAAATTAGGAATGTCACAGGCAAAGCGTTTGCCAAGGCTTTCAGCATGTTCCAATTAATTTACTATTCCATGTTTGCTGTAGACCTGAGGTAGGAAGGAAAGTTGAATGTAAGCAGTTAAACATGAGACATGGAATGCTGCTAAGACAATGATCACTTCAACAGGAACTTTAAAGGCTGAAATGTTTGTTTATTCATGTTTTGAACCAAAATTAATTTTAGTCACAGGTGAGGTGCAAAGGTTTAAACCATTAAGTCATCTACAGATGACTTGAGAGTTGGATCCAGACTTCAGCCTATGGCTGCCAAATCAATATGTGTTATTTCTTGGCTGCACTGAGCTAATCTGGGTGTCCAAAGGCTTTAGCTACTGCAGGCTTGGTTCCTAAAATGTTATTTCATTTCTAACACCAAGGCAGCTTCACCTCTCACAGGGAGGGCTGCTGTGCTACACAAATAAGGAATCTACCTGCCATGAGTTTTAATCACTGCCTTGTTGATTTGCCCTCAAAAAGGGCCAGATGTAATAGCTTTAAGCTCCAAAATGTGAATGGGGACCTGTCCTACTTGAGGTGCAACTACTAGGATAAAGATGGGTGGTAACAAAAAAAAAAGAGTATTTAGTTAGATGAGTCCTTGGCTGCAATCATTTTAGGTACAGGCAAAGAAAGCCAAAGGCATGTGGGATGTCTTTTCTGCAGAAAAGCTTAAAATAGAAAAGGAAATCAATACTCATTTACAGTATCTGGCAGTCACTGAACCAAAACATACATGTACACCTACAGCTGAGCAGAAATAACAACATTTATTTAAACCACAAGCTGTTATTCTGCTGCAGGAATGCTGTGCTTCATGTGGAACACTTCACCAGACACTGTACCACATATTTCTGACCATTTTAAAAAAGCCTCAACATTATCCAGAGCAAATACTTTCAATTCCACAGTATTTAACCCCAGCAGCCAGGCCAGCTTGGACTCCTTTGACTCCTGGCAAAGAAAGAGTGAGAGCTGGTGGAGGAGAATGCAGGGAGTAAGCTTCTGGTGGGCAGAGCCCTCAAATAATGCTTCAAAGGAGAAACATACACCTGTTTGTAAGAATAAGGCAATGTTTCCACTATGCAAAATTACAGGCTTCAAAGGAAGGAATGGTGTTTAACAAATCAGCATTCCCCAAACACCGAAAGTGAAATGCAATGTAAACACAGTGAATCTGCTGATTGCTTGTTTTTTTCCATTCCCCAGCTCTGAGAAATGTGACCAGTAAATAAATAGGATAAATTATAACAACAGCTGGCTTTTGTGCAACACTCATCATACAGGAAGCCCAACATGCTTTACAAATGGTGCAAGCAGGCTGCTTGCAGAGGTCACACGAGGCAGAGATGAGTGGTGCCTCAGGACTCTGATCCATTTCCCCATCCCAAGCAAGGATCAGCCCTTCTTCCCAATGCCACATAAACTGAAGCACAGAGGTAAAAAGCCTTTCCTGTGGCAACACAGCAAGCCAGAGGCGAGGATGGGCACACAGCACGAGTAAAATCCTGGCTCTAAAGCATCCAGCAGGAGCTTAACAGCAGAGCCAGGATATCACCATGGGTTCCCTGTGCTATGTGCGTGGGGCCACAGTGAGCCTGGAAAGAACAAAGCCAATTTTAAAAAATCTCTCTGTCCTAATCAATTTGTGGGCATCTAATAATGTCAGAGAGATGCTCTGTGCATTTTCAGGACATCCTGGGTTGATATGCTCCACACCCTTTTTTTGGGGAGGGACAGAGGATTACTGAATGCTGATTGCTTGAATGTCTTTTTAATGGCATGAGGTTGTGAATGCTGCTCAGAACACAGATTTTAATGCTCCTAATATTGTAGACTAGCTCCCACATAAAATTGAAAAAATGAAGAAAAAGCTTATCCATTAAGTTAGCTAGATGTTATCTTACAGAAATTTAATTACTTACTGCTTCCTTGTCACTCCTTTCACCCAGCAAATTAAACCATTGCAGATTTCTGGAATTGACAGTCGAATTTGTAGGCCCACTGAGATAGTTTTGAACAGAAAAGTTAAAAGTATATTGAAAAATTATAAAAATAAGCTCATCTTGTCTGTTGGCGAACCAGCTAACCTGCTGACATCTACAGCAAATTAAACCAAATTCTGTTCTGTTCTGTTCTGTTCTAAAGAAATGATTTAGGTCTTATTCCCTCACTCTGCAAGCTTCAAGGTTGAGTAAAGAAGAAAGAAAACATACAGAGCAAGACATTTATCACAGGTCAGACAGATGTCTGAAAAAGATCAGCAATCTTTCTTGCATACCAAATCTATAGTGGTTTGTACATTTTCTCCTTACCTATCTGTACACGACACCAGAGCAAATGATTACCACCCTGTTACTGCTGCATGTTTGGCTTTAGCCCAGTTGTCAATATTTTGTTACCCTTTTTCCCTGTTTTTTCTTTTCAATGGTTGCTGCTGAGACAATTTACTTGTAGCAGAACAGCATAGAACAACTAATTTGTTGCTTAGTAGATTTTATTTAAGCTCTCTCTTCAAACATCAAGCCTTGTTCAACCACCAGCTGCTCAAGGAATAACTTTCTTTCTCTGGCCAACTTTCATCTAGAGACTCCAGCTCCAGTTTGTATCACTTTACTGGACGCCTACACACAACGGTAGATGAGGAAACAAAACTAAGGATTAAATGTAAGTCTGATTCTGTAAATTGCTGGTCATTATGCCTAATGACTGTCTTGACCATGTTTTGCCTGTTCTCTGCTCCTCATTGACTTCTTTTTTCTGTTTTCTGACACTAAATTCTCTAGTTCTAGCTGGTTGCCTTTGCCATCGCTCGTATGGGAGGATTCAGAGGCTTCCATCATCAAGTGAGTGCCTGCCAAACAGAAATAAAGATAGTTCCTGGCTGGAGAGCCAGTGTCTGACACAGGAGGGGGGACTCTTTCATGCCAGTGGAAGTACTCATGAAGTTTGGTGTTACTGGGACATTGAAAACTGCTACAGAACGAGAGAATCCCTTCAGACACAAACACACTACATCTGCCTAAGAGGAACAAACACATTCCCAAGCAGAGGAAGACCAAGATCAAGATCCATCCCCTCCCCTGCTGATGGGGATATCCCATAGGAGCATGCCTGGAGGCAGGTAAATCTGCCTGTGGCCACCAGGACAGCTTCCACCAGCTGTTCCCTTCCTGGCTCCAAGGGCTCACCTTGGTGCCACTGTCTGGGCAGTGAGTCTGGTCAGCTTGGGGATGCCTTCCTGCCACCACCACCCAGTGACTCCCCCAGGCCTGGTTGCTTTAGAAGATGTTTATGGTTGGAACTAGCCCAAGGTCACAATTTGGGATTGCTGTTCCAATATTTCTCTTCAGTTAACTTAAGTGAAATTGTATTGGTCTCCAAGAGGAAACCCTAGAGGAGATATAATTTTAATGATGTCTCTTTGGAAAAAAGAAAAGAAAACTTTACTGACCCTGATGTTTGCTGATTTCCTTCCTTCCTGTCGTGGATAATGAGCCATAGTGACACAGAGTCAGAATGTCTGTGCTGTGTTGGACAGGACAGGGATGGCTGGGTGCAGTTAGGGACATAACTGGGGAGGGATGAGGGAAGGGACCTGCCTAAGCATATCTTGGGGAATGTCATGGGCAAGATGCAACACTTGGATACCTGGAACAATCAGCCATTAGCCATCAGGGCTGTGTCACATCCCGTGGATGAGGGACAATAGGAGGTTTCAGACACTGATGGCTTCCATTCAAGTGGGAACACATTAGGACAATGACACGCCTGGACCTAGGGAAGGCAGCTCAGCCAAATATGTCTGCAGGGACAGCTCTTAGAACAATGCAATTTCCCTAGAAGAACAAAGAGATCAGATGTTCACCCTGGCTCATGAAAGGACAAAGTCACAGCAGTCTGAAGGGAACTTGCAAGGCCAACTCCTCTGCTACAGACATCTAGAAAAAATACCCTCTTCCAGCCAGAACAGCTGTACCAGCCAGCTCCTGTAGATGTACTCACAAGATCTAAAAGAGCTGTTGTGAGTTCCCAAGGGATGGTCTAAGAGTCCTAGAGAAACTGAAGCAAGGAACTGTGTGCAGCTCTTTTATTACTATCACTAAACCCATATGTTCCTCATAGCAGTGAAGTAAAGTGCTCTTGCATCTGGAACCCTGATATGATCACTGAGCTGTCTGTTTCAGCTATTACAAATAGCTGGTTCAGAGCATTCCCAGTTTGATGAGCTGAAGAAGAGGTCAGTGGAGGGTCTGCCTGGGACAAAGACACTCAGAGGGACCAGTAGATCTCTAAATGCTGAGTGACCAACTTGGGCATCCATCAGAGTGATGGCACAAAGCCAGTACTGCTCATCACACTTGTGTTCCGATTAAAGGCAAATGAAATGTTTGTTTTACAGATGCCAGGTTTGCTTATCCATCAGTCTCGGGCAGAATAATAAGCAGAGAAATGATCTTTATAACACTATCTCTAGACCACTTTTCTCCTATTTCTATCTCTGCTTCTTATATTCACCGTACTGGACAGCTTTGTTTCCAATTCATCAGGTGGCACACAAAACCAACACTGATTTTGCTTTTTTTGCTGCTCTCAGGATCAGGATGCAATATTAATGCTTTGAGACTCACAACAGGGAACTCCAAAAGTCACCTTTTTTCCAGACACTGATGTCACAAAGTTGTACACCTGTGCTCAGAAACAGATCCTAGCAAGGCAATGAGCAAAAGGGACAGTTTAATTACAATAGTTATTTCATTTGCTATTCACCTTTTTCCTTGGGTTCTATGGAAAAGAAAATATGCTACTGAAGAAGCCTGTTGGAAGTATCTGCAGTGAGAACCAAAGCTGCTCCCCTGCCTGTCAGAGTCCCTCTTACACGAAGCTGGTTTGCTAATTTGCCCATCCTCTGGAACCACATAAGGAATGATAAAAGGATGCCCCCATTCACAGTGAATAATACAGTCACATGGAGCAAAGATAACAGAGGCATTAAAGGAACACATACACAGCTGATGAAAAGAAGGGATGCTTTAGAAACTCAGGCAATAGCAATACAGCAAGCAAAGCCTGGAATGTTGATTTGACAAAGATCATTGTTATTTCTCTTTGCAGTGTGTGCAGTGGGATCAGAAAAACAGAGGGAGCTGAATTCATCCTATGGCAAACTGTGCTGACATAAGTCACTTTGCATCCTACAGATTTGGCTTTAATTTCAAGTTGACCTCATTAGTACAAACAAAGTGTTCTTCAAGAATGACACTAAATTAGAAACTGCTTTAAGTATTTCTAGAGACTAGCACAATACACTATAATTAAAGCCATTATAATCAGTTACTTGATTTCTTTAGCTTTGACTTCACCTTGGTTTATTTATTTATTTATTCATTCACTTTGGAAAGGTCTGAAAGTCAAATTCAATTTTGTCATTTGCTCATGCTTGGATCTGCACTGTTTTTCTGGAAATGGCATGGAAGTGCTGGTAATGAGATGCCAAAACCATCAAGCAATATTTACAATGTAAGGGCCAGTTCAAATATAAAAGCAGTTTGTATTTCTGCACCACAGGCACATCTGCAAAGTCTTTGGGGAACAGAGAAATCTGGTTTTTTCTTATTGGCTTGGCCTTTCATTACTAACAAGTCAGAAAGAATGGCAGGTGTTCTTCAAAGAGTAAAAGAAATGAAAAAAGTAAATAGAGAAGTGGGTGCTTTTTGTTTGTTTAATTTTGTATTTTTAAACACATCTCAGGTGTAGAACTGAATGAACTCTTACAAAGGCTCTGTTTACTCAGACAATTGCAACTCTGTTTACCTAAACTGTGGCCACAATGTCTAAAGCCGAGCCAACCCATTCCAGTGTACATTAACAATGGCCCAGGAATGCCTCTGTGACCCACAGCCAGGGAACCACAGTGGATTCTGGCAACCCTCTAAGCCCACCTAGAGACCACTCTGAGAGACACTCAAGCACCTTGCTCACTAGCCAGGTGATGGTTGCTCTTTGGTGATTGAGGAAGCTCAGATTCATGGATGTCTGGAAATGACATTTTCAAGTGCATCCTCTAGCTTCAAGTGTCTCGAGTGTCCAGCCTGAAGTGACTGGGACATCACTCTGTCTGAAGTCAGTGGCAGCTGCTGCTATGAGCCCCTTTGAAAAAATTACTCTGAATCAATAAATCTCACAGGGTTTACTTGAGGTCAAGAAGAGAGGCTAAAAGTGCCCCAGAAAAATCTACTTGTGCTTATCTAGGCAGTGACAAGAATGGAGGAGCATCCAGAAAAGGCTACAGAGATACAGACCACAGAGGAAGAAGGTCACCTCTGAAGTTGCCCAGGCCCTTTAAGGGGCCTCAAAGGAAATGTCTCGACTTCTCCTCCCAACTTTCCTTCCCCTTCCTCATCAGCCTCTATTCTTAGCAGCTTTGTCTGACAGCTGGGAACAGAACATGGTTTCTCAATTCCTCACCTCCTGTTACCTCATATTTTGTCTGGGAGTGCTCAGGGTGGTGGCAGAGGTTTAAGCCTTGCATGGAGCTGTTGTTTATGTTTATACAATGACTGCTTTCTCATTAAGTAGGGTTTCTTTGGCTACTGGGACATGCTATAGGCATGAGATCAGTCCTGTTTGGTTCAAATTATTTAATTCCTCCAAACAACATTACATAGTCCTGAAAATGCCATGCCTTGCTCAGATCTTAAGTGTTGCATTCAGCAGTGAGCACTTGGTGCCACAGAGTCACCGTTTTCGTGGTCCACAAATTCTGCTGCTGGCACAAGCCATGAAAACTACACCAGAATACACTGCTTTTTCTTCCCTGCTGCATTCAGCAAGACCACTTAATTACACTTGAAGATGGAACTGGCTCAACAAGTTGGGCAGCTTGCAGGGCTGCTGGCCAGGAAGCTGCACCTGCACTGCTGCCAGCAGGCAGCAAGAGAAGACGACACCCAGGCCCCAGCTCTGCCGTTGGGAGTGACTTCCCACGCGAAAGACAAGTGGAAAACACTGTCTTTCTTCTTCCTTAGTCCCATTACTCCTTACTCCATCTACCCCATCTAATCATTATGACATCTGAGTGCCTTTGTGTGTCAGCTTCCTGCGAAGTAATCACCTAAATCCCCTTCTGAAACAAAGCAGACCCTGCTGAGGAACTCACAATAGGTGCCTTTCACTGGCAGGACAACCTTGGCCTCAGTGGCACTTATAACAAAGCTTCCATATGTGCACCAGTATGGGCTGATCAGTCAGATCAACACCACACAGGATCAGAGCCGGGGTATTTGTGAGCATGAAGCAATAAAGCCTCACAAAATTTCTCCATCTTCCTGACAAAATAGGTTTTGGTGGTTTTATTTTTAAAATATGTAATAGCATATTAATCTGCCACAGACTTCTATCCACATTTATGAGTCTGTTTAAGGAGATAAAAAAGAAGCACCAGCTCCAAGGGGTGATGTCTGTCAGTCATCACCACTTTTAGAGACTGCCTGGCCATTGTCTGCTCTTCAAGCCCAGGCTAAAGCTACTTTTTAATATTTCCTTTGGCAGACATCCTGGGTTTCCCCCCTCCCTGGGGGAGGGATCAAGGGCGATAAGTTCTATTCTAATAGAAGACAAGTCAATGATAATCTTTGGGCATCAGCAGTGAAGAGGTATTTCTACAGCTCTAGCTGGGATTAGCCACATAATGGATCAATGAAAGATCTCACCTTTTGACGGTTATAGCATCATTCATTAGCGTTAAGATTTGAACCTGAATCAACAATTGAGTTAGAAGATTGAAAGAATTGCTTTCAGTATTTGAAATAAATTGTAACAGGCCTGTAAAAGTCGCCTGAGGTGTCTCTCTTTCTCTTCCTATACAGATATAGAGATCAGTTTTGCTGAACGTTTAAAATTAGATGAAAGTTGCTGAGCTTCTATATAGGAAGAAGGAAAAGCAGAGCTTCTTATGTAAAGTGAAAGGGGGCAAAAGAATGTATTTTTTCTTTGCCTATCAAAGCACTGCAAGAGCATTCTTGATCACAGGATCCAGGCACTGACTTGTTATTCAGTCACTTACCATCCCTCTCATATATAACAATTCATGAAGAGCTAATAATAAACAGTACGCCCCCTCCTTACACACAAACAGGCAAACACACACTCAGGAGCTCCTTGTAAATGAGCAACACTGATGCCATCCACTTTTCTTGTCACAAAACTAGGACAAGTTCACTCTTAATTAACTGCTTGGGGCACAGACCACTAAAAAAAATTAACTGTCCAGAGGACTTAGACACCAAGTTTTCACTCTCAGCTCCTTATCATTTCTGGAACAAAGACTCATCCCCTCACTGTTAATTTAGTAAGAAATTAAATGTGGTAAAAAAAGCTGTTGCACAACTGGATGATGAATGTTATGGGTAGTTAATGTTTAATTACCATTATAATACAAAACAGCCTGATCTCACTGTAGAACCTTGATTTCATAGCATTGTTTTTCCTTGTTTCTGAACAGCAGCAAGTAGAAGCAACTCTAAAATGCTCTGTAGACCAGGAGATCTTGAACCAGACCCCTGTCCCAGCCTGACCTGTGCAGTGGAGCTGTGGTGGAGTGGCTGCACTGTCCTCCCCTCTGGGGACAGTGTATTTGGTGCTTGCCCACTCTCTCTAGTACCTGAGGGCTAACCCAGCCCCATGTTATTCCCATTGTCCCTCAGTTTTGTAGGCATAAACCCCCAGGCCAGCAAAGTTGGAGCCGTGTCCCTCTCTCAGAGCAGTTGCAGGTTTGGGCAGAGGATGGTGTCCAACCTGTTGGGGCGTCAGGAAAAAGTTTAACTCCCTTCAACAGATCAAACAACTTTTTCCTGTGACTGTTTTCTAGCTATATAAAATCAGCACAGCTCTTCCTGTTGGCTTGCAGAAAAGGAAAACAATTAAACAATATCCAGATTTTTATGAAGTGGATACCTACATAACTAGTGGCAACACAAATACATGCCAAGCCAGCAGATACTGGAAGAAGAAAGATCATAACTATGGGAGCCACATCAGATCATAACTAGCACAGAAAGCTATTAAAGAGATTATTTAAATTATGACAAAAACATTAGAAAAAAAAATCTCTGTGAATTTTTGTCTGTGTTTATTACACAGGTCAGTTTTGAAATTGCAGTTTGCCAGCCAGTGAGAGAGCTCTCTGAATCATTTACTAAGTATAAATAATTTAAAACCAGTCAAAAAGCAATGCAGTCAAACATTCTGCCTGTTGTCCTACTATTACTATTGAAACTGGACTCAGTTGCTGATGTGAAGTTTGTTGACACTGAGAAGATCAGAGAGAGTGCCCATCCCAAAGCCTGTATCTCTGTCCTCCTGACTGCCTGTGCTATCAGTTTGGGGATAGTTGTTTACTGCTGATAGGCATCAGCCACCTGCCAGAGCCTTGGAAAACATTGAACAGCCAACCAAGCCAGCTGTGCATGGAATGACAGTAACTCCACGTTTTGTATCTGCAAGGCTGACTCGAGCAAGTTAAGGTTTGGAGAATGCAATCTTTACAGCAGGGACTTTCTCAGTTGAGAGAGAGCTCTCTTAGGGGCTCTGTAAAGCTCCATGTACACAGCCCTGTAATGCCAGGCAAGCTGTAAATAATAATTACATTAACAGAGTCGTATTTAGTGATAGTAGAAAGGATATTTGCTTGGAAGTGCTCACCTGGGAGATGCTGCTGGCTTCCAATACCTGCAGAAGAGATACTGCCCATCAGCATTGATGATATGGGGCAGATCCTTGTATGGGATGTTTTGAGGACTCCGCTTTGGCGAACTTTCCTCCGGCATTCTGGAAGAATGACCTGCAAGGTGTTAGAAGAAACAAGACATACTTTAAAATGAGTGAAGACAAGATAAAAGCTGATAGGCTTGGAAGCCACAGACACTCTAGAAAGTCAATCAGTAAGGCAAGCACCACTGATGGGAGGCTGCTTCAAAAACCCCAGCCAAAGAGCCCCTAAAATCACTGCTTTAAAAGAGAAATGTAGCAATTTTTGTTGTTTAGAAAAGACTCACATTTAGAGGTAGAGCACTGGGGGGAGAAGGGGGAAGCAAGAAGAGGGAAAGATCAATCCACCGTCAGTACTTCATTTACAGCTTCCTATTCCACACTTCTCCCATCTGAGTTTATTTTGCATCATTATGTGAAACGGATCCTAAAGAGAATATTTTAACTGCAATCAAGAGCAAATTATGCAGCAATCGCTACAGATATGAAAAGACAGCTGCATAAAAGATTTATCTCTGGCGGAACATCTCCAAAGAACAGTGGAGGGTACACAGCAGAGGTATCTGCCACTGTGTCATCATTAAGATCTTCTCTGACATCTCACACGGGAAGGTGGCGGCGGCGGGGAGCGAAACATTTCCAGGAGAATTGTGCCACAAACCTGTTTTCATCCTGTGCAAGGGTTTGCATTCTAGTGAGGAGCCGGCATCGCAAGTCAAGCGCAAGCAGATGAGGCTTTTCGCATCTCGCTGCGGAGCCGCGTTCAGAGCCCGGCAGCCCCCGGCTCCCGGCGCGTCCCTCCCGGCGCTGCGCGGGTTCGCCCCGCTCCTCTCCCCGGCTCCTCTCCCCGGCTCGCTCGCTCTCGGAGGAAAGTCGCTTGGCTAATTCACCACTTCTCGTTCATCACTTGTTTGGTTTTTTTTTTCCTTCTCAAACAAATTGCGTGTGCGGGCTGAAGTGGCGGTGGTGGGAGGGGAGGCTGGGAAGGGTTGGGGAGAGGGAGGGCTGGCGGGTGGGAAAGCTGCAGTCCACTTTCCAGAAGCTGCTGCACGTACATCAAAGGCACCTTGAACACATGCAGCTGGAGCAGCTCACAAAGTTCCTGCCGCGGCAGGTTGTTTGCAACTTTACTTCCTTCCTGCCACTTACAGTTCGGAGGCCGCGGCGACGGGGGGAGGCGAGGGAGGGGGAGACCTTTTCTCAGAGCGATCCCCGCTGCGAAGCCATCTCTCGTGTGAGCGCAACTTCCCCAGCCCCGCGCTGCCAGGCGGGGAGCGGGAGAGAGGGGAGGAGGAGGAGGAGAAGGAGGAGGAGAAGGAGGAGGGAGGATCCAAGCACGGACGCGATGCCAGGTCGCCAGCCCCGCACTCGCATCCTCGGGCCGCGGGCGGGCGCGGAGCCGAAGCGCGGTGGCTCCACCGCACGGTGCGCACGGGCTGCTCCGGGAGAGCGGGGAGGCGGCGGCGGGCGGGGGGGCGGCTGGATGGAGGGAAGGATGGATGGATGGATGGATGGATGGATGGATGGATGGATGGATGGATGGATGGATGGATGGATGGATGGATGGATGGATGGATGGATGGATGGATGGATGGATGGAGGATGCACGCACGCAAAGATGGATGGAGGGGCGGGCGGTGCTGCCGCACCCTCGGCTGGGCTGGGCCGGGCGGCAGCGGGGGAGCCCCGCGGTGGCCCCGGGCTGCATGGCCGAGGGGAGGGCAGGCACGGCCAGCCCTGCCCCGCTGGGATGGAGGGGCCACCGTGCTGGGAGAGCTCCCGCAGCCCTCGGGCCCCCGGGGCGGGGCTCGCTCAGAATTTCAGAGAGAATTTCAGAGACAGGACACCGTGGAGCCGTGCTGCCTCCTGGGCATCCCGGTCCGGACAGCTCCGTGGGATACCAGCACCAAACTTGGCGTTCGCGTCTCATGTGCATCTCTTCAGGCTTTGAAGCCATACCGGCTCAGATACTACTTCAGAGAAGTGGCCAAGCTTTGCACCCTCATTCAGGGTAAAGGCCATTTATAAACACAGCACATGATTTATACTCACATAAATCATTGTATCACTATAGATTATATGCAATACATGTGCTGCTACTCTGTAATGTGAGATCTATTTGGTGGTATATGACACTTGCTTGTAAAAATTGTCACAGCAAGGTTCTCTGAAGCCAAAATAGCTCCCCAGCTTTAAGGCAACCCAATGCAGAATTTTGTCATTTAATACTGCTAAGTGCTTAGGATTTATTGAGCACAGATTCATGCCTTTTACATTTCATCAGCTCCTTTCATTTCTACATGCCTACAAATGCCTAGAAATGTAGGCATGCTTAGAGGTCTCAAGCCTTCCTAAGAAGAGGCAGCTATTAACCTTATTTTTAAAGTGAGGCAGCATGCTCATCAAGTGCAAATCTGTGAACAAAGGCTGAGGAAAGAAATATGTACTAACACTAATAACAATAAATGCAAAACCTCAGAGATGAGCCATATAAAAATAAAAATGAAATCAAAATCAGATTTTATTTTATTACTCTTTCAGTGTCATTTATGTTAAATGCCTGGGGAGGGTGTTAGTTATAAATGGCAAAAGCAAAATTACATGTTCCTGTAACTGCTGTTGTTTGGGAAAAAATAAATAAAACCAACATTTATGGTTGTTTATAATTAGTGAGATTTAGGTCAGATGGCTGTTAAGCAGAGCCCTGGGAGCTGTACCTGGAGCTGTACCATTTGCTAGGCCAGTTACTATCTAAGTATGAATGGGTGGAATTAAAGAGCTATCACAACCCAGCTCCAGAGCTGGTAGAAGCAAGGACATATAGAATTATTTAAATGATACAGATCAGATAATAACTGGATTAAGAAGAAAAGAGAGAAGGAAAGAAGCCTCTTCCCTCACTCAGGGTTTATCTGCCAGGAACAATTCACTGTTTCCCTACAGCCATCCATGAAATCTGATGCCAGGAACATGCTCCTCTCCTGCTGTGGTGCTGGGAATATCAGAGTTCCCAGGGCCACAGAGGGGTGGAGGGAGTTTAGGAAAAAAGCTCTTTTTAAACTTCTGGATAAAAATAGCATCTCAAGGAAAACGACCTTTGTTGGGATACAAGGGCGAGATCCTGGCTTTGAGAGCCTGCCCTGGTCAGTGCAGATATATGATTCCCTTGATACCCTGTTAACCTCAGTGGAGCTAAAATTGGAGACAGCATAACTGTGGTGCAGCCTGCCCTCTCTGCAGGCCCAGATCCTCACCACAGCACTGGAATGAAGAATCAACCAACAGCTCCTTCCCTTCTCACCAGCTTCCCTAAGATCCCAGGAATTTGAGGGCATTTCTTCCCATGGGTTATACACACCACCCCATCTCAACGTTAGCAACATAAAAATGAATGAGGAGCAACTGTTGACTTGTTACCTTATTATTTTGCAGATTTTAAGCTGTGAATGAAAAGACACCAGAGAAAACTGGATTGGGTCTGGGGAATTCATGTACCTGATACCCAGACTATACACCAGGCTTCAGCAGAGCGATTACTGCATAGTGGCTCCCTGTGAGAAATCAAAGGGATGCCTGAGCATGCAGTATTTATGAGGCTGTAACATCTTCTCTTGTCTTGGTAGAGTGAAATACGTTTCAGAAATAGAGTTTAAGCTAAATCAACTTCTAATAAAAAATAGATTCACACTTGGTGAATCTTTACACTAACTCAGCAATTGCTCAATCCTTGTAGGAAAGGATGTTTGGTTTACTAAAGGCTGAACCCTGCTTAATTTAAGTGTCTCCATTGACCCTCAAGGTATGCACAGGAATATAGAGATGAGGTAAATTTTAGAAAAAGGATCAATTACTGGAATGACAGAGTAAATGAATGTGATGAAACTTGATATCACAGCAAGTGGAGAGAAAGAAGAAAGAAGAGGAAGAGGAAGAGGAAGAGGAAGAGGAGAGGAGAGGAGAGGAGAGAAGAGAAGAGAAGAGAAGAGAAGAGAAGAGAAGAGAAGAGAAGAGAAGAGAAGAGAAGAGAAGAGAAGAGAAGAGAAGAGAAGAGAAGAGAAGAGAAGAGAAGAGAAGAGAAGAGAAGAGAAGAGAAGAGAAGAGAAGAGAAGAGAAGAGAAGAGAAGAGAAGAGAAGAGAAGAGAAGAGAAGAGAAGAGAAGAGAAGAGAAGAAGAATGAGCGCAGCAGGCTGGTGTGTAGCTCTGATAGTAGGTTAAGGGAACAAGGACTTTCTTTGCAGTTAGGCTTTTGTTCCCAAAATGAATTTTTAATGGATTCCATCCTGTTGGCATGCAAAGGTAAACAGAGTGAATGAGAGGCTTCTGCTCTTGTTGACGACACCATGTTCCTAAATTTTAAAGCAGTGGTTTTGTTTGAGAAGTAGTTTCAAAAGGCTGTGTGTGCTAAACCATTTGGGATTCTGCTCACCAGGACCACAAAGTGAACTTTTGCTGACAAGAAGGAGGAAAAAAATGTCAGAGGAGGAGGACAGAATAATAAAATATATTAGGAGTATGTGGTTATGGAAGAATCTGCTGCAAAACCAAAAAAATACTGGAAGTTATAGTAGTCAGGGAGCAGCTGGAGAGAGCAACAGACAGCACTAGCAGGAGAACATGTGGGAAATGATGGGAAATGAAGCATGAAGAGGAAGAATTGAAATCAAGTGAAAAGCAAAGAAGCCAATGTTGCTAAAGCTGTCAGTTTAGAGTAATTAATTTGGATTTGCCCTTCTCTTTGTTTTCTTCTTCTTCTTCTTTCTTTTTTTCTTTTTTTTTTTTTTTAATTATTTATCCCTAGACAGAGTCCAGTCATTCACCTTTACCTATTTCTGTAATTTGCCTTTGCTTTTCTGTTGGTATTCCTGAATAAGACATGCATGGGGATGAGGCAGGAATGGGGGCTGGGTTGAACTGTTCTCATTTTCCTGTAAAGTATCTATTTTAATGTCTTGCAGCCAAAAAAGATGCTTGATGTCAGGCAAACCAGATTGAGGAAGAAAATACTAGAGGAAAATACTGTATTGATTAGGTTAATCTTAACAATGTCAGGAGGAATTACAAGTAGCTCAAGATTGTTCTGCAAAATTCTACAGCCCCATGGACCTCCTCACAAATTAGTGTGAAATGGAGAAAGATTGAAAGGTAAGCACAGGGAATACATGAGTATCTCAGAAATTGTTTGCAGGCTTCCACTGATTTGTTGTCCCTCAGTAACCTCACCTTCCCCAATCAGTAGGAATAAAATTATTAGATTAAGCTACAAGTGATTTAATACCCTTAGATGTAAACTACAGTCAAATAATAAAGTAATTTTACCATGTAAATAAAAATAATTAGTGGTAAAAATAGTCCTAATTTTTTGTAGGTAATAAAATCTTGCTAATCATGTCATGAAAAGTCACAAATCTGTGACTTGCAAACAGAAGCTGTATGAGTGGAGTGATTAGTATCTTGCCTGTGCTCTTTATTCAACAGGACAAAAAATACACATTTCAAAATTTTAAGCTGGTAAATAGAAGATTACCTATCCTACACAGATGCTAATTTGAGAACTGGTTGTTTTTAATTACAGAAACAATACATATTTTGTTGGGTGGTTCATTTGGTTTTCTGTTTGGTTTTTTAAATTATTTTTTTTCTTAAAAACCCCGTGAAGTTATTAATACCAGATTCTGAGACATTCTTAGTATGAAAAGGCAGGCATCTTCCAAAGGCAGGAAATTCAAAATGAGAGTGGAAATTCTGCCCTAGAGCTTTTTTCCGTAGGAGGGAGGTTGATGGAGTTATTCTAGCAGCCTTTTTGCGTGAGACTAGCTCTGCCTTGGCAATGAATAGGTTTTTACAGAGGTCTGCAAGTGCACAGACTCAGCAGTGCACTCAGCAGTGGTGTCTCAGTTCTGTGGGTGGCCAGCACTAGAGGGCACAGCCTCAGCTCTGCTGGACAAGGGCTGCTCCCAAAAAACCCTCAGCTGCCTTGGTTTGGGTTGGTTTTATTCATTCCACCCTTTATCTAGAGGTTTCTTCAGGCATTTGTCCCTTTTTATCTTTGCAGTTTCTAAATAAAAGTTTCCTGTGCTGGTCTATAATTAGTCCAATTTTCCCTCTGGAATTATTCACATCACTGGAATGAACTTCAGTGGTTTACCTGAAGGGAAATCCTGCCCTTGTCAATGTGAGCACAGACAGCTTAAAGGATTTTTTTACAGAATGGCATTTCCTTGCATATGGCCATAGTAATGATCACAAAATGTTGATCACCTTGGCAGAAAAAGGGTTTTGGGGGCAGAAAACACAATCAAATGGAACCTGAAGGAAAAGGTCCAAACCTTTGAAATTTAATATGCATAAAAATCAGATTAAGATGACACTATGAATTTTCTGTAGCAGGAATTATTGTCTCAGTTTTGAGGAGTACCTGACCATTTATTTTCTCATTTTTATTCCTGAGGTTGACTGCATAACCCACTCTACAAACCAGCATTATTGCACCAGGGCTAAATGCTCCAGCCAAAAGCCAGCACTACCCTGCCATGGTTAGAGTGGGGCTTTATTTTGGTAGCTGAACTGGAAGCATTGACTGGAGAAGGGTTCTTATTGTGCCACATGCTTTTCTTGCTGCTTTGCTATTGACAAAGCATCATTTATCACGCTTTGCATTCCAATTTTTCTTTGCACGTTTTTCAGCTCATCATAACATAATTATGTTTCTGTTTCCTTCAGCCAGGGGCCGATACTTTCTTTTACTGAGACAACAGCTGCACTGCACAACCTTGATGAATCCCCATAAGGGTAAAATGAGTCTGTGGTGCTTGTTTCTGCCTTGGCAACCCAAATGTTCAAGCTCTTTTTTTGTGACAAATGCTGTTCTAAAATGCACCCAACCCTGATGCTTTCATAGCATTGCTCAAAATTAGGTTTTATATTGTAAATTAGACTTCAAATATTAAACATTCTGCCTGGTTTGTAATTTTAAAGGCTTCCTTTGTAACATTTCTGTTTATGGTGTTTATAGGTTATAGACTTTGGGATGGAATTTAGAAGGCTGTAGTTACTGATGTGAAATTTGTGTTTTGAATGAAATTACATGTGACAATGAGCACAATCTGGAGGTCTTTTTATGTCCCTAAAAAGCATCTTAAGACAGCTTTCACTGTACAGGTGAATCATTTCCTTGATTACAGCCTCAGTTGTTCCAGCCACACTGCAACATAAAGGTAATTACAGAAACCCCATCTCTGAAGGGCATTAGCTGCTAGTGATGGAAAAAGATACACAGTATTTTTATTATCAGTTGTGGATGCATTTTATTTAGCTCTAATGTAGTACTTTGAACCTGAGAATTTAAAGTAGTTGAGAAAGGAAGAATGATTTTTGTATTTTACATAGGAAAAAACAGGGCAGAGAAAACTAGGGCTCAGTGCTGGAGGCAAGCTGAGGGCAGAATCCATTCTTAATGGACTCTGATTTTGTTTACCCACTTATACCAATACTAACTCCCACCTCATCTCAGCATCTATCCAGCAGAGCACTGTGTACAGTGGAAGCAGCAGATTTTTCAGCCACTGAAGATTGCTCAGGTTTGTAAATATATGGGATATTGTGGCCTGGACAAAACCACAGGCTGAACAATTGCATTCTTCAGGGCAACATTTTCCCTACGGTTTTGCTTTCTGCCCTATTGTTCTGGTATTATTACTCCTGGCACTGTAATTGGAAGATTGTTTGTATTTTACATAAAAATTACAATAAATCTATACATGGAGGCAAGAGTTTCACTGATATGATCAGTCCTATCAGCTGTATCTATGTGCTCCAGGATTCTTTGGGATACTTGAGAGTAATTTAGTTTAGTGATTTTGAGTTCTGTCCACCACACTGGACATGATGCAATTGCCTGGAAAGCAATTAGATGTTAGGTGTTGATGAGGACTCTCCCTGCCCAGCCAGGGCCAATTTCTCTCAATGGTTCTGCTGTTGGTAAAAAAAGCAGTGGGCTGCTTGCTTTGGAGAGACAATGAACACGTGGCTCATGAGAGGAGCTTGCCTTGTGCTCCTTCCTCCTTATAATCCTGAGGCAAATTCTGACGTGTTTCACTCAGATGTATTTTAGCTTCTTTTCATCTATCATCAATTTCTTTACTCAGTCCACTCATGTTCAATGTAAGATGCACATTCTGATTCATGTACAGTAATTACTTCCTAACATCTGCCTAACAGATTTTGTAAGAAAAGTCACTCTTCAAATGTTAAGGAAAAAAAATTAATGTATGAAATCTTTGAAATCTCTGTTACTAGGGTTTGTGATCCACAGCTGACTGGATTCATTTCCCAGCCAGGAAGCTGGTTCAGCAAAACAGCTGCATTAGTTATTTAACTGGAGGCCTGATCCTGCTCTTGCTCACACTGGTGCAAAGCAGGAATAGTACCAGAGAACATAAAAAATATCACTAGTGTGAAATACACATTGCAGAAAAAAATAAAGCATGCTATGGATCAACAAAAGAACTGTAACAGATACTCTGCCATGCTGGTATAGGTGTGAGGCAGGATCTTGATGTCTTGCAGAAACCTTATCCCAAATCCGCTGCAAGCTCCTGGGAGGGCTCTTTGCTGTGGCAGCACCAGTGACCAACAGAACTAAGGCCCAGTTGTGCTCAGTGCTGTGCCCTAATGCCCTGAAATCACATGTGACCTATTCTGTACTAAGCACCAGACTCATTACTGTTTGCATCTGGTTCATAATTGTTCCTTCTCAGTTATTTAATTTTTACAGTGTCTGCTACAATTACTTTATACCTTCTAGTGCAGGAAAATGCACTCACTGGTTTTTCTCCTAGGTTGAATTAATGCATGTGATATTTGACCCAGGGGTACATGGAAAGGAGATCAGATGAGAAGCATTGCAGTGAAAAATGGGACAAAGCATCCCAAAGTATCTCCTATATAAGATGGCAATGCTTCTTGGACAAGCTCAGGACATGAAGGGATGGTTACCAGAGCCTCACATGCTTTAGAGGTGTGTCCTCAATCCCCAAGGCCATCATCTCATTTTATTGTAAATAAGTAGCATGTACTGTTAATAACATCAAAAGTCACAGTGTCTGAGAGATCACCCCCCAAACCTCATCCTGTTTTCCCCAACACAAGTTATCCATTGTTTCTTGGCTACAGTCCTGGCTCTCATGTAGCAGAGGTATCTGTGGTTTTGTTTGTGCTGTGGAGTCAGGGGCATCTCAGCTGCTGTGGACTCATGACATCAGTTCATATTCCTGCTGCAGACCCTCTGGAGGGGATTCCTGAACTGCAGATGGGAAGCTTACAGCCCACAGTACCATCTCTGACATCAGCACGTGTTTATTTTCACTTGCTGATGTTTTTGGGTACGTTACTCAGCCTTCTCTGGAGTTACAATAAGTTTTAAAATGGAGACTAAGGTTTGGAGATGCCACACTTTCAGACACAAGAGGAAGGAAAACTTCTGGATGGAGATATCTACATGAAGCTCCATCATTCCTAGACCTTTTTTTGAGGAAGAGGAGAGCAGATGGGAGGCTGCAACATTCAGCTCCTAAGCTGGAGAGTCTCTCTTCCCTTCCCCTGCTTCGAGATGTGTACAAGGAGCACTGAAGCACTGACCAACACATGCAGCCTCAATGCCATCCCAACCTCTGCCTAGTACACCTGCAGGGTGGGATTACAGCAGCAGCTATGCTTTGGTTTGAAACAAGGGTAAATTCCCAGCCTTGGTTTAGTGGGGCTCAGTCTGAAACGAGACAGGGTTGAGACCAATGCACTGATGCCTGTAGGAGCCCAAAGCCTCCCTCTGCAGCCAGCCTGACACGTTCCCTCACTGCACCCGGCAGTGCAGAGCTCTGCTGGGGCTCATCTGCCTCCTCCTCTGTGCCCAGTTTCAAATCTCTTCAGCAATATGTTCTGTAACAATTAAGGATTTCTAGGGCAATTCCATTAAGATCAGAAAGATATCCTTCTGCTTTGAAATATGTGAGCATGAATGATTCATTCAGCACAGCACCCTTTGGCCATTCATATCTATCTGATGATCAAATATATTTTTAATCATCAATCTATCTATGGGGATTTATTTCACTAGACAATATTCAACTGTATTGTAAGAGCCATTTGGATTGATGCAGAGAATTTGGCAGCAAGATAGGGAACATTTGGGCTTTCAACACTTAGGAACATATGGAAAGAGGTTTGGAGGATTGCCACATGGGATGTAGCTTGGAAGATGCTTCATTTCTTCATCTTTTTTTTTTTTTCTTTTTCTTTTTTTTTTCTTTTTTTTTTTCCTTTTTTTTATTTCCTGAACAGAAATAGAAGAAATTTTACTTTTTTTGAAGGATCCTAGTTCCTGTTTATTTTCTAACAGGATAAACCACCATGGGTCAGCTGCAAGGTTTGAGCAAAATCAGCTGCATGTTTATGGCAACTGTAGGTGGGCAATTAAAAGGGTGGTGATACTGCAGATCTTTGCAAGTTTTTACCTGCTAATTCATGAGAAGCCTCAGAGGTGAACTCAGCTGCAGCCTGGTGACTCAGATCACGGGGTGAAGGAGGATATCTGGTGCCCAGCCTGTCAGGATGTCACCATTGACTGAGGGCTGTGAGGGTAGAGCCCTGCTGGTCCTGCCTTCATGCTCCTGCTGTGACCATCTGTCTCCCAGTCACCTTGACACCCAGGGCTGGGCAGAGTGTCCAGGCTCTCTGTGTGTCTCTGGTACAGAGTTTCATCATGTGGCTTGAAGCTTCAGCACTACATCACAAATCCCAGTCACCTTTGAGACAGCATGGGAATGGGAGAGAGGAACCTCCTCCAGCTCAGGACTGGACATGTGTGAACCATCATCTCACACCACTATAGGGACAAATGCCTCATGCCCATGATGGGAGTACGTTGTGTCTCTCAGAGTTATTGCCTCTGCTTGTCAGAAGAACAATGCTTTTTTTCTCTAATTTTTAATTTTTTTTTGTGATTCCATTGTGTCCCAGGTTGCAGCAAATGCAGGATTTATTGGAATACACAAACATGTATTTGCACAATTGGCAAGTGGGCCCTGCAGCTTAGTAAATGCTAATTAATCTCTTTGATTGCTAGGAAATCATCATTATCCAGGTTCAGCAAGGAGAGACAAAGACCAAAGAGAGTGGCAGGAGCTTGCACTGAGTGACAGTCAGAGCAGACAAAATCTTTGGTGTTCTGAGCAGTAAACCACCCAAGTTTGGCAAGACTGCATCTGAAGAGGGCTTTTCCCTCAATCCCTGTCTCCAGTAGCCCAGCTCAGGGCAGGCTGCAGCTCTCATCCCAGCTGACTGCTCAGATTTGCTTCCTTTGAGAAGGAAGAGCAATGGAGAGGAGGTACCTGTCGGCTCTGACTGCTGCTGGGAGCTGGAAACCAGCCTGACTATGCATTCACTTCTGGGAACTGGGAATCACTCTCAGTCACCTTGTTTTGGTTATAGTCTGAGTGTTTATTGTCCACAAATTCATTGCAGCTTTTTATCTTGCATTTTCCTGTGAGAGTTTGTTTCAACACTTCCAGCCAAATAATGGCTAGGCAGGGCAAGTTCCTGTTATTTCTTTGCTAATGGGATGCCAGGGGTCATTAAAGATCTCTAGGTGAGGTGAAGGCTGAGAAGGGGACATGCAGGATCAGGAAAAGAGCATGGAGGGGTTGGTGACAAGAGCAGAGGAAGGATAATCTCCTCAAAGGCGTTCAAAGACGTGTAGCAATAGTTTTTGAGAACTGACTACGTAAGTCAGAAGAGCAAGAAAGATAGGCAAATCCCTAAATCATGTGGATGGGATTTGTTTTACAATGAAATCTCTGCCTTCCTGAATAAAACCTGGAAAAATTGTGTAAGCTTCAAGTATATTTTTAGCCATCCATACAGAGACTGCACATTCCTGAGCAGATAAAATTTGATTCAGAATGTTTTAATATTTTTCTTCTTCTCACAGAGCACACCTTGATGGACTTTAGTTACTCCTATTTTCTGTGGCCATAATAACCCCAAGTTCTCCTGTTCTGCACTTCCCTTACTGAGTCTCAGTTTGGGTGTCCATTTGGAAATCTTTTGACTCTAACACAGTTACATCCATAATTTTCTTAGAGAGATTAAGGAGCATTAAAACTAACGTACAGACCAATCCTTCCAAAAAACCCCATCCAGTTACATGCTTTTTTGCATCTCCATTCCCATCTCTACTGATCTAAAAGGAGAAAAAGGAACTCCCTTATCAGCCTGTTCCTGCTGTCTGATTAACTGGCAGCTATCACAGCCACAGTTCTTTTTTGCTCTGTTACAGTTTCATTTCCAGAGGAAAAAGCCCTGATGGATATTGAGCCTCTGGATTGTGGCACCACTGCAAATTAAATGAGGTTTCTGTTTATACCAAAGGGCTGGCAGTACCTCCTTAATCAGGCTGTCTGTTCTTTGGAAATGAGCAGATACTTTGCCTAAAAGCACCCAGCAGTGCAGTGTAACTCAGTAATAACTGTTTATTGGGGCTCAGGAGGGAAACCCCAGAAGATCTGTAGGTTCAGTTAGAAACACTGGTGAGTGGTTGAATTTGGGGAGTTTCTTTTGCCTTTTGTTTTAAGATTGCCTCAACTTGATGGAGGTTCTTTCATTTAAAAGACAGAAAGACCTACAAATTAAGCAACATCTAGCTCCTAATGTGTGAAACTGCAATTTGCATACATCATGGCAGCTGCTGAGTTGGTCCTTATTACCTCTGCTGGAGTGTTAATTTAACCACAACTTTATCATTTACTTAAATGGAAAAGCAGCGGGTTGCTGGCATGCCACATTATCTGTCAGGCAACCTGGGAATCAGTTGACAGAGCCAGAAAGAGATTTCAATTCAGAGGGGCTGCAGGGTGCTGCCTCCCAGACCTGTGGTCACAGACAAGCTCCAGATTGCCCTTGCTCTAAAGATCAACACTAACCCCAAGGAAAAAAACCAACCAAATCAATTGTATCTGGACCATCATGAGAGAATAGATAATGCAATTAAACTTGAAATCTCTGTATTTCTGGTGTTTTTGTCCCTCTGTACCCAAATTGGCGCTGTTTATACAGACATGATAACCAAAACATCATTACTGGCTCTGACAACAACTGGTTTGTAGAGTGACCACTGTAATGTGGTCCAGACCCACCCTGAGGGCTGAAGGCACCCGGGCTCTGTGCCCAGGCAGGAGATGCCAAAGCAGGATGTGCTGGGAGCAGGGAGCAGCTGGGCCATGAACAGTGCTGGTGCCATGCCTGGTGAATTGGCTCAGCCTGGGGGCACCTCCACACTCAGCTGATGCTCATGGGTGAATGGACACGCCAGAAATACTCTTGTGGGAAGTACAGAAATGTGAGGTACCAGCTGCCAAACCAGAGGCTGCCTCACTCTGCAGGAAAGCCCCAAGAAGCTGCTGAGGTGGGAGCTGAGAACAGCAGTGGCCATGCTGGGCAGTCACCCATGGGCATGGAGTCACCAAGCATGAGGGTCTCCTCTCCCAAGCCATGATGATGTGTCACCATTTAATGACACAAATGTGTGCTTTGCAGCAGAGAAGGAGGTTCTACTCTGAACCATGGCAAGAGTGACAGAGGAGATGAGTTCAGCTCAGAACTTTGGTTGGGATGTTTCAGTAGCAGAAAAGAAAAGCCATGTCCTCATGCCTGCCAAAGCTCAACTGAGCTGATGTAGCTCTCCTCTGAAGTTCAGCTAGAACTGACTGCTACTCATGGTCCTGCTCATGGCAAACCAGAGCAAAGCTTCATCCGTGGACACTTTGTGTGCACCCACCCACCAGAACAGGTGTCCTGCTTTTGGGTGAAGTGTGAATGCTGTGTAGCTGTTCTCAAAGTCTGGACTGTGATTAACACTCACTTAGAAACTGAGGAGACTTTCTCCTAAAGAAAGGGCTATTTTTCCAATAAGTGAATCACTAAGAGCTGAGATTTAGTCTTTGCTCATGCAGCACCAGCATGTACTGTATGACTGGTGTTATGCAGACTGTTCTAAATAAATTCAACACATATTTCCTTAACACTGATATATTAGCATTGAACGTGCCTTTTCTGTCTCTGATGCCTAGTTCTTCTCGTTGTTTTAAAATACACAGTGCTAAAAGATCACACATTTGTTGAGTTATCACAGATACTCTTCCCTTTGGTATTAGCTTAACAAAGTTCAGGAAAAACTTGTCCTCGCCCACATCTCAGCCATTCATTTTTATAATAAAAATCACCATGACAACAGATAATGATATCAGAATGAAAGGATTATGACTTAATTACATGAAGAAGGTGAAAACAGGCTTGGCTTATAGCAGGAAAAGCTTTTAATTCCAGCAAAAATATGGGGAGCACACACTCCATTTGTGACATACTGAGAGCTGCCCAGGCGTTGTCCCACTGCATGATGGGGTGTCCCAGTTAATTCAGTGAAATGCAAGAGAAATACTCATAATTTCATGACCAATAAAGAGAAATTTGCCTTAAAAGTGTTACTGTTTCTGTGAAACAGGCTCATTATAGAAATTATCAGAAGAAATGCACCCATAAAGGAAACCTGATTATTATTATGGTAGTGGACTGGTTTAATATAAATAAAATTAACTATCTAAATCCTCCATTGTTAACCAGCACCATGCTATAAATTGTTCCAAGTTAGAGGATAACAGGGCAATTTACAGGATATGGCTCATTTTTATCACAGCTGTGGCATTTCATCAGCACACAGTTCTATCTTGGCTTCTGTGAGAGCTGTGGTATCAGATCGGGTATTTTTATTTCTAAGATAAATCTGAACTTTTAATAAGAACAATCTGGTAGTTTAGACAATATATATCTTAGTAATCTGGTCTATTGAATTCTCTGACAAAAATAAACTTTAATCACTGAGATTTTTTTCCTAGATTTGTTCACAAATGCTATGAAATATGCTTTTAAAATAATGTACTTGAATTTTTCCTCTAAACCCAACAAACTGCTGTTAGCAGTTGAACATTTCTGCACATTTCCTCTATGGCTTTTAGAAAAACTGTGTAATAAAATCATCTGACTAAAAATCTAGATAAGGAAATACATTTCATTTTCAATTTCTCAGAAGCTATTAGCATCAATCAACCAATTAGCATGGTGAATAAATAAATTAATGCCGTTTAAAAAAGAACATTATGAAAACCCCTTAATGTCTTTCTCAACTAAAAGTATTGGCTCAACTTTAGTCAATTTTGTAACCCTAAATTCTACTTTAACTTTTTTTCCATATTTGCTTAAACATGTGGAAATAAAAATAGTGTATTATGGCCCTCTCTGGTCCTCTTTAATTTTCAGAGTACAAGATGTGCATCAGTGCAGCCCCACTATTCTGGACCAATTTAGTGGATCTGTTTCTGATCTACACCAGCACAAACAAGATGATAGCCATAAAATACACAGATAACACTTCAATTTGGTCAGCAATCCTCCTTTCATGTGCAGCTCCAGCTCTTGGCAATCTCACAGAAAGGCAGGAGGATCAGTTTGGGAAAATTTCTGACAGTTATGGAGGCAGTGGCCTTGGTTTTGGGAATGACTTGGTAGGGTAAGCAAGGAAAGCATCTGCTGTGGTTGGGTACCCATTCCTCAGAGGCAGGGGGCTGTTCCTGTGCTGGGAACCACTCCAGCCCCCAGGAACAGCTGCCACCCAGAGGTATGCCTGTTCTGTGCAAGGTCTGTGGGGTACATGATTCCTGAAGTGTCACCTACAGCACCCCAGAGAGGAGAGCGCTGCTCCCCAGCGCAGTGCCTGTCAGGAGCAGGCGGCAGCACACGGGCAGGGCAAGGAGAGCAGCACTGCTGCTGCTGCCTGTGTCCCAGTGTGCCCTGTGCCTGACATTAGAGCAGCTCCCCATCCCAGCTGGGAGCCCAGTAAAAGGCTATTTATAGCCCTGGCTGTCGCAGGAGCTCTGTGCTGCCGTGGGAAGCTCTGCTCACGGGCCCTGCCGCCCCCAGCCTCCACAAGGTACACTCCAATCCCATTGGGACAGGAAAGGGAAGGGTGGCTGCTCTTGGGACAGATGGGCACTGTGGAATCACCAGGGCTGAGCTTGCTTTGGGTTTCTGGGTGCATGGGGAACTTGTGGGCAAGGATACCTGAATGTTTGTCTTGGGGAGCCCTTAAAGGTGCTACAGAGGGGCATAAACACAGGGCCAGCTGCAAGGCAGCAACAAGGGGAGGAGGCTGTATGACCACTGCTGGTGCCAAAACTGAGCCCTCTCGGTTCCTTACTGTGCCTGCTGTCCAGTTCATAAAGGAATTTTAAGAGATTTATTACAAAATTGGGACAGGAACCATTGATCAACATCAGACTTGAGGTCTGTTTGCAGCTATATGGGGTTTGTCAGCAGGGTGGGAACAGGATCAGCCAGCAGATGCAGAAATTTCGGTGCCTGAGGTCTGTGTTCAGTGGGGAAATTTGAATATTCCACAAACGTACAAATATCTGGACCTGCTTACAGATAGGAAGCTTGGAGAAACTCTTGCCTCTTCCATCAGGGTATCTGCATGTGCCTGGGACTGATCTCTGCCAAAGGGATGAACATTTTCAATAATGAGGGTTCAGTGAGGATTGCAGATTCAGGAGATATTGAATGTGTGTGTCAGTGCAGGGGCTGTTTTGGAGGTGGTGGTGTGTTGCTGCCATGGGTTGTTCTGAATTTTCCTTTCTGTGAATATGGCCATACCCACTTATCTGCTTAGTAGTGATTGAAATTGGAACTGGAGAAACTCAGTGGTTAGTTTGGATTCAAATAGTAACTAATGGAATCCTGAAGCTGAGTTACAAGGGTTTACAATTTGCACTTTATTGTAATCTCACTGGTGAATGATGGGTTATTAAAGTTTTTCCATATTAGCATTTGCTCACCAGAGGGATGCATGCTTCAGAGTTATGTAAATATTAGCAATTAGAGTTCACAATCTTTTGTAAAAATGCAAAGAGAACCTAGTTTGCACAGTTATTAAATTATGTTTCTTTTTATTGTGATACGGTCCCGTTTATATGATGTATATGTTGTAACTGTTCCTGAAAGTGAGCCTTTCCTACACTAGCCAGTGTATTTAGAGAAATGCAGAAAGAGAAACCCCTAAGGCCCTTGTCAGGCTGCTCAAAGAGCTACTGAAATGCATTTTAGAAATACATTTTCCTTCCGCTGGCATCTGTCATTGTAAAAAACTTGTGCATCCTCCTTCTGTGAATGAGCACTTTGCCATTTCAGTTAGTTTTTATATGCAAGAAAAATTATCTGCATATGTGAACTATAAAAGAAATGGGCTTGGTATGCATATCTTTAGCTTCTATTCTTTTCATACAATTAATACACATAATTGGCTCAGACTGGGGTTTGTTCATAGGCATTTGTTTGTTAACAGAGCCACATCAATTTTCTGCTTAAATTGTGGGATTCTTTTCACTGACTTCACTGGGCTTTGAACCAGATTAGTGAGGTGAAGGCACATTCAAAAGGATGGCCCATAGGGTCTTTCATTTCCAGCTGCTTTGATTTTTTTCATGAATCTATAACAGTTTAAAGAAAAAAATATGCCTGGTATTTGCTGAGATAGGATCAATATTAATCCAATCCCACATCTAGGCCTCTGAGTTGGCAGTAAATGGAGCTCAAACTGTCAAATCTTCCCAGAATCATAAACTACCCAAAGGCTTTGAAAACTGATCAAAGCATCTTCAGGTCTCCAATGGTCAATCATGTTCCCAAACACAGTTTTTGAAGCTTTGCAGACTGCTTAAAAAATCTCCCTGGTAGGTACCAAGTTTCTCCTAGCTCGGAGAACCTTGTTGATTCCCATTATATTTTTATTTTAAATTAAGAGCAATGCAATGAGAAGGAAGATGAAGTTTCTGCAGAAAGGCCAGGCTGTGTGTTGCAGTCTGAGTGGAGATGACTGTGGGCTGTGCTGGAGTGGGATGCTTGAAGCAGCAGGGATGCACACAGGGGAGCACAACACTGCCACAGCTGCCTACAGCTACAGAGGCAGCTTGTAGGTCAGCAGCCTGTCTCCTGCACTGAGAGCCTCCTTTTGCACAACCTGCAGGCTGCAACAAGCTAAGAAAGCTCCCAGGAGCTGCCTAGCAGCACATCCAAGCAAGAACTGGCCTGTGCTTGGATACAGTGAGACCTCAGGGTGCCTTGACTCAGGCTTCTCAGAAAGAAACAAGGTGCCACAGGGGTGGAGGGAGAAAGAGAGTTAAAATTTCTCTCAGAAGGATTATTAGACTTTATCTTATATGGGCCAATGGCATCATTTGATTTGTAGTGTCAGTAGTTTCAAGACCTGAAATTCCTCCCTTCCTGCCAGGAATAAATCAGTTCAGATCACCTGAACTGTACCTGCTATGAGGCTGATCCTGGGAGAACAAGAGGGCTGAGCAAGGAGGTGATCTCATCGTCTGGCAAATCTTCTAGAATTCTCTAAGCTATTTAAGGCTGATATTTTACCTTTAAAAGTGATGCAGACACTTCAGTTCCTACATTGCCCAGTAAGCTGAAGCCAGAGCTGGGCTTTTAACTTAATTAGATGCCTTTGAAAGCCTGAAAATCCTAATTGTCTAAGTAACTGGCAACTGACTGAATATGGAAAATTTGCAGAAAGGCACCCTGGCTGCTGGTAGCTACAGTGATACTTGAAACACATCCATTCAGTAAATGCATAATTGTTACAGAGAACCATCTTTTGGTGACACTCACCTGTATGCCCATATGAACATAAATTTCCTAAAAAGGAATTGGTTGTTCTCCCACTTATTGTTCTGCCACATGTCTGTATATTTTATCTGGACAGAATAGATGAAATGAATTCAAGAAATCGTATCTGAGTCAAAGCAAGAAAGTAAGTATTCTCTGAAATTCTGAGTGACCTTTTCAGCACAGATCTCCAGCCACAGATTAGAGATGCTTCCCAGTCTTACCACCAATAACTATCATTTGAATCTGCTTTTTCAACCATCTGGGCACCTAACTGATGTTGATTTAGTCTGTGGATTTCATCACAATTTGTCACATATGACCATATCAGTAGTCTTAAGACAAAGTATCTAATTTATCCCCTATTATCCCTGAAAGGAATGAAGAAAATTAGATTGGATTGACACAATTTGTTCTAGATAAATAGGTGCCATAACTGCTTTTATCACCTTGTTACCCTCTAAATCCTTATAATTCAATCACATAATAATTTCTTCTGGCATCTTTCCAGGTGTCAGAATTAAGAGAATGGTTCCTATTATCCTATAGCTATAGGAACATCTATAATTCATTGGAAGCTTTCTTTATATATCTTATTATACCTTTTCCTTGCATTAAGATTAGCATTATTATTTGCCCTTTTTGAGCACTGTGGGATCTTTTGCATGGTTTTAAATCTTGATCCTAAATGCCAGCACAGCCTTCATAATTGAACTCTGAGATTATAACATTGTTATCATCTGGGTGCTGATTTCTGCCTCACTGTGGCTGTCAGCCAAATGTCATAATGCATACAATTAACAGATTTGCTTCTCAGCTTACTGATAACAAAGGAAGCACAAATAATTCATAGGCAGAGGCACTGGTTCTTTGATGTGATTGAACTCTGATCCTTTCAGCACCTGAAGGGAGGCTGGCTGAAGGCAGGGCAGCCTCATTAAGGCAAAGAAAAAGAAAAAAAATAAAAGAAGCAGAGGGGGAAGAGGAGGATGCAGGAGGTTCCCCCCACGCTGGGTGCTGTGACCTCTGCTGGGCCAGGTCCTGCAGCTCCCACCCTCCCACCATGACATGGAAACAGGAGAGTCCTCAGGAAAAGACAAAAAAAATCTATGTCCCAGACAAAATATACAGACAAAATAATGTCTCTTATTACAGGGTAGCTTTTTTTTTTTCCCCCAGAGGTTGGTGGAAATTCCTGATGAGCTACTTCCATCTGGTTTACAGTCCCTTTGCGTTAGGGTGGTTCAAAGAGCCTGCAGTGTAACTGAGAATTGAGGACAGCATTTATTTATAGTTTGATAGCTCATAAAAGCTGGAGAGCTGAGCTCACAGCAGTGTGCTTATTTATGTTTTAAACTGCTCATGCATGCTACTGCTTTGCAAACCAGTATATATGCATACCAGTATATATGGCAATTCAGAAGGCTCAAGACACAAAGGAAAAAAGAAAAGGTGAAATTAGACTAACTAAATGGTTGATATAAAAATTAAAGTAGCAGAAAGAACTGGAGAAAAATTAATAGCCCAGCACTCAAATAAAATAACATCAAATGGAGGTTTGCACCTGAATCCATTTCTCACAGTAGAAGAAAAAAGTATCCCAAAATTCTGAGTGAGGCATTAACTCTGATTTCAGCTCCTGGTGACATTATAAAGGATTTGAACCTTGCACTGGAAGTTTTATAATGACAACCCAACCTCTGACACAATCTCAGAGCAGTGTCTCGCTGCAAATTATATTTGTATCACACTTATCTTTTCTTTTCCTATCAATGCACCATCCTTCTCCCTCTGTAACCCAGAGGGAAAGCAAAGCAGCACTGTTTCATTATTACCCTTTAATAGTCTTTCCAGTGATATAAAGGAGAATATTAATATCCTTCCAATGACCTCACCTAAAGGCTGCTAAAAGCCAGGAGGGAAGTGACAAGTTTGCAGCTAAAGCACAAGGGATGAATTTCTGAAGTTAATGAAAGCATTTCACCCCTGGGTTTTAATCCTGTTTTCTTTTTAACCTTTTCGCTTCAGTTTCCTCAGCTGTAGGATGGAGAAAGCAGACTCATACACAAGTCAACAGCACGATTTTGTTGATTACAATTCAGTCAGGAGCTGTGCTGTCAAAGCACAGAGACAAAGAAGGTGTGTTCTGACAAGGAAAAGTGAATATTGTCTCCTTGCAGGTGTGAGGTAACCACACTCCTCCTACAGCTCTGCCTGGGGAAGCAGCATTGCTCTGCACAGCTTCAGGGGGTGGGTGAAGCCAGGGTGGATGATCCTGCACAGCATGAGCTGATGGTTGGGCATGGACAGGTCCAGGAGGAGAGGGCCACCCTATCTGCTCCCAGGCTGGGAAATCCTGCTGCTGCTCCTGGGGAGGGCACCCAGAGCAGCTGTGAGGTGGCAGAGGAGCTCTCCTGCCCTGGGTGCAGATGGGCACTGCCCTTCATTGCCTGGGCAGTGGGTGTGGGACTTGTCCATCACACTGGTGACACCTCAAGTGGCACATAAATGGCGTGAGCAATGTTTGGCCTCAACACTGCTATTGCTGAGGCCTCGCTGATGAAAGAGCAGAGGAGAAGGCTGCCAGAGTGTGGTGCCAGATGTGCTGATCACTGGTATGAGCACTTTAAAATTCACAAATCTAATGAGCAGTGTAATCACTGACAAAGTGTTGCTCTTAAGAAAGCTAAATTAACAGGGAAAGAAAACCAAAAGGTGACTGACGGCGGTGGAAAAGAAGGGACAGGGTCTTCATGATTTGCTTGCAAGGAGCCATTTATTGATCCAAAAAGCAAAGTTTATATACTTTTTCTATTGTTACTAAAAATAGTGCACCAATAATATCCATGTAACTAAGGTATATTGCTTAATTGTAACTAGATAACATTGCTCAATCTAGGCCTCCTTTAAGCTAGCCAGGTAGAGACAATGTGGTCTTTGAGATGGTAAGCACAGTTTCTGAGATATAGGGAGGTTCCCTTATCTAAATGTAGTGAAAATCAAATATTACAAAGTGATTAAATAGCACAAGGGGAAAACAATAAACTAATTATCATGTAGGATAAAAAAAAGAACATTTCCTGTCTCATGAAAGGTTCTACTGTCTGTAAAGACTGCTCCAGAGGCAGTTGATACAGGATTAAGACCCACGTTTTCTCATATGCAGTATTACCTTTCAAAGGAGGGAGAAAAAATATCTAAATTTTGAAATATCATCTCTGGTTTTTTTGTACTAAACTTACTGTTTTGATTGAATTTTAAAAGTATCATAAGAAGAGCTCAGAGCTTGGCCCACATCCAGATGTCAATGTTTAGTCTTCCAAATCCACTTTTAAAATCTGGTAATAACCTAGTTTCATTTCTTAGATTTGTTGCTTCTGGTCCCATATTTGGAATATGGAAAGAATTGATCAAATCAAGGAAATGCCAATCTTTAAGCTTGCTTGGCATTTAAATTAGCACTGAAAGTGAGGAATCTACCTAACCTGTAGAATGATGAGTAGTTCCAAAACCAACTGAACAGCTAAAAGAGTAGGTTTGAGTTTGGTGATACAGCTGTAGATTTCCTTTCCACCTGGGAAATAACTGTAATATTTTTAAAGATCTATCTATCTAAATCTGTAGAAAAATCTGGACTGTTTGTAAAAATATCTTTAGAGGAATTTCAAAGAATTTCATATACTCATTTTTTATGTTGATACAGGTTTCTTTAATGAAACTAAGACTTCTCTTTGTACTGCCAGGATTTGAGAAACCAATTCAATCTGTGATATAAACTCTTGATTTTGCAAATATTTAAGCTGCTGAGGAATGTTACTCATTTCAACAATCTCATTAAGCACTTTGTAGCATGTTTGCAGTGTGTTTCAACCATGGTTATACCACAGCTTTAGGACTTGTTCGTGTACTGGTGATTCATGACATGAGTGCTTAATGCATTTCTAAAACAGAACTGTCTCATTACCATATTACAGCCAAAAACTGTGATAAGGACTGGTATCCCTCAAGTAGTGGTAAATGTCATTCTCCCACTGAAATTCTACACCTGTACCTCACTTTCTGCAGAAAGACAGAAATTCATCAAAGGATCTGCCTTCAAAAAAAACCCCAAGCCAAAAATCAAACAGAAATGAGACCTCTGATCTCCTTCCCCCCCCCCCCGCCCCCCCCAATAAATAAAACTGGAGGGAGTATGTTAATAATTACAATTTAATTTAAAATGTCCCTTGAGCTTACAGTGAGTGGAACCTAAACTGTGACTCTGCAGCACATAAACATCCTGCTGAGAAGAAGGACAGCTTGAAGGCTGGCCTCTATTTATTAATCCTTTACTTATTCCTTTGGAAACTGGTGGCACTTCTGCAGAAACCAGTGATCCATGCTGTGGTGTGAGAGAGAAAAGAATCTGGCCTGTTGGACCAAGTTGCTTCCTGCCAGTTCACTACCAGTCTTTGGGGGTAAAAGCTGCCTCTACCCACAGCACTGTATTGGCACTCTCAGCTCAATTTTCATAAGCTCTGGATCAGGGAGAAGAGGGAGAAGACAGAAAAAGATACTTTAAAGGGAAGTCTGTAATTGTCTTTAAATAATCACAGAACTTGGGGGTAGGTATTGAATACTGAAGGTCATTTGAAGTGTTGATTTTTCTTATATTTTGTCTTGAACCTGAGACCTCCCCATAATTTTTATACATTACTGATTCGTATCACACCATACAGATGATTAACTTTAGATAATTGCAGCAATATTCATTTACCCAATATTTCGTTCTTATTGGACAATATTATGTTTCTATCTCTAGAAACATTCCTGATGAAGACCTTGAGTTCCGAGGATATTTAAAGAGAGGAAGTTTGGAGATCAACCATGGATCACAAGGCTGAGGAGAGGAGGAAGCAGCGCCACAGCTTGACTTTACTGGAGCAAGTAAAGAGAATGAAAGAATCAACAGAGATAATCGACGTGGTGCTGGTTGCAGAAGGTGAGAAATTCCCCTGCCATAAGGTGGTGCTGGCTGCCTTCAGTGCCTATTTCAGAGCCATGTTCACGTGCGGCTTGGCAGAGTGTGCTCAGAGGGAGGTGGTGCTGCATGACATCTCTGCCCAGAGCGTGGCCGTGCTCCTGCACTACATGTACAGCGCAGACCTGTGCCTCTCCAGCCACAACGTGCAGGCTGTGGCCCTCACTGCCTACTTCATGCAGATGGAAGAGGTTTGCAGCATGTGTCAGAAGTATATGATGGACCACATGGATGCTTCCAACTGTGTGGGCATCTACTACTTTGCAAACCACATTGGGGCAGAAGATTTATGTGACCAAGCGAGGAAATACACGTATCAGCATTTTGCTGAGGTGAGCTTGCAGGAAGAAATTCTAGAGGTTGAATTCCAGCAGCTGATGACTCTCATCAAATCAGATGATCTGAATATCTCCAGGGAGGAGAGCATTCTGGACCTCGTCATTAGATGGGTCAAGCACAGCAGACAGTCACGCTCAGAACACCTCGTTGAGCTCCTCAAGCAAGTGAGACTGGTACTCATCAGCCCCTCTTTTCTTGTGGAAGCCAGGAAAAGGAACACAATGATTCTGTGCAATTCAGAATGCAATGACATGTTCGAGGAAGCCCTGAAGACCATCCAGCTGTCCAGCCCCCCTTCCCTCAGCCTGAGGTATGGCATGGAGACTACAGATCTTCTGCTCTGCATCGGCAACAACTCCCTTGGCATCAGGTCCAGGCATGGCAGCTACGCAGATGCCAGCTTTTGTTACGCTCCTGCAACACGAAAGACTTACTTCATTTCCTCCCCCAAGTATGGAGAGGGCTTAGGATGTGTTTGCACTGGTGTTGTCACTGAGAAAAATGACATCATTGTGGCAGGCGAGGCAAGCGCCGTCAAAATGTCTAGACAAAGGACCAGGAACATTGAAATTTATAGGTGTGTACCTGTCAGAAATCCCCTAAGTATTTAAAAATTTTAAATCAAAGTAATGTCCCTGGGGACAAAAAAAAGGTAAAAAGACCATTACACAAAGCATTTTTTACTTTATTTTGTGCTTTTTAGAGATTTTGGCTACTTTAATCAATTTGTCTCAACTCATTTTCGTAGCTCTGAGTTATATACATGCAACCAAATCTTGTTGCCTCTTCCGAAAGAATGAGGAGTTACTTTTGTGTTATCTCTGAGTAAATGAACTGAATTAGATCAATGCATGTAGATGTTATAGTCTTCTTACCCAAATCTCAGTATTTTCCTTGGATACTTCTTTTCTAGGTCATTAGCAGGGGAAAATGAGCCAAGTGAATGATCCAATGAGCCCAGTAACACAGAGAAAACATGCTTCTCTGTTAATGTTGATGATAGTGCTTCATAGATTAAAGATGGTGATTGATAGCTCAAAAACCTCATTCTGTTTTTACTGTTATCTTTTTAAGATGCACACATTTTAAAGAAAACCAGACATTTCCTGGATTAAAGATAACATTTTAAAATGGTGACAGCATTTTCAAACGCAAATGCCTAAATTTGAGGAAATAAATTCATAGTGAGGCAGGTGAAGTGGCTTTTTCAGCAGTGTTGAGTTCTCACTGCTCCTGCTAATTTCAGCAGAAACTGTGATTAGGCAGCACATGCAGAAACAAGTGACTTCTTACCTTAATTAGGGTCAAATACTTTTAAAAGGACACCTAAGATTCCTCATACTAAAAATGCTTGATCTTGCAAACATTTGGCTCAATTTCATAACTTCTCTGTGGAGGAGAGAGCTCCTCTTGTCATTGTACTGAGTAAACACTGACAATTAAAGGCTGATGGGACCTGTGTGAACCAGGGCATTTACAACTCTGGATTTTCCTACAGATACCACCAGCGAGGAAACCACTTTTGGCACAGCCTGTGCTCCACTCAGCTCCGTGAGCTCTACGCACTGGGCACTGCCCACAACGACCTCTACGTGATAGGAGGGCAAATGAAAGTGAAAAATCAATATCTGGTCACAAACTGTGTGGAGAAGTATTCCATGGAGCAAGGCACCTGGAGAAGCACAGCACCTCTGCCAGTGCCATTGGCCTGCCACGTGGTGGTGACAGTGAAGGACCAGCTGTACGTGCTGGGTGGATGGACACCACAGGTTGAGAATTGTGCCCATTTACTTCCTTTGCTGTGTGCACTAACAAGAACTGCTGTGTGGTTTTACAGTGCTTCTTGCTTGGGAAAATACAGCAGTGATAACAGAATAAGTTGCTCACCTTCCTCTGATTAAACATGTTCTGTAGGAAAACCAAAGAGGGTGAAGAATAATATCCATCTATGCCATCCTCACTGTAAATACCAGCTGCAGGAAGAGCAGTCTTTATTCACAGAGATATGGACAGTGGGCAAGAGTTTAAAATACATTTCCTTTGTCATTATAGATTCCAGCCTTTCTATTCCTTATTTACCATCCTCTTAATTTTTCTGGATATAATAAATAATGACATTTAATCATACAGGGACACTTAACTGTGCCCTGTCTTCAAAAAGCATGTACACAGGTACATTTCAGGGACAAATTTATATATGACATTTAAAGTTCACCTGGATTTCTCAGGAAGCTTTCTTGGTTAACTAAAGTTAATTTATTTGATTTTCATTGCATTACATTTTAAATGAAAAGTCAAAGCATTATCTGGGAAACAGAGTCCTTTACCCAATCAATTTATTTATTTCTGTTGCATTGCTTAGCCATGTAAAGTTTTAACAGGGATTTTCTGCAGGGCCACAGATACACGTTCAGCAGTACAGAAATTATACAGAGCTACAGGGAACATGGATGTCAAGGGCAGTGCTCACTCTCTTCAGTTGCTCTCAGTGCAAAATATCTTTTAAGAGTCTAGCCTACTTTTATTTATTGCTTGGTGAATTTCAGATTTGAGTGCTCAGGAAAAAGCCCCACATTCACTTGACAATGAAGTGGAGCATCTGTAATCCTCATAGCAATGTGTTCAGACTGTCATCACAACTCAATGGTTTCTGTCCTCTTGAAATAAATTACTGTTTAGAGTATTTAAAAGTGAGAGGCATTCAGCTAACAAGACCTCCACCTCTTTGAATATTTTGAGTGTGCGAGTCCCCAAGGAGGCAGCAGAAAGATCAGGGAGTATTTCTGATACAGAAACAACTGTGCAAGGCTATCTCATATGTAAAGAACAAAAATATGAAAACACTTGATGTAGAAACCATCTGTCTGTAAAAAAAACTTGAACTGAAAGATATGTCATATAACAAAGATAGATGTTGAAGTCAGACAGCCAGCTTTGTTATGCTTTTTTTTCCAGAACAGATTGTGAGAGGGAAAAGTGGCTTAGAAGAGCAAGTCAGGAATATTGAGCCAACAATAATTTTTTTAAAACCCACCTGAAGTGGATATCTGCCTACAAGTACTATCAGTAACAATGCATGGGTGTCTGAGTTTATATAGAAAGAGGTTTGAGATGAGCAGATTAACAGCAATTGATCAAAACCCACAGCTTTGTAAGATTATGGCGTACCTGCAGCGGAATAAATTAGCTAAAGTACTCAAAAAAGTGCTTTAAGACCAGCACTACAGAGTGCTGAATTCTTCTGGTACCATCTATCTTCCCCCTGTCAGCGATTGTATATGTGGGGTTACCACAGCTGCACTGGGAAAGCAAATGAGCTGGCCACGCCAGGGGCTGTCCCTGTGCTGGAGCAGCACTGAATGTTCTGTCAATCCTGAACAAACACTAACAACAGCATTGACAGAGTGCCCTAAATGCATGTGTCCATTACAGGACAGAGATAAATACCCTTCCCACCCAGCTTTGTAATTGAAATAAGACGAGACAAAGTCAAGCCAGGACATAAAATGACAGCTTAGGAGGGCAAGGACTCGCTCACAGCAGCGCTGCTCTGGTCAGCATTGATCTGGCCCCTGATGCCAGCGCAGTTAAAACCCAAAGTGACCAAAGTGACTCCAGGCTTGGTAACTGCAGCTGCTAAAACACAAGAAAGTATTTGGTGAGGCTGAGAGGAAGGTTTCAGACCCCTGAGACACTGAGAAGGGCTGCTGGAAGTTATGCTTTCTGTACACAGAGAGAACAGGGTGCACTCCAAGGAGAGCATTACCACAAAAATGAGGTTGGATGTGAATTTACAGCATGTCAAGTGGTGTCTTCTCCTAAGTACATGTTTAGTCTGTGCTGAAAATACACAGCTTTCAAATATCCCTCTTTCAGTGAATAAATTAGTGCTTCACACTTACCACGGAGAAAGAACATGCCCCGGGCACTTACAGGGAATAACCAAGGGGCTTTATATTTACTCTCTAGTTTGCCTCCTACTAACTTGTCCATGACATTAGTGTGGGAAAGGTCTTTTAGGAAAGAAAAATAACAAAAAAAAAGGACACAAGTTACACCATCACAAGCAAGCAAAGTATTTCTCTCCTTCTCACTCTCTCTATGTGAAAACTTTCATCCCAAAATATTTCAGAATCCTCCCTCCACATCCCACTGCTAACATTCAAGGGTGTTGTACCCAGAAAACAGCATCTGAATTCCCTGCATTGTATAAGACAGGCAGAGAAGGGGGAAGAAGATTAGAGAGAACAAGAGGAGTAGGAGTGAGAATAAAAAGTGTTATGGCAGCAAAGATACAGCGAGGGGGTTAGGAGCTTATTATGAAAACTATTGTAGTTACAGCTGTTGAACAACAACATTACTGTGGTTAGGCTGACTACATAAATATGCAAATGATTATTAGGATAAGACATATGTATACACACACATACATACAAATGTGTGTATATAAAGGTCAGCAAAGTACCTGACTGAGACTCATGGTACAGTGTGAGTAATAGTGGAAAGAGATTTCAACATTTAGCAGGAAAAAAAAAGACAGACTGGTTTTCCCTCGTTATTACTAGCACCGTACAGCAGCCTTGTGGAAGGGGGTATGTTCTTCCAGAGCTGGGAACCTTAACCCTAACCCTGACCCTGAATGTATCGTTAGTACCCAAATCCTTGGCTCTATTGCTGCAGGACATAGACACCCTCTTATTCCTTTGCCTTCTACAGCAGACTCCCAGCCAGCAGCCATGGGTGCTGTTAAACCCTGGGGAGTACAATCCCCTGCAGCTGTAATTGATGTGTTTATGCTATTTATCTGCCGAGCTGTCTGCTGTGATTAATTGCCTGCAGACATGTGTGGAGGGCTCCAAATGTTGTATTATTATCTGGCTGTCATATTTCATGCAGATGGATCTGCCTGACGAGGAGCCGGATCGATTAAGTAACAGAACGTTTCGGTACGACCCAGGCCAAGACAAATGGACAGAGAGAGCTCCAATGAAGTTCTCCAAGTACCGCTTCAGCACAGCCGTGGTCAACGGGGAGATTTATGTCTTGGGTAAGAGGAAAGAGATTTTTAACAGATAGCACCATGACTTTTTCTTCTTTCCACCAATTTGCCTTTGTGAAGTGAAATATCTCACCCTTTGTTACGTACTGTAGGACAAAGTACCTCGTACTAAATGGAGAGTATTTTTCTAAAGTTGTTTGTTCCCCACATTATTTCTTCCTTCTGTAATTTATGTAGATTAAATTATGTGAATGCGTGGTGCTCTGGATTCGTGCAACAAATTCGTGCAACTTCACTTTTTAAGATACTTTTCTTTGGGGTATCAGTGTGTGCTGTAAATAATAATGAATTTTAAAAGGTGAGTAGAGAAGCCTTGAAGCCCCATTTCACAGGTGAGCAGTGAAATGCTAAGGAATATATGCAGCATCGTGAAGGAAAGGCATAAGGATAAAGAAAATTTTGATTTTCCAAACCAAACATCATGTCTCCTGGTAAAACCCAGCGAATTCTTCTCTTCCACCTACCTCAGCACAGTACATTTAAAAAATATATAAGTATTTCCTTTTGTCAATTTTTGATTGAATTCTTTCAGTTTTTTTTGTTTCAAAACAGTACTTTGACCAAAAGTTTTACAATTTGTGCAAATGAGTTCAGTAATCTCCTACCTACCCTAAAATCTTTTGCCCCAAAATCTTATTGTAGGTAGATATATGACTGAAAAGTTCTTGGAGAAGTGGGGAAACAAGTCCATCCAGTCAATCTACAGGTGGGCTGTGAGTGATTCATGTCCTTGGACTCACCTGTGTCTCATGGGCAGCTTTAGGCATGAGGAAAGCAGCAATTCTATCAGGACCTCAGGATATTTCAATCCCTTCTGCTTCAAATTATTCCTGCTTACAAGCTTATCAAAGTGAACACAAAAATACAGTCTTATCACCCTCCTGTCTCAGGGTGTTCTGCCTTTGTCTGGGTTGTTATGTACCAGGGATAAAGCAGAGTTTGTTCCTGGCTCATAACACAGAAGCTACTTTGCAGGGAGATATGCAGGAAAGGTGTCTTTGAAGCAGAAGAGAAAAGTGGCTTTAATGCTGAGTTTGTCTTCTTTTAGAGAAACTTCTTTATCATAAGTGGTTTGAAGGAGGCCCATAGGCACAACCAGGAGGAAGGGTGACAGAAGCCCACATATAAAAGTGAGTTTTGCAAACAGAAAGTTGTGTCATTATTTTCAAAGCTTAGTGATAGAAAATGTCAGTGTACTGTTAAATAATGAGAGTGTTGGCTGCTCAGGTTCAAAGGTGCTTTGAAAACATGGAGACTTGGTGCTCTGTAAAAGGTTAAATACATATAATTATTTATACTGTCACTGATGCTCTAATGGGGCAGCAGAAGCAGCTGGAATAGCTGGGAAGAGAAGAGCAGCATTCATGTGTTTCAGTGAGAAGCGCTCCGAGATCAAGACCTCGAAGGCTGTGATGACACAGGGAGTCAGGGAGCAGAAAAAAGCAGCCTCCTTGGGATGCATGTGATAAAACAAATTGTCAGTCTTCTTCACAGCAAGGCTGACACCGGCACAAGGAAAAGGAGTGGCTAATGGGGAAAACTGCATCCATTTTCTTTCCTCAAAAATCTCGCAGAGCAAGAAGAATATATGAGCGATTACAGTAATAAAATGTACAGATTGAACACAAAACACAGCATTAAATCTGGAAAATGCCTGTTTAAATGGCATTGAGGAAAGTTCATGGTCTCATGGACCTTCAGAAGAATTTTGCTAATTAAAAAAATAAAAATCCTTGGGTTTGCATGTGTAGCTGCAGTGTTCAGGGAGCTGAACACTAACTTGAATTCTCTCTTACCTGCTGGCCAATACCAATAATTCTGTGTATGTGGGAGAGAAAATCTTTGCTACAATCTGATCTGCACATGTGTGGTAACAGGGTTTTGCTCTGACTCCATCATTTTGCTGGTTTACACACACCTTCCCATGGCAGTCTTGATTTGAGCCTATTCCTAAGGGAACCGGAACCAATGCACTTAATGCTTGGGTTAACAGTTTGCTGCATTGGACACTTCACTCTTGCCACTAAGTCCAAGTAAACATTCATAAAGGCAGTGTTTGTCCTCAGTTTTAACAGTGTAAATCTGGGGGAATTGCACTGTAATGAACAAACTTGCTTGTGAATTATAGCAAGGGTAACTAGATCACATGCTGCTCCAAGCAGCAGATTCCTGAGAAAGATTGAGTATTTTTACCATTACATTTCTGAGCCTGCCTCCCTTCTGATGCTCTGCCCACTCAAGGTGTAGCTGCAGCAAGTGCAGACATGGATGAGTTACCATCAGGTAGCAGGAATATCAGCTGCAGGGAAGACATTTTGACCTAGGTCTGGGCTGCTTTCACAAACTCCTCATTGCCAGTTTTCACAAACCTTGTAAGAACTTTAGCATCCATAAATCTGCAAAAATGTAGTTGAAACTTGCCAACAGGCACAAAAACTTTGTAAAGTAGAGAAAATAATATAAATGCAGATAGAGAGCATGCATATAGTCAGAAGAACTGCATAGATCTTGTTTTCTTGGGAAGTTGAATAATATTACAACTAATTTTTTAATTGAAAGACAAGTCTGAGCCGAAATTGATTGATAACAAATTCTGCCTTTGAGTATGCTGGTTTCAATGCACCTGCAAGAGTATGGGTGGAAATGGAGATTTATCTGTTAACATTAAGAAGACAACATGGTTGTTAAATGTCCACCATCACAGTCTGAAAACTCTGTGGGGAGATTAAAGCATTTTGCAAGACCTCTAAAAGTGATGAAGCAAATTCCAAATGAACTCTGGCTGGAAGCATCTTATTCTGCAGGCAGCACACAAAGCCTCATCCCTAGCTGTAAACTCACACTCATAACCTGTAATTGAACCTCACACAGAAAAGCCACATTCCACAGCTCCTCTGGGATGCCAGCTTCTTGTTACCTTGTGAGTTCTCAGGCTGCTGAGCTGTGAGGTGTGTCCAGTTCCCCTTTGGACACAACTGTGATGGTAAGCCCAGCCAGGGGAATGGGCAATTCATGGCATTGAGAGGAAAGCAGTAAAAGTTCCTAATCTGGCTGATGTGCTCCTTGATCATGAAGTTCAGGGGAGAATGGGAATGGAAAGAATAGAGGTTGATAGTGACAGAGCAAAGGATAGCATCTGTCATGAGGGTAGTAAAACCACTGCAGGCTCCCCAAAGCTGTGGATCCCTTGGACATCACCTGCTTCATAAGGAGTGTCAGGCACTCTGAGAGTCTGGAAAGAAACTGTCAAGGGTGATTTGTGCAAAAAGACACATTCTGAAGAGGATCAGAGCTCATGGGTTGTTCTCATATAGTGGTTTCAGAGATAGCTCAGCCATAGTGACTAAGCTTTTGTGCTATAGATGAGAGAGACTCTTTTGCTGAGTCTCTGCTACTGCTATTGATACCCTCCCCAATCCTAATGGGAATTTCTCTTGCTGAAGTGTGTGTGCACAGAACTCAGACATCCAACAGGCTCCTGTGCAGCCCCAGTCAGGGGATACCCAGTGAAGGGGCCATTCAGAAGCACGGAACAGCACTGCTTGGATTCCCACAGGTATCCCCCACTTCTCCTAGTGTTCATGTTCCTTTTGGGGTGCATCATCTCCACGGGCATCCTGCAGTCTCCAGCCAGCTAAGGAGATCCACTGGGGGCTGCTGGAGGCAGATGAGGGAAAGGATGGGAGGCAACGTGTTAACAGCTAAATGCAAGGCATCTTCTGTATGCCTGGAGGACCACACCCTGCTTCCCAGGAATAAAAACGTGAAATAAAGAGACAGTTCTGGCTGGGCACATAGTCATGCAAAGAGATGGGATTTCTTTCAACAAGTCTTGAAAACAAAGTCTTTAAATGAAGTAAGGTAGTCAGCTCTTTCCAGCAGGATCTCTCACACGGGTGTCAGCACATTGAGGGACTCTTGAGCATAGATGAAAAATCATTGCAGAGAAAGTTGATCCTCTTTAATGTGTATGATGTAAAAATTCAATTTCTATCATAAATATGCAGCAGAAAGAATTTATAAAATACTAGCTTTGAATAAGGTGAAGTAGCAGACTCTTTGATAGACAAGTCTAATTTTTGTTCTCATCCATGTTGGTGTAAATCTGTAGTAAGTAGTCTGCTGATGGCAGTTGTGTTGTGTCAAGATCATTTTATTCTCACCCAGATCAGAATCTGATGCTTAGCCTTTGAAGTGTTAATTTCTGAAAAGTCCTATTGGCACAGCACAGAGCATGTAATCACTGTCCAAAAACCCTCCCCAGACTAATTGCCAGCTCCAGCATGTAAAACCCTAATGACTTAAATGGAATTATTCTAGAGTCACACTGATGGAAGGAAAATGAGAAATAGATCAGAGTTTTTGGTCTGAGTAGTAGCATTGTTCAAGAACCTGTACTGTGTGTCTTAATCAGCAATCCTGCAACATAATTATCTGTTTGTTGTGCAATGTTCCTAGAGAATCTCAAGCTATTTATACACCATACATAATCCTCATAAGTAAATGAACAGCAATTCCTAAGGCTCAAAATCCTTTCTCCTATTCATCTCTCTCCACTGGTCTCAGCTCTTTCTCTCCATATTTTCCCAGGAACATAACTATATTCGTTGGAAAGCCCAAGAAAGAGCAGTATTGTGTTCTTAATGACAGAGGCAATTGAGACACGTTTGGAAGAAAACCAGATGGGAGGGCTCTATTTAAGGTCATGCATTTTAATCTCTCACTTTAAAAAAATATCCTTTCCAGCTACTTCTCTGAAAACTTATCACAGCCAACATACACATTAGGAAAATTCATCCAAATGAATCCATTTGAATGCCATATTCATTATTTATGTTAAAACACACTCAGTAGAGCCAGTGTCTCTGAAATACAGGTCACTGGTAAAAAAAAAGAAGTTATATCATTATGACAGCTTTAACCATGTGTTGCTTTTATGCTGTATAATTCCTGCTTTATAAATAATAATGTATTGAAGGACTTAAATGAGAAATCCTATTAGGGAAGATTTAGGAACAAAAGATTTTTTGTTTATCCTCCTCAGACTGCCATCCTACCTCTTACAAGTTGGTGTTTTTCCCCCCCTGGGTTCTTGCTGAAAGCTTCTTTTAAAAGTTTTAAACAGTTAAATGAGGTTCAATTAAATGCTGAATGTCTTGATCACAGAATACTTATTTGAATATGTACTTTGGGGTCTCTCTGGAAAAGAAAGTGTGTGTAGGAGGAGCTGGAAGGAGACATTTTAGCTTTCATGCTTGAGTATTAACTGTGCATTTGAATAACATTTCCTTTTAAAATAAACATGTCTATTTATAAATATGCTTTGGATTTCTGACAAGTAACAGCTTATGGGTTTGATTCTGAGCTTTTATACCTGTGCAACAGCCTCCAAAGTGCCCATGTGCAGGGAGGAACAAAAATAGGCAGATAAATTGGTCTGATAGATGAGATTGAAACTGCTTTGTTCACACTTCAGTATTTTCAAAGGAAGTGAGAAAAGACATGAGGAAAGAAGGATCTGAATCTGAGACATTGACCATGCTTAGGAAGACAAGAATCTGTTTTTCAGCCCTGCTTCTAATCAATCTTATGCCCTCATATCTTCTACAAGCTGCATTACCTCATCTGCTGTGCTCTGGGTTAGCAAAGGATGACAGTGCTCCTTGGTTTCATCTTTGGAAGTGCCTGCCAGGGCTGGTTTATGGCTCCATCATTTCTCTGAGACACCAGCTACGCTTAGCAGAGAATGAGAGAAATGTAACTGCTGAGACCCAGCTTGAGTGCTGGTGATGAAGGGAAATGTTATATAAGAGATTAGCACTATTAAATCCATTGTGCATTCCAGAGACCAATTTACTAATGAATTACTTTACAGGAGACACATCTTGGATTTCTTTTGCTTGTTGAAGAGTTACTCTCTTTTCTTTTTTTTCTCCTTATTTCCCAGATTCCTTTGATAAAAATTCAAAGAGGCACTACTAAGAGCACATGTTGCTTGGTATTGTGATCTGAGGACTCAGTTGTAGGACAAAGAGTAGCACTGTCAGTACCCTGAGGGCACTAACAAGTCTTGATCATCCTGAGCAGCATCACTTGGGGCCTCCACCCACCCCTTTTGCCCAAAGGTCTGGGAGCATCAGTTAAACACAGGCCTGAGGGCTCAATTCCTTCTGTGCCTTTGCCTGACACCTGCTTGTAGGGCCTCCTGCAATTGTTTGCAATTTTTTGCCTCCTTCAGAATAGCCCATCCCTGGTTCTCTGGAGCTGTGCCCTCATGGTGCACCACCTGGCTCAACTTCCTTTGGAAGCAGCTCTGCTCTTGCTGTTCCCTGATACCCTGTCTGAGAGACAGTGCACGTCTAATTTCAGATGTCTGTTGGTGGGGGAACCAAATTACGTGGTGTGAATCTGGTGGTCAGTCAGTCTCAATGGAGCACTGTCCTGTGTGCACCCCAGCCACCTTGTAGGTGTTATTATGTTCAACCATCCTGTCTATGCAAGGAGCAACCTAGACTGATGTCTGTGTGGTTTTCCTGGAGGAAAAGAAATTGTCACTGTTGGACTTGCCTGCCTGGCAATTTAATTCCATAAGAGCTCGGTGTGGATGAGACTTAGGAGTGCAATTCCTCTGTGCCAGTGCCCACTTTGTATAAGTGACATGGGTGAAGAACAGGAATGTCACTCACCTGCACGTCAGGCTCATTCCTATAGAAACAATCAGAGGTATTTAAAGCAGTTGCTGCCCTTGCACGTGCTGAATTATTGACAGTGACTCTTTACCACCGCACCACCATTTACAGACCTTCCCCCCAAGTGCTGGAAGGCTGTGCTGTTATTAAGGCTGATGTGGCTCTGAATTGAATTTGCTCCTCTCCAGTGAGCATGGGGTAAGGGACAGGCAGTGACCCCAGCCCAGGCTGGGTGCTTTGCCTTCAGCCAGCTGCAATCAGTGTGTAGAGCTGGCACAGAACTGTGCCTCATTGAAATGCTGAGGATGTGCTAATCACATCACCTGCCCTGCCTTGCCTGCTTGCATCAAAGGCTCCTCTTCTTTATCCTGACTTCTTAATAAAGATCATGGGTTTTATTTTTATATTTATTTTACTGAGAGAGCTTCATATTAGATTTAAAGTCCATTAGTACCACTGCTTATAGAGTGCCCTTGAAAGTATGTTTAATTGCAGGCTAATCCAAGTGTGATCTGGAAAGCTCTCAAGCATTAATGGGTTGGGAACACAAAGGTGGCTTCACTGGGTTTTTTTAGTCCTTCAGTGGTATCTGAAATATCTCCTAGGAAAACTGCAATTGTAAAAAGCCTAAAGGGTTGAAAGGGTGTATTTGTAAGGAAGACTGAGTTCTGGGATTTCATCTTCTTGTATGATCAATGCAGTAGTGACAGAAATGTTTAAAACTCCCAATGAGAAATCCATCTTCCCTGCACAAAGGACAGATAACTGAGCTTTGGGCAGAGAACTGAACCAGGTGGGGTTAAATTCACCTGCTCTCTTCATAAGCGTGGCTTAACAAAGGACCCTCCCCACACCATGGGCATGGAAATAGGCATTGCTGCCTTGGCACACCTGCAGGGACTCCCAGGAGGCTGTGACCAGGTGTGTTTTACCGACCCAGATAGAGTTTGGGGTGGTTTAAGGCACAGTCTCGGGTACACCATGCACTGCTGATGGATCACTTGGCACTAGAGTGTCCCTCAAATGACCCAAACCCCTAAGCCCTCTTCTGCCTTCACTCCCTAAATGTCACCCCCATTTTATGGAGAGGCTCCTGTAGGAGCAGAGCATGAGCTCAGATTTTCAGCTGCTCTATCCAAACAACCTTGGACAGACAATCTTTGTGGTCTAAACTGTAGTTCCCTATGTCTCCACTTGCATTCCTGATGGTTTCATAAAAATGAATGAAGAAGCCAGTGAGACAGGATGGTCTGGATTCTCGAGTGATGGAGCAGAAAGTGGCCAGAGTTGTCTGACACAGCAAGGGGTTTTTTCTGCCAATTTGAAATCACTCATGGTATATATATTGCAGATGATGAATACCCTGGTTAATGTGAGATTCCTCCAGTTGTTTGTAGATGTGAATTGATTTAAATTTGAGTGAAACTTTTTTTGTTGTTATTGATTTTTGTATTCAGTTATTTGGAAAGAGTCCTGAGACATCCATTTTCATAGAGGAAAAAAATATACTTTCTCACAGGAGTAATTCTCAACTACTGCATCTGGGAACACAGAAAGAAAGTGCTCAGGGAGTCTGATATCCTCAGATCCTTTGTTAGCAAGCTTTCAGTGTTAATATTGCTTTAAGAGAGGAGGTTGAAGTTCATTTCTTGTTTTCCAGAATGCTCTTCTTCTGAGCTTGAAAATTAAATTTTATTCCCCTCTGATATTTCCTTCTTCCTTTCTATTTGCTGAGAACTTAGTTTTCCCATTGTAAATTGAATATGAAATTAGATTTAGCTGAAATAGCTGTGCAGGGTTTAAATAAAATATAGATATTTCGTACCATCAGGACTGTGTCTGATAAAGACAGAATTAAAAGAGGTTAAATATAAGTTGCTTAAACCATTCCATTAAGGTTTCATAAATGCTGGAAAATATGTAGTAGTTCTGAAATTTTTTAAAAGATGTACCAATAGATCCTGGAAACTACTTTTCTAATAACTATACAGGAAAAATGTTTGGAAGTGGATCCCCTGGACTGGCAGCTGAATGTCTTCATTAACAGGTAGTGGTTGGGAGGTGTTTTTGCAGAAAGTCACTGAATGCTCTGTCAGTTTTGTACCTGATTATTTGTGTTCTTTCTGAAGTTACCTTGCCCCACAGTTACTCTATTTAGAAAATGACAATAAAAACACAGTAAGAAATAAAAAGCTATTATGCATCTAGAAAAGTTCAGGGCATTTTGTTCACCTCCCCCTCCTTGCTTGAAATAATAAGGCAATCAGCAAAGTTATTGGTTTCTGACATGCTGCATGCATTCCCTAACTGGCACCATTTATTTCTCTGATTGAACAAGAACCTCTTTCATTTTTCACATGAAGACTTTTCTTTTGGGTGAGTGCATATTCTTCAGCGGGGTACAGTAACAACTGGGCTAATTTAAAAATACTTAGCTTGACAACCAGCAGCCAAATATCTTTGGCACCACAAAGCTGTATTTTGAAAGGGCCAGTTTAGTCTGTGGGGAGTTCTAATATTATTAGTTCCCAGTTAAAACTGGCTTGAGAGTCTCTGTCTGTGTTACACTGCAGTCTGGACTGTACACAAACTGGTGTGCATAAACTGGTCCATGAATCTGCCAGTGGAAGCTGTACAATCAGAAACCCCATGAGATAAGCAATCAATTAAATAGCCCTATCAGTTAAAAAACTTGATTAGCTCTTATAATTTTTCTTGATAAATGTAGTGCAATATTGTCCTGTCCTAAGAGTGGCACCTCTTTAATGAGTAGTGGAAAAGACTGCACAGGAGAAGATAATGCTTCTGGCATAAAGAACAATATAATAAATAAATGTCTGAATTCTGAAATACCCCAAGGAATAGATCAGTGAGACTCCATCATAAGAAAGACTCAGCAGGGTGACGCTTCCCTTTTTGACATGGAAATGATTAGCAAAATTCCATGACCACAGTTAATCTCTACCTCAGCTCTCTTATGTGAATCGAGGATCAGAGGAGGAGCCCATCAGAGCAAATGCTGCTTTAATTGAGGGTGTTAATCGTGAACACCTTCAGATTGCAGCCTCGTGTAAGCACACACGAAGGGGTATCTAGTACAAACTGCAAAGACCTTGCTGGTGGGTACTGAGGCAAGTAAAGATTCGCTGTGCCGGAAAAGGAGATGAAAACCAAACTCGGTGAAGGTTTTTCAATTTAAAATATTATAAAACACTGTTAATTTCAGCCAGAGGAAAACTTCCTGCTGGTGATAATGGACACTGAATTTTATTCTAATTTTGCTGCTCTGATGCAGGTTTAACTGATTTTATTTTTGCCCGACTCTAAAATACAGATCAGGAATACAGTGCTAGCAGATTTGGAGCATTGCAGTCCCCATTTATAGGGAGCTTCCTCCTGCAAACACTTTTGGAGAATGAACAAAAGATTTAAGAAACAGCCCATTTTAAGAGCTAGATAGAAAATCACATGCAAGTAAAACTTGGAGTACTAGGGGCTCATTTCTCTGACAGCCCAGCTTAACAGCACTAGGGACAACATATTTTAAAAGCAGCTGAACCAGCACAGGTTGCACTTGCAGTCCTTTCCCTTTGCATATGCAAGGGCATAATTACATGCTTACAATGCATTTTGGATTTGCACAATTGAGCAGCCCTACACGTGTATGTGGAATGCCAGCCTCCATGTGGAAATGGCTTGCCTATTGCATTCATTTTATGTTTAAAAGTAGTCACAAACACACACATGCACAAAAGAACGCCATCAGTGCTCATTACAGAGTATTGTGTCCATTGGCACAGATGGAAAACCTGCGCATTAATTCAGAGAACCAGAGGCTGTAAATTCAAAATGTGGATTTGCTCACTGGAAGGGATTTGGAAAGGCAGAGTTTGCCAAGTACTGTCAGGGTACAGTGTTTCCAGTGTGCACAGGGATCTCAGGTATCTCTGCAGCCTGTCCAGTAAGGAAAATGGGATCTCTTTCAATCCTGTATACTCACTTCAAGCACCCTAATTAATTGCTCAACAGTAGGGCTGTTGCTAACAACTCAGCTGGCACTCCTGTGTGTTGGATGGGTTTGTTCCTGGAATCTGATTTGCCTTTAAAAATGGGTATAATTTGCTGTAAGAGATAGGTATAATATTTTTCTTTTATTGAGGAAAATTAACCAACAAATGCAAATAATTATTGGTAACATGTGAGGGTCAAATTCACCAACAGTACTTGAAAAAAAATAGATTTTGATCCATTGCAAATAGAACAAATAATTATGACAATTTCTACCATATGGGAAGAAAACAAAACAAAATACCTTTGTGTTTTGAAGACATTCTGCTTGTCCTTCCTTTGATATGAGACTTCAGAAAGGATCTTGCTTTGGTGTCTATGGACGATGTGCTGTAGCTTCTGCTTTGGGTTCTCACAAACTTCTGAAGCTGCAAAGAGGAAAGAGTGGGAGATGAGAAGATGTAAACAGAAAATGGAGCCAGCAATGTGTTTTATAGCAGAATGTGGGACTGCTACATTTTACCTGTGTATGTTTTGCAGGAGGAATTGGGTGCCTTGGTTATGACAGAGGACAGACACGGAAATGCCTTGATGCAGTGGAGATTTATAACCCTGATGGAGACTTTTGGAGGGATGGACCCCCTATGCCTTCTCCCCTCCTGTCCTTACGGACAAACTCTACCAGCGCGGGCTGTGTGGAAGGGAAGCTGTACCTCTGTGGAGGATTTCATGGAGCAGGTACTAAAATGAATCCAACATCCTCTGTGTGGTTAAAATCAGCTTCACTGGACATGGACTGACCTGATGAGTGATCAGCCCTATCAGGTGGCACTGCATGCCCTGGAGCTACAAACCTGATTCTGCCCTTTGGACTGCCAGCTCCTAATGTCAATATGAATTGGGTTCTGTTTGACTTTTGCTTTTTCCCTTAACAAAACACAAAAATTTAAGGATGTTTCTGATCCACACTAAACCTGTCCAAATCTAAAACCTCAGATTATTCAGGATTTACATTTAGAGTCACAGATATGAGGAGTGTAGTGTTTTATGGACATTAGAGAACTTGGGCATATTTGTTGAAGATTAAGGCTCTGTCCATCAGTCCTTAGCCATGTTATCTCACTCTGCCTATTTACTTACATGCTTTTGTAATCAATGTTGAAAAAGCTTGTGTATTTAATGAGTACCCAGGGTAGGGAAATGAGATACAAACAGACTAAAGTTCCAGATCTGGTGATTTTAAATAATCCTAGCCCCATGGACACCTTTCTTCTTTTAAGACTTCTTCCTTCCAAGTTTGCTTAGCTTTATCTATATCTCCAGTGCACAGAACCTATTTTTTTCATTATAAATGCAAATGATAGCAAAACAAGCACATTTAAATTATTCTGCTACACACAGTTGCCATCCCAAATTCCTTTCCAGGAGAAAGCAATAGCACAGATAGCAATAGCAGGTGTCCACTGCTAATAAATCTCATGTCAGCCTCACTGTTGACCAGGAATAGTCAGATGGTATCACAGAGATATGTCCTCCTCATTACACTTCTACTTGTATAACAACCTCTAAACTTAAAGCTGCTGTTATTTTAGAATGATGATTCTCATCAGCTAGTTCTCAACTTGCCTTGTGCTTTCATTTGGTACTGTTTGAGGAAGCTGCCTCCTGAAAACAATTGTTTGACAGCTCCCTAGCAGGCATGTTCTCATGTCATCTCTGATGGAAGTTCTGTGATGTCAGAGAAATTATGCTTATGACAAATCACTATGTTTCCATAGCAAACCTTGTGCCATTCTAGCTGTCTTTTTCTCAGCAACATTATGAAAGAGCCTAAAGTTAGTGGGTAACAATTTCAAAAGGCTAATCATGGGAAGTGGTTGAGTCACCATCCCTGGAGGGATATAAAAGATGTGTAGATGAGGAACTCAGGTACATGGTTTAGTGGTGGGCTTAGCAGTGCTGGGTTAATGGTTGAACCGGATGATCTTAGAAGTATTTTCCACCCTAAACAATTTGATGACTCTGTAATCATTAGCACTGAAAAATGAAGCAATTTTGTTCCAGATGACTAACAGATTAATATGAGATTTTCTGACTAGGGTAACTTCAGAGCCATAAAAACATTTTCTGTACAATACCACCACATTCTGTCACTGAGTCATGTATAAAGAGTGGTTGTTCTGGGAGAAGTTGAAAGTCCTCCTGTGGATTTCAAAAAGGCCATCTTTTGTGTATTTCTATAATACCAGCTCAATGGGGTCCTGATTCCTCCCTCTACTATTGCAATCTATATCATTATGTATAGAACTCCTCTGCTCTAATAGTGTTATTTAGATTGGAAAACAAGAAGTCAAAGTTAGAAAATGCCAGTTTTGCAGTTACCTGTGCAACCTGAATTCTCACCCCCTACATGTGCATTCTGTACACCAGTAAAGAAATAGTGTGTGGTTGTGCTGTTAGATACTGCTATGGTGTCTATTAACAAGGCAGCCAAAATAAGAGTCTCACTGTCAAATCAAGTGTAACCACATAGTTTAGGAGTTTAGGGCAACCTCTGCCTTAAAGACAGGCTTCTTAGTGTAAGTCTGAAGTTACTACAGGAAAAGGGCTTTTTAAAGTGCCACAAAAATGACAGCTTCTAGTGACCAGCATGAAGGCAAGGATGGACAGAGGCCACAAGCTGAACATGAAGATGTCACCTGGCCTCTCTCCCTGGCCACAGTTCTCTGCATGTTGAAAGGGCTCCTGCCTGATGTAGTCTTTGGAGTGAGAGAGGGTTAGCACTGTCACATGGCAGCTTGGAGAGGGTGACTGGACATCACTTTCACAATTACAGCTGCTCAGCAGCTTCAAGGTACAGAACAGCATGTGCTGCTGCTGCTTTAGTATAAGATAGTTATTTTAGAATGTGTCTATTTGATTTTGGTCTTTGGGCTTCTTGGCATGTCACTTTGGTTTTTGTGAGGGATGTGACTGAAAGAGGATATTCCAATTTTACAAAACATTGTAATTTATTTTCATCCAATTGGAGTTCTTGGAACAAGCTGGAAGCACAGCTGTAGTCTTTGGGTTTTCTGCCTGCTAATGCCAAAGGACTGCTGTGATCATTCACGAATAAGCACAGCAGAGGGGGAAAAAAAAGAAAACAAGAAAAATCACTGCTGCAATGAAAATCTTAGCCTGTGGGGCTGAAACTAACCCCTTGTATAATATAGATCTCTCCCAGTCTCTTCAGCCTTCACTTGCCTTTGCATTTGCTTATACCCACTCTTGACCCAGCAGGAAGCTGACCTAGTAAAGCCATTGCTGCATGTTAATTTTTTACTGGTATGTGTCACGCTCCGTGTGCCTTCTTGAATGCCTGTAGACCTAAGTGGATGGCTGGAGACCAGAGAAGCTGTAGCCAAAGCTTAAAAGCAGCTGTTAACTGCTTCAAGGGCCCTAAATTTGGAAGAAAGGATGAGTACTGCTCAGCTACCATCTTTTCTGAGTCCCATGTGACAATTGAAGTTTTGTAATGGCAGGATTCCCATTCCATATATATTGCCTGTCACAAGTTCGTGTCTGCCTGAAGGGAGGACAAATAGTGCAGCCCTAACACCATCCCTGGGAGAAAAGGAATAAAAACTGCAGCTACTGGAGAGGGAAGTCAGCTTGGCCAGCTGACAGCAGCAATAGGAGTCCTTCTAAAAGATGAGTGAACTACAAAATATGTTCAAGCTTCCTCTGAACTGCAAAGAATATTTTTCAATGTTGAGATATGTTAGTAAAGCTTGTAAGGCTTGTCCTGCTGAGGCTTGCTCAAGTTAGAAGCTTGTTCAAAGCTGGCCATGGAAGAGGAAAGGGGATTAATTCAGCTGAAGCTCAGACACTTCTGTGCAGTGCCTACACTGAGACCTTGGTAACCCCAGGCTCCCTGCAGCAGATGGAGAACCACAGACACTTCAGAGGGAGATTCAGATCCTTGGTGCTTTATATCTGCTCTGAAGTAGCAGAAAGAAATTCAGAACCCTGAGGAGCTCTCCTTCCCTTAAAGCCTCATGTTTAAATCAGGATGTGAGGGACTCTGACTTGGCTTACCTGGGGCAAACACAGGAACTTGGTGTCTGCAGTTTGGTGGTGCAAACACCTGAGAGACCTTTGCATTGTTATCACTAGCTGATGAATGTTGGATGTTTTTACAGTCATAAGTACCCAAAAAACCCACTTCTTGTTTTGACTCTATTTCCTCCTTAGCAAGACTTGCAAAACTTCATCTGTTGGCCAGTTGTTTATACAAATTAGCTCGATTTCTACTAAAACTACTGTGGTAAACAGGTGCCATTAACCTGCTCCAACTCAGGAAGCCTTGCATCATGAATGTTGTCATTTTCTAGCACTGTTCTAGCATTCATCAAGATAATCAGACATGTTTATTTTTTTTCCCATTAGTTTATAGTTCAGTTCAGAGTGAAAATGTTACCCCTAGTACGAATACTCAGTAGGGTTCAGTGTGCAACAGCCAGCCAGATTTCTGCTAAAATCCTACCACATTTCCTGCTGTAACTGTAGATTTTTAAACCAGCCTTTGCAGCCTGACTGTACAGTATTCTTGTTGACATGTTTTATTTTCTTTCCATCGAACAAAAACCTGTCAACCTGCACAGGCTGACAGCTACTGACACCAGCCTGTGCCCAAGCAGAAGCAGCCTCATTAGTGTGGCTCCCTGATGGAGGGGGAACAGCTCTTCAGGTATGCAGGATTAACCCTTATAAAATACCTGCCAGATCAGGTTCCCTTTCTTTTTGACTGCTTCTGAGCATTATAAGTGTTTTTCTGGTGAGAGGAATGAAAGAAAGGGCGTGTGCCTGCTTGTTGGGACCATGTCATCTGCTGTCACTGTCACTTGTAGCCTGTATTTGGTGGCTGGGGATTGTAGCTTTAGTTTCAGGCTGTAAATGTTGATTCAGCTGGCTGTTTCATAGATTTGAAAGAAAGAAACTGAAATCAACTGAGTTGATTTTTTTTTTTTTAAATGCAAAGCATCCTGGCTGTATCAGCAGCAGTGTGGCCAGCAGGACCAGGGCAGTGATTGTCCCTGTGTCCTGGGCACTGCTGAGGCCACAGCTCAAATCCTGGGTTCAGTTTTGGGCCCCTCACTGCACAAAAGACACTGAGGGGCTGCAGTGTGTCCAGAGAAGGGGAACAGAGCTGGAGGGGCTGAAGCCCCAAGTTATGCCAGGGAGGTTTAAATTGGATATTAAGGAAAATTTCTTCACTAAAGGCACTGTCAAGCACTGGAATGAGCTGCCCAGGTCAGTGGTGGAATCACCATCCCTGGAGGTGTTTAAAACCCGTGCAGTTGTGGCACTGAGGGACATGAGTTAGGGGTAGCTTGGCAGCGCTGGGTTAATGGTTGGACTTGGTGATCTTAGAGGGATCTTCCAACCGAAATGATTCCGTGGCATTAATTAAAATGCCACCTTTACTGTAATACTGTCACCCAGGTGACTTAAGATGATGTGCAAAGTATGTGTACAACCACCTCAATGCAAATTATAAAATGTTTAATAGATCTGCTCCTAGCAGCACATATCCCCTAAAAGGTTTTATAATCCCATCAGGTAATGGGGCTTGTTGTGGAACCGTCTGTCTCTGGCAGTTTTGCCATCCCCCTCCTATGTAGCTTAGAGCAGAGGAGGTAAATGTCCTGCTTCCCTACCATGCATGTTGAAAATTTCTGTAGAGTGTTTAGTCTTATGTGGGACCAGAGCTGCTTAATCCAGTTTCATTATTTACTTACTGATATCAAGTAGAAATTAATTTTTCACTTGAATAGTGTTACAGCCAAAGGAAGGGAAAAGAGAAGGAATATCTATGAAATGGACATGCAAGAATCTAAATTATTCTGTGCTTGCAGCTCTTACCCAGGATAGGTGACAGTGATACAGAGTCCTATTACCTGTGTTAATTTTGATTATTAAAAAAACACTAACCAAAACAAAAATTTACCATGGATTAATTTTCCATGGATTTATTCTTCCTCATTTACATAATCTGCAATCCATGCATTGGAATAGAAGCAGCTCTGCTTGCAGCAGTGCAGAACTGTGTAATAATTACTATATTCCAGCTGAGCTAATGAGTTTTTATCTCCACACTGCCCACGCCTAGCAGTGGACTAGCTTAATAGTTATTTATTTTGACTAATCTCCCATAAAAGTTGTTCCCCTTAGTCTCCTCCATTATGTGATTTAGATGGAGAATCATTCTAGTGCTTGTTTTTTATTATAGTGGTTATGGAACATTACTGGAATTAAATATAGACATATTAAGGAGTCTGGCACAGTGAATACTGCACTTGTGAAGCTTGGGGGTTGAGAGATTGGAACAAAACCTGGTTCTCCAGCACCTTCCCATGTTCCCAGCTAAATAAAGCAGAGGTTCAAACCCCGGGCTGCTTATCTGCAGCACTGTTTGTTTCCCTCTGTTAAAATTTAGTGTGCACAGATGAATAATTAAAGTTCTCCTGCCCACAGTTGATTCAGGGCCCTGGTATTTTGCTCAGGGCTGCAGGCACTGCCATGGCTCTGCAGCTCACAAGCCACGTCCACCCCAAAAAATGCAGCTTGACCTTTCACCAAATTCTCCCCCAGCACCAGCACGGGCTGCTGGCACTGGGAGAGACCTCTGCAAATGCTGCCTGCCCAGGGAGGGCTGCTCATCTACCCTGCTCATTAGCTGGAAATGTGCTGCCATAAATGAGGCCAAACCAGGTCAGGGGAATTGCTGGGCAGCAGCACCTGCTCATTTCTCATCTAAATTTGACCTTCTCACTCTCTGGAAGCATGGTATTAGCTATTCAGTCCTGCTTCTTACTGAAGCTCATTTCTTGTTTATAAAGGGTTAATGAATGATTAATAGATATTTTAATGCATTTTAATTAATTGCTGAAGAGGTCAATAGGTTGTTTAGAAACACGGCTTGTAGCCATGTATGACATCTTCTATTGTGTTCAAAATTGCTTGCACACACAGTCTAAACATGTTTTATATCTTCTATAAATTATATATGAACCTATTGTAAGGCATTTAGAAACAGTATTTCAGGATGGGCTGATCCAAATAGTTCTTACTCTGATTTGCAGTTTTTACCCATATGAGTTCATACTGCATTGACTCACTGCCTCTTAACCCTGATCCTGCTATCACCTGCTTGTAAGGCTGTGCCTGAAGGAGGCCTTGGCCATGAAGAGCAGGCAAAATCTGGAAAGATTTTAAGAGCTTAAGCAGCTGGGTCAATCCCAAGATAACAGTTGAGGCAACTGAATTAGAAGTTCCCTTCTGTAGACCAGCCCATTCTTTATATAGATATTATTTTTTTAAAATTTATTTAGTTTTTATTTTAGTATCCATTAATTTGTGAATGAATGGGCGGATCATGAAACCATGGTCCTGAAGAATTGCACAGCAGATCAGGAGGAGAGAGGACCTGTCTATGAGAATGAATCTTACCTTACTCCATGCAGGTGCTGGGAAAACAGCAAGCTCCCACAGTGGTAAATTCAAGCCCCAACCTTCCTCCCAGCTTTGGGTGTGTCTGGTGGGATACACTGCCTTGGTACTTCACATCAGGAAGGCCAGCCAGCATGTTAAACAGCCAAGTCCCCTCTCCTGAGTATTCTCTGCCTGCTTCTGCCCACAGGCACAGATGATGGATGTCCTTGACCTCACCAGGGTGCTGCCTGTGTCTCCCTAGCCAGGCTGGTGGAGTTAGGGAGCAGCTCACACACACAAATGGGTTTGAAGGCCACAGACCTGATAAACTTATTATTTTTCCTACTACAAATGAGGAGCCAGGACATCTGGTAGTAATGATCTAAATGCACTTCTATCCCATTGCAACACAAATATGAATTCCCAGGTCACCTAACTCTGCCTCATGTAATTATGAAAGCAGCTATTAGTGGTGAGGAAGATAAGTAGCAGAGGCTAGTCTCATATGTTTGAAATCATTCTCTGGTACAGATAATGGCATGAAAAAACAGGTACAAACCAGCAGTGGAGGCTGAACTGCTTCAAGGCAGCTCTGGGTGGCTGTTTGGTGTCAAGAACTGGGCAAACAAGTGAAAGAAACACCTGAGTAAATATTTCAAGGACCATTGAATTGGCAAGCACTTTGTGATATCCAGGTGCTTTCTTCCATGACAAGAGCAGAGCAGACAGCAGTTCAACTGGTGACTTTTTTTTTTTCCGTCTATGTAAATTGATTTATGGCAAAAGACAGAGCATATTAGGAACCTCCAACGTGGAAAGGAAAAAATATTGTATCAGCCTGAGAACCAGAATCAGGAGGAGCTCACACAAGTGGCCTTGTCTGTGTGAAGTGTGTGAAGATGTCCTGTAGTGATTATGTCAAGATGGACTAGACTGGCACCATCGCCAGTCCTTTATTAAAAACTTTCCATGCCTTCTCTCTGTGGACTTCTTTCAGGCAACTCTGCCTCCTTTCCTCACAGGCAGCTCCACACAGCACTGACTCCTCTCCCCTCTGCAAGTTCCCTTCTTCCTCCTGCATGACTGGCTAACCCCAGCCTGTCCCTTACCCGGCCACCTAACCCTGTCTGCCCCTCACACAGCACCTTCCTACCTTGTGTGTCCCTTGCACAGCCCCATGTCCCTTCCTCCTGACAGCACAGCCAGCACACTCCATCCCAAACTGTAACTAACTGTAATTGGAACTGCCACCAGTGGCCAGCTAGCCCACCCTTTTATAACCCCCATCCTCACTGGGCAGGCAAGGCTGTTTCTACTCTTTCTACTCCTCAGTAATCAGTAGAGCTGGAATTCACTGGGAAATATTGCCTTCTGCATTATTCCTGAAAACTATTATCCTACAATGTAACCTGCTACAGAATTAACTCCAGTGAATGGAAATTCAGAATTTTTTTTTTTAAATTTATTCAATCCTCTGGACAATGTGCAGGCTATAGCAGAGTAAATTTATTTATCTTGGCTTACAAACATAATAGCTGCATGGTTAGTAGTCCTGGATGAAGTATGGATTTTCTACCTGCTAAGCATATTGCTTAATTCTTCTACATCTGCCTCCCTTTAACCCTCTCAACTCAAAACCTAATAATTGCACCTGAATTTTCAGTTACAAATGAGAAAGAGAAAGAAAGGTCAAAAAAAAGACCAAAAATGATTATAAATGCTATTGTCATATGGAAAGCGGTTTCTTCCTTCCTTCCCAGCCTACAAATCAGATTTGGAATGTGGTTTAAAAATAAAAAATAATAATAAAAAAAACCCTGATAAAAAAGCAGATCAAATATTTATGTTGCCTGCAGTCATACTATGCGACTTTCCAAGAATCGTTCATCCTGATTTATGTTCAATCCTGATTCAAATGGCATGAGAAAACTTATGGCATAAAATGAAGTCTGGCCATATTTTGAGAGTGAATCACAAACCTTTCCAAGAAAAAACATCATTGTGTATATGGACTGCAGGCAATCACTTACTGAAAATTAATATTTTTGTTCTTTTTCTTTCTGCACATTCCAATTAAAAAATAATATGAAAATTGTGGGAAAGTATTTTGTTTGCAGACCAGAATATAAAAGTTAAAGATCAGACTCATTGTGCTTTGACTACTGTATTTGCATATATAAAATACATTTTAACATCTATAAATTAAACATTTTCAGGTGTAATTTAAGTCTTGTCATTGAGAAGAGATGGGTTTGTAGGCTCATTGTTAACCTTCAGTCTGCACTTGTACATCACGAAGGCAAAACTGTACCAAAAGAGTTCTGACTCTTTTTAACATACCAGAGTTTCTGGTGGGGATTAAGTTACACTGGGATTAATGATCCCTTTGCTGGTTTATTCATTACTCTTTCCTGGGTAAGAATAAATCACTGTTTTACTGCTAGAAAAGGATCTGCATTGGGGTTAGGTTTGTACAATTGGAATAATTCTAATATAAAGTGGTTTAAATCCTGTGCAGGAAAACACAGTGCGAGAAAGTTTCTTAAAATTTCTCATGGTTAAACAAGAATGTGCAGAAAAACATTGCCTCGTTTTGTAGAAATAAAATGAGTGAAATCCTTCCACTAGCTAAGGTGGTTGTCTGGTGAGGCAGAACAATGCCATGAGGACAGAGTTGTGTGGGGTGGCTTTTTAAGAAAGTAATCTCTGTAATACAGCCAATTTCTTTTGTCATGATTCTCCTGTGAGCAAAATTAGCTACTAAGATTTTGCCTTTTAAAAATTGCAATTAAATAAGGCAAATCACTGAAGAAGAATCAGGAATTATTTGCACCTTCAAGCTGTTCATTGGAATTAAAGCCCAAATCCAGCAATACAGCCTGGAATCAAAGGTGCTATTCTCTTTGAAAAGCACCACCTTTTCTGTTTTCTTACCAAGAAAAAAGAAGAGAAAAAATAAATTTAAAAGTGAGGTTTGAGAACTGAAGTTTTTCAACTAATTTCTCTTTTAAACAGAAAAAGCTATTTTTTTTTCTGAAGTATGACTATTTTGAGCAGTGCTTTGCCTCACATGAACTTTCTCATCTGAAGGGTGCTGTTTAATTTCCTTTAAACAAGATAAGACTAGAGAAATTATTGCTTCCCTTGTTTAAAAAAAACCCCACTCTTTTTATCTCCCAAGGGTTAAGAGATAACTAACACTCCATGTGCTGGAAAGCAGAATTTCTAGAGTGGAACAAAACCAGTTAGAATATCCCATAGAAAAGGGAAACAAGGGACATAAAGGTTGAGAGTCACCCGGGTCAGGAAAAAAACACAGCAAGGCTTGTAAGGAAGGGCTGCTGACTCTGCCTTTGATGTTTTAATGATGAATATTTTTTCTGAAGTGTTGCAATCACTCACAGAATCTCTTGGTTCCAGCATTTGATTATTTTTCCTCTGTTTGTCTCATTTTTGTCATCATCCATGCCAAAGAAAATCCAGGCATAAAAATTTATTGCATAAAAGAGTCGATCTAATAAAAAAAACACAGAGACAGGAGCCTCCTATGTCACAGCTCTGATCTGTTTCTGAATTTGCCTCAGGAAAAACCTCTTCACTCTTGCAGGGTCATACAGGAGTTTGCTGGTACTGGCACGTGTTATGTGCTCTTTTTCCGTCATGTAAAAGGCTTTTTTAGCAGTTTGCTGTTTTCTGTCTTGAATGGCTGCAGTGTTCCAATGTATCATTATCCTCCTATAAACCCAGGTTCAATAAGCAAACCATCATAACTTGTTTCACAGAAAGGAATGGAACAAAGACTATTCAGATGAGACTATATCCTGAAATCTTACTCAAAGCTCCTGGACAGCAAGCCTGTGGAGATCTGCAGAAAACAGAACTGTCCTGTATCCACTCAGCAAGGAAGCCAGGTCCTGGGAGGAGAAGTCTTGTTTCTATCTGACCTCCCCACATTCCAAAGCTCCTCCTTTTAGGGGAGCCTTAGGGGTATTTTAAATCCCACCACACTACATCATTTTAACATCAATACCAATTTTGCATGGAACCTAAACCATGTCTTGGGGGTACTAAACCCCCAGAGATGCTGTGCCCTGGAGAAATACGTGGTCTGTTTTGAACATGAGAAACAATTTGTGTCTCTGGGTGCTCTTCTGCTTTCATTCTTTTTCCCATCTTCAATCCTTTAGTGCCACTTAGGCATAAGGACCCAAACCATGAGGTTTTTGAGGCAATTGATAGAGGTAAGATAGGGCTGCTGCTGGGGTTTTTTTTATATAAAAATACTTCCCATAAGGGATAGCTGAAGGGCATCTCACTCTGGAACCTGAAAATTTTATTCTGTCACCAGTCTCTTGGGACTCAATAAAACAGCTTCAATGTTTCTTGCTATGATGGTTCTTATCCCAGTACCTGTGAAGTGTCTGTTCTTGGAAGTCTGAGACCTGGCTTTTAATAAATCTCTCCCGAGGCTCATCTGACAGCAAAGTACATGCATGTCCTCAGCTCAAAGTAAGGAAAGTTTAGGCTAAGGTTACTTGCTGTGAGAAAGCAACTTTAAGATTAAAAGAAAAAGTGAGCAGAAATGAAAGATGGTTTGATTTTTAGGCAAGTTAGGCTTTGAGCAACAATTGTTGCAGAGCTCAGGACTGTCGTTAGCAAAGAAAGGGTTTGTGGTCTTGTAAGACTTTTAATATAGCACTGCTGGTTCTCTGCTTCATGGTGATTCTTTCATTTTTTGTTTGTCTTTGTAAAAAGCTTCTTGTCTGGAGATTGGCTGTGATTTAATGGCATTCTTCTAACCTGCCTGTCCATGACAAATTCCTCAGCATTTCAGAACATCTAAAGTACATTTAGAACCTTGGGGGTTTCTTTCTGTCTTTATTTCTCCCTAAATCACAGGATGTCCAAACTGTGCACCCAAGAAAAATCACAGTATTGGAGTGCTTCCTGCAGCCTGAGAATTGCATCTTGGTCAGGGAAAAGAAATGAACACACTGCATGCAGGAATACTTGTGAACAAGAGGCAATACTCTGTGTCTAAAAGATGAGCATCTGACAATTGAGTGCAGGATAAAATGCCACCTGCATACTTGTCCAAAGATGGAGCACTTGATGCTTTTGTCTCTGCAGCTGCACCTGGCACCCAGAGTGTGAGGACTGAAAGCTCTGTGGAGATTTCCATCTGCACTATTTAATTTGCTGTATATTGACAACTCACATACTCTTTGCACAGATAGTACCAAAGAAATCACTTTTTATTTCCCCTTTCAGAAGGTTCATAATGACAACTGCCCAAACCTTTTTGATCCTGTTTGACTTGCCCCCTGATGCTGTTGCCTTTGTTTTCCAGCTCGTCATGAAGTTATCAGCAAAGAGATCCTGGAGCTGGACACGTGGGAGAACCAGTGGAATGTGGTGGCCACCGATGTGCTCATGCACGACAGCTACGATGTTTGCCTTGTTGCTCGGCTCAACCCACGGGATCTTATCCCTCCTCCTCCAGATTTAGTGGACCAATAGAAGTTCAGTGACTCTCAGAGCTTCCTGATTCTGCAGAGACTGAAGAATTTGAGGAGACAAATGCGCATTGGCTCTGGATCACAGCAGAGTCCCACAGAGAGGAAAGGGCAACATGCGCTTAAGGGCATAACAGCCTTTGAGCTGTGCTCCTCTGATGATGCTTAATTTGATAGTACTGGTGCTCTGGACTTCTGTGGTTGAAATCCAAGGCTGTCCAGCCTTTGTGTGTGGCTCTTCAATCCGGCTATGCAAGCTCCAGGGCTGGGTGAAGCCTGTGCTGCTGGGACTCTGCCTCACAGGCACAGTGGCAGCCCAGGGCTCAGCTCACAGCAGACATGTGACAGAAACTCATAGTACTTCATATATAAATATATAGCCAGGGAAATCCCTCCTTTGCTGTTCATCCCACTTGGATCTACTAAGCTACCCAGGAAGCTAAGAAATAGATTAAGTCAGCTGATGGAAAACAAGTGCCAGGCTGTAACGGACTGATGCAAAGGTAAAATGTAGAAAAGCCTTTGTTTGAAACAAAATCCCATTAGCCAAGGCCCATTAGCCAAGAACACCAGCTCCTGCAAACATTATCTAAAGCACAGACATAACAGTCAAGACATCCAGTCTTTGCTAATAGTCCTGAACCTGTGCTAGCAAGAAACGAATCCTTTGGCAGCAAGTTACAAATGAGTCAGTAGGGTTGGTAGGCAGTTTCTATCAAAGACAAGAAGAATCTTAAATTTTCACATAAATCCCATTTATTACAAAGTCCTGGTATGACCAGGATCTTAGAGCTCAGTTAGGAAGCTTCCCTTGGGAGATGAATAAGGGGATGCAAACTGAAAAGTAATAAATCAGACCAGTATTATCTGCATATCAGCACTGCAGCTATAGGGAAAGGAGAGATGTACTAAACAACAAATATTTATATAATAGGAATAGCTTTAATGGAGCAACATAAGGCTAATTCTCTACCAGCAGAATTGGCTATAATCACAGGGAAGAGGAACAATTTGAACAGTGCTTCTGAATGCAGTGTTAGCCTTTGTAGGCCTTGAAGACAGTAGGCTGAAGTGAAAATTGTTATCCCATTTGAATTATCAATAACTATTCATCAGTTCTCTGGTGCCTACCTTGTATTGTATCTGTCACTGCCTGGGCACTAGAGAACTGGAAATCTCATTGTGCTCTTGGGCCACAGTTGTAAATGACAGCGTGCTGCAATGGTGAATGTCAGAGGCAAACATAAGACTAAACTATGATATTGTATGAGAATAGTCATTGTCAGCAAGAAGTGGCTTTTGATAACTACAAAAGCAGCAACAAAAGTGGAACAAAAAAAAAGGCAAAGAAATGAGGGAGTCCATCTGGCAGTTTATCCATAGTTACTTCCAGGATTTGTATTTTAGAGCATCTCAATTTTCTCTTTCAATCATGTTTTAGGCTGCAAAAATGCCAGCTTTATTGTTGCTTTTTTGACTGCAGTGTTTATTGCAGAGAGAGATGGAGAGGATGATCCAAAAGCTCTTTCCCAATTCTAACTTTTGTTTTTCATTAGTTATTTTATAAATATCCAGCAGGAATATTAAGATGTCATGTAAAAACTGTTAGAAGGAAGATCACTAAGTTTTCCTGATAATTGTAGTAGGACACTGAGGAATGCTCAGACAAGAAGGGATTTGGGGGGAAGAAATTAAGGAAAACACACAGAAAAGGAGTAAATCCATGAGCCTTACGGTTAATGGCTTGTCTCCCTTTACATTTCCCAAGCAGAATGTGTGTCCCAGCCTAATCATGTACTTTTGTGTTAGCATAATTTCTGTATTACTCAGCCATCCTTTTTCTTTCCATTGCTCATATGTAGGTTATCATCTGCCTAGAACAGAGTTGTGACAACCATGAACTTCAATACAAATCAGTGACCAGTTCCTAAAATCCCAACCTCTCTGGTCATCAAGTGCAGTTGTAGGTGTGAGATCAAGGAGGCAAACTCTGCTTTCATAAGTTTTAAACAAAATCAGTAGAAAGTTCTTCCAATCAATAACCACCCAATATTGGAAACTCTTTTACTTTGTTGTTACTGTGAAATAAAGGTAATTTTGTTTTGATTTCTCTACAAGGCTCTTAAGGCAGCTGGAAGGAATACTCTTGAGCATCCATTAAGAGTTTCATTGTCAAACTCCAAATTCTGCAACTGTACCTACTGTACCTACTGATTTTACTTTTTTTAATCTTTTATTTTTATTTTTTTTGTTTGTTTGTTTTTTGGATCTTTTTTTTTTCCTTTGTGGAAGATTGTTTTAAAGGGATTTTTTGACCTTTGGTCTCTGATCTCTGGTCTATTCCTTACAGTTCTTGTGGTTTAAAGCCTGGGCTAGTTACTGGATTTCACTCTCCAAAAGAGAGTCTTTTTGGAGTATGTCAAGGGAAGAAGGGAGGTATTTGCAACCTTCCATTGGTAATATTTGACCATGTATGTGAAACTCAGCTGGCACTCTTCAATTAAACTTTTATTTCAGTAGTGAGCTGGCTGTTTCTTTCTCACTTCATATGTTTTGCTTTTAAGACTGATATTTAATGAGCTGGATGGAAGGAAAGTGTATACTCTGAGAAGGTCTGTCTTGGTAACTGAGGAGAGTAATGACATATATTTTAAATACTGGCCTTGCAATCAGCGAGCTTGAGCTGCTCTGGGAAGTTAAAAGGCTTTTTTCCATGCAGCAGGGACAAATGTCCTTCCTTCACATGCACTGAGCATCACCTTTCCTGCTGCCAGTGGGGACCCTCATGTGTCTGCCTCTGTTTCTGCCCAAGTCAGAATGTCTAGCACTATTTATCAAGCAGGGGAATGTTTTTATTCTGGATTAAATAGCTAGAATGGGGACACTAACTTCTTAATTTTATGTGGGCCCCATGCAGTTCGTGGCTTGCCCTTGGGATGACTACAATTTCCAAAGCAGTATTTGAAAGTGTAGCTTGTCTGAGGAAGGCAGAAGCAGAAAGCATAGTTATTGAGAGGTATAGATCTGAGCCAACATCCCTCTGAGAGCATAACAATCTGCAGGTCTGCTATGTCCACAGGTAATCTCACACTGCTGTGAAAGTCCTTAAGAGTCTTAATTTCTTCTATGACAACACCTGATGCAAAAAAAAAAATAAATAATTACACAGTATGCATTCTCCAACTTTCACCGAGTGTGGGTTTCACTGAAATCATATTTTACTGCAGCCTCTTTCTATCAGAGCAGCAGTTAGCTTAGAGTTTCATCAAGGCTGAATTTACACCATCCATAATTCTAAAATGCAAGCAGTGCTGGAAGCTACCTCTTTAAATGAGTAGGGGGTTTTTGATGAAAAAACATGTACCACAGTTTCACTTGAAGTGCTGAAGTACTTCATTCGTTCCCCTCCATGAAAAAAAATGTTGGAATGGTGTCTGGTCCTGTTGCACACAAGGAATAAAGCAAAAAAATGAAATACTACAAAAAAGTTAATTGAAACTCTCAATTTTTAATCCCAGCTAATGTTTTATTTTGAAATTGTCCATAGGGAACTGATTTCATCAAGATCCCTGCAGATCTCTCATGTCTGTTTTAATACATGTGGTCAAACTGGAAACCATCAGGCATCTGACTATTTATCCTCACACAGCACTGCTGGGGTTGGTTGCCTGTGTCTCAGTCCCTGCCCACAACATGCAAACACACACGCATTTTGCATGTGTGCAATACTGAAATTTATGGGGCAGTGTCTGTATTGTGTTCCAGCAGACACACATTGCCACTCAGAAAGCTTTGATTTGCCAAAAAATTGCCTTGGTGCACACAGAGCCGTCAGCTTTTCTACCAGCACTCCCAAATGTGCTCCAGGCTGAGGGAGCATCAATACAAGAGGCTGACAACAGAGATGGGAAGTGCTCCAGAGTGTTGCAACATGTGGTGGAGCCAAGGTGGGATGAATGGTCCTTCCTAGGGGCTGTTCAGAAGTAAAAGGATTTGGCCCTGGATGCTGATCCTGGCTTTTTGCGTTTTTTTGGTTTTTTGGTGTTTTCTTTTTTTTTCACTCTACTTGAGATGTGTACTGATCTCCATGATCATGTGTCAATCAGTAAAAAAATTTTAAAAGCTAGAATGTTTTTTTTAATGTTAAGGTATATTCATAAAGATCTATGTTGCTTTTCTGCTGATTTGGAAGATAATGACATTCTTTTAATATACTGTTTACCTAGTAATTGCTGTCAGCTACAGGGGTGGCCTCTTTCACTGGCTGCTCTCTTAATAGATTATGTAGCTTCTCTGAAAATAAGTTTCATGAATCACAATGCTTTGAATCACCTGGTCAGGAATTCAGTTCTCACTTGCAAATATCTGGAGCTCTCCCTACAGCTTTTCAACTGGACTCCAGCTCCAGCTTCAAAGAAAAGCTATTTTACCCCCAGTTGTGCTCAGCTGAAACTAGCACATTTGCAATTTACTATCATTTGACATATAGAGGTTGAAAGCAAAGGAAATATTTGGAAATGGCAAAAATGTACATGGAAAGCAGGCAGAAATACACTCTCCTTCTCTCTTGGTGAATGCCTCATGTAGTGCCCTGCCTGGTGTTTGATGGAGTGATTCACTCATCACCCCTGGCTGCAGCCAGGCACAGGCCAGGCTGGAGCTGCGTGTTTGCAGTGCTGGAGCAGAGGAACCCAGCACGGTGTGCAGCTGTGGCTCCTGACAGGCTGCCCTACCCTGCCTAAGGAATTACCTTCAAACCTCATCTTTAGGTGTTCCACAATGTGCTACGTATTTTATCTACATATGTAAAACATTCTTTTTAGAAGTTCTTTACTGACAGCAGTAAGATTATTTTCATAAAACATACCTGGCAGCTCTATCTTCTGCCTAGCTCATCAAAGTACGCCCCTGAGGGGGTCTGGAGGTGTCCTGAGGGGGTTCAGGGGGGGTCTGGGGGTCCTGAGGGGGTTCAGAAGGATTTTGGGGGGCCCTGAGGGGTCCTGAGGAGGTTCAGAGGGGTCTGGGGGGGGCTCTCCTCATTTACACAAGTGAGGGTTTCTCCCTGGCTGAGCTCAATTTTGGCTCCAAGCATGGCATTTGCACTGCTGGGAATAATATCCAAGAAGTCACGACTGACAGGAAACTTCTAATTGACTGTGATGTGATTCATTGGGAGGCTCACACTCTCTGAGTTAAAACAGCATCACTAAAAAAAAAGAAATCACTGAAACCCCCCGGCTGTCTGGCAATTCATTGCCCCAGGAGCCTTGATGGGCTGCTGTGATAACCATGGAAATACATTGTGTCATCTCATTTTGTCACAGAAGGGAATAAATTCCTGAGCTCCACCCCAGCCTGCAGGGATGGTGGCGGGGGAACCCCACTTTTCCATCTCCCTCTCCAGCAGGGCAGGGTGGAGATGTGACTCAACACCACACTGTGCACCCCTGGGAGCATCCTGGGAGTGGGGTCAGGGCCCACAGAGCCCCTGCTCAACTCTTCTTCCCAGGGGATGAACCTGAGGCAAAACAGGTGCTTGACCCACAGCAACATCAGGGCTACAAAGCTTGCCCTGCTATTTCCCAGTGTATCGTTTTTGGGTTTTTAATACCCCTTTGAAAGCAGTGCAGCCAGCTCAGCTCTGCCCCTTGGATGCTGGCAGGCTGCCACGCTCTCATTAAGCCTGCTGTTATGTCTAATGCTGGTGGCAGTGTTTCAGGGCACCAGCACAGAGGCTGTGGGAGTGGGAGCAGGAGATGAGGTGGCTGCAGAGCTGTGTGGTGACTTGGATGTTCTGGCTAACACACCAAAGAGTGTTGATTTTATCCTCCTCACTGGTCAGATCAGCTCGTGAGCACAGATCCAGCCAGGCTGTATAAAAACTCCTTTTCCTGCAGGGAAGAGGACAGCTGAGAGCAGAGAGCATTGGTTTGAAACCCCACTCCTCACTTTGTGGCACAAAAGTGCTGCCAGAGAGCTCTGAAATTCCTTGGTACCCAGGTGAGTGCCCACAGCACAGAGCCAGATCTGCAGGCTCACACTGCACTCACCCACAGCCTGTGCCAGGGGCAGCCTGCACCTGGGAATGGGCCTGAGCTGGGCTCCAGCCAGGGGACAGGAGCAGGGACTGAGGAGGGGACAGCTTCAGCATCTCTCCCTGTGCTCAGCTCACACTGCAGGTCAAGTCTGGATAATTTTCCCTCCTCTTCTGAATTTGAGCAGCTCAAATTCACATCATCCCCCATCATGTGCATCCACAGAGTTGTGGCCAGGTACATCTCACTGCTACAGAGCCTCTTTTGCTGCAAGTCATGACTTGATTTCAGTGCATTCTTCAGCCTCACTCCTCCTCACACAACTCCCAAGAGCACAGCTCTGTTCCTCTCCTCTCCACGCAGCTGCTGCCATTGTGCAGTGCCACTGTGCAATGCCTGCAATGCCCATGCACAGGACATGCAAGGCACAGCCAGGAAATCCAATCCCAAATCCAGGTTCCTGCAGCTCCCTGTCCCCCCAGCCAGCTGTGGATGCTTTGGAAAATCAGCCTCACAGTGCAGAACATGTTGGGATGCTAGCTGGGATGTGGGACTCTGCCACCACCAAGTGATCAGTGGAAAAAAGAGAGAACAGCACTTGTTTAATCCCAGACTGGTGCCTTGTGATTTGTATTCTGCCTCTTGATCCAGCAGCTGTGCCCTGCTGCCCCTCCTGATCTCCATCAGAGCAGTTCATCTCTCCCTCAGCCCCACAAGGCTGAGCTGATCTGCTCTGCTTGCAGATAATGCCATGGACAGAGCCATGTTGCAATTAAATACTCTCCTGGTTCTATGCTAATGAGAAGCAGGAACAGAACGCACAATGGCAGGTAATTACAGGTGAGCAATTACAGACACAATCTTCCCTCTTCCTTGTCCTTTGTTTTTTTTTTTTTCCCACCGTTCCACACTTGCTGAGAGCCTGACACAGTGCCCAGAGCTCTGAAGATGATGAGCAGAGTAATAAAAAAGCCCTTTGAAGCACATCCCTGAAGCTCCCTGAGCCCTGATCATCCTTCATGCCATGTTTCTGCAGCCCTGCTGGCCAGGGTATGTCCACTTCAGGTGGTCTGAGCTGCTAAAAGCCGTGTCATTAAAAAACCCCAACTTAATAATGACAATTGAATTGAAGGAATATTGTGGAATATTTCCTGCTTGTTTTCAAGAGGGCTTGTAACTTGCTAAAACTTTTTGAAATCCAGCTGCTGTAAATAGTAACTCCTGTGCTTTCCCAATCGCTTACCTTTCTTGCTCGATACCGAGTATCTATTTAGGAACTGGTTTTCAAAGCATTGTGCACTTTGCACAATTAATTTGGGGAAGTCTGTGGTGTGTCCCAATGCTCAAAAAAAGTGCTCTGGAAAGCTGAGGAGATCACATGTGCAAAGTCAACCTATAGAAACAAATAAGCACATTTTCATACATGCAATCTCTGGCAGGAATGCTTAGAAATCATGAAGTGTTTTAAAACAATGCCATAATATTCTTAAATGCCAAATGTCACATGAAATATTATTCAGAATCACTTCTCTCTCCTTCCCAACCTGCCTGCAAACAAGTGGGATCTGCACAGCTTGGCTGTGGGTGCTGGGAACAGCATCAGCTGTGAATGGAGCATTATTAACAACTGGAATTATTAACTCTGTTTCAGAAAGCTGTTCTGTGCCTCTACACACGGTCGTTTGGAAGATCTTTTGGAAAATTCATCTTGCACCTGATCCCTCCCTTTTTTAATGAACCACATCATGCTGTCAGACAATGCTGATGGACAGCATAAAGCAAGGAGAAAGGGAAATAGCACCTGAAATGACAGGCAGGGCCAAAACTTCTAGCCACCAGGAAGATTCTGATGGTACCTGGCTCCAGTTTGGTCCCCTCCTCTATTGCCAACCTTCATCAGATAATATTCCCTGCAAAATTTTAGTACTGCAAAATTGAAATGCCTGCAAAATTTTAAGCCAGGGATTTTTGTGTGGTTGACATTCATTTTCAAGCTTCACAGTGTCTTGTAGGTCCTGTGAAAGAAAGAGAAGAGAGATGTGGGAGTGACTTCATGCTTCCCCTGCCCTGCTGGGGTGATGTTTCTCAGTCTCCACAGGGAGGAGATGTGTGTGAAGCAAAAGGGTAAGAGGAGTTAATTATAATAATTTGGAGGGAGGGGGTTTACATTCTCCATTTCAAAGAGAAGTTCCTGCCTTTCTCAGCAGACACCTGTCCTCCAAACTAAAACAGCAACTTTTCCTTCTTTGTCCATATATAAGCCGCACCTGATTATAAGCCGCACTTTGGGTTCGGACCAAAATTTTAGTCAAAATGGTGCAGTCTTTAAATAATTGGAACTATTCTGGGCTTCAAGTCAAAAAATTGTTTTTCATCCTTAAATTCCTTGCTGAGCTAAGGAACAAATGGGGACTGAACTCCTTTTAGTAGTTCTCAATGTCTTCTTCCTTCTCCAATTTTTTGCTGGCTGTAGTGCTCTCCTTAGAAGTTTTCTCCTCAGAGTTTTCTCAAAAGCTTTATGCAAGTCTCTTCTTTTTCTCTTCCCCTCATCCCATTTCTTCCTCAGCACACTTATCTGACCAGTCCTTAAACTCCCTTGTTTCTCCTTCAGTTTCCCAGATGTTGGAAACAGCCAGCTCCAGACCTTAGAGAAGCCCATCACTCCAGCATCAAACCAGCTCTGAAGGACAAAACAAGACCACAGCAGCTCCCTGGATTTGTGGACACTCATTTCTGGGCAGATTCTAGCCCCAGCCCAGATTCTGCTGTTCAGTCCCATACCAGGTGAAACCTGCCTGCTCTGCAGCGCCGCAGATGCTGTGCCTATGGCTGGGGTTGGGAGGTGACCTGCATTCCTCCCAGCCCTGCTGTCACCTCGCTGCATGGTGCTGCTGAGCCTGACGTTAAATGCCTCCCATACTGTGCGTGCCATGGCTGCAATGACTGCAGGCACAAGCCATTATCATTATCTCTGATTCCTGAACACTGCTTGCTACAAAAACTGCCTGAAGCACAGAGGGAGGCGCCTTCATTATTGCATTAGAGCTCATGTCTTAAAGCCAGATTTCCTCCTGCATTTTCAGCCAGGCCAGTTTTCACTAAAGAACTGGGTCTCTAATTTATCAGGTTTTAATATTGGTATTTTTTTTCCACTTTGCCCTTTTCTAGTCATACTTTATAATAATACAAGTGATTTCACCAGCTTTTCTATGGAATGCATTATCCAAACCAGCCTCCCAAGGCCGCTGGCTTTTCATTATCAGAGTCCAAGTACAGCCACTAAAGTGCCAGTCAGCTGCACTACTTTATTTTCCCATTCAGCAGCTTCATAGTAGAGGAAATGTATTTCATCCATACATGCAGTAATGTGAGAGGAAACCACTTCCCACATACACAAATTCCTGACTCATTCCTTTCAAATGTGGCTGAAACAACTGCTAAATCCAAACATAAAAAGCTATAATACCCATTCAATAGGCTTTTGCAGGCTTCCCAGTATGAGGAGGAGGATCACAGGGACATGTCTTGTATCTAGAGCACTGCTCGGAAGTTTGAACCTCTGGGGTGTGTTTTCAGTTCAATTACTCCATTTACTACTTTTGGGTATCTGGTCTCTCCACCCAGGTTCACCCATGTGAAACAGTTCTAATAACACATCCCTACTCATTTTGTGGGTCTGCCTTGGTGTGGCTCACATCTCTGTAATGTTATATGGAGATCCACATATCAGAAAATGTTATACAGTGGTAGAACAATAACACTGTTGCACTGCTCTCACCTCCTTGATTTTTGGTTGCATGTTTGTCCGTAGCATTCAGAAACTGAACCTTTTTGGGAAGGGAGAGATTGGGTGTTTGCAGCCATCAAGGGCATTTTGTTTATTCCTTCATAGAAAGCAACACCACATATCTAATTGTTGATATGTTAAGTAGAAAAAGGAATGTAGGGCTTATTACACATACCCTCATAGCCACTCTCACTTGTACACAGGCAGAACTAATCTCAGCAAATCAAGAGGTCACTAATTGAGGCTAAATTTGAACTGTAGTAATTAGAAGGATGAATGAACTGCATTTTTCTCAAAGAAGATCTGATTTAATAAAATATGCCACTTAGACACAGTTGCAATGAAGCAAAAAAAAGGAGAAGGTGGTTTGCAGCACTGTAGTAGATTTACTGGGTAACTGAGACCTGAATTTAGATGATCTACCACATGTTTTATAGGAAAGCTTCAGCTCTCTGGGGAGCTCTGTAACAAATCTGTGACTGATTTAACTAGCCACTAAAAGGCCCTGCTGCACCAAGGAGTCACCTACAGAATATGCATAAAAGGGTCTTACAATATTGATGAATCAATGTGGTATCTACTTGCTCAGCTACTGAATTAAAGAAAACTAAAGAAAACTAAGTAAAACTTAAGGGGTTCTTAATCTGCTTATTCCTTGAGCATCCTCCAGTAATGACTTGCTTTAAGGTTGTGTTACCCAATTAACTACTTGAATACTCCACAGGTACACTGTAAAGTGTATAGGGAAAGGCAAGAAGATAAAAGGGTAAGAAGAAAAATGACTTTTAAAGGTGTCTGATTCCACCTCCCTTCTTCTGTCAGCAGGAACACCCCTCCATTTAGGCAAAGCTATGGCCATCTTGCTGCTGTGAGATGTGATTTTAAGCTGAATAGATGTACCAAGGCAGATGTAATGATTAGCAGTGAAGACTCAATAGTGCAGGTGCCAGCTGTTGGAGCAATTCACTGTGATCTCTAGCTGGCTTGGACAGTCCATGCTGAAGCCCAAGCTGTTACTTGCTCACTGCTCTCATTAATTATCAGGCTCAGCTGAAGCTAACTAAGGTATTCACTCATGCTGCAGTCAGAACTCCTAAATGAGTATAAAAAAGACAATCTGTAGTTCATCTGCAAGATTTGAAAAAGCATTTTGCAGCCAGATCATTTTGTAGTCCATGTTGCCATGAAGCTACAAATTGCTTATACCAGCACAGCACAGAGGCACTGAGAACAAGTGCTCACTAAGGGGTGTGTGGCACAGCAGCTGCTTGTGCCAGCACTGCCACTCGAAAATTCACTCATCAAAGCATGCCCTGATGCACCAGCATTCACCTCAGCTCGGGAGCCAGCCCACTGTAAAGCCAGCTCTTTGGAGTGCTCAGAGGGGACGCAGGCAAAGGCTATACAAAGACAGAAAATGCTCCAAAGCCTTGTCATAGCCAGAGCATTAATGGCTTACTGCCTGATGGCTTCTTGGGCTCCTACACAAAGATGCCAAATAGCAGATGAACAAAACCACAGGACAGGAAATCTACCCTCTTTCCAGTATTCACAGATGATAAAAACTTCCTGACAGTTATTGTTCTGTGTTTTTTAGGAGGGATGAGGAATTCACCAGCACTGCAGCATAAAGCAGCCATCTGATGCCCAAAATCACAGCTCTCTTCCCAGGAAATTTGCCATACTAATGCTGCTGCCCTAAGCAGCTCAGTCTTTAATCTGATTTCTTTGTTTCTTATTTCAGGCAAGCTGCTGTAACAGCAATGTTCACTAAAGGCTGCTAAGCCTCTTGGCATGTCTGTAAAACTCAGACGTGTTAGCAATTCTCTTGCTCTTCCTAGTTGGCCAGCGTCCTGCCCACTTGCATTTAAGGAGGACTTTAATGTGTTTGTTCTACTCTGATATTCCACAGATCAGGGTGTAGTTACTGGTTTATTTCCCTAGCTGAGCTGAGTAAATATTGATAAAGATTTATATAGCCTACTTTCACAAGGAAAGCAAATCTTTGTAAGTGAAAATTCAAAGTGAAGCTATAACTTGCTCTTTTTGGAGCCATGTGTTCACTGTGTATTTAATCATATTTCTGTTGTTATTGGATTTACTGGATGCATTTTATAAAGTACATTAGGAGATCCACAGGGATGTCTGCTCAGAGGATGTGACCCAGCAGGATTTTTTGGCCAATGATGGAAATAGAAGCAGGATCAAACCAAGCCTGTTAGCATTTTAAAAAGCCTTCTCTGAGACTGAGAGATAAATAGTAATCAAAAGTCAACAAAATGAAGCAATATATTGTAATTTATATCTAGTTTGGATTTAAACTGCAATTTTTGCAAAGAAAGAGATCTCAAGGAAACATTTTGTATGCCCAACCTGAATCCAAACCTGAAATTATTCATCTGCTCAAAGTCATTCTACTGAAAAATATGTGTGGATAAATTCTAAAGGAACCAACATATTAGGATCAGCATAAAACCCACTGTTGAACCATCCATAAAGATCATCTGCTCAATTTAAACCATAATAGTTTTTTGACGGATCTCAAATCTACACTAAATTCCACATCAGTAAATCAGCTGAGACAAAACTGGAGTCAGAGAACACTGGAAATATAGCTGCCTGGGGACAGCCCACAGTCTGACTGCAGAAGTGCTGGTCACTGGGTTAATGACACATTGAAACCCTTTTGTAGTAGGGGGAAAAAAAATCCATTAGAAAAACCTACAGAGACATCTAGCTCTATGACCTAACTGCTGCAGCTGTCTGCCATACAGTAGATTATTATGGAGGTAAGCAAGCATGACAAAAATGTTACAATAACCTTTAAAAATGGGAGACTGGAAATACAATGCTGTTTTACTTGCAAAGTGTTTCTCATGCAAGTGTCCCTGGGAGATGTTTTATAATAAAGTTTGAATGAAATACAATAAAAATCAAATCAAAGCCCATTCACTACGTACCAAACAGAACAGCTCGGGTTTCAGCTTTGGTTTTAAAGCCAGGAAGATAATTTACTTGATGAATTTCTGCCTCTGCTCAGAATTCCAGAAGGAAGAAAGAGGCAGTCGCTCAAAAGGTAGTTTACAAAGAGTTTGGATTTAAAAGCTGATGCTGTCATGAGATCAAAACTGAAAGAATCACAGAATTATTCAGCAAGAGTTTCAAATATCCATAAAGTAAACAGAAATCAGTTCTATTCCAGGATCAAAAGCAGAATTTTACATGTAAAGCATTTTCTTTTCAAGCATGCACATGATAATCACTGCATGTAGAAATGTCAGTGTATTACAGGTTCGATTTGCATGAAAAAGCTATGCAGGCAGAGCTCAGCTCACTCTGTGTGCACCCCACCAGTACAGCTTTGTGTGCAAGAGGGGAACGTAACTCCACAGCCCTGTGTGCATAAGGTTATTCAAATTCAATATCCAAACATCGATTTGGAAAACAACTGCTGATCCAGAAGTCCAGAGCTCACGTTGTCAGAACTTTCCAGCTGGACTAGAGGGGCCCAGTGTCAGGTAAGATTTGCTGACTTGAAAACCAAACAGCCTCCTCTGTTGGTACATTCCCATTCAAGAAAAGTAGTTTTGCTAATGCTTCATAAAAATATGAAGCATTAAAAAAAAAATTCTAAATGAAATTAAGGTTCTGTGCCAAAAGCTGTCTCTGCAAAGGTGTAAAGGCTCTCAGGTTAATAGCGGTGATTTCCAGCCTTGGCCAATTTCCACATGGGGAATGCTACAATCAAGCTGGCACTGATTTTTATGTAAATTAGTCCATTATCAGAGCTATATGTATCTGGTTACTAGTCTATAGGCCCTTAAGGGAAATTGGCATCAGTATCTGCAAGACAAGCACCTTTTTTTCCTTAATGTTCCAAACATTAAGGGTTGTTGTTGGGTGTTTTGGGTTTTTTTAAACAATGGTTCCAGGTCAATAGTTTGATGACTAAAAACCAGATCATATAAGTAAAAGTTATCTCTTAATCCCTAGAAATATGAAAACATTCGGTTTAGTTAGCTCTATTATAATTTTTTTACAGAATCTAATTAGATAAGCCACAGAAAAACAAGTAGGGCATGAAAAACAACCAATCTATGGGGAGGAGGAGGGGTTTAACATAAAAAAAACATGCTGAAGACTTCTGAAACCTTAAAGAAGCTGGAAGAGAATATGTGGGAAGCACTCAGATGGTAGAGAGAATTTAACCTTCTATTAGCTGTAGGCCTTTTAGTCTTGCTGAGATACTCTCCCATTGGCTCACCATGAGCAGGGACAATTTTCAGGCTGCCAGCTGAGAACCAGCCATTAACACTCCAATCTGGATTGCTGTGGCCAGCAGTCACCAACACTGCATCCCTCAAGGAAGGGTGTCAAACCACTTCATTCTTCTTGCACATATTTCAACTGCCCATATTGCATGGACTGGTGGTGGTGTTGTCTGACCTTGTTGGCTGATCTGTATAATTTTGCCATAATTTGTCATAATTTGTCCCCTTCATGGCATGGTTTAGCAAACAGAAGGTAGTTTTATTACAGAGCTTTTTCTGAATCAATAGAGCTGTTCTCATTGCAAAACTACACATTATCTTTTGCTTCTACTTGAAATATTGAGGTTTCATGTGAAGATACAGGATGAAACAGTACTCCTATTGCATTTTGTTGTTGTTCTTTGACAAGATCAGGGTTTAGCCACTGACTCTTTGTGCTACACAAAGTGTGTGCTACATAGAAGGTCTTTTTTATCAGAGCCAGAAATCAGGATCCTCGTTATTGAGAAAGCACTGCTGTAATGCTGCCAGCTGGGAGCACGGCTCGTTAAAGGTACAGTGTTGTACAGTATTTTAGATACTTTATTAAGCACTGCCATAAATACACGGAATAAAATGATGTTCTAGGAGCACCTGGGTGAGCAAATTTGACAAATGGGGGTGTGGGTCATAACAGGAGTTCAGGACTCAAAACATTTTTAGGAAGATATTCAGTTAACCTCTCACGTCCTGATAATGATTCTGGAAATGCTTCAGTGCATTGCAATTTTGGACTTATGTCTGGTGGAGAAGTTAAGCTTACTTCTTTTGATGTATTCTATTTAATCAGTGGTTTGGATATCTCATTTTAGATATTGAAATTGGAATTTTTTTCCTAGTGGGCACAGGTATGAAACAACCAAGTGCAGGGCTCAGCACTTCACAATTGTTGAACCTCATGCAACTGGCCTTGGCCCATTAGTCCAGCCTGCCTCCTCTGTAGTGTATCTTCTCTGGTAATCAATATTCCCACCAAACTCTGTGTCATCTGCAACTTCCTGAAGGTGCCCTCCACCCCCTTGACCAGATGATAGCTTTGATGAAGGTATTTAGCAGAACTGGCCCCAGTGTGGAGCCCTGGGGAACACCACTTGTAACTGGCAGCTGCTTTGGGCTCCTCAGGCAAGCTGGGAGATTGTTTCCTGATTACAGACTGCAAGGGAAATTTTAGCTCTGTGGAAATCAATGTATCCTGGCTATTGGCTTAAAGCAGCTAGCAGCTAAGTCTATTTTAGGTTAGTAGCAAACAATTTACTTTAGGAATGTTGTCTACTCAGGGTTTCCTGAAGGTCATCCTTATGTCTGTGCTCAGTTGTCATTCAGATCATGAACTTCCACTTAGTGACCTTGTTTCACACGTGCTACCACCTCTAGAGCCCATCTACCTGCATAAATAAATCTTTAGGGACGTCTAACAAGCACCTGTCAAACAGTCTGAGAGACAGTGTGGGGGTGGCAGGCAAAGGGGACATCAAGTATGTCACAGCTGTGCTTGGTCCCTGGAACACTCTGCCACAGCACTGGAGATGCAGCTGCTCCATCTGAGCAGGATCTCATGGAGCTACCTACCCACAGGATGATCTTTTAGGGGAACACCCAGTATAGCTGTACTCTGCAGAGAGGTCACAGTGATCTCCTGAAGCACCATGTGGGGCCCAGGGATCTGTCTGCAGGAACCTCCGTGCAGGACTGTGGACTGCATCAAATTACACTTAACACAAGGACTTCTGGTCCTGAAAGTGGCCCTTGGGCATTGATGTACTATAACAATTAAATAATGACAGTAATAAAACTTGCCTGCACAGTTGTGTGCATTTCATGCAAGCTGAGAAGGCACCATAAATAAAGCAGTTCTTCCACCTTGTGGTTACACAGACAACTACTGGCAGAGAACTGAATACGAACACTGCAGCTGAACAGAGCCAGCCCATGCAGGGCTGGTGCTGTCCAGGACCCCTCTTGTAGGCTGATGCTACAAATAAGAGCTAGCCTTGTTTGGCAAGGTGAACATCCCTGTGTGTGTGTGTGCACTCACACGTGTGTACAAACAATAGCTCTGTATGCCCTCTGGCCATCCCAGCCTACAGGTGCTCTGGATCCCACCAGCTGGAAGGACTCCTTCATCCTCCCTGCGAAGGAAGGGCCTTTACTCAGTGCAACAGGCACTCCCTGACACACTGATCGAATGTACTGGTGTGGGAACAGGGTGTGAGCAAGTTACAGATGTGAGAAATGTGATTTCTTCAATGAAAGGTTGTAGCTGGTTTCTGCAAGCAATGACTAGAACAAAAAGGAACCATTTAAAGGCAGACACAAATTCATCTATGCTTGTCTCCCCATTTTTACTCTCTGCCCCCATTTTCTGCTTTTTACCTCTGGCTATGGAAGCAATCATGTAGTCTTTGCTGTTTGCATCAGTGTACAATTCAGCACAATTAAGTCTAGCATCTGTAGTCATTTGCCACAGAGCAAAGCTTGATTTGAAAAGCAGTAATTAAATGTCAGCTTTGCACTAATGCAATAGAGGTATATTGAGATATATAATTTTGCAGTAAAGGCTGAAGATTTGCACTGTGTGAAACAGTGGAACACACTGGCTAACAAACTTCAGTGCCAGTAAATGAATACTAATGTTTTTAATGGTCCTAAATTACCTTATTTCTGAAGCAGGATTAGCTTGGTTATATAAGAGAGACTGATTTGGTTTGAAGAAGAATATCAAAACATGAAAAGAACAAGATGTTTTAAGTCTAGGTCTGCTTCTCAGATGTTGCTGCTCTCTAAAGAGCAGTTTATTAATTACATGCTATCCTCTTCTTCTTCATCATCATCATCATCAATCCAGTTGTACGAGCTGGCACCACTCCATACTGAGTCCTCCTGCAGTAGTAGGTGCTTCCAAAACAGTGTAAAAATCAGCCCTAGTGCATAAAATTCCATTTTTGTCACACTGTCTGCAATTGGCAGCCAAAATAGCTCCCCAGGATAAACTGTCAAAGTCAGGGAGTCATACCAGGCCAAAATTTGACTCAGTGTCTCACGTGGCTTTACTGAAATAATGCCCCAATAACTGTATCTTCAGTTTCTTTTGCTCTTCACTTCTGCAGTGTGACACTTGATCATACAAAGGAGCTGAACTTGTCTCCTCCCTGAGTTTCTTTTTTTCACTGTAAGATCCAAGGAAAACTTGCTTTCATCAATATTTTTTTCTACTTAGAACTGAACTTCAGTGGCACATTTCACCTGTAAGACTGTACCTTCTTCACCCAAAATGTGAAGTTGTTCAGGCCCAGAATGGACAAAATAGAGAGGTAGACACAGAGGTAGACACAATGAGTTTTCATCCTCCCTAAGCAGACAATTCTGTGTAATTATACATTTTTTTACAGTAGAGAACCAAATGATATTGTTGTCTAAAATTATTTTTTAAAAACCCAAAAAAAACAGGAACACAAGAAGTCTGACAGGTGAACCATGTAAGTCACAGCCTTTTAAATATTTTTCTCTACTCTTATGGCACAAAAGTTTAGTAGCACAAAAAGCATGTGTGACTGTGCAAATTCTGGCACCTCAGTGCATGTTTCTACCATCAATCCCCTGATCACTCCAATGGGATCTTCCCTATCCAGACCTCCACAGAACCACTGCTGGCTCTCCCTTTTCCACTAATCAGCTCTGATAAAGCAGCTCCATGTCCACACTACCAAGTCAAAACACTATTAAATCAATTCTGCAAGACAGCATGTCAGTTGAAAAGCAGTTGCTTTTCCTCTAATTAGAAATGTGTGGATTAAAATCAGTTTCAATAAACTGGATGTTTCGAAATGAGCAACCCTGGAGAAGAACTAAAACATCCTCACACCCATTGGCAGATGTCTTCAATAACTCATAGATGAGATGTATGGTTTCAGAAGCCTGGAGAATGGCAAAAGTACAGTCCAACAATAAAAAAAATTTTAAAAAAATACATGGGAATTAGGGCCAGTCTTTTAAATTAATCTCAGAAAAGTGGGGATGAAATAATCAAAGTGTACCTAAGTGCTCAGAAATTACCAGGGAGATTTTGTGAAGCCGTCATGCATTTTATAGAGTGTATACACTGACTTTATTTGCTCTGTATTAGCACCTCTGTTTGCTTTAATCTTTCCCTTGACTTCTGTTTACCTTCCCTTTCAGACTGCTGATAACTCCCCCTGCAGAGGCCTGGAAAACACACAGAACACGGAGAGGAAAGAACACCTCAAACATTCAGCCACTGTGAGCACGTTTCCCTGGCTGGCGCTGCCGGGTGACACAGTGACGTGTGGCTGTCCCGTGACTTCCTTGGCATGCAGCCCAAAGCTTTCATTTTTCACGTTTTTCATACATTTTCACCAATGTTTTGTATTTTATTAAAGCCCAGCTAGATCTGGGTGTGCTCCACGGGGCCGAGTGCAGGCAGGGACTGTGGGGCACTGACACCTGGAGCTGTCTGACATCAGACACCCAAAATACAGGTGTCTAGGCCAAAGTCGTCACCTTAGTTCTCGCTATAATAAATAAACACTCTGGAGGATGATTTGTCTCATCTGAAAACTTAAGATAAGCAGAGTAATTTCTCCAGAGATGTAAGGTAAGCAGGGTATTTCTGTACTTGTATCTACATCGACCAGAGTCCAGAGAACCACGCCACTACTGAATGGCCACAGGCAGCTGAGGCTTTTAGCCAAAGCCGCTCTTTCTAGAGGCTGATGCGTGTTGTGAGGCAGGTGTAAGGAGGTTCTCACTGCAGAGCAAGGCCTATGGCGTCCCACTTCAAAAATACACCAGCAGAAAAAGAATTTTAAGTGCTTATTTATGTATTTATCTGTTGAGATCTCTTAAACCAGCGCCACGCTTTCTGGTAGCTAAAACACGCGTTCCTCGACACAACCTGACACAGTAGCCAGTCCCATAGCAAAACAAGATGGCGGGACGTGCAAAACTACAACTCCCAGCAAGCCACGAGCCGCCATGGAAGTCATCATTCACTCTGACCGCAGAGCACGATGGGAGTTGTAGGCGGAGGGCAGCGTGGCTGGGGCCCGGCGCATGCGCGGCGGCGGCGGCGGCGGACGCGGCGCGTGGCAGGAAGCGGAAGGGGGCGGCCGCGCTCGGAGCCTGACGTGTCCCTGCTCCGCCGCCGCCGCTCGCTGCTGCTCGGCCGGCGCCGCCATGGGCAGTGAGTACCGGGGACCCCCCGCTTTAGCGGCTCCCGCTGGGCTCTTGCTTCTCCCCTCTGGCCGGGAAAGCGCCGTTCCCGGGGTGGCAGCTCATCCCGGGGAAGGAGCCGGCGCCGTGTGCCCCGTGCGGGGCGGCCCGGCCAGGCTGAGGGTGTCGGGGTGGGGGCCGCGGGATGCCAGCTCGGGCAGGACCCTTCCAGGGACACTGTGAGGGAGAGTTACAGGCTGTGGCTGCGTCCCGGAGCCATCCCAACACTGTGAATCTGCAGGATCCCTTGGAAAGCGTCTTAGTAGATTTTAGAGACCCTTGATTTGCATTAAATTGAATATCGTAGTCCAGTGTAACTTTTCAGACATAATCGTTTGAAATTAAGAAAATATCTTTTGTGGGCTGGTATTACAGGTTACTGAGCTGCCGCTGAAGTTGCAGCCTTCCATGAACAGTGGAAAGGCACGAGAAATCTCAGTTCTGCACTGCTGTGCTCTCCTTATTTCAAATCAGTCCAAAATACGGGTGCGGCCTTAGATTTGTCTAAGCTGATTTAGAATTAACTATTCTTCAAATTCAGACCTCTCTGCTTATGGGACAGATTGTGACTTTGCAAGTTCCTTTTTCATTATATGCTTTTTTAAGACAGACATCTGATATGATGATGTGTCTCTGGCTAGGCGGGGATCATGGCATGGGATGTTCTGTAGACTAACTTGAATTGATGCTTCTGAATTGTGTGGGTAGGAGCTGTTAAGCTGTATGGCTCAAAATGTGTAGGAATTCTTGAGCTGTATGGCTCCAAAGTAATATATATACAATACCCAAGGCACTTTTTTCTCTAATATCCAGCTGGGGAGAAACTACCATGGAGTAAATGTTCAAGGGTGTTGATAAACTCATGTAAATCAATGACAAAAGGTTTTTGGTGCTGTCAACCTACTCAGTGAAATGGGGAAACACTTGACTTTCTTTAATTCTGCTCCCAGTCCATATTGTACTTAAAACGTATTAGCTGAATCTCTGTGTGATGAGAACAAATAAGAATTTAATAATGCAAAACACACCCCCACCCCAAACTAACCAACTAAAATTTCCCCAGAAATTTTATTATATAGAGTACATGTCCAAATTCACTTCAGCTTGGGCTTTTTCCAGTGTTCATTGTATCTGTGTGTTCACTTTGTCTTTTAACTTATTTCTGCACAGTAAAATTTCTTGAAGTGATCAAGCCATTCTGTGTTATCTTGCCTGAAATTCAAAAGCCAGAACGGAAGGTAGGTTAATAAAATTTTCTTCCTAGGTTTCTATTTGTGAGATATAAAATGTTTGGAGTTTGCATTTGTGGGATTTGGGGTTTCTTCCTGATGGGAGAGTGGCACTTTTAGGTACAGTTGTTTTCAGTGGAGTGCATGTGTGGTGCATTCTCATGTGGATGTGGTTGTACAAGAATAAATGCAGTTGAGCAGATTTATTTATGTCACAGCAGTGCATGGTGAGATGTTGAAGGAAGTTCAGATTGAAGTGTAAACTAGAATAAATTAAAGCAGCAGCCTGAAAATCTTTGCTTCATAAGCTCTAAGATTATTTGCTGAGATAAGCTGCTCCCTATTACTGTTTTTTTTCTCATCATAAGCTCCTACTCATGAAAATGTAAGACTCATTTCTGTGGAAGTACTGGAATTACCTTGCATTGACATAAGCTTGTTTGTTTGGATTAAATTTTGAATAAAGCTTTGTAGCTTTCCTTGGTCTTATGTGGGATGAAAGGGATGAACAGAACATTATTTTCTTTAGGATGTTCTGTACTTTGTCCCTCCACAAAAAAATCAAATGTGCTACTGTGAAAGTTTGCTTGATGGACTAGGTCTTGTTATTTTGACAGTTTTATCATCTGTTGTTGGTTTTTGGTTTTGTGTTTTTTCCCTTTAGATTCAGTTTAAGGAAAAGGTACTATGGACAGCTATCACACTCTTCATCTTCTTAGTATGCTGCCAGGTATGTTTCCTTCCCTTTTTATGGAAGAGCTGAAATGTTTAAAGCATGCTGTCAAATCTCTAATTTAATCTCTTGGTTGGAAATGCAGATTCCCTTGTTTGGAATTATGTCATCAGACTCTGCAGATCCCTTCTACTGGATGAGAGTGATTTTGGCATCAAATAGAGGTATGGCCAGACCTTCAGGAGGGTGGGTTTTTTTAGCTTGAATCAAAATGGTCTTGGGCTTGCATTCTGCTCCATTGTAATGAATATAAAAACTGAAGTGGGGAGTGAAAAATAATTTTCCATATTATTTAAAGTCATAAACCAGTGTGACATTGGGAAAGGCACAACTTTCTGGACAAAATGAGTTTATGGTTGACTGTGTGCAATCTATTATTTGCACAAAAATTGAGCTTTTTTTTTTTGAGGGAAATGGTTAGGGAAGAGACATTTCCTAGTTACCTGCATTGCTGCTGTTGCAACCTTCAAGATACATGTTTCAAAATCATATTCCTTGAGTGCTGTGGTTTCCTGGGTTAATTGTTTAGATTGAAATGCACAGTAGTTTATGTAAATTTCAGTTTCTTGTAGTGGCTTTCTAATGCAAGTATGAAGGTTAAAATTAATGATAATTTACATAAATTTCTGTTTCTAATGCAGCTATGAATTAAGAATGGTGACTGTTTTCTGAGTTCACTTTATCATTCTATATAATTTGAACTATCAGTTTATATCATACTTAGTTTTCTGCAGAGTAAATTTATTCTTGACAGCTAAAGTATTTTTTAGTGAACACAATATTTTTGAGGTACTGAGGAGTACTATGTATTAAACTGACTTCTAACAAACTTTTCTTATACTTGAGAATTTTTACATTTATGGAGATTTGGAGTTTTAGATTTTCTTCATTGTAATGTAAAGGTTAATAAAAACTAACTTTGAACTTCTCTGTTCTTCCTGTGTCTACAGGAACATTGATGGAGCTGGGCATTTCACCCATTGTCACTTCAGGGCTCATCATGCAGCTCTTGGCAGGTGCTAAGATAATTGAGGTTGGTGACACCCCAAAGGACAGAGCTCTCTTCAATGGAGCCCAGAAATGTGAGTAACAGCTCATGTGGTGGTTTAGGGTATCTCACCCCAACAGTGTGAATTTACCACGGGGTGAATGGTGCAGTTGGACCTGTGGGTTTCTGTCATGTGTGCTGCAGATACCTGTATTTCACTGGTCTTTTACTGACAGCTCTCTGCCTTGTTGGCTGTTAAGCTTCAGAAAGGTGTGAAAGGGAAAAGTGTTGGTGCAATTGGCATTGCTGCTGTAATCTTCCCAGATAGGTGAAGCAATGTAGAGACTCAGCTTTTGAACTGTGATGGTCAGTGTTAATCTGAGTAGTAGTGGTTAAGGTGTTGGTTGTAGCTGTCTGTACCTTGCAGCTCCAAGCAGGGGTCTTTCTCATCAAGATGGGGTCTCTGTGGTCAGTTGATAATGACTTCCAGAAAAAAATTGGTGTTTTGTAACTATTTGATGCTATGCACTATTTACTCAAATGTGTACTGGAAAAACCATAAATTGCTACAGTAATATCTAAACACCCTCAGAGTTTTCAGTATCTAAAGCAGCCTTTGGTAACCAAACCCACTTACTTCTAAGTGCATTTGTTTCTGAACTATCTGTGTGTATTTCTATATTCAGTGCCAGATTTCAGACCGCAAAGTTAACTTGCTCTTGAATTTAAACAACTTACGGTTTATGTATTCCTTCCAAAATGTTGTGGTTTAACCCCATCTGGCAACTAAGTATCCCCTGGGACACTTGCTGGCTCTCTCCTGTGGGGAGGAGAGGAGAATCAGAATGAAAAGTAATAAAACTTTTGGGTTGAAATAAAAACTGTTCAATAACTGATACAATATAATAATAACAATAACAAAAAGGAGAGAAAGAAATAAAACCTCACAAGTGATGCACAATACAATGCTCACCACTTGCTGAGGATGCCCAGCCAGTTCGTGAGCAGTGATCAGCCCCTCCTGGCCAGTTCCCCCAGCTGGTGTGCTGAGCCTGGCATTCCGTGGTGTGGAATATCCCTGTGGCCACTTAGGGTCAGCTGTCCTGGTCCTGCTCCCTCCCAACTTCTTGTGCACCTGCTGGCTGGCAGAGCAGAGGACACTGAGAAGTCCTTGACTTGGGGTAAGCACTGCTGAGCACATCAGCCTATTATCAGCATTGTTCTCATGGAAAATCCAAACCACAGCACTCTACAGCTACTACAGAGAAAATTAACTATGTCAGCTGAAACCAAGATTCTCTGCAAAGAAGTGATTTCTGTTTCTCTAATTGCCTAGTGCCATAAATATCCAGGACAAATACATACTTTTTCTTTTTATTCTGTAGTGTTTGGAATGATCATTACCATTGGACAGTCTATTGTGTACGTAATGACTGGAATGTACGGAGACCCATCTGAGATGGGTGCTGGTATCTGCTTGCTTATCACAATCCAGGTAAATTCTAGTCTTCTCTACTTACTCTTCTCCTGAAAGGGTCAAAAGGTCAGCCTTATGGACAGGCTGTCCCACTTGCACAGTAAAAAGTCCCAAGTGTACCTGCTTCTTTACATATAGTCTAATCTTTTAATAATTTTTTTTTTTCTTAATAAAATGAAAAATACATGAAACTAATGCTTTTTTTTTTTACTGTAGCTTTTTGTTGCTGGTTTGATAGTTCTGCTCTTGGATGAACTGCTCCAGAAAGGATATGGTCTTGGTTCTGGCATCTCTCTCTTCATTGCTACCAATATCTGTGAGACCATTGTGTGGAAAGCATTCAGCCCCACCACAGTGAACACTGGGCGAGGTAATATGGCACAGTCTGTTTTCTTTACCAATAGTTTGTACAAAAAGGCAGCACTTTTTTTTTCACTGTTAATGCCAAATGCTGTCACTGTCATCTTGGCTGTGTGGTGAATCTTGCTAATGCAGCAGATGCTGCTGTGCAAAGTGCAAGCACAAAGACTTTTTTCTCAATTTGTAGTATCTCACAAGATATTTACTGAACTTGAAATTCTTACAGTAACTTCATTAAAAGTTAGCAGTTGTAGACTACCATTGTGTTATGATTGCTGTCCAACTTACTGACCAAACATTAGCTGTTTCTTTCTGCTCCTTGCCTTTTTTACACTTGGCCCTAAAGACTTTATTCTCCAAACTCCACTGGAGATGATTCTGTTTGCTACTGTGTAGTAGAAAACAGAAGTGAGGTTCTGGCATTTGCTGTAATCCAAGCAATAACTTGTGTCTCACCACAACTGCAACTAGAAAGCCTAGATGCTTCCCTCTAAGTTTACTTTTTTTTTTTTTTTTAATCAGGAGAAGGATAGAAAGAACTTGGTGCTTGACAATGTTTCTAGAGACCAATAAAATTACCCCATGCTGGGTTATGATTCAATTTCTTGGCACTATGAGGGGATTAAAAAAAATAAATCTTGGAAATAACATAGCTGATATGAAGGATGACAGTATAGAAAACCTGAAAACATGCTTGAGATGCAAACGACTCAGAGAAATCTCATTGTGAATCGTGTGGTTCAGAAGTATGCTTAATGGGCCAAAACACTGAAGCTTGGAGATAATCACAGCTCACCTAACGTTTTCTTTTCCTTTCCAAGGCATGGAATTTGAGGGAGCCATCATTGCTCTGTTCCATCTTCTGGCCACTCGCACCGACAAAGTCCGAGCTCTTCGTGAGGCCTTTTACCGTCAGAACCTTCCCAACCTCATGAATCTGATCGCCACCATCTTTGTCTTTGCAATTGTCATTTACTTCCAGGTCAGTTGGAATAATGAGGATTGTAAAACTATATGGAAGCAGGTCTGAAATTCACTTCCTTCTACAAGAAATTATATATTCACACTATTTTGTAGCTGCAGCATCCAGATGTTCATTATCCACTGCCTTCTCTTAATCAGTTTCCACACTTACCCTAGTCACACAGAGGACTTGAGACTTACTTTGGTCTCTGAAAAAAGAAACAGAAAACCAAATAAAAATACCCCAGATAGATACATGTGTGCATGTGATATTGTCTAACCCAAAAGCTATTGCTTTTTACTGGGAAACACTTTGATGTTTTTAGGCCTGTGTCCCTCTTACTGTTTGTTGCTGAAGAATATAGGAAGTTTTAATGTTTCCTTTCCTGGATGCTTTGTTCAGTCTTCTTAAAACTTCAGATTTCTTCTGATGTCTAAATCTTTCATACCTTCTTGTGTGTGGGTGTGCATTTAGACAACCATGCAGGCTTGTAGACCCTTTGCAGAAGGGTTCCCATGGAGAGGAGAGCCCTCTGGGCAGAGTATTTGTACTTGCGCAAAATGATTGCAGGTTTCTCCTCTTGCTGTCAAGGCCTTGCACTTGCAATTTATGATTTCTGGTATGGTTCACGTCCAGATGTAATGGGAGACTTCCTTTTGAAAACTTTTCAGGGCTTCAGAGTGGATCTTCCCATCAAATCTGCTCGCTACCGGGGCCAGTACAACACCTACCCTATCAAGCTGTTCTACACTTCCAACATTCCCATTATCCTCCAGTCTGCCCTGGTGTCAAACTTGTATGTCATCTCCCAGATGCTTTCTGCCCGCTTCAGTGGCAACTTGCTGGTCAGCCTGCTGGGCACCTGGTCTGTGAGTATTCCTTCTCATCTTGCATACATCTTCAGGAGGGCAGCATTGAAATGTGGAGTGGAAGAGATGGTCTCTGACTATTAAGACACATTTTGAAAGGTGGTCATGCACACTGAAACTCCTAAATTAATTTATTTGAATTAATGCCACTGAGGCTTGCTGTGGTGAATGTAAATGGGTGTGCTGCTGCAGTAGTAATGATGCAAAGGGACACAAAGGTGATACAAACTTTTCTAAGACTTGGCTTAATGGCTAAGAAATAGTGAGAAGATTGGTGACTGCTTGCTTTCTTCTTCCAGGACACATCATCTGGAGGCCCTGCTCGTGCTTATCCCGTTGGTGGACTCTGTTATTACCTGTCACCTCCAGAGTCCTTTTCTTCAGTATTGGAAGACCCTGTACATGCAGTTGTTTATATTGTATTTATGTTGGGCTCCTGTGCTTTCTTCTCTAAGACATGGATTGAAGTCTCTGGCTCCTCTGCCAAAGATGTAAGTTTAAAATGACAAATTATGCAAGCTTACATGCTGAAAACAGATGGGTTGTTGTAAGAATAAGATTGACTTTCTTCTGAAAAAGCTGTTCTGCTGGTAATCTTGTTGGTAATATTCATTGTTTGTGTAAACAGGGACTATGTCTTTTTATAGCTGGGAAAGATTAAGACAGAATGGGGATATTTTTTTCCTGTTTTCTTTACTGCTTTTTCAAAACAACATCAAAACTTAAATTGCTTTCATTGGAATTAGGAAATTTAGAACATAGGAACATGAGATCAGTGTGAGAGCAGGGAAGGTAACAGGAGAGGTAGAAACTATTTCAGTGCCACATCACAGGTGCAGTTTGTGCAAGGCAGTTGCCACTTAAAAACTTGCAGGTAAAGTTCAGACAGCCATTCCTGACACAGAGAGCTTCCTTTGTGGGAAAATTAACTAGAGGTTGTTATTTTTAACTTGAGAGCACTGACAATGGAGAATAAAGTGCAGTGCATTTGTGTACCTGAGGCTAGCTTCTCAAAAATTCCATTTGCTACAGGATATTTAACATTCAGGAACTATACCATCCTGAAATTGGAGTTGGAAAACAAGATGGAAAATAGCTGTCATTGTGATGTGTTTGTAATGTGTGGTTTTGGATAAGAGGTGAAGTTTGGCAGCCATATGGAATGGTTTAATCCATTCTTAAACAAATAAGTAGTTGCACAGTTACTGTAACAGTGTGAGCACTCTCTCGTTTTGGACTTGCATCTTGCTGCTTGTCAGGCATGCAGGAAGGCGCTGCCATGTACAGTCAGGTTTTTATTTCAGAGTAACCAACAGATAATTTTTAATGCTTTAATACTTTTTCCTGATACTAAGTAAAATTATTTTAAGTTTGTGCAAAAAAGGTCAGAAATAAAATGATAAATCATTACTGAAATGTTCACGGTGTACTGGAAAACTGGAGGCTTACTCATCTGAAAATGTGTTTTCTCAGTGCATGGAGTCAGTGATGAGCACCTTCATGTTCCCCTGCTAGAGTTTGTTACCACAGTTGCCAGTGGTGTTTGCAGGGCTCTGCTCTAACCCTGCAACTGCAGAAATCCAGTTTAAGATTAATGTTCCAAGAAGGGATTCTAAGTCTAGTTTCTCGTGTGGCTCCATAAATAAATAGTTGACTCAACTGAATGCAGGAAACTGAAATGGAATGAACTCTTCAGGGAATGGTTTTACAACATCTACAAAACCCTCATCAGGAGAAGGGTAGATGGCAAAACATGAATTGAATTATGTGTATGAGCCTACCAGTATCCAAATTTTCGTCTTCTCAGTGGGACTAGAATTATCCAGAAAAGCTTTGTATAATTGACAGGTAGAAAAGTGTCTGTGACTGTAATTTATCTGAAGTTAAAATACTGGTTATTTTTAACTTGGATGAATAATGTAAAACACAATCCAAAACCCAAAACAGTATAAAAAATGCCCAACCCCACCACCATTTACTGCAATATCTTGCTTCTGTTTTCCCACAGTACTGCATTCCATGGCCTTGGTAAATGACACTAAACTTACTTGTTCCATTCCTTGATTCTGTACAGGTTGCCAAGCAATTGAAAGAACAGCAAATGGTAATGCGAGGCCACAGAGAAACTTCAATGGTACATGAACTCAACAGGTGAGCTACATATTCACTGGCTGTTCTGGCAAAGTGTTGTGGGCAAACACATGGCAACTTTGCTTTGACTTCCATTTTCTAGATCCTAGAACACAGATTTTATTTCAGTTTTGATGTTACATGTATGAGACATAGAACATTATTTCATAAATGGAAGACTTGTATGGTACAGCTCATTTTTGCCTTGCATTTAAAGAATTTTACTTAAATTCTGAACCTTTTATTTTCCTGTTCTATTTTTTCATTTATCTACTCCTCTCACAGTAGCTAATAATGAGCATTTGAGTGTACTTTACTACTTCCAACTGACCCAGAAGTATTTTCTTACTGTAATTTTTCATGTGTTATTAGTTTTGAGTACTGTTTCATGCAGACCTTGCTTCTGAAACAAGTAGTTGCTTAAATCTCGTAGGTGCAGAGGTGGGCAGGGTTGATGTCTTTAGGTTTTCAGATTTCAGGGTAGGACCTATGTACCCTTTGTGTTAATGTTATTGTAACTTTGGATTTCAGTTGTGTACAGAGGATTTGAAGAGCCAGTAGCCATAAGTTTAATATTTGTGCATAATTGCATGGTGGACTGTAATAACTTCCCCTCTTAGTGTAGCATTTTTTTCTTCTCCAGTCAGGTTGAGCATTTAATTTCCTACCCAGTGTACTGGCATTATTGCATATTCCTTACCTTTGATTGCAGACCTGCAAGAGAAGAGAGTGTTCTGCTACTGACTTTTTTGGTACTGTCTGAGCAAACTCTAATGGCCCTTTCTATTGTCATTTCGTGTTTTCCAGGTACATCCCCACAGCTGCTGCCTTTGGTGGGCTCTGTATCGGTGCCCTCTCTGTGCTGGCAGACTTCCTTGGGGCAATTGGCTCTGGAACTGGAATTCTGCTCGCTGTCACCATCATTTATCAGTACTTTGAAATTTTTGTAAAGGAACAGAGTGAAGTTGGCAGTATGGGAGCTCTTCTTTTCTAAACCTAGCTTCTCATGGACCCAAGAAAGAGAGGAGGGACATTCTCAAAGTGTAGCCAGTCAGGAGAAAAGAAGTATCATAAACTTGATAGTGTCATTCTATAGAAACACATATTTTAATAATGTTTCCAAAGCACATTCCCTTACGTTCAAACTTTTCTAGCATACTGTTTGCATTTTATAAATTGATGAGGAAGATGTGCAAAAAATTTTTTTAAGAAAATTTTTTTTAATTATGTGTTAGGAGAGTCAGCTTCTGACTTGGATTTAGTTCAATGACTCCTGAAAAATTTTTGAGCCCCTTTCACATTTCATAACCTGAAGCCTTTAAAGGTTTTAATTAATGTTTGTTAAATGAATACTTGGAAGGGATTTTTTTTCCATTTAACTTGTTTTTGCAGCTCCTTTGCAGTAATGGTGAAAAAAACCTCTCCATCTGATACTCAAGTTCCATAATTACGGTTGTAAGCACAAAAGGTGTTTCATGTGTTTGGGGTTTTGTTTCAGTATGGCAGATTTGAAAGGCAGTTGTTTCTTTTTACTGAATGGTATCTCTAATTCCAAATGTTTTGTCTTGTAATTACTACACTAGACCTTATCAGCTGTTGAGTATTGGCTTGAGACTGTTTTCAAGTTTTATGTAAGAAAGGAATGTGTCCTTTCCCACCACCTCTCCTCCACAAGCAGAAAACTCAGGTAAATCTAGATTCTGCCAGAACCTGTGCCTAAGAGTTGCTACTTTGAAACTTGGTTAAACCGACTTTGTAAAGCCTTCTAATTAGTCTTTATTGCCTTTAGTGGGTGTACTTCTAGTTGTGATGCTGGCTGAAAGGAATGAGTGTTATGGCTGCTTAGATATAAACCTGCTTGTGCTCTTTGCTAGAGTGAAGTTTCTCTCCTTGATAATGAATTCTGGTCTCGTAGCAATCAGGATGTTATCTGATTACTCATATCTAGTGAATTTTGAGTCTCATTACCACAAAAGAGTGGAAAGAATGGATGTTACTTGTCTGTTTTTGTAGATCTAGATACAAGACCCTTGTCAGATAACTCCACTAAGGGGCTTATGTAGAAGGCTTTTCTATCCTATAATCTCATGGATTTAAGTGGTACACAGGAAAACATTCTTTCAGAAGGTATTGGGATTCCTATTTTGAAGATCACACCTTGACACTGGAGAGTTTACAGTTAAGGCTGTAATGGACCAGAATAAAACTTAATTTTCCATTGTAATTTAGGTTGTCAGTACTAATCAGGTGCCTAGGACCAAATGCAAATATCTGTGTATGAGTCTTGTAAATACACTTTTCCTCAATCAGTATTGGACAACATGGAAACCAGAAGGAGGAGTTGTAATGCTGGAACTTTTTTTTACCCTGCATCAACATGCTTCTGTGCATTTTTGCATGTTGGGCAGACAGTATGTGAGTCACTGTTCCTGCTGGAGTGCTGGGACTCTGTTACACGCCCAAGGAGCACAGATGGCATCCAGAAACTCTTGTTAATACCCTGAGCTCAGGTACCAAACACGTGGGAAATCTGCAAATGTGGAATGAGATGCACCTATCAATGAAGGTCAAATGCCCAGGATGAGGATCATGACTGGAAAAGGAATAAAAGAATTGGGATGAAGTATGCATGAAATGATCACTGTCAACCATGATGTCACACTACATTCAATCATTTTTCTGTTTTTTTTATAAAGTACTTGTGCACCACAGCACAACTGTGATGAGAAATGAGGACAGTTAAAAAGTGGCATTAAAAGGAGAGGGAAAGGGTTCTGATATAATTCTGCTTTGGGGATGTTTTTTTTGTTGTTGTTTTTCCAGGAAGCCCAATACAAACTTGGTTTTGATATAAAAGACTCCACTTCTGTGCATGCTGCTCTGGCTGGGCTGGAGCTGTATTTGTATTTTTGGTCGTATCTGTTTGAACTGGTTGCAGTTCAGAGCATTTGCTCTTCGTTGTCCAAGCAGCACCTGTTCTGTGCATCTGTATTTTTGTGGTCTAGTGGTAAATCTTTGTTATCAAACAGCTGTTTCCTCAAAGCAGGATCTGCTGACCATACAGTGGATGTTCACAAAAAGAAATAATGCCTAAAAAATCTGCTTTATAATGAAATAAAATACATCTTTGGAGCTTGGCTTTTGGTGCTTGCATACTGTCACAATTGTAACACTTGTAGAATAAGGTTACCCACTTATGAGACTGAGAAAGTGGTGCCCTCAAAACACCAGCTGATCAGCGTGTCAGTGTGAAATAAAGACAATTTGTGTTTGCTCCAAGATTCCTCAGTAGTGGATTGCCAAAGTAACTGAACCTTGATCATTCCTTTGGGCTTTTCTTTTATGAATTGCAATTCTAAAGGTGCAGACAAGTAAGTAGAGAGTGAGTGGGGTAATGATGCATGAAGGTAACAAAAACTTTCCACTAGAGATACAGTGCCAGTTTTTGTGATAATTGAGACAACAAAACTCAAAACTGATGATATTCCCAATATTGTTTTGGCCTGTGAATTTTCAAACTTAGGGGAAATTTGGCCTTCCTCCTGAATAGAAATATCCTAGTAGTTGAAAGCAAATTTACTTAAAGTGCTGTTACTGGATGCAGGAGATTCAGCAACAATTTTGGTCGTGTTTGAAGTCACTCCAAACAGCAGCTTGATTTCTCCCTTGCTGTTTTGTTTTTCATCAGGAAACTTGCATTGATGACTGGTTGCCATGGGAATGTTTTGTCATCACACATATGATCACAGAAATAATTGAGGTCACTGTAGATGTGATGAGTTATATGCAAGAGAGATGGATGACAACCAGCACCAGGGCAACATCTGACATCTTTCTGCTGGGGTCGTTTTGTGCAAAATTCCTGACGTCCTTTTCTGCACTGCAGGTTTCATGAGAAAGCTTATTTAGCATTTAAGTGCTAGGCATTTGACTTTTGTCCCTTTTGTCATTATTCATGAAGCCTTAAAAATCATCTGGTTTATTCTAGTTCACTTATTCCTATTTCCATGTAATTTTGAGATGGCAAACAATGGACTTTTTTCTTAATTTCTCAGACATCTTGTTGTTGGGTTTTTATATTTAAAAATAAATTAATTCCTTTTGGCTGCAAGTATAAAGGTTGTTGCTTTATTCTAAATATTTCATGACCGTGCTGCCTTGATTTTTTTCTGGCGATAACCCATAACAGTCTGGGATAGTCCCACAGTGTAAACAGCTGATTTGTGGAGCAGGCTTCTCAGCCAGCTTTTGGTGCAGGGTGGCACAGGAAGGCTTTTCCTGACTGTGCTCTCTTGCAAGGAGTTCCAGGCTCCGGGTGGCCCTCAGCTTGCGCAGTGCTGCGGGATGCTCCGGGACTGTGTGCACTGTTCGCTGAGGCTGGGCCGGGGCCGTGTCCGCAGGAGCCCCGCTGCCATCCCCGAGCTGCTGCCCTGCGCGATCGTCCCTTCCCTCAGCCCTGTGTGCTCCAGCCCTGCGAGCTCTATCCCTGTGTGCTCCAGCCCTTCCCTTCCCTCAGCCCTGTGTGCTCCAGCCCTGCGAGCTCTATCCCTGTGTGCTTCAGCCCTTCCCTTCCCGCAGCCCTGCGTGCTCCAGCCCTGTGTGCTCCAGCCCTTCCCTTTCCTCAGCCCTGTGTGCTGCAGCCCTTCCTTCCCGCAGCCCTGTGTGCTCCAGCCCTTCCTTCCCTCAGCCCTGTGTGCTCCATCCCTGTGTGCTCCAGCCCTGTGTGCTCCGGCCCTTCCCTTCCCTCAGCCCTGTGTGCTCCATCCCTGTGTGCTCCAGCCCTGTGTGCTCCGGCCCTTCCCTTCCCTCAGCCCTGTGTGCTCCATCCCTGTGTGCTCCAGGCCTGTGTGCTCCAGCCCTTCCCTTCCCTCAGCCCTGTGTGCTCCAGGCCTGTGTGCTCCAGCCCTTCCCTTCCCTCAGCCCGGCTGTGCCCGCCGGTGAAGGGCTCCGAGCAGGGAGGGACGCTGCAGACACCTCTGCCGTGCCTTGCCCATCATTCCCCTCCCTTTCCCCGCCGCTCCCCTCCGGGTTCCAGCCCTGAGCCCCAGCCCTGCTGTTCCTGGCCGGGCTGGGACAGCGCCGAGCTCCGGGGCTGCGGCTCCTCGCGGCTCCCGCAGCTCCGAGGCTGTGCCCGCCGGGGGGCAATGTTACCCTGCGAGTCAGGCAGGGACCGGGGAAAGGCGGATCAAATCTGCTCCCAGTGCCTGGCCTTTCTCCACCTTCGCTGCTATGCTTTTTACAGCCGTACAGTGTAAAAGTTCAGAGCAAAGTTTACCATTTGTGCTTCCTGGAGCCGTAGCCGGGGCTGAGATTGTTTTAAAATGAAAGGCTGAAAATAATCGTTTATAATATTTATAATATTTTCTAATATATGTCAAGCATGCTGGGTGTCAAGGGGCAGTTGTCTTCTGCCACTTAAGCCTAGACTGAGACAGTCTATGGGATTGGAAAGAAGACAAGAAAAGAAGCATTTAAAACCAAAATCAATATCCTAAGCTGGGGACCTAATTAGTCAGCTAGACTTTAAGCTGCTGGTTTATAATATGCTCCTGGATGGATCTGCTAAAATTGAAACTCTTCTGTGGGCCAGGTTCTAGCAATCCTCTGGCCATTGCCAGCACGGTTCCAGCCAAGCTGGCAGCGTTTGGCAGAAAGGAAATACCCTGACAGTTGGCACCGCCTTTGGCAGCTGTATCTCAGGGACTGGAGACTGAATGAGCCCAGACATGATACACTCTGTCATCACAGAGGGGCTCTCAAGGTCAGAGATGGGATGCTGCCTCTGAGATATTTCTTGCTGAAGAGCAAGAGGACTGGGCCAATTTCTCAGAAACAGTAATACCTGGGAGCTTAAAACAGAGGGGAAAATAGAACAGCCAGGATGCATATTTTTAAGAAGCTGTTTCACACATTTTTATATTGCTTTGAAGAAAATCAGGATACATGGCATCTGTAAAAAATCCCAGATTCCCCTTCTTAGATATTAAGGCTAAAGTGGATGGTTCCAAAAGTGGAGTGAGCACTGCTGGGGAATATTAGCTATCTGAAATCTCAGACGAGTATTATCCACTTTAATCTTCAGCATTTCTGAAGCTCTCTGATGTTCTTACAGCTCTAACGTGTCTCTTCTTTATGCCTGTGGTGTGAAGATTTATGAAAGAAAAATGCAGCTCCAGACACACAGGAACAGGGAACAGTGAGCAGAACATTCTGCCTGATTAACTTTGCTATATGAGTGTGATTTTTATTTTTGTTTAAAAAGCTTTATCTTTTGGCAGTGCAAGAACATGAAATTGTTGTTGCTGCTGGGTTCCCTGGGGCTGCAGGGATTCCCTGTGCCTAATGCAGGCAGAGCAAGGGCTCCCTGTGACCACAGCTGTGGCCACTTACACAAGGATTTGGGATTATAGAGTTCAGCTGCAGGAAGTAACTGGTGGGTGTGGTGAGAGGCCATGAAGGAACTGTGGGAAGAAGCACTGCAGGAGCCAAAGCAGGGAGGGGATGAACCCTCGTGAAGCTGGGATGGGGTGGTTTGATGTGCTTATACCTAAAATCAGTATATCTGGAAGTGCTCTTGAGCTCCAGGATCCTGAAGACTGCTGACAACAAATGGTGAGTGCCTTGTGTGGTTGTGATGGTGATTAAAATGCAGAGAGGCAGCTGCCTGGATCTCCCCTGCCAGACAAGCCCAGAATACCTGTGTGCTATAGAAATCAATGATTTGTTTAACCTTGGTATCCCAGACTGACCTCATGTCTCCTTTGCACTGTCCAAAGTTTTCTTTGTGTTCTGCAGATGTAGAAACTTGTAAGATAGTATAGTGTGTTTGTTAAAATAATTCCTTTTCTAAGCACATTTGTTTTGGATGTTTGAGGATAAAACTTAAACTGTTGATTTTAAAGTTATTAGAAGAGCATTTTTTAACCTATCCCCCTTTCTTTGAGTGACTCTTGAAAGGAGGAGAGATTTATTGGGGGGGACGTGTTCATTTCCTCAAGTAGGTAGAAAAGAGCTGCCTCTTATCTCAGCGCTTCCCATTTCTTAAACAGTGCGGGCTGGCAGAAACAAGCCAACATTTGGGATAAGATTTATCTAATTTAGTGATGGAACACAGTAGCACAAGCCAGGGAGTCTGACACTACTTTCTGCAACAGAGGTACATCAGAGTAATTTTTGCTTAAGTTTTGTAGAGGATAGCTGGAAGCTCACAGGATCCATTAAACTGGAAAGGTGACAGGGATATCACATGTGAAAAGAGAAGGGTTGTAGTTGCAGAGGAAGTTAAAAGTGTTTCCATTTTTATGAAGTAGGTTCCCATCTGTTGTTTATGTTGTTTCTTCTGCATGCGAGCTCTCATTTTTGCGGGTACTGGCTGTAATTACAATGTAATGGAGATTTTTGGTTCCAAAAATTGTACACTCTGAAAAAAACGTTCCCACTTAAAAAAAAAAGCTGCAGAGCAGGACAGGACCTGCCCCCAGTCCTACAGCTGATCATTACAAGAGTCCTGGCTCAAACAATGTCTGCCACCTCTTTACTTGCCGCCTCTTAAAGCACCAGAAGAAGTGTTAACTCTGTAGTGACAAATGCAGACTGAACTTCATATAAGTATGTATATAAAGTAGTTGTCTTTAAAACATAGCTATAATCAGTTAATTAATGAAATAATACCCTTAATTCTGTCCTAAATCCAAAATCAGTGTGTGAGCAGTGAGCTCATACCTGTAGGAGAATGGGGGTCAGGGAATTGAGTGGTCCATGTGCTATCATGGTCATGTTTTCCTTTGTTCGTGCAGAATTGCTGATACATCATGGTCTTGATGTTATTTCACCCTTGCAGAATATTTCTACTTCTCCTGAGAGTGTTTCCTTTATGCATAATCCATTAAATGATGATCAGAGCTTTGAGTGCCTGCAATTCATCAAGTTTAACACTTTACTATAAGAGAAGACAAAACCATTTCTCTATGGTTTTGGTTGTTAAACGTAATAGCTGTAAAATCAACTCCATTAGATCTTTTACCTAAGCAGAGGTGACTGATGCTATTTGGGTTCTAGAAGGTGTTATTGGAGACATAATGAAGTTTCCTGCAGGCTGTGACATTGCTTCAGCTTTGTGAGCATAATGAAGCTTCACCCTCTAAACATCAGGAAAAAACATCTTTATTTGGCCCAGGCTCCAGCCCGCAGCTTCAAAGACATGAGTAAAATCCTCAGTTTTATTCCCCTATGTTCCACAGGTGGATCTGTGCTGGGAGGTTCTTGCACAGAACAGGTATTTCTCATGTCAGAGCTTCAGTCCTTCTGTGGAAGTGATCCTTGGGCATCCAAACCTCACATTTCCCATAATAATGTGCTGCTGCAAATGTAAACACGTGGGGCAGCACTCTGTTCCCCTGCCTGGAGCCCCCTCAGCAGCTGCCTCTGTCATCTGAATAGATGCTATTTGTTCCATTACCCTGCAGAGCCATTACTGCAGCAATAAAGTGCAGCTTTGCCTTCCTCTTGTAAATCTCTGGCAGGAGAATGATGTGGCTCTTGCCAATGACGTGTGCCAGGGGTAGGAAGAGCCAAGGGGTTTGAGGAGCAGGATGAAAGCCCAGAGAGGTGAGCAGCAGAGGTCAGAGGTGCCTTTCTTCCCTTTCCTCCCTGTGCATCAGAGCTTCCTGCACACACATCTGTCTGCTGGAAGGCACCAGAGCCTTGTCCTGTTGGCTGCCAAATCAGATGAGGCACAGGAGCTTTGTGATCTTGTCCAATGTGACCTTTCAAAGGGTGTGAGATGAGCTTCACACAATTTGTTTTTGTCTTACAACAATAGCAAGAGCACTTTACCATTTAAAACTATTCTGCTGTATTTCCACCTTCAAGGCTTAGCAATTCCTAAATGTAATTTTTTTATTTTCTCACTTGTTCCTACGTGTGCATTCCATTGGTCTTTAAATGCCATTTGATGAGTACTTTCCTGCTGCCTAGCAGGGGTTGGGTGGGGTTGCCTGCTCTGTGTGAGGGAAGGTGGCTGGTTTTTCTGAAGACAAGTGATGATATGTGTGGATAGTCCTGGCAAGATCCTGCCTTCTGGATTGGACAAAGGAAATTCATCCTCTGAAAAAATCTATCCAGAGGGCTAGGACCCTTCAGGATTATACAGTTATCAGTCTCTGTAATCTTAGGTGCCTATCACCTGTATCCAAGTTGTACAATACAGATGTCCAGAGGGGCTGGAGCCATTCAATAAAGCTGCTGCAATAGTTCCTTACATTAATACTGAGTTTGAGGACATCACTCCTGCGGTCACTGCAGCTCTCAGACCTGGAGAGCATTGGGGGCAATAAAAGAATGGACAGGCTGAAGCAGGGCTGAGGATCCTGACAGTCCCCACTTGGGACCCAGCAAAGGTGGTGCTGGGGAATTGTTTTTGGCCTCTGTGGTAGCATTTGGATTGCTAGTTCCCAGTATTTACCTAAATATATTTTGGATTGTTGCAGCTCCTATTGTTTGTGATAAAGGCTTGGACAAAAGGTCTATTGATCAGGCAGTCCTGGCCATCCATCTCTGTCTGCCTCCCAAGACAGCCGGGCTGTGGTGGCAGTGATGCTGCTGAGCCACTGCTCTGCACCAGGCTGGCACAGAGCTGAGCTCCCTGGGAGGGAGAAGGTGTGATGGCACCACAGATCCCTCTGCCTTTCTCCCCACATGCACATGAGAATCACTGTGTGAATACAGTGATGTGATGGGCTCTGAGCCAGGTTCAAAGCTCAGGAAGGAAGATCCTGCTCCCATGGTCTGGTTTGGTAAGGAACACTCTGCCAGGTCTGAATGCTCACGACATTCAAGCCTCACAGAGCAGAGAGATTATCACAGAAAAAAGTTCTGAATTTTATACTTTTTTTTTTTTAAATGAAGTCAACTCTTGAGTGGAGAAAATATTTTGATGGGAGGAAAACCCATGGCTTTCTTAGGAAAAATGAAATATTTCCTATAGTTATTTTTGAGCTAAACTTTGCTTGTCTAATGATGAAAAATGGTGTGTGGTGCAATTAGATAACACACAGAAAATAGCTGTATTTCTGGAATACTTGTTATTTATTCTACTGTGTCATGGTCAAAATACAGACCATGTTAGAAATGAAATTGCATCTCATGCAAAGATTCTTACACTGGCAGAAAAACTAAATACTTTTATTCCTAAAGTAGGAACAAATAAGATATTGTAAATAAAAGTCATCAATATTGCTAATGTGTATACGGAAATGAAGGTTTTACCTCATGGCTCTGAAGTGGACTTGCATCCAGACATAATAATGCAGATACATAAAAACTTCGGTTTTGAAGAACTAGCTGGGGGAAAAAACAATGTGAGATTTCAATATAGATTCTTTTTAATGTAGTTAAGACAGTACAATATTAAGGACTGACACTAAAGTTGACCAACAATAAATGGGAGTTGTAGTTACCTGTTTTAACATGTAATAATTCACACTGAAGTATTTATTCATTTTATAGAAGGCTTTCTTTTCAAGCAGTGGAGTATAGAAGTAACATTATCACTCCAAAAATTAATATATTTTTACACGTTACCATGTGTTCCTAATTCTTTCTGTTTTGCTCAGTTAGGCCTTCCCTATTTCTGACACCTCCTGTTCCTGACCCTGCTGTTGTGGGACGTGGGGGTAGGTCTCACCTGCCGGATCCAGGGGCTCAGCACAGTGCAGAAGTTCTGGCTCTGCTGGGTGGGGCAGATTTTGGAAGCCAGGATGGAATTTTGGAAGCAGAGCACGGGCAGGCAGGAACTGGAGAGATGGGCGACGCCGAAGCAGAGCCAGCCCTGGGGACTGGTGTCCAGAAGGGCACAGGAGCCTCTGTGTCCCTGGGATCTCCAGGTGTGTCCTTTGCTGAACTGGCTGGTGAGAAAAGCTGAAGTAGGAAGTCATTACAGAATTCACAGAATGACTGGGTTGGAAGAGAGCTCCAAGATCATAGAATCCAGTCCATGCCCTAACACCTCAACTAAGCCATGGCACTGAGTGCCACATCCAGGGATGGTGACTCCACCACCTCCCTGGCAGACCATTCCAGCACTTTATCACTCTTTCCATGAAAAACTTTTCCCTAACATCCGACCCTGAGTTTCCCTTGACACAGCTTGAGTCTGTGTTCTGTCAGTGCTGCCTGGAGACAGAGCCCAACCCCACCTGAGCACAGCCACCTTTCAGGGAGCTGTAGAGTGATAAGGTCACCCCTGAGTCTCCTTTTCTCCAGGACAAACAGCCCCAGCTCCCTCAGCCCCTCCCCAGCCTCGTTGTCTCCTCTGGACGTGCTCAAGTGTCTCAACATCCTCCCTGAACTGAGGGGACAGAACTGGACACAGCACTCGAGGTGTGGCCTCACCAGTGCCCAGTACAGGGAAGAATGACCTCCCTGCTCCTGCTGGCCACACCATTCCTGATCCAGGCCAGGGCCCATTGGCCTCCTTGGCCACCAGGGCTCACTGCTGGCTCATGTTCAGTCAGCTGCTGACCAGCACCCCCAGGTCCCTTTCTGTCTGGGCACTGTCCAGCCACACCATCCCAGCCTGTAATGCTGCAGGGGGTTACTGTGGCCAAAATGCAGGACGCTGCACTTGGACTTGCTGAACTTCATCTTATTGGACTTCATCTTATTAGCTTCACCCGATGCAGAAATTTCCCTGTGCTGCCCTCCAAAGGCAGCCTGGGGAGGGCTTGGGGTTCTGACCCGGCCACTGCCACTCACTGAGCCCCGGCTGCTCCCCTGTCCCCTCTGTGCCCCTGGTCCCTCCTGCCACCCCTCGCTGGCTGTGGCTCCCATCAGCACAGCCAGGCTGTCCCAAAGGACAGTGGGGACATTGCACCCGGGCTCTGTGCCCTGCTGGGGCAGCCAGCCCGTCCTGCACAGAGACAGCCCCGTGTCCCCACACCTGGCAGCTCAGAGCCAGGTGACGCGGGGCTGGTGCCGCAGATGCATTTCCAGGGGGTTCCTCTTTCTCTTGCTTTCTCCATTTCACCTTTCTACTCTCCCTCTCTTTTTCCCTTCTTTTGTGATGCACAACCTTCTTTCAAACATCCCATCTCACTTGTGCTTCTCCTCTTGCTTTCTCTGGGATTGCATCTGCTATACAGAGGGTTTATTCCTCCCCTCTGGCTGTGCTTTATCTTGCCTTTCTTAGAATATTTCTGCCTTTCTCTTTTTATGTCCTCATTCTATAGATTTTCTTTCTTCTTCCTCACACTTTCTTCTGTTTCAGGGAATTTTATTTTCCGTTCTCTTCTTCTTTGTATCTCTCAGGTGCCATCCTCTCTTGCAGTGTCTGCTCCTTGTTTATCAACCCTTTCCTTCAGTCTGTTCTGTCTTCTGCTGGGTGTCCCAACAGGCAATAACCTGAGGTCCCATGGCCAGGCCAGAGGTTCTGTCCAGTGTGATGGGCAGATAGGATCCTACAAATGAACAGAGGAGTTTGTCTGTGTGAGGTCACTTGAAATTACATTTACCCTGCCAGCTCCCCAGCTCTCCCTCTCACTGGTAGAGGATAGGCGGTGTCTGCTGATCAGCCTGACCTTCCAGGCTGGAAAAAGTGATGTTGAGCCCTGCCCAGGCTTGGTGAAAGCAGGGACATGGGATTATTTTGCTAAGCAATGTGTCCCATGATCCAGTCAAACCTCATCACTCAAGAAATATTGGAATTAATCAACTCATATGGGAAACTCACCTCAGATGCAGAGAGGTTGTAGTGAATGATTTATCTGAGGATGGTGTTGGTTCCTGTTGGATGTGGATGATAATCCCACATAGCAGAGAGAGTTCTGTGCTGTGAGAGGTCCTGAGGGTCAGCTGAGATCCACCCTCACAGCACTCCCACCCCCACCCTTCATGGTGTTGCTTGTCATGGGATTGAGCTGAAGAATGCCCACTCCTGACCATTCAAGCCCAGCCTCAGTGGTTCAGGAATATTCCATACTTTCTTTTCTGGGCTGTATATTTTCCCAGACTTTTTCAGTGTGGCATTACCTTGCTCCATCAGTCATATCTCACCCTAGAGATGGTTGTCTCTTGATAGCAGATGAAGTGGAGTGATTGAAGCACTACAAGGCTGGGCCACTGTAAAATATTCTTTATCAAAAATGAGCCTTGCAAAGAGGGCTGTAATTCTTTTGACCCCCTCCCTTTTTTTATTTTTTCCTGTAGGAGTATTTCAGCTATGTAATTAATTTTTTTTTTAATATCTCTCTTTCCAGACTTTTTATTCCAGTCCCACTGCCTGTGATTCCTGCGGGGTGTGAGGAGGAGGGCTGAGTGACAGGCTAATAACCTGCTCTGGCTCTCGCTCCAAGCCCAGTGGCAGGTGTCCCAGAGCCCCTATTGAATGCCACCATCCAAAAAAAAATTATCAACAATCTTCCTTCAACAATGATTTATTATTGCCATAATTTGCCTTGGTACAATGAGCTGCAGAGTGTATTTCTGCACCCGACTGACAGGTATTTGATGGCTCCAGGTTCCTATTTTATTTAGTCTTGAGCCTAATATGATTTGGTTACCCTCGCCCCCTCCTTCCCATCCCTCTTCTCCCTCCTCACCCAACCTTTTCTCATTTTGTTTTGTTTTCTATGAGTGTGTTTCGCATAACCCTGGGCTGGCTGACAGCACTTGTAAAAACCAGAAGTCGATCTTGCAGTGGCTTTTCACCATTAATCAAGCTGCCTGGAATTGGAAAGTAACACTGACAGGCTTTTATCTTGGAGAGAAGGAGGATGGCAGATGTATTTTATGGTGGATGAGCCTTCACGGCTTCTATTAGACTGGGACTTCAGTGGTACAAGGTGGTGGTTTGGGGAGGAGGGGAGCGAGGGGGAGGAGAAGCCGGGGAGCAGCCTATAGATAAATAGATCCGTCAGTCAGGCGATGTGGAGGTCTCCAGGCGGCCAGCCATTGTAGGTGACAGAAAAGGCAATCAAAGACAAAACAAATCAAAAGGTACATCTTATCAGCAGCAGGCCAGCTGGACTTCCACCGCACTCGGAGGCCCCGCCGAGGGCAGGAGAAATTAATCCTGCTGTCGAGGCCAGAGAAATTGTCGCTGCTGAAGGTCCAAGTTCAGGCGAGCGGAGGTGGCCAACATTAAAGGAGAGGGAGAGGGGGGAGAGGAGAGGAGCAGGGAAGCGAGAGCCTCTGTCCCAGCACCTCTCTCCTCCCTCCCCGGCCGCCTGGGCTCCTGACAAGTGCATTCATCGTGCGATGATAGCTCGGCACCTGTGATTGGTACCTTTAATAATATAGCCCTCGCTCAGCTGTCACCCTGAAAGAACAATTTTTCCTCCCGCTTTCCTCGATGCAAAGATACATCTGTAATGAGAAGGGTGACAGAAAGTGGGAGCGCGGGGAGCCAAGGAAAGTTTGGAGGAACATTAATCTAAAAGTGAAGTTGGAGGTGATGCTGGCTGCTTGAGGTGCCTGTGCTCCAGCGGGGAGCCAGCAGTGCTTTAGAAGCTGCTGTTGTGTTCCCTGGCCTTCAGTGCTTCAGAGCCCCCTCTGAAGGGAGAGGGATCCCTGGCCCAGCCTTGAACAGGAGCAATTTGGAAAGCCACCATCCTCCTGCATGGCAGAGCTGGTCATGGGGCGAGGGCTGGCAAGTAGCCCCAGGTGCTGGGAGTCCTTGGGATAAACTGGAATGACTCCAGTGTGTGTGAATTTATGCTGGGCAGGGATCTCTCCTCACCTCTGCAGCCTGCAGGAAGAAATGTGAGGCTGCTGTGACTTTCCCTGCAGCTGGGCCCTATTCTGATCTCACTCTGGTCCATGCTTTGGCTTCAGCCAGACTCAACCCCCAGTGCCGTCAGCAGCAGCACTGTGCAGAAAGTGCCTCATTTCCCCAGAGCAGTTCTGCCTTCCAGGGCAGGATGCCCTTGTCCCCAGGCTGCAGTGTGGCTGCCCCTGGCTCACATGCCCTTGGGGTTGCTGGTGCAATAGCCCAAAGGCTCCTGAAGCCCTGATTACAGACCAGGCTGCAGTGTTGTGCTGCCTGCAGCCACTGCCCCTGTTCTGTGCCCTGGATCCCAGTGCAGGTGCCCAGCACTGCACACCCATCAGCCCCTCCGAGCAATCGTGTTGGGGGAGGCAGCTGGGGGGCTGTGTGGGAGTATATTCCATCCCAGATGTAAAACAGACACTGTCTGCCCTGTTCTGGGGGCTGGGAGAGCAGCAGGTGCCCAATCTGCGAGAGGCACTGAGGGAGCTCATGTTGTTGTGTTTAGGGAACAGGTCCATTTTAATCCAAGGGATAAGCAGCAATGTCCTCAAACACAGTTATCTCCTGTGGTTTTTAGCAGCTCTTCAGGCTGCCCAGCTCTGCTCTGCAGTTGTCAGTCCCTCCCTGGTATGAAGCCCCCGGGCTTGAATTCTTTAGCATTAGCATTTGGCAGTCGGTTCTCTCATTCTGTGCTCTCTTGTCCCTACAAATGATTTGCTAATCTGCATCTGGTTTTGTTTCTATCCTAATAATAGTGGGGATTATATGAAGATCTGTATCAAACAGGTTGTCTGTAAAATCAGGAGTGCTGGTCTCTGTGGTCCACAGTCTCAAATCCCACAGGATCAGCAGGAAAGCAGGGAGGGTTAGGCAGCATCTCCAAAAGATATAGTTTGTTCTATATGGTCTCCAAAACTTCAGTGGAGTTTACTTCCTGCCTTGTCCATGGAAGCAGATAACTTCTGCAGGCAGTGCTTGGTGGGTGTGTGAACCGTATGGCTGGGGTAAATGCTGTAACGATGGTGGTGAAAGCAGTCCTTGGGGAATGTTTCCCTCATGCACACAGAAGTGTTGGACCCAGAATGGATAAGCACAGCTCATGCAGGGAAGCAGAACTCTGGGCTCCATGCAGATCTCATCAAGGACTCCCAGGAGGGGAAACGGGTCCTGCACACTGGGTTTGCTGTGTTCATCCAGGAGCTTTCAGAGGATGCTTAAAAGGATGAACTCTTCATATATACTCTCCAGTGCTGATGCTAAAATGAGTAAATAATGCTTTTGTCTGGGAACTTTTTCTGCAGCCCATGGCCTGGAGCTGTAAGAGCAGGGACCTCTAACTAAGATGATTTTGAAAACTGAACAATCGATGTCCCTTTCAGGACATATACAAGGTTACTGGACAGTTTTTTAAAACTTTCTGCTTAACTTCATCTTTGTTGCAATGCTCTGGAGCTCAGTTCAGTTACCTGAGCACACCTGGGGTGAGATGTGTGCCACAGGACCCTGCAGCTCTGGGGGCTGGCAGCTCTGACAGGTGGAGCAGCCTCTGCAGGGGCACAGTGGGTGCATGTGGGGGCTCTGTGGTTGAGTGCTGGGGTTTTGTGGGCAGTTGCTGCAGTCCTTGGGCAATGTCTCCACTTGCACAAGTGAATCCAGAGTGGTTTGTGGTCTGTGTGATCTGGCAGTGCTGGTCTTGCTGTTCTGCACTGCAGCAGTGGCTTCAGATGGGCTCACTGTCTGAAAGCAAAATCTGTTTTGTCCCTTGCACAAGTGCTTCATCCCTGAAGGTTACCACCATTGTTTTTGAGGGGGAATGCTACCTCATGGCAGAAAACAGCAAAGCAGGCACCAAGGGGATGAATTTTTGACCCAGAACTCACCAAGTGTGCTGAGCACCCTGTAAGGCAGAGCTTGCTGTGGCCAGGGGAGTTCAGTGCACTGTGGGGTGACAATTGCAGGGACAGTGTTCCATTTCTAGGGGATCAGGTGTGTGCTGGGAATGCTGCTTTCCTCCTTGCTGACACTTGCTTAACAAATGTCCTGAATGGGCAAATGACTTTTGCTGTGGGGAGCTTGCATGGCAGCAGCCTCTGCCAGGGGCTCTGCCCAAGGCTGGATGAGGGCAGACCTGATGGCCTTGGCACCACTGTGCTCCCAAAGCCCAGGAGTCCTTACTGACTCCCTCCTGTGCTGCTTGAACTCAGCCTGGATGTTGTTTTCATGGCAGCTGCCTCCAACAACCCCTGTGGATTCCACCTTCCCACAGGAGCCAGGATCTGCACGAGGCTGTGGGATCAGAGGCCATGTCGAGCTGGCAGTAAAACCACAAGTTGTGCCATTTTCCCACTTTTCATTGCAGACTCAGGAATTTGAACTCTATTTGGCAAAGAAAGCAAGTATCAGCTGCAGATGTGAGCGTGTTCTTTGCTGTCCCTGCTCCTCTTTCTATGCCTGGTTTCCAATCTGAAACGTGTTAAATCTCTCCTCTTACCCTTGTTTGCCTGATTTTACACCAGAAAAGCACCACAAGCTCCCCTGGCAGAGTCACAGGGCTGTGCTCCAGTGGGGATGGGCAGTGGCAGAGCTGGGGGAGGCTGGTGCCAGGTTTGGAGAGCAGGGCTGGGAGCCCAGCACTGCCGTGCAGGCTGCTCAGTTACAAGGTCGAGTGAGTGTTATGTCCTCCTCTGCTTGGAAATCCTTAATTGCCACCCAAAATAAAATCCCAAGTGAAGGTTGTTTACAATGTTTTGTAATAAAAATAAATTCATTTTTAATTTTTTTGTTTAAAAGGAAAAAAAGTCTGTTCTTTCCCTGGCCTGCTCACTTTATCAAAATGTTGCCACTAAATAGATTTTATGGCTGTAACTCCCAGGATGCCAGCACTGCTGCTTTGCTGGTGTCAATGACTCACTTGGACATGCACAATTAAAAATGTGTGTGGATGCACAGGCTCCAAGCCATTAATTGGCAGAAGAGATACAAATTGTGAACTGAAAGCCCAAAGTGTGTTCATACCCAGCTCCCAGAGCTGGAGCAGAGCATGGCACTGGTTCATTCATTCTAAAGATACCAAAACGTTAGGCAGGAAAAGCTCCTGTTTGCTTCAGGGCATTGTGAGGCTGGATGAGAACAGTGGAGTTTAAAATAAACTCTTGCTGGTAATGACTCTTGAATACCAGGGTATCTTCTGCCAAAAGAAATAAAAAGCATCATCGTCTTCACCTCTGTAAAGTGTTTCCCACCCTGAGGAACACTGATGTATCTCACACCCCAGCTGTGTGAGCAGGCGTGGGTACAGAGGAAGGGTTTCCCAAATTAATGTTCTGCTGGCCCTGTAGGGTGCAGGACAGGTCACTGGTGTAACACCAGCCCATCCTCTGCCCATCCTGCAGCCTGAGGTAAGGCTGTACCTGTGTCTTGTGCCTGCTGACCCACAGCAAAACTCTTACCATGCTTTCAGCTGCTGCATTCAGCCTGGCGCTGTTTGTGGGTGCCCCAATTTCAAATGGTAAAAGCCAATGCAAGAAGGAAATCAACTTTTTTTTCCACTGAGGGCATCTGGACCAATTTTTGAGATGGGAAGTTTTCAGGTATAGTCTTAAGTTTTCTTGACAGCGGTAGTTTCCTGGCTGGGTCAGCTTTCAGACTATCTCCTGTTTTTGTCATAAAGGTTAATTGTGTTTTGGAAGCTTTTGGCCACATGAAAACTAAAGACATGGCAATTTCTGCCCTCAGTGTGTATAAACAGGAGGAATCAACTTTCAGGTGCTACCAGACCTGAAATGGCATCTGCATAGCAGGAAGGTACACTGGATTTATGTGCATCCACTGTCTCAGAGCATTGCTCCACACCAAAAGGAAATCACAGCTTATAATATTCAACTGGTTACTATAACCCCCACCCACCCCAGGTTTAATATTAGAACTATTTTTCACGTTGAAAACGAAATAGTACAAAATATGGGCTTGCTGTAATTGTTGTTAGATTATGTGTCACCCTGATAAGATGTAACAAATATTTTCCTATACAGCAGGACCCGTTTCCCTGCAAGTAATGGATGGAGAAACTTCTCATAGTGTGTAGGCAATCGGTCGTAAAAACTTCGCTGAGAAGATTAATGCATCAAGTGCAACCTTTGTGGAAAATAGGAAGAAAAGAATTAAAATAATAGTTTGTTCTTTCACGTTTAATATTAATAACCAAACTTATTTGGTGGGAATGTTCCTTGCTGCCTGTGCCTTCCTCCTTCAAGGGGCAGCTGTGTGTCAGAAGTATTTCCACATTTTCTGAAGATCTTTCAGCAGCACCTATTGTATATAGTGCAGTGATTCTTTCAACAGAACTATTTTTATCAGTAATATGAAAGACTTTTTTTCATGGGCAAAGCTTTGACACCAGTAAGTCAGCTGGACGTCACTTAATAGGCTAGATAAACATTGGCTCACCATTTAGAGTGGAAGGATTTTCCTTTTGTAGCACAGCTCTTCATCTTCCCTAGGCACTTAATGGCCATCAGAGTGGTGGCACCGTGGGGACAGGTCCTGCAGGGCTGGGGCTTGTTTGCTGTGAAAACACAAAGGTGCAGAAGGGGAAATGGAGCCCTTGTAGGAGCAAAACCTGTAGGTAACAGCAGCCCCTCCTGAGCACACTGCACCAAGTTCTGTGCATTGGAAAGGTCTTTGCTCCTTCCTGGGGATTCTTTGGGACCAGCCACTGCTCTGCCACAGACTTGGCAGATGTAAGGATGGTCTTACATGATGATGTAATGATTTTTTTTTTTTTTTTTTAAATTGCTCAAGGTTTGGAAAAACTGATTTAGTTTGATTGCTGCTGCTTTCCCCCTGTGTGTATTTTGAGATCTTGTTTTGTTCCTAAAGCACACTTGTACCTGCAGTCAGTCTCCAGTGACAGGCACCATCAGTCATGAAGCCTGCTGTGAAACCAGGGTCGGATGGAGCTGTTTATTTGCAGTGTGTGGCACACAGTTCACTTCTTCCCAGGTCTTTGCTTGTATCTGAGGTCTGCCAGGCTACCCAGCTGGAGTTTTACAGAGAATCACTGGTTTTACTCTTGTGAGAACAGGTATGTCTCCCCAGCTTTACAGAGCTAGAATTTTTATAAAGAACATTTTGTAAGCAAAGAAATGACTGGCTTGCTAAAGTAGAAACAAGAATTTCTTCCCCTTCCTGCTGGTGCTAAGTGGCAACAGTGGCCTTAAGATTTCAGTATTCCAGGAGGTCCCACCCTTCACTGCCCCAGGTCTTTTACTGCCGAGTGAACAGAGACAAATTTATCACTAAAAAGCCAATGCCATCAAATGTTGATTGGGCCTTTGAACTGCTCTGGCATTCAGAACTATTTAGGGCTTATTCAAACTTCTTTCTAAATTGATCAGTTAGATATTTCAGAAAACTCTAAGAAAAATGGTACTTATATTCTTAAATAACTACATTCATCATTGCCAAAAAGGACTTTCAAACTGCAACAGAAAAAAAAGGTTCAGTTTTGATCATGCAGCAGCTTAATTCACTGTGTCTCTTTCTATGCTGCCATAAAACAGAACGTGCCATCCAGCCACAGTAAAAAGACATTTTAGAAGCACTGTGAAAATTATGGTGTAATTGCAATCTTTATTTTTGGAGGTAGTAAGAGAGTGGATTTTTAGGTTTGAAAGCAGGAATGCTCCTTGGCCAAAAATATTCACAGATAAACCAAAAATCATTCATTAAATCTATCTGTCACTATTGTTTATTTGCAGATGTAGAGAAATGAGTAGATAGATTATTTAAAGTACAAAAGCTAATTAGGGCTGGCTGACAACAGTACTGAATTTTACTTTGAAGAACAGGACAGGTTTTTACATGACTGAGATGGTAGAATGTGATCAAAACATTATTTAATCCAAACCACCCAGCTTCCTTCCAGCTCTGTTTTTTTCTCCCCAGCAGTCTCTGCTGTCCACTCCACAGTTACTGGAGCTGAAAAATCATTAGCAATTCCCACTAACAGCACTTCAGCACAAGGAAGAGACAAGCCTCTAGAGCATAAAGGGGTGAGGACAGATTTTTAGCAGTAGGACTCCTTCCCCAAGGAGATGATGACTGAGCTCCTGCATGTTTTAGAAGGCAGAATTCCCTGACTTAACAAGGGAGCTTTGTTGTATTTGATATGTATCCATTAACCCATGTAAATTATTTTATACAAATGTGTGTATCATGCTTTGTGATAATTTTAGCTTCTTTAACTACCACAAAGTCCAGAAGAAAACCTCTTAGGAAAGCAAAATGAGTAACAGAGGTAGATTTCACCTTTAAGAACAAAACAACACAACAACCCCCCCCTCCCCACCAAAGGCAATTTCCTGTGTGCCTAATTTGCCATTACTGAGATTCTCCCCACAAGAGGAACCACAGATTTACTGTGAAAGATTCATGGAAGGCTGAGTATGTTTGGTATTTGTGAGACACTCTCATTCAGGAATACAGACTAAAATTTTTGATGAGTTAAAAAGTACTAATTGAAAACTCATCCTCTTCACTTTGCAGATGCTAAAAAGGACATTTAAATCAGCTTCCTGTGTTAAATTACTATTTTTTCCCACCCTACCCCAATAAATGCTTATTTAAGTAGTATACATAGAGAGCTTTAAATCCCTAAAATTCTAATAAGGAATGTGATGTTAGTCACTTAATAAGGCTTCTACATTTTTTTCTCCAATACATCAATTTGCATGGTTACAGCGATTTGTATTTCAGTGTTAGAAGGATTTAAATTGTTAATCATTTAACCTCGAATTGCTGTGAAGCACTCAGGTATCCATGCTTCACAAAACAAGGAAGCACACTGTGAACATGAGACTAAGCTGAAGTTCATCTGAAGTCTGTGCAGAACAGGATTTCAGTTCTAGGTTGAAAATTTTTCCTGATTCTGAGTGATCAAGAAACTGGAGATAGTGCAAAAAATAGCTAATAATGATGGAAACCAATTTTTATTTAATCTGCTTTAGGAAAACCCACGAAAAATTCAAGTTACGTTGAGGGGAAGGCTTTAAATAGGGCTAAGATAACTGTTAGGTATTTCTGCATTCTCTAAGGAAGTCTTCAGAAAATAAAACCCAAACCCTACAAAAAAGTAAACACTTTTAAAAGGTCCTAATCTATCTTTCTCTTTGCTGGAATCTACTTTGGTGTTGCAGATCCATTTCACTCATATTTGGATGTGTTGCTTCAAATTTATTTTGACTGTTTCTTAGGTCAGCACCCACAGTGAACACACACAGACTTGCAATATTCTTGACATGTTTTATTATAAAGCACTTCAGACAAACTTCAATTCAAAACCAAGAAGTTCTCATCTGTAAAAGGAAACTATTTTAAAACAAGGTTCATAAAGAAAATAGACTGTTCTTAAGCATCAACTTCAGCTGGAGCTCTTCTGTAACGAAATCTAAAGACAAAACTGATGGGTCAAGAGCTACTAATTTCACATATACTGATAAAAGGGAGACTAAGATGTTACACACAAACCATGGAGCATCTTACTCTTGATAATGAAATAGGAACACTCAATAGTTAATTCTGGCCTGACAAAGCAGTCCAACATTTAAATATTCTTCAGTCCCAAAAGAGACAAACCATTAACATTTCTCATTCAATAACTAAGCCAGCCCTGGCTAAGGGTTAAAGCTACTTCAAAGCATCTACCATGATAAGCTTTTCATTTCATGTACTTCTCCTGTTGATCAGCCAAGATTTTTGCTGAGGATTTAGCATCATAGAAAAGTTCATTTATTTCTTCAATATGCTCTTTCTCAATGCTGTCTTTCCCATTAATCTTGGCAAGCAGGTTAGCTGGGGTCAGCAACTGCACAGCATACCTGTGATCAAACAGAGGCAGATGAGTAATTACAATTCAGTGCATCCAGGGAACTGATGATACAGAGAAGTGGGATATTTGCTAGGAAACACAGCTCTACCAGCAGTATGAAGAAGTCAGCAAGCACTCCAGCACACACATTCTTTAAAGAAGAAAAGAGGAGCATAACCACTCTCTTATTAATGATTGTTAACAGACCATGTAAAGGAGAGGTTTTTCTCACTTCCTACAGTGAGTGGGTTTAGACCCAGTCATGCTGAATGGAAAACTGTGCCCAACTTACCTTAGGGTTGTCTTGGTACCAATTTCCCCTAAGTGGTTTAGAGCTTCTTCACTGATATTAATCCCTTCTGTCTGAGCACGGAGTTTTGTGATCTGTTGGGAATAGTGGGAGAGACATGTGCCCAAACAATTAACATGCTAAATTACTTAACTCAGTATCTGTAAACTGTCAGTTTAGAGATGACACATGCTACAAAACAAGATGGTGTGGAGAGTTACCCTGGTGTAACTCATCACTAAACCAGAATTTTTAGAATTCTAGTTCCTTGAACAGGCAAATATAATGTTAAAAAAACTATTATCACAAAAGGAAGGCAAAGTAACACATCTGGACTGCTAACCCTTCATGGTAACTCTGCATGGTTAGCAAAGCCTACCTACTAATAAGGAGCAGAATAAGTGAACTTATACAAGAGTATGTTAGAAGTTAATGGCAGCTGGAGGCTTGTGGATAGCCACACCAGTTACTGAATTCTGCACTGATGCTGTACAACAGAGCCCTCCAAAAAGCCCTACAGAAAGCTACACCCTTTCCTTAGCAGCTCACAACATACTTTTTATTCAACTGACAAGATGGTAAAATAAATCAAAAAGTTACTTTCTATGATTCACCCATTCCTTCAAGAAGAAAAAAAAAATCACTAAGAAGAATCTAATCTTTCCAGAACAGTCTCAGGCTTGTACCAGTTTGAAGATCTTCACAAAGTTGGAGAGGAAGATATCACCAATAAGCCTGAGCATATAAAGCTGTAACAAAAGTGGCACAAGTCTCTCGGTAGTCTGTATTACCAGCTGAGTGATAAGGGGCAGACTGGATAATGATGTTGTGTTGTAGTGCAGAGATAACTCTGGAACTGCAAGCCTCATATAATACAGGTATTTTTCACTTTGGCAGCTTTGTAAACAAGATATCAAGAAGCACTCGCTTAAATTAAAGCCATAAAAATGCGCTCGGGGAGCCAGGGCTGGGAGCAGAGTAAGAGAGGGGCTTGAAATGGCAGAAAGTTGGTGCTAAGGTATGTGCACTGAATATTGGCAGTGCTGCTACCAACTGCAATTTCAGGTTGAAGATTTTTTTACCTGTGCATCATCTAGACATCCCCTTGCCTTCATTCAAACACTGCTACTTTGATCTTCCTCTGCTACAAACAACTATTGAATGCCACATCTTTAACAATGTTTTCTAAAGTAAGTTTTTATCTAGCAACCTGGTAGAACATTACTGAAGGCCTAGGGCCCAAGTCATTAATCCACCACTTGTTTACATATGCATTTACTATGGAATAGGAAAACAAGTGTTTATCAGGGGAAATACATTAGGAACAAACACCTCAGTTATAACCTCTAATATCCAACAGCAGGCACATATACAAAGAAGTTTGATTACAACACCACCTGACTAGAATAAGTATAAAAAGTGAATTTTTTCCTATTCTGGTTGCACTAAGGTTACTGTGTGTCTTGTCACAGCAGTACTTCACAATGGGATTTCTACTTTATCAACACACAGAAAAAAAATATTTTTAACAGGTTATGAACAAACTTTCAGTAGATACATGACCAGATTCTGTGCTGATAAAGGAATCAATTGTGAAGGCAAAGAGTCTCACACAGAAACATCATCAGCAGAAACTTCTTCCTAACATAAAAGACAAATGAGAGCAAAAATAGAGAACTAACTTACATATGGTTTGTTTTATACCCCAAGTGTACTTAGAAGCCAAAATTAAGTGTAATAGCTCCTCCTCTTCTCCCATGAGAAGTTGCCATTCAAAAGCCTTAACTTAAGGGAACTGTGGGAACATGATTTATGGGGCCAAATGTCTGGACTCTGTTTTTAGCTTTAGGAAATGCTACTGTGAACACTTCCTTTCCTTCAGCCCTGGAGAGGGTGGAAATCACAGCACTTACCCAGCTCTTCAGAACACCAGCATTCAGAAAGTGTCTTACCTGCACGGTGATACAGCACTAACTACACAGAATTCACTTACACTACAGGGAAATCCAGACTGTCTTTAATTCCCCCAGGCTGAGTAACATAAAAATTTGTTTTATATAGAGAGTAAACCTAATTGTATTGTTAAATCACTGGGCTGCTTTTACTGCAATCTACACCACAATGCTTCAAAGTGTCCTTTAGGTGCAAAAAAAAAAATCATCCTGAGAACAGCTCAGGGCAGCATCAATGAAAAGCTCCTCAAACCAAGTGAAACGAAGCTTTGCCTCTATGTTTAAATTCGATAAATGTGTCCACCTTGGCACTTATCCAGCAGCAGGAGACCATTATCTGGTGACAACCTCTCCTCCACTGACACTATCTCTTAAATAATACAAAGAATTGACATGGTAAACCCTAATGCCTTCTGCATTGTGCCACTTCCCAGCATTGAGAGGCTAATGAGGGGGGATCTTTGACCCAATGCATCATAATGGCACCAAGCATTATAATCAATACAAAATATTGTGATGGCCCCACAGGAAAACTCCCAGGCACTTGGAAGGATATCTGAAACATTTTCTGTGCTTACATTTCCAAACTTGACTAAGAGCACAAAAATTCTCCCCGTTTCAGGAGACAGCCCCTGTAGGTTAAAGCCACAGTACAGGGCATAAAGGCAAAAATGCAGCACATGAGGTTGTATTCCTCAATCCCCCTGATGTCTCATGTGAGGGAAAAGCCTGAGGTCTGGGACTAAAGATCCCATGATGTGACACTTCATCTTATACCAACCAAAAAAGCACTACCTGCCGAAATCTGCAAACGGTGGAAAGTACATCTGTGCAAGAGATTGCTTCAGCTAACAATTCATGCCTTCCTGAAAGTGAGGTGCCATTTTCAGCTCCACATGTGCTTAGCAATTCCTCAGTAGCTGGGAGTCAGAGAAGCTGCATGCACAGCTTTAACCAGCTCACTGTATTGACTCCTAGAGAAGCAGGCTTTTAACAAGCAGGGAGCTTTCTGGCAGAAGCCCTGGTGGCCACAGAGTCAAATATCTCTACAGTAACAGAAGAGGCAGAGCTGTGCACAGCTTTGGGGACTTGTTAAAAGTTCTTTCAAATCCTGTGCATACCTGCTTCATTTCCTGGGGTGTGTAGAGCATGGTTCGGATAATCATTACTCGATCCAGCAGGTCCAGTGGAATTCCATGAGGGGACACAATATCCTCTGTGCCTCTAGAGGAGAAACCAAACAGAAAATCAGACACTACTGGGAGTTCAGTACATTGGTTTGGTTAAAATCAGTAAAAAGTGACTACACTAGTTTACAATGGTGTGTCCACAGAGACACACTACCTCTGGGTCAGAGACAGGAAACATTTTGGTTAAAATCAGTAAAAAGTGACTACACTAGTTTACAATGGTGTGTCCACAGAGACACACACCCCCTGGGTCAGAGACAGGAAACATTCTGGTCTAAGGTTCATTCTAGACAGCCCCAGGAAACAAACACTATTGCTGGAGCTCTCAAATACCTCTCAGACATAGTGAGAGGTGCTTTCTTGCATTGTATCTCACAATACAGCCATATCTAATGCTCCAAGGTATCTTCCAGCAAGGAACAAATCATTCTAAGCTGTTTAGCAGTATCAGCAGAAATTATATATACTATCACCATTTGGAGAACATCCCCTGTTGCTGAGCAAGCTATTCTTTCCCCCATCCCTCCAGTGAATACTTCAGTGGTTTACATTCCATGCTTGCAATCCAGCAAAGTGAGAAGTTTATGTCTCTGTATGCAGGACAGGGCAGGATGTGGATCCCCAACCATTTTGCTTGACATACAACACCCAACAGCAAAGCCTGCAGACACATGTACTCTTGGTTTCCCAAGACCACTGTAATTTGCTGTGAAGTCGAAAGATACCCAGATTTAATTTATGAGAATTACACAGATTGCAGTAAAACCAGTGAAGTGCTGGTAAAGAATTACACTTTTAAGTTCAGGGCTAGTATTCAGGTACTGCAGCTCTGGCCATGGTTCTTCAATATTAGATGCCACTATTATATGGAAAATTTCCTTTCTTAAATCACAGCTTTTTCATAACAGGATCTGCAGTGAACCCATGCTGACAGATCTCTACTTCCTTTACAAGACAGCCTTTTTATATCTTTGCAAAGAGAGTGTGGTGATGCCCATCTTAAACATTTTTGAAGGGCTTATTCTCACTTCTAAGCAATGCAAACAGAGAAAAATTAATACCAGATGAGCCACTATAAGGGAAAGGAAAAGCTGGTTATACAGCTGAATTAAAACAATTCAAAGAGTAGCAATCATTACTAATGACAGCTTGTTTAGACATAATTAGACCTAGACCACAAACTAGTAGTAGAACTTACAGAAGACTCTGAAAGAGGAGAGCACTTTTACTGAGCATGCAAAGAATGCATTTTGTGGGTGCAAAATATCAAAGTGAATGCACAAAGTGAAATGGAGATGAAAAACAAGTTGGTTAGCAAGACTGAAGAATCACAAAAAGCCTGACAAACAGCAGGAAAAGGGAGAGGCTGAACTGTGACACACTTTACCAGTAAGAACAAGAAGTTGAAGTCTGATGGAATTAGGACAGCAAGCAGGAAAATAATCCAGCAGCAGGAAACAATGGTATTAGAGGTTTGTAGCCCTGGTGCTTTTGATGTCCCTAATGTGCAGGCAACAGATGTATTGAGGTATACAATGAGAATGGTAACTGTCACAGATCACCCAGGAAGCAAAAAATTCAGAAACTGTTAGAGGTGGAGGGATGTGTTAGGGGAAAGGAGGAATTCCAGTCAGCCTGGTGTTAAATGCTTGTCCCATCATGAAGCTCATGAGCAGTTCTTGAGCACCAATGCAGCCTGCAACTCATGCAGAGGATTATCACAGCTATCAGTATCAGAGACAAAAGCTTGTACCTCTACTGACACAGCTAATCCCAAGGTCTATGGACCAATGCAAACTGGAAAATTCAAGTTTAGACATCATACCTGATAATGCAGTTTCCTCGGTTGGAAGCAAAGATGACAATGGGGGAAATAGAAGATTCCAGTGCTCGGTGCAGGTATGTGAAACACTCAATATCCAGCATGTGAACCTCATCCACAAAGAGCACACCTGGCACCAGCTCTGCAATGCCTTGATCTATGTATTTGTTCACCACCTTATTTATCTCTCCTCGAAGTTTGTCTGAGAACAAAAAGAAACTGGTTGGTTTTTCTGCTAGTGAACTATAGGTCAGAGGGTGAGGCTTGAAGCAAGGAAAATTCTCCTTGAACTTTTCCATAGTTTGGTATCTTACTGCCACAAGGAAAACTATCTGTGACACTAAAATTTTGAGACATTTCATACTATGTTGGGAGGTATGTGTTCAACAGAGTATTACTAACTGAAATACACACGTGAAAAATTGATTGTTGTAGGTCTGTGAAGTTTGGTAAGGGGTGGAGAAGCCAAGTCAAACCTCTCTTTAAAACACAAAACTTACTCAAGTTTCCAAGCATGGCTGAAAAGCACACCACAGAAAGAATGAAATCTTGCTGCTCTATTTCAGCAAAGAAGTTGTGTTTAACAAAAAACTTTTTAAAAAGGCTATACTTTATAAGTTATGTAAATAAATTTCTGTGAACCTACTGCTCTCAAAGCTATGCCAGGTGTTACATCAATATATCTGGTATTAGAATAAGCAAAGAAACTTCTGGGACAGACAAAATACTTCAAAAGACAACCATTCAGTTAGGTATTGAAACAGATTTTGGTTTAAATTTAGATAGGAACTTAGTGAAGCACTATTTCTTTCAAAGCAAAAAGGAGAGCAGATCTGTCTGTGGATGCTGTTTTCTCCAAAGACCTGTAGGCAGGAAGAGCAGCAGTGCTTATGGAGCATCAGGTCCTTACACAGCTGTTACAGAGGTGCCATTCTTCTGCTCCACCAAAATTCAGTAGGATTGCTACATCATTTTTCAGAATTTGTGTATTACTGCTGTTCAGTTTGGGTCTTTGTTGAAAGCCTGACCTCACACTGTGGCAGGAATGTTGTGGGATGGGTGCTGGCATTCTGAGCTCTCCCCAGGAAGATGGGTGCAGAGCACTGTATACATTTTACCACTACATGCATGAACCAGTAACTTGTACTGTCTCCAGCCATTGCAATTCTAGCAACTGTATCACTGATTTTTGAAATCTGAGTACTTATGAATATGCACTATGAAGGCATTCATTTAAATATAATAACTCTATTTTTAATCATTTTTAACTGGAAAACACACAGATTATAAAATCTCAAAATACCATACAGGTTTCGTACCAGTAATTTCAGTTTTCTTAGGTTTCATCAACTGTCCCATCATAGAAAGGATGTCTTGTCCTCCCTAGGAAAAGAAAGTGACACATCAGCTTTGAGGTCATGTAGAAAGTTTGGCAACTTTAGATCAGAAATTGGTTAAAGTTGTTTCTTACAGTTAACTAGGTATTTATATCAGCAGTCTTTGATAATCTGTCAAAGTTTAGGTCACCTTACCACAGGAGTATTTTAAACATAATCACCTAGCTACCCCTTCATCCTTGCTCATCTGGAGAGCATAAACAATCAAAATGAGATATCCTCTCTTGAAAAAACTGCCACAGAGGAACTCTTAGGAATGAAATTGTCAGTGAACACAGAAACTTGGATTGCCTGCATGCACAGTAGATGTTCAGCCTGTCAATACAGGAAGAATTATTCTAAATTTTATGACTTTTTAATACCATGATTTTTATCAAAGAAATTATTTTTTTTGTATATAAGGAGGTTTATTTTGAAACTGAGTAAGTTACAAGAGCTGTATTGTTTCACTGTAGGGATTCCAGCCTTTAAACATGCCACTGACTTCTGTTCTTGACACAGATAGAACTCCCTCAAGAGTGGATTTATGTTAAGACATGGCAAGGAGTAATTCTTCTATTTCCTGGGCTTTTTTGCTGCAATACATGCAGAGCTCTACTGAAATTCCCAAAGAAGTTTTACAAGTGGCTGTGAAACATTTCTGAAATAAGCAAGAACATCAACAGAACCCACAGCAGTCAACAAGACACCTTTTATAACAGCTCTTGCAGTTTCCATTTTATGGTTGTGAAACCATAAACACAGAGCAGAATATATTAATCTGCATTCAGAATCTCCAGTAAATGAAACAATGCAGGTCTGGCTGCTGCTACCTCACACCTGCAGCAGCTTTCCTTCTACACAGAAAGCAATAATCTCTTTTTCTGGTCAGAGGCACAATGCTCTTGTGCAAGTGATGGGGCACAGTGGTGGAGGGAAAGAGGAGGGTGTAGATTATGCATTAACTGTGAAGGTGGTGGATCCCAAATACCTGGGTGGAAGCTGTTCTACAACTCCCAGACTGTTCACTGTAGTGCTAGGAATGTTATGCTGACTCTAGCCAGAGCTAGACTGGCCTTCAAGGTGTAACACCTACTGCTTTTCCTACAGTGGGATCTTTGAGGGTGAGTGAGTTAGCTCAGCTTCCTACATCTCAATTATTCTGGTAACATCACATCTATGTCAAATAATTTTTCTGTAAAGACTTCATCTGTGAAGTCAGATACCTGAGGTCGAGCATTTGCCACATCCAAGTCATGCAGGGTGACATCCTGAATAATTTCCTTTTTCTTGTGCACATCACCCTTTGGCAAGGGAACATACTCTTCAGCTTCAAGGTCAAATTCCGTAGCATAGATATCACACCTGCCCTGCCTCTGAGGAACAGCAGAGAGAAACCCAGGTATAGAATTAATTTCAGTGCCAAAACCTTGAGTGACATGAATTCGATAACAGGGTTAGTTCACAATTCCAGTTCTGACAAGCTTCAGCTGACAATTCAGACATCCCACTCCCTGCTTAGCAACAGGCATATCCTATCTACTGATCAAAGCTCAAAAACTCTGTTAAAAAGCACCTGATATTTTCAGTGGCAAGAATATTCCATTCCTCTCTCCCCTTCTTTTACCCTAAGCAATTCTTGCTAAAGGACAAATCCAGCAGATTAACCAGAGATTGGGAGAACCTCCTTTGTAGGTGGGTGATTTATTATATGATAGAAAATATTATGCTCATCCATTAAACAGCAAGGATCACTATACACTACTTTCTAAATCAGATATGAAAAGAATGCTAACTAATGCAGCATTCCCTCTACATGTATATATCTTATGGAGAAAATATTAGAGCGATAAAAGAAAGATTAAATATGCTGCACATGTCAGCCTGAAAATGACTAAAGTTGTTTGGTTCTTCCCCTCTTCCCTTAGAGATGCCTTGATCTTACAGAAAAGAAAACTCATCCAGACAGAATCAGTGATAGCTTCCTTGCCAGATGACCTTAATTGTGAACCAGATTACCACATACTTTGGGTGCAAAAGAGACTTTTCTCTCCAGATAAGGAAAGCACTGGGCTTTTTTTAAAATTTCCATGTAACCATATGATGTCAGTTAAGGTTAATAAATCAGAGAGCCTTCTGACAAAGGCAGAGAAAGGTCTGCAAAAAACATTCACCTGCATAAAAGTAGAGAACTTTTCTCTTACCTTGACAGCTCCACTGTTTGCTTCAATATAAATAACGTCACCAGTTTCCACTCGCTCCTTCTGCAAGCTTTCAAAAATGCTCGGGTCCAGCTGGAGACAAGCAAACAGCACAGCTGATCAAAGCAGCTCCACATTCTTATGGTAATCAAGGTAAAGAAATTCAGTTTGAAGCTCACTCCCATCAGACAAAATTAAACTGCAACTCACCCTGACAATGCCTCTAGGATTTTATAAAGCTGTAACATTTGGAGTAGGGATAGTGAATAAATCTGCAAGAGGCACAGAATTTACTGTCTTACAAAAAAATCTGCTATCCAAAAGAAATGACAGTGCCAGAAACATAATGGTACCAGCTACAAAACATACCTCTGAGTAATGTGACAATGTATTTACACCTAAGAAACAGAAGTTCTCTAGCTTTCTGGGAAAACTTTTATAAAAAATCTGGCTATAGCATTGAATTATGTTCCTTGATTTCTTGAGTCCTTATCCTCTGTGGAGCTCTGTGAGGGAGAGTGGGTATGGAATATATTAGATGCCTTTGTTTCTCTTGGTACATGTTTATTCACTTTTGCTCTTCATTTCCTTGTTTTCAGAGTGAACAAATGAAAGATGATACTGAACAACAGAGACAGCTTTTAGTTCTCTCCAAGTCTGACAGGGAAATTGAATGGAGACAAGAAAACAAAAGAAAAGTGGGCCTGAGCTGGCAACACACCAGCTCAATTTCCAGTTCTCTATCAAATACTCACTAAAGCATGACATCCCATGTAGAAAGAAAAGATGTGACAGAAAGAATAATTTATATTTAAACAGGCAATATTTCCCAAGCCATCCTCAAAAATTTGGTTCCTGACTATCAGGAAAGCAAAACCAAACAAGGCCTTTCTCATATGTTTATTACCATGAACATTTATAGCCAGGGTCAGAGTGTATCACAGACTGAGACAGAACAAAGTTCAGATTGCCAACTCAACCCATTTTTTGCGGTGTTTGTGATCTACAAAACTGCATCAGGATCCCTTCCTACTAAAACTCATTTTGAACTCTCTGAAGACATTCAGGTGTGTGCTGCCAAACAGAGAAATAACAGCAGCTGCTAACCAAGTAATGATGGGTTTATCTCCTATTTCAATTAGTAGGACACAAGACCAGTATCTAAATATTCTTCATCAGGCAGATTAAGAGTGAGGATAAAGTTGTCTACCCAAAGAAAGCAGGCTCCTGGCAGCCTCACCTGACAGAGGTGGGGATCAAGAGCTTGAAATAGAAGTAAGAAGTGCTAAAAATAGAAGCTACAAACCCAAAATGCTTACAGAAATTCCTGAGACTCTGACACATACCTTCAACTGTTTGGTTCCTTTTGCAGTTTTGAGTCCTATAATTACATGGCTGATGGTTTTGCCATATCCCCCCATAGGATTCTCAGTTTCACAGGGTGTTAGTTCTGTGACTTCTCCTTCATAAACTTCCTTGGTCTCTTTAATCCTCAACCCTGCAAGGGATTGTTTAAAATAGTTTCAGTATACACTCAGGAGTCTGCTGCTTTACTGCCAAAAAAATGTAACATATTATTAGGGTGCATTATATTCCATTGTAATGTTTTAAGGGCAGAAAGGTGAATTATTGTTCTCTTCTTCAATATTAAGTGAGAATAATCATCCTGTGCATCAGAATGAAAGCTCAGCCCAAGTGCTGATCTGTTAAGAAGTTTATTAAACTTTTAGAAATTATTTTCTTCTATTCATTATAATTCATTCTTGAAGCAAGTGTTAGGATGCTGTTTCTTTTCCCTTCCACAAAGAGGGAATTTGCTTGATTTGTTCCCTATGCTAAAGCCAGAAACACAGACCAGCTTCTGAAACTAGGGACATTAATATAACAATGAATTTTACACAATTTTTGAACCATCAAAAAAGCCCTGAGAAGTTAACAAAAAGATAGAAGAAAAAACCCTAACTTTGTAAAAAACTCTACATTTTAGCAACTTTATTTTTTTAGAGTAAAAATGTAACATAAATGGATAAACAGGTATTGTGCTAGAACATCAACTTACTAAAGGGCTAGTGTATAATTTCAAATATGTTTCAAGTTAATAGCAAAAGGTGAGCTAGATAAAATTTCACAGAAACTGCTACAATGCAAATTTAAGACTATTTCAAAACAGCTCAAAATTATGTCCTCATTTTGTTACTTTTCAGACAGCCAAATAATCATCAGAATATCTGGCTAGCTTCTATTCTGGGTTATTTTAAATTGATAAATAATATAGAGCTGAAGAGATTTACAGGCAGATTTACAGGCAGTTTCAAAGCAAACCCACTATCATCACCACCACCACTACAATTATGTATGTTCTAACTACACAGAAGTTCAAAGAATCCACATCTGAAGAAACTCCATAAAGTATTTTATGAGACACACATGCCATACCAAAAATAATGAATGGGCTGTAACAAGATACAAGGAAGTCATCCTGCCCAGTCTGAGGGGATTGTGACTTTATAAACCTTTCCTTGTTCCATAACTTTTCATTTTGCTTTGAAATAGATCAGACACTTCACCAGTAATTTTGAGCTGCTGATAGGGGCTATAAAGAACTGACAAATACGAGTGTGTCTCCCTCTACTGGGCCCAAACTCAGGATCTGAAATACGAGAAACAGCATAACTGTGAATAACGTGACAAATCCTTGGTAAGAAATGTTTGCTTTCTCTTACTTAAGATGACATAAAAAGTTATGTACAAATTTAATTTCAGTAATTTTTAAAATGTTTTTTCAGGTATGCTAAAACACCAGACAGAAATTAATGAATCCCTGAGTTATAAAACTGACTTAGACAAGGCTGCATCACACTGGCTCATAGGCAACGAGTGTGAAGCAATGTGGGAATGCGCACACTGAAACTGCTCTGGCCACAAACACGACCAGGTTTGTTTGCTCTCTTTGTTTTGCTTTTAAACTTCCAGCAAAAGCTCTAGTCTGCTCTGAAAACATAGCAACCTGTTTGTGTTTGGGGTATGATTTGTATGCTGCTGAAGCATGCAATGAATCTTCCAGTTCTGTTTCACCTGGAAAGAATCCAGTTCATGTGCTCATTCTGTTTTACAACACAAGGCAAAGCCAAGTCAGTGAGGGCAGACCCAGGGATTTGCTTCAGAAGCCTTCCTCTAATCCAGACTAATGTGCTTTTAGAGATGTGTCTGTAGAAAATATTTACAGATGAACATGACCTCAACAAAGGTAATTGCTGCTGATTATCCCTTGATTTCAAAGGAATGTGTATGTATCAACTATGAACTTCATTCTCAGAAGAGCCTTGGAGAGATCTACTTCCAAATCAGACATAAATCCAAGGAAGCAATTGTGGGCTATTTCATGTTTTGGTTCAACAGCACTCCATGGAGCTAAACTGCTTGCTTGACTCATTGGCAGGTACAATTTGGCAACACAAGGAAGTGGCAAATGCAGCAGATATTTTTTACTGCAACTGAGCTCTTAAAATTAGCTGCTATCATCATCCTCACCAGCTGCTAATGAGCTCTATACTGGATTAATCTCTCTCAGGTTAAATTTCTTTTAACCCATACAACAATTTGATGTCCTCATTTTCCACTCTGTCCTTCTATGTTTCCTAAATATTATAACCTCTCTACTGTTCTACCTCATCCCTACCTGGCCATGAGACTATGTCAAGTCTGTTACTAAAAGACTCCCAACAATTAAAGTTCTGTAAACTCAGAGTAACTCCTTCTTTCTTACAAAGTGATGGGTCCAAACCAGTTAGACTCCGTCTAGACTTCCAAAGAAAAAACCCCAACCATTAAGTAAAAAATGTAATGTTAATATATCTGATAATTTTTAAAAATTCACGTGGCTAAACTCCTTGAAAGCAAAGTACCTGATATAACAAATATGATGTACACAGAATCTGCTACCAAGGAGACACACAAACAAAACTCAATAAAAGCTGAATGAATAATTTAAGTGCCAATGGACATGTGAGCTGAAGCTTTCCTTGCACCCAGACCCAACTACACTGCATACAATCTTTTTTAAAAAAAGGCACCCTTGTATAGTATTTCTTTACCAAGCAGAGAAGTTAAAAACTACCTGAGATTAAAACCCAACTGGAAAGTGTTATGTTACAAGAAATGGTGGTTTACTAGTCCTCTAAAATAATTCAGAGAATACTTTTTTACATCCATTAAAATACTCAATAAAGGCTGTGTTACAAAAATGTGACAAGGAATTCAACAGAAAGGAATAAAAGAAGTTCCATCTTTCATTAACACTAATATTTGTTTAGAAGTGTCTCTCTGTTGACATTCAGGGAATGCAGGGAACTAACAATGTAACTGGCTGTTAAACATCTGCTGTCTCTACAACTGACAACATGGATGGCACAAGTTTCACCTCTTGGTTCAGGTTTCCAAATCTCTGACAGGGAACTTCATCACATCAAGGAAATTTTGCAGACTACTGAGGCTTCCCTCCCCCAGGCCCTGCCAGTTTCATGGTAACCAGAATACCAGAAACTACTGAAAGTTGCTTTCTTAGAAAAGTCAATGGAATACTTTTGTTTCACTGAAGAATTGACAGACTGCTGCTGCCAGATGAAGTCCAAGAGGAAACATGGTGCTGAAATAGGAAAACTACTGTTCATGTGTTCAGGACTAAAATCAACTGGGCTCTCTTTAGCCAATGCTCACACAAACAAGGGCCACTTCTACCTGCATTTATCAGCTGTCAGCAGCAGTTGTGTAAGAGATTTTAGATAGTCACTGAGGCTGCGCTGCAAATTAAGCCAATTTACATCAAACTTGTAAATGCACTGTAGAATTGAGGAAGACATTAAGTTAAAGTGTTTATTTAGTTGGCATCTTTCCCTGTGCTCACTGGAACAGTAAGTCAGGCTAAAGCTGCCAGTTTGGGAGCCCCTGATTAAGACTGTTTGTTTAGTAGGGTGAAATCACTAAAACAAAAAACATTTTTCTGTCTACAAGAATTTCTGGTAATGTAAGAAACTAAAAAATATTTTTTCTTTCAGCTTTATTCAGTCACAGGTAAAACAGAGAAGTGAAGGTGGAAGATGACAGAAGAATTTGGTGACGTATAAACAAAAATACAATAATTAAAGTACAGTTTGTAAACAGAAAATCTGACTCCACTAAGTGTGAAAGAGAGTCACTAAATTAGGATCAGCACTGAAGAAAATAAGCATACAAAAATCTGAAAACATCTTGACCACAGAAAAGTTTTTCCTTTTTAGATGACTGGGAAAAATAAAAGTAAGTATCATGCAAATACTGAATTCTCCTTTTTCTGAAACTTACCAATTGCACGTCGGAAGTTTTCCATTAGAACTTCTGTCTTCTTGATCTCAGTGGAATAAACCTCACTTCCAACCATAGGACAAAAGGGAACTTTGCTTCCCAGTTCCTGAGCAATGGCTAAAGCCAAAGCAGTCTTTAAACGAAAAAAAACAACAAAATCAAATACAAAACCCAGACATTAATTTTGAAGAGAATTAAGAAACAATTCTTTCTGAACAAAGTTAACTTTCCTCATTGTATTACTTTCTATACAATTATTAATTTAATGGTAAGACTATTCCATCTGACATACATTTCTCACACATAACAACCCTCCTCCAACACAGGTGACCTTAGCCAAAGACTTTTAAAAAAACCCTGAAAACACAATACTGGGCATTTGAATTTGACAGCTGATATAGATGCAAAAAGTCTTACATAGCAAGGGGGGAAAAAAATTAAACCAAGTAGAAACTATTCTGGCTTTTAATATAAAAGTAACTTCTAGAACTTTTTCACACCCTTTGTTACTGATTTGTTTAGTAACCTACAAGAGCTGGTTTCACATTAAAGATTCTGAACACACCACTGGGTACTGCCAGTACTGATTACATAGCAAAAGTAAAAAAATAAAGTAAAAAACTACATCAATACATTGACTGAAAAAAAAATCTGGTATATGAAAAAATTTTGTAATCACTACCCTAAAACTATTTTGACAACAAATTAAAATAGATTTGGAAATACTTTATATTTCGTAAAATAGAAAAATAATACCTTGCCGGTTCCAGGAGGTCCTGCCAACAGCACTGCTCTGCCAGCCATTTTTTTGCTTTTGATTAGCTCCACTATTACCCCACATGCCTAGAAATCAAATAAGTATTTATAGTGTTAACAGAAGTATTGCTACAGTATATTTTGTTCCAACATAAAAGTGTTTAGAAATAATAGGTTTTACAAAAAGTAAAAATTTCAATTTCATGCACACAAAAATAAAGACAAAATCAGAAAAAGGTACTTTCTGCAATCATTTTATCTGACACAGACAATGGAAACCACAGAGAACAAAAGTCAATCCGTGAGCTCTGACTCCTTTTCGCTCTCCCAGCCGCATGTACAGAGGTCTGAAAGCAAAGCAGGACATTAATGTTGGCTGCCAGAGCCGCAATCTCTGCACACCTTGTGTCACCGCCAGGCTGGACGGGACTGAGCAGCTGCCCCAGGGAACGCGTCCCTGCCCCCGGCAGCGGGCTTGGAACCAGAGATGATCCGAAGGCTCCTTCCAAACCAAACCAATCTGTGGTTCTATGAATCTTTTATCCGGCCACCGCACTGAAAGGGATGCTCCAATCCCTACGTGCACCAAATGTGCCGGCTTTTGGTGGGTTCCACTGCCCGTGACACCCGGGAGCCCGACACCACCCTCGTGCGAAGCAGGAGCAGGGCCAGTCCAGCCCCGCCCGCTCCCATCGCGTCTCGCACGGCAGCAGCGACACGGAGCAGCCCAGGCACGGCTCCCACTGCTGCCGGGGACTCGCCACACGGCCCGGCCCGGCCCCGCGCTCACCTCCCGCGCATTCTCCTGCCCCACCAGCCCGGCCCCCGCCGGCTTGGCGGCGCCGCTCTCGTCCAGCCCCAGCCCCTTGACATGGCTGTGGGCGGCGATGCGCTGGGTCTTGGAGGTGCTCTTCACCTCCTCGATCTTCATGGCGGGACGGGACGGGACAGGGCAGCTCCGGCCCGGCCGCCCCGCGCTCCTCGCACGCGGCCCGCGCGTTACCGGGGCTCCCAGCGCGCGCCGGCGCGCCCCGCCCCCGCCCCGCCATTGGTCCCCGCCGCGGCGCTCTGAACGCTGATTGGCCGCCGCGCCTGCCCGTCAGCCGCAGGGGCGCAGGCTTTTAGGGTCCGCCCGCCCGTTTCCGCGTGCGGCGCGCGCGGCCGGTCCGGGCGGGCGCGGGCGCTGCGGAGGAGTAGGGCCGGGGAGGAGGGAGGGGGCGCAGTCACGGTCCCTGCAGTTCCCAGGGAAACACTGGACGTGGCAACCGCTGCCAGCGTCTGGTTGAGAAGGTGGTGACCCGTCATGGGCTGGACTCTGTGATCTCGGAGGTCTTTTCCAACTTAAGTGGTTCCGCGATTCTGTGAATCGGCAAGGGCGATTTGAGGAGAAGCGAGCGGAGCCCTCATGGAGGGGGAAGCAGCTCGTTATTGCTCGCAGGTTTTTTGGCCCTGGAGCACCATAAGCGCGCGCTTTCTTCCTGTCCCTTTCCTGTCCCGTTCCTGTCCCGTTCCTGTCCCTTTCTACAATCCTATTTGGCGCTGGAGCCAGCGTTTGTCCCGCTGCCGGGGCTGGGGAGTCCTGGCTGTCCCCGGCCCTGTGTCTGGGCGCTTGCCCGCCCACAGCCGCTGACAGTCCGCCAGCAACTCCGAGCCTTATCAAAAACTTTAGCTCACAAAAATCAGCTGAGACTTTCCAAGGGTGTTTCCTTAAACTTTGTCAAAGATTCACAGAATCGTTGAGGTTGGAAGGGATCACTGGAAGCCACCTAGTCCAACTCCCCTGCCAAGGAAAGCTGGGGTGATCTCTGACCTGCTCGGTGTTGCTCGCTAGTTTTGTGTTCAGTGAAACTACAGAGTAATTCTATTCCGCATCTTGAAAGCCTTCCTCTAAGAATTTGAGGCTGTGGCATGTGCTGCACCTACAGCATGTATTCCTTATGAGCTTTGAGCAATTGAAATGGGTAAAAAACACTCCAGCTTCTCAGCAGGTCGTTCCACGGCCTCGCAGAAAGATCCGTGTTTCATCAAGTCTGTGCTGCTACAGCTTCTTGGCTCTTACAGCTCCTAAAAGTGCTTTGGGGTAACTCTGCTGCACTTTCTGTGAGAGGTTTAAAAGCTTAATATGGAGAGCACTCACAGTGAAATTTAGATGGGATCTGGGAATCTGCTGTTCCTGTGAGTTCTCTTTGTTTGTAGATATTGTGATCTGTCCCACAAAAAGACAGGGAACTCTTCCCATGGATATGTAATTTTCTGTGATTATAAAGCCAAGGCTGTGTCTGCAATGTTTAAAGCCAGTGGATTATTGTGGTATGAGGCAGGACTGATGTCTGGTGCTATCTTGGCTGTCCTGTGTGCTGCCAGGGGAATTGCAAAAGCAGTCCCGTGCCAGCACAAACTCAGAGAGCAGTTTTAGGGAGGATGGGAGTTATGGTACAATTTGCAAAAGCCCAATGAACCGTATACATGCTATTCATTCCTTCTTTGTTCAAGAGCTTCTATTAGTTTTGTTATAAATGTAATTTGGCAAAGAGAAGACTTTGCTTATTGTTGCTTTCTTTTTCTGTTAATTGTTCTGTCAGTTTATATTTACATACTCTAGTTTAAAATTATAATTACAATATAATTGCACACATGTGTGGTTCCACACCTTTGTAAGGGTATCCTGCTATACAACTGCTCAGCTAAGAATTTTTGACTAACAAATATGAGCTATTCTTTAAATAATTAGAAAAGTGTGTATGCCATTAGACTCTACATCCTCTCAGGGTCATATTAGTCGCAGAATACAAACACCTAATAAGTACTGAGCTGCAGACTTTTTCCTTTGTAAAAGAGCAAATATACAACTTTGATTTCTCCAGTGCATTAAACTGCCGCAAGTGCTGTGGGTAAGTCTGGTCAGAGTTCAAGTTTCTGCCAGTTCTGGAAGAATAATTAGCAAGTCTGGTTAGAGCTCTGGAGGCAGTGATGTTGCTATCAAGAGGTTCAGGCTAGGTATGACCCTTCTTTTTAAAAGGGTGAAATACATAATAATTTGTTAACTTAGACTGAAACCTGTCCATATGGTCCATGTTATCTTGTTTGATGTTGCAACAAGACCTGTTTTTGAGATTATGGCATTTCAAAGTCTATTTAATAATATTTGCTTATTTATTTTTGGTGAAATTCAATATAAAGGAATGTAGATGGTAGGAATAGAAAATTGTTGTTAATCTTCACTCTAACTTGGAGGAAGGATAGAAGTATTCTATGTCTATAAAAATTAGGTGGTACATAAGGTTCTTTATCTTTGGAAATACTGATTAGGGATTTTTCTTGCTTAAAGTGGGTTAAAAACAGTGTGTTAATTGTTTGTCAACAGCAATAAGATGTCTCAGAATTTAGAGCCTAAAACTTCTGTCTGCTAGTGACTATTGCTGTTCAGTAAATAAAATCTGCTGCCATAATGAAGGTACAATTTTAATACTGACCTGCAAAAAATGTGATTAAAATTATTTGGGTTTGTGTTTATAGTAGAAGAGGATATCTCAATAGAAATAAAAGTGAAAAATAGTTTGCTGCATAAATGTAAGCCTGGCTTCTCCCACTTATTTGCTCACAGGTACTCGTTAGCTGTGCCAGGTTTGGCATTTTTCATTGTATTGTTTTATTCATTCCATATGTTCTTTGAGTGTTGTCCTGAGGTTGCAGTTAAAGAGGGGCAAAAGAGGATATTCAGATGAGGGAAAATAAACAATAATCCTTTAGACCACACAGGATTAATTGTTTATTCCCCTGGAAGAGCAGAGTACAAGTGGGAACTACTGCAAAGTTTAGAACTAAACTTCTATATTGTATATCATCTTTTATAGCTGGTGTCTTGTGATGCATCAGTGTGAGGAAATAGAAAATCTCAACTTTTACATTATTTTCTGTGATTTTTTTTTTTAGTTACTTATTGTAGTAGAGAGGGAGGATAAAATAATTCAATTGCAAAGCATGAATCTTCTTCCTCCTTTGTCCAGGCCACCAGATGGAACGTAAGTAGCTTGTGCAACCATTCTGCCCAGCTCATTCTATGGATGCTTTGAGTATAATTTAATATTTCACTAGCCAGCTAACCAGAAAAAATAATACCTGTCACTAAGAGTCTGAACTGTTATTCCCCAGGTTTAATCAACTCATTTTACCAACGTTTCTTTTGCCCCCTGGTTTGAGGTCTTCTATTTGGCACAGACGTCATGCGATACCCGATGTGGGAGCTGGAGACTTGAGAGCTGTTTTCCTAGACTAAATGTTTGAGGTTACAGGACGTAGCCTAGTTTCACATAAGCTTTCAAATTTCAGTGGGACATGCTGAATCCTGAAACTGTCAAATAGTGTATTATTTTTGGAGTGAGAGAGAGTATGTGTGTGTGAGTGTGTGAATGACCTTTACATTTTTACCCTATCCCAAAAGTCTGACTTCCTGCCCTTTCTCCCATGAGTCCATAAACTTTAGCATTAAAGTGAACATGTTTTAAGGAAGAAATTCTGTAAGTAGAGAACAACTGGGATGGAGAACGGTTTATTTAGGGGAAAACAAGGAAAACAGCTAAAGGCTACAAATTTTATGAGGGATATAGAAAAGTCTGGGGAAGTTGGGATTCTCTCATTTTGCCAGGTTTCCCTCTCCCTCTTACCTTCATGTAGGAGTAGGGAGTGGGGGGATAGTGGTCATGTCTTGTTTTGTTCCCTGCAGAAGAAGCTGATTATTTTTCTACTCTTCAAAGCCATAGGAGTGATGTGTCCTACTGAATGCCACACCTTAATTTCCAAATTTGTAATTAATTCTAAAACTTTGTAAGCTAACAGAATGGGCCTTTCTAAATGCCGAATCAAAGTGCTCATGTCTGTCTTTATCAGATCTCTTCTTTGATATTGGTGATTGAAGTTATTCATTTCACAAGTACTATGTGCACTCTAATGTTTCCTCAAGTGATATGTGGCAAAATCAGATCCACAGGCTTTTAAACTCTGGAGACAGAGGTATGATCTCAGTGGTAACAACAAAGCTGTAGGCATTGAGTTTTTTTCCTTCCCTCTACAGAAGAACAACTGCTACCCTATCTAGAAAGCTGCAAATCTCTTCTGTGTCTAAAGGGAGAAAACCAAATCTCCATTTTTACCTGATACTCCTCCTTCTTGCAGGTCACTCAGGAGTAAAAGAGGGGCCACTATTGTTATGTGAGGAGTGCAATGAAATCCACTTTCCTGTGGCTTTTAATCTTCCTTCCTTAGCTATCCCCAACAGAAAGAATTATATTTTTTTCATCCCATAAGTTCTATCCAGTATCCCTCTAAATTCTGGCAGAGCAAAATGCATGTCATTGTTAAGCTGGCAGATCAAAACTGATCTCACGTGAGCCCTGCTGTGCCCTCTTAACACTGTAAGTATAGAAATGGGACCTCCTTGACCTCACTGCCAGTTTTCTTAAGAGTTGTAGAAAGTTGTAGACCTTTCTACATTGTCAAGGCTTGTTGCAAAATAGCTCTGTTATTTTAGATGTTTTGGGAGGACTTCTGGATACTACCTCTTCTGGTTGAGAATCAGAGCTTTTCCCTCCTCTTCCTTCTGAACTCACCTAATAATGCTAAAAGAGAAGAAGTAAAGGGTAGGTTATATGATACAGAAATATCTGTGTGGATTCTAACTTTTTTGGGCCTTACGGGAATTGATGTAAACTTTCCCTTGCCTTTGCAAGTGCATATTGGTGTAACAGATTGAGTACAACTAAGTGTATGTGAGCCTTATAATTTAACAGGAAACTATTGAAAGCCTGGGAACTTGCTCTGAAAAGTGACATTATGCTTAATTTGGCTCCCATGACAGAGATTCCATCAGGCTGAACTATTCTGCTCAAGAAGCTCATTAGCTAGGCTAGCTCAGTATTCCTTGTGAGTTCACATCTTTCCTTTAGGGAGACAGTTGTCTCAAATAGCACTGAGTGCTAGGAAGAAATGCATTTCCCCCCCCTTTTTCATTTGAGTCATTGATTCTGTCATCTTGACTTCCATGTGTTTGGGAAGGAGGAGTGATTTGCATCCAGCTTTAAACCAAACTCTTTTATATTGAAAGTGTTGGTATATAAAGCAGATTTCTTTGTAAGAAAAAGCCTGGAGCCAAAGCCTAAAAACCAAATCCATGATGTTGATAGTAGCCTTAGGCAAGTCATTTTATACTTCAGGCTCATTCATTAGTTATTCAGATGAGCAATATGTATTACTGCACAGAGTAAGCAGAAAAGCAACAGTACTGCTCTCAAAGAGAAAAACCAGAATATAGAACAAGTCTAGTCTACTTTGACACCTGCGGGAAGTCCATGACACAGACTTGGTTTCTTGGCTTGTAAAGAGCTGTAATCATTTCAAGAGGTACTTTGGGCTCCTTAGTCACCATTGAAATGCTGAGCACACGTGTTAAGCTTTATCCTGTAGAGCATTTAGCTCCCTGGGTTATCAGTAAAGTGAAGTGACCTAAATCACTGAAGGAATCATGCCCTTAGCTTCTGAAACGCCATCAGGCATCTCCAGCATTCATCTACCTCTTCTTGTTTGTTTTGGTGGTGGTAGCAGTCGTTACCAGATCTGTTCATCACTCTTAATAATCTCGGATTCTTAATTCATTGAGGATATGACTTTTAAAGCAGCATCTTACATAACTTAAATATCCTTTTACAGGAAAATGAATTATGCAAGCCTAGAATTTAGCAAGTGTAAGGAAATTGAATGATCCAAACGTGACCTGCTTTTCCACGTGGGTTTGTAATGTCCAGGTGACACAGAAACCAAACCTGGTCACCGCAGTTCCAGCGGCACCGGGGTTTACTGGAGGGTATAATGGAGGGGGTGATGTGACAGTGAGCGTGTTTAAGCAGCCCTGCAGTATCTAATTAGCGTGGGCAAGATGCGAGCGCAGGTGCGGATGCTCAGGGCAAATACAGTGCCCTCTTCCTAGGGCTGCTGGCTGCCCGGGCGCACACCGGGGAGGGGGCCAGCTGGTGGCCATTAAAGTGACCTGCTGAAGTCGCCTCTCCTTGCAGGCAGCCCCTGGTAGGGGCAGCGCAGGGCAGAGGGGTGAGCAGAGAGCTGAGCCGTGTGTGCCGGGCCGGCGGCTCTCGGCCCCGCTCGCGGAGCGAACCGCGCGGCTCTGCCCGGCCCAGCGCTCGCCCTGCCGGAACGGCGGCGGCGGGGCCCGCGTTGCCGCAGGGGCGCTGTGGGGACGGACCGGGCGGGCGCAGCGCAGCCATGGCCGCCCGCGTCCTCAACGTGAACGTGGGAGTGCTGGGCCACATCGACAGCGGGAAGACGGCGCTGGCGCGGGCGCTCAGCACCACCGGCTCCACCGCCGCCTTCGACCGGGCGCCGCAGAGCCGCGCGCGGGGCATCACGCTGGACCTGGGCTTCTCCTGCCTGCGCACCGCGCTGCCGCCGCAGCTGGGCCCGGGGCCCGGCGAGCTCCAGTTCACGCTGGTTGACTGCCCGGGGCACGCCTCCCTCATCCGCACCATCATCGGCGGTAAGGGGGGCGCAGGGGCCCGCCCCGGTGGCTGCCGTGCCTCCCGGGGTGCCCCAGCCCGTGTCCGCGCTGGGAGCGGGGCCGCTGCGAGCCGGGGTGTCCGGCTGAGCCCGAACCGAGGGGATGGGAGGTGCTGTCGGGATATTCAGGGACCTGTGGCTTTGCTATGCTTGCTCGTAGCTGCTCTTGAAATGAAAAAAATAATAGTGCTCATAGGAAAGCACTTTGTACATGTGAGTTCTTGGCGTGCCGTTTGGATAGTTAGGTGTGCTCAGGTTTCTTACACCTACTAGAAAAAGTTTTATTTATTGTGTATGGAGGTTTTATTAATGGTATCGAATGGCTCTATAAATCTATATTTTCTTGCCTGTTAAAGCTGTCAGAGTTTGATGTTGCCTGTGGTTGAGAGCTGTGATATAGTTGTTGGACATGCCCATGTTTTGGAGGACTAGGGAGTTGTAACATGAGAATTTTAGGCTTAAAAATAATTTTGTGGATTTTGGTGACACTTCATTTTAGTCTTCATAGGTGATTCCAGAAGGTTAATTTGGTTTGCATTAGGACTCGAGTTAGTTCACTTTGTTCTACCTCCCCTTTCCATTTCTTCTGAAGAGCGTTAAGAGGTGGTGGTGGGTGCTTGACTAAGGATGTGACGGAGTCACAGCTGCAGGAATTTAAAGTAGTCACAGGTTGATGCAACTGCGGGGATCAGCCTCCAAGTTCTGTTCCTCTGCATTTCATCTTCCAGTGTCTCTTTAATAACCATTTGGTGATACTTTTGCAGGACAATGTTTCTTGGCTAGACTGAGTTACTTGTCATCGTGTAGGAATTAAACCCCCTTTTGAACGACTGCGTTATTTGTAAGTCGCATTAGTGGTAACTGTGCTGTATTGTTTGTGCTTCTTGTGGGTAGGATAATGAATATTTACTTCATTGTCAGTTTGACCAGCAGTAAAAACCGCTCTGTATCATCAATGGGTGCTCCACAGCTGCGAGGGAGGAGTGGCCGTATGCTTGATTCCAGAAACCTGTGGTCTTGTAGTCATTTCTTGTTCTTGACAATCCCTTCTTAATCTTTAGTAATTGTAAGCACCTGAAGAGTAAAGTTGATTTTGGCAGATGTTTCTTGGATGTACTGAGGAGTCACTTGTAGTCAGACATTCCTCTCGGCCAGAAGCAACTAATCTGAATGGTATAAACTTTCTCAGGAAGGGGCCGTGGGAAAATCAGCTTTAACCAGTTTTGCTCTTCAGTAACTTTAACACTTATTTGGGGTGATTGTTTGATACATAGCCTTCTTATTGCTTTCTGTTATTTTTATGAAGATACTCAAAGTATTTAGTCACAGCTGTCTTATTGGTAGGCCATGCAGGGAGAAGGAAGGCAAGGATTGGATGAGATGGTGGTAGAGTTTTCTTCCCAGCAAAAATAATTCTTTACAGATGGTAATTCAGACACATAAGCACATCAAAATTGCTTAGTTTCCATTATACCAGGTTATGTATCTTACTGAAGCAAAACAGTTGATTAGTGTGACTTATTGTAATTCTGTGTGTTAGGAAAAGGTTGGAGAGAAAATGCAATATTGTGTTAGTAGTTTAAAGAATTAGGAACTTCAGTTTTCTGCTTGGTAGCACAGATGTATCTTGATTATGGAAGCTTTTTTGTTTTTTTGTTTTTTTTACTTCCAGGTTTGAAAGGTGAAACCTTGATGGTAAAACCTGATCAGTGCCTGTGGGACTGTTTAGGTGCTTACAGGTTTGGTGTGGTTTGGTGAAACTCAAGCTGAAGTGTAGCATGTCCTGTGTAACAGGATACATTCTTTGCTGTTCATGTGTGTTTCAATAATGCCAACTTTTTTACCACTTCAGGAATGGAAACTCAGTCCTCCCAGTTAGATACTTGAAAAATTTAGCCTATTTTTGTCTACTTCCTTGTTACTAAGCATTAAGGGTTCACCATTCCAAACGTTTTCTCTGCAACCAGGAATGCTGCTACCCTTTTCTTTATGATGGAATCTGTGATTTCCCTGTTGCTACACGTTTCCTCTATATATAGTTTTTCAATCAGACATAAATGCAAAGTACTTTATCTTCCTGTGCTTATTCTGCACCACAGATTTCCCATACCTCTTTAAAATATCACTCTTCTTAATTCAAATCTTGGGGTAGCTATAGGTGGAAGTTGATCTGCAGAAAAAAATAGAAGCAGGATGCCTGGGAGCAAGGGAGCTGGATGTGAAGATTTGGAAGTGGAAGGACAGCAGAGATGAGAGGGCTGCTTCAGAACTCTGTGTTAGTCATGTGCATGCAGGGCTTGCAGGAGATGCTACTGCTGTGAAAATGTTACTGCATCTTGTTGCTTGCAGTTCTCTTTTTTCACTGAAGATGGGATAAACTAGTTGGCTTCCCCTTGAGTGATCCCAGCTCATGGAAACCCCATCTGCCGTGGCTGGGTAGCACCAGCATTGTTCACTCAGGTCTCCCAGGGGTGAGGAGCTCAAGGGTTTCCTTCTGAGGAGTTGCTTTCTGGCTCTTCTCTTCCAAAGTGCCATTTTCACCAGTGGTGTCCCAGGTTATCTCTTGTAAATGTCATCTTTTCTGTGCTCCCAGTGTGCTGTAAGGGTTAATTCCTTTGCTGTACAAAGGTGATAAATCTGCTCACAGATTAAATGTTACTATTTACCACTCTTTAACATATTTCTGTACGTAGCTAATTCCTGAAGTGGATTTTTTCATGTCAAAATCTAGTATTGCATTTTTGTCATGCTGTACCAGGTAGTGCTTGACCTTGTGAATACTTCTCGCAGTCACTCACAAGATGCTTGTTCAGACACAATACCTTAGGATTAAATGAATGCAGAATATTTGAGCAGTAACCAAATGGAATGAAAAATAGAAGTCGTATTTCATTCTGTGTGGCTACATTTTTCTTGCAAAGCTTGTCCTTGAAAACAAAACATATCAAAAGTTAAATCAAAAGTGTTTTGTTTTGGGTGGCTTTTTTTTTTACCTGCATGCTGGGAATTGGAAATGTTGCAGACAGTTTCACCCAAGATATTTTGTTTAAGTTTTAGATGGAAGGTGATAGTCAAGGTTGGAATGGAATAAGTAATAGTCACTTGGTGTACTTCATCATGCCTTTCACTTGTATTCAAACCATACTGGTTTATATTCTTCTAAGACTCTTGTGTGTCTGTGGCAGGAAGGCATTAAGTTATTGTGGGTAGCTGTATGGCTTGAGCTGTGCTATGTATTTCTGTCTTACTCTTTCAAACAATAAGAACAGAATTCTTTATTTTAAAATACAATTTTTAGACTTTTCCTGTGCTTTAGTAGGATCTTGTCTCCAAGCAAGGCAACAAAATCAGTGTTTACAACCTTTTGTGTCTGACTTGCTAAGGAGAGCAAACCCAAGCAGCTGGACCTTAAGGGCCCTTTTTAGCTTGTCCTGAGCAGTAAGAAGAACCCACGTCAGCCTTACACTTGGTTTGTGCACTGAAGGAATGACTGCAAGATGCAGGACTGCTATTTTTTGTCATTACTGCATTCTTCTGTTGCTGTAGAGATTTAGGGTGGTATTTTTGGTGGATTTTCACACTGAGAATGGGGTAGTTTCTGTCACAGCACTATGGAGTTTTTTAAGCTTCTGTTCTTTTTTTAATGTTCAGCTCCTCATCTTCCACAAAGCTGATGTCAGTGTCGTTGAAATCAAATAAGAGTTGCTTTTACGTTTGTTTGTCACAGACCTGTGCACCAGTAGGGTCTGGAATAGTTTCTCAAATGAGTTCAGCAGGAAGGGATGCCTGCAGAGAGGTTAGACAAGTTAATCTGCCAGACGAAATTCAATCCCCATATTTCATTTTAAGACCACTTTGCGTAGCAAAGTAGTTTAAGCAGTAGCAGATTTTTTCCTTACTGATGGTTAATTTCATGCCATACAAAGGGTCAGCACACTAATACAGGAGAACATGATTACCTCATCCCAACTTCCCCCACACAGGCAGCCAGGGGATACCGAGTGTTTGCTTTAAGGGAGCTGTTGTCAGATGCTCTTTATCTGTTTGATTTTTGAGATGGGTCCTCAAAAGAACTTCTAAATCAGAAAATTGTCTTTTTTTTTTCCCTCTATGAAGTTCAAAGGACAAAGTATCCTTATAGGGTTTTAATTGGAAGGCTACTGCTTGACCCTGGTTGTTTAAACCTGACTGGGGAGAACTCTGACAAACTTGTAGTTTTGTAATCCTTTATGCCTGTCTGAACCTTTGACCTTTATACTTTATAACTAGAACTTCATTGTCACCATTTGTCCCTGCAGTTCCTTTCAAAGAAGACTGCCTTGCACGTGTCTGTTTCCACTTTGCTGCTGTGTTCAGCTAAGGAAGGGTATTAATTCATACCTGATACATTGGAGGGGCCAAGACTTTTGAACTTGCACTAGAGCTTGGAGAGGGGGAAATGAGCATAGCAAAAGCATGTCTTGCTGATGCAAATGAGTACAATGAAAACAGGCTTGGGAGATCAAGGGAAATGTGGTCTTGCTACCAGCATTCAAATTCAGTCAGATGCAGATTATTTGTAAGATTAACATATCACAGAAAAACCCCACCTTTTATCACAGATTAGTTGTTTTGCTGAGTTTGTTACAAGCTTTTAGGAGGATTTGTTAGCTCAGGGTTACCTTTGCATTACTGCAGTGAAAACACTTTTGTCAGTGTGAGCTTTTGTTGAGACCTTTGTGAAGATGGGACAGTTCTTGTTTTTTGGTGTTTTTTTTCTATTCTAGGTGAGTGAGCAAGTAGAGTTTCATAGTTGTAGATGTATATGTGGATGACTTGCTGTTGAGTACAGATGTTGAATGAAGGGAAACCTCTGTAGGAAAGAGTGCCTTGTATTTAGTGGGTATCATTCTAGTCAGAGAGAAGTCACTAGAGAATCCTAAGGTCTTTGGCTGCCAGCTTGAAGTGAGAGTAATATAATGAACCCTGTTCAGGTGGAAAAAAACAATAAAATTAACATACAACTCTAGTGTAATTCTTATCCACAAACCTTGATGGTAGTGGTTGATGTTATGGAAGTACTTATGGATTAAGGGACTTCAACTAGCACTAGTGGGAATGCTTTCTAAAACCTAATAGGCTCTTTGGGGTCATGGTGTTTGGGAATTGCTGACATTGCTTTGTATTAAAATTTCAAATAAACTTTGTATCTGTAAATGAAATTGAGACAGTGTCTTTTTTTTTTTTTTATTAGTCACTATAATTTGGCTGGTGCCAGATACTTTATACTTTTCTGACAACATGAAGGAATACTTTTATTGACATTTTAAAATAAAAACCACTTTTTTTTTATAAATAAGAAGGTATGCATGAAGAAAGGCAACAAGTACAAAAATTTTGTTGCGTTATCTTCCCAACCCCCGAAATGGAACTTTGTCTCCTGGATGTTGCAGTGCACAAGAGGGCAGTGTTTGCTTACAATGTGGGATCTTGGGGATAAGTACTCAGGGTAACAGGTCAGCATGGGGAGTGACCTCACTGTGAATCGAAACTGAATTAAGTAGACGATTTGGAACACAGCCTGGGTTAATTTTATCATTCTTAAAGAAAACATCCTCTGTGTTTTAAGGAAGGCCAGTCTTAATTCATCTATAATTTGGGTTGTACTTTTTATACCTTAAGCAATAAAAATGTATGGGGTGTTGTCTTGCACATGACATGAGACACAGGTAACAGGTGAGAAAAAACAACTGGTTTGATGTGCAACCATGGAATTTAGTGTGCACAAATTCTTTTATTTCCTTGCCCATTTCCCCACGTCTTTTAATAGGTGGGCAAAAGGAAGCTAGCTGTACTAAATCTGCTTTGAACCACTACTGTGTGAAATAGGATTTGTTGTGTGATATTGGGTAGAACAAAACTTAGGGGGCATGCATCAGAGTACTTTAAAATATGGGTCTTGTGGAGTTATCTGTCTGTATCATAAGTGTGATGGCTCTAACTTTCTGTATTGCATTGCTTCTGGTTTCTGTGGGTTTTGTGAGTGATGTGGCAGTGGGACTGCTGCTGTTATTTCTGTCCTATGCCCTTTTCTGCAGTTTTGACTTGAAGGTGATTTCCCTGCAAAAGGTACATGTTCAACGACTTCCTAAACTTACACAGAGACTGATGCAGGAGGAGTCTTCTGTTCATTTTCTGGGTCAAGTAGTTTACAAGGAGCAAGAGACCTATTGTCTCCTGATATCAAAAGTTAGAGTGAATAATCACATTCTCTTCTGCTGCTTCTTAGAATCCTGTCAGAAATGTACTGATTTCTGTGTGTGGTTTAACAAATAAAAATAATTTTGCATTTCTTGTTTGGAAGATGTGTTTTTTAATGGAATTCTCAACTTAAGTGTAGATTTTAACTAGGGGTGGTTTTATTGAAACTTGTTTGAATGTGTGGTAACACATGACAATATTTCTACAAAGCTTCTGAGTGGTTGTATTTGTTTTCTTGTATACAACAAAACTGGGCTATTTGACACAAAACCATCATGACAGCTTCTCAGGAAAACTTAATAACCAATGTAATGGTGCTGTTCAAGTCTGCTTGATCATTTTTCCTATTGGTTTAAAAACAAAATTTTTGTTCCAGCATACTGTGTACAAGCATTCATCTAATATCTACTTTTCACTTGTGCTTCGTGTTTATTCTTGCTTTAAATTATTTTGTAAGCTGTTTGGAAGAGTGGAGAAGCTTTGTTAATCAATTTTTGGATGCTTTAAAATATCAGCTAATGTAAGAAAATACTATGAATAACTGCATAAACTCTAGAACAACTTAAATAAAATATGCAAAATATGAAGCATATTTATAGTTAAAATCATCCTTGTCAAAGTCAATTTCAAGCACATTTTTCAAAGTATTATTTTTACTGATGATGGATAAGCTTACTTCCTAAAGAGTCCAATTTAGCAACTGAGTGGTCTGCTAATCGACAAACCTGCATTATAAGATTCTACTGTATTGGTTCTGCATCTTGATTTAGAAGTTATCTTCAATTAGTAGATGCTAGATATAAGCAGAAAAAAGCTTCTGTATAAACTCATTTTTAATTGCTGGTTAGCTTGATGGAACCATGAACTGATTTTCCTTAATGTATTTGTTTTGGGGTTTTTGTACTTAAAATAATACATGTTTTTGCATGGCTGTTGTAAAGTACTATTTATGAAAAGCCCTAGAAAAACAAAATGTGGATAGAGAGTTGAGGTTGTAATTGTAAAGCAGACGTGCAACAAATCTCTAAGTGAGCAAACCAAACCGGTTCACTGTCATTGCTGAAGTCTGTTAAGTGTAATAAAAAGTTGTTTTCTGTCTGGGAGCCCCAAGGTTGGCCTGGCAAGCTGCATAGCAAGGACAGATGTTTTGCAGTGGTAATATGCAGCTGGATTCTTGAACACGTTGTATTCTGTGCATTACAGCTCATAATGGGGTAAAACTGTGTGAGTTCAGCAAAGGGATTTGAACAGCTCGTGTGATAGCTGGGATTGCAGAGATACTGTGCATTCTGTGAGAAAATATTCCTTGTGCTATCTGTAAAATTCAGATTAGGTAGCTGTTCTGAAGTGCTTCCTTTAAACTATTTGCTTCCAGAAAGTGTTGCAGGCAAAGTAAATACCAATAATTCTTATTTCCCATCTCCTTATCAATTATTTTACCAAAATGTTCTTGCACAGTTTATCTAATCTCTTCAAGTGAACATGAGGTGGTTGTGTTGGCTTTCAAATTGAAATACAATCTCAGTTTCGAATTTAGGCTGATTAATCTTATGTTAGATTGTAATTATCTGCATTACCAGCACTAGGGCTAGTTGGGACCAGACAATAATAAACATATATTGATGTTTAATGTAACAGCAGAAGGAATTGGTGAACAGTAGAAGAGGAAATGGAGTAGGAAGGGTAGCTTAAATAAAAATGAAGAAATTGTATTCAGGAGCATCATGGAGGTAAAGGATAAGGGGGAATGAAAATTGAGTTTTGAATTTTGAGATTTATATTGATCTGGGTAAGAATCCAGGCTCCCCCACTTCAGGCTCTAGAGAAGAGACTATTCATCTGGGATTATGGATCTGGTGTGAAACTCCTTTTTTTACTTCATGTTATAGAAGGAATGATGATGACTCTTTTGTCCACTGCTGATCTGTTTTTTCTGCAATACTGTAAAAATGAATTTAATACAGTTGTACAGTTGCCTGTAGCACTTTCTTGTCTTTTGTGCTTAATTTTTCCTTTGTTTTCTGTCTTATTTGGGATGCAACATATGATTGGAATACAAGAGTAGGCTGATATTCTTGGATCTCAGGAGCTCTTTCCAGTCATTAAACTTTGCCTTAATTTTTTTTTTGGCCAAGTTTTTACCTGTATTGTTGCCATTAAATGCATTGCAGAGCAGGTGAATGTACTTCATATATGATTCTCCTGTATATGTAAAATTTGAAACGGTCTTGAAGAACCTGTTAGGTAAAAAAAAAAAAATGGAAGTGTTTGAGAGTTGTTGATAGAAGTATCCTATCATAGTAATAACTATGGATAGGCATAGGAAATATTTCTTTTGTCATAGATGTTTATTTATGCTTGAATCTACTTCTCTTACATTAAAACGTAGTCTTTCAGCAGTATAGCTTTGGGGAAGGAAGTTTTCCAAAGTCTGTAAGAACTGCATTTCAGAGAGAAAAACAAAATTGTAGCTTTCTTTTTTAGGATTGAGAAGAGGGGGAGGGAAAATGGTTTCCTTGTATTTGACTGTGCTGTTGGATGGAAGACAAAGCTCAGTCTCTCTTGCTGACTAATGTCATCATCAAGGCATTTTTTTCTCCCACAGAGCAATTTTGTCTCCATTGAGACCCCCACAGCCATTGGCAAGACCATGGCCTGAGATTAAATCTCACGCTTGGGTGAAATTCTAATGACTGTAATTGTTTCCTCTTTTTAAGTCTGTGGTCCCCTCATCAAAGAGTGGTGCGGAAATTATGCATTTATGCTGTAAAAGGAGAGGTCATGATTACCTGAACCTGTGGTTGGCTTGGGGGGATTCTGTGTCGTGTTCTGGCAGTGGTTACCCACGCTGACATTGCAGTGTGTGAAATGATTTCAAGAGTGGCTTAGATGCACATGCAAGGTGCTGGTGTGGCACAGCTAGGTCCTCTCTGCTCTGTGCTGTCCCTGTCAGGTGAGCACAGAGCAGCTCTTGGGTGTTGGTCACCTGCTGGAACAGGAGGGAAGAAGTACTGAATGTGGGCTGAAGGAGGTTTCTGTGAATGATGCTGTGCAAAGGGTTGGGACTCATCACCAGGTGTTACCATTAACCCTCACAGTGCCTGTTGGAGGGGTTCAGCATCATGAAGGACAGAACCAGTGAGGTGCTGCTGGTTGTGGAGGAACCCAACATGAGTGTCCATGTGGATATGCAAATAATTACAGACAAGCTGATGAGGTGGATTGCCCCATCCTGTAAAAATTGGAATGTGTGAGTGCAGCAGCGTTTGCTGTATGCTGGAAAGATTCACATAAGTATTTTGTGTTATTTGGCTTTAGTGTGCAGTTCTGTATGTACACAGTTTTGGGACTGTGCTGTCCCCTAGCTCTGAAGACTTGTGAAAAAAATGATGAACTGTGTGTTAAGTAGAAAATATCTTGAGTTTGTACTCTAATTTCAGAAGTATCATTTAAAGAACTGACCAAGACACATTTCACCAGAGAATAAGGAAAATGGTTTAAATACTACCTAATTTTAGGTGTCTAGGTTGCATTTAAAGACTAAAGAAATCCCAAAATTTCATTATTCTTAAAAGCATTCAGCATTAGACTCTTTCCCTAATCTCTAAAATGAGTATTCAGTTTAGAGTTTTAAAGTGTTTCTCAACAAAAAACCACCAAGTGTCAGCAGTACTGTTCATCTAAGGGACTAGCTTTGGGCATTTGACACTGAAACTGGCCTGTCTGGCTATATTATAGCTTCAAATCATATGATAAAATTCCTTAAACTGTGAAAAGCAAGTTTTTACACTGAAATCACATCTGTTTGTTTCTATATGTATAAATAAAGGAATTAATAAAACCATTGAAATAATAGTTTTGGGGTTTTTTTGTGTATGGCTAATATTCAAAAGTCACAATTCAGGCACCTTTAATAAAATTTTTTAAAGGAAGTAATCTTGTTCTTTTGATTTGCTTGCTGTTTGATAGGTTTTCGCCCTGTGGATGGGACTGTCATGAGTATTTTTTGCTGAGTGGATATTTCACCTAACTAACAACTGAGATTCTCCCCTTATTTCAAGTGCTGTGATAAAGTTGTGGTGCTGGTGATGTTTGCCCATGTGTTTATAGCTGAGCTCTCCATTTACTCTCTCTGGTGTGTATTGCCATATCCAGCACATCTGTCTGAAACTGGTGTTGAACTGAAATCTCTTGTGGGAGGAGAGTCACCTGTCTGTGGTGCTGCATAGTGCTTTTAGGGGAAATGCAAAGAAAAGTGTATTTGGTTAAATTGAACTGTATCTTGAACTGCACTGAAACTTGTGTAGAGAAAATACTTTGCCGGTTAAGGGAACAAAAGAGTTTTAAACTGAAGCTAAATTCTATTAATAAACAAAAAAAACCAAACAAGTGACTGAAAATTCAGTCTTTACAGAAAGTTTATCTGAGGTATTTTCATTACTGAGCTATGTTCACTAACAGAGTATGTGGAGGCAGGTGTTTGGGAGTTCTTTCATTGTATGTCCCTAAACGTACTTTCTCTTTTTGCTTTAGATTTTTTTCTTAAACTTTATTTACAGTATAAAATAGTTCATTATTCTACTAATAGCCAGCACCACTTTTGTGTGGTTTAATGTTTTCTTTGTTGTATTTAAAGCCAAACAAATCACAGTGAAGATAAATTTAGCTGTTTCTTTACTTAACCAAGAAACCAGTGAGTCCCAAACTTACTATGTAAAAGAATGCTGTATTTTTTAAGACTTGCCATCAAATTAATGCTGTGTGAAAGTTATTTTGGTCACTGTACTTGTTTCTTTTTCCTTTGCATTGTAATGATATTTATTTTTGTCTCATTAAGAAAATGGAGTGTAGCTAGGAAGAGAATAGATCACGTAGAAAGTGATGTCAGGTGTATGGAACTTCTTGTTATGTTCTTGCACTTTATTGAGTCGATCCCAGGTAAAACCAGGATTGTTTAAATGTGAAATTTAAATTAGTTGACAGTATCCTTTCAAGGCTTGTGTACTGTTTTAAAATTTTTTGCAGTAATTTATGAGGTCGGGTAAGAACAATTGGGACAAAATAGTTATGAGAGTGTTTGAGGTGAAGCTGTCTAATATTTTAGTAGCATATGATAGGTCTTGTAGCATCTCAAGTGCACTTGTTTTAATTGTTGTTATTGGCTGCTGAAAATTTTCAGGATGACATGCTGAAAACATCAAAATGCATTCATTTTGGGATGTCGTTATTCTATTTAGAAGCTTTATGTAAAAGAGTTGTGCTTTTGTCCCAGTTCCTCTTTATGCACTGTTTGTTCAGAAGTAGAATAAATAAGTTTTGTGAATGAAAAAAATCTGTTTCTGCTAAGAGGATGCTGAAGTGGAGTCTGATGTTGTCTAACAATAACAAAATAATTTCTGGGTCAGAAGCATTGTACAGTATAGATGCAGTAAAAGCAGCCAAGGTGAGCTCAGCTGCAAGAAGCCATTTATGAGAACTTATCATAAGAGTAGAGTTGTGTGGTTAAGTCATGATGGAAATGTGGGATGTGTGGGCTTAGTCTGTAGGTGGCAAGTGTGATTTTTGTAATATCAAAATATCAAGCCAGTTTTTCAAAATTGAATACCTTTTGGAAAATGCTTTTCTGCTAAGTGGTAACGATCATTGTAAAATACTTTAAATGCATGAGTTGTAATCTCTCTTTCTGTTAGCTCTGAGCACCCAAAAAATTGAGCTGTAATCACCAAGGCTGTATTCTTTCTTCGGGATTTCAGCATTTCATTAAGCAGTGATTAGTACTCTTCAATTAGGCATTCATTTACCTTAGTGATGCATTTACTGTAGTGTTGGTTTATTGAATTTGGCTGGTGGTGAGCAGTTTCAGCAGATTTTTTTCCTTGCCATATAGGAACATGAAAGAAAGCAGCAGAGAGGCATTTATAGCCTTGGCATAATTTTAAATTACAATCTTACCTGATTTTTATGCGAGGAAAAAATGAGGTTTGGTTTGTTGTGTTTTCTTTTTCCCACTGCTTTGGAATTCCTTTCTGAGGTCCATCTCCATAGGCTTTGTCTGCAGAACATCATTGGTTCATGGTGTGCCTGTTTCAGCTACAGGGAATAAGCTCTGTAACAGGCTGGTGTGGAAGCCAGTACTTAGAATAGATTTTTCTCTATGTTCATAAGCTGGCAGTTCCAAAATGAATTAAAAGATCTTATTTACCTAATGGGATGTCAAGGAAGAAGGAAAAGAGGAGGAACAATGTAGTGTGAAATGGGATTGAAAATGAGTTAAATGAGTTGTTGATTTTTTTTTTTTTTTTAGTGTGGTGTCCTTGCCTGTATGAATAAGAGGGAGAAGAAAAGGATCTTGATACTTTGAAAAACTGCCCTTGTTTGTTTTGTATCATAACTGGGGTTAAATTTAAGTGGGCACTGTTGGACTGAGAGCGAGTAGTTTGTGGCAGGAGGAGTTGGGTTGCTGATAACCCACGTTGCTTCACTTCTGTTTGTTTCATGTTTTCTGTTTACATGTTTTAAAGTTATCTGATCAGTTTGCTTCCAGATTTAATGGTATCCAAGCCTGAGTTCCAGTTTATTAACACTGCTGCAGTGAAATAGGCTTCTCTGCACATTGACGCTGCTCTCTTGGGACTGAAAACTTCAAAACTTTCATTTTGCTTAAAGCCCTTCCTAAAACTTGTGTACTTTGAGATGCTGTGATTCAGTTTTCCATGGACTTGCAGAATCTAGGTCCTGGAGAGAGGCAAATCTTCTCATTGTACGCTGAGTTCTTGTTGGTCTGTGTAATAGAAAACATTAGGTATATTTAAAACACGATGACTACAGATGAGAAAACTGTTATAAAAACTTTTTTCCCCCCTCTTGTGATGTTTCAGGTCTCTCTCCAGCCCCAGTGATTACCTTGCTTTTAATGGGACATTAGAAGTAAAAAGCATATAAACAGATGCTATTATTACTTAATTTTTTTCTCCCTTAATAAAGTATCCATTTCTGTGATTATTTGATTTTTTCTTCTGCATACAACAGTCATTAGACAATTTCATTTTATGTACCTACATACCTTTTTTTCTTCTTTATATGCTTTATTTAAATGTTAGATTTTTACAAAATGGCAAGATAATTTTTTCCTCACAAGCGAATTAACTATGACATTTTAAACATAATTAATAAAAATAATTTATTGGAAGTAGTTTAAGGAAATCTTCTAACAAAATTTAATTTAAGTCTACAGTAAATTGTCAGTAAGAATGTACTTAATAAAGTTCCATTGTATTTCTCTTCCGTTATTATTATATGATTCTTCAGCAGCAGTTGGCTCCATCGTTTGATGCGAAGGCCGAAGTGGTTAGATAACAAGTATATTTACTTAAGTTCATTTGAAATTAAATTCTCATTCTGAGTTTTCCATCCCTTGTTCTGTAATTCTACTTGCTGTCAGGAAGCTCAATTTAGAATCCATTGTGCTCTCTGAGTCTACAAGATATGAATGGGAAGGAAGACCTAACAAATGTGAAGAGCAATAATTAAAAATATAAAAAAGGCTCGTAGACGGCAAGAGCATCCAAGAAGGGGTTTTGTGAAAGAGTGAAGAGTGTAATCTTTAAATATTCTTTATATACTTGATATCATTTTGATCCTATTTTGTATTCATGCTTACAAATTTCTTCTCTCAGTCACAGAGGTTAGATTAGCAAGGGCAGATGACTTTACTGGATATCTGGGCACTTCTTTTCCAGAGCCCCATCCAAGCTAGAGAGTGATGGCTCAGTGCCTGCACTTGCTGCTCTTTGAATTTTTGCTGGGACTGGTGTTCTCTTGCCATGTGCAGCTAAATGAAATTTACTGTTGCAGCTTTGGAGTAGCAGCATTGGTGCTTTGCACTCCATGTTATTTTCTTGTTTATCCAGGGTTCTTGTTTGTTGCTTATTTTGAGTGAATGACTTGAGCAGTGCCAGCATTCCTGAGAGCTGGTCACATGAGCCTGGCAGAGCAATGTGTATGCTGAACAGACTTTTGTTTTCTGTGGGCTTTCTTCCCACTTCCCTGGGGATGCCATCAGCATTTGTTTTAACTTGAAAATTTAAATTTTGATTTGTGAGGGGGGAAAAACAAAAGTGGTTTGTAATGAGTAAATGAAACAGAAGGGTGAGTGTGGGGTGCCAGACTGGGAGACCTGCTGTACTTAGCTTATTATGATCCTCCTTTGTCACAGTTCTGTTCTTGCTGAATGTTTTGAGCTTGAGTGATGTTCTGCTTAACCCACAGGTGCTACTGCTCACAAACGCAGCCTACAGAGACTGCCACTACTGCCTGTAAAATGCTTGTTCCTTTGTGTCAATACATGTGTTGTATTCAGTTGCTTGCTCATCCTATGCAAGATTTCTGTGTAGGGTTGTGTCCAACAACTTCACTTTTGGAAATTCTTCAAAATGCATAATTGAAAACTTTTTTCCTATATTTGAGGGCTTTTAGAGATAAAGGGCCTGGTATGTATGTTTTGTATGTTGATGATTTCTGTATATTCACCTCACAAAGATCTATGCTTTTCTAAGTATAAAACTTGAAACAATAGAATAATACGGTTCCATCAGAGATTAAAATACTTTCATTATTTTAGGGGGCAAGGGGTCTAAATTTAGTCTGTGAGCTTGGTAAACCTAGGGCCTTGTTTTGTTTTTATCTGTGAGGTGCCATGTAATTTGCAACTTTGTAGAAGTACCTGTTTGGTGCCCAGCTGGGTGTTCTGAGTCCAGGAAACCAGGTAGGAATGAACTCACTAAGGGAGACTGCAGAATTAAGGTCCAAACCAGTATGAAGTCAGACCAGGTCTCTGTTTTGTTCCTTGGCTGTACAAGTTCATTCACATGAATATCCAGTTTGAAATAATGAACTATATAATTAAAAGCATTTGAAGTATTTTTAAACTAATATTTTACCAGTGGAATTTGGAATATCTTTATGGCACTCACTCTGCTGTAAAATTTTTTTTAAAGTAGTCATCTGGCTACAAATCATGATAACTTGGATTTTTTACCTTGCCGTCTATTGGTACTATGGAAAACAGCTACTCAGGCATTGCTACTGTCTCTTATCTCAGTGTGGTTATAGATCATTAAATTCCAGCCTCTCTTAACACAGTATAAATTCTAATCTTGGCAAGTATTGTACCTAGTTTTATTTAGTAATTAAACTTTGCACAGCTTTCCTCCTTTACAGTGAGCATTGCCTTTTATATTTAAGTGGACTTTTATTAATTGTATGGAGAATGTAATAATGGGGAGCACAAATGCCATACACCCTGCAATTTCTGGAGTGCTTTGTGGTGTTGGCAGTTTAGATAGCATATTCACATGATACAGTTTGTTTTGTTCTGAAGTACTGGGATGGGAAACTTGGATGACTGTTGACCCCTTGGGACTGCTCTGAAATGAGGTGTGTATTTGTGCAATCCTAGTCAGCAAAAATTTAAATAAAAATAAATACCCTGTCAGAAGGCCTTGTGCTGGCCTGGCAGGAGGTATGAAATAGTGTCCTGTGCTTGGTAATGGCTCCTCTGAGGTCTCTGGCACAATGTGATGTGACTTAGTGGAACTTAGTGGGTTTGCTATTGGCATGATTAGATAGTGAATTGTTGGGCAGGGTCTGATGTCTGCCGTGGACTGAAGGCCAGAGAACTAAATACAAAATAAATCTTTAATGAAATCTGAGTGGTAAGTCCAATGTATCTTTCAAGACAAACAGAAGTTGCAGCCTTTGTGTACAAACATGGAAACTCAGTTACAGCGAACTGAAAATAAACCAATAGACCACTGCTTTGACTGTGGTTTTCAAGTGATAAGTTTGTGATGATTTTTGCATATACAAACTTCCCTTCATAGTTCAGTATAAAGTCTTAAAACCTTGGCCAGAACGATTTAATGGCATCATTAACTCTTCAGCTACCCTTCTGCTGAAATGTGCAAGTTAGCAAAGCACTTAATATTTAGCATGGCAGCAAGTCAAGGTAACTGGCTGCTGCCTAGAATGTGTCCAGCAAAATTTTTTTCCAAAGTATTGCTTGTTTACTTTGGCTCTAATTATCTGTGCACACTGCAGAGAATGAAAGTATTCTGTTTCTCAGAACTGTCATCCTTTAATGCATTTGGGACTGATTTGTTTGAGATTTCTTTCTGCATGCTGTACTGCTGTAGCTGTGTAGTAATGTGGGTACTTGAAATAAAACTTGACATAAAAACTGAAGATTGTTTGTAGGGTGTCTCTCTTGAGAACAACCTACTTTTTTTACATGAGACTATTTTTCATCCTTGATTCAACTACTGTTCTTGTAAAGATCATAATTCTTGGTGTTTTGGAGATGGTGAAGGTTTGGAAGTTAGAGTGGTTGTGTTACAGAAGTCTCCCAGAATTTTGTATCATGACCTTGAATAAATGTCCTGGTTTGCATGTGTGTGGAGTTGTATGTTGACATAGAAGACATAAGAAGTAACCTAATTGTTCTCTTTGTATTTCCATTTGGTTATGTTCTGCAGCCAGAATACCAACATGACAGTTTTTTGCGTTACTGTCACAGAAATCCAGGAACTTGCATCAAAACTGGGGTTCAGCATGCTGCAATGTACAGAAGACTCTAAGGCAAAGTGTAACCTGGTCACTTGGGGTAATTGTCTTCCAACTTCCCACTAGGTATTAGTAACTCTTCTACTCATTCTACATTGACCTGCTTAAGAGAAGCAAAGCTGTAGTTGAGTGTGAAAGGGATATATGTAAGAGATTTTAACTGATATAGGTGTGTTTATTGCTTGCAGTTTTAGGGGTGTTCTTTGTTCCTTGTTATCCCCCTCCATTTGATTCTCAGTTGTAGTGAGATTTGCCCTTGCCCGATTGACAAATTTTCAAACTCTCTCCATAGCATTCTGTCAATGCATGCAGTGAGTTGGCTTTGCAACCTTGGTGTGACTTTGCAGCTGTGCACCACATTTGGTGGTTTTGGGCAAGCTGTCCTGACTGCTGGTCAAAGCTGGGGCTGTGTTTGAGGAGCTTCTTGACCCTTTGTACTTTGCACAGCGCGCGCCTCGCAGGCGCGCTCTGGAGCCGCTGTCTGGAATGCGTGTCTAATGCGTTCCACTCGGACCTCAGTTCCATTCCATAATGTTAGCTTTAATTGGCTCTTTTCAAACTTTCATGTACAATTTGGTTGTACACGGTAAATTACCACCCTCTTCGCCTTTTCCTAAGAGCACGAAAGTAGAATCCAGCCTGTGCTTCCCGTGCTGCCTTTTGGTACTGCCCTTGAGCTCTCCTAGGGACAGCACTGATGGGTAGTGCTCCTGCCAGAGGACAGACTTTTCTCCTAGTGGGTTTTACTTCTTATCTTCTAAAGGCTGTACCTTGTGCTAAATTTTTGAACTGAATTCTAGATTTGAAAGTTTAAAAAGTATTAATGCTTCTTGCCTGAAGAATTATCTCCTGTTTAATAACTGTTGCCTAACTCTTAGTGTGACTAGAGAGCCAGTGTGTCCAAGTGACTTTTAAAATATTCCTATATTTTAATTTTAGTTCCTTTGAGTGCATGAGAACTTCAGACCAACATCAATGATATAACCAAGACTGGTCTTTACTATGTAAGAATGCCTTTGTAGGTGCTTCTGAAGTGTCACAATGTGTAGTGTGGGCAGAATGAGTCTGTTACTGTACAGGTTTCATCTTGGCTTAAATGCTTGATCAGAGCATCACCTGAGCTATTTTTGAGAAAGAGGGGTTGTTGGGTTATGTGAGGAAAAAAATTGGCAGTGCAGCATGCAAAACAAATTTTGCAGTTCAAACTCAAAACAGTGATGAGTCTCTTGTTTGTACTGGGTATGAATGAGGTAAAACAAAGCCTGGCTTTATTCTCCACATCAGGTTCATGAGCTCATGTTTCGGCTTTTCCTTTCCCCTCCCTTTCTGACATGGGCTCTTGTCTTTTTTTCCCTTGCTAAGCAGACAGTAACTCTCCACAATATTTTTAATCTCAACAAGATGTCCAGTGGCTGATGATGCAGAAGTGTTGCATCAACAAAGAGGGGATGATAGCTGGAGCATTCCAGGTCTGACATTTTTGGCTGAGGAGCCGTGTATTGTGGCCACCGATTCCTCCCGGCACAGCATGCTTGCTTTGGGCAGGAGACTACTTTTCATTGACTCCTGTTGTGTGGCTCCCTGCTCCTTATTTTAGGCTTCCCCAAGAAGTTATGACTGGGAGTTCCATGGTTTTAGATGAAAGAGCCTGTTGTCTTACTGAATTATCTCCTTTCTGTCTATATTTAAAGCAAAGTTGGCAGGTAAAAAAAAAAGCTACAGTAAAACAAAAGCTCTCTTATGGTAATATCTGAGGCTAGATTAGAATAAAAGTGAAAGAATGATTTAATATTTTTTATTTACATGTGTTTGTTTAGGCTGCTTGCTTACCTGTAGTCCATTGGCACCCAGCAGTGGAACTGACCTCATTGCACTGACCTTAAGATGAGTTCCTGGGCCCTGGTGGGATCTAACCTACAGAAGTTTTTCACTGAAATAGATCATGAGAAGTATTAGATTATTTAGAATAGAAAAATATTAAGGAATTTTAAAAATTTCATGTTTGTAGTCATGGATATTGAGTAACCATAGAGTGTGCAAATGCTTGTACTTCTAAATTTTTGAGAGAAAAATTACTTTGAAGCCTAAAAAAAACACTTCCAATTTTTTAATGCTGTAGTGCAATATTTTAAGGTAATGACATTTTTTACTGATTGAAGTGAACCCAACTCATGAAACTTCATTCACTAAAAGTACAGCTGATGCTTTTAAAAAGTAAGGACTTAAGAACTTCCTCATGACAGCGAAACTTCTTGAAACCGTGTAAAAATCTGCTTATACTGTAATTCAGCCTTGAAGCACTGGTTTTATTGTGAAGAACCTATCAGAAATTGATTTATAAGCTTGTTGTTCCCTAGATGTGCCTGTTTATGTGTTCCTTCACAACATAAAACCTCCAGCCATCTCTGCTGCTGTGCTTTACACTGTTTCCATCAGGTTATACTTCCAGTCATGAAGTTGCCCCCAATTTAATAAAGGTAAGGTGGGATAATTTGTTGACTGCTACCTAAAAGCATCATTAACCATTGCAAGAGGGGAAATTAGGGCGTGGGTTTGGTGTCTTTTTTTTTTCTTGGGTTTTTTTTTTTCAAATCTTATTTTTGATGCAAAGGCTGTCGCCAGCCAGTCCAGCATGCAGAGCCTCTCCCCCCTGCCATAAAACAATGAGCACATTCAGGCACAACTAGTGTTTTCAGTTATTAAAAAGCGGAGCCGTCTGTCTCTGCCTGTGACTTTAATCTTTAAGCCTTTATTCCCTGTACCCCACCCCCTCTTTCTTTCCCCAACCTTTTGTTTGTGAAGTGCAGAGCTACAGGATATGTGGGCCTGGAGTTTCTGAATGTATTGTACATTCCCCTGGCAATTACAGATGTTTATAACCCTGACTGATGTTATTTCAGTATTGTGGAGGGAGAACAGAAAATTAAAGAATGCATTTTTTCATTGCCCCTAGCAATCTTTAAATTTTTTTTTTTTGAGGACAGGGGAGAAAAAGAAAAATGTAAACTCTTAATTTTTTTTTTTTTAACAAAAATCTTGTTTTACATTCTCAGATGAAACACATCTGAGAGCTGTGCAGGAATATCTTCCCATACTCTACTATAACTCTTTTGTGTGTTGCATGCAGTGTTGTAAAAACATAATAGGACTGGATTTTAATTCAAAAGAAGCTCCTTAATGCAGGGTGCAAGACTTTTGCTGACTTTATTTCAAAGACAGAGACAAGATAGCTTAGGGCTTGTAATGATTTAAGAGCAGAATCACACACATTTTTTTCAACTTTGTACAGAACACTTTTTTTTTTTGTAGAATGATTTAGAATGTGATGAGTTGGAGTTTTACTTTTGGGCTTGGTGACTTGGTGACAGAATTGTTTAAGAAAATTTATTTTTGGTAGTATTGTAGAAATATGCTCTTGATCTGTACAAGGTTTTAAATCATTTTCTTACTGGTGGTGGTTGAGCTATCTAAAGCTGCAGGTGCACCATAAGATTAGTGTCCTTGAATTGACAGAGGGGTGGAGAGAAGAGAATCCTGTAGCAAATCTCTGTGATCAAGGTGATAATTTGTGTGTTTCTTGGGGACTCCAGTGCATTCCATGATTTTCAGAGTATTTGACCTAAAACACTGAATTTAAGTAGAGAAAAGTTAGTTGGAGTCAAGAATTTCAAGGTGGTTCAGCAGTATCTCTCAGGTACAACTTCCATATCTATACCTGTTTTTGACTGCATGCAAACTGCTGTTTATAGGTTTTGGAAGTTTGCAGTTGCATATCTAAATGTATATTCAGGTCTGTCTACCTGTGTGTTGGTCCTTATCTCCAATGACTGCTGCATGGAACTTTTCTTTAGACTGATCTTTCAAAGATATGGCAGAATAGTGAACAAGAATTTACAGTGAGATATCCTTTGGCTAGGCAGAGCTTGAAGAAGTTACCACAAAAGATAGCAAAAAAAGTCTCCTTGTCATCTAATATTAAACTGATAAAAATATGCTTAAATAAATTCTAACATGTTCCAAGATGTTTATAATTCAGTAATTCTCCAAAGCACCATGGGGGAGGCAATATATGCACTGTAGTAACAGTTCTCCAGTCTTCTGGGAAGGAAAAAACCAACTAGTTGGTCATTAAGCATAGCACATTCTTTTTATCCTGAGATAATCAAGTACTGAAGTTGTGTATTGCTTGTGTAAGGCTTTCTGAGATGTGCTGGCTCTCTTTGTGTTACAACATGGGGGCATGGGTGTGATTGAATCCTAGATATATGCTAATGGCAAGATAGCATCTTGTACAAATGTTAGAAGAACTTGAAAAGTTGAAGAGCTGAGTGTGAAGTAGTACTGATAGATAACAGACTTTATAGAAACTTCATAATTTCACTTCATGGGTCTGGTTTTGCCCCTTCTCCGAGTACCAGTTTGTAATAGTAGATTCAAATATGGACAGAAATATGAGCACATTGGTTAGCAAACATTTCAGTTGGTCTGTTCTTGGAAATCAGTGTTAAATTGCCTGAAAAGCTAATCCAGAAACAACTTGCTGCTTTGAGGGAAAATGTGTGCACTGGTAGCTGTTCATGTGCTTCTGTCCCTGAAACAGCCTTGGAAGATGGATCAAGTTATTCCAGTACTTTTTGTACTGCTTTTCTCTTTCCAGTATAAATCTGGTTTTGCATGGCTTATCATTGGTAGTGAAGGTACTGGTATAGGATAGGCTGCTGCCAGCTCTGGCCTGAACATCCTCTGCTATCAGGGAGGTAGCAGGAAGGTACCAGAGAGGCTTTCACTCAATATTTGTCTCCACACTCCAGTGAGTGGAGAAACCTCAGGTGTGACATCCTTGAAACTGGGAATAGTGTGTTTCTGTGTGGTGTGACCTGAGCCATTAGACATGGAGCAGAAGGGTCCAGATGTGTGGAAGTCAGTCAGAATTGGAGATGGGCTCATGTCCTCATTGGGGCAGGTTCAGTGCCTTTAGTTCTTCCAGCTGTTTGATTCTTTTTATACTGCTAAGCCACTGTTTTCTCTCTCAGATCTTGGAAGTAGCTTCAAAGATGATCTCTGTCTGTAATCTTTGAAAGATGCAAAGGACAGAATGGTCATACTTGTAGTTATATTTTTTGCAACATATTTAACATTATCGCATGCCAATATAATTACTTTTTTTTTCTTGAAACTTGGCAGGAGATCTTGTAGAGAGCAAATGTAAAACGGATATGGGTCAAGACTATAAAAAGGGTATTTTTTTTTTCTTCTTGGTCCTCTGACCTGTTTGCTTTTCAGTGTTTACAGTAAAGACTTTATGGACCATCAGGGACCATTTATGGTCACTGTGTAAGACCCAAGTGTAATGTTACCTTACATTTCACTCTTCAGAGCAGTGCAAAAACACACGTGGCCTTGATACCAAAACAAAATACCTCTGAATAACAAGTGTGAAACTTGAACTAATCAGTCATTAGGCACTAGAAAAGCTTACTAGGACCCTGAGTGCACAATATCATCTGAGGAGGTCAAAGCAAGGTTTTACAAGTATCCATTTTCCTTTTTTTTTTTTCCCCCTTACTTTGTTCCTTTGCACCTTTTTTCCTGAAGCATGATTTCTTATATGAGTTACTGTCACAGTGTTTCAGAAGCCTTATTTTATGAACTGAAAAATTCCAGGCAAAAGGAGCAGGGCACTTCATTGCCGATCTCTAAGTTTGGGTTTGATATGAATTGGTGGAATTACAGGTGCTATTTTTGTATAATATTTGGGAATTTAGAAATATTTAAATAACCTGGAATGTTTTATAGCCTGAATTCCAACATATGAAACTGGTGGGATTTTGTTTTTTCTCAGTACCTGCCAATATTACACCTAGCTGAAAAAAGTTCAAACACCCCTGGATAAACCAGGTTTATTACTTGGATGGTAATAACCAAATTGGTTTCTTCTATGCTTTCTTTCCAGTCTATGGAATAATAGTTCTTCTTACTATATGCCACAGATAGTATTCCATGGCTAATGAGCTGTATAATGATGTTCAGTCTAAAATGCTAAGTAACTTCACTGTAGTTGTGTGCAGTATCCTAAACATTTAACTTCTCAGCTTTTACTGGTGCCTGTATTTGCATATACATATATATGAATGACACTTTAAAAAGTTAATGTTTGCTAACTAATTCACAATTTATGCACTTTTGACTTCAAGCCAAGAGAGAAATTAATGCAGCTGAAATACCACGGTGTTGAGTAATTCAGCAAATGCTACCTTTTTTTGTAGCAGTCATCTGTATCTACTCAGAATGATTGTTGCTCTTCCAAGATACGTAGGCTTTTTAAACCGTACCACAGTTTGTGTTTTCAGCATTGAAATAAGTAGAGGTCTATTTTGGACTCTGTCCAGATTGTGCCCTGTCAATATAGAAATTCAGATCTAGTAATAGGTAATATTACAGAAAAGGACTTTGGTGCATATGGAGGATGACGTCTTCTCTCATATGGTGCTTTGCCTCCATTTTTACACATGCTATGTATTACATGGCATTTCATGTTACAAGGCAAGGATTGTTTGCTTTGCTCTCCCCTCATTGTCTATAGGATTTTCATTTGGGGTGATTTTCTGGTTTTTGACAGAAATATTTATTTAAAGAACAGGACTTTAAATGCCACAACCTAGTAGTCACTCATCTGGTTTGCTATATTTTCTTTGGAAATAATAGAAATGATTGTTTTTGAGGAACAAACAAGAAAGTTAGTGATGGAATAAAGTATCCCTTTGTTTCATCTTAATACCTCTTACACAGGATAAAATCATAAATGTTTTATTAAAAAATGAAGCTTCATTTAGCTGGATGTAGCTTTAAAATATTAATGGTGTACATATCAAAGCTGTACTTTTTATTTGTCTAAAGACAAACAGTATTTAGCAGCACTGAATTTGAATTGTTGTGCTGCTTAAAATTATATAATTGATTGTGCTCTTTTATTAGAGGTGTTGTATTTCCCTTTCACTCAACTGTTTGCTTTTGTCACTGTGTGCTGTTAACGTGGATTTTTCTTTGTGAAGGACCTAACTGCATTTGTCTTGTTTCCTTTTTCCAAGCTACTCTTCAAGATTCCTTTTCCAGGAAGTGACCAGATCAAACTGCATGTCTTTTATTTCAATATTGCATTGGATATAGGCAAAGTCTAATACTTTACCTTCCTTTGCTGCTTCTAAATTTAAAACAATTTTGCATGTTGGAAGATACTCCTCAGTTTTTCTTAGCATGACCTTCATAGAGGCTTTATCAGCTTTGTTTGTGCTACTTCAGCATGGCTGATCAAGTTTATTGACATACTCTAATGATTACAGGCATTTCCTCCCTCTGAAGAACACAGACTTGTTTCTGACATGTAGAACTCAAACATGATAGATCCTTGGATGGCTTGACAGAGGAGATGGTAGAGGTGTTTGTGTCTTTGTTCTCTTCAGAACAATATGGAACACTGCTTCTTCTGGCAGATGAAGTGTAAAGTATATCCAAGGGGCTTTTGTGTGACATCTTTGGCAAAAGAACCTTTTTATCTCTTATAAGGAGTTACCACCTACTACTTGTAGTTGAGTTGAACTCACATTTACAAATAAATAACTGTAATAGATGTGTTATTTGACATACAAGAAATGAACTTCTTCCACTTATGCCCCTATGGCCAAACTGCTTTCCCTTTCTAGCTCTCAGTTACAGACCAACCATAGTGGCTGGTTTTCATCTGAAGACAATTCATGCAATTACATAACGCTTCTAATTTTAAGCTTTGCTGTGCACTCAAATGTTGTGGGTTGCCAATCTGATTTCTATCAAATGATCTGGAGTTTGAAGCTGCACAGCTCCCTGTTTGTGCTCTGAGCTGCTGATGGCCTGTTTGGGAAATGATGGTGGGGTGCTTGAACTCCATGAGTTCCTTTTCTTTTCAAAGTGTTTCCTAACAGGAGTTGTATCAGTTTTGATCCACGATTTGCATTGCTTTACAGAAGGTTTCATCATGTGTAATTCATGAGTGCATGCCTCTCCCTGCCTCACACCTCCTATTTCTGTTTGAATTTTGGGGGATTCCATATCCTGTAAAACATCTTCCTTATTCATCACAGTGCCTCCCCTAAGGTAACTAGCAAAGTCCTGTGGGACTTGTAACATCTCCCAGGGTGCAACTGTATATGAAACAGGAATAATTTAGTTGTTTCTGAATAAAGTTTCTTAAAAAAAAAAAGTGGGGGGAGGGCAGCTGTGAAAGGGAAGTTGGATATTCACTGCATGATATAGACAATATTTCCTGAGACAGGAGATACTAACCTCAAAGAATTTAAAATAAAACATTGATTCAATTTTTTTTTTTGAAAGTGGAATAGCGGAGGTAAAAATGGTAGAATAGTTGGTCTTTTTATCCTGTGTGCAGATGAAATTGATTAAACCTTAAAAACTCGCCTCAGTCCACCCGGTTTATTAATTGAAGAATTTCCTCTTCCCCAGAATGGGAAGTGCACATTAAAACAGAGCTTTGCCCTTGAGTAGCAATGATACTTGAGAACAGTACATTTTCTACAATCCTATTTTCTCTTCTACACTAGAGGAAATCCTAACATGGTAAAAAGCATATTTAAAAAAAAAAAAGTATGTTTAAGGAAGTCCTCTTTCATTTCCTTGTAGAGCATGAAATCAAATTATAGCCCATGGCCCACAATTATTTTATTTTTACATTTCAAATTCCATTTTCTGCTTCCTTTTGCTGCCTATGAACAAGAGTTGTACTGTTTGTGCAAAGTCAGCTAAAAAGATTACCACAAACAGGACAGGACGCAGTAGCTTAAAGAAGCCATCACTCAGAATCTATATCCCATGTTTGTGTGGCATGGAAAACCTCCCCTTTGTTCACACAGGGACCTGATCCCCTCTTCTTCCCTCCACTCACCAGGTTTTACCTTTTGAAGCCAAATCAACTTTATATTGATGTATTATTTGGATTCTAATGCCATACTTTAGTTATGCTTGCCAAAATAATACGACTTAAAAATGCTCTCATATTCTTGATCTACATTTGGTAAAGACAAAGCATTGAGATGTTATTTCTTTATTGAAAATGCCTTTGGGGCGAGCCTTTCAGTAAGGAATTGGTAGCTAATGTAGTCCTTGGATATTATAACTGGATGGTTCTGAAAGTGGGCTCAGTGCATGTATAATAAAGTAGTATTGCACTTTTGGAACTGATAACTAATACATGAGGCTGAAGTGTTGGTTTTTTTGTTTCTCTTCCTAGATCTAATGTCATCTTTTTCTAAATTAGCGTTAATATTATATTTTGCTGGGGGTTTGGGTATAAAATTTGCAAGCATGCAGCAGGCTGCACAAATGGAAGGTGTTTTAAGTTCATGTACATGCAGAACTGCAACAACTCTGTGGTTGAGGTTGAAGGAGATTTGGTTTTTAAGATGTAATGTTCTGTTCCAGAACAAAACATGGCAATTATAGTGCTTTACTGTTTTTGAAAATGCATGTGGTGTCTTGGTTTCTCCCATGGTGTTTCCCCGTGAACACTGGCACAAGAGCTGGTTTTTACTAATTGTGTGTGACACTAAGCACCTTTATGGGGAGTGAATTTGATGGAGGGGATGAAGGTCTGCAGCTTTGTTGCCTAGAGCTCTGGGTAGGCTTTTTTTCATATTTCAGAAAAGTTTTGAAGATAGATTATAGTAAATAATGCAAATATAGAGAATGCAGTGAATTTTCTCCTAAAGATTTAAATTCATCAATACTTTTAAAATGCATACTGTTCTTTTTCAGTGTACTCAGGCAGCACATGGTGAGTTCTTTCAGCATCCAAGAGTGAGAGCTAGTTAAGAATGATGTTGCAAGTGGTATCATTTTGATCTTCTTGTGAAAAAATTGAGCTGATGACCACTTTAGGGAAGCTTGAGTTGCTGCCTTCTGCTCTTTAGAAACTTGTCATAATCTCTGACATCTGTGATTCAGGTAATCTCCTGAGTAAAGAGTAATGAATTACTTCATTGATGACTTTTTATAATCAGATCCTCCTCAAAATTCAGGAGTTGGTGTTCAAAGCAGTAGCTGGACCTTTTCTTTATCTTGTCTGTGAAGGTATTTTTCTTATTTTCTGAGTTTTGTGTTCCCTGTCACTTTGATACAAATGAGTGCTGCTGCCTCCAGGTTTAGCTGGCACTTGCAGTCTTTGTGATGCTGTGCTGCTGGTCTTGTGTTTTTCCTGTATCTGGCTGTCATCCAGAATCTCTCAGTTCATGTTTTATCTTTCTTGTTTGTTTTTCTTCACTCAGACTATCTACTTTATTTTTGCTGTGGTTCAGCTGCTTATCTTTGAAGTATAATTCCCATCTTTCTCCACCCCCTTGTGTTTTCTGATGACAACTTGTTTATTTCATTTGCTTTTTACAGGGTTTCATCTGAGCTGTGTGTCATCACACAAAGGGTACTCCAATAATTGATCTTTCATTTTCAAGCAAAGTGAGAAATCACGTCAGGATTTATCTTTCTCTGTGTTCTTGAACGTCGTTCATAGATGAAGTGGCAAATAAAAGGTTACACCCCTGTTTTCTCTGTGGAAGAAATAATTGGAGTATCTCAGTTTAACTTTTTCATTGATTCCATGTGGCCTGCTTCAGTGCAGATAAAATATTTTTGATTGCTGTTCTTCCTTATATGCAGACCTGTCCTTTGCATGTGTCTTTGCCTTGTTCAAAGGCAAATTAATTTCAAGCCATTTTCTTGCTCTGAAGACTTGAGGAATATTTGAATCATCCATAATCTCTTCCCTATTACTGTTCTTAACTGTGTAGGCCCATATTCTGTCTCCTTTTTTGAGGAGTTCAGTTCTCTGTTCTTTGAGTTCTTCTATTCCATTTTGCACTGGACCCTATGGTTGAAATTCTGTTGTCAGGTAGTGCAGTTGTGAGTAAAATTTTCACCTTTTAAAATTCGTTTTACTGTTTATTGTGTCTCCACATAGTATATCTGCAATATTTTTATGACCCAACTGAAAAATCTGTCTAAGTGAGGTTGTATTCATGAGAATACTGATATAATCCATCTTTGCTTCACTGTTCCTTGTTAAATCTTACTCTGCCGCAGAAAATTATTCAGAAATACTATTCCTTTTGTTGACTGAACTCTGATATGATAATAAGCAGGTTGTTTACTAGAGATTATTTAAGCAGTGAATTTGAAGTTAAACATAATCTAAATCTGCTATTACCATTTATATGTTAGGAGGACAACATGTATTGAACAAGGGGTTCTGTGGTAATGGAAGAGGGTTTACAGTTGCCAACTTTCCTGATTTTAAATGTGACATTGATGAGTCCTTGTACTCGTCTCTAGATGATTTTGTTTTAGTATTTAATGAACCTTATGACTCATGGGCAATGAAGGAAATTGGTTCTAGAATAAACCAAAATGTAAAACTATGTAGGAGAAGATGTGGGATTGGAAAGAAGCTGAATTGACAAGGGTGGTTTATTAAACAGCTCAAAAAGGAAGGTTGAGGAATTAAGTTTTGCATTATTTTTTTGCCTTGTTACTCAAGGGTCCTGTAAACCTTGAGCACTCCTGCCTTGATTTGCACAAGCAGACACATCCAAAACATTTCAAAACATCCTCACGCCTCGGTGAGAAGGCAGTTCAGGTGTTTCTGTCAGTGCTGTTGTGGTCTTTGCCTTGGCTCCACGACTCCACTGAAGGGCAGCTCTTCCCACCCTCCCACCCTGCTGCTGTGCCAGCCCTGCCTGCCTTGCCTTCTGTCCCACCTTGGGCCATCTCTTGGGAGCTGTGGCCACTCAACGTTGGGGCTTTGGAGGAGGCACAGTAATTGTGCTGACAGTGTTTGTGAACTTGTGTGTGCTGCTGCTTTCCTTGACTTGAAGCATTTTTATCTGGAGTGTCATGGTATGTCTTCTGGTGTTTCTGGAGTTTTCCCATGGAATGTACAGTTATTTTTCTTTGTTCTTTTTCTTGTTGCTATGCAGTGTCCTGGGGCAGACAATCTCAATCTTCTAGCAATCTGGTTGATGATTTTTATGGCTCTTTTAAAGTGTTGTTAATAGATTCATAAATACAGAATTTTCAAGCATTTGCTTTATAACAAATGATTTTGAAACTTTTGATTTAGAGTTTCAAGGTAAAGTGACGCCTTTTACCAAAACTACATATTACAGTTCAGTGCAGATTTTGTGTTCCTTTGGAGGGAAAATTTCCACACTGTATATAGAATACATCTTACCAACTGCCCTTTTCAAGGGCAGGTTTGGGTCTGGTTGCTTTGGCTTAGTTCTGGAGCATGAGGGTCGCTGTGCTTTCGTAGTCACTGAAATGTTTGGTAAGGCTCAAGCTGCAGCATTGTTGTGCTACCAGAATGTCCTTTTTATAGTGTTAATAAAGAATTGGGCTTGATGGTTTGGGTTTCTTTATTTATTCCCATTCCTTTTGAGCATGTCAGCTGTATAGAACAGTGTAATACAAAATATGTGTGTTAAGTTTAAAACAGCCCTGTTGTATGTATTCACAAAAATGAGTCCATTCTGATTGCTAAGTGCTTTGTCCCACTCAAACTATTTTCATGCCATATGTTTCCCTTGGTTTCTGACCTTTAGGTCTGCACTTGACTGGTGTATAAAGTTTGAGCCTTTTGTACAGTCTTGATGATGTTTGTGTTGAAGTTTAAGCAAGCTCTAAATCAATATAATTCCCAAAACAATAAAAATGCAAACTACTTTTGAAGATACAAAGTCCATTCCTGGTTTGTCAGGGGGAGATATTTGAAATGCTTGGTGAAAATTCTGCAGGGGCACTGGAAATACCATAATTATCCAACTAGTGCTCTGAAGGGCTTAACATTCATTATTACAAGATGAAAGCTCTGCTAGGTTGAAATAGTCATTTGTAGCCTTTTTTCCCCTTGTCGTTCCCACCCGCTCATTCACCCATGCACTTCAACCTCGGAATGATTTCCTATCCTGAGTTCATGGGAATTAGGAACAAGGGTAGCTGTTGTCATAGCCATTGTAAAAGCCTTAAAAGCAAAAAAAGGCAAGGGGAAAGCTGGAGAGGGCAGAGGAACAAGGAATAGTTGTATTGATTTCTTGTTCTTCTGATCTTAAGGCCAATGTTAAAAGTACTAAAGTTAGAAAGCTGGAATTTTACATGATTTCTAGCTTTTATCATCTTTCAAAATGTGCTTTTTTTGGCATATGACTTTCTAGTACTTCAACTTTAATTTTTTTTTTTTTTTTTTACTTCTTTATGTTTAAACTTGTTCAACACTTGAGACTGTTGCACTTTTCTGTTTTGGTATTCAGAGTATTTCAGTTACCTCAAATGAAACAAGAAAATTCTGAATGTAATTAGTGGAAAACCCAATGTTCATTAAAAGCTTCCTTCAAAACTTATTTCAATCCATGAAGTTCAGGTTGCTTCAATCAAAAGATTATGGGCTCATGACAACAATACTTTGAAAAATAAAAATAATCCTTAAGCATGATAGGTAACATCAACCTAAAATTTAGGAGCCTTCCCATGAAGAGATCTAGGAATCAGATCTCTGTTCTTGTTTGAAATTACTTGTTCAAGTTAGATGGATCTGAATTGGGAGTGAATGACAATACACTGCAGGTCTTAAATTGCCTCTTCCTAATGTTGAGGGACTCAAGAATTTCTTTAGACTTGGGGTAAACTTGTCTCTGGTGGTGATCACAGTTTTTTAATGAAACTTTTTGACTTAGAAAAGTGGGAAGCAGGTAGGGACTGGGACTTGTGGATGTTTTTGTGGAGTACCTGGTTGGCTCTATTTGGGGTTGCTCTGAGTGCAACTCCCTGCATTGTTGCAGTGTATTTTTTTGGCTGTGTTAGATTCTTGCTTGGCTGCTTAGATTATAATTTTTAATTGAGGCAAGTGTCATGCCTGTGTTGCTACAAGCTTCATTTTCTTAGTATTTTTTTTTAATGCAGTGGTAACAGCCTTAGACTTAACTATTACATTCTTCCCTGCTTCTTATGACTTGATGATAGCCTATAATAGCTGAAATTCCCAAGGTCTTAATTTCAAAAGGGCTGTGCAATTCAGTGCTTACTTTGACTTGTGTTTTGTTTGTCTTTCTGGGCATTTGTACATATGCTGACAATTTTAAATGGAAATTACTTGAGCAAATGATCCTTAATCTTTTTATGCTGTGGCAATACTGACTGTGAGTTCTCTTCCAGGTGCCCAGATTATCGATTTAATGATGCTTGTGATAGATGTGACAAAAGGGATGCAGACACAGTCAGCAGAGTGCTTGGTAATTGGGCAAATTGCCTGCCAGAAGATGGTGGTAGTTCTGAACAAAATAGATCTCCTTCCAGAGGGGAAGAGACAGAGTGCCATTGAGAAGATGACTAAGAAAATGCAGAAGACCTTGGAAAATACCAAGTAAGTGAACAGTAATACTAAGAAGTAATTTGTCACAAAATTTGGGTTGTTAAAAATACCAACATTTCTCTTCCAACACACTTCTAACCATACTGGCACATCCAGCAAAAATTATGAGAAGAGTGAAAAGATTTATAGAAACACAGGTGCAATTCCAAAATCATATCTGCAAGTATCATGTGCAGAGAAATATTCTCCTGTAATTAAGCTTTTTGATTTAAAGAGCTGCTTGGAGTTTGGATAGGATAATACAAAGCCAGAATATCCAGGTGAAGAATGTGATGTGGTTACAGAAACTGCAGCACATCTTTGCTTTGCTCAGGCATACAAGGGGGCATAATTATTGGGTCCCATTTTGAGTTGAAGAATCTAAGAAGCAGGATTCAGGGTTCAGAGGAGAGAGAACCAAAATTCAGTTTTTGCATGTGCAGTGTGTGCTTGATGGTGCTTTGAAAGCACTGCTGCTCTGGATGTGATTGCAAAGTGCTTGTCCTGTTGTATCTCAGGGATGTGGAGTTTAATTTCTCAACAACCTTTTTCCCACTTGACTTTGAATCTCCCTAATGTGTGGTTTTAAAATGCTTTTCTATTCCTAAACTATTCTTACTAGCAGGATATATTCTGGAACCATTTGACAATTGCCTCTAATGGCAATTTTGGTTTTTAGTTTTTGTTTTTCTTTCAAATAGTTTACTTATTGAAATATTTTCACTACACACATAGGTGTGCATGTGGAATTCCATAGCAGTAAGCAAAGTCAAAGCTGTTGCAGTTGTAGAGTAGTTGCCACCAATGCTGAGGAAATTATTGTAATGTTGTCAGGAGATTGTATGGAAGGGAAAAAAAAAAGAGCAAAGTAACTGTTGTATATTTGAATAGTTTGGTACTTGTGAATTTATCTAATCAAAACTTGGTTTTCTGTGAATTGGTACCAAAATTAAAAGCAGATTGTCTCTATGAATGGAATTTCTATTTTTAAAAACATTTTTTTGCACATCAGCTTCTTTTTGTCAGCAGGATTTAAATTCTGCTGAGAGAAATTTGGTGTGATGGACTAAGAGTTTCAGTAGGGCTGGATCATGTTTAGAAGTGCCTCCAGATGCAGTACACAATTACTGCAGTTTGTTCTGGTGTATGGGAAGAGGAGTAAAGCATCTGGTTCAGCATAAATTTTGGTTTATGGCAATACAGTGCTCTGAAATACTTGTATGAAAATAAATTTCCTAAAGTTTTATGGTTAATCACAGGAATTTTCAGTGCACATTTTTACTGCCCTTTGTCCTTAGATGCCTCAGGCTTATGGCATGTAAACAAAGAAAATACCTCATGTGCCTGATTGCAGCTGGGTCACTGAGGGAGCTCCCTTTATAGAACTCAACATTTCTTCTTTAGCAAAGCACCATCTCTTCTCTCCAGTTTGCTCCCTTTTGTGAGAAAATCATTGGAGGGTGGGTGTCAAGAGGATGGCCAAAATAATTATTTTTTGTTTGAATCTGTTGCATAAGAATTAAGTGTCTATGAGAACCAATCACATTTTGATGTAATTACTGATCATTATTCCATTCCTTTAATATATACTTTGTGGTTAATTCTGATTTTTGAAAAAAATGCAATAAAAACCACTAGGTTATAATTTAGTTAAGTCTACTGACTGAATTTGTAAAAAATAAAAAGAAAAGCTGCTGTAAGTTAAGGACTTGAATAATAAAACTGATTGTAGGATAAAAGGTAAACTGAGGTCAGCTGGCTGTACTTCTCTCTAAACCTTTGAGTTTTGCAGACTTTGATTTCAGTAGATTTAGATCTTTGTCTACAGATCTTGCAGACTCAGGTAGGCATCATGAGGCATCTTGCATTTGGCTCCTGTTTTGAAGGTTATGACTTTACAGTTAGAATTTTAGTTGTTTAATGAAAGTTAAAAATGTGCTAGTCTCCAGGTGAAATGACTTTGGATGCAAACCACTGCATTAAGACTGAGGAACAACAGAAATAAACTGAATCTTGCATTTGACTGTCACAGCACTGAACCAGTAGCTAATGTGGAACAGGACTGAAGCTTTCCTAGTGAAGTCCAGTAGTGCTGATCTGCTGGTAATTCAGGAAGAAATTGTCAGTGCAAATGGGGAAAGAACAGATAAATTGGAATTTTAGGGAGTTTCCTAGCCTTCAGTGAGCCTGGAAGTTCTTTATATTGACATGTGTAGGAGATCTGTGGTCTAATGGTGAATGTCTTTCTCTCTTTCAGATTCTCTGGGTGTCCTATTGTTGCTGTTGCAGCAAAGCCTGGGGGACCAGAAGCCCCAGAGACTGAGAATCCTCTGGGTATTTCTGAATTAATTGAGGTACTCACTGAAGAACATAACAGCATGAAAGCATCCATTCTCAGATGCTGAAAACTCTTACTTAGATGGCATGATGTTTATACTGTGAAGGGCAGGACACCTAAAATAACTGAGAGCAGTTATAGCTTGCAATAGACTTGTCACCCTTTCTGTAATTAACTTAGGGGAAGGAACATCCCTATGGAGGGATGCCACTGTTACATAAACAGCAGAAAAAAGTCCCAAAACAAAGGCATTATTCTTTGAAGACTTGTCAGATTCTGATTTGGATGCTGCCAGGTTTAAAGTACTTGTAAATTGCTGAATTTAAGGTGCAGCATCAATCATCAAAAAATCTCGAGATGCCTGGCCCTGGGCAGCCCAGTTTGTGGAAAGGCAGGATATTGCACAGGGCTGCTGAGCACTGGATGCTGTGTCAGCTCCCAGGCTCCTGTGAGCCAGGATGGCCATGGGGATAGGATGTGGTATGGCCTTAGACTAGGCTTAGCCAGGACCAGTCTGCCCCCAGCAGTTTCTAGAGATGAGGAGATAGGCAAGTGCTTGCTTCTGCTTTTATCTGGTTCCTGTTAGATTTGCTGGGATGTTCTCCAGGGTTAAAGCTTTGAAGGAAACACTCACTGCAGCTGTTCTGTCAACTGAAACCTAATATTGGACGAGCTGGCAAATGCTGTGTGAGCCCTGCCATTGAACTTGGAGCTATTATCCCTTCTGTCCTTCCTAAGAGACGCTCCATTGTTCTGCCACTACAGACTGGGCTTGGGCTGCAGTTTTTGACCTTAAAAACAGATGTTAAAGGCAATACCAAGTGTATATGCAGGTGATATAACAGAGATCAAAAGTGATTTGAGACAGGAGTGAACCAGTTCCTTTGAAGCACTGTAGAGTAAATGACTTCCTTTGTATAATTAAAATCTTTTGTCTGATGTATTTTAAGAAGTGTAGTATTTGTCAACAAAAGAAAAATGCTAAACTCTGAATTTCTCTAGAAAATTTACTTATGTGGTTTTTTTTTTAAGGGATTGATCCTTTAGGAAACACTAAAAAAAATCTGAAGGGGAAGTTGAATTTGAAAACTTAACCTAGTATTAGTTCTTCTGGGAGGGATTCAGAGATGGGCTTTATGGGGCACTAATATCTGTATATAAGTTCATTTTCCAAAAAAGCTGGAGTAGCAAAATGCACTGTAAAATTGTACTTTTGAGAGAGGGATGAAAAAGGGGGAGATGACACACGTACAGTTTTTTTTTTCTTTGCTTTGCTGCAGTGTTTATATTGAGTTTGGCAGCAACTTTATCGCCAGTGAGGTTTTGCTAACCAAGCTAAATGTGCAGCACCAAATCTTTCTAAGGCAGAAAATCGAACTGTTCCTGCTGCTAAGTGTGCAGCCCCTCTATGGCACGCACAGTTAATTTGACATTGGTGAGTTCTAAGCTCATTGGGAGATGCCTGAAATCAGTAAAATTGCAAGCTTGTTCAATCAATCATCTGCTTGCCTGCCTTCTGCTGTGTTGCTGTCATGACTTTTCACCCAGGCATGGTGCTGCTTTTATCTTTTTTTTCAGGTCTTGAAGTCTGAGGCTTACCTGCCATCAAGAGACCCCTCAGGACACTTCCTTATGGCAGTCGACCACTGTTTCTCTATCAAGGGTCAAGGCACAGTGATGACAGGGACTATTCTTTCTGGCTCTGTTAGCCTTGGTGACAATGTGGAGATTCCTGCCCTGAAGGTGAGTCTCTCATTTTCATTCCCCCTCGTTTTCCTGATAGAGACACTCAACAAAGAAGAGAGTGTTCTCATCCAATCTGAAGTTATTCAGTTCTTTCAAGTTTTGTTTTTGTACTCTATTATAAGACAGTTTATAACAGTAAGAGACATAGTGATTTTTAAATAAGGCAGTCAGTAAAGTTACCTGCTCAGTAATTTAGATGGATGAAGAGAAGACTGATCTGGATTAGTGTATTAGGCTTTCAAATTCAGAGAAGCAAAGTGGGCACGTTTCCAAGATGGGATGCACCCAAGGACTGAACAAAGTTTGAGGGAGGTTACTTTTATTTGAGAAACGCTGCAGTGAGAAGGTTTAAAAAAGAATCCATGTAGGTAGGCTTCCAGAAATGTCTGAAAGCGAAGGAAATGACAAGAAGAGGGCATTGAAATGCTTGATGCACATTCTCTTTGTTTGCTGAAGCTTTAATTTGTGTCAGCATGTTCTGAGAGAGTTGCTGGATGCAGTAGGTGGCTTGCTGCTATTGGGCTCTTCAGAGAGCCTGCAGAAAGTCAAAGAGACCTTCCAATGGCCTTTGAACTGCTCAACTGTTGTTGCTATTTAATTTCCTTAAAATGTATTCATCCTTTAAAAGGAAACAAAGTGACTTTATGCTTGGAACATGTGAAATCTATTTCACAGGTGCTGATTATCACTGCTTTGACTTTCCCTTAGTATTAATTGCCCCAAATGAATCAAGACTTGAATATTTTGCAGCTACCACTTAAAAGTGGACTCAGCTGATTACATTCTGTGAGCAGGCAAGTTGTGACCTAACAAGCCTGGATGGGACTCTTGATGCTGTCAGTATTATCTTCAAGTCATTTTACTATAAGGCCTTTATTTCATTGAGTGAATGTGCTGTTTGCTCATCTTTGACTGTACTGGTTGGACAAGTGAAGGACTACATGAAGCATTCTAATTTCACCTGAAGTATTTGACTGATAGCAGATATTTCTGGCCAGCCTCTTCAGTGATACCTGTGGCCATCTAGTTTATATCCAGTTGTCCTTTGCATAGAAGTGATTTTCATTCTGACATTTCTGCTTCCCCAGGTGAGTTCCTCACTGCCCATATTCTTACTTACAGCATGATGCCTGTTTGGAAGCCATGCTTTCAATTCCTGCACAGAATATGCTTGCTGCAATTGTAGTTCTAGCTTCAACCTCTCCTGGCTTCCACTTGGCAGTGTTCTTTCTTCGCTGTTGTGCCCTGTTCTTAGTCCTGGGCCTGCCTGTGCTTGGGGCCCAAAGAGGGACAAGTAGTGCAAGGAGTGGGAGATGGCTCCTGCCCAAACAGGACCTTGCACAGCAAGGCCACTGCTTTCTTTTTGGCATAGCATTTGCCAAACTTCCTGTCATTTTGTGCTCCAGGAGCTGGGGGAATCAGGGCCGAGTAATTATTTCTTGCAAAGAAAGAATGCATCACTAGATTATATCTGGAAATTGCTATTCTGCTTTTCATCTGCAGTTCAAGAATGTTTTGAAGAAATATGTTTAGGAATACATCTGCTTTTTGAGAAACTGTATGAAGAAAAAAATGACAAAAATATAGTAAATAACTTGTAAATTGGTGTTTAAAAGAACAGGGGAAAAGACTGACTTTTTTCAGTGGGCTTTTTTCCCAGGTGACTTGGAGAATAGTTACTGAAGTGACAGACAACTTGGTAGATAAACAGGTCATTTGCAAAGAAAAGCCAGATCACTTGGCTCTTATGGCATGAACAACTTCCCTCAAAGTTTTATTTTTCCAGTTGCTGTTAATTAAGTAAACCTTGCACTTCTCTGTGTCAAATAGATGTGTCCATGCCTCTGAATGATAGTAGCAGTGGGCAGAGTTTTGTATTTTGGCACTGGCAACTTGTGGATATTCACCTTCATGTTGCAGAGGTATGGAAACCAGGGCACAGTAAAAGGAAGCAGTGTTTGTAGGTTTGAGCTGTGTGTTGTATTACCCCTGCCAGCATCTTGCAGAGCTGGGTTAGTATGGTGAGTGGTGTCTCAGGAGCTCGAGACAACCACCAGTGTATGTTGAGAGTCTCTGTGTCCCAACCCGAGCACCAGAGAAAGAGTCTGGAGACGGCTTCTGTGCTTTCCAGAAGTTGTTTATTTTATCTAATCTAGAAGTTCTTTCCCTGACTAGCTGAGGTCTGTTCAGCAGGTCAGTCCCAGGCACACTGCCTACCTTCAGGGCAGTATTATCTTCTTATACTAAAAACTACATAAACATTTTTTACAATTATCTTCCAATACTTATCACTTATATTGTACACTCTAGTTCTACTCTAAAACAATATAAAAATGCCAACATCACCCAAAAGATGGATGCTAGGAAGGAGAAAGAAGGACAGAACATGCCCAGGTTCCTCCATCTTGACCCTTGACCCCTATTCTAAAAAATCTTAAAATTCTACTTTTTCACCTTTTGATAAACTAACTTATACTCTACTTATTTTTTGTGGCTTGTAATTCTTCATGCAAAGGTGATAATTTTTCCCAGGGGCTAAAATCAAAGGCCCAGGGGTCTTGGGCTCTGTGCCAAGGCTTCTGAGCCCCCTGCCAGGGTCTCAAGGCATCCAGGGCAGCCAGAGGGATGTCCTGGGTTCCCACAGGTTAGGATACCTATAAAAGGTCAAACCTTTCTCAGGCATACAAGGTAACGGAGGAAGCACATTTCACAACACATTGTGGTTTGTGACTCTCTCTGACCTTTTTTTGCCCTGACCCAATGGTAACTGAGATTGACAGCTGGTACATTTAGGGACGTTACAAACTAGCTGCTTTTTTTAAATTTGAAGAACCCTCTCACCAAATGAAGTGGCATCACCTTCCAGTTCTGCTAATGGACTTCGACATCTCTGACCGCTTGAACCTGCACAAAGGAGGGACACAGCAATTAAAAATAAACAGTGACATTCTCAAATGCCCATGCTTGCTCTGATTGAGGCTGAGAGCACCAGCAGTGTATGGATTCCTTTATGCTTTGCCTATGTAAATTGCCATCTGGGGTTGATTATCCATATAGCAAAAAGAAAAATTATATATATGTGTTTGGCAAAAAGCTTTGACACAGCAAACAGTTCACTATCCGATTGAGTTAGTACTATTTGCTCCTTAGCACTTGAAATCCACCTTGAAGAGCATGAACCTAGGATTTCTGCAGCAAAAACATAGTGTTGGCAGAATTCTGAATGTCATTTCAGATTATTTAAGTGGTCCTTCAATCTCTATAGTCTTTGAGTTTATAAACTGTAACAACTTGTGACACTTGTATTTCTACTTTATGGAAATTACTGGAGTTTGAATAATAAGGATTTTTTACAATTTAGTTTCACTTTGTTTTACTGATAGGTTTTTATTTTACTGACATCTAAAGTATAAGTGGTTTAGAGATTTGAGTTTAAATGAGGATGAATGCCAAACTCCAGTGCTGCTGGATCTTTTTATAGCACACTTTAACTGAAAAAGGAAAGTGTTTTCTTTTCAGTGGGGGAAAGGTATTTTTTGCCTTCCTTATCCAGGTGAGGAAGATCATAGAAAAGGTCAAATCTGAACTGGGTGAGGAGGCAGAGAGAGATGTGCACAGCTCATGGATCTGGTTATCCTGAAAGTGTCCACTGGGCCTTGCCTTACCTGTGACTGGGGCTGTGGGTATACAAGACCCAGAGCATGGATGTGGCAGCCAAGGGTGAAGACCACTGCTGGGGCTCTGTTTCAGGAATTGCAAGACGTAGAATCTTTTGTCTTTGTCTTATAGTCAGATTCCTGTCTGTCCTGTGTAATGAATTGCTGATAAATGCTGGAGCAGATTGATGCAAGCTGAGTGACTAGTGGAGGTTAATAACTGACTTGGAACCTCTGAAGTCCAGTGCTGCCATTTGTGCTGAGTATGTGTCAGAAGTTGTGAGTATCTTGAATGCTGAGTACCTGTGTTCCAGCTGAGTGGTTACATTCATGTTTTCCTCTAGGGGATCATGTGTGGATACTAGCTCTGTACTGAATAACATATCTGGTGTTGTATGGTAAAAAGTTGTTTCTCATGTAATAAATCTCATTAAAAGGAAAGAGAAGTATTCTTACCAGCTCCAACCTTGACCATCTTGGAGGTTGGTAGTAGCCAATTGTCATTATTAGTGTGGAGCATCTCAGTCTCAAAAGTTGCATTTATGAAGTGCTGCCCTTGTGTTGGAGAGTAGTCACATGGATTGTTTCTGTAGTCAGGTGAACTTTCCGAACGTCATGTGAGACTTAGATATGAAAACTGGGAGGGAACTTGCTTCTGTTACCTAGTCAAGTCTCCTAGTAAATGAGAGTGTTGGTTTAAGCCAGTAGTGATTCTGTCTTGGCAAGAGCCTGTTGACTTTATGAACTTCAGAGAAGCATTGTTTTGCATGATCCTGAGACGCTTCATGGCTTCATATACTTTCACCATATGAAAAGAGATGTTTTCTTCTAAGCTTTGTTTTGTTGGCTAGATAACCTTGGTCTTTGTTTTGGCAAATGTTCTGTAGCTTTTATGGCTAGTACAAGAAAAAAAATTCTCCACTGTCTGATAGAATAACTCAAATAGTATTTGCCAGGCTGTTTCCTTCAAACCATTGTAGCTGCTAAAATTGTAACAGAGAGATCTGCTTTTTTCCATGTTTTTACTTCAGCCTATCTGATGTCCCAGGACCTCTGATTAGTGAGCTTTAGTATGTATATACATGTAGTAGGAACTATTTGTAGTTTATTTAAGGACTTCTTCACAATTGGAGTTGCATGGTTAAGCCTTGTCAGAGGATGTCAAAAAACAAACTTGGATCAAACTTTGGACCACAAAGACATTTGTATGTGGACTTTCATGGCTCAATCTTAAAGAATATTTTGCTTTTACCATTTTGAGCACTTTGGACCTCCTAATATGCCCTTTTCAGATTGCAGTTTATGTTGACTGCTTCTAGCACTGCAAGTGGAGAGAGCCCTTGCTGTGTGTTCTGAGAGTGTGACTGAATATTGTTTCTACATCTCTTTCTTCCTGTGCTGCTTGGGTTTTTCTTGCCCAATGCTGATATAAACAGCCTTTCAAATGCAACAGGTCCTCTGCTGGGCAGGGAGTTTTGCTTGCCTTGAACATTTTCTTTTCACTGGAATGCTGTGAAAAAGGGCAGTTCAGAGAATCAGGTTGAGGGAGAATTGCCTAAATGCAGCTGGTAAAAATGTGAAAAGGCAGTTTATAGTGCATATTGAAAGATGTGGGTACAAAAATACAAGAGTCTTAAATCCTAAAGCAATAAATTAAATGTAGAAACATAATGTTATACATGCAGTTTAATTCAGTACAAGAATTAAACTTTATTTGCCTGCTGCTTCTAAAGCATGGGTTATGGTTTTTGAGAGATTTTCTTCTTTCCTAGAAAACATCAGTGTGAATCCTACTGGTTTTGCATCTGCTGTGGCATTACTTAAAAGCAAAATATGCAGGATTTGGCTTTTACTGAAAAGTACTCTGCTTTGAGCATTTAGGATATTATCAGTTGTTTTGGAAGAACAAAACTGCTCTGAACAGTTCTTTGTGGTTAAGTAAAGGATGAAAGATCTGATCCTGTGCCTGTGGAATGAAATTTAGATCTGGCAATAAAAACTTCTCAAAACTTCTTGGCTTGATCTCTTAAGAGAATAAGAGTAGCAGATGCTGAGTTCTTTCTGAAGATCAGTTCCCTCATTTTCAAATATGGTTTTGTAACTTTTTACTGTGTGGTTTTTTTGGTACTGTTTTTTATTTGTTTTAGTTCACATTAAAAAAAAAACCAAACCCAAACCAATATCAAGCCCTTAAAAAAAAACAAATCTCAAAGACAAAGACAACGAAACCTGAAGACTGCGAAGCAAAAAAATCTATTTTAAGTTTGCATTAAAAAACCATACAAAATTGTGGTTAACTTTAGACCTTTAAACTTACCAAAAAACCCTTAGGAGTAAAAATGTTCAGCAAGAGATTTGTATGTTTCTATTCATTCGTTACCTGTTATTGAAATACAGTGTTTAGTCAAATCATTTGCAATTTTTAATTGAGTATCATATAGATACAGTAAAGTGAGGGAGCAAGATAAAGGATTTTGTGCATTAAGGTTTGTTTTATTCAGGACCCAGGGATAAGATATAATAGAAAGGGGTTTTGATATACATTGTGGGGCTTTTAATTTTTTTTTCTACTTGGTCTGAGCAGAAGGGAAGGAAGCCAGGGGAGAGCAGCCAACCTGAACAGTGCTAATCCAAACCATACACTGTATTTTTGGAGCTTGTGTGTCTAATGTGATCTCTGTAGGCAGAAAAGTGACCCAGTCAGTGCTGGCCAATTAACTCTTCAAATACTGAAATTCGTCTGCAGCTTTTCTTAGAGGTGGAGGTGTACCCTGTGCTCTGTGCAGATAGAGACAGTTGGAGTACAAGACAGGGGAATTTTTCTCATCCATTAGAAGGCAAAGCGTATGAGTTTCTTCCTACAGCGAATCTGAAAAGGAAAAGATTTGTAACTTCTGTGTTGCTTCTGTCTGTTGAAATCATCCTGAAATGACTGTTGGGATCAAGGCTCCACCTGGACATGCAGCATTGCTGGAAACAGTATTGCTCTCCAACGGAGACTTCTGCAGCATTTCCATGGCTGCTTGCTTGGTTGCAGGATTGTCTGCACTGCTGACTGGTAGTGGTTAATGCACGAGATTAATTTGGAGTGTGTCTTTTGTGCCATTGCCATGCAGATAATTTTGCCCTAATAGTTAGCTATTGCAGAGAGCTGTTACTGTGTAAGAACTGGTACACTCTTCAATAGGGTTTCAAGTGAAAAAATAATGCAAGATGATCTCGACTCTGAAGAAAATATAGTGTGTGATACGAATGTCATACTTTGATATGATGACTGATTTTCTTAGATAAGATACATTTTTTTCTGTCAAGATTTCAGTAAACATTTTGTCCTGTGAGAACTGTTAGAAAAACTGAAGAGAGTTGTGACAGAATTACAAGGTGGGAAAGGAACTGAGCTGAGGAAGGAACCATTATACTGACAGGAGAATGATACAGGCAGAGTTGTTCTGAGGTTGGTCTTGACATCGAAGTATGATGGTTCCACTAGTGACTGCATGTGCTGCCCCATGTGTGTAGGTGTTCTCCCCACTAGTTTGCCACATTTGTCCTCTTTAGAATCCTGGAGACTGCTGGCTGATGTGATGTCCCTGTGTAGTCTCTTGTACTCAATATTCTGTAGCTCTTTTGGAATTGCCAGCATACTGGGTTGCAGGATCTGATGGTAAAGCCTCCAAATCCCAGTGCACAAATGTGCTGCAAATGGAGAAATGGAATTACAATGGTTCTTGTACACTACATGAGTGAGCAGTTTAGAGCTCTAATATAGCACCACATGAGGATAAACAAATATGCAGGTTTGTAACTCCAAAATGAGGCTGAAAACTAAATATCTAATGAGCTGTTAAGATTACTCCTCACATCTAGATTTCATGTTGTCTCAACTTTTCTGTTCACTCTACTTTTTCTCCTGCCTGTCCTTTTTTGTCCATTTTTAGCTTCCTTTCCAGCCTTAGTTTGCTCTTCAAAGTGATTGGTCTTTTCTACTTATACCATAGATTTAAGAAACTTTTTTCTTCTTGCATTTTCTCATCTGCTGTCACAATTTTGTGCTGTGATGGGATGCAGCTGAACAAAAAGGCACATGTTATCCTGGGTCTTGGTAGGTAACATCTTTCCTGTTGAACCATTGCAGCTCCAGGGGCAAGTGTTGTGTTCTTGGCTTTGTGTACCCTGGGGTTCAAGATCAGTTTGAAACTAAGTTAATGGACATTGCTGTAGTAATCACAAGTTTCATCCAAATAAGTTTTTGTTTAACATTATGGTAACTCCTTAAAGCAAAGGATGGCTGGATTGTGTTTGCATAACTTGTTTGCTTAAGCATTGCTGCTGCCAGGTCATTAACTTTATTTTTATTTCTTTTAATGTATCAGGTAGAATTGCTCTCAATGCAGTTTAATTGAAAGCAGATCCAGGTGCACGTACACAAACTGAGCAGGAATTGTAGTGGGATGCTTGAAGGGTAATTGGGAAGGTGACCTCCTGCATGGTACACACAGCCTTCACATGGCACTGCTGCTGGGAATGTCCTGTTATCAGAAGGCTTAGTTAGGGCAGAGAGGAACTCCCATGCTTTAAATATTGAAATTCAAGTGCTGGAGGCTTTGGCAAGATTTCAGTGACCAGAATGAAGGAAGGAAATGTCACTCTTCTTTGGTCATCCATACACAGTACAATTCCTCATTTGATTAAGCTTTTGGGAGCAGAGCAGCTCAGAAATGCCACATTAACAACACTGTGGTCCATATGTTGTGAAGTTCTGCTCAGTTCTGGCCACTGGCAAAGAAAGAATCCAAATATTGAAAACATGACTTAATCAATGCTACTGAAAATAAATATGACCCAGAGACAGAAGAAAATGGATTATTACATAAGTGCCCAAAAATCTGTATTTACTCTGTTACCAGAGTACTTTCTTGAAGTACTGCTATAACACCATAGGAAGTTCTCTGGATTTCATGCCTTGGACTGTGTGTTTCTGACAGGGCTTCACTTAGAGAACTCTCTACATTTTATTCTTTGATACTGACATGAAAATCATGTGGGAATTTACTTTGCTCTTTAAATGTTTATTCAGCTCATCACCTAAAGCTGTCATCACATGCCTGTGACAATAGCATGTATTGTCGAAACTAAATGTGAGATGCAACTTTTCACTTAAATATTCCCATCACTTCATGTTATAATAGCTGGTGCAGCTTGAATTGGAAAAGTTAATACTAGAGAGAGCCAATATTTGCAGTATCAGCTGGAATGATATAATTAGTTTAGCTGCCCAGATAGTACTGTGATGAACATGATACCAATGCCTAGATACAGATTTCTATTTGCAACTGTCTGAAATGAAAGCAACAAACTCCCAGGCTCTTCATGGGAGTAAAGATTACCTTCAAAACATATGACATAAAATTGGCTTCTCTTTCTTTCTCCTCTAAGGAATAAATAATGAAGAATAAACATTTCACACTTTAGAAATAACAAGGAAAGCTCAAATAACCTTTTAACGTGTCTGTATAGCTAATAGATTTTTAAATACTAAAATTGTGGACTTAAAAACTGTCAGTTCTGTGTGAAAGGTTTAGTAGTCAAGCTGTTTCTTTCTAGGCAGCCTGTATTTAAGATACAGTCTCTCAATATATGTGTATAGGGTATGTAATAGGTTCTGCAGAAGAATGGCAGAGGTAACCTTAATCCTTCTGCAGTTTAGGTGGCAGAAATCAGCCATGAGAACAGATTAACTCATGGAAATAAATAACTCTGGTGTATATATACAGCTGTCAAGGTTTTTTCCTCAACCAAAAGGGAATAGAAGTATGGAGAACACGTCAGAAATTTGTTTGTGGTGTAAGTTTTGTGTGGGGCTTCAGAATGTCTTCAGAATTTTTTCTGCTCTTTCTTGATGTTCCTTACTTGCTTTTGTTTTCTTAATTTCAATTACTGTGTTGTAGTTGCTTCTTCTTAATATTAATTATATAATGAATTTCAATAGACTGTTATGCTAAGCATGCCTAGAGGAGGTTTTGTCTGATGTGCAATCCCTAGTACATAGGGCTGCAAAAAGTTAAATGGCGGCTTAAGGAAAAAATATGTACTGTTATGAATCAGTTCATTTTTGAAACATGAAATTATTCATGAGGTATTTTCTTGCCTAGTTGAAGATACTGATCCTGCTTGTGGAGATTAGCTGACAACAATTTAAAGTCTTGAGGAAGTGAGGAACAGGCAGGTATTCCACAAACACTCAAAATGAAACCACAATAAAAAGGAAAGCTTCTAAGTATGTATTTTTACTAAAGGAGTGGAATAAATGCTCAGTACAACTAAAATAAATGTCCAGTTTGGCCTTGAGTCAGCACAGAACAACACCAGTTTGTTCTGTCTAAATGCAAATCTCTGTAAAATAAAGTAAAATACAACAGTAAGTCCTACTGTGAACTAGTTTGCATTTGGTTTTAGGAGAGAATTGGATTCAAGTGGTGATTGAACAGGAATAATGTTTTGTACAACATGTGTTTCTGTTTCAAATGTTCCTTTTCTGTTGTTGACATGATGTTCTTGTTTGGGGAAAAGTAGTAATGTGTACAAAGTGTATTAAGGTGGCAAGGACCCTCACATGAATGCTGCTTTCCTGTCTTGTCAAGGACTGCTCTTGTGGTTTGGGCTCTAGAGGAGGTCATTAGATATCTTCACCCCAGGGTAGTTTTTTTTAAATCTCTCATGGGTGGAGGTAGAGAAAGTTCTCCAACACAGGGATACAGAGCGAGCCCCAGCTTGTTCTGAGCCCTCTGGTGAGTCTGAGATGTTACATAAGCCTGAAGTTCAACATAATTTATTCTGGTGTGTTAAGATTTTTTTGGGCATGTGCTTCCCTAAATAGTAGGAAAATGGTGGAAAATTCCTGGGTTAGTAGAAGTCTCAGTGTCTGCTTTTCTTTCTTGCAGAAAGCACTAACAGATTAGTCAAAAGTTCTAAAATACAATTGTGGTCAAACACTTTTTTAGTAGTACAAATTTTTTTTTCAGGTCTTTCCTTTTACTTGTGTTTGCTTTGTTTTCATCTTCATTTTTCCTGCGTACTCATCCTTTCTGTGGAGCTTGTTGCACTTCCATTTTTAAATTTGCTTTCCAGAGGTGTGATCTGTGTAGGTAGCACATCCCTGTTTGTCAGAGCTGAGATCACAGGCTCTGGCTGCACTTCTGGGGAGGCCCTTGGAGATTTTAAAGTCATTGTGGCAGGGGGGGAATTTTTTCTCTACTTGAGGTTTACTGTTGGGACTAGAGAGAATGGGGTTAATAAGAGTAAGGAGAAGATGTTTAGGGAAGGCAATTGTGGCTTTGGTAGCCTCTACCTCTGTAAAACATGTTTATGCTGAACTGATTTGGGGGATTACTGGAAACATTGAGGTGTTTTTTCTTAATTTTTAAAGGGATGTTTTTGGCAGGAAATTAAGCAGTATTCTTGGAAAATGACAGTAATTCTCTAGACAAAACACACAAATAAGAATGCTAAGGTAAGGGTTCTGTTCACTTGGTTGTGGGGCTTTGTGGTGTTTGGTTTTCTTTTTTGTTTGTGGATTTTTATTTTTTTTAATTTTCAGGAGGATGGGGGTTTTGGGGTTTTTGTTTGTTTTGTTTATTTCAATAAGGGTGGCTCCAATTCTTGTCTGTGGGTTTCATGTGTTCAATATTGGCATGATGTTTTGAAGGTGCATATATGGGGAGAGAGGCAAAGAAGATTTTACGTCAGATTTAAATGGAGCAGGGGAGAAAGAAAAGCTCAGGCAGAGTTTTCTGGTTATAGTGTGACTCACAAGAAAGGCTTAGTCCATGTGACACATACATTACAAACAGTTGTAAAAACATGCCGTTAGATATCCTGAATGAGGAGTGGGCTGAGTTCATGTTATTCTGAATCCGTAACGTTCACGTTTTCTGGCACGCTGAGTGTAGTGCTGCAAATCAAACATTGCATTACTGCTTTTTCTTTTGCATTACTTTGTTGTCCCTGATGGACAACGTCTCTTCTGATCAGCTCAGAAATGAATTTTTAATCCTGCCTTTCATTTTTTCCATGTCATCTAGTGATGCTGACACCAGGGCTTTTTATTTGAGTCAGGATTTAGATACACTTCGACAGAGAACTCATTGATGTGATTTAAATTTTTGTAGTTATGTGAAGGGCTTTAAAGTACATGCTGAATTTCTTGCTGCTTTCCTACATATGAACAATCAAATTTTCAGGTTAGATTTATGTTTAAATATGATTATATTTTAAGTTTTCGTTAACATCTCCCCCAATCTCAGTGGTGATAATTTTCCCCAGTGTATTTGCATAAATGTAATTTTAAACCTATTGGAGCCATACCTGTATCTGAGCATGGCCATGTAGAAATGAGTCTCATATCTTCCTAATGGTTTTGTAGGCCATTGACATTCATTGGTGATCTTTGTTCAGAATTTGGATTCCTGTCTTTTAAGTTTTTAAAAGTAGTGGATTTCTGAGGTTCAGGCTTAGATCTGAAGGAGAAATTATAAACACTTACTAGTTTTAAAAGAAACATTTTTGAAACCACAGTATCTGTGGCACGTGCTATATCTAAGAGGCATTTTTATATTTTTATTTCAGAAGAATTTTTTTTTCCTAAAAAGCTATGAAAATGAGCCTTTTTTGTGATAAAGATTGAGCTTTAGGATCTGTTTCAGATTCTGTTTAATCTTAGCTTTAACAAAGTTAAGATTTCATTCTGTGTTTAAATCCCCTTGCCCATATAATTTATTCCATCTATTGTTTTTTACCTGTGGTTGTAAGTCAGCTACTAAGGCTCCAATAGATTGATATAGAAACTAAGTACAGCATGTAAAAAGAAAAAAATCACCTTCCTATGTAGCAATTGCAACAAATGGGATTCGATTTGAGAGGCTGAATGCATTTCTTCCACTGATAATAACTGGAAAGTTTCAGAGTGCACAGAGATGTCACTGCAAGATTTGAAAGTGGAGTGTGTTGGGTTTTTTTGTTTTTTGTGGGGGGTGGTCATGAGAGTGTGGTTGTTAGTTTTGTTTTTTTTTCTGATACAGATACTAAAAGTTCAAGTGACAAAGGAAAACAAATTCCCAGAGATGCTGATTATCCCAGTTACCACTCAAATAATTTGCAGCCACTAGAGCTCAGTGTTAATATAAAGCAGACTGCTGTTATTTAATGATGGATTTAGTTGTTTAATTGTGGAACAGGCCAATGAAGTATCATAAATGTGTTTTATTTTGGGACTAAGACTTTCTGTCTGTTACATTTAAGGAGCATATTAGATGCATTTCTCATATGCAATTTTTCATGTGGCAGTTCTACCTAGATTGAGTTCGTAGTGCTCTGATAATGATCAGAATTCTGCAATAATGAAAAATAAATCAGAGTTGGAACAGGCAAATATGTGTGCTTTTGAACCTGCAGGGTTATTTTTTTGCCTTTTTCTATTTGTTCATAAATAAAACAAGCTTTAGTTTCTTTGAAGCAGACATCTCTCTAAAGGGGAGAAGCTGAAACCAGCACAGGCAGGTGTTGAGCAAATGTCTCCAATGAACTCTCACAAGGGTTGTGTTATAGACTATTGGTTCTTTTTATTAGTGTGCTCAGAATCTCACTTCTCAGATTTGTACTTAATTGCTGGGTGATTCTGTGACATAAACATCCAGATGTCTACCTGTTGTTTAACTCTGATTCCAGCCAGTCTCCCAAAAAAGACTTGCTTGCCCCTTGTACATCCAAACTCACTCAGGTACCTTCTTCTCAGAGCTGGAATGTTGTTGCTTCAAGGTTATTTTAACTAACAAATTTACAAGACCACACATTTGGAATATTTAGTTGTACCTTTTGAACCACACTTACAAAAATGTAGGTGATTTACATGTTCCAAAAACATGAACGCTTTCAACTTTGTCAATTATTTTTAATATTAAAAGTCAGCAGATGGAGCCAAAGGCTTGTAGAAAAATGACTTGTGCTGAATGTATATTCAACCAAAAAGCCCCACTAAGTTTAACTAATAATGTTTCTACTAAAATTTGTAACAACAAAGCTATTTATTTTCTGCTAAACCTCACATTAGCATCCCTTTTTCATTCCCTTGTGCAGAGTGAGAGCTCATCCCTTCGGGTACCAGGGGTCTAACAAGACTAAAAACAGTGAAGTTTGAGTGGGAACCTGATTTTCTTTGTAGATTTACATCTATGCAAGGTTTTCTGTGGCAGCATTCACTACTTCATCTGAAAAATGGTGTTATATTTTGGCAATATTTTTCCTTCTGGTAACTGGAATCCACTATTGAGGGTTAGACTGGAATTCATTGCAGTCTTGTTTCTATTGTTGCATGGTTGGTAAGGTGCTGGGGTTTCGTGTTTTTCTTCTGAAACAACTGAAATGAGACTTTGCCGTAGATAACTTGTGAGACTTGGTATCCTAATAGGCTAACCCTGTGCTTTTTGTAAAATATCAGCATCCTTTGGGGATTTAAAATGATATTTTCATAAAAATAAGGGGATGGGATGTTTTCTAAACAATGTGTGCATTTTTTCTAATTTTTATAAAATAAAAAAAAAAGGAAATGTGGTACCTACCTTTTGTAGGAAAAGGGAGAAAAAAACTATCATAGTTTTAAAATATGATATCCAGCGGGGATGAAAAAGTTATGATGACTGAACAGAGAATATTTTGGTGGTACAGTGATGTTTTGCCCTTTAAGAAAGACAGAAAAATGAAATTAAGTGACTAATGGCAGCTGTTTTGTCGAATTCTATGTAGAAACTTGTCTCCTCTAAATCTAATTTTCTGAAGGAATATGAAATGTACATATGTTACACATATAATTTTGAGCCAGTGGGATATAAATGTATGCTTAAATACTTCATGTATATTTTTCACATTTTTGTTTTACTGATTCTGGAAGCTCAGTCTCTTCAATTTGAAGCAAGGAAATCTCCTTAGAGAGACTTGAGAAACTTGGCTTATTTTTCTGTTTATCTTTGGCCTCATCTCTGTTTAAATTATCTTTCCTGCACTCCTGCTGTTGAAAGACAGTGATAAAGCTTCCACCAGTTGTACCAACTTGCTGACTTAATTTCCTCTAATGAACATTGGCTGTAGCAGCAAGAGTTTCTAACACTGACGTTTTTCTTTCGAATGATGCGGTCGGTTTTTAGTTTCAGATTCAGGCTGGATTTAGTCATAGGCTTTTCTAGTAGACATTTTATTTCCAGAATTGCTCAGTCACTTCCAATGAAATTGTTTTCTTTTCAAGCCCCTTGCATTGTGTTAGAAAAGTCATAGAGGACTGCGATGGTACATCCCAAATTAAATCTTTATGCAGTCTCCAGGTAACTGAACGGTGCAGTCTCACTGTGATGTATCTTCTGTGTTTCTGTTTACTGTAGATGAGTACTAATGCAACTTTTAACACAGACAAAATAAACTGATAACATAGGAAGGCACTGTGCTTTTTGCTATATTGGAACTATGAGAGCTAGTGACTCTATGATGAAAAAAATCTGCAGGTAAGGAAGCCTGATCACAAAGAAGTACTTCTAAAAAATCTGATGAAACTTAAAAATACATTGCCCTACCCCCCCACCCCCAACCCCACCAAAAAGAAAATCCAAACACCCAACCCTAACTCTCTAGTTTCTAATAATGAAAAATGTTTGCATTCCTGGATAGGCTAGATAACCTTCTTTGGACTGGATTCAGTCATCTCATAGAAGTTTTTGTGGCCTGGACACTTTGGATTACATGTAATTTCAATTTTAATTTAAAAAGAAAAGGTTCTAGCTTTCAGAATTTGGGAGGGAGTGACAGTTGCAGTTTTCCAGTCTTGAGTGCAGGCAGAGCAGTCATATGTGCAGTCTTCTTGTGGTCCTGGAATGTTAATTTTAAAGCCTAATTGTGGTACTTTGAAATGTCATTGGCCGTTTTAGTGAAGGTTGTCTTAGCAGGTATGATTGGGCAGCTACAGTCCTGAGACCCAAAGGACAGGATGTGACAGATTCTGTGAAGAAATTGAGCAGAAGAGAGATACAGAGAAAAAAACCAAAAAGGAAACAAAAACCTGATTTTTGGTGTGCTTCAATACCACTTAAAGAATTGTTCTTTACTCTGTGAAATACCTTTATGTGCCAACAGGCTGCTTTTCTTTCATGGGTTTCAAGATGCCCCTGTTACTTTTACCAAGCTTCTGTCCTTGGTGATTTGCTGTCAGGTGTTCTTGCTGATGGCTCTGAAGCTGTCTCCTCTGTTAAACATGCATATTGCAACCCCAGTGAGCCTATTTTTAAGGTTCCCTCATGGACCACATCTAGCTTCTTTTAAAAAGACCCATAATGGATTAAAATTATTTATAAATTCACAACTGTTTACCATCTCTTTCTCCTGGCTGATCATCACTGTTTCCTTATCATTGATATATAAATGCCCAGAACTGCTGTTTCTCAGAAAATATTCTGACAGAGTGTTCTAAAACAAATCAATAAATAACAACACCCACAAAAGCAAAATAGCATTTTGTTCATGGTTTATTATGAATATTTTGGTAAACATTGTATTAGCCAAGAGAATGCTGTTGAGCCTTCAGTGAACCTCAGCAGTACTTGGACATCTCTGCCCCATGGGCTTTTCCCTTCCCTGAGCTGCAGTGGATTTCCCATGTTTGTTACAGGTGTCTGTGATACTTGATACTGGAAAATGAAGCTGCTTGTTTTAACTAAGAAATGGATTTGCATAGGTACTCAGAAACACTAAAATACACTGATAGTTGTAATTTCTTTGGATCTTGATGCAGGTTTTAAAAATCACATCAGTAAGACTGGCAGTAAGAAATGCCTGTGTGCAAAATGTAGAAATATTTATTCACCTGATGACAGTTGAAAGGTTTAGGCAAATAGAAAGATAATAGACGATCAGAAGTGTTTAGAAGATAGTTTGTACTTCTATCATTTCAATACAGCTCCTCTCTGTCATTGTCAGAATATAGTAGGTGTGCTTGCAGCATGTATTGGGAATTACTTCTTTTATAGTCAAACATAAGGTTTTTCACATTGGACAGCTCTTCCATTGCAGTTAACAAATCCTTGAGAGGCAGAGAAGTCACAACTCTTCATCTATTGTAAATGCTTGTTGTATCAGAGGTGAGGGCCCTTTTCATGAGTTAATCAAAAAGACCTATGCAAACAAGCAAGAGGATTTTTTTTCTTTGGTCAGTCACTACAGTTACAGAGCCTGACATTGTTAGTGAACCTTCATGATCTCATAGGCTACTGCAAACTCTTGTGCACCAGAACCCTCTTAATAAAAACGTGAGGCACTGGATACACAAATTCATAGCAGCTGTCACAGCTGGGCTGTGGTGAAGTTTGGTCAAGACCCTTTGAACTTTTTATTTCACACTAATCCCATTTAGTGTGATCAATATACGGACCTCCAGCTCCTAGGTCTGTTAATTGGGTGTCAAGTGTTGGGTTGGCCTGTGTCAGGCTGTAAAATACAAACACAGAAGAGACTATCAGTAGGGAAGTCAAGTGTTTATTGTCTGAATGTATAAGAGTGAAAAGTTGCCTTCCTAGCCTGAGATGTCCCTAGGGATCTTAAGGATCTTTTGTTTCTCTGAGTAAGGTAACTGTATAGTTAAATACGCATTTTACCAAAAATAGTAGGGGAGCTGGGGGCTGCAGAATAATGTAAAAGAGCTAGTTCTGCTAATAATTTGATGCTGGAATCTCTCTTTGTCTACCTATCCTCCTTCCCTTTTTCCCTAATAATAAATATACTTAATTGCTCTTGTAACTGTTTGTGTTGAGTTGCTTTAAGATGGGAGTCCTTTCTTGTTTTGCATGTGTATGTCTAAAATGAAGTTTTTTGTAAGACTTATTAATATTTATTTTGACTTGTGCTTTGTAGCATACAGGGAATAGATGGGATGACTTAGATCTTCATTTCCCCATCTCAGAGGATCTCGGGAGGTTTTTTAACTCCCCCATCTTTAGTTCTCTGTCATTCAGGGAAGGGTAAATATGTAGAATGATATTTCAACTTTCATACGTTTTTGGGTTCTTTTATTTCAGTCTTTCAGTGACAGAAGGGACTGGGGAGTTGTGAGTAGTTTGTTTCATCTCCTTTGAAGAAAACCTAAAATTTATAATCCCAGATCAGACCTTTCCTATAACTCACCCAACTCATCCTGTTAACTGTTTTAATATATGGCACCGCTATTTCATTAAACAACATCCAGGAATAATTAGTTCAGCAATGATGCCTTGGAACAAAAGCCCTTGATTTCGTTTAACTTTATAAGTTGGTCTCTTTTGATCTGCAAGAACACATCTGGGGCCTTTAAGAAAGCAGAAAGAAAAATATTAAATGTTTAGTAAGGCTGTTGGTGAAGGTTTCAAAGCACAGTAACCCTTTGGTACCATGACGTAGCTCAGAAGCAAAAAAGTGTGAATTTCTTGTTTCATAAGCTATCACATGGCACCTCTATATAGTAAATGCAGTTTTTGTTACCTGATGATGACTGCATTTTGCCTTTATTCCCAGTTTTAGAAGAGGGAGTATCTTCATTCTTTCCCCAATTTTTTTTCATTTGTTTTTCTGACCTTTTACCTGCATTTTTCCTTGGCTGCATTTGAATGAAGTAATCAGAATCATTACTGTAAACCTTTTTTTACCAGGTATCTTTGCATTAGAATTTATTTTTGCTGCATGAAACTTTTCACTGTACTGCTTTGTTCATTTAATAGCTTACTATAATTTGCCAAGGTGGTGGGGATAAATTCATTTGTTCTTTACTCTAGACTTAGCTCTTTAGATTTTGCAAATATCCTAAGGACTTGCAAAAGTGTAGAGGATATAAATTTACTTGTCTAATCTTAATCACTGTTACTGACTTGTAATAGAAAATTGCTTACCAGTTGAACTCTTTAAAATTTGCCACTAAAAGAATCCTGCCTCGAGGGAAAACTATAAAGATTTTGTATGCCAATTGGTTTTTATTTCGTCAACTAAAAAGTATTTTGAAAAATACTTGTCTGATCATAATTAATTCCTTTTTCTTTTCTTCTCCTAGCAGAGGTAGCCTTTGTTTTGATTGTAATTAGCAGAAGGAATTCAGCAGGAGTAGCACCGTATCATTTGATTTGTACTGCTCGTGTTGTGTTTGCTTGTTTGCTGTAGTGCACCCGAGTGCTGCTGTATTTATATTCCAAGTGTTTCCTGGAAAATGTACAAATCATCCCAATTAATGTTAACGTTTGCTATAGTTAATGAAGCCTACCAGATCTCTCAGTAATTATTCATCACCTTTGTTTCATTTTGTATAAATCATGGCTTCTATTAACAAGCTTATTTTAGAGAAAGGACAGGAGAACTTTGTTCATGAGAAAGAAATGAGCAAAACTACTTCTTTCTTATTTCTCCCCTTGGCCATTCAAAATAGAAGTGAAAAGAGTTGAAAATATTATTTTTCATTACAAGTTTTAGTTTTAAATGCAACTTTATGTTCACTCTGTTTGTTTTCCTTAGTGAGCCTTTAACTCTAAGGTTGTGACCCAAAAATGACCTCCTTTTCCACTCTCAATTGCTTTTGAACTACTCCAATAAGTAAAAAGAAATAACCCAACAGAAGGGTAACCAGATCACTGCTACCACACCAAGGAAACAGGCAGGCTTTAGGATGCTCTTCTTTAATCTCTCTATCCACAGAGCCTTCATTTTAATTTGCAAAATTGAACCCAGATCGAGAGCAGTAAAGCCTGAATACAGTAAATATTCATGCCTCAGTGATCTAGAGTGGCTCCATTACATTTCAGAGATTGGGAGAATTACCTTTTGGATTATGTATATTCATGGGCTGATTTTTATTTGAGATATAATATTACTCACATTGGGCTACATGTCGCATGTTCTGTCAAAACCAGCCTTCTCACAAAGCTCCAAATGTTCCTTACACGTGAAAGTTTTACTTCTTTTCCCTATAGTTTCCTCCCTTTTATGCTTTTCAAAGACTGGTAGTAAACAAATTTCTTTAAAAGAAGAAGGAAAAAAAAAAGCAAGTAGAAATTCTATAAAACCTTCAACCCTGTGTTTACTGTGATATATTTTTTTGCGTGTGACTTTGAAGTCTTCAGATAAAAGTATTATTATTGTTCTAAACCTAAATCTATTTGAAAAAAATAATTCAGTTTGTTCTGTTGAAGAAGAAAATTCCAGACAGCCTTTCTTTATTTAACCTATAATTTTGCATTGGTTCTGACTTAATTTTTTTTTCTTTGAAAAAATGTTTTATTGAAATATTTTTGATAAGTTGTAGAAATTTTAATTGGAATGTAAATGTTAAGCTGCTTCTGTGTCATAGTTTTACTATAGGTCTGACATTCTCTGCATAGATACTTGCTACCTCAACTCTGGCATTATATTATGCTTTTAAAATGCATGCTTTGTCATCTGTAGTGATAGGTGGCACAAGCAGTACCACTTAATTTAGGATACTTGACATCTTAATATTCTTTTTTTTTAATTACAAAATCCCCAAAACCCAGAGATGTTTTAGTCATTTTGAGATAAAAGGATTATGGTAGGTGTCTGCCTTCTGCATCCTTCCACAGATCCAGGGAGAATATTCCCTACCTACTAGACATTTGATGTGCATGGCTGTTTGGCTCTTCTGGCCAGAGGACTAAAATGGGAGGAGGTCCACTCCTGTGTGAAAAAAATCACCCAAATCTGGAAGAGGCCAAGCAGAGAGAAAATAAAAGTGCAGTGGGGCTTGGCAGAGGTGAGGAGTGGGAGCCAAGGACGATGTTTGGAACTTGTCTTATTGGGAAATGCTGCAAGGTGCTTGAGCAGCCTGATTGTCTTCTGGGGCAGAACACAGGCATGAGGAGTCATGACCTGAGTGAGGTTTGGGCATCATCTCTCACAACATTCTCATGTGGCATCTGGGGTGGGACGGGATGGATTTGGGGAGGATGGTGTGAGTTTAAAGTTGCCTGAAATGGTTAAGTCTATTGGAGGCTTTGCTATGGACGATGAAAATTGCTATAAAATTATAATTATTCTGAAAAATTAGCCTTTTCTTAAAAAGTGGACATTTGGTTTGGTTTTTTTTCCTTGAGAATTTGGATTGTGACAAATGATGCAGCTGAGTTTATCTGCAGTGAGGTGTAATGCCATGTTATATCACAAGGGTGACAAGATTACTGGAGTTTACCAAATAAACACTCCAGTAAGATAGCCTACATGTAATACAGTGGGAATTTGGTGGTTTACAGTAAATAATGAATTCTGGGCAGTTCAGTCATGAGAAGAAAATAGAGGACTGGTATTTTTATTCAGTGAGATTTGTCCAGCCTGAACATGGGATAGATTAGGTTCCGTTGAAAATTTGGATTTATATATTTAAAGGCTCGAGGAGACTGCTTAAGCACAGAAGGTCACTTAAGTTTACCTGCAAAATCCTAATCTTTTGATTTGGGACTGTGTGCATGAATATAGCATAAATGTAATAGAAATGAAAATTATGGTATTGAAGTGGGGTAGTACGAGTAAGGTCATTGACCTGCTTCTTTATTTACTGGGTGCACAGTCATATTTTAGATGCTGGGAGAGGAAATAAACCAAATGGATTTTAGTATTCTGGTTTCCATTGCTTTATTCCAGTGTTGCAGCACAGGCTTTTCAGGCTCTGGGGTTATTTTATCCAGAAGGAGGAATATATTAAATAAAATCTGATAGCACGTGTGTGGTGTTACATAAGCACCACTGTGGTCATATGGTGAATGCCCTTATAAAAATACTCACTTTAAAAAAAATTAAGTAAAAAGAATCATTCAATATGAAATAACTTTTTTTTTCTCCAGATGCTATATTCCTTTCCCACATGGAGGTGAGGCCATGCAGAAATAATAGATTCTAGAAATATTCAAGGTCTTTCAGTAAATTGCTGCTAAGCCACATGATCTTGCTGGAACCTACAAACTTGGAATTATTTCTGACTCTTTGAGGTTTCAACTCTTTGTAGCTGGTCCTGGCTGTTCTTGTGATGTTGACTCGGAGAAGGCTCTCCACAACCTGAGCAGTGGGCAGAGTTTGCACTGTGTGATTTGCTGTCAGTGATGTATTATTGACAGCTTTTGTATTATTGGCACCTCCTGTTTTATCTCCATTTTATGCTTTTTTGAAATTCTGGGTAAAATTTTGGAACTAACTAGTTAGTACATGAACCACAAAGGCATCTCAGAGAATTTAGAAAATACTTGGTACATTATTTCTTAAAATAAAAGATTTTTAAAAAATTTATTTTGATGGAGGATGTGACTTTTTATTTCTGATGGCTCATTGTTGTTTCCCTGTGCTTTCACAACCCTTATGTCCTTTTAATGCTTTTGAGCAGGAGTGGTTTACCAGCTTCACTCAATACATGGCTGCTTGCTCATCTATGGGATTTGGCTTTGCCATCCCTCATTAAGCAAAAAATTTGACATTCTTCATGTTTAGAAGAGAATTTATAACAATATCTGCTTATGAGTAGGGAGCAGTTTTATGTCTGGTTTGGAGCTTTGGTTCATTTAAACGCAGACTGACTAAAAACTGAAAGTTTTCAGCCTTTGTGCCTTTCAGACAAGAGACCAGTGTAGTTTGGTATCTTCTGACCACCAAGAGAGGATACTGAAGAGAGAAGATGAGATACTTTATTCTTTATGTGCATTTGTAGTAGGTCAATGGGGGGGGAAGGAAGTTCTTGCTTTCAAAAGCAGCAGGTAAGGGATGCATGTTGGTCGTGCAGTCAGGAGTGCTGCTTATAAAAATGCACTTCTGGATGATACTGAGGTGGTGTTTCATGTATTTGTCACTTTGCTGCAATGTTTATACTCCTGAGAGTGTTTTTTTTCTTGCTAGGGTACTGAATTCAGCCTTGCACTTGTATTTTTAAACCTCAGGGCTGAAATGGAGCGTTCTTCATTTCAGTTCTTTTTTCAATCTAAGTTTAAAGACACAGCTCTTAGTGGCTGGGCTCTGAAGTGTGATTTTTACTTTTAAACTTGTTCAAGTCCTCACTATTTGAAGTGGGATCATTTTTTTATTATGCATATGCAATACTTCTTTTATAAATACTGCACTCATAATCAGTATTTTCTCTAACATTATTGAGAGTAATTATTTTAACTTTGCAGTTTCTCATCAGCATTACAGGGAAGCATGGTTGCTGTATCTCATATCAGAAAGATGCACCCAGCACTGAGAGGCAGCAGGATGGTTAGGTTTTTATCTAAAGAAGCGATGAGCAATGGCATATGGCTGATAACTTAATGGAAGTTGGATAAATAAAGGAAAAAAGGTCTGACATGTCAGTGCAAAAAGTCATTAGTGGACTTTTTCTGTATCCTGTTTTCTATTAGTCTGTAGTAAACTGCTTTGAAAATCTTAGTGGGCTTTTCCTTTGGTCTTAAAATAACAGGTTTTCATATATTGGATACACTTGTTTATCTCAAGGGCTGAACTGTTTGGGTGCTTTTGATTTCTGTTTTGTGTTTGTAAATCTGCATTTGAATACAAACTTCTTTCTCATCCTTTTTATGGCTTTTTACACAATGCTTTAGGAACATTAATGTGATTATACAAAGTAAAATTTAAAAGAGGAAGCAAGTCTCTGCAAATGATGCAAGATTTCAGCATGTGACTCTTGATTTATGTGTTGACATATAATCAATACCCCTGTGCCACAAGAAAACAAAAATGTGAGGGAATTTCTTAGCAAAGTTTGGGCAAGATTTGTAATGGTATCCAAATTCTCCATGTTTACCTACATGGTGCACAGGCAGTCAAACCTTCACTGTAAAGTTGCACTCAATATTGTTCACTTTCTGTGTCTCAAGATCTAATTTCTCACTTAGAGGTGATTGCTAGAATGGGCCTTGTGTAATTTTCATTGACTGCAGGAGACAGTTGTTTTCCATGCATCATTTTGAGAATGAAAATGGGATACTTGAAATAAATGCAAAGAAATGCCAAAGATATTTGTCATGGCTGGTCTCAGTTACAAATTCCTGTTGCTCAGGACAGTGCTCTGAAGTCTTTTACCTCATTCTGGTGCTAGAGGGGTGGACTAAGTGATCCAGCTCCAACTCCCTGCTTGAAAAATCCACTGCTGTAAAGCTAAAGAAAATATGTGAAAGCTTAGAACTCTATTATAGCTTGTAGGGATCCCTTACATAGGGAAACTAGAGATGCATAAGAGAAACAAATCTAATACTGGGGGTCGGTTGCACCCTTCTCAGTGCTTCTGGGTTTGTATTTTAAAGGACAGACAAAATAAAGATGAATTTTAGTTATGTACTCGAGCCTCTTGAAGAAAAACCCTATATTTGGAGTATTTTAAACCATGGGTAAATGTCTGTCAGGATCAGAGTGAAACGGAATGAAATACTGTGCTGATGTTCATGGTCTGCTCAGAAAACAGGAAATCAGTGATTTAAAGCTACTCTGGCTCTTGTTATTTAATACAGTGGGTGCAGACCAACTCCCTGATTCACTTCTCTGCTGGTTCCATGTCTGACCTTTTGAAGGAGATGTAACTCCAACTCACTTTGGATGATCTAATCCATCCCCCAGTCACACTCTGTGTTCTGGTCAGATTCTAATTCCTACAAACATTCTGCTCTTGGAACAGAGATTATGGTCAGCTCAGGTACTGTGCTGTGTGCTCTTCTGCCAGTTCTGGCACTGAGCACAGGAGAGGAAAAAAAGGAATGGGTTTGAATGTATTCTTTCTCTGATAGGTTTATGGAAACTTCAGGTACAATAATAGATACTAATTAAAGCCAGTATAGATGGGCTGATTAAATAATGTGCAGGGTACTGGATGGATCAGCATGAAGTGGTGATTATCAGTAGGTTGAGTGATGCAATGTTATTTCCTGCTTGTGTCTGAGGACAAGCAGACCTGTCTGAAAGCCAGACCCAGCTGAAAGGAAATCAGGTGATTCTTAGAGCTCTGGGTGAGCACAACCAGGATGTCCCTCCTGAGAGAGAGCTAGGAACAGTACAGATAACCTGCTTTGGTTGGGGGAGTGCAGTGTGTGGATCTTTACATGATTCTGCTGATTTTCAATGTGTTTCCAATTAGGATAATGTTTTGTGAAAGAGAAAAAGGATCCAAACTGTTCTTGAACTGGCATTTGAAACTGTGAAGACCACGAGTAAATGTATTAACAGGAACCTCATTCAGCACTGGAAAGAAAATACCTTTGTGTCCATACTCCACTGCAACCTTTATCTTACACACAGGAGCTACAGCAGACTTTTTGTCACAGGGAGTGATGCTTTATGACTGTGTATTGTTTAATGTACTTGAACACTGAGGAGTGTGACAGAGCACAGCTTATATTCTGATATAAACCAGCTCTGTATGCTGTGGTTGAGAACTGTAAATCCCAATGAAAAAAGGTTAATCATGTGAAGTGAATATTTCTAAAGTACTTGTTCATTCTCCTTCTGATCATTGTTTATGGGCTGCACATCAGATGTGCCAAATCATTTGAGTTAATTTAGGAGGAGAGAGTAGGCATAACACTCAGGAAAGTTCCATGGATGATTAATTAAAAGCTAATATATGTTCTGAGTATATGCACACAATTGGGTATTCTAATCACACTTTTTATTCTTAAATGTTATCTAAATTCTGTTAAAGATGTTTCAGATTAATAGACTTTTTCTGTAATACTTTCATTAATCTGTTTAGGTGGGTAATTTCTAAAAAATATTATAAACTGGAATACTAATAATGACATCTTTGTGACTTCATTTCAAATAGAAAACTGGACAGATCTCTTGTGCATCTTCTGGTTCCAGTTTTGTTTTGAAGAGGGACAATGCTGGAGGGTTCCTTAGTTCTCACCAATTTATTGACCCCATCCATGGTTGTAGAAGAGGAAAGATTTACTGCCAGCATTATCACAGAACTCTTTCAGAATGGTTTGGGCTGGTACTTTTCATATGGCAGTTTCATTCTTGGTGCTTGTAATGTCTTTGAAACACTTAAGTTTAGAAAATCTTTGTGTTTTTTATTTTTCTTCTTCAAGTCCTTAAACATTACTTGTATCACCTCTGTTGCAACTATAAGAATGATTGAAACTGGAGAGGGAGGGGTAGTGGATGAATGAAAGAAAGGTTTGGGAAAGACTTCATTCATGCCCCTCTACTTCCAGTCTTTAAAAATACAATGTTGGAAATCAATAGAAAGCTGCAGGTAAATGCTAAATTGTTTCTCTCCAATTTATCTATATGGTTAGTATTGTTGAGGAGGTTTATCTAAAGTGTTAATGAATGTATATTTGAATACAAAAATACTTGAAACTGAAACTACCAAGTATTTACAATGGCCTTTTAAGTCTGTTTTGACATTAGTTAATATCTTGACAAACTGCTTTGGTTCAAGCATTTTTAGTAAGGGATTTTTTCTCTTACATGAACATACCTCTTGATGTCCTTTCTCATAATATTTTGTGGATTCTTCAGGAATTCACAGGCATTGATGTGGCATTTGATTTGAAAAATGCTGTAATAATAACACTATAATCTGTAACAGGGTGTTTCTTTTGGTTTTGGTCAGCAGCCAGAGTTCAGGGAACCCAAACAGTATTCATAGTGGTGAAGCCCATGGGTATTGTTATTTGTATCATTATGATTTCCAAAAGGAATACAAGATTTTTGTTGCTTTTAAACAGCTTTCTGTATATTGCCTGGGACCATTTTTTGCTGACCTTTTTGGAGACCTCTCTATACTTTAGTTACTAAAGGTTTTAGTTCAACCAATAGACTTTTCATCTGCTCTTCTATTTTGATCTAAGTTTCTGCAGTTTGTTCTCCTCTGAGTCAGGTGATGTTGGGAATAGGTGTAGGCTGGAGCCAAGTGAGATGTCCTCCATAGCTTTGTGGGAAAGGAGGATGTGAAAAACATCATTTTGTTTCCACTCATGAATTGCAGCTAAGATACAGAAAAAAAGCTGTTATTTTCAGTATTAAGAATTGCTGAGTTAAAAGTTTTGTGATGAAAATAATTAAGTTCCCTAGACTGTTCTGAATTGTTCAACCTAAATGCTGTTCTCTGAAGCTGTGTGACATCTAAGGATAAAGTCCAGCTCTGCTAGTCCAGTCCTTTTGGCTTGGAATTGTCCTCACTGGTGTTTGAATATTTTGGTTGGGTTTTGTTGTGGGTTTTTTGTTGTTTTTTATTTTATTTTCTGGAATTAGAAGATAAATGGGTGGGCTGGGATTAGAAGATGGGTCACTAAGGGACATGCAGTGGTTGGAGATTGATTTGAGAGTAGTCTCAGCTGAGTAAGAAAGTAAAGGCTTGAATGCTGAGAGTTGCACAGTAGCATTTGGGATGAACCTTTTTGATAGCTGTAGAATTGATGATAAGTGAAAGGGAGATGGAAGAAGAAATTATGCTGAGAGTTGAGATCTGTACTGGAAATATTGTTGTTCACAGGATGATCTATTGCATATAGATAAAAACCTAGTAAAAAATTTTGTCTGGAGTTGAGCATTTTCATGGAGAGTACAGTTCTTGGATCTGAATGTTGAGATTTCAACCCTTCAAAAATGCTGTGTATAGCTTTTCTGTACTAAGGACTCCTGTCCAAGTACATAATATTTATTTAAGAGATAATTTTTTTATTGCCAAAGATATAATTTCAGTACTAAAAGCTATCTAATGTAGGGACTTGAAGCAGAGTGGTTACCTATCCAAGCATCCAGTATTAGTACAAATGCAACAGGTGGCACCATAAACATATTGCCAGAAAAAACTTTTGGTTACCTACAACTTGAGGGGATGAGGAACTTAAAAAGGGCAATGGTTGGCTGAACTGAAAAAGAAAAAAAGCCAAAAATGAATCCTTGTTAAACTAAACTGGTTTAGCCTGATCAAGCTGAGGCTGGATTGATCTTTAAAAGCTTATTTCATTTTTCTCCTATCCTTGAAACAAGTAATACAATAGCAAGCTCATTAAGGCCAAAATTTGATAGCATCTAGGAAAATTTTAGTGTAAGTAGTGGTTGGTGTTTGACTTTTCCTACAGTATTCCTGAGAAATGGAGCCCCCACATTTTAGTGCCAGCAGTGCTAGCTATATGTTCATGAACATTCAAATCTTCCTAAGAAAGCTCTGAGGATATTCTTGTACAGTATATATAGACTAGGAAAGGGTGGGCTTTTGTAGTACTGATTATTTTGTAGTGATGGTTCATGAGAGTTCATTGTGCTTGGTGCTGTGCAAATACATTACAAGCTTTTGTTTTTCTTTGCCCTGCACATTTTACAGTTTATTCAACCATGCCAAAGAAGTGTGTGAAAGGATTTTCATGGAAGGGGTGGGAAAACAGGCACATAGGTGCATGAGTAGTGGGTATTGTAGTGCTATACTTTTGATGCTGCAGATGCTTGAGGGAGTATATTTAAGCTGTTCCATGGTGTGGGTATATCTGATTATTTGCAGATAGTATTGTGGGTACTGCAGCACAGATGATGTAAATATTAACGTAATAATCTTCAGTCTCACGAACAGAAAAAAAATAAGCTGGGGGCTCAAATATGTGGTAATTTTAAGTGATGGAGTTCTCACACAATTGGCTTTCTACTTTTTGAGTTGTGGACTCCTCTGGGTGGTCAGTTGTGTTACAAGACAGCAGTGTCATGTGTGGCTGATATATCACAATATAAGCAGATATCAAGTGACACAAGCATATAGGAGTGCTTATGATGCACTTGTGCAATTGATTCTTTTTGTTCCCCTTTCATCCACAGGTGACAAAGAGGGTCAAGTCCATGCAGATGTTCCATACTCCTGTGACTTATGCAATGCAGGGTGACAGAGTAGGTGTCTGTGTGACCCAGTTTGATCCCAAACTGCTGGAGCGAGGCCTGATCTGCACCCCAGATTCACTTCACACCATCCACGCTGCCATCATTTCCTTGAAGAAAATTCAGTATTTTCGAGGAGCTCTTCAGACTAAGGCCAAGTTCCACATCACAGTCGGTCATGAAACAGTTATGGGAAGAGTGATGTTTTTTGGTCCAGCCCCTGCTAACTTCAATGAAGAAATTCAAGAAAATGTTTTTGATTTTGAAAAGGATTATCTTTATCAAGAGGAATATTTGTCCAAGGACTCAGTTTCTTCAGAGGAGAACAAAGAAAATGACCAGGCAGAAGTCCAGCTCCCAAAACAACAGTGGGCTTTGCTGGAGTTTGAAAAACCAGTCACTTGTCCTAAACTGTGCCTTGTGATCGGCTCTAAGCTGGATACAGATATTCATGCCAATACCTGCAGGCTGGCATTCCATGGGGTGCTGCTCCAAGGCATGGAAGACAAGAACTACACAGAGACTTTCCTTCCAAAGCTGAAAGTGTACAAACAGAAGCACAAAGAAGGACAAGTGGAAAGGGTAAGCTGTCTCTCTGTGCTGTGTATGGGAACTGGAAATATTTGTCCTGTACGTATGTTGGTGGGCAACAGAATTGTCACTGCTGTGTTCCAGAGCCTTACACAGGTTTTTCTAATGTTGGTGTTACCCAGTATATTACATCTGGTCTGCTTGCAAACAGAAATCACTGTTTAAAGTGACTGTTTATTCAGTGCTACCTAGTCTTGAGTAATTTTTTGCTGTCTTTTCACTGCTCCTTTTGGAGTCTGATCAGTGTGTTTGTCCCACAGACTGGCTTTGTGCAGCTTCTTAAATGACAAAAGTTCCAGGTTGCCACTGATGTATTTTACACAGTCTGCACTACATTGAAAATGTAAAGACAGTGGAAAACAAAGTAGGATTTGGTTAAATAACATAAAGAACACAAACCATTTTTTTTTGTATCTTTAAATTTTAATTTAAAAGTGCATTTATTTTAGTAGGCAGAAAGAAATTTCCTGCAGGATGCCTTACAAGTGATAGCATGTGGAAGTTGGAATTAGGTTCATGACATGGGGAACTGGAGCCATGCCTAAGGCAAGTTGTTTCCATGTCACACAGGTAATCATCATCATCATCTGCTGTAGTGCTTGTATTGACCCATCTAAGTGTAGCAGAAAACAGAGGTGCTTTCTGGAGGAGTTAGCAACCACAGTGAAAATTAAAGGGATTTGTTTGTACTCTGCCATCAGAACTGGGGAGATGCACTGTCTGTAGTGGTTGGTGTTTCATTGCTGGCATGGGTTTGGCCTTGGTGGTTGCTACCCTTCAGTCAAGAGAGGAGAATCACTTGTTTATGCATTGCATAGTGGAATTTTTCATGATGAATGGTTTAGGTGGAGATGTACAATGTATAAATAACTTAAATGTTTATCCCTTAGTGAACAGAGTTGATGCAGACTTCAGCACTTGTTTACTTGATGAATTGGTGTGATAGGTGATCTATTAAATATTGGGTAAATAACTAATTTTAATTTTGATTTTCCTAACTCAAAACTTTATTGTTTGAACAAAATGTATAGCCTTCTTCTTTTCAAAATTCTGTAAAGCTGAGTTGAGGATTGCTTAATCTCTCCTTAATTTGCTATAGGAGACCAAACACTTGGCATATGATACTGTGTTTGCTATGTATAGTGCAGACTCCTTGAATATTGTTTGTTTGCTTTGCTAATTTAATAATAGAAAGATCCCTGTTAGGGCATGATTAGTGGGGTTCTTCAAAATGCCTCACTAAATTAATTGATCAAATAGCTAATTCATATTGCTTCCTTTTTTTCCTGAGGTTTCTGTTGAATTTTTAGCTCTTAAAAAAAAAAGAAAATAGGAGTTTCTCCCTTAATTTTCACTACTGATTTTGGAGGACTTTTATTTCAAAGGAATGACAGACCTATGGCATTGTGTTGGTTTTTTGAACACCAGTTTTGTCACTGGAAAGGGACATAGGTGGGAGGGGGATGTCTGTAGCTTTCTGAATTTTTATTTTTGTTTATATGAGTTATCTGAAACACCCAAAATCTGCAGTCACTCTTCACAATTCTGGTAGCAGGTGTGTTGTCTCTCCTTTGTTAGACATGTCCTGCTACCTTTCTCTCTGGGTGATGGAGATACTGAATGAGAACCAGGAGTCCAAAGCGTTCTGGGCTCTGAGCTGCAGAGAAGCTCTAGACCAAATATATATATCTGTCATTCTTCTGGCACTCAGGAACTTTCTGAACTCCTGAAACATTTACCTTTATCTTGGCTAAAGATTGACACACTTGTGTGTGGCCCATGGACCCAGTGAGACCTGCATTACAATGACAGTGGGAACAGAGGTTTGTGTGAGCCATGGAGACAGAAGCTTTTCTCTAACCGAGGTGAACTGATCTCACATTCTTTATTTTTGTTCTCAAAACATGGCACTAATCTATGGCACTCAAAAACTTGCAGAGTACCAACTGTGTGACTTGTCTGATGGGGTTAATAGTTTGCTGTTAGCCCTGGTCATACAATTTTAATTGTTTTTATTTGGTGTTATTTTCAAACTGTTTGCCAGTTATATATTCTGCTCTTGATTTTACTGTGTAAATAATGGAATAACATTAATCAATTACTCATACTTTATTTTCTGGCCCAAACAATAACCAATGAACATGCTTTATTTAATATTTGACCAACAGAATAATTTATTAGGCTATGTTAGTGAACAGTTTTATCTTCCTGTGCCTTTTAAAATGTAGATCAGGGAGGTTTGTTATTTTATCCTGCCTTTGTACCACAGTGTGCCCTATATATGTGCCTTGATCACTGTGTGTATGGGGACTAATGGGTCCTGTAAAGGGACAATTGCCATTGAGTGGTTTCTGCAGCTTTGTTTGTACCCAGGTTTCTACAGCTTTGTTCCTACCCAGATTCTGCCTCCTGTGGTACTGCAGATACTTGGAGCTGGCATTTTCCCTGATGCATGCTGAAGGGATGATGGAGCAAATACTGTAGGAAAGGCTCATGGTGTAAAGTCCCAGGAGCACTCAGGGACTTGGAAGAGTTGGTGGGAAGAGGACTGTGCCAGGTAAAAAGGGCTGCTGGGGAAGTACTTACGGCTGAGTCTGTGCTTTGCAGAGCACAGCAGCAGGAACAATTGGGTGGTACAGAGATTTATTTTAGTACACAAAGTCACCAGCGAATAGAAAATTTGAATCAGCTGGTCCCACCCTGCTGCTGATGGATGGCTGGAGATTAGGATCACTGAATTTAGGGTGTCTATTCTTGGCACTGATACAGGAAAATTTCTTTCTCTGTTGAGCAAGGAAGCTCCCCCCTCCTCACCTTCCCTGGGGAGGCATAAAATAATAATAATAATTAAAAAATACATGTTACCTTCACAAGAAGTGAACTTTTCCTTCAGAGAATACTGCTGGGGAAAATTAGCTTCATAGCTTCCTGAAAGGCTGGGAGAGAGGGAGGCAGGGGCATGTAACACCCTCCTTCCCCACAGAAACATGCTTCCATGGCTGGGGTGCAGTGCAATTCAATAGTGCCCATTTGTAAAACATTGCTGCTAATCTGATGTGGGGTCTCCCAAGCCCCCCTGCTTGCTGCTGGAATTAAAATAAATTCCCTGCAGTTTAACTACCAGTTTACCCTGGAGAAATCAGGCATTTACGGTTTGGCTTTTTGTTCCTATTCTGATTACTTTCAGAGCACTGATGGAATAGTAAGAACTGTAAATTCATTAAGTTTCAGCATCACAGTATTTTTTTTGTGTGCCCCTTGTGCATGGCACCCTTCTGAACTGTAAGGTTAATTTTTAATAAAACAAGAACATTTATTCTCCAACATTTTTTGTCTCTCTACACAGAGTATGTCATTCTTCCTGTTTCACATAGAAACCAAATCCATGGAAAATATGGCATTTACTGCACAATATTTTTAAAAAATCATACTTAAACCAGCAAACAGTCTTCAAGTAGTACATTTTACTGAAATTTCATGCCTAAGCTTCCTGTTTTTTCTCGTCTGCTGAAGTGATGGAAAACGTCCTACAAAAATTCAAGTACCCTGTCATTGTGTTTTTTACTGCTCACTTTTCCCTTTTGGTACCTTATTTCTCTAATGCCAAGATTGAGTGGAGCACTGGGAGAGAAAGAATCAAACTTGACTGCTGTTGCTCACCAAAATGTTTGCATTTACCTGTCTGCAGTGAATACTTGTTTATTCACCTACTGATTTTTTAGGGGGAAGGAGAGTAAAGGAGAATACGTATTACTGTGATCTGTGACAAATTAGTGTATGAGAAGTTAGTGTTGTCTGAGGTGCAGTTTAGTCCATGAAATTGAGGTGGTGGGATTGCATCTTGGTTATGAAAAAGTTGCATGATTCTACTGCAGTAATGGTTTTTATCTGGTATTATACCATTTGATATTTTTGAGCTGTTACAAAAATGTGTGAATGCTCTGTTTTGCATTAGACCACAGGGATTTTTCTTGCTTGAATATAGTAAGTTTGAAGGAAAATCAAAATGTGCTATTTCATCACAACTAAGAGGACAGTGGCAGAGTTTTTGTATTTGCAAAAGTTGATTTCAAAAACAATGTAAAATACTAGTCCAGCTTTCTCTTGCAGAGAGGACTTGAGAGAGGGGAGAACTTCAGTGGGAGGAAGTTTCTGTCAAGAGCATCTTTCTGCTGAGGTTATGTGGAGGCAGAGACTGTCGCCCTCTGGACGTCTTATTTTTGCAAACCCTTGGCTGCCTGACAAATGTGCTTTCAATAGGAAAAAACTAGGCTGGCAACAAGTGGTTTGTACTGATAAAAAGGTAAAGAGAGTGCTATTGTGAACACCAGTGCAGCTCTAAGGAGCGTGATGTGGGAATCTTGGTGAAAAAGGGCAAATGAGTGTGAAGGAGGTCTTGTCCCTCTGATTTGGCATTCAGTGCTGGCAGTGGACATGGGCTTGCTGAGCTGCAGCAGGTCTGCAGTTCCTGGAGTTGGAGACAAATTGCAAAGATAAGCAGCAAGTGTTGTCCTTGGTCTTGTGCTTCTGGAGACAGGCTGCTCTTCATTCAGCTCTTTGCAGTTCTGTTGGCAGAGAACCTTGCATTAATCCTAACATCATCTCAAATACCTTCTTTGAATTTAACCTCTAAGCAGCCTTGCAGGTAAATTCCAGTCTGACTCATGAAGCAGTTACTCAGTTCCTGGTATAAATCCTTTATATTTGTCATTATTTGGTCTTTGGCTTCTGTGAACATGCAGGTTGAGTGCAGAGAGTTTCAACTGAAAGGTGAACCATAGGAGTGCATCACGCTTTCCTGCATGACTCAGATATTCTGCCTGTTTTGAAAATGTTTGCATGAGCAGGATTTATCTTAGAATGGTTACCATAGGGTCCTATTGTCACAGGCACTCATAAATCCATAGCTCTATGGCAGAGACAAAAGGAGAAGGAAAACTCTGCCCTGCACAGTGTGAACTGCACCTTCTGCACTTTCAGGCTTGTGTAGTGAAAAATACACACGTGTTATCTGGGATGATTTCCCATTCTATGTATAACAGAATGGTTTCCTATCATAATGGGCTAATCCTTTATAAATATACTTTATCTGTGTTCTTCTGTCAATTAGAAGAATTAATTATCTCTATTTCAAAGTTTTTAATGTGTCTTTCTCATTATTTGCCTGGCTGTTGAGGCTTTACTGGTAATCATGGTGCATGATGTCCTGGTTTTGTCCATAGCCACTTTGTTCACAGGTTTGTGGGTTGCTGGATAGTGAGTTTTCATGCTGGCCTCAGCCCTCAGGAGAATGAGTACATCATGTAGCCAGCATGTTTCTAGGGATGCCTATTGCTTAATAATAGCACATTACTAATTGTTTGAATATTGGTGTGATCAAAGTGTCCCCAAGGACAAACGTGTTGTTGCAAGAACAAGAAGTGAAAGCAGGGTAAGTTATCAAGATCTTTATCAGTGCATCTCTTCTGAAGCCTGGATGGAAGAGAGAAGGCTTATCTCTCAGCATCTTTTATAAATGTTGGGCTCTTTCCTCTTCTTCCAGCAGGATAGGAAGAGTTTTGTCAGAGCAAGCACATTACCTGAGTGGTCAAAGGGAAAGTCTTTGTCACCATCATTTTACAGATCCTTCTGGCCTTTCAGTAGAAGGATAGGATAGGATATTGTGGAGATGATGCCAGTAAGCAGCTACAGGAACTGTGAGAAAATGGTATTAAATTTGTTGATGACCTGTAATGACCCAAACTGTCCCTTGGGGAACTAGACATTGTCAAAAGCAGAATTTTGAAAATGGTGGGTTTTTAAAAACTATTAGCAATGCTTGAGTGGAAACAGCACATTTAGTTACTGAGCACACACAAAGTTTATAGTACTCAGCCACACACTTAACCAGACTGCTAAAGGAGTGTGCAAAGGAGGAGAAATGGGCTTGCCCATGAGTGAATAGGAACATCTGATGTGATTCTTTTAAGGGATGAGACCAGTTCTGTGATGATCACCTTTGCTTGGGAAGGCAGTAGGTTAGTATAGGAGTAGCAGAGTATTCCTGTCTGGAAGGATTCCTGGGTAGTGGTACTTTTTTCACTGAAGTCTTTCTAGATATCTGTAATACCAGAATTTGTTTCAGAGTTGTGCCTATAGGCTATTTTCAAAGTTTGTGTGAGAGAAATACTGTTCCTTAAATTTTCTGTTGAATGGTTGCATGGTGCTGCTATGAATGAAGATGATAAAATTTTATCCCCTTGGACTCTTCCAACTAGCTTACTTCTAGGTACAGGAGGTTTCATTGTCTTACTAGAGCTAATGTTGCATCTACTGTTTTCTTACAGTGACAGTGCAATGCCAGGGGCATAGCAAGTAAAACCTGCGTCAGGTAAAGGGGCTTTTTCTGGGTGACTGAGGTGGGCTGTGCAGACTGACAGGGGCACCTGTGAGTACCAAGGCCAAACTGTGAGAAGTGATGGAGTGCTGCCTGCACACACAGGCAGTGACCTGGGCTGTCTGCAGAACCCTCTGTGACTCGAGCTGGGAGAAGTGGTGGATGTCGCTCCATCATCTACTGCAAACATGCAGACGCCACAATTATTATTTTTCCTGCTTTGAAGTCTGAACATGAGTTTGTTTGGTTCTGCTTGGCTGCTGATGGTATGCTAAATACAGTAATAATACAGAGATGAAGGCAATCAGGTGAATAGAAGTGCACAGCACATTCAGTAGTTAAAATGCACTGTTAAATAGAAATATAAAAGATGCATTTATTTATTGGCTCTTGTTTAGTTTTTGAGTAAAAGAGTTGGAGGAGCTTAGTGGGGGAAGGGAGAGGGGAGAACTTAGTGCCCATTAAACAGAAATACCATTTCTGCTGAACAGTACTGAGAAAAGGATGGTGATGTTTCCTGACATGTCCTAACTCAGCATACAGATTAACACAGTACAATAAATTTGTCATAAAAGTGTACCAGGTAAGTTGCAGAATCTGCCTTCTTACTCATAGGAAAAAAAAGCATTTTTTTTCACTCAACAGAAAAAGAATGGCTTACTCCATATGACTGGGTAGTAGAATTTTGCAAGGTTTGAGTAACACCTATGGTTATTATTTATATTATTAAATTTAAAATGCAGACATGCTTTTGAGTCTTGCAAGTGTGTGAACAGCTGGACTTGATTTTTCTGAGGTTGTGTAACAGTCACCTGTGGGGGAATCAGTTTGTCAGCAAGGCAACCAATACACCATTTTATTTATTGGATACAAAAATAAATTAAGAATGTTGCTTAGGTTGCAAAATCAAGAACTTGAAAGTTAGGAAATGCCAGATTTACAGTTTCTTATGCAACATTAATTCTGTTCCCCTGTGCCTCTACCCCTGTGCACTTAATAAGGCAAGGTTCCTCTGAAATTTTTCTGGATGTGGTCATGTTAAGAGTAGATCATTGGGCATATCAAAGAGGAACAGGGATAAGGCTGTATGGACATCTGGCATTTCTTAACTTCTTAAGTGCCCAATTCTGCAACTTACATTTATATAAAACCTAAGTTATTTAATTTCCTAGGTATTTTTAAAGTTGAAAGATGAAGTAAAACGAAAGCTGCATATTGCTGAAGCACAGCCATCCCTTTACTGTGCACCTTCACAAACATGCTTGTGTTCCTTATAGCACAAACCTTAGACAAATGGCAGAAGGAAGCTGTTGCTCCATAGAGGAGGTGGCTTTGGGCAGCAGATGCACACACTGGAGTTAGAGATGCTCAGGGGAGGGGACAGACTCAAGGTGTTTGTCTATGCAAGTCTGTCAGAGGCAGCTCTCTCTTCTTCCTGAGCCTCAGTTGCTTCAGGCAGCTCTTTCAGGCCTGTCCTGTCCTTGCTGCCTCCTTCCAGTGAGCATTTTATAGGTCTCTGCCTTGTTCCCCCCTGCCTTCCTCAAGCTATTTATGGGCAGTTTCCTTTAGAAAGAAACGTACTGTAGCTGGTCTATGTGATGTTCCAAATAAAACTTGCCAAGTCCCACTGATACCTCTTTTTGGATGTTTAGGATTTAAGAACCTGAGATTACCACAGTTAAGACTTTAAAATAGTTAAGAAATTGCCTGTTTGTTTTTAAGTCATGGAAGTACCACCAGCATCCTCCTGGCTGCTCAGAACCTTTTCCAGGAAGAGGAGCTATCTTCAGCCTGGCAGTCCTCTCTGTGTCATGCTTACAAAGCCAGGTCAAGACCTGTACATACCACTCTGTCTACAGAACAGACTATGTCTTGTTGGTTTTTTTTCCTTGATAGCAAGGATCACAGGGTTTTTAATCTATGTAGCAACCCAGGGCTGACTGCTCTGAGGTGAATGGTGTAGGATGTAGTAACAGTCTTGAGCCTCCTCTTTCCCATATCTGTTGATACTGCTTTTCCCACATGATGAGAATGCAGCATAGATTAATAAAAAATAGAATTGTGACATGAACCAGTTTCTTCTCACTTGGTAAAACTAATGTTTTCATTCAGACCATGTCAGGAATTCAGTGCCTGTGTTTGTTTTGTGATTCAACCCTTCCAACCTTTAAACTTGCACTGTAAAGGTGCATAATGAATGAATGGTGGCATGTTGAAACCCTGTACCTGGTGGATGCTGCTGGGGAGTGTGGAGCTTTTAGAACCTAAATTAGTCTGGTTGTGCCCATCTCACTCATTGTCCTGATCCAGTACTCAGCACTCGTTTTTTTTTTTGCTGCCATGCAAAGTTTTACCAGCCTCTAGTGGTGGCACAGTGCTCAGCAAAGAGAAGGGCATTTTATGGCTGCTTGTTAAATGTTCCCAAACTCAATTGTGCCTTTACTCAGAAAGGCAGAGAAAAGAAAATGTTTTTTGGATATAAGAAACATAGACTGGTGAGAGATGGGATGAACATCTGAAAACCAAGTTAATGGATATGTGGAGATGTTAAGGTGATGACTTCCATTAAAACAGGAGTAATGAGACGTGAAGCTGAAGGCTTCTAATGCTGGAGGGAGTTGCAGAAAGAAAAGTCTTTATGCTGCTCTGAGTAAACTCTTGGGGAAAAACTGTTGCTGACCAAATCATTATTTTTTTGTACCAAGTTGTTCAGCTAGTTCTCAGTAGCCAGCTGTAAGCTAGAAGTCTTTGTAGAGTCAAAAAAGCTGGAAACTTGATCATTGGTGCAATCCTCTGTTTTCTTTTTCTTTCACCCTTTTTGTGGCCTCATGTACCATCAACTTCTCAATGCGTGAAACCTTGTTTTAAAAAAGAACAAGAATTTGTAACCTCAAAAATACTCCCATTTCTGACACAGAAATGGAAAGTGCTTGAAACTGTTTCCTAGAAATAAATGAGCTGTCACTGCTCATGATGAAGATGTCTCAAGTGTACTTTTTCTGAAGTACAAAAAAGTAATAAAAATGCTTTGTATTTTCAGTGTTAGTCACAGGTTTTTTTTGTTCTTTTTTGTCTCCTGTTGTTTTTCTGCTTTAGTTTCAATGAACCTTTTATCAGTTTGCTGAGAATAATACTTAGACCTTTAAATTTTTTTTTTAAACTCATGTAATTTTTTATTAAATCAGAAAAGTTTATTCCTTCTCTTTCTCTATATCTTTTCTAGTATTTAATATTCAGTGCTTTTACTTTCTGTCTTAAACCTTTCCTTATTTCCCTCTCATACTGGCACTACTTTGTTTCCTTGTGTGTTTCTGTTCTGATCCACTTTTTTTTTTTTTCCTACTGATACATTAAGAGATGAGTTATTTGTTCTCAAAATGTGTGTGATGGATTGTTTGAGAGGGTGTTCAGATGATAGTAATTTCTAAATTATTCCAAAAAGAAGGGTTGTTTAACAGGCTGGATAGTATAACTTGCTATCCTGTTCAAAGGGGCATCCTGGAGTTGTTTTTCCTTGGAATTAATACTGTGGTTTGCACTGAATTCCAACATATAATGTGGACAAACAGTCTAAGGGCAGGGTAAGTTCTGAAGAGATGAGGCGTGCGAGTTGGTTATTTTTTATGTGAATTTCTTGGTTTTAGCACAAGGGTTATGTGCCAGAGATGCACATACTTTTTTTTTTGTGCAAACACAAAAGCCAAGTGGGAAGGGATATTTCATAAACTCAGTGCTATTGTGTCCTCTGGTCTAAGCCATAAAACAAGAGTAACAGAGACGTTCCCTTTGAACTTGAAATCCTTTTCTAAGCTGCTGATCTAACCTAAGTGAGAGAGGGAGACTATACCAGCCAGAAAATTTCTCTTCTGGGTATTTTTCCCATCCTGCCCCTTTTCTTTTTAAAACGTCCTTAAGTGAGTTTGATGCTGCACCTCTGCCCATAAATTTAAAAAAATATTATCGTTATGTAGGTCAGTGAACTGAAACGCCACTGTACACCATGGGGGATTAAAGTCAGAGAGGCAGCCCTCTCCCACTCCTGCTAGGTCATATGACAATATAAACAAGAAATGCAAGGAGCCTTCAGCTTTTTCTTGCCCTAATCCTTTGTTTATGCAGCACTTAAACTGACTTTTGGGGTCGTCTCTGTCTGGCATTAAAGCCCTAAAGCTTTTTGAAGTTTCCCTGAAGTTAATAAAATTAGTCTGCCCTCATTGCTAGGCCCCTTGCTGCTGCTTCAGAGCAGACTGTGTATCCCTTACTGTCTTTGTGGCATTTGGCTTTATAAGTTCATAATATTTTATACTGAAAAAGAGTGTTTGAGCAGAAAGCTCTCCCGAAAGGCTGCTCAGCTAATAGGCAGAGTGATTGCCATTGTAGATGTTCTGAGAACTCAAAGGGGATTAACTTAAAATCCCACGATTGGAGGTAAATTGCTGGTAAAGTAATTGGAAGTGTTGAGTTTCAGTTAGAGAGAACAACATGCATTTCTTCACCTTTTTACAAAGCAAAGCTAAACCAAAAATATAATTTTTCTTTTACTTTTTTCTAATGCAGTCTTAAAGTTGAGAAAATGAGCTTTCCTTCATAGCAATTCTCTGCTATGCTCATTTATTTTAATGCAAAGACTGATCCAGTTATCTTAGTTCCTGTTAGGACAGGCATTCTCTAGTTATTTTGTCTTTGTCAGGGATAAATGGATGATAGGCTCACCATAGGGCATGGATGGCACAGGATGGGGTGTGTACTACTTAGTGTGTGAGACAGAGACTTCAGGTCATAGAGGTTTTATTCCAAACAGCCAGTCAGGCAAGTCACTGATCACTTATTATCTCAGCACTACTAAAGTGGTTTTGTTTCTAATGGCCTGTAGACATGCCCAAGGAATCATGGTGATACCTACAGAACATATTAATTGTTTAAAGGGGGAATTTTTAATTTTTTTTTAACAAGTTGGGTTAAGAACTGGCTGGATGGCTGGGCCCAGAGAGTGGTGGTGAGTGGTGCTGCATCCAGCTGGGGACCAGTCACCAATGGTGTCCTTCAGGGGTCTGTGCTGGGGCCAGCCCTGGTCAATATTTTTATTGATTATATGGATGAGGTTGTTGAGTCTTTCCTAAGTAAATCTGAAGACAGCACTAAGCTGGGAGTGTGTGTTGATCTGCTGGAAGGAAGGAGGGCTCTGCAGAGAAACCTGGAACGTTTGGATGGATGGGGAGGGTCCAGTGGGATGAGGTTTAACAAGTCCAAGTGCAGAGTCCTGCATTTTGGCCACAGTAACCCCCTGCAGCATTACAGGCTGGGAGGGTGTGGCTGGACAGTGCCCAGGCAGAAAGGGACCTGGGGGTGCTGGTCAGCAGCTGACTGAACATGAGCCAGCAGTGAGCCCTGGTGGCCAAGGAGGCCAATGGACCCTGGCCTGGATCAGGAATGGTGTGGCCAGCAGGAGCAGGGAGGTCATTCTTCCCTGTACTGGGCACTGGTGAGGCCACACCTCGAGTGCTGTGTCCAGTTCTGTCCCCTCAGTTCAGGGAGGATGTTGAGACACTTGAGCATGGCCAGAGGAGGCAGCGAGGCTGGGGAGGGGCTGAGGGAGCTGGGGCTGTTTGTCCTGGAGAAAAGGAGACTCAGGGGTGACCTTATCACTCTACAGCTCCCTGAAAGGTGGCTGTGCTCAGGTGGGGTTGGGCTCTGTCTCCAGGCAGCAACTGGCAGAATGAGAGGACACATCTTAAGCTGCACTGAGGGAAACTTAGGTTGGATATTAGGAAAAGGTTTTTTACTGAAAGAATGATAAAGTATTGGAATGGTCTGCCCAGAGAGGTGTTGGAGTCACCATCCCTGGGTATGTTTTATTAAAGACTGGATGTGGCACTCAGTGCCATGGTTTAGTTGAGGTGTTAGGGCATGAGCTGGACTCAATCTCAGATGTCTTTTCCAACCCAGTGATTCTGTGACCATTAGCATGAAAAGAGCAGTGCAGCTGGAGTCCTTGGTTACTCTCCTATACTGAATGTACAAGACCAGGACTAAAAAGCACCTTTCTTTATAAAAGACAAGGGTCTTTTAATACGAAGGTTTTAAGTGAGTGGCATGAACTAAATGCTGATAGATTTTGTTTCTGTTCTAATACCCAACTAAAGGTTATCATTGCTGATTTACTCTAAGGTACTTGATGCCTGTAATACTTGTTCACAGAAATCACTGGAGTTTTTTCTGACAGCCTTTCTGGGGAGGCTCTAAACTGAACCATGCTAGCCTAGTATGATTGCTCATCCTGTAATTCCATTTTTAATTAAGTTAAAGATAACTTTGAAGTGCTCTTGGAAAAATAAAAGATGTTTCCAAAGATGTTGGCCTTTAAAGTTGGCTTCCTGTGCCATTTGAGGGATCACTGCAAAAATAATAGATATATTAGAGATCCTCCCTGGAGCATATTGTGCCGTCTGTATTTTAAACACGAGGGAAAGACACACTAGCCAGCAGTGGACAAGAGGGATGAACAGTTTTGAAGTTCTTGTTTTAGGAATAAAAGATTTATAGGATGAAGTAACATTTTAATTTCTCCAACCACTGCAATGGGAAAAAAATTAGGTTTTGAGTATGTAAGTGCTTCTTCAGGTTAGAATTAACAGCTTTATTTTCTTGTAGTCTTCTGTTTCAGACCCAAATAAAGGCAAGTGTGCCTGAAAACTGATCTGCCCCCTCTACCTTCACCTATTATCAGGGGCTCTAGGAAAAGACATGATTCAGTTTTACATTTAAGCCAGAATATTGCTGAGCAGTGATACTGCCACAGTGGTTCACAAGCTATTCTGAAGCATTGGGAGAGGACAGACACAAGAAGAAGAAAGTGTCCTTTTGGGGAAAGATGAGGAGTTTGGGCAGTGGGTGTTGTTGAGGCATCTCAGTGTTTCTGCCCACAGCCTTGGCTGCACCCAGCCCAGGGCAGAGCTGCCTGTCCTGTTGTCATCTCCATGTGACAGAAGCAAGAGGGGCTGTAGATATTTCTCATCCTGCATCTGGTTTGGGACAGGGAGAGGTCCTACCAGTGCTCTCCAGTACTGCACAGCCCTTTCAAGACTCTTTATAGCTGAGCAAGTGAGCTCTGTTTAAAATAAAGCAAAAATGAAATTTCTCATGCTGGATTTACAACCTTACTGAGATTGGCATTAAAATGGAGGCCTGTATATATAACAAAATAATAACAGTCCTAGGGATTTGAGTCTGTATATGCATTACAGTTTATGGAAGAGGCTTCAGGGAAGGACAGTTGCTTAATAAACTGGCAATATTTTTGAGTCATCAATATTTTGAGTTCATTTAAACTGAATAAAGGGGAGTGTTCAGAACTGACTGCAGTTCTTTACTGTTCTAAGTCACTTTGGTCTTTGCAACCCTTAGGTGTAGCTAAAAGTGGGTCCTGAGATATGAAGAAAAGCTGCAACTTTTTACCACAAAAAAATAATCTTGGAAAGATTTAAGTAATATCCCCATATTTTTTCTGATAAATAAATGTTCTTTCCACATCTACAAGGTAGAGTAACTGCAGGCACTGGGTGTACAAGGATATTCACACTTACAGGATTAGGCTCACTTGACTGCACCTTATACTTTGTAATGCCTCAGGGAGGGTTGTTTATCTTGCCTTACCCACCAACCTCACTGCCTCTTGTTCCTGATATCTTAATTAAGAATTCAACTTGGAATGGTTCTTCCCACTGGGTTACAAACCTTGAAATTAAAATTGGATACAGTGGTCATAAGGCTCTTGGTTTTACAAATCAATGTGTATGTAAAGGTGAGTATTTAAAAGGCTCTGTTTAGAAACTCTGTCATTTCTTTGGAAGTGTAGCTGTTGAATAGCAGGTCTGGAGCTAAGAGAATGTTTATGTAGGTGAAAATGTACTTAGCTGTAGAATAAATATTGGAATAAATTTTTTGTCAGCATAGGTACTTCAGCGGCTTTCATGGAAAAGTTTCAAAGCAGAGAAAAGATTTTAATTAACTGATCTTTACAGTGTGTTCTGATGTAGGTTTTATTATTCTTATATTTTGATATGGGAGGTAGAAGCAGAAATGTGTTAGTTCAGAAAGTCTTCTATGGTTTGACACACAAATTGCTTTAAACTCAGCAGTTTAGATGACTCACCCAGAGTTTTGCTCATTTGGAGGTAAATGGTTTGTCAAAAGTGGAGTGGTAGAAGTTGCCAAACTTAGCACATAACATGGATCATTTCTTGTCACTTTAACTTGTAGAGTTATGAATCCCTATTTTTTTTTTTTTTGCAGGTGATGGATGATTACAGTGTGATTGGTCGTGCATTGTTTAAAAAGGAAACAAACATCCAGATTTTTGTGGGTCTGAAAGTGAAACTGTCTACAGGAGAAGATGGAATAATAGATGGTGGTTTTGGACAAAGTGGTAAATTTAAAATCCGAATTCCAGGTAGGTATTTAGCAGTTAACAAATACTAATCTATGTCAAGTGTAGAGGATCTTTACATATTGCAAGGTGAAGTGCTACCAGTAATCTCCTGAAGTTTTGAAATCAGCTCATTCCCAGCTGGAGCAGTGATCTGGTGGGGTCTGTGTATCTCTCCTAATTACATGGTGGTGTCTGTGACTTAATGTGAGATTGAATGGTCTGAAACCACATCCCCTGTGTCAACAAACTGGTTTCAAAATGACTCCTTGCTAAGTGGCAGTAACACAGAAATCATGCTGTGCCCAGAGAGCTTTGTGGTAATCTCTCCTCTCTTAATGTATGTATTATTTGCACCAGAGCCCTTCTGACTAAATAAAAGAAAGCAAACCTGCAATCATTTTTACCTGTAGCTGCTTATTAAATATAGTATATTGGATGCAAGTTCCTTAAATTGGCTCTGTTCTGCATGTTATTACCTGACTTGCCTTCAAGCAAAAACTGTGTGATAAATGGGGTTTTGGACATCTTGAGAGTTTTTTTATTGCTTGTGTCTCCTGGTTTTTATAATATTATATGTGACTGTATTTTTCATCCTTGGTGAATTACAGGAAGGATTTATGTCTCCTTAGGTTAGAGCATGGGAAATGATGGGTGCTAGAGTTTATAAGTGTCATTTACTGGGGTTTTTTTCCTCCTTCTTTTAAGGCAGGAGAGTAGTTCAGAGCCTTTTCAAAAGGCAGTAATAGGTGTTGCATTTAACTCAGATTGCAGGATAAGATTGTAAGGATACCAGGCAGTACTTTTGTATTTCTGTTCTGTCTTCAGCCCATTTGTCACTAGTTAATCCCCAGTCCTCTTAGGGAGATGAGCAAGATTACTTCTGTTAAACAAGTGGAGAAAAAGAATTACAATGTTCTATGGCAGCAAACAGTCAACATAGCAATTGATTTTCAGAGAAAGTGAAGTTTCCAGATTCCTTGCAGAAGATGGACTGTCTTTCCATTTAGAATGGGATACAACTGCTCTAATTTTTCCCTCTGCAAGTTTCCTTTCTTCCTCTTGTTACAGGATAAGCATTTCTGACTATGTAAAATCTCATGTGTTCTCTCCTAGCTGTACTTCTAGTTTTGTCACCAAATGCTAGATTTTACAGATAGGTCTGAGAGCCTAATTAACAAGCACACTTCACATTTGAAGAATAAGTTTGCACCAGATACAGGTTTCCTTTTGGTTTTCTGGTATAGAAAAGCTTGTAGGGATTCACTGAGGTACCTTCAGGTAGACAGTGAAATGATGCATAGATGACCTTAGAGCTGAAAAGCTGAAAATCAAGATGGTGTCATGCTTAAAAATGTAATTATGTAATGTTCTTAGTGACATTCCTCTCCTGGAGGCAAAAATCTGAACAAAAAGAACAGAAGGATGGCATTTACATTGCCATTTCTGCTTTTTTGTATGGAGGAAATGGTTCTTCCTGGGACAGAGAGAAACCTAAGGGGTCTCTGGCACCCTTGTGGATTTAAGCAGGAACTGTAATTGTGAACCAGCAGTTACATTAAGAAAATTGTGTATAGATTTAGATAATGGCATTTTGCTGTCTATTGAGTTAGTGAGAAGAAATGATACCTTTCACCATTATCTAATCTTGGTTACACTCATCAGATGTTTAACAGCAGACCTTGAAACAGAGGACCCTTTATGGTTTGTTCTTTCAATGAGAAGAATATGTAGCAGAATGCAGAATTTAATACCTCTCTAAGGCAGGCAGAATAATACAACTTAGTTTACTTTGCTTTAGTCTGGGTCAAACTTGGGTGCTCTTGTTGTCTGGAAAGAAAAGGCAGTAAGTTAAATTAAGTCAGGTTGAGGGTATCAAGGAATGGAAAAGAAGCACAGAATTTGAAAGAGCCCAAAAACCTGTTTCTTTAAGAGTTCCAGAGATTTGTGTGTAGGGGGAGGGCCATTGCTGTGATACTGCTTGAGTCAACTGCAGTTCACATTCCTTTGTTAGATCAGTGTTGCTTTTTTAATGTCTGCATCCTGTTTGTGGGTTGGGTTTTTTTTTTTTTAATTTAGCTGGTCAGACTTCTCTCTCCCTTACCCCCACCCCATTCTTCATCCTTGCCTCCTCTTATACAGTCTTTTATCTATCTTTTTGGGTAGAACTTTCTTTAAATTTTTCTAAAGTTATTTTTCTGTGATTCCTTCAGAAAATGTACCAGGGAGTGGGAGGGAAGGGAAGGAAATGTCCAGGTTGAAAACTGCCTTGTACTGCCTCAGCCTGGTAGTCCATCAGTCCTCTCATATTTAAAACTAGTCAACCTCTAGAACTGAGTTAGCTTGTTCAGCTAGTCAACCTGATGATAACTAATGGCTGGATTTAAAAACAAACCTCTCCATGGCAGTAAAACTCAAGATGAGTCAGAGATTTGTGTCCTGACTACTAAAGGTAGTAAAAGACCATGGCACATCTCAGGGTGCTGCATGGTCCCACTGGCACCCACAGCAGCAAGTGCTGGGCTCCCCAAGTGTTCTTCTGTACTCACTTGGAAATGTCTTGTGCCTGCTGTAGATCAGCCTGGGACATTGTCTTATGTCATCTGTGGGCTGAAACTTGGCAGACCATGACTGAGAATGGCAGAAGGTGGATCTGTTTCTTACTCTGGCGCTGTTTGTACGCAGCAATAACTCAGATACTTCTGTCTGCTCTTCTGCCTTGTGAAATGGGGATAATTGCCATCCACTCTGGAAAAATACCCAAAATAATGAAATTCCTGATTTAGATTTATTCCAGGCTTAGAGCATTAATTTTTCTTGAAAAGACATAATTATCTTTCTTTAGAGTACAAAAAGCTCATCTAGAGTACAGCATGCAATTGGAAGTTCCTCAGTTGCTGAAAGATGTCAGCATTTTGGAAGAAATTCAGGGAAGAGCAGCAAAAATGCTGGAGAAGGCTGAAGGGATTGATTTATGAGGGAAAGAAGATGAAAAGAAACTTGGCTAAATGATGTCTAAGTGGGAGATATTATTATCCACAACTATTTGAAGAACATAAGGGAGAAGAATCCCTTAGGGTGGTCCAAGGAGGTGGAAACAAAGTTTAATAACATGAAATAAAGCAAAGTGTAACTTGACTGTTGAGAGATGTTATTTAGCAGAGATGTCTTGCACTGCCAGATCATCTTTGCAGAGGAAGATGATGTATTCCAGTTTGACAATATTCATGTGTAGTTTGCCTGAATGTTGGATAGTGCAGGGTAAAACAGGCAGGCAGTAGGATGGTGGGTGGAAGTACAATTTACTTTTCGTTTCACTTCTGGTTTTGTGTCCAGGCATGCTTTTATTGCTTGAATGACAAGGTATAACCAACTTTCTAGAATGTTTGCAGCAGCATCTAAAGAAGAAAGGAGTATTTGCTGGCAGATCTGTAGGCTCAGTTGAGGAGCTGTTTGTGCTTAAATGAAGGCAAAGTTTCCAAGCCTGTTAATGGACAGGATGACACTTCCTTTCCAGACTGGTTGTATGATCAAATGTATAAAAAGGGGGGCATAATCTCTAAACTCACAAGAGAGTTTTGCAGAGTTTAACAAGCTGCTTAAACAGCAAACAGGATTTGAAAGGCAATTTAAACTACACTGCTTTTAAAGTTCTGCTTTGTGTGGCTGAGGGAGCGAGCTGCTGATGGGGCGCTGCTTGCTGAGGTGGGTGATAGTGGCAGCTGGTTTAGTTGTAAATGGAACACTGTATAGGATAAATGAGTGAAAAGTATTGTTCAAGAACAAGTTTGGGGAGGCAGGAACTGTATGTTTGTGTCTTATTCTAAAGAAGATAAAAGCTGACAATGACAGTCTTTGGAAAATGTTCCTTTTAACATACCTTGCACCAAGAATGTTGTGCCAGCTGATAAGACATTAAGAGGGAAGTTCAGCAAATCATTTGAATGGTGCTAATTGTGGATTTTATTTAACTGTCTCTCACCCAAGAACTAACCCTGTAAAACTGTGCTTGATTTGCAAAATCATGATCTGTTGCTGTGTGTCTTGACATCTTGGAAAATATTGACTTTAGATATTCCCCTTTTTTTTGGATTTGGCTCATTGCATTTGTTTTGTGCTTGGTTATTGTAAAATGTAGCAACTTTTTAAATCTGATTGGAGCATATGTGATATCTGCAGCATGGTTCACTTTCCTTTCTGTCTTTGTCTAATTTCTAGTGAAGTGTTCATCCTTTCTGAGCCACTGCAGTGTGTTTGACTGCTATTCTCCTCTTTTTGACTAAAAATTGCTGTACATGACTAGAAGAGTTACCTTATTTCTTAATGTGAAAGAAGCAGTGCATATCTAACACTCCTAAGAGCTGAGCACATTTCTGGATTGAGCAAATTTCAATGTAATAAAAGACACTTTTCATAAAAAGAGATAAAAAATTAGAATATTGGAGTATAAGCTTTGTGGCTTCTCTGTTCTTTTTAACCATACAGGATAACAGGAGTTTGAAGTTTCTTAAAACAGGTGAAAACAAACTGGTTTATGACTTTGTCTTTTGTTGCCTGTAACTTTTTGCCTTTGCTTGAGAGAACAAGTCCATGTCACTGTTTCCACTGCTTGTCATGGTAAGAGGGATGGAAGGTGCCATAAAAGTCTGTTCTGAAGTAACAGCACGGATTTCTCCCTAACCTGGGACACAGTCCCTCTGGGATCCTGTAGTGCTGCCATAACATGAGATAAAGTGGTCAGAATTCAGCTAAGTGTCTTAATCTTGAGAATTCCTTGTGTTCTTACATATGAAATTAAGGGTAGAAATGCAGAATATGGTTTTCCCTTAGCATATTGTGGATTTGATGCATCTTTAGTGTTTTTATATTTTACCACTTTTTCCATTGGATGAGATCCCACACTGACTTGCAAAGTGGTGACATTGTGGGAAGCTATGATGTAAGAGCTGTACATGACCAGCACTGCTCTGCATGATTTCAATCCCAGTTAAAAACTGAAGGTTTAAAAGTGGAATTCAGGTTTTTTTCAGTATTTTTTAGCATTCCACTTAAACAAGGAAGTTGACTAGAGGTTAAATAGCATGAGGGAAATGAAAGTTAGGTGAAGATGGAAAAATATAACAGTAAAATAATGTGTGTATCAGATTTTCTTCTGTAACCTCCTCCTTAAGAGCTACCTTAGTTGTATTCTTTTTTGATATTTGATTTTTTTTCCCCATTACTATTCAAGGCATGTGTCACATTGATCAGGTAGGTCTGAACACACCAACGTAGCTGACATTTGTGGAATATTACTTTCAGGGGTTTGGGTTTTTCTTAACAACTGCAGGAGACAAGCTTTAAATGGTTGACTGTAGTTAATGTCATATTCCCAGTTCTGTGATTTGGAGGGCACTCCTTACTGACATCAGTAGGAATGGGGCAGCCTGAACCTTTTCATTGCACTGAGAATAATTAAACATCCTGTCACTAAGCAGCATACCTTTTTTGTGGGAGATCTTGACATTTGGAATTCTTTGCTTGTGTTGCATTAGAATAGGATAATCTTTTCTTAGGCCAAATGGAATTTAGGCACATTTAATGTCCTTGTTTTCCCAGCCTGGCTTCTGTTTTAATAAAGGAAAATAAAAAATTGTTGGCTGCAAGGGTCTGGTGGGTTGCCATCCCTGTCAGTATCAGGTGAAGCTGAGCAGGATTTCAGTCAAGAGGAAAAACAAAAGCCCAAGGGCAAAGAAATCTGTATAGCTGTGTTTTATTTAAAAGCTGGAGATTAGCTCTGCTTGTTCTTTCACAGTCTCTTTTCCCCTACCCTCTAAACCAAACAAAACCTAAAATCCTTAAGGGGTACTTCAGGCATAAATCTCCTTCTCTCCTTTTTGTGGAAGTTGGCTGGTGTAGTATGGACAGGCTGAGAGAGGATTGTTGCCAGGGAGGCATCACTTCCTTGTACGATCCCCTCTTGAGCAGATTAAACTGTAGTGATGTGCAAGTCCTGGTGACCACATAGGAGCTAGGAATTTGTACTGCATTTACACAAAAAGGTTGGCCTGCAGGAATCAAGCCTGCCTTTTGAGTGGTGACATCATGTGGTCCCATACTGACCTTTGAAGCTGAATAACCAGATTTATCAACCTCAGGGTGTTCTTGTGGAATCAAAGTCAAAATTGGTGTATGGTCCTTCTGAATGAAAACAGGAATCAAGGAAATGTTAACTAACTGCCTGTGTGCCTTATTCATGATAGGATTGGGAGATCCTGGTCTTGTCAGCAGTGACAGAATTGCAGGATGAGATATCTGAACTGAGAGCTCTGAAGGGGGATGTGTTGGTACAAAGATTGGTTTCACAGGCAACAAGTCACTGCACACTGGAGCAGATGCTGTTCCCAGGGGAGGTTATGACTCTGTTTTGAATCTGAAGTTTCCATTGGAGTGTCTGTCCAGCAGGTTGTTTTTCTGGGAGACATGGACTACAGAATTATCAGGCATCAGGTGATGTAACAGTGTTTGAGTGAAAGAAGAGTCCAGCTGCTGTGTAAGCCTTGTGTTGGGTACAGCATGGGTGCCACAGCAAGTCTCTGGGTCACTGAAAAGAGTGAGAGGGAACCTTTTATTTTATTTTGCACCCTTTCTATTCCTGTGTGAGAGGAGCTTAGTGCAAGTGCAGCAGGAGGAACACTGGTGGTTCTGCACACAGGATGTAACTGCAGTGTTCTTTGCTGCAGACCACGTCACACTCCCCTCCAGGGCAGGGCTCTTGGGTGGCCTTGAGGAAGTTTTCCTGTTGCTCTCTGACCAGTCCTGTGGCAGTAAAGAGCAATGGGTACTGAACCCTTTTTGCTCCCCTGAGTAGCAAAGCACCTCACACTTGCACAAGTGTGGGCTCAGCCCCAAAGCAAACTGAGCTTTCAGTCTGGGCTTTGCTGCCTGTTGGATTTGTGTTTATTTTATTTCTACACAACTCAGTAGAGCATTTTTGTCTGAGCTGTTTGTATGTGGAAAGCAGTCAGGATGCAGGTGCTGCCTCAATCTATAAGGACAATTACCTTGAAAAGACAAGATGGTGAAGTTAAGCATTTAAAACTTCAGATATATTAAAAAAAAGAAGATAAAAGAAGTATCTTAATTAGCTTTCCACTCTGAGATGCATTATGATACCAGGTCTAATTAAGTGATTGCATTCCCCACACTGACACAGGCAAGGCAAACTTTGCTGGTTTTGGTGATACTTTGTAATTGACCCGTTGTCTTCTACTGAGGGATTTTTGCCTTCTCATTGAGTAATCAACGCCTTTGTTTTTTGCATTTCACTGGAGTTTTGCTGTAAATATGAAATTAATTATTTGTGCTATTTATGGGAAAAAATCCTATTAAGAAAATAAAAGGAATTCCAGCAGATGGGATTTGTTTGACCATAGGGTATCCTGACTTCTACAGATTCTACCACTTGGGAAAGGGAAAAAAAAAAAAAAAAGCAACCTACAACCAAAAGAAACCCCACTTAGTAATCACTTGGATACATTTTCTTTTCTTAATATTTGCTTCCAATCTCCATTGAGCCTCCCTTCACTGGGACTAAATTTTTGCTGATGCTCTCACGTTTCTCCTCCTTGTTTCTGTTCTTTATTCATCTGCTACTGCATCCCCTGCCCAATAACAGCTTGGTTTGCCCTCAAATATTTCTACCAGCATTTTCAGGCTTCTGTAGGGATGTGCAAGGTAGAGGTGATTGTTTTTTTTCTGGCCTGTGGATGTTCTAGTGCTGCAATATTGTAAGCTCCTGAAAGAAAGGGCTGAAGGAAAATCCAGTCTAGCTCTGTGCCTGAGATTGCCCTCTGCAGATGGAGACCATTGGGAATTGAGCTGCCAAAATAGTCTGCTCCAAGTGCATTCTAATTAAGTTTCCTTTTTTGCCTCCAAGAACAGCAATTGCTCTACTAGTTATCCTGAAGTTAAGTTTCAAATCCCTGTTGGAAAATAAAAAGATGCTATAATAGAATTTATTTATCTTAATTTGAGGATAAAATCGAGATCTGATAGTGTGGGAAGAGCTTGGGAGACGACTGTGGGTTTTTACAAGTATTTTTGAAACTGAACAGTTGTTGTTTCAGTTGGCAGCAACATTGGTAGTCAGCTGTCCAAAGTACTCAAGATAGTAAGCCCCCAAAGAATGATTTGCCTTTTATTGAAAGAAAAAAAATCTGTAAAGATTGTTTCTTTTCTTAGATAAACTTAGGTCATATATAAGATTCTCCTAAGCCACAAGAGCTAGATACATAAATTAAACAAACTGAGATTTGCACTCAGTTGCATGTTTTTAGGATCTGGGATTTCAAAAGAGGTGCACTTATCTTGAGATTTGTGGTAAAACTGAGAGCTGGAAATGCTGCTGTATATAATAACCTTACTTCTGTGTAGAGTCTCTTGTGGTCGTAAGTCTTTCCAGTTAATCCAGGCTTTGTTATTTTGGAGGAATGTAGTTATCGTGGAAAGTTGCATTCCCTGGGAGAAAATAAGCATCTTGCACATTTAGGCCAGTTACTTTGCTGAATTTTGAATAATTAAAACAGCAGCTGTAAGCTCTGGGAGCTTCTTGCCCAGTCCAGCTCTCTGGCAGGGCATGTCTGCAGCAGATGTGGCCAAACTGGCTGCTCCATTTGCTGTATTTGTTCTGTGCTTGTACTTGCCATCACATCACCATTTCCAAATTATCCAATACCTTTTGGCTCCATGCTGCTGTGATGCAGACTGCCCATTGGGCTGTTGTGAGCCTTGCTTGACGTGCTCAGGAAATCCTTGGTTCAGTGGGGCTCCTTTACTGAAGGTTTCCTTTTTGAAGAAAAAAGGATGAAAAAATCCAACATGTGGATGGGATGCAAAATTAAATATTCAAAATGAGGAACTGAATGAGTTTATTTCCCCTGTAAAAGCAATCCTCCCCCGTTTCCCACATGTGATGGCTCCATAAAAACACAACTGCAGAATAGATCCATATTCAGGTTTTAACATTTCTGCTGCATTTTTATTTTGGATAGTTTTAATTTTAAGTGGAGATGCCTCGCACAGTCACTATCACCCAAATATTCTGTTCCTTACAGACCAAATTCTTCATCTAATTTTGACTTCACTGTGTTTATGCTGCTGAAGTTGCAAACAATTTGGATTGGAACATGGTGTGGAACACGATTGCTCTTACTTTCATCAAATAGTGCAGAAGTTTAGTGTACCACACATCCTGCAAACAAGAGCAGGATGCATGTGCTACCTTCTTTGTTGTTGTCCTTTTTAGGTGTTTCATTTTGCTATTTCTATACACACGTACTGTAATTTCAAATGGGAAAACATTTTTTCTTGAAAAAGAATATAACTAACAGTGAGTTTTATTATGTGTCTACACAGTTTGGCTGAGCAACCTTAGAGCATCAAAAAAATAATAATTTGGTAATATCTTGTATCTCTTAGAATAAATGGGAATATGCTTTGTTTTGGGATTTTTTGTTGGTTTGGTTTTTTTTTTTTTTTTAATTTAGTTCTCATGTACCTGACCCTTTGCAAGTTTGGGATGCTTCCATGAGTGCCTTGGTAAAATGTACAGAAGGCACAAAATGCAGTTTCTTCTGAAAAGTTACAAAATGTCAAAAAAATTCAGTTGTTTACTGCTGCTCAGTTAAGCAATGTCCTTGTGGGAAGGAAGGGCTCTCTTTCTTACTGAGGGCGTAGCTGATGTCAGTACAGCTCAATGTGAGGGATTCAGGTACATACCAAACTGCCCAAATATGGTCCTTTTTAAAGTGATCCTTAAATTCTCAAAAAATATGCTGGGAATATATGCAATTTATAATTGCTTTTTTTTTTATGTTCAAGGTGGAATTTTACTTTGAAGGGGTTTTTTTTGGTGAGAGATAACTGAAATACTTTCTAGACAGGTGGACCAAGGGTTTAGGAACTTGCTCTGCCTTATTTGTAGTGGACAGCTTTCTCCAAGACCCCTCTTGTTTATGTAGAGAAAGGAAGTGGAAGCCATGAATCCAAATTTGTGTTCCCAGATCTGTAGTTTATTTATACAATACCAAAGAAGGAATTATTTCCTTCATCTTTATTTCTGCTTTCTTGTGTGCAAAATGGGATGCTAGTTTTTGGATGTTACAGTTCTCACTCACAGCTTTGCAGTATTTGGGTGGAAAATACTTGGGTTACAAGCCTTTACATAACTTTGATCTTCTCAAGTCTCCACAAGGGTCACTCTTGCATTCAGGTTGCCCCCATGCCATGAAATTTCTCTCCCGTTCTGTAAACTGTTTGTGCTCGTTTACTTGATTTTGATCGTTCATCCCCTGGGCCTTTCACCTTCCCTTTCCACCAGTGTTTGTTCTGATAGCTTTTTGAAGTCTGAGTAAAAACATACACCACGGGGGCTTCCTGGAGGCATAGAGCTTTGTGGTTTGCAAATTGTAGAGTATTTGAAGTATTGACTCACACCAGTGGCCAGTGCACAGTGTATGAGAACTGTTGTGTGACAAGGACGTTAACCTTGAGAGCCTGATCCATGTTTTGAGTTTGGGGACAAAAAAAATAGTTGTTCTTAATAGTGTGCATTGATTTCAAGGAAGTCTCTGTAAAGCAGTCTTTGGTTTGTGTTTTCACAAAGGGATTTGAGTGTTTAATAAAGGATAGGAAATAACTGGAGCTTCAATAGACCTGTTTTCACAGGGGGGGCTCTACTGTAACATGATTTTGTATAATGTTATACATAAGCAACAAAAGCATTTCCTGCCTGTAGCTACAATATTACTGCATTTAAAAAGTCTGCAAAAAATACTTAGTACATGGAATAAAAGTTATAGGAAAAGTAGAGAAGACCATCATTCTGCTTAGAAAAGTCTTTAATATGTGAAGTTGTAACTTCAATCCCAAGAACTCCATATTGCATGCTTTTGTGCTATGTGTTTTATGTCAATATTTTTCTAAACCTCTGAGCCCTCAATTCCCCTCACCACTTTCCCCTCATCCCCCTCAACTATTCCAAATTAGTAAATCAAGACAATTAGGTGATTCAGAGAACCTGTTCATTCCTGTAACAACTGATAAGTTACCTAGTTTGATTTTTTTTTTTTTAATGTTTTACCCTCATCCATTTGTATCCTCCCCTCCCCATTCAATTCCCTCTCTGTTTGGCCATTTTCTTACTTGTGCAGCCCCTTCCCCTGATCTTTCTCACATCACCCAGAGCAATCTCTGCTGCTTTTTAAGTGTTTTCTTTTTAGAGGGATATATATATATATAAATATGTGTGTGTATGTATATATGCGTGTGTGTATATATATATATGCAGAACCGTGAACCAAGAGGATGCCATCCCTTTGATTACTGTGCCATCCCTTTGATTACTTTGTTGTTCCATCCTAAACTGTGTCATTGTATGTAAATGAAGAACATGGTTTGTGTGGTACAGGCTTTTCTGTGCACCTGAGGGTTTTTAATTCAATACAAGTTTGCTGCCAGGTATGTATTTACTCCTCAGTGTGTTTGTTTACCTTCTCAGTTTTCTGTCTATGAAAGAACAACATTCTCTCTCCCCAGTATAGCCAGTTGATGTATGGATGTGTTAGGCAAGGGACTGTTTGCCTGCTGAAGTGTCAGCTCATCAGGTGTGTAATATGTTGGTATTACAACATGAATGCAGCCTGAAGAATATGCATTTGTTTTCTTTATGATTGCAATGAATTATCTTTTCAAGCTCCCACAATGGTAACACAGGCTGTGCCAAGCAGAATGTGCCAAGCATAAGAGCAAGATGTTTTTTGAGGACTGAGAATGTGCTAAAGAATGCAAGTTCCTGCTGACAGGAGAGCAGGCTGTATATCATGAACTGGGGATTTTCTTTTCATGGCTCATTACAATTGATTGTTCTCACAAGTACCTCCTCAGAAGATGTTCAAAGATTATAGTCCCTTTGGAGTTCATGAGGAAATTGATGCCTGCTTCCCCAATCCCAGACTTTTTCCCCCTAGTTTTTCTTTGTATTTTCCTTGTTATGCTCTGGAGTAATTTGAGGACATAATGTAATTGGATTTAGTTGTGGGTTTTATTTTATCTGTCTTGAAATTGTGCACATTCAGAGCAAGATTGACTTATTCAGTAAATTATCAGTGTTTTTATTTTTTGCTTGAAGTGAAATTTAAGCTTGGGTTTATTGACCCAGGCTCTCTGTTGAGCTGCTCTTCCTTTTAAGAGAAGTTGAATATTTTAAAGACTACTTTTCCATTGACCAAGGCCAAATAGAAAGCTTTTATGGGAAAATACTAAAATACGTATATAATTGAATATTTTTATTTATTCCTGTGAAAAATCAATTAACTTCTCACATCTGTGAAAATACTACAACTTGACTATTTCTGTTCAGTTGATCATTGTGCAGTTCACTGGTGTTTAATCTTAAATATGTGATTAGATTTCAGAGAAAATGTATGCTGGAACAAAAGCAGGAGTGAATCTCTTTTAGAACTGATTTCTTATAAGCACAGGAAAAAGAAGTTTTATTTGGCATTTGGAAAAAATTATAGGTAGATTAACAACAGATTTTAAATGTCGTTTCTCTGTAAGATTTTGAGCTTTAATAAATACTGATTCTTGTAAGAAGACTATGCTGTAGAGTTTTGCAAATGAGTTTGGTTGAATAACCTTATTTTCTCTAATCGTCACAAAGGATGGATTTGTAGTATACACAAATGATTTCTTTTTGTGTGACTAAGAAATGAAAGGAATCTTGTAAACATGGGAAGGGTCTGTGCTATTCAGACTCTGAAGTTTCCTGGGTTTGCTTGCTGATGGTTGGGAATCTTCTGTTAAAGACCTGTTGATTGCCTCTGTATTTAAAGCTTTTACTCTTATATTAGATACTAAGTTCTGATTTCAGGACAGACATACCCATGGATTACACACAGAATAAGTGGAAGCATGTTGTGGATTCCCTGCTACTTTCATTGAACCAGGTAGGCTTGGCTTGGGGAGGAAAAGGAGGAAAAGACCATCTGTAAGCAAATTGATGGAGGGTATTTCAGTCCAGCCCTGCCGATTATTTCTAATTGAAGCTGTCTGAGCCAGCCTTAATACAATTTAGATATCGCCAGCCAGAAGGATTTTATTTATGGAACAGGGCCTGTTGAAACTTCCTCCGACCCTGGAGAAGCTGTGAATGGGAGAGAGCTGATCAAGCAGGCATGCCTGGCTAGCGTATGCATTTCTTTAATAAGGCAGGGATTGATGTCTTTTGCAGTTCAGGGGTTAGATAAACAGCAGTCCCTCGGTTCAAGGCTCTCCATGTTCGGTTGTTTGTTTATACGGATCTCAGAAGGTTAGCTTAGCCTTCTTGACATCCCCAGGGAGCTTTCCTGACCATGCTGTAACCTCGTCTGCTCCAGAGCTGCTCAGGAGGTGTCGCATCGCCTTCTAGGAAACGCGCTGGCTGAGCGGAGCTGCAGCTCGGACCTGGCCTCAAAGCAAGGTAGATGTAGTCAGAGTGGTTGGAACTGGGTCTGTCTTCAGGAACTCATAAATAATTTGCATGTGTAGTCTATGTGGTAACCACAGTGCTTTCATTCTGAGATTTGATGTTTGCACACAGATGCCTACGATGTGCAACTCGGGCTCTTACTGACTGCAGTTCTGAGAAATTAGTGACATACATGACTAATTTCACCAGAACTTTGAGGTTGTCTTACTAATTTCTGCTTCTATTGACTTGGCAATGGTAGCCCATTAAATTGAATGGGATAAATCCCAAATAAATAAGTAGCTATGTTAATAATTTTTTACTAAAAAAAATTAGTGGTGGTTACGTGTTGAACAATATAGAGAGTTAAAGCATGCATCTCATTAGTCTCATTTCCATAGCTGCTCTGTCCCAGTTTTCCTCCTCCACAGAGGATGATGATGGTCACATGAGAAATGAGAAAGGAATGGTGCAGATTCATCTGGGTCTTGTTGCAGTGCTGTTCTGATGGGTAGAGTTGTTCTGGAATTTGAGGATGACTTTGCTCAGGGGTGGAAGTGTGCTTTTATCACATGTGGGACTGACAGATTTTAAAATGTGACATGTTGCAAAGTTGGCTTAAATCCCAGAATTTGTTGAATTACTTTTTGCTGATTTGATATCTGGTTATTCATACTTCATTTTTCTGCAGCACCTTCAGTCTGTAGCCATATAGACCCAAACAGACATTGATAAACTGGCTGCACACCTGTAGCACAGCTTGTGAAATAGCCTCTCATACAGAGGGGGAAACTGAGGCACAAACATGGGCTCTTAATGGCCACTGGACATTTTTGAGAGAGCAGAGACCTCTATGGATCCTTCCTGTCTTGTAGCCCCCAGTGTTGTGCTGCTTGACCTGCAGTGTCTTCATTTCCTTGAGATCAGTTTGTGCACTCCTAGAGCTTCTCAGGAAACCTGAACTTTGTCTGGTGTTCTCAAGCAGGACAATGCTCTGAGAGCATCCTGTCCTGTACAAATCCATCCCAGCTGAAAGGTGTTCAGAGTGTGGGGGGAGAGGTCACTTCCATGCTGGCTGAGGTTTCAAAGTGCCAAAATATGAACATCTTGTCGCTTTTAAATAATGTGTGGGGTCTGACTTCAATGTTGGGTTTCGTATTTAATCAGTATTAATATGATAACAGGAATGTGGCAACTGAAGCGAACACAAAGAGATTATCTTCTTAGCCAAATGCATCCATTAGCTAGGAAATATAGGTTTCTATTAAATGAAGCGGACAGATGGAGTATTGGAGGTGACTGAGAACAGGAGGGGGAGGGGGATAAGAGGTGAAAGTTGAGGTTTAGAAAATCTCTATAAAAATAAAAACAAACCATCCATCTTGATGGCTGGCGTTTTACCCTCCCGTTGCACTTTCAGGATGGTGCTCCGATTCCTATCAAGAACATTATGCTGAAATTTAATCTAACAGAGCACTTACTCCTGCCAAACTCTGGCTCAGCAACTGCTCCACGCCCCCAGAAAGAAGTGGCCAACAAAGCTTCAAATACAGGACAGTGTTGTGCCATCTTCAGGAAAGCTGCTACTTAGAGATCCCAGGGGAAGACAGATTGGATCTTGTCCCTCTGGTTTGTTGGGGATTTTTTTAATTTCTTTTTTTTTTTGCTAGAGAAGCGTGTTGGGGAAACAAAATCATGTCCCAACATTTCAGAGCAGTTGTAAAGTAAATTATTCATCTCTCTGTGTGTATGTATAGGAACCCTGATCTCATAACTGTTGTAACAATGTTTATAACCAGTGTTTGAAACCTAGGTTATAGTAGTATAAATAATTTTAGATAATGCAGATAACAAGAAGAAAATAATATAATTAGAATTTTACAAGGTGAGCAATTCACTAAGATAGATGGAGTAACACAATACATTAAAAAAAATAAATCTGTAACAGCACAAACATGACACTGGTGACAGGAAACATCTGCATTGCCAACCATCCCTGGGCTGGCCACAGCCTCACATCTGCACCACCAGCCTGGGAGCTGTGAGTGCTCCCTTGTACGAGTGCACATCAGACCCTCTGTCCTGCCACAGAGGTTTGGGTTATTTTCTTTGGGCAGTTTGTATCAGTTTTAAGTCTATAAGCATTTTACTTGAAAATAAAATTGAAGAAGCCATCTAGGATAGTGCTGCTTAGGAAGGGTGGGCTAAGTGGGAGCAAACTGTAGTTCTTTTTTTTTTTTCAGAGCTGTTTTGAATTGGACCTAGTTGCAGGACCTAATTCTGCATGTGAATAGTGAAAGTCTGGTTGGCTGCAAACAATTTTTCATTGCTCATTCTTATCTTTCATCCCATTTTGATTTTGCTGCCGGTGATTATTCCTCCCTTGGATTTTGAGGAATGTGCCAAACTTCCTCTGGCTTAGCTTTGTGTGGAGTTTTAAATTTGGTAATGGTGGGGAACAGGAGAGATAAAAATGTGGCAGGAGGGAGAAGCAGCATCACTCTTCTGTCTGGTGTTTCCATGCATCACAGAGTTTTGTAAATGAATTTTATGCTCTTTTACTTAAACTCACCCTTTTTGTCTGCATTACCTCTGCTTGATTTTTTCTCTAAAGCCTTTAGGTGTTAACAAAAAGTCCACTGTGGCCTTTCCATGTGTCCCATTTTTGTTTTCTTGATCCCCTACTCTTGGCCCACTGTCCATCTTTAAGCCATTGCCAAATTAACAGTGACTGGTTCATGTGGGCAGCACAAACCAAATGTTATTACCATGTCTGGATCCAAGAAGACTTTAGAAATTAAACTTTAAAACCAGAATGGGTTTGTATTTTCCTGTTGTCCATGGTGTTCCTTGTTCATATATACTGGATTCTTTCCCCCTTCTCAGCATGCAGTGAGTGGCAGGAGGGAAGGAGCTCTCAGGAAGGTGTGTAGGGCTGGCTGATGTGTGTGCTCTGCTGGCTGCATCACAGGGTGCAGGAGGTGCAGAGCCATTTTTCAGGCTGTCCTGTCATTCCTGCTTGGGAACCTGACACATGGGCCTAACTTTCTTGCTCGTGTTGTTTTTTTAGGAGGGAGGGAGGTGACTGAGCAGCTAGCCCCCTTGACAGGGCAGTTTTAAAACATTCATAAAACTTTTATTGGGCTGCCACCCTTACAGATAAATATTTTCTGAGTTTATGGGCTTATTTTAAGGACTGAAGCTTAATAGCAGCTTTGTAGGCCTATCTGTCCCCAAAATAGCCTTTTGGCAAGCCCCATCTCTGGAGGCTGCCATGCTTTTCTAGGTCTTTGGAGTTTCTTCATCACTGAATTATTAGCCTTTTGCCTCCTTCCAGCTCTGTCTGACTAAATGTGACCAAGTGCTAAACAAGTCTTTCCCCTTCCCCCAGCCTTGCTGAAAGCTGATGCTGTGTAGCCATATTTGGTTATCATGAAAGGAGAAAGATTGCAGGAGTTATAAATTAATTTCTTTTATGAAATTGGGTTTGTTAGACCTGTTTTTATGAGTCTTACTTACCAATCTTTTCTTAATGCTGCATGTGATTTTAAGGTGGTGCAGGCTGGTGGCATTTCAGACGTGTACTGGCACTTTTCAGGCACTTTCTCAATGTGCTCCCACAAATATAAAAGCTTTACAGCTCATCGCAGCATTAAGTGGGGAAACCAGTGGGCTTGCAGCCAAGGCTGTACAAAGGAATGCTGTATGCAGTGCTTGGAGGGAGATGGAGCTGCAGTTTGAGCATCCCTGACATTTGATTTCACTGTGTGGTGTCCAGGGAGGTTTTGTGGGTTTCAGAATGGGCTTTTGCTCAGCACTGACTGGAGACAGCGTGGGAGAGCCGCGTGTGATTCCCGTGTGTTCCACTCCTGGAAAGGGAATGTTCTCAGCACCTGGAGCACTACTGCATGTTATGGCTTCTTTCTATCCCAGTACAGCTGCTGATCTCCCTTCTTTTCTAACCAGAAACAGTTGTAGTACCTAGTGTGTAACTTTTTTTCCTTTGCTCAGCTATGTTTTATGACACTATTTCCAATGATTGATTTCCTGAATGGCAAACCACTGGCACATGGTATTGTATCATGGTATTTTTTTGTCTCATCCCAAGTTTTTTGAGGGTGTGAGTCTGTCTGTGCAGGAAGCCCTTTTCCAGCATATGTGATTGTTGATCCCTCAGAGAAATGCCACAAGTAGGAAATAACTTAAAGGTTCAGGGGTACTTGTGAAAGACTGATCTGTAGAACTGAGAAAGATAAAATAAGAGCTTCAGGACAACTGGAGAGATTAAAATAGATTTTACCTCCCTTAAGAGGGTCATTTGGTCATAACAGACATTAAAAAAAAATAACAAACCAAAACAACCCACTTGCTTTATTTTGGGTGAGGCTGACAATTTATATAGTCAGGGAACTCCCTTTTCCAGAGCAGTCACAGTTCAGCAATACATTTACTGGTTTGGGGTTTTTTCCTTCTAAAAATAGGAGTATCTATTTTTGTACAAAACAATGCCCTGAGACTTTTGTTTCTGTATTTCCATGACTTCTGTTTTTCATGTCAGCATATCTTGGGGCTTGTCCTAAGAATGGAGCTGATGTAATAATAATGATTTTCGTTGCAGCCATCTGATTTGTTGCTTAGAATATGAAACTGTTTACTTTTGCAGGACTGTTTTTCTGCAAGTTTTACATTGATGAAGAAAAAAAACCATAGGTGTCAAGAAAGTTTTATTCCATGTGAAAATGAATTCAAAGAGCTTATATGGTCAAATAACTCAGCACAATATGCTTGCCTCAATACAAGAGATTAAGGCTTTTTTTTTTCCAGAAGACTTGAGTTCTGGCATTGTGCACATTATATGCAGAGTTCTTGTCCAGCAAAATTCTGGGCAAAGCTGGACAGTTTGAATTGTTGTATATTCACATGTGAATTTTATTGCTATATCCATAATGTAAATATGAGTATAATGGACTGTAACTATTTCAAGTCCTTTCCCTGACATTTGGTAGTGGTAGCCCCCAGCTAGTGCCTGTCTCATTTCAGGTGGAGTTTATTCATTTTTTCCCTTAGAAAGCTGTGGGGCAGAGCTGTAGAGATATTAGATAAGTTGCCAGCAAAATTCTGGCAGTACAGTGAAGAAGACTCTGGAGTTTTGGTTTAGCACCAGTATAAGTCCTTCTCCTGGAGCTTTTGCAGTGTGTTGTCTTTCAGGTCAGTTATTGGGTCAGCCAGAAGCCTGTTGGCTTTGAGTGTTGGTAAATTTTTTTTAAATTGCTTGTCATAATAGTGTGTTTTGATCCACTGCATTCATTCTCTGTTGGGGATTAATATTGAGAAGAAAACTAGATGTTGTCTAATTCATAAGAGTTGTGAATGCATCTGGAAAGGTACAAAGGTGTACTTTCAGGGAATAGCCTATCTTAAATTGAGATGTTCTAATGAATGATCTAATAATTTTCCATAATTTTATATGCATTTTATAGTTGTAAGGACACAAATAGATCAAGTTTTTAGCAAATACATCTTAATAGTTTTGGGAGTTTTACACTCTTTCTTCCTGGTACTTTTTGATTTGTGTTTATGAGGGTTTTGGTTTGTTGGTTTGGGGTTTTTGCCAGCAGCACTGAAAGACCCACAGCTAGTCTAGCTGAGAGATACTTCTGATTCTTATTTGGCTTTTGAACTGTGTCTGTGTTTTCTTTTGTTGTGGTTTAAATTTCACATTGCTCAGAAGTTAATGCTTCTTAAAGATGTAATTTACCTTCAACATGATTCTTCTTGCTGGTGTATGGCTGGTTCAAGCACGGTGGTTCTGATGGGAAAGTATGAACTGCAGACAAGAGTTCCTGCTGTGGAAACAGAAATAGTGAAACAAGGAATATGGCTTCAGGGTAAAAAATCCACTTCTCAAGTTTTGTTGTAAAATAATTAGCCTTCTGTGGAGGCACAGAGACCATAGCAAACACACAGGAGCTGCTCAGTTGCCTGTGATTTGACTTAAAGTTTATGACCTTGAGTAATGTGCCTGCTCAACCACACTTAACAAAAGCATATTTGATGAAATGTTAAACTCATGAATTACATCTCCATGGAAAGCCTTTTTTAAAATTTGTAAAATCAGAAATAAATCAACATCTTCAGACCTCAGCAGAGTTGTTTAAATATGGATTTAAAAGGAATGGGCTGTTTCATCAACAATGACACTTTGTAAACTTACACAGAATGTGTAGCGTTTCTTCAGGTTGAAAAACGACTCTGTATTCCAAGGTATTGTACAAAGAACTGTAGCATTAGGAACCCTGTTTTTTTCTAAGTGAGGAAGCTGAGACAGAGGTGAAATAATGTTGTGAACTGATGGAAGCCATAGAAGCAAAACTGCCTAGGCCTGGGTTTCTTAATTTCCAATTTAAATGTCTGCCCATTAGGGCTGCAAAAATTTGAGAGCAAGTTGTGTGACAATTTGGAGGCTTCTGTAAGGCAGTACCTGTCCCTCTGTTTTCCTTGTTGTGAGCAATAGTTACTGGTTGAATTGTCCTCTCATTTCTACCATTAAATGTGTAGCTACTCCCAGTTTATACTTATAAAGCAGATTTTTGTTAGGAGGGAATGAATGTGCTGTCCCTGCTCACACAGCAGCTGGGGCTGGTGTCCCTTCCACAGACGTGTCAGCCCAAAGCCTTGCATGGCACTGGGAGCCTGTTCTTCTCTCTTTTATTGCTTTGTGAGTTTTATTTCTCTGCTTTAATGTTGTATTTGGGGATTTTTTTAAATAATCGGGTACTACTGTGTTGAAACCAAAATAGGAGGTGTTTTCTTTGACTAGATGTTAGGATTAAAACAATGAAAATACAGTTTTTGTTTTCTTGGAGAGCTTTTACCTTTGTTTTTAATGTATTAGGCATCACATCTGATGCTAAAGCACTGTATAAAACATCTTTGAAAACTGGAAATTTCCCTGTAAAGCTGGATAGTTGGTTTTTTGGGGGGTTTTTTTGGGTCATAAGAAAGTTTGAAATGCACAATAGCTCTTAACATTAACTTTTCACTTTGTCCCTGGAACTTTTGAAGAGAGACTTGCATTTTTTGGCATTGGTCAAGTAGTCTGGTCTTGATAGACTTGCAGTCTGTAGTGTCTTTGTATTAAGTGTTCCCCCTGGGGCTCCATCTTGTGTTTTAATTCCCAGTTTGCTGCTGATGTATGGGCTCTTCTGTTAAATAACTTTTATTTTCTATGCCATTATGCCTACATACTTGACTTGATTTGTGTTGCATACAGAGTGTTTTCCCCTTGTTGTGTTTGGATCTGGTTTGTAATAGGGTTATTGTTATGTAATTCTGACTGAAAGTTACAACTTCATCAACAAACACAAAGTGCTTGTTCTGTTTGAAAATTTGTCTTACACTCATCATGAACTATTTATCCATTATGTGCTGGTTTTTACCGTTTGAGTAAAAGAAACCACTTTCATGCATGCTGCAGTTTAGGAAGTATTAAAGATTCACTGGTATGTGGAACACTTACTGCTGTGAACACAAGTGAAGAGCTTCTGTAAACAATTGATTCAAGATTTCAAAATAACACAAGTGCTGAGAAAACTGCTGCACTCAACTATACTGTCACATTTCCATGGATTAATGAGTTACTGTTTGTTATCTCAGTGATAGTGACTGTCTGAGTGCTTAAACCCCATCACAAATGTGCTATAAATTCATAACCTCAGATCTCTCTTTAAATCCCAGTGAAGATGTTTTGTAGTGAATACAGTGTGCTGAGGAGTATTTTGCAGTTACTGAAGCTCAGCTGATAGGCACTGACTCGCTTCTGTGTCTGAGCTGTAAAATGACAAATGGTTGAAAAATATATCCTTCGTGCCAAGATCAGAGATTTCTGCCTGCAATTGTAGAGTGCTTTGGAGCAATTCAAGAAGATATTCAGATGTTGGCTGGAGAATACATTCAGTCTTCCAAGTTGTGAATATTCCACCAGTCTGTGACTCTACTTTTGTCACTGGCACTCATGAACTTCCTGAGCTCAGCAGTCCCTGGCCTCCTCATGCTGTCTGGTCTCTTCCTGCCTGTCTTTCTTAACCCCCAGCTTCATTTGCACCTTTATCCTGCAGCGTTTGTGATGGAAAGCACTGTAAATATGAAAAGAATTCCTGCTCTGTTGAATCCATTACTTGGGTGTACCTGTGGTGGGCATGTTAGTGTGTAGATCTAGTCAGGCTTGCAGAACTGGTCAGTGTACTTTATCTGGAGCATGTTCAATCTGTTTATCTAAGGAGGTAGTATTGCAATTAAATTTTTTTTCAGTAGTTTGTCCTTTTGAAATAACGCTTTAAAATTCCAAAAACTTTTTGAAATGCAGACTGGCTATATTTGCTTTGGGATGGCTGAATGCTGCATCCAGTGCACATCACTCCAGTGTGTCCTGGATGATGTTTTGGAATTTAGGAAGGTGCAGCATGTTCTGTGTGCAAACCCTGACACACAAACGCTCACACACCGTGTCTGTTGTGGCTGCATCTTCAGCTTGTGTGGTATGATGTACACACTGGTGCACGCCCACACACTAAACCTTTGCAGGTCAAAAAGGGAGGATAAACTTTTGAACCCAGCTGCTGCCAAATTAACTACATGTGCAGGGACCACCAAAGCTGGGGTTACCGTATTCCAGAAGAGTGCTGGACACTGACACCCGCATCTTGTACTGCAGGAGACTCCTTGTTGTTCCCTTAGAGCCTGAAGGATGCTGCCTTGGAAGCAAGCCATCCTCTGTGCCCTTTCCTTGTCACCAGAAAGGACAGGCAGCAGTTTGGTGACTTCTCCCTTCGTTATGGAAATGGGACTGATACAGTAATCAGGATGCTACATATGGAGCTTTTTAAATTACTGCTCTTCAGTCTTTTGTTAGCCTTCATTATTCCTGAAGATTTTTTCCAAGTCATAAAATGACATTTTTAATATGCAGAATTAAAAAAAAGGCAATATGAAGAATACATTTTTGTCAATAAGCTTTTACCTTTTAAACCAGTTATCTTAGTTTCTGCTCTAGGTATTTTAATTGAAGATTAACTACTGTTAAAGAGTATACAAATTTAGGTAGTATATATTTGAAGTAGTAAAATAGGACTGAATAAAAGCTGGGAATAGAGTGGCCTGTCCATTATAATTTTAGATTGCAGAGCACAAGTTAACCTTCATTTGAAGTCAGCACTGCTGACTGAGAGGCTCTTCTGATGTTAAGGCTGTTTTACTTAATTCTAATTTTTTGTTCTCATGAAGTTCACTAGAAGTATACTTCGGAGTTGCAAGTTGAGCAGGTCTTACCTGGAATGTTTGTTTTATTCCTGCTGCCTTTTTTTAATAAAAAGTTGTTGGGTCAGAACTGATGAATGCAGGTATGAAACACAATGCCAAAAATAATTGTTTTATGCTTCTTTTGACTTCTGCTAAAATGACCTTGCTGAGCTCCTTTTTACCTACTACAGAAAATAAGACCAATTCATTTCTGTCTGCAGACTGGTAATTTCTTTTGCATCTTGAGCAGCCTTGGGTACCACACAGGTTGTCTAAAATGTGGGCATTCAAGACGTGGAGGCTGCTTTTGTTTCAGAGGGAGGAGTTGAAGAGGCTGCTGCATTCTGAGCACCTGCCTTGTCTCTTGAGCAAAGTACCTGGGAACCTTCCAAAGACAGGCTTGTGTCTTCCTCACAGTGTCCCTTATTTCTTCCAAGGATTCAAGGATAGCTGTCCTCAGGCAAATCTTGTTAAGGCTTGTTTAAAACCTATTTGGAAGGGAGTGCATCTTGTAGGTTTTATAAACAGTCAGGTTTTTCTTTCTCCTTAGAGTTTTTACTAGAGTTGAATTTTAGCAGCATAAGTATTAATGTAAATTTCCTGTAGATCCATAGCCTTGATGAACTGCATGAAAACATGCACTTTGAATTCCCTCATCTGTATGCAGGATGAGGGAATGCTGCTGCTCCCATTTTGATCCCTGAAAGCTGCAATAGCCTAATAAATCCAGAGCTGGTGCTGGCACATTAACCTGCATGGATTTGTGATTCCTGGCTGGAATTGTGCAGTCCCTGAGGTAGCCCTGCACTGTGCCTCAGTCTGCAGGGCATGGAGAGCTTTAGGAGGAGGGTAAAGCTCAGTATTGTGATGTGCTGCAGCCTTGCCCCTCTGCTGCCTGCCTCTAAGGAAGGAACCTGGATAAGATAGGACCTTGGACTTAACATGGTGTGATAGTCTCTGTGTTCCTAGATTTGCACGGGCAAAGCTGATATTGGCCAGGGCTGTGCTCTTTTTCCATGACACTTCCCCAGTCCTTCCCTTTTTTTTCTCATTTTGTTTATTTGCTTGTTCTTGTTGTTTTCCCCCTCCTCATAAGAAGGAAGGGTTTGAACTACAGATTTGCCATAATTCTGCTGCAGAATCAGTAACAGCTGTTGGAATTGTAAATGGCTTTTTGGTTGCCATCACAGAACCTGCAGTTGATCAGCTCTGCCCTGAGCAATAGCTGGAGACATCAGAGCTCTAAATAGAGAACACAGATGGGTATGGGAAGGGACAGAGTTTCTTTTTACTGGATGACTTTTCAGATGCTCTGAAGTGCAAAGTTGACTGGAGCAATGTCATAATGGGAGCTACAAGGAAGAGGAGCTAACAGAGAAAACGTAATTTGAATGGGAATATTTCTTAAATTGCCCCCTTCCAAAAATCCAGTGTTCTAGGAATACTCAGTGGGCAGAAGATGCTCCATACTTTTGTTGGGTCACTCTACAAGTTATTTATAGTGATAGGCTAAATAAGTTCCTGTGTTGTCTTTGAGTAATTTAAGATATTATAAACATCGATATGTTAATACATGGCAAACATTTAACAATCGTTTGTCAAGACAAGTAAGTCTTTAGATCTGACAGCTCCTGCTCCTGAAATGGACTGTATTAGAACCTAAACTTAATGAAATCAATAGTCATCACACAAGATGCTGCCTTTGTGGTTTTGGTAATGGGGCTGATTTATTCTTGTTTGTGTGCTTTGGCTGGTCATATTACATCTTCTGTAATTTAATTTTCCTCTCCTTCAATGCTGCCTTTTACTGCACTCCCTAGAAACACTCTATTTATTTGTGGGAGTTGGATTTTTTTGCAGTGCAAGTCAGAACGAGTTGGTGTGTTGGAAATGTGCAGTGGCTCTTCAATCCAGGTTGTTGCTCTGCAGAGCTGGGTTGGCTGTTTTAACACCCTGCAATATAAATTATGAACCTTTTCCCATTCATAGCTGAATTTGGACCCAGATACTCAAACAGATTTGCATTGAGAATAGGTTTCTGTAATTTGTTCTGTTCCAGCCAACCACCTGTATCAGGACACTTGTTCATAATTTCTGCATAGAGCCCTGTGAATTGCCTACATCTGATTTCTAAACAGTGTGATCAGTGCCTGGAAACGTCAGAAAGATGAAGAGGGTCTTTTGGGCTGGTGGTTCAGGAAAGCGAATCTCCTTCAGCCTAAATATGATCTGCTTCCCTGGACTTGGACAGAGGCTGTACCTGTTTTCTGATATTTTACTTGCCTGGGTTTCAGAACAGTCTGTGCCCCAGGAAAAGTGTAATGAGGAAGGAAACCCAGCCCTTGGGTGCTTGCCTAGAAAAATGGAAGTATTGCTGTGGCATGGATAGAGGTATTAAGTTATTAATATGTGCTAGGTCTGTGTCACTGTGTCTTTGCAGCTTGTGCTATCTCATTTAAAGTCTGTCCCTTTATAAACATCACTGCTTAATGTTCAACTTGGCTGGCATTGCTGTTTATTTGGAGCCTGAGTACTATAAAGTAATTACTAGAAAACATTGACTTTTATATTCCAAGTTTTATTTCTGGTCTTTGTATTTACTGAGAAAAAGCACGAAAAGATTGAACTAAGTCTTGATATTTAGGAAGGAAATATAAATAAATTATTACTTTTAGAATAATGCTTATATCAGTTTTAAGCGTTTTTATTTGCAGAGTGGACTGATGACTTTACATTTTTGAAATTAATGGAATTGAAGCAGCTTACAGAGTCACATTCTGCAAATCTTCCTCCCCCCTTTCTGATAATTATTGGCTAATTTATATCTATAAGAACACTTACAAATATTGTAATTAAATAATACAGAAAAATCAAGTTAAGGCTCAATAGTGTTCTACCAGCATATGAAAAGCATAGTGTCTTAATTAAAAGAAATGCAGGAAACTTAGTTATTGGAAACTATTTTTTACTGCTAGAGGATTTGTGGGTGACTAAGAAATTTATAGACTTGAGTTTTTTATTTTTTAAATAAAAGCCAGATACATGTCTTCATCTTTGGCTTGTTGACTCAATTTACTTGGATGGAATTTTTCAACATTTAAAACAAATTAAAATTCATGAATCATTTATGCTTAAAGGCACAAGCTTTTTTAGATACAGCAGTTAAGACTTAACTGGTTACATACATAAATACTGGTTTGGATATGTAAATTTTGTACTTGCTCCCTTAAAAAATGCAGATGAAAATTTAAATTGTTGGGATGCAGCTGTGATTACCTGTTATACAATAATTATTGTACTTGAATAACTGTTTATATTAGCATTGTATCATCTTTTTCTCTCCTGTTTCCTGCAAAAGCAGTGACTACTTTGCAGGACAGCTGTGAAGAAAACATTCCACCCTAGCAGAAGGCAACAGTGTGTTTTGTAAAGCTGTTTTGTGCTGCCTCAGTTGCAGTCTGCAATTTCTTGGTACTCAGGTTTTTCAGTGTTGATCTGTTGATCCATATTCACTCTTGAACTCAGGTTTTGCTGCTCTGTGCTGGTGTGGTGTGACTTGTTCAAGAGGGGAAGGTGTTGCTTCAGCCTGGTACCATTAGTATTAGATTAGGATCAGCAGTGGTTTATTCTGTGGTAAATGCAGCATGTGAATTTTTTTAAAATTATTATTTTAAATTATTTTAAATCCTTCTAATTGTTTCTTTTTTAAAAAATTCTTATGGCCAGCTGATTGCTGGTACAGCTAAGTGAGCTTTTCCACAAACATTTTGTAAACGTGACAGGCTTTACTGTGAGGTTTTAAACTGCTTTCCTGGAATTTGCTTGAAAACATGACTCTGAGAATGTAGGTGAGCAATCAGTTGATGTTGACAGAAAATGACAATTGTTCCAGATCAAAATGTCTGTTCTCTTTCAAATCTATTATTTGAAGAATATTTTGAGAATTTTATGCAGTTCAGTATTCACTTAGGAAGCTCATTTCTCTGCTGCTCTAGTACTCAGACTCCCAGTCACTGTAGCACAACTCTGGGCACTGTGCAGCTGCAACTTGGTTTTTTTTTCCTCTGGACATCCTTTGCAGTGGACAAGGGGGAGCAAAGTGAGGGGCTTGTGGCTGTACATGTGCAGATGTACTGCTGCAAACTTAATGCAGTTGAATTAGAATGTACAGTTTTTAAGTAAAAAGAAATGTAAAATAGTAGGCAAATTGGGAAGTGAAATAAGAGTGCACCCTTTTGGATGTTCCTTCCTAAGGCTGCTTTGTATGTAAAGTCCATAATTTGTACATAGAAGTCCATAATGGGCTTTCATTAAAATCTGTGTTCATTTTCTGCAGAAGGATTTTTTTAAAACACATTGCAATTGTTGAGAATGAGTTTTGATACGTGAGCCAGGTAATTAGTGTTTGAGCATCCGCTATAACTGGAAAACACAGTGTCTATGAGAGCAAACCTGTCCAGTCTTGCCCCTCAAGTGGCCTCTGCTTATTGAGTGACCCTTGCATTTCTCATGCAGCCTTCCCTCCTGTTTGAGATGCACCTGTGGATGGGTTTGACTCAGAACCTCACCCAGGAGCACGTGTGTGCCCCATGGAGCTGCTGCATCTGGGGGTGTTTGAGCCCCTCTTCATCATCATCATCACCAGTGTCAGTGTTGGCTGCTGTTGGTCTTGGCAGACTGAAAGACACTGGGAGGGGAACACGCTGTGGAACTGTGAAGAGTCATTTTAGGGAAGAAATATATGAGAGACTTGGCAAACACTTGGTTTTTGTCTTGGTAAACCAAAATTGCAAAAATTTTAGTGTTTGTTTTAGTGGTTTTGGTTTTTTTTGCTTTTTTGGTAGAAAGCCATAGAGGAGAAATTTATAGTGTACTAGGAGACTGGAAACTTCATAGTAACCCAAAACTCTCATGCTGTTTACTCTCCTCCACCTTCTACAACATTTTATTTCCCTTGTAATAATTAGTTTGAACTTTCCTCTATTTCTCTGGATCAAGTAATTTTCATACAACTTCAGGATTTTTTTTTAATATGCTTTAAATCTTTCTTCTAAATAATGTTTTTTATAGTAAAAAAAAAAAGCCATGAATACATTATAATTTCAATTTTCATGGTGTGTGAAAGATTTCTGCACTAGGTCTTTATTGTTTTTGAAGAATTCATCACCCTAGTTAAGAAGCTTAATATAAATTAAAGAAGGTATTAAGGAACATTAAGACATCAAAATGTGGAGCGTTCTTTTCCTTTCGATTGCTCCAAATGCAAACAAGTTGAATAAAATGCAATCAAAGGGCCTGTTTGGAGAACATTGAGTGGCTTTACAGCTGTGCTGTAGAGAACCTCTGGTAAGAGCATAATTCAAATAAAAAGGCCTTTCTTTCCTTCTCCTAATTCTCTTTGTTGTGGTGACAACAGAGTACAAGCCCGATAAAAATTTAATCACCTTATCTTTTTAAAGCAAATTGCATATTTGTTTACACACAATATACATAACATGAAAAAGCAAAAGCTGCCATCCAATCCCCCTCCCCTTCTAATCGCCTTAAAGGCCCTTGCCTAGAAGTTTTTTAAAAAAAACATTTAAATGTTTTAGTCTTTATTCTGAAGTCCCATTGTTCAGGATTGCTTTAAAAAGGCAGCCTGGGGGAAGATGAATATCACCAAACTTAAACTCTGGACCAGTGCTGAGCAGCAGATGCCTGGGATGTGTCAGCAGAGTTGGTCCAGCTTAGCTGGTGCCAGGCGAGGTGGGAGGATTACAGAGGGCCTGTGGATTGAGCACTTTGATTTGGAGCTGCTTTGTAATGAATTGCCTTTGATTCTGTGTCAGGTCTGCTGACCTGAACTTCTTCCTCATTGTACCCATTTCTGAGAGGCTGCTGTAGGAGATACCGGGCACTGGTGCAGGTTTTGTTGTTGTTGTTCCCTTTTCACTGGGATGATGAAGTTTTGGTCCCTTGCAGAACCTGTTTTTAGTTGTTTCTGCTCACCTTGGTGCACACAACATGAGCATTGTTGGTTTTGTTTATTTATTGTTTAATAGGTACTGGAGTGCTGACAAAAACACAATTGAAAATGCCTTCTGTGCCTTCTGCTGAGAGGCTCTGGGCTGAGAAACTCCCTCACTGGATAGAAATTTAGTGCCAAAGGCATATTCTGTGGTTTTTAAAATTATGAAAGCTCCTGTGCTTAGTGGTTTTTGGTCTATTTTTACATACCTAACTGTACTCTCAGGGGACATGTTTGTGATACTGTTACTTTTGATCTGAGAATTTAATCAACAAGGACTACCTCAATGATAAAACTTGTGACAATCTGTCCTATATAACAGTTGTCATAGACTCTCCCAGATTCTGCTGTGTTTATAGCTGCATGTTTCTTAGCACTTTGCCAGGAGGGAGAGAACTTGGAGATCCAGTGGTAGTAATTGTGATTTCAAACACTGTTCTGACTTTGAGTGTTTGAATGGTCTTGGGTATTTCATGCTGTCCTGCCTGTCATTTTTCTACTGTTGAATTGTATGAAGAACTTGCTGATAATCCCAAACTTCCAACATTACTTTTATATGTATTAACAATTTGATTCCTATTAGTTCAATTATTTTTTCATAGTTGCTCCTGTTATGCACAGGGCATTTTCCATGCATTCAGTTTTTGTTTCAGGAAGCTTGATGAATGTGTGGACAGAAATTACAGCACCCAGCATCAGTCTGAGTGATGTCTTTCCCTTCAGGTATGCTGGGCAGTGAGCACAAGACTTAGGCATGATCTCAATGGCTCTGTGGACCTTGAGTGGCCATCAAATGAGAATAGAGTTTTAATAATTGTTGGTATGATGCATCAACTGACATAATTGCAACCTTCTTACTGTCCTGAAAGCCCATGCAAAAATTAATTTGAAGATTTCCTACACAGGCTAGTGGAACAGTGTTGAATTTGAGGCCAGAAATATGATCATAGTGATTGTCTTTTAGTTCTGACAGTTGATCTGTTGTATTGTGTGCACACTTAGTGAAATCTAGACCTAGTGCGTGGTGCACTGGAGTCTCCCTGTAACCTGTATTAAGGTTAGTCCCTGCTGCACAGAAACACAAAGCTTTGTAGAGCATACAACTCACAACTGTGTTCCAAGAGTGCAAGGTAGGAAGTCCTCTGCTCTTAGGGTAGTTGCTCTATGAAGACTTGGCCAGGAAATGGTTGTGGTGCACTGTGCAGCAGCAGCAGCTGTGTTGGCCTATAAAATGGGCTCAGGTTTGGTATTCTCAGGTGATTTCTGCTGAAGGATGGCCAACTGGCCAAGAAATGAAGACCTTATGTCCCTTCATCTCCATGCTGTAATTTAGGGCTGATGGGTATGTTGGATTGGGGTGTATTTTGGAAAACCCACTGTAGCAACTGCAATTATCCTTGTAAAGTGTGTGGGGGCTTGTGTAGGTTTATGTAAGTAATGAGATGGATGCAGACAGTGCTGTGATACATGATGAGAATTTGTCAAGTTCGGAAATTGGTCCTGCTATGTGGTTTCAGATGACAGTGGTCCATTTGTACCTGGTGTTTAATAGCTGCACTTTATTTTTTAAAAACAAGGTTTAAAATGCAGTCGTATTATGTAAATTTGGGAAAACAGATAATATATCCTGGTCATCTTGCTGGAAGTTGAGAAATAAGCTGAATGACTGGCATACCCAATGCCCTGTGTTATGCTGGGTCTCCTCAGTGTGGGTGACAGGTTTAGGATGAAGAGAGGAGAGGGAAGGGGCAGGCAAGGGAAGAACAGAAAAGTGCACCACTGATACCCACTCAGCAGCCAGCAGCTACGGTGTGGTGCTGGAGTCTGGGCTCCATTTAGCAATATGAAAAATATCAGACTGAAAATCAAGACACTGACTTCATGTAGAAGGTATGGCAGACTAATTAAAGAAAAAAATGTGTACCAATTGAGCCTATAAAACTCTTCCTGACCTTGAGAAAACTCCCGGAGAGCTGTGGGAAACTCCAGTCTGTCCCCTCTGAACTTTTTTGTGTTGTTGTTTAAATATAGTAACTGCTTTTTTAATTAAAAAGAAAAATTAGATGGCATTTCAAATTGTGTCCATGGTGCCTTGGGGACCTATTACAGTACAAATTACCCTCTACTATTTAGTGAGGTCTTGTTTACTATTGTGTGAAGCGAGGGTTACCAGTGTAAGGATGCAGGACAAGAAGGGCCCTTCTTTGAAAGTCTGGCTCTGCACATGAAAGTGACGCCAGCAATTGGAAGCAATTTGTGGAATTGTTTGATTATATTAATTATGGCACCAGCAAACAGTGCTTGGGAAACAGTTTTGTTTTCTTGCATTCTTTCTTGATTGCTCGCAGCAAAAGCCAAGATACAGAATGTGCCTTTAAGGACTGCCGGAGAGCGCGGTTCAAGGCATTGTGTGGAATTGGCACTGAGCTTGAAAGGGTTGTGTCCGGCTTGATGGGAGAGTTTTCCAAATACAGCTTCGACCTGAACTTCACCCAGGTCAGCTTCTTAAATTAAAACAGCTTCTGTCTTCCTCATCAGGGAAGGTTGGCTCTTTCCCTGCGAAGTAGGAGCCCCTAATGAAATCCATGTTATTTCCAGTAGTACCACTTCTTCCAATAATGCCTTTCAGTCCTAAAGCCTGTATAAACTTAAATTGATACACAAGATTCAATCCCTCTCACCACTGAGCTGCAGCCTTCTCTGATGTGGTACAGGGCAGCTGTTCCCCAATTTATGGGAAGATGTTTCATTTGTTAAAGATTTCCAAGCAGTCTGCCATGCTGAGGCTGCAGGAGCAGTGCTGCTGATGCAGACTGGCTGGCACAACAGCGTTTGGCTGGGACATGGGGCAGTCTACTTCTGCTCAAAGTGGCTGGAAGATTTTTTATTTTTTTCTCTGTTGTCAAAGAATTATGGATGTTTTGTGTAGATCCCCAATACCATGCTGAACATTTTAGTATGTTTGGAAGGAAGGAGTCTCCTTTCTTGTCTTCTTGGAGGCTAGTTGCTCCCTGGCCAACTTCATGCTGTAGCCCTTTTAATATTCAGAAACCAGGCAAGGTGATAATAACTGGTCTTGTACTGGCCAGAAAAGAAAAATTCCTCTTGTCTGGAGTTTGAACTTCTAGCAGAATACTTGAGAGAGCTGACAAGTGATGTGAGAAAGGTGTTGTGAATTCAAAATACAATTACTGGAGAATTGTGAAGGGATTTACATAAGTAAAATTCGTTGCTTGATCTGTGAAAGTAATTGAAGCTCAAATCCTGATCTCCCGAGGGTAGTAAGGAAAGGAGTATCCCTTGTTTCTTGAGTGAATCTCTGGTCAACTATTACACTGAAATTGTCTTGGTAATCATATTATATTTGTTATCATGGTGATGAACACCTAGGAGCAGATTTGCCACTGTAAGAGAACTTAAATCTTCTGCCTAGCAAAGGTTTATAGGTGTTGACCCTGATGTTAGGTAGAGAATTCCTGCCTGATCCTGGGCTCCAGTTAGCTCAGGACACAGTTCCACCCCTGCTCTTTCTAAAGCACAATATATTCATGATAACAGATGGAATGCCAGGCTAGATAGGATCACAGGCTCTAGATGATCCAGGTCCAGTCCACTAGATGAGGTGTGGGGCATTTGAAGTCCCTATTATAGAGTTTATGGGTACAGTAACATGGTTACTTTTGTCCTTGGAAGGCTCACATAGATCTTGTTTTTCCTAATCAGTTCAGGGTTTTTTGTATTTGTTTTGGGATTTTTTTTGTGTTTTTGTTTTGTTGGTGTTTTTTGGTTTGGTTTTCGTTCGGGGTTTTTTGGTGTGTTTTTGTTTATTTGTTTGTTTGGGGTTTTTTGTTTTTGTTTTTCTTCTGGGATATTGAAGGTGCAAAATTGCATTAATAAAGTCAAAAGGTAGGATTTGGGGTATCTTGAGTAGAGCAGAAGAGCAGCAGAGTTGCTATGTGATGTAAGGAGTTGAAGCAGCTGGATGTTATATTTTATTATTCTTGTCCTTCCTGCCTGACTGCAGAGATGACAGAGATAACAGGAGAGGCTGGGCAAACAGATCTTCTCATTTTGGAATGCTTCTGCTTTTTATTTAAATCAAAACTACAGCGTGTTACTTTAGGGATATTAAGGGATATTGAGCTTTTCAAGTTCTTAGGGTGCATAGAAACAGTTTTGTAGAGCTGCTGATATGTTTTAGGACTAGTTGGAAATCAAGTGTGTGCTTTTTGGTGTTTTGTGATATTCTGAGAATCAGTTCTTTTAACACTGGTATTTCTATTAATTTTGCTGGAAACCAATGATAAATTTATTATTACTATTTTAAAGTTGATCAGAATGTGAAACAAATGAGAGTACTGCTCTATTTGAACCTTGTACCCTTCTTTGGACATAGGCAGCTATGTTTTTTTAAGAATGGTGTTTTTTAAGGGTGGGTAAATATATATATAGCTGTTGCAAGAAAAGAAAAATTAATTAGTTTCTAATTGTGTTGTGCTGAAATGCAGGTTTCTAGAGTTCTGAAATGCAGGTTTCTTGAGTCCTGCAGTACTTGCAGAAAGTTTCTATTTCCTTTCAGTGGTCCATCACTGCAGTAAGCAGAGGGAGAGGCTCCCTTTGTACTCTCTGGTGAAGCCCCTCTGCATCTCTGTGGCATGGATGTCTCCGTCTGGGCCTCTAATTATTTCTGATTTTCAGGTCAACCAGCTTTTGTACTCTCTGTTTGCAAGATTTGATGCAGGCACACACTCTAACTGTGTAATTAGGGTTCAGGTTCTGAGAGTTCAATTTAAGGAAATCCTGAAATTGTGCAAACCAGCTGTTCCGAATAATCCATTGTGAGTGAGGATTATCCCCAACACTTCGCCTCTTTCAAGTTTTGCTCTTTTTTTTTTCCTTCCCTCGGGAGGAAAGAAAAATGTCTGCCTGTCATATTAAAAGGTTACGTTTGCCTCGCATAAAAATTATTTCTGACATCAAATATGCTGCGTTAAGTTGTTCTCTGACGTTCAGTCAATTTTTAACATTTGAATGTTGACAGGAAACAAGAAATTGCATGTAGCTGAGCCTTCTACCTGCAGCATTCGAAGGAAGTGAATAGAATGTTTTGTTTACAGAAGGGAGAAGCAAGTTCAATTTCTCACTCAAACTCTACTCACAAATTCCTGAATGGAATGGGAGGTTTGGCAATAGTATCAGCAAGTCAAGAATAGTCTAGCAATTTCTTAATATGTAATGTAATACAGAAAGGAATATTTTCTATTCCCAGGGTAACTGCTGGTGTAGCCTCAGTGCTTTTTCTAACAGCATGGTGAGGATCCTGAGCCAGTGCTTATCCAGCAAACCATGGCCAGTGCTCCAGTGCAGGGTAGGATAGATGAACTTTTCATTTTGGCTGAAAGCAAAGTTCTCATAAATTGGGAGCGTTGCAATATTTTAACTTTGGTTTTTTCTCATTACAATTCTTATGCTGTAAGAAAACTGTGTAAACATCCATGCAAATATTTCCACATTCACCAGCATAGTTAGCAATAGGCTTTTTTTACAAGTGTGCACATGAGAAGGGAGTTATTGAAGTTCAGCAAAATAAATTATTCTGCCTGGCTGTGCTGGAAAGCATGCCCTGCACCTATATTATTACACCTGTTTTCAATGATGGGTTTATCAGTTGCTTAAAAATTGCTCCTGTCTCTGGCTGGGCTACAAGGAGATACTGTATTATCTTCCTTCTCATCTAAAGTGTGTCTGGCATTCAGTCTTTAAAATCTTGCTTTCAAACACAATGTTTCATTAGCTTTGAAGGAGACAGGACTATTTCTAAATATTGAAAAGAACTGTGAAAATAGGATATAGAAATACAGAGATGGGAAATCTGAAAAATTAAGTTGGGAAAGGGGGAGAGAGAGATAAAACTCCTGAAGGGCTGAATAGCAAGTGCAATTGTGAGTCAAGGAAGAAGGAGTTGAACTTGGGAAAGAAGGAACAGAGACCACCCTTGGAGACCTTTTGAAGGAGCAGGGAAGCAGAAGGCTAATAAGAAAAAAAGTCAACAAATCTGACAAGGGATGTTGATAAGGAATGACAGTATTAAGTGAAGGAGGATGTGTAGTGGAGAAGTTAAAAGTGTAAAAGGCAAAGTAGAGTCCAAGGTTACAGGTAATAGATGAAATAAATATTTATATGGGGCAAGAGCACAGAGGTGCTCCTTCACCCTGCTGCTGGGTGAGCAGAAGGAATTAGAGGAGCAGATACTGTGTCAGCTTTCATCCTCAACTGAAGCAGGAGTAAAAACAAAGCAAAAGCCAAGCTGCTGATGTTGCTGTGTGTGGGTGTTGTGGTCTGTGTCAGGGCTGGCATTCCAGGCTGGCTGGTGTGGAGCCTGTCCTGGCATCTGTGGGATCTGCAGCAGGGTGTTCATCACCCACCTGTGCCACAGCCTGCTCAGCCCTGGGCAACACTTGTGTCCCTTGGAGGGAGGCAGGAGCTGAACTGATTGTGTATTGATAAATTGGGTTTGAATCTATACACAAGAAGGGGTCCAGAGTTATTCAGTGTGGAATTTCCATCTGAAGTGGTTAAAATCTGTTTCTATGCAGATTTCTTATGTGAACAGTTGTAAAACTCGATGCTGCCATTCATGTAACTGTGTAAGATACTGCAAATCATTTATCTGCTAGCTTTTTATTTGTGAAAATTGTATAAAATACTGTGTTTTTCCTTTATCTTGTGCATGTGAAATTGTTTTTAGACTTGGAAAATGTTTTTCCTGATATGGTACTGCTTTTCATTTGAATTTAAAAATGCATTGTTTTATTAATATTATTTATAAATTGATCAGTTTGGACTAAATCCTTCAGACCATTCTGAGACAAAGGATATTAAAGAGTCTGTATTTTTATTTGTTAATTATTGACAGTAGTTGAAAAGAATGAAGTAGATTACACTGTTTTACAACTAGATTTTCTTATCTAACCTGAGTTAGTGGATGCTAAAAGTACATTTTGCATAAGCCCTTGTCTGGGCACTTCTTACAGACACGGTTTTGATGGGTAGGAATGAATTTGCTAAGCTTTCACACATCTTATGTGCCTTTGAGGATGGCCCATTAATATTATTAATACATAGGTATTTTCCATTGTTGTATGCAAGACATTTTTTAGAACTTTGAAGCTGAAGTATTTTATTTTTTATTTTAACACACGGACCTTTTCAATTTAATCCATTCGCAACTTGGCAAAATAAAGTAATTGTCCAGCAGAGGAAGAAAAAAAAAATCTATTAACATTTGCTACAAATCCAAGTAGTACAGGCAGCACTTAATTAATGGAACAGATTTCTCACTATGTGTTCAAGCTAACATAGCTATTGTTCAATAGAGATTAGACCCTTAATGTAAGTAAGTTAAACTAGACCTTCATCTAAAAATATCCATCATTTCAGCTATTAAAGCTCTGATGTCTTCTTCGGTGACAGATATATTTCCCTTCATTTCCTTGGTTTTGTAAAATGTAAAGTATGCATTGTGTGTAACGTGAGAAATCCACGGAGGTAGATAAACCCCGATTGTGCCTGTCTCTCTCTGCCTGCTCCTTTGTGCTGCTCCTGTCTCAGAGCCTCCTCAGCCCTGAGACCTGCTGGCACCAGAGCAGAAAAACAGAAAATGCCATTTGTCAGGGTATGATGCCAGCCACCTAATCTGTTTGCAGAATAGGGCCATGGGATCTGATTAGGTAATTTAGATACCGTGTGAGTTTAACCATACCTGAGCTGCCTTTGGCTGGCAGCCTCTCACTCCACCACTAGGAATTACCACATTCTGCATTTCTTCTGTAAACTCTACCTGGAAAACCTTATTTACAGATAGGTGTTGAGTGCTGCAGGTGAGGTACCTTTGCTTCTGTGTGGAGGTTAGTGATAGGGTGGAGGTGGTGAGATGGCTCAGTTTGAGATGCATTTCCCCCAGCAGAGTTCCACATGCAGCGTGTCTTTTTTCTCAAAAACAAAAATTTTTCGGATATGAGCTGCTTTGTTTGAACACCACAGATGCTGTGCCAGGTTTCAGCTGTGTTGGGCCATCTGAGTTGATGTCACTGATGGGTTTGAAGCTCAGTTTATCCATGGTGGTTCTTTCACCCTTGTGCCGAGGGTCTCGACAGGGTGAGAGTCCAACCTGTGGGCAAGGGCTTGCAGAGGCAGCCTGGGTTCTTCAGATACCCACAAGGGAAAATTTTGGCTGCAATTTTAATGCCACATCTCCTCCCTTCCTCTCTCCTTTCCGCCAATTAGCATTTTTTGGAAATTAGAGTCTCGCAAAGCCTGCTAACATAAATAAAAGTGTTTTAGGATTTGTTTGCTTTAATTAAAATGTGTCTTTCTGAAAGGATTTAGTTAAACATCTTTCTTAAACAGTACTGTGCCAGTAACAGCAACATTTGTAATAGTGATAAGACCCAGAAAGGGAAACCAACTAGAAAGCAAAATGAAATGTTTCTTTGTCCAAAAAATAAATGGTTGTCTCAGGAAAGTGGAGGAAACCCAGTGCAGGGACAATTACAATTAAGTTGATCAAAACAGTAGAAAACATAAAGTATTAAATAAATTCTGCAAAGGTAGCGAGTGGGGCTGCGTGGGGTCACTCTTTCTGCTGTTTTTCTTTTGTTTTCCCCTTTTTTGACTGTTGCTATTTTTTTTCTATCAGCACCCATGATGCTCTCAGAGCTTTCCAAATAGGAAATAAGTTGCTTTTCATGTAATGATAAATTATTTTTCGTAGTGGAGATGGAATGATTGTAAGGGTAATGCTATTAATGGGATTTATATGAAAGCATCCAATTAAAAAATCGAAACAGCTGCATCAAACATGACTCTACAATGTAATAAAATCATATAATAAATATGTGGTCCTGCCACACCATATTACCTAGTTTGATTAATTGAACCTTACATGTGCAAAGATAGTCATTATCAGACTTCTCAGCCATCAAGGAAGAACAGTCTCAATTATTTTCACAATGAAATAATCATTGCTTTTTTTGTGTCCTGCCATCTGGAAAGAGAAAACAGTAGCTGCCATGACTGTGAAATACATGATCTTGCAGAACTGTACAAAGTTGATTCTGCTTGATGCTGGACTCCTGCAGCCTTGATGTGGGCTATAATTTATTTAGTTATATACAGAACATGTTACTTTTCTCTTCTTTTGAACCCTTACCCTTTTTTCCCTTTTTTTTTTTTTTTTGTTTGGGCTTTCATTTTAATTTGTTTGTTTGCTTTTTTTTGTTTAGTTTTCTGGTTGTTTTTTTTTTTTTTTGGGGGGGGTGCTGTGCATGGGGTTTTTTTTGTTGTGAGGTTTTTTTGTGTTGTTGTGGGGGTTTTTTGGTTGTTTTGTTGGGGGTTTTTTGGGTTTTTTGGTTTTTTTTTAAAAAGAAGACCCCTCTCTCTGTGAAAGTCTTCCCACTTCAGAGCCTTAGGGATGGTTTACAGCCTCTGGTTGTGAAATGGCAAGTGGGCAGTTTCCTGGTTTTGCTTCAACACTTCCTCATTTCCTCCCTTCCCTTGGCCATGCTCTGGGAATGCTGCTGCTGCAGTTTGCTCCCTGGCACAGCAAGGTGAGCAGGTGGGCTCTGTGTCCCCTTGCCATCAGCTGTGAGTGCCCCTGGATGTGTCTGAGCTGCAGCAGTTCACCTGTGCCCGTAGACCTCCTGTCTCCAGTAAATCATAAGCATCTCAATCTTTTTGTCAGGCTGTGATATGAGAATCCGCATCTGAATTTCAGTATGAGGAGAGAGAGGCTGATTAAGTGTTTGAGATAAGGTTATGTGACACCACAGGTTAAAAATACCTGAACTGAGTTTGGCCCAATGCCTGAAAACCACATTGCAGCATATTCAGGTGGCGCTGAAAAAGCTTCTGAGGAGTTTGTTGCCTTCTGCTTTATGCAAGCACTTCTTCAGGAGTGGTGTTTTACGAGCTGCATCTCTCTTATTTTACAGCATTTCTTTGGACTTTGCTATCTTGCATTTCTCATATAAAATGTTACCAGTGTGTTGACTTATAAGAAAAAATAAAGGTGTCATAAACCCTATACATTTAAGAAGAAAAGGACAAATATTTGTTTGGCATAAATGTCTGGAGAAACAGATCCCCAAAATACTATGCAGCTTAATTCTAGTGCCCCTGAGCAATAAGCAGTGCAAATTGAAACCCCTAGCAAATACTTTGTCTTAACAAAATAAAAACAAAACAAAAACCCAACAAACAAAAATAAATACAAAACCTGACTAATATACAGTGTTCAAGTTATAAAAAAGCAGTGTGCTTCTGGTAAATCCAGAAAATAGACTTAAAGAAATTAAAGAATCTTCTGAGTCTTGTGACTCTCTGTAATTTTAGTGTTTTACCAGTTGTTTTTTATTCATTACTTATATTTTTATAAATATTCTTGGTGATGACAAGAAACTTTGGGTATATGTCTAAATAATAAGAAAGACCTGCCAAGTAAAGAGTTAGACCAGGCAGGCTGGCCTGGCTTGTTTAAATTCTTTCTTGTTTTTTAATACTTTAAAAACTGTAGATGGACACTGAAGGACTCAGGATACTGCACTGGATTTGTGGTATCATTGTTGTGAACTTTGTTACGTTTTAAGACTTCTCTTATTTTCTGTGTTAATTACCATATTGCAGGAGTCTTACGCAGAAATGCGACTTCCCTAATGAGTTTGATTTACTTTCTTATTTTCTTTGGTTGATTTCAGATGAAAACATGCCTGCTCATTTTTTCTGGTTCTCTGAAATGTGATGTTGAGTGTGTTAGTCATGTGTGTTCTTGTTCTTTTACAGATGGGCTGAAGCCAGATACCAAGATGCTGCTAACTGCTGCCTCCAAGAAGAAATCTAAGGGAGGGAAGGGGGATATGACCAAAGAGGATGAAAGCAGCAAGAATGATTCAGCCCAACCTGTTACTATCTCTCTTATCTTTAAAAGATATGTTTTTGACACACAGAAGAAAATGATTCAATCCTGAGGAAGCAAGAGAGGCCTCTGATTACACCTCAAAGTCCAGACCCTGAAATGCATTGAGGTGGAATGTGTTTCTTGTCCAAATGCATTAAACCTGTTCCTTCCTCGCAGACAGAACCCGGAAGCTCGAGCTGACTCTGCCCCCTTCCAGTGTCTGCAATCTCATATTGTTCTGTTCAAATTTGCTTATTTTGTCATCTCTGTGATGTGCATCTTTATGGCATCTCAGAGAATGCCACCTGCCAGATGAGCACACTTGGGTGTGCATTCTAAGTGCACTGTTTTCCTGGATAACTGTGTTGAAGTTTCTCTTGATTTAGAAGTTTGCCACCACTATTAATCTAAATCAAGACAAGATGTGAATTTCTTGTGACCCACAGAGTGAAGCTGATTATTCTAGGTTTACTTCCTTGAGCAAAGTGGGGTACAGAAGGCACATTAATAGGTGAAACCTAAAATGGATGCTTCACATTCCTTAAGTTGCAACTGTGTAAGATGCTATCTGAGAGATTGTATGGATGTTTTTTATAAATATGATTTCTATCTAGAAATGTTTTTCATATTAAACATAATGATCTGTGTAACTGGAAGTCTTAATTTTTCTGTTTGCTGTTCCAAAGGTTCAGAATTTATCTTTGGTGATATTTTATGAAACTTTTCTGATTTTCCTGCCTGTTCTGCAATGAATGATATTCCAAAACTGTTTTCTTTTCCCTTTGTTTTTTTGGTAGCCAAAATGCCTTTTGTGTGTGAAAGAAAATGTTGCCTCTGGAAATAGTCAAGGGCTTTATTTCATTAAAATAATGATAGAAGATTGCTGCATAAGCCTTGTAAAATGAGTGTCTCCAAGATGCTTTAGAAACCATTAGTTTTTAATAGGGATTTCATGGCTGCTTTAGCTTTTTCTCTCAATTTCATGTCCTAGGCTCATAAAAAGGAGAGCACTGGTAATATCCCTTCCTTGTTGTATACAAAGCATAGGACACCTTAACATGAGAACTAACAGCAATTCCACAGGTACGAAAGCTGCAGTCTGGAACAGAAATTGGACTTGGCCTTGGCAGCATGGCAAATGTTAGTTCCTGCCTTTTGAACAAAAAGAATACCTGCTTGTTGATGCTGAATAGCAGCCTGTCAGCTATAGATGGGGACCATATGTATGATGTAAGTGCCTTAGTTGCACATGGAGGTAAATAATTGCTACATTCATTCTTATTAATCGTGTCATTATTTCCCTTGATGGGCATGAGTCCATCATGTTAACATGATCCTGATTTTTTTTTCCACTCTTTTCCTTTTAATTTCTAGGTTACTGAAGTGGCTACAAATGGCAAAGCTATCAGCTATTGAGAGGATATCTACAGCTGGACAGTTGTGTGAGACAGAGCAAGCCTGGTGTCTAAACTAGGCTGATGGTCCCCCTTTAAATCGGGACAGAATTAGTGCTTTGTGTAATAATCCCAAACAGTTTCTGCTGAGTGAGTCCCAGCAAAGCTTTAGCACATCCCTTAAGATTATGGGGTTTGCTTTCAGTGTGATCCCAGAGGAATTAGACAGGCAACTCCAGCTATTGGCTTAACGTAACTTGTGCTGCCAGCCTTGCTGGAAAATGTATCCTTCTGCAATGGAAAAAATGCATTTCACACTCCTGTCACCTCTCCTTCCCCAGTTCTCTCTTCTTCCCAAACACCCCCAAAAGCAGTCTTTGGAAAGAATATTTTAATGTTATCTTTCTTTTAAGCCTTTATCAAATCCTGTTTTGTACTCTGCACTGTTACCTCTGCCTAAGATACTGCAGTGATGGAACATAGAGAAATAGATGACACTGAAGGAACAGTGCTGCTATCATCTCAGGTTAGTCTAAAACTTATGGGTATAAAAAATCCCTAATTAAATACTCTTAGTTATTAAGGAACTTATATCTGTATAGTTCTAGTGTCCTTGCCAAATTTTAAATGGGTTGCTAATTTGGAGTATTGGAAAGAAAAGGGGAGTGATCAGGAAAGGTGCTTGCAGAGTTGTTATCCTTTCACTTACAGGGTTTTGTCTTTCTCATTTCTAAGGCACTTTTGAGTAGTTCTGGAGAGGAGGGTTGCCAGTGTAAATGGGGCTATGTATTTTTACAAAAGCCTATCTGATGAATGTTTTCTCCCCCACACCGTGGATTGCCCTTAACAGGATCAGTAAGTCTGTTGTTATGGAACTTGATCCCTTTGAAAACTCATTAACCCTGAACACTTAGATTTGCAACCCTCTGCCTGGCTGAAAGGACTCCTGGTGCAGGGAGTCCCATGGTTTATTTGCTTGGGGTACTCCAGGGGAGTGAACAACAATAATTCCAGAGCTGGACCTACATCCCTTTCTCATGCAGTCACTTGTAAACATATTTTTGAATTCTTCCTCCAGTTTTTCATTTAATTTCCAGACTAGCGTACTAACTTGGCATTTTTCTTCCATCTTTTCAGTCTAAGACCTGATCTCCTCCTCAGAGCTCCCTTTGTTCATGGTTTCTCTGTGCTCTGGCTCTGCTCTTGTCCTGGAGATCCATGGCAGGGCTCCCACGACGATTGCTGGGAACCCAGTGAGGTGGGGAAGGCTCTTGGACTGCAGCTCATCCCAGCTCCTGTGTGCCCTGAGGAGCTGCTACTGTTCAGGATCTGACCCTGGGCAGCTCTGATGGACCCACAGGGGCAGGCTGTGCCTTCACCTGCCACCCTACCCCATCCTTGTGCCTTGGAATCCTTTGCAGAAAGCCCCTGTCCCAGAGTCTCATCCTCATTTTGCTCCTGATGCAGAGCTCCCAATGTAGAATTCCAAAGGGAGAACCTAAGTGTGCCCAAGAACTTTGATTATAATGTGCTATTACTGCAGATCTCTGGCTGCTGTCCTGAGGCTGTTGGATACACATTCGAAAAAGGGTGAAATGGTGGAACAAAATGATTATGGGAAAATCAAAGCTTTTAAAGACATTTGTAGGATGAACAGATGTTCAAACATTCTTTTATTTGGTTTCCAGACAGACGTAGAGACTTTCCTTTCATCCTCATAATCAGTGCATTATGCTGTAATTTGTAAAAATGGCATTAAAAAAATATTAACAGGGTCATATTGTGATCTACTGACTCTGTGTCATTAAACCGTGAAGTTAAGAACGGCAACTGGGAACATGGGTTAAATGTTGCAGAATGTACTGTACTAGCATATATTGTCAGACTGTGTTATAATGAATCCAAAATAGAATAAAGATGTAAGGAGTTTTTTAATACTGCTAAGGTTGTCAGTGTTGCAAAACTAGAAATTATTACGGTTGTGCAGATGTTTGGTGAGTAATACATCTTCGGGTTGTGGGGAGAGTAGCAGGGAGAAAAGGTTTGTTTTTACAAGCCTGTTTTCTGCTTTTCCGTGGAATTTATTTTGGGACTGCAGTCTGGCTTGTGATCAAGCCAGAGGTCTGGAGCCAGGAGGGTCAAAACTGTGCTCATGGTAGCAAGGATTCAGTAGGTGGCATCCTTTGCTTGGAATCAAAGCTGAGTCTCCCCACCTAAAAAGGGGGTTTTCACTGGAACTGAGACAAGGGTGTGCATCAGGCTTGCAACCCTTAAAGAACAGCTCCTCTTAAAAACAACAATGCATTTAATGTCTGGGACAGAGCCATCAACTCCAATCTGTTGACCAAAGCCTGGGGCACTGGTGTCCTTTCTGTGTATGCTTCTGGCTCAGCTCAAAATGTCTCTTAAATTCTCTGTTACTTGGTAGCAAGTAATTGCCTATGGGAAAGTGAGCCATCTGCACCAGGGGAGTGTGTGCAAGGCATCTCTTTCTGGGCAATAGCACTTTCCTTGTCTGTTGGACTCTGCAGGGGTGGTAAAGCAAAGTGAGAGCCCACCACAGCTCACGGGGAGTTGCAGTGGTGAAGCCACAGTCCACCCCAGAACTGTTTGCCTCTCACTGCTGGGAGAGCAGCTCTGTGTTTACATCTGCAGAGTGCTCTGGGATCTTGTGAAATGAAGGATGAAAGCCAGCAGAGGAATCCTACCTTATTAGCAGTTTCAGAACCCCTTCATGTTTCCCTTATAGTTTAATATCCACACTGAGCTGGAAATATCTTCATTTACAAACACATGAGTTTAAACAAACTTGTTGAGGATATAAATAGAATTATTTTAAGAGCCTAGCACTGGGAGCTAATGCGCCAAGCCTGGCAGAAAGGGAAGGACTGTATGACTGCAGTCTGTGGTAAGGCCAATTTTGCTGGATGGTGGGCACCCAGAAGGAGTCCAGGGGCTTGGGGAAGCTGAGTTTAAGTGAGATACCAGCAGTCTTCTGGAATTCCCACAGATTGTCCTGTCGTTCTGTGCAGACTGGGTTAAAAACATCAGTTTAGCCTGTAGACAATAAGGAAAAAGAGTACAGTGGGTCTGCTTATTTCTGCTTATTTCCCATTGTCAGCACCAGAATATGGAGTCTTTCACATTTCCTGCTGTGCTGGTTGAAGTTCCAGTTGTTGGGTTTCCATTCCTCAGTAAGTGTTACAGTTCTTTATTTCCATTTGTGTGTGTGATATGAGTGCTTTTCCAAGGTGGTGCAATCAGTCTGCAAGACTGGGATCTTCCACTTCCCCCTCAAGGTAACTGGCTTGGCAAAGGTGAGTCCTCGAAGGGGCATCTAAGCCACACATTTCTGATATGCAGTTGTTACATTTTCTAGGAAAAGAAAGGGAGAGAGAATCTATCAAATTCTTATCCTTTAGTATTTCACAGTCAGCTGTGAAAAGAACTCATTGAACACAATCAGAAAATACTGCAAGATCATTGGTAAATCTTAACCCTGCACTGCTTTACAAGGCACATTCTTAAAAATGAGACACTTTTTTTGACTATTGAATCCTTGCCAGTCCTGCCTGTTCTACTTCATATTTCTTAACCAAAAGGTAATTTGAGGTCTGGATCAAGTGCTGCTAAACTGACAAGCCCAGCAGTGAATGAGGTGCCTGCTAACACCCTTGCACTGGCATTTTGGCTACACTGATCTGATTACTTTTGATCCTTTAAGAAAACTAGACTGTTCATTAGCTCTAGTGTGTTCTGTTTAGATCAATTTCTTCTCCTTTCAGTGGAAGTCATGCAGTTTTCTTCTGTTTTGGTTGATCATTCTGAGATTTCCCAAGGGCCTCATTCATGTCAATCAGAGAGACTCCATCCTTTTTGGAGCACAAAATTGGTTTTATTAGGCTGTATGTGGCCCCCATTCCGATGTGTAGGAGCCAGTTCTTTTATACTATTTTCTGTGAAAACTGATATTTTAGTGCCTATAACTTCAGTCTGACAGTTAGGAGTGATCCATGCCCTCATGGTGAATTCATTCCCAAAACAGCATTCCATAAGGACAAGCTGAAACTTAGACCCCACACAGAGGTTTTGCCTAAATTTCTTAGTTTCTGCTAAAGTAAGCGATCCATCGTCTAGTTTTCTTTCTTAAGCCTCACTTCAACCAAAGCTGACTTGAACTCTGCACTCTCTGACAACACAGTTTTGTTACCTGGAAAGGTCAAGGTCTTTCAGAAGCTCTTCTAGACACTGTTAAGTTACTGAAATATTATCTGCATTGGTGCCCAGCTCTGTTAAATGGATATGGGAATTTTTTTTCTGCAGTGCTGGCCGTGCTGTCTGTGAGGACAGTAGAAATGCAGATGGGGTACTTAGTTACTTATTGTACAGGAATAACTGAAATTATTCCTGTCAAAACATCAAGCATCTGAGAAGTGTCTTCTCTTGTACATCATATTTGTTTCATCTTTAGATGAACTAAGGTAGGTTTAAATTGCTGATGAATGTGGAAGCGAAAAGGAAAGGATGGTTTTGTGTAATCTTGCCTTTTAAACATATTGTGGAGAGCTCTGGAAAGAGAAGCATTGTGTTCAGAGAGAAATGCAAATCACTTTATACTTCAGTGTTGGGAGGGATTTTGTGTTGTTTTTAACTGTGAAGATTGATCTGTGCTTAGAACCCCACTGGGTGAGTGGACAGTTTGGTCTCCATCCAGTTCTAAATTGAGCTGTAAATCTCATTTGCCATCTGGCAAAGCATGGCATGACTGGGCAGTTTCAGGCCAAGGTCTGGATTTTCATCAGTGGAAGAACACAGAGGTTTGCCAGATTGGAATGAAAACAAAACTGTCAGGAGCACAAAACTCAACGAGAGGCATGGGTTTAGGCTGAAATGCGTTTGTAGAGATGCTAAACTGCTGTAATAATGGTATGTGAGCACACTTATTTAGTAATTCTGCTGTTACAACAGGTACATAAATGTTTAAGCATTAGAGCTTAATATATACAATTTATTTTATTTGTTCAATTGAGAAAAACTCTTACAGAGTATTTTGATTTCTCAGTACCAAGTGCTGACAGTATTTGACAATTTTTGTCTTTGATAAATGATGCATTTCAAAACCACATGATTCTGTACAACTTGCCCTCACTTAGGTGTTTGTGCAGTGAATTGATGCCCAACTGATGGGTACAAAAGTGGGAGAATGAATTTGGTCAGTTCTCCACTGCCACGTGTGGGATGTCACAGGGCTGCACCTGAGTCGTCAGGCTGTGGCTCCTGCTGCTTCTCTTCCTTTGCACTGATGGGTTTGCTGTTGCCAGCCTTGAGGGTAATTAGTCCTCAGAACATTTCTTTCCTGTGACAAAAGTAAGAGGAAATCTGTCATAACTTTTTTTTTTTCGTTGAAGCAATGCAGAGTTTGTCCATATGGTCCATATTTGGTTTCATCCATCTTGCAAAGGCAGGTGATTAAATGGATTGTCTGTGGATTGCTATCCACCCTGACATAGAAGGTTCATGAAAGAATTGTCCCACTACTAAAACAGGCAGAACTGAACTTGTGGTAACTGTCCACAACTATTTGCTTAAAACACTCACATTAAAGTCATCTATGAAAGAGCAGCAAAGACACCCTTCAATTTGTATATAAGGCTTGCTAATTTGCAACATTAGTTTTGCTGGTTAGTGTGGGGTGTTTTTTTTCTCCTTAATTAGAAATTTTAATTAGAGCATGCTGTGTATTAAGATGTTAAAGCTTTGACTGGCAGTTTGGAATTGCAGAAGGATCAGCTCTCTCTGTAGGGTTGCAGCACAACAGGGATTAGCTCGCACCCTCCTGCCTGCAGGTGTGTTTTGCTTCTGGAGTCGAATCATCAGGAAATGTTCCTCCAGGTAGGAAGCATTCACCTTCCTGATCAGACCTGTCTGTCCCAAGGAGCTGAGCTAGGGAAGAGCAGCAGATTCACAGATCATACACAAGGTGTAAGGACAAAGTCTCAAACCTGAATGACAGGTCAGTTGTTGGAGTGTTTCACCACAGCACCTTTGCCCACTGAACTCCAGCTGTGCTGCTGCCAGTGCAGGAAGGTTCCTTGCCTTTGGAGATCAGTTGTTATTCTGGCCTTTCTGCAGCTCCAATTTTCAATCCTGTGATGTAGAAGAGCTGCCTGAAGAGATTTCCCCATCCCTGATCTGGCTGTCTGTAACACACCAAGCATAGCGAGTTGCTGGGTGTGAGGGAGCCTTGTGGGCTGATGTGTTTGGAGTTGCTCAAGCTCCCTTACCTCATTTTATTTCTCTCTTGTTTTGAAGCAGATTCAAGGGGAGATATGATAGATTTTTAAATATTACCATTTAATGTTTCCAGCATCACACTCCTGGAAAGTACAAAAACTTCTGCCATGGATAATTATGGAATAACCTATATAAGGGAACTGTTTCCCCAGTCTCCTCACAGCTGGTGGATATCTTGTGTCCTTTGAGCCTGAAAATTCGTAGTTTTGCTCTGTCTAGAGTAAGTGTGGGTTTTTCTGTTAGCCAGACAAATACACAATCATTTAAAAAACTGCTGAAATGCATTTTCCAAGATATCTTGTGGCACTCTAACCCACAAACTAATTATGGTACTGCAATTATAATTTGCTATTTTGAGTGGATTTCACATTCTGCTGGAACAAAGTCGTGATTTCCCTTATTTCTTGCTGTTTATCAGATGCCATCTGTCTTCAGAAGTGCAAATCTTTGCAACCTCTGTTGGTACAGAAAACTGTCCATGCTTCTAATGGTTTTAGTCAATCAATGTGCTCTTCCAAATGAAGATTGATAAGTAGCATTTTAATAGTTTCAATATTATCTGTCCCTTTTAAGCATCATCCCACAAAGTCCTGCTGTGCAGGGTGCCTGTTCTATTGAGTGTTCACATTGATGCCCAAATCTTTCATCATAAGTTCTTCTGATAATGTATCCACACAGTTTAATTTATATGTTATTGATGGTTAATTTTCACTTGTCAATATTCAATTTCAGCCTAGCTTTGGTGGTACTTAAGTTCTTCCTCCTCTTCCTGCCAGCTATATTAACCTTCTGCTATTTGTAAATCTTGTCCAGTTACAGTTCTTCCCTTTCTGCAGGGTCCCTAGTTAAGAAACACTAAGTTAGTGTGGACTTTTTCAGCACTAGTTTGAGCTTTCATTTGATTAAAGCCAGAATCTTATTTCTGTGCTTTTCTTTCTTTGCTTTTCTTGCAGAAAGTCTTTGGTAACTAAATGACTTATGAATGTATGTGTATAATTCCAATATAGTACAGGTATCCAGTTTTCCTTGGCTTTTTTGGTGCTTAGTGAATGACATCAGGATGATTGGCCAGCCTGGCTTTGATTGATGCCTCATGGTTTTATCTGGCATTGAAGTAAATTAACACTGGTCTGTCATTCCCTGTAAGTTCTGTTTTACAGAAAGTGGTAACTCTGGTAATTGACTGTAGTTAAGTCATACATGTCTGTCAGTGTGTAAATAATTTTTAAATGCTGTCAATAATCAGTGAAGCATTTTATCAGTCATTTTCTGCTGATCATGCACTTCTGTAGTGAACTTTTCATTTTTATACCAATCAGTAGAAGTGACCAAGTTGATAATTAATGAATGTTATTGAGCATCTTCAGTTTTTGCTAATTCTAGATCAAAGTTGATCACAAACACAAATTCTAGAGTTTGTCACCTGATAGCAAAAGCAGATTCTGTTTTAAGTTTGTGAAGACTAAATTTTTATTTTCATCTGAACTTTAAGCTAGCACTGTCAGCACCATGTAATGAGTTTTTTGCTGGAAGGACTTTTGCAGACATTGTGGATGTTGAGGTGGGCAGTGCTTGAGGAGTGGCTGAGCAAATCCAGTGTCACTGTTCTGCCCTTGGCTGCTCCTGGCTCCTGCCTGTTGCAGTAACTTTGAGTCCAGCATTTCAGTGTCTTGAAAAGGGAACATCAGGAGATGCTTTGCAACAAGTTGAAAATGAGCAGTGATGTAGAAAATATGCTGTGATTGAAAAAAAGCTGATTTAATTAAATGTTTATGGCTGAGACATTCTGGTGTAAACAGCCTGTGGCTCCTGGCTTGCAAATTAGGTGTCTTTCTGTTTGTGGCCAATCTCACTGTTTTGTGCTTGTGGTACTGGAGTTTGCCACTCTGAGCTCAAAATATCAAATCCAGGTGAGTTACTCGCACCTTATGGAATAGAAGAATCCCTTCACTGAAGCACAGGTGTGCAGCCTTTCCTGGAGGGGTGGTCAGCAGCAGCACAGGGAGTTACAGAGCAGCAGTGCCACATCCATTCCAGCTTGTGGCATCTGTGTGTGAAGAGGAGGAGCTCTGTTACATGTCTGAGTTAGACAATACAATACAATAGTGTCTGTCTAAGCACCAAATCCCATTGAAAGTATGGTGTACTGAGCTTCCAGTCTGTTTCTGACAGCTCCGTTTTTGTCTTGGAATCCTGTTGCTTGCTTTGTTATCAATATAAAAATATTGAGAGCAAAGATTTTTCTGTTCCATTAACAAGATCTTTTCAGGATCTGTGATTGACAAGCATCTCTCTGCACCTTTTCAGTAAGGAGCTGTCATCTGTTAGGTGTATGTAGAATGGCAGGAACTATTACGTTTTGAAGGAAATCCTAAAGTCACCTTGTCCCTCTCCCTACCCATAGGAAGGATCAGTTGTATATATGTTCTTTTCCTAACTGGGTTTTAGAGATTTTTATTACTAGCTGTCACAGGACTTCAGTATCATTAGGGTTGTTTGGGAGAGCAGAGGAACAGATTTTTTTCTCCCAAGGTTGCAGTATAAGCCTATATATATCCCTAACCACTGTGATACAGAGAACACTATTCTTTTTCACTTTGCAGCATTCTTTATATACTTAAAGACTGAGTGTGGATGTGATCAATCTTCTTTCCTCTGGACTAAACGTTCTCTGTTGGTACAGTCTCTCCCCTTGGGGGCTGTGTTTCCTGGATCTGGGCTTGTTTCTGTCTTCCTGAGTTTCTCCAAATGGTCAGTGTCTTTTCTTAAATACATTTCTCTCAGCCAGGCAGTTCTCTGACTAATTCAAGTAGGATTTTAACTTTGGGGGTGTCTCAAGACATCTTCCTGTTTATACTTCCCTGTCTGCAGGTTTTGCACAATTAGGAGTTTATTGTCTTTGAGTTTAATGTGTGAGCTCAGATTACAAAGCCTCTCTGTAGGTTTCTTAATATAGGCTTCCATATCTCGTTCTGTACTTACACATTTCAACATCCCATCTTAAACAGCTTCTTATTTTTTCAGACTACTGTCCCAGTTGCTGGGTTCAAATTCTAGTCTTTCCTCCAGCATATTCATTCCTAACTGATCTAATTGTTGAGATCATTAATGAAAATATTGAATAGAATTAGCTCAAGGACAGGCTTCAGTAAACCATGTTTAATACACCCTCCCAAACAGCATGCATCAATAACTATTCTCTTAATGTTCTCCAAACAGTCTCATATTCAGCTTCTAATGAGTTTCTCTAGGTGACTTCTCTCTAGCTTGCTTATGCAAATATCTTGTGGAAAACCATCAAAAGGTTTTTCTAAATCAAACTACCTACACCTATACTCCAGGTGATATTTTCAGAGTTACTCTGCTTTTATTTAGCTTCAGCTGCAAAACTGGACCTGTGTGGGCCCTGCTCCCAAGGCATGTGTTTATTTTTGGGTTTTACTGGAATCCATTTTTCTTGGAAAAAAAATTAAATTTTTAATGTGTAAAAGGATGCTTAGGAATATGGACTATTTTGGTGCAAAGTATGCTGTACACAGGTGATATGCAAGTTATCTTTGTTCTGTAGGTGCATTTAATCTTGACCTGCAAGACTGTGTTCACAGCCTGGTTTAAGTATTCTGTGCTTGCAGCCCTAAATCAGAGCTGTCATCACACACTCAGCTGCCAAGCATCCAAACACAACCTGGACCCAGCTTCAGCCCTGCAGCTTTTCTCTCTCATGGCTCCTGTCTAAATCACAGCCTGTAAGGCTTTCAGAGCTAAGAAGCAGCAAATTTTGCAGTTGAATTAAACAACACTTTGGTGACAAGAGTGAATCCTAACAGGAGTCTGAGGTCATTTTCCTGTATGGAATGAGTGGAGATTTGAACTGCAGGTTAGTTTTGTGGTCCACTTCCATATCATGATGCTTTAGGTAGGATTAAAATGTTTCCATTAACATTTAAAAATCAAGTAAGACATTTTCTGATAATTCCTTCTCCTTTCTTGGCCTTGTAATAAGCATATAATAAATTCAATAGCTGATGTCATGAAGAGCTATTGGATTTCAGCCCATCTGAACATGGAGATATTAGGATACCTCCTGCACCTTTGTGTGTAATGAATATAGTTATTTTAAAGTGCTGCACAACTTCACCTCTGCACAGGGTGTTCAGCAAACAATCCCCAGCAGAAAATGCCTGCTGTTTCCTAAGCCATGGGAAGTGCTCTCTTACTCCATTAGCCTCACTGCACTTGCTTGGTTTTCCCCCCACTTGCTCCAAAGAGGAGGGAAACATATCTTTACAACCACACCAGCAAGAATTAGCCCAGCTGTATTTTACAGGTAAACTAACAAATAAGAGGAGAATCTGAGCAGCCCCCAGGGACTGCATTTGTTTGCTGCTGGGCTGTTCTATCTGCAGCTGGCATCAGTGGAAACCTGAGTGCTCCATTAAAAGTCGACAATCTCTGTTGGCTGGGGCATGGGGCAAACAGAGCCAGCCTGTTCTGCAGACAAGACTGATGGCCTTTATCTCCCCCCACCCAGCTCGGTTTGGAAATGATGAGACTCTGAAACAAAAAGCTTGAAACTGGCACTTGGAGTTCTTACCCTGCAGCTGTCATTCCAAGGAGGAGCAGAGACACAAGGTTGCCTTCAATGTGGGAAATTCACTGTGTGCAATGCTTTCAGTGAGGCTTGGGGCTCATCTGTAGGAATGGAAATAATGCATGGTGCTGGTGTGGGCCCCAGGTAGTGACACGGGGGTGTGCACCTGGAAATCTTCGTTCCAAACCTTGGGGACGGTGTGGGGAAGTTACCACTGTAAGCTGATGAGGACAATAACCTGTTATAGGGTTTACCCTTTTAACCATGGCCATGGATAATGCCTTGAGCAGCAGCTCACTGTCCTCTCACCCACCCCAAGGAGCCCACGGGCTCCTGTAGCATTTTCTTCCAGTAAATGTGACTGCTCAAATGATGCCTTGATGTTCTGATTGCTCACAAAACAGAGTAGGGGTGGGTTATAGGTGCTTTTGTCCCCATGGTGCAGCAGACTTAGATTGCATCTCAGATACCTGGGGTTAGGGATGATTCATGGGAAATACCCAGAATTTGATGTTTTCATCTTTTCAAAAGACAGCCCTTCAGCCAGGGGACAGTGTGCCACACAGGAAGTACACTGGGCTTTGATGGTATCATGGTCTGAAGGGAAATGCATGACAGTACTCTGAATGCAAGGGAAGTGGTCTTCCCACTCTGAGTGTGCAGATATTTGAGTGGTGAATTCATTGGTTCCCCCAAGAAGAAGTTATCTTTACCCCATCCTTGCTGCTTCTCTGTCCCTTTGTTCCACCAACAATTTTTATCAGTAGATATTTTGGTGCAGCCAGCAAAGTTGCTGTTTGTCATAAGCTTTAGGCTTTGTTTTGTCACTAAATGCTGCTGTTCTGTTACTTGCTCTTTTCTTTTGCAGTCTGGGTCTATGAGCTACCCAGCAGTAACACTGCAGTTTGGGGGCTGTTGGGGGACTGCACGTGGTCTTGCTATCCTTTTACTTATTAATTCTATCAGGCAATGTTATAAAATGTGTAAAGGGAGAGTTCCCCATATCATCTGCCTTTTGTTGATCTTAATCTCTAGTCTAGTAAGCGACCTTTAGATAACAGCCAAGATAACATTTTATGCTCTAAAAGCTTCAATGTAGAAATGAGTGCTGGAAACATCCTTTTTGCTTTTAACTGTCCACCCTGTGTTGGGTACATAGGTTAAATCATTATTCTAATTACCTTTTGCAGGTAAAGGTGGCATCCCATGAATGAGATTTTCAGAAACAGCGACCCTAAACCTACTCCTGCAACAGTCAGAGTGAGTTTCATGGTTAACTTCAGAGGTAGGAGTGTGCCCACAGCATGCAGCTGAAGCCCAAACCAAGCTGCTATAGCTGCTATGTTTGGTATGGCTGCAGGAGTGACCTTGGTTGATCTCCAACAGAGAACATTTTCCCCCCAAATTACAGGGATTTAACCTCTTATTTGTAGGACATACTCTGATGTCTGTTCAATAGTCTCTGAACCTCTTCTCACATACACAGTAAACTCTAGTGCTCCTGCAGAGGAGGGGAAAAATGAAGGGAAAATATCTGGGGAAGGCAGGACATGAGCACAGACCACTGAATACATTTGGACATTGTCTTTTGGTTATAAGTGTGTGAAACCTCAGGATAATCACTGCAAAAAGAGGACAAGGGTGGCTCTACCAAAAAAATACTTTTTAGAGCTTGTGCCCATGGTTTTTGTCAATTTGACCATGGTGTTGCACTGTATCAAAAATAATGCAGTTTGTGATTAGCCTAAACCCTTCTCCCTGCACTGTGCATAGGTCCAATCCCACTTGCTTGACTTTGGGGGTTTTGAGACTTGACAAGAGTTGGAGTGAGGAAGAAGCCCAGTGATCCAAATGTCAGCAAGGATTTGGCCATCCTGCAGCCCCTTTAGCAACTCTCTCTGGCATGTGTGTGGAATATTTTCTGCCGGGTAAGTGGATCATGTGTCTTTTTGCTTTTAGTTTCAGCTACTTTGTGTGTCATCGTCAGACTCCTGAAAAATTGCCCTGGGTAGTCTCAAGAATGCCCATCTCTAAATATTTTGGTGTGGATGTCTGATTTGCACTGTTCTCTGCCTCCTGGTTTGTGACCAATGCTTTTTATCCCTTCCCTGTTTTTTCTGAGAGTCTTCTGGTCCAGAGGTTTTGTTTCTTATAGCACCAGGAGCAGAGTTAGAGGCGGAAGCAATGCAAAACTCTGATACGTCCACATCTCTCTTCAATCTGTTTATCTTCCGCAGAGGCCTGATAGTGAATGACATTCATATAAACAGTGGGTGAAAGACCTGATGTGCACAATTCAAACATCCTGTCATGGTCTGGACACATGTACCTGATTGAAAAATAAACACCTAACATGCATAAATATCTGATGTCTTTTCCTGGTTGAAATCTTGTGTCCCTGTGCAGTGTTTTTTGGAAAACCTACAGTTCATTCTTCCATTTTCTCAGAATCCTAAGATATAACCTGATTTTAATTCTGCCTTGAGCTGCTGGCCATGACTTGATTGATGCTGTAGACAAGTTTATCTGAATGCAGGTTTATGTAATATAACAAACAGTACTTCAGAGAAACACTTAAATGCTTTTCTGTTTCCAGCAGTGATCTGTTAAACTATTTCACACAATTTAACCTTGTCTCTCCCCTTCAGTACACTTGATGGAAAGGACAGTGCTTCAATCTAGAAAGCTATATAGGTTGGACCAGGCTGTGATTTCTAATTCTGGAATCTCTATTCTAGCAAATTTTTAAGCACTGACCTGGATAAAGTCACCAGGTCTGAAATAACTTTGCGTTCAGCAGAGGTTGGTGCTAGATGGTTCCCCAATATCTGAGTGATTCTATGAATCTGTGTTAGACCATGTGCAGCCATAGTAAAATCAGATTTGTTCACCCTGAAATTCCTGTAGCTTGAAAGAACATCATCCTTAGATAATGTTTTCCTTGCTGCTTCTTTGTGTCAGCCCCCTATGGTGGGATTTCTGATCTGAAGATCAAATGTTTCCTGGAACTGAGGGCATACAACAAGTAAATTGCTGGAGAAGGTGTGAACAGAAAGTGCAGTAAAACTCTTCTAGAGGCAGCATTTGTAGCAACTGTGGTCTGGTTCCAGCTGTGCACAGGATGGGACAGCCCTGAACATCTATGGTGCTGCTCTGGCTGTGATGGATTCTCTGTGCTGTGAAGATAAAACTGATCCCAAATAAATGGCTGGGAAGTTGCTGACCCTGTGCAGTGGTTTCACTGCCTGCACTGACCCTGTACAGTGGTTTTATTCACTGAACTGACCACATGCAGTGGTTTTATTCACTGAACTGACCACATGCAGTGGTTTTATTCACTGCACTGACCACATGCAGTGGTTTTAGTCACTGAACTGACCACATGCAGTGCTTTCACTGCACCCATCTGACTGGAGGGACATGATAGAGAGTCCCAGAGCCATTTTTCCAGAAGAATATTCCTTTTCATGGCAGGAGGACAGGTGTTCTCCCATATTGCTCAGGGGACAGACCTCAGGCAAAGACTTTCAAAATTTGAGCTCTCTCCTGCCTCTGGGGATGAAGATTGCAAACCCAGTCCAGGGGCTGCTGATGTTAGAGGGGACCAGGCTTTGAGTCTCAAAGTCCTCAATGTTGACTATTTTGGTTTCTAACAAGGCTCTGGTAGAAACTTATGCAGTTGAGTTTTGCCTATGAGAAGAAGTTTGTTTTTACTAGGAGCTGTATTGTGTATGCTGTTCATCCCTAGCTGTCTCTTTGCCCTCCTGCTATCCTCAGCGCTTTTCAGAAACCTTAGATTTATCACTCTTGGATTGTCTGTCTTGTTCTGGCTTTTAAAAATAAAAGGTTTTCAAAGGGCCTTTGGAACAGCCTGTGTTATTTTTGGCTCAGTCTCTTAGTGACACTCATTGCAGAATTAAAACTTCTAATTAGAAAGCAAAAAAAAAATTGCCAGAGAAGGAAAACACATTGCTGCAAAATTAAGGTGGATATTTTAATTGCCCCAGAGGCATGGAATTGCAGTCCACTGCAGAGTTTGCTCTGCCCCAGAAGATCACTATAGAAAATGATTACTGTTTTCCATAAATAATTTACAACCTTTTAATTTTAAAAGCTCAACAAACATCTCTGCCAAGATACTTGGATGCTGCCTGAGTTTGATGCAAATATCCTAATAAGAATCATTTAAAATTTATACACATGATGTTGGGAAGATGGTGTAGACGGAAAAAGTAGTGAATTAATGATGGTAAGGGAAAAAGATTGTTGTAATAAAACAAGAGATACAATGACTTAGAAGTGCAGATGACCTCTGTGACCTTGGATTTTTCAAGTGATTCATTTCTCCTGCACAAACTTCTTGAAAATTGCTTTGAGATCATCTGCCGTGAGGCTGTGCGTGAAGGGACGTGTCTGCAGAAATTCATGTGGGCTCCTTCCTGGTTTGCTGGGTGGGTCCTGCCTGATGCTGCTCTTCCCTTATCCATGTGTGCATGCTTGGCCCTGGTCAAACCATCATTTTTTCCATGGTACTTTCCATTGGAGCAGGGGTGGGTTGTGCTTGTTGGTGTCTGTGTGTGTTTGTGTCTGCCAGAACCCCCCTGAGGTCCCAGTTGTGCTCTGCAAAGCTGTTTTGAGGGGAGAGGAAAAAGAAACAGAGAAAAGGAGATGATTGACAGTAGCCCTTTAGATTTCTGTTGTTAATGCACCAGTAATAAGATAAGGCTTATCTTTAAATGTTCATGGAATCGAGACTTTGATGGAAACAGGCTTTTGGGTTAATATATTTTTGATAGATAAAGCAGAATGAAATGAATAGACCTGGGGAACATGCAGTATTTAGAGAAAGACATATTTTTTGTTTAAATCTCTCTCCTGGCATGCTGTCTGGTAGCATGTGACACTCACATATAAATGGTGTGTTTGTCAACACACTCTCAGTGTGTGTGTTTTAGAAGGGTATGGGGGGCTAAAAGGGGTGTCACTGGGCTAAGAGGCTGCTGAGTGAGATGAAATCTGCTAGTTGAGATGAAAAATGTCACCTTCTGTCCCTTCACTTCCATTCGAGTCCCGCTCTTGCTGGGTGGGTAAATGTGAACAGATAAGAATTTGCAGTGCAGAGATTTTGCCTCCCCCATGCTCTGAAATGAAAAGGAGTTGGATGCCAGCCCCTTTGAGGAGTTTGGGCAGCAATGGTCTGTTGTCTGTGTTGTTTTGTAATGTTCTGTTTGAGCTGTTGTCTGGGGGAATTTGGGGTGCTGTAGTCATTAATGCATTTCAGCTCAAGCCCTTTGGGCAGTCTGTTTTGCATATTTGCCCATCTGGATGAAATGACCTCACAACCATGCATCCAGTACAGTGTCTGGGAAGGCCAAGCCAAGGGGACAGCAAAGAGCTGCAGCAGCTGGGACTTGGATCCCAGGCTGCTTGGTTGCTGCTTTTCCATTGTGTGTTTACATCACAACTGCTGAATTTCATCTGCCTGGCTTCATCCATTTCTTTTATATCTCTTCAGTGAGGAGCCATGTGTGCTTCCTTGTCTCTCCCTGCCCATGAACCTCTGCACTGCAGCCCCAGAGATCTCAGCCAAGCAAGTTTATTTTCTCTGTAACCTGCCTGGACTCAAAATGCTCTCTCTCTCTTAGGATATGCTGACATAACCCCAGCATCTTATCATATCTTCCAAAGTATCACTATAAATGGCTGCTGGAGCATCACATAGAATTGCTGATAAATACTGCCTGCCAAGTGAGAGGCAAAGCTGGGAGAAAAAGGTCCCTAAGTCTTCTAAGACAGACAAAGGGTCTATAGAACCTGTAATTCAGAGCAACCTGGGGGAGCAAGAGACACAAATTTTCATTTGATGACATGAAATCTTTGGTGTGGTAATGCCAAATTGGGGCTTTGAATTCTCTTGTTTTAATATGACCTCCTTAGTTTGGTCCAGGGTTTTGCTTGTTTTAAGGGGTTATAGAGTGAGGTCTGGAAACAGAGTAAAAGCTTTGGTTCCTTTCAAAACTGGTGACAGGAGTCTGACTTAATGCCATTAGGATTGGCATCAAATCCAGGCAAACAATTTTTCCAGGAGTAATTTTGCATAGAACAGACTGCAAGTGTAATGGAGTCCAAATTCCTCATTCATTTATCATTTCTTGCTTTTTTCAGCCTTTCACTGAGTGGTGGGCTCAGAGTTCCTGCGCTCTCTTATCCCTGTTTGTGTTGTCCCTGTTTTCAGCTGGAGGAGTCTGTCTGTGCTTGTGGGCACCTGCCACAGGTGCCAGCCTTTGCACCACCCTGAAGTTTGCTTCCTCTGACCAATTCTCATGGGGTCTGGTTCATTAGGAACCAAATGCATTTTAGAAACCTGTGTGTATGCTGGTTAGAATGTATTTGTGTAGCTCACAGACCTCTAGATTTAATTAACGTAAAACAACCGTCTTGAATCTAAGAAGCTATCTAGTTGCAATTAGTTCTTGTTTGCTAATTAATTACCAATGGATGATTAAAGACTTGTTTACTGAGGTTTAGCAGCTATCAAGACACACATCTAGTACTCAGGGGATTTACTATGCAGTAACTGGATTGTTGAATTAAATTCTTATTGGAGACCTTTAAACTGTGACTGAAGAAAGCTGATTGCTGACAGTTTCCTTTTGCAGCTCACCCAGATCCTCCAGGTCCTGCTGCTCTTAATGGGAGGGGTGGTTTGGCTGATCCACCTCACTCATTGGGGTGAGCAACTTGTGTCCTTCTGCAAATTAAAGGCAAGGAAAAGTGGGATCTCAGGTGTTGGCTGTGTGGGTTAAGCAGTGCTGCTCACACACACTCCCAAATACACTCTGTCATGTCTGGCAGTCATGGTTTACCTCAGTCTCTTTGTGGGTGCTCATCACATCTCAGTCCAAACAGACAGCCATGAATTAAGTCTTGTTCTGTTGGGATTTGATTGCAGACTGGCTTTTGCTCCTGTGTGTAGGCTTTTGGTTTTGCTACTTTTGACAATTTGCTGGATAATTTTGTTGATTTTTTTTTTTTTAAGTCTGTGGATTTGTTTCAGATTCAGTCCCTGTGTTTATGGGCTATTTGGTCACCAAAACCCCAAGTTTCTGCTCACCACTTGATGAACAGGATCAAGATTTATGGTGGCAATTAGTGGCTTTTTAGGGTAACCAGCTGGAAAAGGCTTGAGAAGGTGGTGTGTTTGCTGACTTCTCTAAACCAAGTTCTTAAGATGCTTGGAAATGTGCAACCATCATTACTCACTGCTTTTGAGAGCCCTGCCCTGCACATCATGGATAAAACACCAGAAGGGAAAGTTAAACACTGGTACTCATACACAGAAGCTCTTGGGTTTGCCACAGAGGATGGCTTCCTGCAGATTGGCATGAACAAAAGCTGTCCATGCAGGTGTTGGTGAATACTAAGGGACAGCAATGTGCTTTATGAGAGCAGCAGTTCAGAGCTGGGAGGGTTGGCTTTAAAAGCTGTCTGCAGGATCTTTAGCCTCTGTCAAGGACTGCTCTTCCATTTTGGGTTTTAGCCAGTTGGTCATGAAAGGAGGTAGGAGACCAGCAAGGGTGCTGGGAGTTTCCACATGGAGACAAGCTTGGTAGGATTTCATGGAACAATTTCATCCATTCTTTCATTTTCTCTTGTGCTTTCCTTATTTGTAAGCCAGAGGTTTGGATTGCTTTTCTCCAGACTCTCTCACTAAGCAGAGCTGGCAGGGAAAAAAAAAAATCAGAGAGAATGAGCAACTGTGGCAGAAAACTGATTAAAAAGAATAATTAGCATTTGCCCCTGATAAATGAGCAAAGCCATTAATTAGACTGATTTACTCCTGGCTTTTTTTTTTCCCTTCTCCCATTCCTCTCTTTTTTTCCCCCTCTTTATCAAATGGCAGCGCCGTGGCTGCCCCTTTGGTACGTTTTCATCAGCTTTTCACCAGTTGTCAGAGCTAACACCCTCCTTTCCTGGAGCCCAAGCAGCCTCTTGTAGCTAATGGATATGGAATGCAGCCAGAGCTGATAGCTGCTAGATCTCCCTGGCTTACAGGTGTTTCCATCATTACTGGCATATTATCTGCCAAGGGGTCTCCTTCCTCCTCCTCCTCCTCTTTTTTTTCTCTGTTTTCACCGTTCTTTGCAGTGTTCTAGAAGTAATTACAGTTTAAAAAAAAAAAAAAGCTGGCAAATTTTTAAGAATTTTATTTTATGCAACACGATGTCCCGGTGATCAAATCAATTTCTTTTTTTGGCACGGTGACAAACAGCGATGCTGCTGCTGTCGCCTGTTTGAATGTAATTACCAGGATGAAAGGGAGAATTTTAATTAAGACAATTTCCCCCCACACCTTCTTCCCTCCTCCTTATTCAAATGATGAGCTGGGGGCTGTGTTTTTTTAGTGATGGGGTTTTTTTAATATGTGCTTTTTTATTAAGAAATACTACTAATCGTCAGACTATTGCATATTATATCATGACTATGCCCCCCCACCCTGATGAGAGCTGGCTGAAGGCTTGGGTCTGTGCAGAATGGGAAAATGATACATTCACAGTCTCAAATGGGAGCTTGGCATTGTACAAGCCAATATGAGCATAAAAGTCCTTGTTTCAGATCTTAAATGGTGCAAATGGGATCGCTGGCATGTATGTGGTGCTTAGAGACTTTGTGATTAATTATTATGTTCATTCCTGTAATGCTCAGAGGTCAAATTCTTCATGCAGTTTAGGGCCCTGGAAGCAGAAATGAGCCCAAGTGGCTGCCTGGGAGCCAAATGCCACAGAAGCATCACAACATCTGGATTTGACCTAGTTGACCTAGAGCCAACTCCAATTTAGGGAAGCATTTGAATTGTGTGCTGAGCAATGGGAAAGAGTAGGATGCTTCTGGAGTGGAAGGAGGAATAAAGCTGCTGGCAAAGGGCAGATGTGGAGTGAAATGGGAGAATATGCTGGGATTTGTTGGAAGGAGCTGGTAGAAAGCTGCAGAGAAGTAAATGGCAACTGGAACTGGGAAATAAGAGAATGAGAGTTTGTCTGAAATGGGATTTACTTTTAAAGTTCAAGCAAGTACAAATGGATAATTCTTACGAGCCTCTGGCATGGGAGGTGTGTTGGCAATGGGTTTGCAAGTCAAGACCATCAGAGCTTTGTAAGGAGCAAGTGAGATGCTGGACTAAGATTTTTAGGGATAGTCAACCAAATTCCCTAATCATCCTGTGAGTCTTAACTCTTATCTCAGGGGGTTGTATGCTGGGGATGATTTTAACTGGCTGTTGCCTTGGGGGGACATGTTACCCTGCAGTACTGTCACCCCCTGTGCCCCTGAGTCTCAGCACCATTTGCAGAAGTTATACAGAGGTCAGGTTCTCTGGGATTGTACCCTGATGCACAGGCAGTAGCATGGAGAGGAATTTTTCTTCTTTCTGTTGTTGTAGGTTTGTATTTCGGTGGGAATTTTTGTTGGTCTGTTGTTGTTGTTTTCTGGATATTGTTTGTTTGTTTGTTTGTTTATTTGGGGTGGGTTTTTTGGGTGTTTTTTTTGTTGTTCTTGTTTTTTTGGGGGGGGAGCTGAGGGGAGTTGTTTGGTTTTTTGTTGACTTTTTTGGTTGGTTGGTTGGTTGGTTTTTGTGGTGGTTTTTTTTTTTTTTTTTTTTTTTTTTTTTTTTTTTGTAGGGAAGGCAAGGACACCTTCCTAGTCCTCTGAGATTTGCCCCTATTTGGATTCACCCCACACCACACATCACAAACCTGCTGTGCTCCCTCAGACACAGGCAGGGCATCCTCTGCAGCCTGACCACACAGGTGTGAGCAATCCAGAGTGGCTGCTTCAGGGTAACTCAGAACTGCCTCCTTCCCCCAGGGCAGGACACTCACTGCCTCCAAAATATGCTTTTTAACCTGCACCCTTGGAACCAGGGCAGTGCCGTTGCTTGGGAGTGAAATTAGGTCTTCAAAGGGTTGGTGTTGGGGCGACAAAGAGGAAATTCATCTCCCAGATGTGTTTTTGAAGCATGTCTCATGTCACTGGAAGGTAATTTAGACCAGTCTGGGTGCTTGGTTTCCCAGAACAACCAAAAGTTTATGTGCAAGTTCCTTGGCTGTGCAGTCTGGGGCAGGTACCTGAGCAGGGCTGGTCCCTTCCCAAGGATCACTTCAGCATGATGTGAAGATTGCTGGACAAATAGGAAAACCTGCAGAGCAAGGTAGGTGCCTGACAAAAAAACGAAGGCAACAAGCTCTGTTTGGGTCTCTTCACTTGCTCAGTGATATTCAGAGAGGTCACAGCTCTGCCTCCCACCTCGCCTGTCTTGCTGGCTGCCACGGGGCAGTGGAGCTCAGGCATTTGGGCAGAGCTGGTTGGAAAAGCTGAAAAAAAGGAACTGGTAGAACTTGAACCTTGGCTGAATGGCTACCCTTGTCCTCTGCAAAGAAACCATTCCTCTTATAAAATCCATGTGCTTGCACCTGGGTTTTCAAGTCCAAATGGGGCTCTTTTCTCCTTTATCCATTGCCAAGTGAGTTGGGCATAGGTAAGCTGTGGTGAGGGGTGTGAGGACCAAAGTTACTGGGTAGAGGGGTCAGGGGTTTAGGTGAGGAACAACAGCAGAACCAGGATGGTGAGAGAGTAGAGTGGATACATCATTGTGCTTTCAAAGGCCTTGGGCTCTGCTGGATTTGTCCCAAAGCAGGCAACCATTCGTGGGCTGGAATCACCACACAGTGGCCAGTTGTCCTGGAAGAGATTCCTCCGTTAGCATGGCAGCCCTCGAGGGTTTGGCAGAGCTTGGATGCTCTGGGTTAATGAGCAAGGATCGGTATGCATGCTCCTACCACACACAAACAGATGCAGTAATCTGAATTATTCGTGTGCAACCCAGGTCCCTGGCTTGCTCAATCCCAGAGTGGAAATTGTGCCTGAGGTTAATGCACTGCAAAGAATGTAGGGGAAATGTTTTGCGTTTTAAACAAATAAAAATCAGTGCGTATTTTTTTAACGCTTGCTGACCAGCTCTTCACATCCTGTTAAGCTAAATATTTGCATGGTGGTGGTGCAGAGAGGGCTGAGCAAGGAGCCCCTGTGTTTCGTTTGGGTGGCTCTATATTGCCATCAGCTGCTCTTTCCTCTTCTGTCTGTTTTTCTTAGCAGGGTCAGGACGAGTTTCACAGTCCAAATGGTTCACTGCAATTCTCTACAGGATATCCTCATTTTACTTTAATGGGGAGGAAATTAATGAAACATACAGGCCCTGGGGCTTCAAATACTATACATTAATATTATCCCAACGTATTGTGGTATGTGCACTCTCTCAGACTAAACTTTACACTGGACAGAGGAAGTTGTGATCAGATTCAGGTGCCTGTGAAATTTAAGTGGTGGGGGGGAGAAGGGAAAAAAAATAAAGGAAAAGAGAAGCTTGAAGCTGTTTCCTTCCATTTCAGCCCCTCATCAGTGTGAGAACGGGGATGTTCAAATGGGATCAGGTCAATACAAACCAAATAAACTGTCCCAACTCATAGGACAGGAGTGTTTAGTTGTATTTGTGTGTCTGAGAGACTCATTCTTTTGATTTGTTGGTTACCTACTTTGGATACCAAATTCTTCCCGTCTGTCACCAGGCCAGGAGTGATCTAAGACAGTGGTGGTCTTTGTAGAAGATGTGCTGCTAAAGGATTCCAAATCTTCCCACCTCCCTTTCCTCCAAGTGAAAAACACCACAAAATACGAGAGTGTCATAGGAATAAAAGAAAATGAAGTTCAGCTTCAGTTTTCTTTGGTGATTACAGGGAAAAATGAGAAGTCAAGGTCTGAGCCCTCAGCTGTTACCCCTTGTGCCAGCCACCTCATCAGCCAACAATTTCCATGCAGTGATGCACTCTGGCTTCAGCACAGCCCAGGACCTTCAGCTGGGGGTGCCTTGCCCAGACAGTGGATCTGTGTGTTATTAAGCCTCTCAAGACAACCAAAAAGCTTTGGCTATGTACTGAAAACAGCTCAGACCCAGGGTGCTCAGCTGCCATCCCACTGCTGCTCTGAGCTGCTTAAATACAGCCCTGTTGTGTAGCTGCTCCTGCAGCTGGAAGGGGGTCACTAACTCTGGGCTGTACTGGGCCTGTGCCTCAAAGCTGCTGACACTGAATTCTGTTTTTCCTTCTGGGATTTTGTTTTGTTTTCTTTCTCCTTGTGCTGCAGTTTCCTCATGTTACAGGAACTGGCACTGCCTTTGCATCGAAAGGAGCAGTCCCTTACAATTTTGGTGGAAGAATGTGGAGGCGGGGATCTTGTTTGGAAAAACTGGCTGCATCAAGGAAAAATAAGAATTTAAATGGTCATCATGGTCTTGGGGAATAACAATGCTTTTTTTTTTTTTCTTTTTCTTAGAAATGCATTAAAATACCTTAAATTTTATATGGGCTGAAGTAGAATGGAAAACCCCTCCCATTCCCAAATTCCCCATCCTCAATTCTGTCCATTTGATTTTAAATGTTGCTGAACCACTTGCTTGGTGGAGAAAACCACAACTTGAATATTACCACATTTTGCAAACTGAAGGCTCTGCCTTGGGATATGGGGACAATTTATTAGTGGAAATATCTTTAATTAATTTGTGCACAAGTTCGTGTTTTTCTTTAATTCTTCTCCCCAGGCACTTGACCCACAGTAATGAAATCCGAGAGTCCTTTTCAGAAAATTACTTTCTCAGCATTTTTGTTCCTTTTAAAGTTAAGTGTATCGCATAATGACCATGAAATGTTATCCTCTATTAGGAACACACTTTTCACTGAGAGTCTTCAAATAGAGTTTATTACCAGGAACTCTGTGGTGAGCTGCCATCCACTGCCTCACAGCCACACAGGCCTGGCTTTGAACTCTGCGTGGCTGTGTCCTCGAGGACGAGCGCTCTGCTCGGGCAGCTCAGCTGGAGCTGGCTGTCACTGCAGGAAGGTAGGTCCAAGGTTTGGTTCCAGCCTCAGGAGAGAGCAGAGCTCTGGCCAAAAGCTGGACAGTGGGCTCCTGCAGCCCAGCTGGGTTTGGGAACCTCGTGTGTGACCTGGTCCCTGGGCAGCTCCAGGTGCCTGCAGTGTTCCAGCTGGAAACACAAACCTTTCTGTAAGGCCTGAGCAGGGACAGTGGCCACAATGGCTCTTGCTGGCCCTGTCATACTGTCCCACCAGTGTCATACTGTCCCACCAGTGTCATACTGTCAATGGTTTCTTCTTGTCCAGGCTGCCCCTAGGGAATGGATCCAAGCTCAGGAAATAGGACATGCCTTGAGAGGCTCCTTGGTGTCTTAGATACACTTTGCCTCTCACTGCACAGTCCATAAGGACAGAACGGTTTCCTTTTGCACAGGGATGGGCCAACAGTCCCCTGTGGTTTGGCATGTGGGGATGTTGGCACTGACACAACACACACTGGTGATTGAGGGCTTGTTTGGGAGTAATGCTGCCAAGGCACAATGGGATTTTTCAGTTTTTTGCAACGGAGAAAGACGGGAGGGGGGATGCTGAACAGCAACAGGCGATGAACATTCTGATTTATAACCCATGTGAAATGTGTTATCTCCCCACCCCACCTTCTGCCCCTCAACTGCCGCTGTCTGAGCCTGGCACCTTCTGATGCAACACTGAGGTGCTGATTCAGACCAGGCTTGGAGGACATGGTGCTGCTGTGGAGGAGTTCAGATGGGTGCTTCTTAAAAGTCTCATTCAGGTACTGACTGAGCTTTTAACCCTCCTGGCCACATGCCAGGGGATTGACCATGCTGTAACATTACTGTGCTGTCCTGGAATGGACACTTTTGGCCAGAGCTACAAGAGCTCCTTGCACCCCTCTGACTCCAGGTCTGAATTCTTTTTTTGGGGCAGTAACACGAAGCACTTACTGCTCTCTTTGGTCTCTGATGCTCAGTCCAGGGGTCAGAGTTGGTTCCCTGGAAGCAATGCTCATCATGCCCAAGTGATCCATCTTATTGTAAAGATATTATTAGTGTTCAGAAAACCCCTACCAGCAGCAGAAAGGGCTGTTTCACAAAGGGCCTGTCCCCATTGTTTTGAGGTCATCCATCTCCCTGTCCCGGTCCCGTTTTCACTCTAATTTGTTTAGACCACAGAATGGGCGCGTGAACAACTTGTTTTGTTTTTGACGGGCGACCACAAGAACATTGGCTGCATGTGCTTTTTGTTTGGTTGGTCTAACAGCTGTTCCCTTTCTAATAACCCCATTTCTGCTGGCTTTATTTCTTAGCTGCTCTTACCCAACTTTTCTGTCCAGTGAGGCTTCTCCCTCCTCCCCACACACCTGGCCCTGTTCCCTGCCCTCCCCACCACTGCCCCAGGAACCCTTTTGGTTATTTCAACCTCCGTGATTAAACTGGCCCCCAATTGTTATCAAGAACATTCAGGAAGGAGGATGAAAAAAGGAAACATAATCTTATCTGAGAATAGAAAATATGATAAGGGCCCCCTATCTGGAGGCTGCAGTGTCCCTCGTGGTGGGGCTGAAGCAGTTCCTTTGAAAATAATCACCGACACCATCTCTGCTAAATCACCTTTCACACAGCTCAGGCCTTTGATACAAAGGCCCCTGGCAAAATTAGAGCAGGATTGTGTAGACCCCAGAGCAAACGCATTAAATGCTCAAGAGATCAGAATTAGGGGGCACACAGATATAATTGCTTAGGAGGAACTTGTGTTCCTGGGGGTGACAGTGTGTGTGTGGATGTGTGTGCACGTCTGTGGCTCTGCCTGGTACCACCAGATGATGACTGCAAGTTCTAAGGCATGACATGAGGTGCTAATTAAATGGCCTTTGTGTGTTTTAATCATCCACCTAGGAGAGGAATTAATATGCAATATATGATGATTGAGTGCCAGCTCTCTCAGAAAGTCTTGGATAAAGTGTGAGCAGTCCTGTGCTGGTTACATGTAAACAGCAAGACCAAGAAAGTAATTTTTGCTTTTAGTTTTTGTTGTTTGTTTCCTTCCCCCTCAGCTCTTCCCCCCAACCTGTTCTGGTGTTGAAGCCTCAGAGTTAAGCTCTTCTTATTTTATTTCAGCTAGAGTAATTTCATTGTTCTTTATGTAATAGATCCTACTAGGCACACTGCAAAAATTCTTCCAAGTGTTGCCCCCAAGAATTTGACAGACCTTTTCATGAATATGGCCTGAAAAAGCCCTGCTGCAGTGTGGGGAAGCTGCTGGAGCTGGGAAAGCAAAATACTCTGCAGGGACAGGATGGAGGTGCATTGAGGAGAATCTTAGCACAAATACATGGGCCATAAGTACTACTTACTTCGAAAAAGAAAATAAAATATCACCCATATTTGTACTAAGATTCAAAAAAATGCTTAGGGATTTTGGGTACACACTCATTTTTTGGGTTCTTGCCATGGGATGCCTTTCAGAGAGTGGCATAAAATAGCTCTTTTTAAGCAACTAGGTTACTTTAAAATGTTTGAAATTAGTAACCTAAAAATTGAGGTTTCCCAAATCCAGCTTCACTTGAGAAAATTGTACATTGCTAATTGACTCCATACATTTCTGATCATCATGGCTTGTATCCTTTAGACAATTATTTGGCTCAAACAGGAAACCTCTGAGCCACCACCCTGACTTGCAGGTGTTAGCCATCAGCCAGCCAGCCCATTTCCAAAGTACTGCAAGGCAAAGCTTAAAAATATGCTTAAAAAAACCAAACCAAAACAAAAACCTGTGAAAACCTTCAACAGCCAAGCAAACTCCTCTCCTCTGTGAATATCAGGTTAGGAGGTCTTGCTTGGGGCATAGGAAGTGCTGAAATTGTCACATCTTGTGAAATTACTTAACTAAAGAGTCCAGGCTGAATCTGGCAAAGCTCAAACTGTAGCAAAGTTCCTTTGTAACGTAATAATCTGGAATTAAGCCCCTTTTTCTCATTAGAGAGAAAAATACTTTTTTCTCATAGATTTGTGGTGGGACTCTGCAGCACAGGGAAAGGGCATTATAGTTTTGCCACCTGGTATCTCAAAGTGTTAACTTCTGCACTGCAGCATTATTCTAAGGCAGAAAGTTTGTAAAGTAACCCAATTTTAAGTACTGGCCAGGAAGCAAATTGCAGTGGTGGGAAATTGGCACAAGAGGTAAGAGATAAGCTCAGAAATCCTTGCCTTTCTGCTGATCTGGCTTTCAGGGACTGGCATTTGTGAATGCAGCCCATTGAATATGAGTGCTGCAGTTTGCTGGTCGGTAACAGAGATGTGGTCCATGTGGAATAAGGTTGTGAATGACTGGCAGAACCTTCTGTCCATTTTTTTCCACATGCACAAAATATGCCCTTTAGGTCTTTTCCTCCTATTCTTCCCCTTGACAGCACAAATTATGGATGGAGGTGCCAGCCTGAACACTAAATTTCCTGTAGCATGTTGATTTGTGGGTTATTTGTGCAAGTGAAAAATGCACTGATTTGTGGAGCAGTCACAGAGGGCTGAACAGTGAATTTGGACATAAATCCATTCTATCTTTCATAGGTGGGTGGATTCCTTTGTCACTTCTGTAGCTGGCTATGAAATCCATCTAAACCAAACCCTCAAATTTCCTTGATCCTTGTGGGAAGCTTCAATCTGAGATCTCCCAGAAGAGACAGCTAAAAGAAAAACCTAGATTCACCAAAATGGCTGTGTTTTATTATTAGATATCATTGCTGATCCAGAGACACAACTCTGGTTCACTGGCAGAAGTATGAAAGCATGAGCCAGCCAAGGCAAGCCCTGCTTTGATCTGCAGAACTCACTGGCATCACAGCTTGGGGCATTCCTGACCCAGAGCAGCCATCCCATGGTGGTGACCATGTGGTTTTATAAGGCAGTGCAGTGAAATATCTCAGGGAATGGATCCAAATGCAGAAGAAAAATAAAAATCCTGCTTCTGTGTGTTTCTTGTTGCAGTGGATCAGTTCTCCAGCCAGGCTGATGTCACGGGTCACTGCAGCAGCCCACAGGGGGATCACACATTGCAAGGCAGAGGCACTCAGAAAGGAATCCCCAGAACTGGAATTGCCACCAAATTTCTGATGTGAAACTGCACCCTGGCAAAGCAGGAGAGGAAAATTCTGTGAGCAGTTTAGGAAAAAAAAATAACCTAACCACCAGGGAAAAAACTGTTTTGCTGAAGAAAGTATCTGGGGGAGGAAAAAACCCAAAAAACCCTCCAAACAAACCCCAACCCAACCCAAGTCCTTTTGATAAGGAAGAGTTGAAGATCATTCTCCTTCAGCCTGATTCAAGAGTGTGGAGTGGGCTGTTTTGGGAAGCTTTGCAGTGCAGGAGGAGGAGAGAGTGAGGAAAACAAGCAACACCAGTGAGTGCCCAGGGAGTGAGACCCCAAAGCCTCCCCCATTTGGGTTCCAGCAGCACCATGTGCTGTTGGTGAGTCCTCCCAGAGCGCCTGACCCCGGCATCCCTGTGTGCAGCCCCAGTTCTCAGGCCCTTTTTCTGTTTTTGCACCTTTTAAAGAGGGGCTCCCAGGCATTGCTCAATCTGTAACCTTCGTGTGCTTCCTGTGGAGCGCACTCTTAAATTATTTTTTATCAAAAAGGCCCAGAAATTTGATAGGGGAGATGAGAAGATGGGTACGATCAGGGAGGATAATAATGAAGAACTGTCACTTCCCTGGCTGTAGCTTTGTTGGCCCTCCTGCTTTCTGAGATAAAGACACAGCAGCTGGTCTGGGTTCTATATTAAAAGGCCGATTTGGCTGCTTGATTATATATGAAATATTGATTTAAAGCTTAACTTATGTTAGCAAAAGGGAATCAATTGCAGGGTAAAGCCTGACACATTTGTTATGATCACTAAAAGCTTTTCTTGGCTTGTTGGTGCTCATAGTGGCTGGAGGGGTTTTAAAAAGCAGTTTGGATCCAGTTTAGTGAAATCTTACCTGTTCAGAATCTATTTATACATTTAGTAATAACAGCTCAGGATAGAAGTATTTTTGTCTCTGCTGTCCTTCTCCACCTGAGTTCCAGGAACCTCTACAGAGAAGGAGTTAAAACCTCCTTTTCGCAGGTAGAAGGGGAAAGAGAGGTAGAAAAAATTCCAGAGCCAGTGTCCAAAAGGACTGTGATCCAACCAAAGCATTTTGTTTCTTGTGGAGATGGCCTTGCTCAGCTCCTTGCTGATCTGTTGCTTTAGGCTTTGTTCCTGGAAAGCTGAGTGTCCCAGAGCTCAGAAATGCTGCCCTAGCATCACTGAATGGTTCTGGTACTCATGCAAGCTCTCACAGAACAACCTGGAGCATCTCTATGGGTGCTGGAGGATGAAAAATCCTTTCAGGGGCTGTGGCTGTTTGCCATGGTCACCTCCTGGCAGGCTGGCAAGTGCACAGCCAGGAGGTCAGTGCAGCACCAGGAGCTTACCAGGAGGGGATGGCTGGAGCCACCCTGCCTTGGCTGCCAGGCTCTGGGGCTTGTCTGCTCGCAAATGACACACACATGCAGGCACAAATAAAACCCTGACAATCGCTGTCTGCAAGAGCCTCGCTGCTTCCAGGGGGAAGGAGTGCAGAGTAATTTGATGCCTTCATTATCTTCATAACATGAACCAATTTGTCAGCAAACTACTGTGCAGCTTGATTCCTGATTGCAGGGAAAAACCAGGCTGGGAGAGAGGACTATTATTTGCAACCAGTTTAAGCATTGTTCTTTTTCAGAGGAATATAAATACACTGTGTAGAGCTGGGTCATTAGACACTTATCCATTTGTATTTATGGTTTAATTAAATAACTGCATGGGAGGACTTTGGTTTCTAATTGCAGTCACAATACAGTTTTGCCCTCTTTATGGCAGTCTCTTTCTGAGAAAGGTGTCATAGGCGTGAGCACATTCAATCTGCAGCTCCCATTCCTTGATGGAAAGAAGAAAGTAAAATACTTTAAGCCCCAATGTATGGCCGGGGGAGCTGATGGATAAAGAGTTTCAGTGACCAGCCTTAGGTTATGTTGTTTACTGACTTCTTGTGAGAAACCACCGAGTTTTCTGCTGAAAAGCAGGGCTAGGAGTGAGTTGGTGATTGTTCTTTGCTTCTAAAGAGATGATCCCCACAGAATTTTACAAGCACCACTTTTGCCTGCCTTCTTTTGCTATAAAGTCGCAGCTTAGCCCATCTTTCCAGTCACCCTGAATCAGGTTTTGTCTTGCAGATTTGCTTGTCGATTTTAACCTGAAGCAAGAATGCAGCATACTGGGTATGATTCCTCTGAATGAGGCCCTGCACAGAGTCCTGTGCTGCTCCACCATCCCAGGAGCTGGATTCCATGCAGGATGTGGCAGGAACTGCCTGCTAGGTTGGGTGTGCAGAGATGTGAGGTGGGTTACAAACCAGCAGAAAGCTGCAGGCAAGTTGAGGTGATCTCTGCCTGTCTCTGAAATGGCCCCTACTCTGGTGTTGCTTCTGTTCTGGTGTTGTCTTCTGGTACCAAATCCAGTGGGTTGCTTACCACACCATATTTCCTATAAAAACCGTTCTACAGAAGATTGGCTTTGAGATTTTGCTGAGGTGGAGGCCAGGTAAATATAAAGGTAAGCTCTCTGTGTCTGCCCATCAGCTCACATCTCTGGTCTCAGTCTGGGACAGAGCACAGCAGGGTTATGAGATCTCATCAGGCATGCAACTTTCAGCTATGCTTTGACTTTGAGTGTAAATTTTCTCTCTGAAAAGTCAGGGGAAATCTAAAGGAGCTGCCTGTTGCTTAGAGAATAGAGAGGAAGAGTACTTTGACATTATATTTTCTTATTCCTAATCCCTGAGGTAGCTGGTGTTTTTATTTAATATTTTTTACTCCCTTCTATGTTTAATGTGCTCCTTTAAATTGCTTAAGCCTCTTTTTCTTCTCTTGAACTCCAGTTAAATCAGATTCCCCTGTACCCTGAAATATAAAATACATGGAGGTTTTCTCTAAAGCATAGTTTATGCTAATAATTCCCTCTCTGCATTCCTGTGCTAGAGTCAAGCACTGCATATCTGATTGGGCTCTTAATGACTTTTGGGAATCATTTAAATATCTAGCTGACTAGCCCAGTTAATAATCAAAGCTGCAGCTCCTTGAAGCAGGAGTGACTCATGGAAGAAGAAGAAAGCTTCTGGTTATTTCTAAGCCTCTCTCCTGCCCCTGTGCTGTGCAGGCTCTGAAGGGCACGGCCTTATCAGATGTTCCCAGGCAATGTGCATCCTTTCTGTCTTGCTCCCAGTCACACATTCAGGTGTGCAAAGTGCCAGCTTGGTTTCTGAACATCTGTTGCCTGTGCACCCATTGCAGGGAGATTGCTGGAGCTTGCAGATTAAACAGTTCAGGGGCAAATTTACTTTTTGAATTGCAGATTTCTCGGGGGGGGGGGGGGGACCCCTTAGATATTGCAGTGGGGATGGTTCTTGGGAGACAACTGGTTGTGCTTCTGTGTGTTTAAGTGTGCCCTGGTGCTGCTGGTGCTATCTGTGGACATTGGGATTTGCCTTTGGGACTGCTTGTTTAGTTCAACTACCCTATTCTGATATTTGTTTAAATTCTGAAGGTATTTTCTGGTCATCTCACCTAATAGGTCCTGATGTTTCATTTCATTTCTAGACTAAGCTCTTTTTTTTTACTTCTATTTTGTTCTAGAGTGCCATGGATCATTGTCATGTGCTGTTACTGCTGTCCGTGCTGCAGACAGGGGGAAAAAATCTGCTCTGGTAATGCAAAAAAATAATTGCTGTGTTTCCCCTCCTTCTGCACCCCAGATTACTCTCCTGAGCACTAGCATGATTTCAGGAGTACCTTTGGCATCTCTGTGTTTCCTTTTGTGTCCTGGATGGCATTGCTCACTCAGAGCTGCTTCTCTGATTTATGAATTGAGATATGTTCCACCAGAGAGAATGAGTGCCTGGGGGAGGAGAGAAGGGCTTTGATCTCACTGTGCTTTTGAAATATGACTGTAAAATCAGAATTAGATGGCAATCTCTTTGGGGCAGGGACATCTCTGTGTGCCCTGCACAGTGCCTGGCATGCTCTGGGTGCCATGTTATCAACAGCAGAGGTTGAGTAATGGGTGATGCTCTCAAATTGTGTCTGTTGACTCTGAAGAGTTGAGGAGCTGCTCTCTCCTCGTGCTGTTATTAATGTGCTTTTGTTTTCTTCCTCCTGCTCTATAGCAGCTGGACCTTGCAGGGCACTCTGATCATTGATGTGGTGGGATGGAGCTGCTGAGCTGTGTCCTGCTCTACAAACTGTGTTTTTTCTGTGCTATTCACTCTCCACAGTTGGCCTTAAGCACCTACTATGGCTTCAGAAAGCTTTAAAATAGTGAAAGTAGCAAGGAAAAGCACAGGGATATTTGCAGCTGCTGGGACCAGCCACGGATTTTTCCCTTTGCCAATGTGAGTGTAGACATGCCATCTCATTCTTTCTCTTGATTTGAAGTTTTGGAGAAAATGTACAAAGACTGTGAGGGATTTAATCACTTGGCTGAGTAGTTCTAAATCCACAGAATGATCCTTTAAAATTTATTTTCCTTAACTGTGTCTTTCTTTTTTTTTCCTTCAAACCTACTTTTCTCTCACCTCCAGATGTGAAATGTCAAATTTTAATCAATCTAAATCAAAGTTTTTCAGTGGGTGAGGTACAGCTGAAGATGTCCTCTCTGCTCCAGAACTGCTGTTTCCTCTGCTCTGAAAGCAACACCACACTTAATAGTTTCACCAAGTTTTTGCTGTCACTGCTATTAAAGAGCCTGACTTAATTCACAGCCATTGCATTTGAGTGAAAAACTTGTCATTATAGGGCAAGAGGAAGGAAAGGATACTCAGGTGTGATTGCCATGACTCCTAAACGAGTCATGGACTTTGATGTGGAAAGAGCTGACCTTGTCCTCCTTGACTGCATGAGTGGCTTTGCTTTTTAAGGTGCAAGATGGGATTGCTGTCTGCACCTGGGGGTTCATATTTGAGGACAGTAATTTCCATAACATTTACAGTTAGAGCTGGAGATTTGGGATTGGGGGCTGCCCCTCTCCAGGGTGCCCTGCTGCAGTGGGGAGTCTCTCCATCCTAAACCACCATTTCTGAAGAGGGGACCAGAGGTGCTCAGATTATTTGAACTGAGTTGGCTCTGAAATATGGTCCACGTGGAAACTCTTTCAGAGAGGGCTGTTCTTATGCTTTATCATGATGACCAGCTTTCCTAAAA